>NC_134267.1:84506734-85935091 GCF_031893055.1 Leptodactylus fuscus
TCTGACTGGGAATTCAAAGAATATATGGGGGTTATGTGCACCCACAATTTTTAATACTGGTATACAGTGCCATTGTCTGACTGGGAATTCAAAGAATATATTGGGGTTATGTGCACCCACAATTTTTACTACTGGTATACACGTGCCATTGTCTGACTGGGAATTCAAAGAATATATGGGGGTTACGTGCACCCACAATTTTTGCTACTGCTATACAGTTCCATTGTCTCACTGGGAATTCAAAGAATATATTGGGGTTATGTGCACCCACAATTTTTAATACTGGTATACAGTGCCATTGTCTGACTGGGAATTCAAAGAATATATGGGGGTTACGTGCACCCACAATTTTTGCTACTGCTATACAGTTCCATTGTCTCACTGGGAATTCAAAGAATATATGGGGGTTATGTGCACCCACAATTTTTAATACTGGTATACAGTGCCATTGTCTGACTGGGAATTCAAAGAATATATGGGGGTTATGTGCACCCACAATTTTTAATACTGGTATACAGTGCCATTGTCTGACTGGGAATTTAAAGAATATATTGGGGTTATGTGCACCCACAATTTTTACTACTGGTATACAGTGCCATTGTCTGACTGGGAATTCAAAGAATATATGGGGGTTATGTGCACCCACAATTTTTAATACTGGAATACAGTGCCATTGTCTGACTGGGAATTCAATGAATATATTGGGGTTATGTGCACCCACAATTTTTACTACTGGTATACAGTGCCATTGTCTGACTGGGAATTCAAAGAATATATGGGGGTTATGAGCACCCACAATTTTTAATACTGGTATACAGTGCCATTGTCTCACTGGGAATTCAAAGAATATATTGGGGTTATGTGCACCCACAATTTTTACTACTGGTATACAGTGCCATTGTCTGACTGGGAATTCAAAGAATATATGGGGGTTATGTGCACCAACAATTTTTAATACTGGTATACAGTGCCATTGTCTGACTGGGAATTCAAAGAATATATTGGGGTTATGTGCACCCACAATTTTTACTACTGGTATACAGTGCCATTGTCTGACTGGGAATTCAAAGAATATATGGGGGTTACGTGCACCCACAATTTTTGCTACTGCTATACAGTTCCATTGTCTCACTGGGAATTCAAAGAATATATTGGGGTTATGTGCACCCACAATTTTTAATACTGGTATACAGTGCCATTGTCTGACTGGGAATTCAAAGAATATATGGGGGTTACGTGCACCCACAATTTTTGCTACTGCTATACAGTTCCATTGTCTCACTGGGAATTCAAAGAATATATGGGGGGTTATGTGCACCCACAATTTTTAATACTGGTATACAGTGCCATTGTCTGACTGGGAATTCAAAGAATATATGGGGGTTATGTGCACCCACAATTTTTAATACTGGTATACAGTGCCATTGTCTGACTGGGAATTTAAAGAATATATTGGGGTTATGTGCACCCACAATTTTTACTACTGGTATACAGTGCCATTGTCTGACTGGGAATTCAAAGAATATATGGGGGTTATGTGCATCCACAATTTTTAATACTGGTATACAGTGCCATTGTCTGACTGGGAATTCAAAGAATATATTGGGGTTATGTGCACCCACAATTTTTACTACTGGTATACAGTGCCATTGTCTGACTGGGAATTCAAAGAATATATTGGGGTTATGTGCACCCACAATTTTTACTACTGGTATATAGTGCCATTGTCTGACTGGGAATTCAAAGAATATATGGGGGTTATGTGCACCCACAATTTTTACTACTGGTATATAGTGCCATTGTCTGACTGGGAATTCAAAGAATATATGGGGGTTACGTGCACCCACAATTTTTGCTACTGCTATACAGTTCCATTGTCTCACTGGGAATTCAAAGAATATATGGGGGTTATGTGCACCCACAATTTTTAATACTGGTATACAGTGCCATTGTCTGACTGGGAATTCAAAGAATATATGGGGGTTATGTGCACCCACAATTTTTAATACTGGTATACAGTGCCATTGTCTGACTGGGAATTTAAAGAATATATTGGGGTTATGTGCACCCACAATTTTTACTACTGGTATACAGTGCCATTGTCTGACTGGGAATTCAAAGAATATATGGGGGTTATGTGCACCCACAATTTTTAATACTGGAATACAGTGCCATTGTCTGACTGGGAATTCAATGAATATATTGGGGTTATGTGCACCCACAATTTTTACTACTGGTATACAGTGCCATTGTCTGACTGGGAATTCAAAGAATATATGGGGGTTATGAGCACCCACAATTTTTAATACTGGTATACAGTGCCATTGTCTCACTGGGAATTCAAAGAATATATTGGGGTTATGTGCACCCACAATTTTTACTACTGGTATACAGTGCCATTGTCTGACTGGGAATTCAAAGAATATATGGGGGTTATGTGCACCAACAATTTTTAATACTGGTATACAGTGCCATTGTCTGACTGGGAATTCAAAGAATATATTGGGGTTATGTGCACCCACAATTTTTACTACTGGTATACAGTGCCATTGTCTGACTGGGAATTCAAAGAATATATGGGGGTTACGTGCACCCACAATTTTTGCTACTGCTATACAGTTCCATTGTCTCACTGGGAATTCAAAGAATATATTGGGGTTATGTGCACCCACAATTTTTAATACTGGTATACAGTGCCATTGTCTGACTGGGAATTCAAAGAATATATGGGGGTTACGTGCACCCACAATTTTTGCTACTGCTATACAGTTCCATTGTCTCACTGGGAATTCAAAGAATATATGGGGGTTATGTGCACCCACAATTTTTAATACTGGTATACAGTGCCATTGTCTGACTGGGAATTCAAAGAATATATGGGGGTTATGTGCACCCACAATTTTTAATACTGGTATACAGTGCCATTGTCTGACTGGGAATTTAAAGAATATATTGGGGTTATGTGCACCCACAATTTTTACTACTGGTATACAGTGCCATTGTCTGACTGGGAATTCAAAGAATATATGGGGGTTATGTGCATCCACAATTTTTAATACTGGTATACAGTGCCATTGTCTGACTGGGAATTCAAAGAATATATTGGGGTTATGTGCACCCACAATTTTTACTACTGGTATACAGTGCCATTGTCTGACTGGGAATTCAAAGAATATATTGGGGTTATGTGCACCCACAATTTTTACTACTGGTATATAGTGCCATTGTCTGACTGGGAATTCAAAGAATATATGGGGGTTATGTGCACCCACAATTTTTACTACTGGTATATAGTGCCATTGTCTGACTGGGAATTCAAAGAATATATGGGGGTTATGTGCACCCACAATTTTTAATACTGGTATACAGTGCCATTGTCTGACTGGGAATTCAAAGAATATATTGGGGTTATGTGCACCCACAATTTTTACTACTGGTATATAGTGCCATTGTCTGACTGGGAATTCAAAGAATATATGGGGGTTATGTGCACCCACAATTTTTAATACTGGTATACAGTGCCATTGTCTGACTGGGAATTCAAAGAATATATTGGGGTTATGTGCACCCACAATTTTTACTACTGGTATACAGTGCCATTGTCTGACTGGGAATTCAAAGAATATATGGGGGTTATGTGCACCCACAATTTTTAATACTGGTATACAGTGCCATTGTCTGACTGGGAATTCAAAGAATATATTGGGGTTATGTGCACCCACAATTTTTACTACTGGTATATAGTGCCATTGTCTGACTGGGAATTCAAAGAATATATGGGGGTTATGTGCACCCACAATTTTTAATACTGGTATACAGTGCCATTGTCTGACTGGGAATTCAAAGAATATATTAGGGTTATGTGCACCCACAATTTTTACTACTGGTATACAGTGCCATTGTCTGACTGGGAATTCAAAGAATATATGGGGGTTATGTGCACCCACAATTTTTAATACTGGTATACAGTGCCATTGTCTGACTGGGAATTCAAAGAATATATTGGGGTTATGTGCACCCACAATTTTTACTACTGGTATACAGTGCCATTGTCTGACTGGGAATTCAAAGAATATATGGGGGTTACGTGCACCCACAATTTTTGCTACTGCTATACAGTTCCATTGTCTCACTGGGAATTCAAAGAATATATTGGGGTTATGTGCACCCACAATTTTTAATACTGGTATACAGTGCCATTGTCTGACTGGGAATTCAAAGAATATATGGGGGTTACGTGCACCCACAATTTTTGCTACTGCTATACAGTTCCATTGTCTCACTGGGAATTCAAAGAATATATTGGGGTTATGTGCACCCACAATTTTTAATACTGGTATACAGTGCCATTGTCTGACTGGGAATTCAAAGAATATATGGGGGTTACGTGCACCCACAATTTTTGCTACTGCTATACAGTTCCATTGTCTCACTGGGAATTCAAAGAATATATGGGGGTTATGTGCACCCACAATTTTTAATACTGGTATACAGTGCCATTGTCTGACTGGGAATTCAAAGAATATATGGGGGTTATGTGCACCCACAATTTTTAATACTGGTATACAGTGCCATTGTCTGACTGGGAATTTAAAGAATATATTGGGGTTATGTGCACCCACAATTTTTACTACTGGTATACAGTGCCATTGTCTGACTGGGAATTCAAAGAATATATGGGGGTTATGTGCACCCACAATTTTTAATACTGGTATACAGTGCCATTGTCTGACTGGGAATTCAAAGAATATATTGGGGTTATGTGCACCCACAATTTTTACTACTGGTATACAGTGCCATTGTCTGACTGGGAATTCAAAGAATATATGGGGGTTATGTGCACCCACAATTTTTACTACTGGTATATAGTGCCATTGTCTGACTGGGAATTCAAAGAATATATGGGGGTTATGTGCACCCACAATTTTTACTACTGGTATATAGTGCCATTGTCTGACTGGGAATTCAAAGAATATATGGGGGTTATGTGCACCCACAATTTTTAATACTGGTATACAGTGCCATTGTCTGACTTGGAATTCAAAGAATATATTGGGGTTATGTGCACCCACAATTTTTACTACTGGTATATAGTGCCATTGTCTGACTGGGAATTCAAAGAATATATGGGGGTTATGTGCACCCACAATTTTTAATACTGGTATACAGTGCCATTGTCTGACTGGGAATTCAAAGAATATATTGGGGTTATGTGCACCCACAATTTTTACTACTGGTATACAGTGCCATTGTCTGACTGGGAATTCAAAGAATATATGGGGGTTATGTGCACCCACAATTTTTAATACTGGTATACAGTGCCATTGTCTGACTGGGAATTCAAAGAATATATTGGGGTTATGTGCACCCACAATTTTTACTACTGGTATACAGTGCCATTGTCTGACTGGGAATTCAAAGAATATATGGGGGTTATGTGCACCCACAATTTTTAATACTGGTATACAGTGCCATTGTCTGACTGGGAATTCAAAGAATATATTGGGGTTATGTGCACCCACAATTTTTACTACTGGTATACAGTGCCATTGTCTGACTGGGAATTCAAAGAATATATGGGGGTTATGTGCACCCACAATTTTTAATACTGGTATACAGTGCCATTGTCTGACTGGGAATTCAAAGAATATATTGGGGTTATGTGCACCCACAATTTTTACTACTGGTATACAGTGCCATTGTCTGACTGGGAATTCAAAGAATATATTGGGGTTATGTGCACCCACAATTTTTACTACTGGTATATAGTGCCATTGTCTGACTGGGAATTCAAAGAATATATGGGGGTTATGTGCACCCACAATTTTTACTACTGGTATATAGTGCCATTGTCTGACTGGGAATTCAAAGAATATATGGGGGTTATGTGCACCCACAATTTTTAATACTGGTATACAGTGCCATTGTCTCACTGGGAATTCAAAGAATATATTGGGGTTATGTGCACCCACAATTTTTACTACTGGTATACAGTGCCATTGTCTGACTGGGAATTCAAAGAATATATTGGGGTTATGTGCACCCACAATTTTTACTACTGGTATATAGTGCCATTGTCTGACTGGGAATTCAAAGAATATATGGGGGTTATGTGCACCCACAATTTTTACTACTGGTATATAGTGCCATAGTCTGACTGGGAATTCAAAGAATATATGGGGGTTATGTGCACCCACAATTTTTAATACTGGTATACAGTGCCATTGTCTGACTGGGAATTCAAAGAATATATGGGGGTTATGTGCACCCACAATTTTTAATACTGGTATACAGTGCCATTGTCTCACTGGGAATTCAAAGAATATATTGGGGTTATGTGCACCCACAATTTTTACTACTGGTATACAGTGCCATTGTCTGACTGGGAATTCAAAGACTATATTGGGGTTATGTGCACCCACAATTTTTACTACTGGTATATAGTGCCATTGTCTGACTGGGAATTCAAAGAATATATGGGGGTTATGTGCACCCACAATTTTTACTACTGGTATATAGTGCCATTGTCTGACTGGGAATTCAAAGAATATATGGGGGTTATGTGCACCCACAATTTTTAATACTGGTATACAGTGCCATTGTCTGACTGGGAATTCAAAGAATATATTGGGGTTATGTGCACCCACAATTTTTACTACTGGTATATAGTGCCATTGTCTGACTGGGAATTCAAAGAATATATGGGGGTTATGTGCACCCACAATTTTTAATACTGGTATACAGTGCCATTGTCTGACTGGGAATTCAAAGAATATATTGGGGTTATGTGCACCCACAATTTTTACTACTGGTATACAGTGCCATTGTCTGACTGGGAATTCAAAGAATATATGGGGGTTATGTGCACCCACAATTTTTAATACTGGTATACAGTGCCATTGTCTGACTGGGAATTCAAAGAATATATTGGGGTTATGTGCACCCACAATTTTTACTATTGGTATATAGTGCCATTGTCTGACTGGGAATTCAAAGAATATATGGGGGTTATGTGCACCCACAATTTTTAATACTGGAATACAGTGCCATTGTCTGACTGGGAATTCAAAGAATATATTGGGGTTATGTGCACCCACAATTTTTACTACTGGTATACAGTGCCATTGTCTGACTGGGAATTCAAAGAATATATGGGGGTTATGTGCACCCACAATTTTTAATACTGGTATACAGTGCCATTGTCTCACTGGGAATTCAAAGAATATATTGGGGTTATGTGCACCCACAATTTTTACTACTGGTATACAGTGCCATTGTCTGACTGGGAATTCAAAGAATATATGGGGGTTATGTGCACCCACAATTTTTAATACTGGTATACAGTGCCATTGTCTGACTGGGAATTCAAAGAATATATTGGGGTTATGTGCACCCACAATTTTTACTACTGGTATACAGTGCCATTGTCTGACTGGGAATTCAAAGAATATATGGGGGTTATGTGCACCCACAATTTTTAATACTGGTATACAGTGCCATTGTCTCACTGGGAATTCAAAGAATATATTGGGGTTATGTGCACCCACAATTTTTACTACTGGTATACAGTGCCATTGTCTGACTGGGAATTCAAAGAATATATTGGGGTTATGTGCACCCACAATTTTTACTACTGGTATATAGTGCCATTGTCTGACTGGGAATTCAAAGAATATATGGGGGTTATGTGCACCCAAAATTTTTACTACTGGTATATAGTGCCATTGTCTGACTGGGAATTCAAAGAATATATGGGGGTTATGTGCACCCACAATTTTTAATACTGGTATACAGTGCCATTGTCTGACTGGGAATTCAAAGAATATATTGGGGTTATGTGCACCCACAATTTTTACTACTGGTATATAGTGCCATTGTCTGACTGGGAATTCAAAGAATATATGGGGGTTATGTGCACCCACAATTTTTAATACTGGTATACAGTGCCATTGTCTGACTGGGAATTCAAAGAATATATTGGGGTTATGTGCACCCACAATTTTTACTACTGGTATACAGTGCCATTGTCTGACTGGGAATTCAAAGAATATATGGGGGTTATGTGCACCCACAATTTTTAATACTGGTATACAGTGCCATTGTCTGACTGGGAATTCAAAGAATATATTGGGGTTATGTGCACCCACAATTTTTACTACTGGTATATAGTGCCATTGTCTGACTGGGAATTCAAAGAATATATGGGGGTTATGTGCACCCAGAATTTTTAATACTGGAATACAGTGCCATTGTCTGACTGGGAATTCAAAGAATATATTGGGGTTATGTGCACCCACAATTTTTACTACTGGTATACAGTGCCATTGTCTGACTGGGAATTCAAAGAATATATGGGGGTTATGAGCACCCACAATTTTTAATACTGGTATACAGTGCCATTGTCTGACTGGGAATTCAAAGAATATATTGGGGTTATGTGCACCCACAATTTTTACTACTGGTATACAGTGCCATTGTCTGACTGGGAATTCAAAGAATATATGGGGGTTATGTGCACCCACAATTTTTAATACTGGTATACAGTGCCATTGTCTGACTGGGAATTCAAAGAATATATTGGGGTTATGTGCACCCACAATTTTTACTACTGGTATACAGTGCCATTGTCTGACTGGGAATTCAAAGAATATATGGGGGTTACGTGCACCCACAATTTTTGCTACTGCTATACAGTTCCATTGTCTCACTGGGAATTCAAAGAATATATTGGGGTTATGTGCACCCACAATTTTTAATACTGGTATACAGTGCCATTGTCTGACTGGGAATTCAAAGAATATATGGGGGTTACGTGCACCCACAATTTTTGCTACTGCTATACAGTTCCATTGTCTCACTGGGAATTCAAAGAATATATGGGGGTTATGTGCACCCACAATTTTTAATACTGGTATACAGTGCCATTGTCTGACTGGGAATTCAAAGAATATATGGGGGTTATGTGCACCCACAATTTTTAATACTGGTATACAGTGCCATTGTCTGACTGGGAATTTAAAGAATATATTGGGGTTATGTGCACCCACAATTTTTACTACTGGTATACAGTGCCATTGTCTGACTGGGAATTCAAAGAATATATGGGGGTTATGTGCACCCACAATTTTTAATACTGGAATACAGTGCCATTGTCTGACTGGGAATTCAATGAATATATTGGGGTTATGTGCACCCACAATTTTTACTACTGGTATACAGTGCCATTGTCTGACTGGGAATTCAAAGAATATATGGGGGTTATGAGCACCCACAATTTTTAATACTGGTATACAGTGCCATTGTCTCACTGGGAATTCAAAGAATATATTGGGGTTATGTGCACCCACAATTTTTACTACTGGTATACAGTGCCATTGTCTGACTGGGAATTCAAAGAATATATGGGGGTTATGTGCACCAACAATTTTTAATACTGGTATACAGTGCCATTGTCTGACTGGGAATTCAAAGAATATATTGGGGTTATGTGCACCCACAATTTTTACTACTGGTATACAGTGCCATTGTCTGACTGGGAATTCAAAGAATATATGGGGGTTACGTGCACCCACAATTTTTGCTACTGCTATACAGTTCCATTGTCTCACTGGGAATTCAAAGAATATATTGGGGTTATGTGCACCCACAATTTTTAATACTGGTATACAGTGCCATTGTCTGACTGGGAATTCAAAGAATATATGGGGGTTACGTGCACCCACAATTTTTGCTACTGCTATACAGTTCCATTGTCTCACTGGGAATTCAAAGAATATATGGGGGTTATGTGCACCCACAATTTTTAATACTGGTATACAGTGCCATTGTCTGACTGGGAATTCAAAGAATATATGGGGGTTATGTGCACCCACAATTTTTAATACTGGTATACAGTGCCATTGTCTGACTGGGAATTTAAAGAATATATTGGGGTTATGTGCACCCACAATTTTTACTACTGGTATACAGTGCCATTGTCTGACTGGGAATTCAAAGAATATATGGGGGTTATGTGCATCCACAATTTTTAATACTGGTATACAGTGCCATTGTCTGACTGGGAATTCAAAGAATATATTGGGGTTATGTGCACCCACAATTTTTACTACTGGTATACAGTGCCATTGTCTGACTGGGAATTCAAAGAATATATTGGGGTTATGTGCACCCACAATTTTTACTACTGGTATATAGTGCCATTGTCTGACTGGGAATTCAAAGAATATATGGGGGTTATGTGCACCCACAATTTTTACTACTGGTATATAGTGCCATTGTCTGACTGGGAATTCAAAGAATATATGGGGGTTATGTGCACCCACAATTTTTAATACTGGTATACAGTGCCATTGTCTGACTGGGAATTCAAAGAATATATTGGGGTTATGTGCACCCACAATTTTTACTACTGGTATATAGTGCCATTGTCTGACTGGGAATTCAAAGAATATATGGGGGTTATGTGCACCCACAATTTTTAATACTGGTATACAGTGCCATTGTCTGACTGGGAATTCAAAGAATATATTGGGGTTATGTGCACCCACAATTTTTACTACTGGTATACAGTGCCATTGTCTGACTGGGAATTCAAAGAATATATGGGGGTTATGTGCACCCACAATTTTTAATACTGGTATACAGTGCCATTGTCTGACTGGGAATTCAAAGAATATATTGGGGTTATGTGCACCCACAATTTTTACTACTGGTATATAGTGCCATTGTCTGACTGGGAATTCAAAGAATATATGGGGGTTATGTGCACCCACAATTTTTAATACTGGTATACAGTGCCATTGTCTGACTGGGAATTCAAAGAATATATTAGGGTTATGTGCACCCACAATTTTTACTACTGGTATACAGTGCCATTGTCTGACTGGGAATTCAAAGAATATATGGGGGTTATGTGCACCCACAATTTTTAATACTGGTATACAGTGCCATTGTCTGACTGGGAATTCAAAGAATATATTGGGGTTATGTGCACCCACAATTTTTACTACTGGTATACAGTGCCATTGTCTGACTGGGAATTCAAAGAATATATGGGGGTTACGTGCACCCACAATTTTTGCTACTGCTATACAGTTCCATTGTCTCACTGGGAATTCAAAGAATATATTGGGGTTATGTGCACCCACAATTTTTAATACTGGTATACAGTGCCATTGTCTGACTGGGAATTCAAAGAATATATGGGGGTTACGTGCACCCACAATTTTTGCTACTGCTATACAGTTCCATTGTCTCACTGGGAATTCAAAGAATATATTGGGGTTATGTGCACCCACAATTTTTAATACTGGTATACAGTGCCATTGTCTGACTGGGAATTCAAAGAATATATGGGGGTTACGTGCACCCACAATTTTTGCTACTGCTATACAGTTCCATTGTCTCACTGGGAATTCAAAGAATATATGGGGGTTATGTGCACCCACAATTTTTAATACTGGTATACAGTGCCATTGTCTGACTGGGAATTCAAAGAATATATGGGGGTTATGTGCACCCACAATTTTTAATACTGGTATACAGTGCCATTGTCTGACTGGGAATTTAAAGAATATATTGGGGTTATGTGCACCCACAATTTTTACTACTGGTATACAGTGCCATTGTCTGACTGGGAATTCAAAGAATATATGGGGGTTATGTGCACCCACAATTTTTAATACTGGTATACAGTGCCATTGTCTGACTGGGAATTCAAAGAATATATTGGGGTTATGTGCACCCACAATTTTTACTACTGGTATACAGTGCCATTGTCTGACTGGGAATTCAAAGAATATATGGGGGTTATGTGCACCCACAATTTTTACTACTGGTATATAGTGCCATTGTCTGACTGGGAATTCAAAGAATATATGGGGGTTATGTGCACCCACAATTTTTACTACTGGTATATAGTGCCATTGTCTGACTGGGAATTCAAAGAATATATGGGGGTTATGTGCACCCACAATTTTTAATACTGGTATACAGTGCCATTGTCTGACTGGGAATTCAAAGAATATATTGGGGTTATGTGCACCCACAATTTTTACTACTGGTATATAGTGCCATTGTCTGACTGGGAATTCAAAGAATATATGGGGGTTATGTGCACCCACAATTTTTAATACTGGTATACAGTGCCATTGTCTGACTGGGAATTCAAAGAATATATTGGGGTTATGTGCACCCACAATTTTTACTACTGGTATACAGTGCCATTGTCTGACTGGGAATTCAAAGAATATATGGGGGTTATGTGCACCCACAATTTTTAATACTGGTATACAGTGCCATTGTCTGACTGGGAATTCAAAGAATATATTGGGGTTATGTGCACCCACAATTTTTACTACTGGTATACAGTGCCATTGTCTGACTGGGAATTCAAAGAATATATGGGGGTTATGTGCACCCACAATTTTTAATACTGGTATACAGTGCCATTGTCTGACTGGGAATTCAAAGAATATATTGGGGTTATGTGCACCCACAATTTTTACTACTGGTATACAGTGCCATTGTCTGACTGGGAATTCAAAGAATATATGGGGGTTATGTGCACCCACAATTTTTAATACTGGTATACAGTGCCATTGTCTGACTGGGAATTCAAAGAATATATTGGGGTTATGTGCACCCACAATTTTTACTACTGGTATACAGTGCCATTGTCTGACTGGGAATTCAAAGAATATATTGGGGTTATGTGCACCCACAATTTTTACTACTGGTATATAGTGCCATTGTCTGACTGGGAATTCAAATAATATATGGGGGTTATGTGCACCCACAATTTTTACTACTGGTATATAGTGCCATTGTCTGACTGGGAATTCAAAGAATATATGGGGGTTATGTGCACCCACAATTTTTAATACTGGTATACAGTGCCATTGTCTGACTGGGAATTCAAAGAATATATTGGGGTTATGTGCACCCACAATTTTTACTACTGGTATATAGTGCCATTGTCTGACTGGGAATTCAAAGAATATATGGGGGTTATGTGCACCCACAATTTTTAATACTGGTATACAGTGCCATTGTCTGACTGGGAATTCAAAGAATATATTGGGGTTATGTGCACCCACAATTTTTACTACTGGTATACAGTGCCATTGTCTGACTGGGAATTCAAAGAATATATGGGGGTTATGTGCACCCACAATTTTTAATACTGGTATACAGTGCCATTGTCTGACTGGGAATTCAAAGAATATATTGGGGTTATGTGCACCCACAATTTTTACTACTGGTATATAGTGCCATTGTCTGACTGGGAATTCAAAGAATATATGGGGGTTATGTGCACCCACAATTTTTAATACTGGAATACAGTGCCATTGTCTGACTGGGAATTCAAAGAATATATTGGGGTTATGTGCACCCACAATTTTTACTACTGGTATACAGTGCCATTGTCTGACTGGGAATTCAAAGAATATATGGGGGTTATGAGCACCCACAATTTTTAATACTGGTATACAGTGCCATTGTCTCACTGGGAATTCAAAGAATATATTGGGGTTATGTGCACCCACAATTTTTACTACTGGTATACAGTGCCATTGTCTGACTGGGAATTCAAAGAATATATGGGGGTTATGTGCACCCACAATTTTTAATACTGGTATACAGTGCCATTGTCTGACTGGGAATTCAAAGAATATATGGGGGTTACGTGCACCCACAATTTTTGCTACTGCTATACAATTCCATTGTCTCACTGGGAATTCAAAGAATATATTGGGGTTATGTGCACCCACAATTTTTAATAATGGTATACAGTGCCATTGTCTGACTGGGAATTCAAAGAATATATGGGGGTTACGTGCACCCACAATTTTTGCTACTGCTATACAGTTCCATTGTCTCACTGGGAATTCAAAGAATATATGGGGGTTATGTGCACCCACAATTTTTAATACTGGTATACAGTGCCATTGTCTGACTGGGAATTCAAGGAATATATGGGGGTTATGTGCACCCACAATTTTTAATACTGGTATACAGTGCCATTGTCTGACTGGGAATTTAAAGAATATATTGGGGTTATGTGCACCCACAATTTTTAATACTGGTATACAGTGCCATTGTCTGACTGGGAATTCAAAGAATATATTGGGGTTATGTGCACCCACAATTTTTACTACTGGTATACAGTGCCATTGTCTGACTGGGAATTCAAAGAATATATTGGGGTTATGTGCACCCACAATTTTTACTACTGGTATACAGTGCCATTGTCTGACTGGGAATTCAAAGAATATATGGGGGTTATGTGCACCCACAATTTTTAATACTGGTATACAGTGCCATTGTCTGACTGGGAATTCAAAGAATATATTGGGGTTATGTGCACCCACAATTTTTACTACTGGTATACAGTGCCATTGTCTGACTGGGAATTCAAAGAATATATGGGGGTTATGTGCACCCACAATTTTTAATACTGGTATACAGTGCCATTGTCTGACTGGGAATTCAAAGAATATATTGGGGTTATGTGCACCCACAATTTTTACTACTGGTATACAGTGCCATTGTCTGACTGGGAATTCAAAGAATATATTGGGGTTATGTGCACCCACAATTTTTACTACTGGTATATAGTGCCATTGTCTGACTGGGAATTCAAAGAATATATGGGGGTTATGTGCACCCACAATTTTTACTACTGGTATATAGTGCCATTGTCTGACTGGGAATTCAAAGAATATATGGGGGTTATGTGCACCCACAATTTTTAATACTGGTATACAGTGCCATTGTCTGACTGGGAATTCAAAGAATATATTGGGGTTATGTGCACCCACAATTTTTACTACTGGTATATAGTGCCATTGTCTGACTGGGAATTCAAAGAATATATGGGGGTTATGTGCACCCACAATTTTTAATACTGGTATACAGTGCCATTGTCTGACTGGGAATTCAAAGAATATATTGGGGTTATGTGCACCCACAATTTTTACTACTGGTATACAGTGCCATTGTCTGACTGGGAATTCAAAGAATATATGGGGGTTATGTGCACCCACAATTTTTAATACTGGTATACAGTGCCATTGTCTGACTGGGAATTCAAAGAATATATTGGGGTTATGTGCACCCACAATTTTTACTACTGGTATATAGTGCCATTGTCTGACTGGGAATTCAAAGAATATATGGGGGTTATGTGCACCCACAATTTTTAATACTGGAATACAGTGCCATTGTCTGACTGGGAATTCAAAGAATATATTGGGGTTATGTGCACCCACAATTTTTACTACTGGTATACAGTGCCATTGTCTGACTGGGAATTCAAAGAATATATGGGGGTTATGAGCACCCACAATTTTTAATACTGGTATACAGTGCCATTGTCTCACTGGGAATTCAAAGAATATATTGGGGTTATGTGCACCCACAATTTTTACTACTGGTATACAGTGCCATTGTCTGACTGGGAATTCAAAGAATATATGGGGGTTATGTGCACCCACAATTTTTAATACTGGTATACAGTGCCATTGTCTGACTGGGAATTCAAAGAATATATTGGGGTTATGTGCACCCACAATTTTTACTACTGGTATACAGTGCCATTGTCTGACTGGGAATTCAAAGAATATATGGGGGTTACGTGCACCCACAATTTTTGCTACTGCTATACAATTCCATTGTCTCACTGGGAATTCAAAGAATATATTGGGGTTATGTGCACCCACAATTTTTAATACTGGTATACAGTGCCATTGTCTGACTGGGAATTCAAAGAATATATGGGGGTTACGTGCACCCACAATTTTTGCTACTGCTATACAGTTCCATTGTCTCACTGGGAATTCAAAGAATATATGGGGGTTATGTGCACCCACAATTTTTAATACTGGTATACAGTGCCATTGTCTGACTGGGAATTCAAGGAATATATGGGGGTTATGTGCACCCACAATTTTTAATACTGGTATACAGTGCCATTGTCTGACTGGGAATTTAAAGAATATATTGGGGTTATGTGCACCCACAATTTTTACTACTGGTATACAGTGCCATTGTCTGACTGGGAATTCAAAGAATATATGGGGGTTATGTGCATCCACAATTTTTAATACTGGTATACAGTGCCATTGTCTGACTGGGAATTCAAAGAATATATTGGGGTTATGTGCACCCACAATTTTTACTACTGGTATACAGTGCCATTGTCTGACTGGGAATTCAAAGAATATATTGGGGTTATGTGCACCCACAATTTTTACTACTGGTATATAGTGCCATTGTCTGACTGGGAATTCAAAGAATATATGGGGGTTATGTGCACCCACAATTTTTACTACTGGTATATAGTGCCATTGTCTGACTGGGAATTCAAAGAATATATGGGGGTTATGTGCACCCACAATTTTTAATACTGGTATACAGTGCCATTGTCTGACTGGGAATTCAAAGAATATATAGGGGTTATGTGCACCCACAATTTTTACTACTGGTATACAGTGCCATTGTCTGACTGGGAATTCAAAGAATATATTGGGGTTATGTGCACCCACAATTTTTACTACTGGTATACAGTGCCATTGTCTGACTGGGAATTCAAAGAATATATGGGGGTTATGTGCACCCACAATTTTTAATACTGGTATACAGTGCCATTGTCTGACTGGGAATTCAAAGAATATATTGGGGTTATGTGCACCCACAATTTTTACTACTGGTATACAGTGCCATTGTCTGACTGGGAATTCAAAGAATATATGGGGGTTATGTGCACCCACAATTTTTAATACTGGTATACAGTGCCATTGTCTGACTGGGAATTCAAAGAATATATTGGGGTTATGTGCACCCACAATTTTTACTACTGGTATACAGTGCCATTGTCTGACTGGGAATTCAAAGAATATATGGGGGTTATGTGCACCCACAATTTTTAATACTGGTATACAGTGCCATTGTCTCACTGGGAATTCAAAGAATATATTGGGGTTATGTGCACCCACAATTTTTACTACTGGTATACAGTGCCATTGTCTGACTGGGAATTCAAAGAATATATTGGGGTTATGTGCACCCACAATTTTTACTACTGGTATATAGTGCCATTGTCTGACTGGGAATTCAAAGAATATATGGGGGTTATGTGCACCCACAATTTTTACTACTGGTATATAGTGCCATTGTCTGACTGGGAATTCAAAGAATATATGGGGGTTATGTGCACCCACAATTTTTAATACTGGTATACAGTGCCATTGTCTGACTGGGAATTCAAAGAATATATTGGGGTTATGTGCACCCACAATTTTTAATACTGGTATATAGTGCCATTGTCTGACTGGAAATTCAAAGAATATATGGGGGTTATGTGCACCCACAATTTTTAATACTGGTATACAGTGCCATTGTCTGACTGGGAATTCAAAGAATATATTGGGGTTATGTGCACCCACAATTTTTACTACTGGTATACAGTGCCATTGTCTGACTGGGAATTCAAAGAATATATTGGGGTTATGTGCACCCACAATTTTTACTACTGGTATACAGTGCCATTGTCTGACTGGGAATTCAAAGAATATATGGGGGTTATGTGCACCCACAATTTTTAATACTGGTATACAGTGCCATTGTCTGACTGGGAATTCAAAGAATATATTAGGGTTATGTGCACCCACAATTTTTACTACTGGTATACAGTGCCATTGTCTGACTGGGAATTCAAAGAATATATGGGGGTTATGTGCACCCACAATTTTTAATACTGGTATACAGTGCCATTGTCTGACTGGGAATTCAAAGAATATATTGTGGTTATGTGCACCCACAATTTTTACTACTGGTATACAGTGCCATTGTCTGACTGGGAATTCAAAAAATATATGGGGGTTATGTGCACCCACAATTTTTAAGACTGGTATACAGTGCCATTGTCTGACTGGGAATTCAAAGAATATATTGGGGTTATGTGCACCCACAATTTTTACTACTGGTATACAGTGCCATTGTCTGACTGGGAATTCAAAGAATATATGGGGGTTACGTGCACCCATAATTTTTGCTACTGCTATACAGTTCCATTTTCTCACTGGGAATTCAAAGAATATATTGGGGTTATGTGCACCCACAATTTTTAATACTGGTATACAGTGCCATTGTCTGACTGGGAATTCAAAGAATATATGGGGGTTACGTGCACCCACAATTTTTGCTACTGCTATACAGTTCCATTGTCTCACTGGGAATTCAAAGAATATATTTGGGTTATGTGCACCCACAATTTTTAACACTGGTATACAGTGCCATTGTCTGACTGGGAATTCAAAGAATATATGGGGGTTATGTGCACCCACAATTTTTAATACTGGTATACAGTGCCATTGTCTGACTGGGAATTTAAAGAATATATTGGGGTTATGTGCACCCACAATTTTTACTACTGGTATACAGTGCCATTGTCTGACTGGGAATTCAAAGAATATATGGGGGTTATGTGCACCCACAATTTTTAATACTGGTATACAGTGCCATTGTCTCACTGGGAATTCAAAGAATATATTGGGGTTATGTGCACCCACAATTTTTACTACTGGTATACAGTGCCATTGTCTGACTCGGAATTCAAAGAATATATTGGGGTTATGTGCACCCACAATTTTTACTACTGGTATATAGTGCCATTGTCTGACTGGGAATTCAAAGAATATATGGGGGTTATGTGCACCCACAATTTTTACTACTGGTATATAGTGCCATTGTCTGACTGGGAATTCAAAGAATATATGGGGGTTATGTGCACCCACAATTTTTAATACTGGTATACAGTGCCATTGTCTGACTGGGAATTCAAAGAATATATTGGGGTTATGTGCACCCACAATTTTTACTACTGGTATATAGTGCCATTGTCTGACTGGGAATTCAAAGAATATATGGGGGTTATGTGCACCCACAATTTTTAATACTGGTATACAGTGCCATTGTCTGACTGGGAATTCAAAGAATATATTGGGGTTATGTGCACCCACAATTTTTACTACTGGTATACAGTGCCATTGTCTGACTGGGAATTCAAAGAATATATGGGGGTTATGTGCACCCACAATTTTTAATACTGGTATACAGTGCCATTGTCTGACTGGGAATTCAAAGAATATATTGGGGTTATGTGCACCCACAATTTTTACTACTGGTATATAGTGCCATTGTCTGACTGGGAATTCAAAGAATATATGGGGGTTATGTGCACCCACAATTTTTAATACTGGTATACAGTGCCATTGTCTGACTGGGAATTCAAAGAATATATTAGGGTTATGTGCACCCACAATTTTTACTACTGGTATACAGTGCCATTGTCTGACTGGGAATTCAAAGAATATATGGGGGTTATGTGCACCCACAATTTTTAATACTGGTATACAGTGCCATTGTCTCACTGGGAATTCAAAGAATATATTGGGGTTATGTGCACCCACAATTTTTACTACTGGTATACAGTGCCATTGTCTGACTGGGAATTCAAAGAATATATGGGGGTTATGTGCACCCACAATTTTTAATACTGGTATACAGTGCCATTGTCTGACTGGGAATTCAAAGAATATATTGGGGTTATGTGCACCCACAATTTTTACTACTGGTATACAGTGCCATTGTCTGACTGGGAATTCAAAGAATATATGGGGGTTACGTGCACCCACAATTTTTGCTACTGCTATACAGTTCCATTGTCTCACTGGGAATTCAAAGAATATATTGGGGTTATGTGCACCCACAATTTTTAATACTGGTATACAGTGCCATTGTCTGACTGTGAATTCAAAGAGTATATGGGGGTTACGTGCACCCACAATTTTTGCTACTGCTATACAGTTCCATTGTCTCACTGGGAATTCAAAGAATATATTGGGGTTATGTGCACCCACAATTTTTAATACTGGTATACAGTGCCATTGTCTGACTGGGAATTCAAAGAATATATGGGGGTTACGTGCACCCACAATTTTTGCTACTGCTATACAGTTCCATTGTCTCACTGGGAATTCAAAGAATATATGGGGGTTATGTGCACCCACAATTTTTAATACTGGTATACAGTGCCATTGTCTGACTGGGAATTCAAAGAATATATGGGGGTTATGTGCACCCACAATTTTTAATACTGGTATACAGTGCCATTGTCTGACTGGGAATTTAAAGAATATATTGGGGTTATGTGCACCCACAATTTTTACTACTGGTATACAGTGCCATTGTCTGACTGGGAATTCAAAGAATATATGGGGGTTATGTGCACCCACAATTTTTAATACTGGTATACAGTGCCATTGTCTGACTGGGAATTCAAAGAATATATTGGGGTTATGTGCACCCACAATTTTTACTACTGGTATACAGTGCCATTGTCTGACTGGGAATTCAAAGAATATATTGGGGTTATGTGCACCCACAATTTTTACTACTGGTATATAGTGCCATTGTCTGACTGGGAATTCAAAGAATATATGGGGGTTATGTGCACCCACAATTTTTACTACTGGTATATAGTGCCATTGTCTGACTGGGAATTCAAAGAATATATGGGGGTTATGTGCACCCACAATTTTTAATACGGGTATACAGTGCCATTGTCTGACTGGGAATTCAAAGAATATATTGGGGTTATGTGCACCCACAATTTTTACTACTGGTATATAGTGCCATTGTCTGACTGGGAATTCAAAGAATATATGGGGGTTATGTGCACCCACAATTTTTGCTACTGCTATACAGTTCCATTGTCTCACTGGGAATTCAAAGAATATATTGGGGTTATGTGCACCCACAATTTTTAATACTGGTATACAGTGCCATTGTCTGACTGGGAATTCAAAGAGTATATGGGGGTTACGTGCACCCACAATTTTTGCTACTGCTATACAGTTCCATTGTCTCACTGGGAATTCAAAGAATATATTGGGGTTATGTGCACCCACAATTTTTAATACTGGTATACAGTGCCATTGTCTGACTGGGAATTCAAAGAATATATGGGGGTTACGTGCACCCACAATTTTTGCTACTGCTATACAGTTCCATTGTCTCACTGGGAATTCAAAGAATATATGGGGGTTATGTGCACCCACAATTTTTAATACTGGTATACAGTGCCATTGTCTGACTGGGAATTCAAAGAATATATGGGGGTTATGTGCACCCACAATTTTTAATACTGGTATACAGTGCCATTGTCTGACTGGGAATTTAAAGAATATATTGGGGTTATGTGCACCCACAATTTTTACTACTGGTATACAGTGCCATTGTCTGACTGGGAATTCAAAGAATATATGGGGGTTATGTGCACCCACAATTTTTAATACTGGTATACAGTGCCATTGTCTGACTGGGAATTCAAAGAATATATTGGGGTTATGTGCACCCACAATTTTTACTACTGGTATACAGTGCCATTGTCTGACTGGGAATTCAAAGAATATATTGGGGTTATGTGCACCCACAATTTTTACTACTGGTATATAGTGCCATTGTCTGACTGGGAATTCAAAGAATATATGGGGGTTATGTGCACCCACAATTTTTACTACTGGTATATAGTGCCATTGTCTGACTGGGAATTCAAAGAATATATGGGGGTTATGTGCACCCACAATTTTTAATACGGGTATACAGTGCCATTGTCTGACTGGGAATTCAAAGAATATATTGGGGTTATGTGCACCCACAATTTTTACTACTGGTATATAGTGCCATTGTCTGACTGGGAATTCAAAGAATATATGGGGGTTATGTGCACCCACAATTTTTAATACTGGTATACAGTGCCATTGTCTGACTGGGAATTCAAAGAATATATTGGGGTTATGTGCACCCACAATTTTTAATACTGGTATACAGTGCCATTGTCTGACTGGGAATTCAAAGAATATATGGGGGTTATGTGCACCCACAATTTTTAATACTGGTATACAGTGCCATTGTCTGACTGGGAATTCAAAGAATATATTGGGGTTATGTGCACCCACAATTTTTACTACTGGTATACAGTGCCATTGTCTGACTGGGAATTCAAAGAATATATGGGGGTTATGTGCACCCACAATTTTTAATACTGGTATACAGTGCCATTGTCTGACTGGGAATTCAAAGAATATATTGGGGTTATGTGCACCCACAATTTTTACTACTGGTATATAGTGCCATTGTCTGACTGGGAATTCAAAGAATATATGGGGGTTATGTGCACCCACAATTTTTAATACTGGTATACAGTGCCATTGTCTGACTGGGAATTCAAAGAATATATTGGGGTTATGTGCACCCACAATTTTTACTACTGGTATACAGTGCCATTGTCTGACTGGGAATTCAAAGAATATATGGGGGTTATGTGCACCCACAATTTTTAATACTGGTATACAGTGCCATTGTCTGACTGGGAATTCAAAGAATATATTGTGGTTATGTGCACCCACAATTTTTACTACTGGTATATAGTGCCATTGTCTGACTGGGAATTCAAAGAATATATGGGGGTTATGTGCACCCACAATTTTTAATACTGGTATACAGTGCCATTGTCTGACTGGGAATTCAAAGAATATATTAGGGTTATGTGCACCCACAATTTTTACTACTGGTATACAGTGCCATTGTCTGACTGGGAATTCAAAGAATATATGGGGGTTATGTGCACCCACAATTTTTAATACTGGTATACAGTGCCATTGTCTCACTGGGAATTCAAAGAATATATTGGGGTTATGTGCACCCACAATTTTTACTACTGGTATACAGTGCCATTGTCTGACTGGGAATTCAAAGAATATATGGGGGTTATGTGCACCCACAATTTTTAATACTGGTATACAGTGCCATTGTCTGACTGGGAATTCAAAGAATATATTGGGGTTATGTGCACCCACAATTTTTACTACTGGTATACAGTGCCATTGTCTGACTGGGAATTCAAAGAATATATGGGGGTTACGTGCACCCACAATTTTTGCTACTGCTATACAGTTCCATTGTCTCACTGGGAATTCAAAGAATATATTGGGGTTATGTGCACCCACAATTTTTAATACTGGTATACAGTGCCATTGTCTGACTGGGAATTCAAAGAATATATGGGGGTTATGTGCACCCACAATTTTTAATACTGGTATACAGTGCCATTGTCTCACTGGGAATTCAAAGAATATATGGGGGTTACGTGCACCCACAATTTTTGCTACTGCTATACAGTTCCATTGTCTCACTGGGAATTCAAAGAATATATTGGGGTTATGTGCACCCACAATTTTTAATACTGGTATACAGTGCCATTGTCTCACTGGGAATTCAAAGAATATATGGGGGTTATGTGCACCCACAATTTTTAATACTGGTATACAGTGCCATTGTCTCACTGGGAATTCAAAGAATATATGGGGGTTACGTGCACCCACAATTTTTGCTACTGCTATACAGTTCCATTGTCTCACTGGGAATTCAAAGAATATATGGGGGTTATGTGCACCCACAATTTTTAATACTGGTATACAGTGCCATTGTCTGACTGGGAATTCAAAGAATATATGGGGGTTATGTGCACCCACAATTTTTACTACTGGTATATAGTGCCATTGTCTGACTGGGAATTCAAAGAATATATGGGGGTTACGTGCACCCACAATTTTTGCTACTGCTATACAGTTCCATTGTCTCACTGGGAATTCAAAGAATATATTGGGGTTATGTGCACCCACAATTTTTAATACTGGTATACAGTGCCATTGTCTGACTGGGAATTCAAAGAATATATGGGGATTATGTGCACCCACAATTTTTAATACTGGTATACAGTGCCATTGTCTCACTGGGAATTCAAAGAATATATGGGGGTTACGTGCACCCACAATTTTTGCTACTGCTATACAGTTCCATTGTCTCACTGGGAATTCAAAGAATATATGGGGGTTACGTGCACCCACAATTTTTGCTACTGCTATACAGTTCCATTGTCTCACTGGGAATTCAAAGAATATATTGGGGTTACGTGCACCCACAATTTTTACTACTGGTATATAGTGCCATTGTCTGACTGGGAATTCAAAGAATATATGGGGGTTACGTGCACCCACAATTTTTGCTACTGCTATACAGTTCCATTGTCTCACTGGGAATTCAAAGAATATATGGAGGTTATGTGCACCCACAATTTTTAATACTGGTATACAGTGCCATTGTCTGACTGGGAATTCAAAGAATATATGGGGGTTATGTGCACCCACAATTTTTACTACTGGTATATAGTGCCATTGTCTGACTGGGAATTCAAAGAATATATGGGGGTTACGTGCACCCACAATTTTTGCTACTGCTATACAGTTCCATTGTCTCACTGGGAATTCAAAGAATATATGGAGGTTATGTGCACCCACAATTTTTAATACTGGTATACAGTGCCATTGTCTGACTGGGAATTCAAAGAATATATGGGGGTTATGTGCACCCACAATTTTTACTACTGGTATATAGTGCCATTGTCTGACTGGGAATTCAAAGAATATATGGGGGTTACGTGCACGCACAATTTTTGCTACTGCTATACAGTTCCATTGTCTCACTGGGAATTCAAAGAATATATTGGGGTTATGTGCACCCACAATTTTTAATACTGGTATACAGTGCCATTGTCTGACTGGGAATTCAAAGAATAAATGGGGGTTATGTGCACCCACAATTTTTAATACTGGTATACAGTGCCATTGTCTCACTGGGAATTCAAAGAATATATGGGGGTTACGTGCACCCACAATTTTTGCTACTGCTATACAGTTCCATTGTCTCACTGGGAATTCAAAGAATATATGGGGGTTATGTGCACCCACAATTTTTGCTACTGCTATACAGTTCCATTGTCTCACTGGGAATTCAAAGAATATATGGGGGTTACGTGCACCCACAATTTTTGCTACTGCTATACAGTTCCATTGTCTCACTGGGAATTCAAAGAATATATTGGGGTTATGTGCACCCACAATTTTTACTACTGGTATACAGTGCCATTGTCTGACTGGGAATTCAAAGTATATATTGGGGTTATGTGCACCCACAATTTTTAATACTGGTATACAGTGCCATTGTCTGACTGGGAATTCAAAGAATATATGGGGGTTATGTGCACCCACAATTTTTAATACTGGTATACAGTGCCATTGTCTGACTGGGAATTCAAAGAATATATTAGGGTTATGTGCACCCACAATTTTTACTACTGGTATACAGTGCCATTGTCTGACTGGGAATTCAAAGAATATATGGGGGTTATGTGCACCCACAATTTTTAATACTGGTATACAGTGCCATTGTCTCACTGGGAATTCAAAGAATATATTGGGGTTATGTGCACCCACAATTTTTACTACTGGTATACAGTGCCATTGTCTGACTGGGAATTCAAAGAATATATGGGGGTTATGTGCACCCACAATTTTTAATACTGGTATACAGTGCCATTGTCTGACTGGGAATTCAAAGAATATATTGGGGTTATGTGCACCCACAATTTTTACTACTGGTATACAGTGCCATTGTCTGACTGGGAATTCAAAGAATATATGGGGGTTACGTGCACCCACAATTTTTGCTACTGCTATACAGTTCCATTGTCTCACTGGGAATTCAAAGAATATATTGGGGTTATGTGCACCCACAATTTTTAATACTAGTATACAGTGCCATTGTCTGACTGGGAATTCAAAGAATATATGGGGGTTACGTGCACCCACAATTTTTGCTACTGCTATACAGTTCCATTGTCTCACTGGGAATTCAAAGAATATATTGGGGTTATGTGCACCCACAATTTTTAATACTGGTATACAGTGCCATTGTCTGACTGGAAATTCAAAGAATATATGGGGGTTACGTGCACCCACAATTTTTGCTACTGCTATACAGTTCCATTGTCTCACTGGGAATTCAAAGAATATATGGGGGTTATGTGCACCCACAATTTTTAATGCTGGTATACAGTGCCATTGTCTGACTGGGAATTCAAAGAATATATGGGGGTTATGTGCACCCACAATTTTTAATACTGGTATACAGTGCCATTGTCTGACTGGGAATTTAAAGAATATATTGGGGTTATGTGCACCCACAATTTTTACTACTGGTATACAGTGCCATTGTCTGACTGGGAATTCAAAGAATATATGGGGGTTATGTGCACCCACAATTTTTAATACTGGTATACAGTGCCATTGTCTCACTGGGAATTCAAAGAATATATTGGGGTTATGTGCACCCACAATTTTTACTACTGGTATACAGTGCCATTGTCTGACTGGGAATTCAAAGAATATATTGGGGTTATGTGCACCCACAATTTTTACTACTGGTATATAGTGCCATTGTCTGACTGGGAATTCAAAGAATATATGGGGGTTATGTGCACCCACAATTTTTACTACTGGTATATAGTGCCATTGTCTGACTGGGAATTCAAAGAATATATGGGGGTTATGTGCACCCACAATTTTTAATACTGGTATACAGTGCCATTGTCTGACTGGGAATTCAAAGAATATATTGGGGTTATGTGCACCCACAATTTTTACTACTGGTATATAGTGCCATTGTCTGACTGGGAATTCAAAGAATATATGGGGGTTATGTGCACCCACAATTTTTAATACTGGTATACAGTGCCATTGTCTGACTGGGAATTCAAAGAATATATTGGGGTTATGTGCACCCACAATTTTTACTACTGGTATACAGTGCCATTGTCTGACTGGGAATTCAAAGAATATATGGGGGTTATGTGCACCCACAATTTTTAATACTGGTATACAGTGCCATTGTCTGACTGGGAATTCAAAGAATATATTGGGGTTATGTGCACCCACAATTTTTACTACTGGTATATAGTGCCATTGTCTGACTGGGAATTCAAAGAATATATGGGGGTTATGTGCACCCACAATTTTTAATACTGGTATACAGTGCCATTGTCTGACTGGGAATTCAAAGAATATATTAGGGTTATGTGCACCCACAATTTTTACTACTGGTATACAGTGCCATTGTCTGACTGGGAATTCAAAGAATATATGGGGGTTATGTGCACCCACAATTTTTAATACTGGTATACAGTGCCATTGTCTCACTGGGAATTCAAAGAATATATTGGGGTTATGTGCACCCACAATTTTTACTACTGGTATACAGTGCCATTGTCTGACTGGGAATTCAAAGAATATATGGGGGTTATGTGCACCCACAATTTTTAATACTGGTATACAGTGCCATTGTCTGACTGGGAATTCAAAGAATATATTGGGGTTATGTGCACCCACAATTTTTACTACTGGTATACAGTGCCATTGTCTGACTGGGAATTCAAAGAATATATGGGGGTTACGTGCACCCACAATTTTTGCTACTGCTATACAGTTCCATTGTCTCACTGGGAATTCAAAGAATATATTGGGGTTATGTGCACCCACAATTTTTAATACTGGTATACAGTGCCATTGTCTGACTGGGAATTCAAAGAATATATGGGGGTTACGTGCACCCACAATTTTTGCTACTGCTATACAGTTCCATTGTCTCACTGGGAATTCAAAGAATATATTGGGGTTATGTGCACCCACAATTTTTAATACTGGTATACAGTGCCATTGTCTCACTGGGAATTCAAAGAATATATGGGGGTTACGTGCACCCACAATTTTTGCTACTGCTATACAGTTCCATTGTCTCACTGGGAATTCAAAGAATATATGGGGGTTATGTGCACCCACAATTTTTAATACTGGTATACAGTGCCATTGTCTGACTGGGAATTCAAAGAATATATGGGGGTTATGTGCACCCACAATTTTTAATACTGGTATACAGTGCCATTGTCTCACTGGGAATTCAAAGAATATATTGGGGTTATGTGCACCCACAATTTTTACTACTGGTATACAGTGCCATTGTCTGACTGGGAATTCAAAGAATATATGGGGGTTATGTGCACCCACAATTTTTAATACTGGTATACAGTGCCATTGTCTGACTGGGAATTCAAAGAATATATTGGGGTTATGTGCACCCACAATTTTTACTACTGGTATACAGTGCCATTGTCTGACTGGGAATTCAAAGAATATATGGGGGTTACGTGCACCCACAATTTTTGCTACTGCTATACAGTTCCATTGTCTCACTGGGAATTCAAAGAATATATTGGGGTTATGTGCACCCACAATTTTTAATACTGGTATACAGTGCCATTGTCTGACTGGGAATTCAAAGAATATATGGGGGTTACGTGCACCCACAATTTTTGCTACTGCTATACAGTTCCATTGTCTCACTGGGAATTCAAAGAATATATTGGGGTTATGTGCACCCACAATTTTTAATACTGGTATACAGTGCCATTGTCTCACTGGGAATTCAAAGAATATATGGGGGTTACGTGCACCCACAATTTTTGCTACTGCTATACAGTTCCATTGTCTCACTGGGAATTCAAAGAATATATGGGGGTTATGTGCACCCACAATTTTTAATACTGGTATACAGTGCCATTGTCTGACTGGGAATTCAAAGAATATATGGGGGTTATGTGCACCCACAATTTTTAATACTGGTATACAGTGCCATTGTCTGACTGGGAATTTAAAGAATATATTGGGGTTATGTGCACCCACAATTTTTACTACTGGTATACAGTGCCATTGTCTGACTGGGAATTCAAAGAATATATGGGGGTTATGTGCACCCACAATTTTTAATACTGGTATACAGTGCCATTGTCTGACTGGGAATTCAAAGAATATATTGGGGTTATGTGCACCCACAATTTTTACTACTGGTATACAGTGCCATTGTCTGACTGGGAATTCAAAGAATATATTGGGGTTATGTGCACCCACAATTTTTACTACTGGTATATAGTGCCATTGTCTGACTGGGAATTCAAAGAATATATGGGGGTTATGTGCACCCACAATTTTTACTACTGGTATATAGTGCCATTGTCTGACTGGGAATTCAAAGAATATATGGGGGTTATGTGCACCCACAATTTTTAATACTGGTATACAGTGCCATTGTCTGACTGGGAATTCAAAGAATATATTGGGGTTATGTGCACCCACAATTTTTACTACTGGTATATAGTGCCATTGTCTGACTGGGAATTCAAAGAATATATGGGGGTTATGTGCACCCACAATTTTTAATACTGGTATACAGTGCCATTGTCTGACTGGGAATTCAAAGAATATATTGGGGTTATGTGCACCCACAATTTTTACTACTGGTATACAGTGCCATTGTCTGACTGGGAATTCAAAGAATATATGGGGGTTATGTGCACCCACAATTTTTAATACTGGTATACAGTGCCATTGTCTGACTGGGAATTCAAAGAATATATTGGGGTTATGTGCACCCACAATTTTTACTACTGGTATACAGTGCCATTGTCTGACTGGGAATTCAAAGAATATATGGGGGTTATGTGCACCCACAATTTTTAATACTGGTATAAAGTGCCATTGTCTCACTGGGAATTCAAAGAATATATGGGGGTTACGTGCACCCACAATTTTTGCTACTGCTATACAGTTCCATTGTCTCACTGGGAATTCAAAGAATATATGGGGGTTATGTGCACCCACAATTTTTAATACTGGTATACAGTGCCATTGTCTGACTGGGAATTCAAAGAATATATGGGGGTTATGTGCACCCACAATTTTTACTACTGGTATATAGTGCCATTGTCTGACTGGGAATTCAAAGAATATATGGGGGTTACGTGCACCCACAATTTTTGCTACTGCTATACAGTTCCATTGTCTCACTGGGAATTCAAAGAATATATGGAGGTTATGTGCACCCACAATTTTTAATACTGGTATACAGTGCCATTGTCTGACTGGGAATTCAAAGAATATATGGGGGTTATGTGCACCCACAATTTTTACTACTGGTATATAGTGCCATTGTCTGACTGGGAATTCAAAGAATATATGGGGGTTACGTGCACCCACAATTTTTGCTACTGCTATACAGTTCCATTGTCTCACTGGGAATTCAAAGAATATATTGGGGTTATGTGCACCCACAATTTTTAATACTGGTATACAGTGCCATTGTCTGACTGGGAATTCAAAGAATATATGGGGATTATGTGCACCCACAATTTTTAATACTGGTATACAGTGCCATTGTCTCACTGGGAATTCAAAGAATATATGGGGGTTACGTGCACCCACAATTTTTGCTACTGCTATACAGTTCCATTGTCTCACTGGGAATTCAAAGAATATATGGGGGTTACGTGCACCCACAATTTTTGCTACTGCTATACAGTTCCATTGTCTCACTGGGAATTCAAAGAATATATTGGGGTTACGTGCACCCACAATTTTTACTACTGGTATATAGGGCCATTGTCTGACTGGGAATTCAAAGAATATATGGGGGTTACGTGCACCCACAATTTTTGCTACTGCTATACAGTTCCATTGTCTCACTGGGAATTCAAAGAATATATGGAGGTTATGTGCACCCACAATTTTTAATACTGGTATACAGTGCCATTGTCTGACTGGGAATTCAAAGAATATATGGGGGTTATGTGCACCCACAATTTTTACTACTGGTATATAGTGCCATTGTCTGACTGGGAATTCAAAGAATATATGGGGGTTACGTGCACCCACAATTTTTGCTACTGCTATACAGTTCCATTGTCTCACTGGGAATTCAAAGAATATATGGAGGTTATGTGCACCCACAATTTTTAATACTGGTATACAGTGCCATTGTCTGACTGGGAATTCAAAGAATATATGGGGGTTATGTGCACCCACAATTTTTACTACTGGTATATAGTGCCATTGTCTGACTGGGAATTCAAAGAATATATGGGGGTTACGTGCACGCACAATTTTTGCTACTGCTATACAGTTCCATTGTCTCACTGGGAATTCAAAGAATATATTGGGGTTATGTGCACCCACAATTTTTAATACTGGTATACAGTGCCATTGTCTGACTGGGAATTCAAAGAATAAATGGGGGTTATGTGCACCCACAATTTTTAATACTGGTATACAGTGCCTTTGTCTCACTGGGAATTCAAAGAATATATGGGGGTTACGTGCACCCACAATTTTTGCTACTGCTATACAGTTCCATTGTCTCACTGGGAATTCAAAGAATATATGGGGGTTATGTGCACCCACAATTTTTGCTACTGCTATACAGTTCCATTGTCTCACTGGGAATTCAAAGAATATATGGGGGTTACGTGCACCCACAATTTTTAATACTGGTATACAGTTCCATTGTCTCACTGGGAATTCAAAGAATATATGGGGGTTACGTGCACCCACAATTTTTGCTACTGCTATACAGTTCCATTGTCTCACTGGGAATTCAAAGAATATATGGGGGTTATGTGCACCCACAATTTTTGCTACTGCTATACAGTTCCATTGTCTCACTGGGAATTCAAAGAATATATGGGGGTTATGTGCACCCACAATTTTTGCTACTGCTATACAGTTCCATTGTCTCACTGGGAATTCAAAGAATATATGGGGGTTATGTGCACCCACAATTTTTAATACTGGTATACAGTGCCATTGTCTGACTGGGAATTCAAAGAATATATTAGGGTTATGTGCACCCACAATTTTTACTACTGGTATACAGTGCCATTGTCTGACTGGGAATTCAAAGAATATATGGGGGTTATGTGCACCCACAATTTTTAATACTGGTATACAGTGCCATTGTCTCACTGGGAATTCAAAGAATATATTGGGGTTATGTGCACCCACAATTTTTACTACTGGTATACAGTGCCATTGTCTGACTGGGAATTCAAAGAATATATGGGGGTTATGTGCACCCACAATTTTTAATACTGGTATACAGTGCCATTGTCTGACTGGGAATTCAAAGAATATATTGGGGTTATGTGCACCCACAATTTTTACTACTGGTATACAGTGCCATTGTCTGACTGGGAATTCAAAGAATATATGGGGGTTACGTGCACCCACAATTTTTGCTACTGCTATACAGTTCCATTGTCTCACTGGGAATTCAAAGAATATATTGGGGTTATGTGCACCCACAATTTTTAATACTAGTATACAGTGCCATTGTCTGACTGGGAATTCAAAGAATATATGGGGGTTACGTGCACCCACAATTTTTGCTACTGCTATACAGTTCCATTGTCTCACTGGGAATTCAAAGAATATATTGGGGTTATGTGCACCCACAATTTTTAATACTGGTATACAGTGCCATTGTCTGACTGGAAATTCAAAGAATATATGGGGGTTACGTGCACCCACAATTTTTGCTACTGCTATACAGTTCCATTGTCTCACTGGGAATTCAAAGAATATATGGGGGTTATGTGCACCCACAATTTTTAATACTGGTATACAGTGCCATTGTCTGACTGGGAATTCAAAGAATATATGGGGGTTATGTGCACCCACAATTTTTAATACTGGTATACAGTGCCATTGTCTGACTGGGAATTTAAAGAATATATTGGGGTTATGTGCACCCACAATTTTTACTACTGGTATACAGTGCCATTGTCTGACTGGGAATTCAAAGAATATATGGGGGTTATGTGCACCCACAATTTTTAATACTGGTATACAGTGCCATTGTCTCACTGGGAATTCAAAGAATATATTGGGGTTATGTGCACCCACAATTTTTACTACTGGTATACAGTGCCATTGTCTGACTGGGAATTCAAAGAATATATTGGGGTTATGTGCACCCACAATTTTTACTACTGGTATATAGTGCCATTGTCTGACTGGGAATTCAAAGAATATATGGGGGTTATGTGCACCCACAATTTTTACTACTGGTATATAGTGCCATTGTCTGACTGGGAATTCAAAGAATATATGGGGGTTATGTGCACCCACAATTTTTAATACTGGTATACAGTGCCATTGTCTGACTGGGAATTCAAAGAATATATTGGGGTTATGTGCACCCACAATTTTTACTACTGGTATATAGTGCCATTGTCTGACTGGGAATTCAAAGAATATATGGGGGTTATGTGCACCCACAATTTTTAATACTGGTATACAGTGCCATTGTCTGACTGGGAATTCAAAGAATATATTGGGGTTATGTGCACCCACAATTTTTACTACTGGTATACAGTGCCATTGTCTGACTGGGAATTCAAAGAATATATGGGGGTTATGTGCACCCACAATTTTTAATACTGGTATACAGTGCCATTGTCTGACTGGGAATTCAAAGAATATATTGGGGTTATGTGCACCCACAATTTTTACTACTGGTATATAGTGCCATTGTCTGACTGGGAATTCAAAGAATATAAGGGGGTTATGTGCACCCACAATTTTTAATACTGGTATACAGTGCCATTGTCTGACTGGGAATTCAAAGAATATATTAGGGTTATGTGCACCCACAATTTTTACTACTGGTATACAGTGCCATTGTCTGACTGGGAATTCAAAGAATATATGGGGGTTATGTGCACCCACAATTTTTAATACTGGTATACAGTGCCATTGTCTCACTGGGAATTCAAAGAATATATTGGGGTTATGTGCACCCACAATTTTTACTACTGGTATAAAGTGCCATTGTCTGACTGGGAATTCAAAGAATATATGGGGGTTATGTGCACCCACAATTTTTAATACTGGTATACAGTGCCATTGTCTGACTGGGAATTCAAAGAATATATTGGGGTTATGTGCACCCACAATTTTTACTACTGGTATACAGTGCCATTGTCTGACTGGGAATTCAAAGAATATATGGGGGTTATGTGCACCCACAATTTTTAATACTGGTATACAGTGCCATTGTCTGACTGGGAATTCAAAGAATATATTGGGGTTATGTGCACCCACAATTTTTACTACTGGTATACAGTGCCATTGTCTGACTGGGAATTCAAAGAATATATGGGGGTTATGTGCACCCACAATTTTTAATACTGGTATACAGTGCCATTGTCTGACTGGGAATTCAAAGAATATATTGGGGTTATGTGCACCCACAATTTTTACTACTGGTATATAGTGCCATTGTCTGACTGGGAATTCAAAGAATATATGGGGGTTATGTGCACCCACAATTTTTAATACTGGTATACAGTGCCATTGTCTGACTGGGAATTCAAAGAATATATGGAGGTTATGTGCACCCACAATTTTTACTACTGGTATACAGTGCCATTGTCTGACTGGGAATTCAAAGAATATATGGGGGTTATGTGCACCCACAATTTTTACTACTGGTATACAGTGCCATTGTCTGACTGGGAATTCAAAGAATATATGGGGGTTATGTGCACCCACAATTTTTAATACTGGTATACAGTGCCATTGTCTCACTGGGAATTCAAAGAATATATTGGGGTTATGTGCACCCACAATTTTTACTACTGGTATACAGTGCCATTGTCTGACTGGGAATTCAAAGAATATATTGGGGTTATGTGCACCCACAATTTTTACTACTGGTATATAGTGCCATTGTCTGACTGGGAATTCAAAGAATATATGGGGGTTATGTGCACCCACAATTTTTAATACTGGTATACAGTGCCATTGTCTGACTGGGAATTCAAAGAATATATGGGGGTTATGTGCACCCACAATTTTTAATACTGGTATACAGTGCCATTGTCTGACTGGGAATTTAAAGAATATATTGGGGTTATGTGCACCCACAATTTTTACTACTGGTATACAGTGCCATTGTCTGACTGGGAATTCAAAGAATATATGGGGGTTATGTGCACCCACAATTTTTAATACTGGTATACAGTGCCATTGTCTCACTGGGAATTCAAAGAATATATTGGGGTTATGTGCACCCACAATTTTTACTACTGGTATACAGTGCCATTGTCTGACTGGGAATTCAAAGAATATATTGGGGTTATGTGCACCCACAATTTTTACTACTGGTATATAGTGCCATTGTCTGACTGGGAATTCAAAGAATATATGGGGGTTATGTGCACCCACAATTTTTACTACTGGTATATAGTGCCATTGTCTGACTGGGAATTCAAAGAATATATGGGGGTTATGTGCACCCACAATTTTTAATACTGGTATACAGTGCCATTGTCTGACTGGGAATTCAAAGAATATATTGGGGTTATGTGCACCCACAATTTTTACTACTGGTATATAGTGCCATTGTCTGACTGGGAATTCAAAGAATATATGGGGGTTATGTGCACCCACAATTTTTAATACTGGTATACAGTGCCATTGTCTGACTGGGAATTCAAAGAATATATTGGGGTTATGTGCACCCACAATTTTTACTACTGGTATACAGTGCCATTGTCTGACTGGGAATTCAAAGAATATATGGGGGTTATGTGCACCCACAATTTTAAATACTGGTATACAGTGCCATTGTCTGACTGGGAATTCAAAGAATATATTGGGGTTATGTGCACCCACAATTTTTACTACTGGTATATAGTGCCATTGTCTGACTGGGAATTCAAAGAATATAAGGGGGTTATGTGCACCCACAATTTTTAATACTGGTATACAGTGCCATTGTCTGACTGGGAATTCAAAGAATATATTAGGGTTATGTGCACCCACAATTTTTACTACTGGTATACAGTGCCATTGTCTGACTGGGAATTCAAAGAATATATGGGGGTTATGTGCACCCACAATTTTTAATACTGGTATACAGTGCCATTGTCTCACTGGGAATTCAAAGAATATATTGGGGTTATGTGCACCCACAATTTTTACTACTGGTATACAGTGCCATTGTCTGACTGGGAATTCAAAGAATATATGGGGGTTATGTGCACCCACAATTTTTAATACTGGTATACAGTGCCATTGTCTGACTGGGAATTCAAAGAATATATTGGGGTTATGTGCACCCACAATTTTTACTACTGGTATACAGTGCCATTGTCTGACTGGGAATTCAAAGAATATATGGGGGTTACGTGCACCCACAATTTTTGCTACTGCTATACAGTTCCATTGTCTCACTGGGAATTCAAAGAATATATTGGGGTTATGTGCACCCACAATTTTTAATACTGGTATACAGTGCCATTGTCTGACTGGGAATTCAAAGAATATATGGGGGTTACGTGCACCCACAATTTTTGCTACTGCTATACAGTTCCATTGTCTCACTGGGAATTCAAAGAATATATTGGGGTTATGTGCACCCACAATTTTTAATACTGGTATACAGTGCCATTGTCTCACTGGGAATTCAAAGAATATATGGGGGTTACGTGCACCCACAATTTTTGCTACTGCTATACAGTTCCATTGTCTCACTGGGAATTCAAAGAATATATGGGGGTTATGTGCACCCACAATTTTTAATACTGGTATACAGTGCCATTGTCTGACTGGGAATTCAAAGAATATATGGGGGTTATGTGCACCCACAATTTTTAATACTGGTATACAGTGCCATTGTCTGACTGGGAATTTAAAGAATATATTGGGGTTATGTGCACCCACAATTTTTACTACTGGTATACAGTGCCATTGTCTGACTGGGAATTCAAAGAATATATGGGGGTTATGTGCACCCACAATTTTTAATACTGGTATACAGTGCCATTGTCTGACTGGGAATTCAAAGAATATATTGGGGTTATGTGCACCCACAATTTTTACTACTGGTATACAGTGCCATTGTCTGACTGGGAATTCAAAGAATATATTGGGGTTATGTGCACCCACAATTTTTACTACTGGTATATAGTGCCATTGTCTGACTGGGAATTCAAAGAATATATGGGGGTTATGTGCACCCACAATTTTTACTACTGGTATATAGTGCCATTGTCTGACTGGGAATTCAAAGAATATATGGGGGTTATGTGCACCCACAATTTTTAATACTGGTATACAGTGCCATTGTCTGACTGGGAATTCAAAGAATATATTGGGGTTATGTGCACCCACAATTTTTACTACTGGTATATAGTGCCATTGTCTGACTGGGAATTCAAAGAATATATGGGGGTTATGTGCACCCACAATTTTTAATACTGGTATACAGTGCCATTGTCTGACTGGGAATTCAAAGAATATATTGGGGTTATGTGCACCCACAATTTTTACTACTGGTATACAGTGCCATTGTCTGACTGGGAATTCAAAGAATATATGGGGGTTATGTGCACCCACAATTTTTAATACTGGTATACAGTGCCATTGTCTGACTGGGAATTCAAAGAATATATTGGGGTTATGTGCACCCACAATTTTTACTACTGGTATACAGTGCCATTGTCTGACTGGGAATTCAAAGAATATATGGGGGTTATGTGCACCCACAATTTTTAATACTGGTATACAGTGCCATTGTCTGACTGGGAATTCAAAGAATATATTGGGGTTATGTGCACCCACAATTTTTACTACTGGTATACAGTGCCATTGTCTGACTGGGAATTCAAAGAATATATGGGGGTTATGTGCACCCACAATTTTTAATACTGGTATACAGTGCCATTGTCTCACTGGGAATTCAAAGAATATATTGGGGTTATGTGCACCCACAATTTTTACTACTGGTATACAGTGCCATTGTCTGACTGGGAATTCAAAGAATATATTGGGGTTATGTGCACCCACAATTTTTACTACTGGTATATAGTGCCATTGTCTGACTGGGAATTCAAAGAATATATGGGGGTTATGTGCACCCACAATTTTTACTACTGGTATATAGTGCCATTGTCTGACTGGGAATTCAAAGAATATATGGGGGTTATGTGCACCCACAATTTTTAATACTGGTATACAGTGCCATTGTCTGACTGGGAATTCAAAGAATATATTGGGGTTATGTGCACCCACAATTTTTACTACTGGTATATAGTGCCATTGTCTGACTGGGAATTCAAAGAATATATGGGGGTTATGTGCACCCACAATTTTTAATACTGGTATACAGTGCCATTGTCTGACTGGGAATTCAAAGAATATATTGGGGTTATGTGCACCCACAATTTTTACTACTGGTATACAGTGCCATTGTCTGACTGGGAATTCAAAGAATATATGGGGGTTATGTGCACCCACAATTTTTAATACTGGTATACAGTGCCATTGTCTGACTGGGAATTCAAAGAATATATTGGGGTTATGTGCACCCACAATTTTTACTACTGGTATACAGTGCCATTGTCTGACTGGGAATTCAAAGAATATATGGGGGTTATGTGCACCCACAATTTTTAATACTGGTATACAGTGCCATTGTCTGACTGGGAATTCAAAGAATATATTGGGGTTATGTGCACCCACAATTTTTACTACTGGTATACAGTGCCATTGTCTGACTGGGAATTCAAAGAATATATGGGGGTTATGTGCACCCACAATTTTTAATACTGGTATACAGTGCCATTGTCTGACTGGGAATTCAAAGAATATATTGGGGTTATGTGCACCCACAATTTTTACTACTGGTATACAGTGCCATTGTCTGACTGGGAATTCAAAGAATATATGGGGGTTATGTGCACCCACAATTTTTAATACTGGTATACAGTGCCATTGTCTGACTGGGAATTCAAAGAATATATTGGGGTTATGTGCACCCACAATTTTTACTACTGGTATACAGTGCCATTGTCTGACTGGGAATTCAAAGAATATATGGGGGTTATGTGCACCCACAATTTTTAATACTGGTATACAGTGCCATTGTCTGACTGGGAATTCAAAGAATATATTGGGGTTATGTGCACCCACAATTTTTACTACTGGTATACAGTGCCATTGTCTGACTGGGAATTCAAAGAATATATGGGGGTTATGTGCACCCACAATTTTTAATACTGGTATACAGTGCCATTGTCTGACTGGGAATTCAAAGAATATATTGGGGTTATGTGCACCCACAATTTTTACTACTGGTATACAGTGCCATTGTCTGACTGGGAATTCAAAGAATATATGGGGGTTATGTGCACCCACAATTTTTAATACTGGTATACAGTGCCATTGTCTCACTGGGAATTCAAAGAATATATTGGGGTTATGTGCACCCACAATTTTTACTACTGGTATACAGTGCCATTGTCTGACTGGGAATTCAAAGAATATATTGGGGTTATGTGCACCCACAATTTTTACTACTGGTATATAGTGCCATTGTCTGACTGGGAATTCAAAGAATATATGGGGGTTATGTGCACCCACAATTTTTACTACTGGTATATAGTGCCATTGTCTGACTGGGAATTCAAAGAATATATGGGGGTTATGTGCACCCACAATTTTTAATACTGGTATACAGTGCCATTGTCTGACTGGGAATTCAAAGAATATATTGGGGTTATGTGCACCCACAATTTTTACTACTGGTATATAGTGCCATTGTCTGACTGGGAATTCAAAGAATATATGGGGGTTATGTGCACCCACAATTTTTAATACTGGTATACAGTGCCATTGTCTGACTGGGAATTCAAAGAATATATTGGGGTTATGTGCACCCACAATTTTTACTACTGGTATACAGTGCCATTGTCTGACTGGGAATTCAAAGAATATATGGGGGTTATGTGCACCCACAATTTTTAATACTGGTATACAGTGCCATTGTCTGACTGGGAATTCAAAGAATATATTGGGGTTATGTGCACCCACAATTTTTACTACTGGTATACAGTGCCATTGTCTGACTGGGAATTCAAAGAATATATGGGGGTTATGTGCACCCACAATTTTTAATACTGGTATACAGTGCCATTGTCTGACTGGGAATTCAAAGAATATATTGGGGTTATGTGCACCCACAATTTTTACTACTGGTATACAGTGCCATTGTCTGACTGGGAATTCAAAGAATATATGGGGGTTATGTGCACCCACAATTTTTAATACTGGTATACAGTGCCATTGTCTGACTGGGAATTCAAAGAATATATTGGGGTTATGTGCACCCACAATTTTTACTACTGGTATACAGTGCCATTGTCTGACTGGGAATTCAAAGAATATATGGGGGTTATGTGCACCCACAATTTTTAATACTGGTATACAGTGCCATTGTCTGACTGGGAATTCAAAGAATATATTGGGGTTATGTGCACCCACAATTTTTACTACTGGTATACAGTGCCATTGTCTGACTGGGAATTCAAAGAATATATGGGGGTTATGTACACCCACAATTTTTAATACTGGTATACAGTGCCATTGTCTCACTGGGAATTCAAAGAATATATTGGGGTTATGTGCACCCACAATTTTTACTACTGGTATACAGTGCCATTGTCTGACTGGGAATTCAAAGAATATATTGGGGTTATGTGCACCCACAATTTTTACTACTGGTATATAGTGCCATTGTCTGACTGGGAATTCAAAGAATATATGGGGGTTATGTGCACCCACAATTTTTACTACTGGTATATAGTGCCATTGTCTGACTGGGAATTCAAAGAATATATGGGGGTTATGTGCACCCACAATTTTTAATACTGGTATACAGTGCCATTGTCTGACTGGGAATTCAAAGAATATATTGGGGTTATGTGCACCCACAATTTTTACTACTGGTATATAGTGCCATTGTCTGACTGGGAATTCAAAGAATATATGGGGGTTATGTGCACCCACAATTTTTAATACTGGTATACAGTGCCATTGTCTGACTGGGAATTCAAAGAATATATTGGGGTTATGTGCACCCACAATTTTTACTACTGGTATACAGTGCCATTGTCTGACTGGGAATTCAAAGAATATATGGGGGTTATGTGCACCCACAATTTTTAATACTGGTATACAGTGCCATTGTCTGACTGGGAATTCAAAGAATATATTGGGGTTATGTGCACCCACAATTTTTACTACTGGTATACAGTGCCATTGTCTGACTGGGAATTCAAAGAATATATGGGGGTTATGTGCACCCACAATTTTTAATACTGGTATACAGTGCCATTGTCTGACTGGGAATTCAAAGAATATATTGGGGTTATGTGCACCCACAATTTTTACTACTGGTATACAGTGCCATTGTCTGACTGGGAATTCAAAGAATATATGGGGGTTATGTGCACCCACAATTTTTAATACTGGTATACAGTGCCATTGTCTGACTGGGAATTCAAAGAATATATTGGGGTTATGTGCACCCACAATTTTTACTACTGGTATATAGTGCCATTGTCTGACTGGGAATTCAAAGAATATATGGGGGTTATGTGCACCCACAATTTTTAATACTGGTATACAGTGCCATTGTTTGACTGGGAATTCAAAGAATATATGGAGGTTATGTGCACCCACAATTTTTACTACTGGTATACAGTGCCATTGTCTGACTGGGAATTCAAAGAATATATGGGGGTTATGTGCACCCACAATTTTTAATACTGGTATACAGTGCCATTGTCTCACTGGGAATTCAAAGAATATATTGGGGTTATGTGCACCCACAATTTTTACTACTGGTATACAGTGCCATTGTCTGACTGGGAATTCAAAGAATATATGGGGGTTATGTGCACCCACAATTTTTAATACTGGTATACAGTGCCATTGTCTGACTGGGAATTCAAAGAATATATTGGGGTTATGTGCACCCACAATTTTTACTACTGGTATACAGTGCCATTGTCTGACTGGGAATTCAAAGAATATATGGGGGTTACGTGCACCCACAATTTTTGCTACTGCTATACAGTTCCATTGTCTCACTGGGAATTCAAAGAATATATTGGGGTTATGTGCACCCACAATTTTTAATACTGGTATACAGTGCCATTGTCTCACTGGGAATTCAAAGAATATATGGGGGTTATGTGCACCCACAATTTTTAATACTGGTATACAGTGCCATTGTCTCACTGGGAATTCAAAGAATATATGGGGGTTACGTGCACCCACAATTTTTGCTACTGCTATACAGTTCCATTGTCTCACTGGGAATTCAAAGAATATATGGGGGTTATGTGCACCCACAATTTTTAATACTGGTATACAGTTCCATTGTCTGACTGGGAATTCAAAGAATATATGGGGGTTATGTGCACCCACAATTTTTACTACTGGTATATAGTGCCATTGTCTGACTGGGAATTCAAAGAATATATGGGGGTTACGTGCACCCACAATTTTTGCTACTGCTATACAGTTCCATTGTCTCACTAGGAATTCAAAGAATATATGGAGGTTATGTGCATCCACAATTTTTAATACTGGTATACAGTGCCATTGTCTGACTGGGAATTCAAAGAATATATGGGGGTTATGTGCACCCACAATTTTTACTACTGGTATATAGTGCCATTGTCTGACTGGGAATTCAAAGAATATATGGGGGTTACGTGCACCCACAATTTTTGCTACTGCTATACAGTTCCATTGTCTCACTGGGAATTCAAAGAATATATGGAGGTTATGTGCACCCACAATTTTTAATACTGGTATACAGTGCCATTGTCTGACTGGGAATTCAAAGAATATATGGGGGTTATGTGCACCCACAATTTTTACTACTGGTATATAGTGCCATTGTCTGACTGGGAATTCAAAGAATATATGGGGGTTACGTGCACCCACAATTTTTGCTACTGCTATACAGTTCCATTGTCTCACTGGGAATTCAAAGAATATATTGGGGTTATGTGCACCCACAATTTTTAATACTGGTATACAGTGCCATTGTCTGACTGGGAATTCAAAGAATATATGGGGGTTATGTGCACCCACAATTTTTAATACTGGTATACAGTGCCATTGTCTCACTGGGAATTCAAAGAATATATGGGGGTTACGTGCACCCACAATTTTTGCTACTGCTATACAGTTCCATTGTCTCACTGGGAATTCAAAGAATATATGGGGGTTACGTGCACCCACAATTTTTGCTACTGCTATACAGTTCCATTGTCTCACTGGGAATTCAAAGAATATATTGGGGTTACGTGCACCCACAATTTTTACTACTGGTATATAGTGCCATTGTCTGACTGGGAATTCAAAGAATATATGGGGGTTACGTGCACCCACAATTTTTGCTACTGCTATACAGTTCCATTGTCTCACTGGGAATTCAAAGAATATATGGAGGTTATGTGCACCCACAATTTTTAATACTGGTATACAGTGCCATTGTCTGACTGGGAATTCAAAGAATATATGGGGGTTATGTGCACCCACAATTTTTAATACTGGTATACAGTGCCATTGTCTGACTGGGAATTCAAAGAATATATTGGGGTTATGTGCACCCACAATTTTTACTACTGGTATACAGTGCCATTGTCTGACTGGGAATTCAAAGAATATATGGGGGTTATGTGCACCCACAATTTTTAATACTGGTATACAGTGCCATTGTCTGACTGGGAATTCAAAGAATATATTGGGGTTATGTGCACCCACAATTTTTACTACTGGTATACAGTGCCATTGTCTGACTGGGAATTCAAAGAATATATGGGGGTTATATGCACCCACAATTTTTAATACTGGTATACAGTGCCATTGTCTCACTGGGAATTCAAAGAATATATTGGGGTTATGTGCACCCACAATTTTTACTACTGGTATACAGTGCCATTGTCTGACTGGGAATTCAAAGAATATATTGGGGTTATGTGCACCCACAATTTTTACTACTGGTATATAGTGCCATTGTCTGACTGGGAATTCAAAGAATATATGGGGGTTATGTGCACCCACAATTTTTACTACTGGTATATAGTGCCATTGTCTGACTGGGAATTCAAAGAATATATGGGGGTTATGTGCACCCACAATTTTTAATACTGGTATACAGTGCCATTGTCTGACTGGGAATTCAAAGAATATATTGGGGTTATGTGCACCCACAATTTTTACTACTGGTATATAGTGCCATTGTCTGACTGGGAATTCAAAGAATATATGGGGGTTATGTGCACCCACAATTTTTAATACTGGTATACAGTGCCATTGTCTGACTGGGAATTCAAAGAATATATTGGGGTTATGTGCACCCACAATTTTTACTACTGGTATACAGTGCCATTGTCTGACTGGGAATTCAAAGAATATATGGGGGTTATGTGCACCCACAATTTTTAATACTGGTATACAGTGCCATTGTCTGACTGGGAATTCAAAGAATATATTGGGGTTATGTGCACCCACAATTTTTACTACTGGTATACAGTGCCATTGTCTGACTGGGAATTCAAAGAATATATGGGGGTTATGTGCACCCACAATTTTTAATACTGGTATACAGTGCCATTGTCTGACTGGGAATTCAAAGAATATATTGGGGTTATGTGCACCCACAATTTTTACTACTGGTATACAGTGCCATTGTCTGACTGGGAATTCAAAGAATATATGGGGGTTATGTGCACCCACAATTTTTAATACTGGTATACAGTGCCATTGTCTGACTGGGAATTCAAAGAATATATTGGGGTTATGTGCACCCACAATTTTTACTACTGGTATATAGTGCCATTGTCTGACTGGGAATTCAAAGAATATATGGGGGTTATGTGCACCCACAATTTTTAATACTGGTATACAGTGCCATTGTCTGACTGGGAATTCAAAGAATATATGGAGGTTATGTGCACCCACAATTTTTACTACTGGTATACAGTGCCATTGTCTGACTGGGAATTCAAAGACTATATGGGGGTTATGTGCACCCACAATTTTTAATACTGGTATACAGAGCCATTGTCTCACTGGGAATTCAAAGAATATATTGGGGTTATGTGCACCCACAATTTTTACTACTGGTATACAGTGCCATTGTCTGACTGGGAATTCAAAGAATATATGGGGGTTATGTGCACCCACAATTTTTAATACTGGTATACAGTGCCATTGTCTGACTGGGAATTCAAAGAATATATTGGGGTTATGTGCACCCACAATTTTTACTACTGGTATACAGTGCCATTGTCTGACTGGGAATTCAAAGAATATATGGGGGTTACGTGCACCCACAATTTTTGCTACTGCTATACAGTTCCATTGTCTCACTGGGAATTCAAAGAATATATTGGGGTTATGTGCACCCACAATTTTTAATACTGGTATACAGTGCCATTGTCTCACTGGGAATTCAAAGAATATATGGGGGTTATGTGCACCCACAATTTTTAATACTGGTATACAGTGCCATTGTCTCACTGGGAATTCAAAGAATATATGGGGGTTACGTGCACCCACAATTTTTGCTACTGCTATACAGTTCCATTGTCTCACTGGGAATTCAAAGAATATATGGGGGTTATGTGCACCCACAATTTTTAATACTGGTATACAGTGCCATTGTCTGACTGGGAATTCAAAGAATATATGGGGGTTATGTGCACCCACAATTTTTACTACTGGTATATAGTGCCATTGTCTGACTGGGAATTCAAAGAATATATGGGGGTTACGTGCACCCACAATTTTTGCTACTGCTATACAGTTCCATTGTCTCACTGGGAATTCAAAGAATATATGGAGGTTATGTGCACCCAAAATTTTAAATACTGGTATACAGTGCCATTGTCTGACTGGGAATTCAAAGAATATATGGGGGTTATGTGCACCCACAATTTTTACTACTGGTATATAGTGCCATTGTCTGACTGGGAATTCAAAGAATATATGGGGGTTACGTGCACCCACAATTTTTGCTACTGCTATACAGTTCCATTGTCTCACTGGGAATTCAAAGAATATATGGAGGTTATGTGCACCCACAATTTTTAATACTGGTATACAGTGCCATTGTCTGACTGGGAATTCAAAGAATATATGGGGGTTATGTGCACCCACAATTTTTACTACTGGTATATAGTGCCATTGTCTGACTGGGAATTCAAAGAATATATGGGGGTTACGTGCACCTACAATTTTTGCTACTGCTATACAGTTCCATTGTCTCACTGGGAATTCAAAGAATATATTGGGGTTATGTGCACCCACAATTTTTAATACTGGTATACAGTGCCATTGTCTGACTGGGAATTCAAAGAATATATGGGGGTTATGTGCACCCACAATTTTTAATACTGGTATACAGTGCCATTGTCTCACTGGGAATTCAAAGAATATATGGGGGTTACGTGCACCCACAATTTTTGCTACTGCTATACAGTTCCATTGTCTCACTGGGAATTCAAAGAATATATGGGGGTTACGTGCACCCACAATTTTTGCTACTGCTATACAGTTCCATTGTCTCACTGGGAATTCAAAGAATATATTGGGGTTACGTGCACCCACAATTTTTACTACTGGTATATAGTGCCATTGTCTGACTGGGAATTCAAAGAATATATGGGGGTTACGTGCACCCACAATTTTTGCTACTGCTATACAGTTCCATTGTCTCACTGGGAATTCAAAGAATATATGGAGGTTATGTGCACCCACAATTTTTAATACTGGTATACAGTGCCATTGTCTGACTGGGAATTCAAAGAATATATGGGGGTTATGTGCACCCACAATTTTTACTACTGGTATATAGTGCCATTGTCTGACTGGGAATTCAAAGAATATATGGGGGTTACGTGCACCCACAATTTTTGCTACTGCTATACAGTTCCATTGTCTCACTGGGAATTCAAAGAATATATGGAGGTTATGTGCACCCACAATTTTTAATACTGGTATACTGTGCCATTGTCTGACTGGGAATTCAAAGAATATATGGGGGTTATGTGCACCCACAATTTTTACTACTGGTATATAGTGCCATTGTCTGACTGGGAATTCAAAGAATATATGGGGGTTACGTGCACGCACAATTTTTGCTACTGCTATACAGTTCCATTGTCTCACTGGGAATTCAAAGAATATATTGGGGTTATGTGCACCCACAATTTTTAATACTGGTATACAGTGCCATTGTCTGACTGGGAATTCAAAGAATAAATGGGGGTTATGTGCACCCACAATTTTTAATACTGGTATACAGTGCCATTGTCTCACTGGGAATTCAAAGAATATATGGGGGTTACGTGCACCCACAATTTTTGCTACTGCTATACAGTTCCATTGTCTCACTGGGAATTCAAAGAATATATGGGGGTTATGTGCACCCACAATTTTTGCTACTGCTATACAGTTCCATTGTCTCACTGGGAATTCAAAGAATATATGGGGGTTACGTGCACCCACAATTTTTGCTACTGCTATACAGTTCCATTGTCTCACTGGGAATTCAAAGAATATATTGGGGTTATGTGCACCCACAATTTTTACTACTGGTATACAGTGCCATTGTCTGACTGGGAATTCAAAGTATATATTGGGGTTATGTGCACCCACAATTTTTAATACTGGTATACAGTGCCATTGTCTGACTGGGAATTCAAAGAATATATGGGGGTTATGTGCACCCACAATTTTTAATACTGGTATACAGTGCCATTGTCTCACTGGGAATTCAAAGAATATATGGGGGTTACGTGCACCCACAATTTTTGCTACTGCTATACAGTTCCATTGTCTCACTGGGAATTCAAAGAATATATTGGGGTTATGTGCACCCACAATTTTTAATACTGGTATACAGTGCCATTGTCTCACTGGGAATTCAAAGAATATATGGGGGTTATGTGCACCCACAATTTTTAATACTGGTATACAGTGCCATTGTCTCACTGGGAATTCAAAGAATATATGGGGGTTACGTGCACCCACAATTTTTGCTACTGCTATACAGTTCCATTGTCTCACTGGGAATTCAAAGAATATATGGGGGTTATGTGCACCCACAATTTTTAATACTGGTATACAGTGCCATTGTCTGACTGGGAATTCAAAGAATATATGGGGGTTACGTGCACCCACAATTTTTACTACTGGTATATAGTGCCATTGTCTGACTGGGAATTCAAAGAATATATGGGGGTTACGTGCACCCACAATTTTTGCTACTGCTATACAGTTTCATTGTCTCACTGGGAATTCAAAGAATATATGGGGGTTATGTGCACCCACAATTTTTAATACTGGTATACAGTGCCATTGTCTGACTGGGAATTCAAAGAATATATGGGGGTTACGTGCACCCACAATTTTTGCTACTGCTATACAGTTCCATTGTCTCACTGGGAATTCAAAGAATATATGGGGGTTATGTGCACCCACAATTTTTAATACTGGTATACAGTGCCATTGTCTGACTGGGAATTCAAAGAATATATGGGGGTTATGTGCACCCACAATTTTTACTACTGGTATTTAGTGCCATTGTCTGACTGGGAATTCAAAGAATATATGGGGGTTATGTGCACCCACAATTTTTAATACTGGTATACAGTGCCATTGTCTGACTGGGAATTCAAAGAATATATTGGGGTTATGTGCACCCACAATTTTTACTACTGGTATACAGTGCCATTGTCTGACTGGGAATTCAAAGAATATATGGGGGTTATGTGCACCCACAATTTTTAATACTGGTATACAGTGCCATTGTCTCACTGGGAATTCCACAAATAATTTGGGGATTCATTCACCCTACATCTCAGGCTCTTGCCATATTCACCCAGGTTGTCAGTGCTGCACCAGCTTGTTCCCAGACAGCTCGTCCCGAAAAACACGTTACCTATATAGAGGATTTGGACAATGAAGACAACATGTTCTAAATCTAATGTCTGCACCTTCTCCAGAATTAAAATAAAGGCAGCGTTTAACTTTCAAATAGCACTGCACAAAGGAAGAGCTTATCAGCTTGTCTCATGACATGCTACTGAAAAGTTTCATTTGTGTATCTTAATGTAAATATAGTTGTATAAGCTTTTTGGGTTTTAGGCACTGCCAAGTTATTTATTACCACCCGCTCCCTTATAATGATGATGACGCCAAAGTCACTGTGGGTGTTCAGAGCTCACAGCTTTGGGTGACATTTGTCTTGCTCTCTGTCGGTACCAGCTGTCTTTTTGGATACCGTAAAGTTATGTTGACTTTATTAACAGCTATAGAAGCTTTAGCCAGGTTGTGACGGTGTGTAACCCTAACAACACTAAGTGGGATACACATTCATAGTCAGTCTATGTACGCTAAACGTATCACTGAAGTAATTTTTTTTCCCTCTCCCCTAATATAAGAAAGGAACAGACATTAGACCTAGACCGGGGTTCGAGGCTTGAAAAAATCCAGTATTATTTGTTCTTCATGATGTGAAATATGTGTTGAAAAGCAACCCAAGATGAAGTCAGCCATGTGTGCCAGTGTGTTACTTGGCATGCCTTTGCTGGCCCCAACTGTAAGGGTCACTCTCCATTTCCTCCATTTTCCACTCCCCTTCACACCATTTGTGGTGAAGCAATGGGATGCACTGAAGTGCACCCTCTAGCCTCGTGTGGGATAGGGACATCAGATGCCACTTCAACCCCCTCGTCTTCCTCCGCCAGCCAACGGTGCGAAGATGAGAGGAGTGTGCTCTGAATGTTTTCTGCCTAGCAGAGGCTAGTTCTCACTTACGAAAATGGCCCCACTTTGACCTGTATATCAGGCACAATGGTGTAGGTTTCAAAGAAACATGGCACCAACAAGTTGGAAAACGTGGGCCATGCGTGGACCGTGTTTGAGTCTGGCAAGCTCCAGATCTGCTACCAGGTTCCAGCCATTATCACAGGCGCAAAAATGCCAGGCCCCAGGTGTAGCAGGGAAAAAAAAATGCCATCTCAGCCAGGATGGCATCCCTGACCTCGGAGGCACTGTGCTGTCTGTCCCCCAAGTTGATCAGTTTCAGCACGGCCTGCTGACATCTCCCCATGCCAGTGTTACAGTGTTTTCCGCTAGTAGCTGGGGTGGAGGTTGCAGCTTCGTAGGGTTTCAGTCTACTCCTGCCATGAATTTTGGCCTGGGAGAGGAGATAGGCCACCCCAGTTTGCACCCGGGGAACAGACTCCACCACATTCACCCTGCCTGTCATTAAAGATAAGCACTGCAGCATCCCTGACCACAGGCGCTTGTCCATGTGTCGGTGGTCAAGTGGACCTTGCAGCAAAGCGCAGAGCTCTGGGCCCGACTGATGTTATGGGACACATGCAGGCGCAAGGCAGAGACAGCACACCAAGAGAAGTAGTAACGGCTAGGCCCAGCATAGGGAGGTGCCCCAGCTGCCATCTGCTGACGGAAGGCCTGGGTCTCCAGAAGCATAAACAAACACCAACATCTCCAGGGCCAGCAGTTTATCGATGAGGCTGTTACAGGCTTGGGCATGGGGGTGGGTTGTATTGTACTTCTGCCTGCAATGAAAAGCTTGGGAAATGTGGAGTGGCTGGGAAGAGGCGCATGATGGTGCAGGCCAAAAGGGTGCATAAGGGTGAACTCCCCAATGTGTCAGAGATAGGTGTGTAGGTGTCCTTGCATCATATACTTGCACCATATTTGGCTTTGGAAGTTAATTTTGTGCCAAAAAGTGGTTAAGACAGCGATCCCTCAGCTACTCCCGTTACACTGTCTATTGAAGTTACCATCTGTGGAAGTGGACCACCATTTCTAAGATCCCAAAGGAAGCAGGCAAGAGATGTGCAGTTCAGAAAAAAAGATGAGAAAATAAGTTTAGGCTGTAGAGCACAGAGGGATCGGAGAGGACAGAGCTGGTGTCGGCCAGGTATTCCCACAACATGCGCCTATACTTGTCCCTGCTGGTGACACTAGGCCCCTGAGTGGCAGTAATTTGTCCAGGGGGGCCATTAACGTGTTCCAGACCTAGGAATAAGTCTTCCAACAGGGTAGAGTTTTGCATGCCTTTGCTTCTACCCACTGTTTTTGCTGCTTAGCTTCCCTCCACATCTACTCTGCTTTCACCCCTAAACATCACCCCAGTTTATGCCTTTGCTTCTACCCAGGTTTTTTGTTGATTTAGCTTCCCTCTACATCTACACTGCTTTAGCCCCTAGACATCAGCCCTGTCCATGTGGGGTCGGTGGCCTCGTCATCCACCAACTCCTCTTCCAATTGCGCACTGCCCCCTTACTGCAAACCGCACATGACCACAGCTTGCCTTGATGGCAACTGTGTCTCATGATCCCCACTTAGGTCCAGACAAGTCGGTGGCGGGTCCAAAACCCCAAAATTGGAAGGAAATGGCAGATGCTGCAGTATTTCTAACACTTGTTCCTGGTGCTCGGGCCTGGTCTGTGTTGTACCCTGCACCCTGCTTAACGCATCTGCCATATCCGAAGTTGTGCTGAGCGCATGCTAATGTTTCGTGTCCAGTGCAATGGATGGGATGGGATTTCACATAAGTCTGCCACCCATGGCCACTCATGGTTGAGCAACTGAGGGAGTTGACTTTGACGAACCCGAGGGTTTTGGAGTTGGAACTACATCAAAGGTCTGTGCTGCTCACACACTCTGCTCAACACATGATATGTTTAGTGCCAGCAGTGTGGAGACATCACACAACAGCCGTTGTTCCAGCAGGTACAGGCGTTGTAGGAGTGCATAGAGGCTAGCAGCGGCAACTATACACTTTAAAAACTATCCGCACAAGCGCCACACTTTCACCAGTAGCTCAGGAACATTGGGGTACCTTTTTCAAAAGATTAGCAGCAATGAGTTAAAAACGTGGCCCAGGCATGGAATATGTTGCAGGCTGCCAAGCTACAGAGCCAATCCCAGGTTACGGCCATTATCACACATGACAACATGCCTGGGCCCAGGTGCAGTGGCAAAAAACACATTGCCGTCTCATCGAGGATGGCATGACTCACTTTGTAGGCAGTGTGCTGTCTGGCCCCCAAGCTGATGAGCTTCAGCACGGCCCGCTGACGTCTCCCCACACCAGTGTTGCAGCGTTTCCAGCTCGTAGCTGGGGTCAATTTAACAGCGGAGGAGGGTGGTGTTTCAGCCCTCCTCCCAGGAATGTTGTGTGGGGAGACAAGTCAGGCCACCACATTTTGCGACCCGGTCCACGCCTCAACTACATTCAACCACTGTGCCCAAATTGAAAGGTAGCGTCCCTGTCCGCATGCACTTGTCCATTCGTAACTGGTCACATGGAACTTTAGGGCTAAGCGCTGAATTTAGGGACTGCCTCATGTTTGGAGGAAAGTGCTGGTGTGGACGGCACAGTGCGGTGGCGCAGTAGACACTCTGCCCAAAAAGGGCAGAGTGTCCCCCAGCCGGGATTCCAACATCTCCTGGGCCAGATTTCTTGAGATGAGGCCGTTGAAGCCTTGGGCATGTGGGTGGGTTGCGCTGTACTTTAGCATGAAATGAAAGGCTTGGGAGATGGGGAGTTGCTGGGAAGAGGCGCATGATGGCGCGGGCAAAAGGAGAAATGGCAGGAAAAGGTGAGGATAAGGGTGAACTCCCCAAAGTGTCAGAGGCAGATGTGGAGGTGTCCTGGCTCCTGGTCTGGACTGCAGCGCCAGCCCTGTCAACAGTGGAAGAGGCAGTGGCCGCCAGGCCAAACGACGATTATCCTGCGCTTGCTCTCACCCACTGAGCCCAGGGCTTGCCTTCCAAATGATGGCACCCGCAAGAGGTGGTGAGATTCCTCTCCGCAGATCTCCAAACCATCTTGGACTTGCAAATTGCACTAAATTTGTCATGTAACTGACATGTATATGATGAGTCTATCCATTGTCTGTTCATTTTGGTGAAAGTCAGCCTGTCAGCTGACAGACAGCTGTGCTTGTCAGTGATGATGTCACCGGCTGCTTGTACCCCCAGTTTTTGCTGCTTAGTTTGCCTCCACATCCACACTGCTTTTGCCCCTACACATCACCCCTATCCATGCCTGTGCCTCTAGCCATAAGTCTGCCACCCATGGAAACTCATGGTGCAGAAAGTGAGGGAGCTGACTCTGAGGAACCCTTGGGTTTTGTAGCTGGTACTCCATCAAAGGTCTCTGCTGCTCACACACCCTGCTGAACATACGGTATCTAGGGTTAGAGCGTGTGGTGACCTCGCACAACAGTAGGTGCTTCAGGCAGATGTAGGCCTTGCTGGAGTGTATTGCGGCTAGCTCCAGGTACTGTAGACTTGGGAAAGTGGGTGTCCAAGTGCCGCACTTTCACCCTTAGCTCAGCTAATTTGGGGTATGTTTTTAAAAATCATTGCACCACTACATTGAACATGTGGGCCAGGCATGGAACGTGTTGGAGGCTGGCAAGCTCCAGAGCCCTCCAACAAGCTAAAAAACCTGGCCCCAGGGGCAGCGGGGATAAACAAATTGCCATCTCATCCAGGATGGCATCCCTGACCTCAGAGGCAGTGTGCTGTCCGTCTCCCAAGCTGATGAGCTTCAGCCCAGCCTGCTGACGTCTCCCCACACCAGTGTTGCAGCGTTTTCAGCTCGTAGCTGGGGTCAATCTAACAGCGGAGGAGGAGGAGGGTGGTGTTTCAGCCCTCCTCCCAGGAATGTTTTGTGGGGAAACAAGTCAGGAAAATTCTTGAAACGGAAGAGTTTTGCATCTTTGCCCTTGCTGCCTATGGACATCCCTTTGCCTCTAGCCACCATTTTCCCTGCTTTGCTTGCCTCCACATCCACACTGCTTTTGCCCCTAGACATCACCCCAGTCCATGCCTTAGCTTGTACCCCCAGTTTTTCCTGCTTAGCTTGCCTCCACATCCACACTGCTTTTGCCCCTAGACATCACCCCAGTCCATGCCTTAGCTTGTACCCCCAGTTTTTCCTGCTTAGCTTGCCTCCACATCCACACTGCTTTTGCCCCTAGACATCATCCCTATCCATGCCTCTTCCCCTAGCCATAACTCTGCCACCCCTGGAAACTCATGGTGCAGAAACTTTGGTTGCTGACTTTGAGGAACCCTTGGGTTTTGTAGATGGAACTCCATCAAAGGTCTGTGCAGCTCACACACCCTGCTCAAGATATGGTATTGTAGGGTTTCAGCGTGTGTGAATGACGGACAACAGCCTGTGTTTGGACAGATGTAGGCCTTGCTAGAGTGTTTTTAGGCTAGCAGCGACTCCTGTGCACTTGCAAAAGTGGGCGCACAAGCGCCGCATTTTCAACAGTAGCTTCGGTACATTTGGGTATGTTTTTAAAAAACTTTGCACCACTAGGTTAGACGTGGGCCAAACATGGAACGTGTTGGAGGCTGACAAGCTCCAGAGCCGCTACCAGGTTCCAGCCATTATCACAGGCGTAAAAATGCCAGGCCCCAGGTGTAGCAGGGAAAAAAAAATGCCATCTCAGCCAGGATGGCATCCCTGACCTCGGAGGCACTGTGCTGTCTGTCCCCCAAGCTGATGAGCTTCAGCACCGCCTGCTGACGTCTCCCCACACCAGTGTTTTAGCGTTTGCCGCTAGTAGCTGTGTTGGAGGTTGCAGCGTCGTAGGGTTTCAGTCTACTCCTGCCATGAATTTTGGCCTGGGAGAGGAGATAGGCCACCCCAGTTTGCACCCGGGGAACAGACTCCACCACATTCACCCTGCCTGTCATTAAAGATAAGCACTGCAGCATCCCTGACCACAGGCGCTTGTCCAAGTGTCGGTGGTCAAGTGGACCTTGCAGCAAAGCGCGGAACTAAGGGCCCACCTGATGTTGAGTGACACGTGCTGGTGCAAGGCGGGGACGCCACACCGGGAGAAGTTGAGACGACTAGGGACGGCATAGTGAGGTGCCACAGTTGTTCTGGGAAGATTGGGAATTTTGGGTGGAAGGAGGACAAGACTGTTGGGTAAGAGGAGGTAGAGGCTGCCTGGCTGGTGGACAATGTGCTTTAAGCGTTATCCGACAGCCATTGCAAGACCTGTTCCTGGTTCTCGGGCCTACTAATCTTTGTACCATTCAGCCTAGTTAATGTGGAACTTTTGTGCAAAGCGCAGAACTTAGGGCCCGCCTGATGTTAAGGGACACACGCTGGTACAAGGCTCAACTCACCCTAAGTGCCAAAAACACTGCTGGTGCAAGGCTCTACTCATGCCAAGGGCCTCAATCTCTGCTGGTAGCTCAGCTTAAGGTCATGTAACTTTGTTTGGAAGGGCTCATGTTAAGGGCTAGAAAAGTGAATTTTGGAAGGTCTTACCACATCACACACACACACACACACACACACACACACTCAAAATGACAGTTAAGGGTGAGGGCTTTTGGAATTCCCATTGCCTATTCCATTTGTGGTTGTCATGGGGAACGTGATTTAAAGGGGTGGTTGTTACTGTTTGTTGAGCTTAAATTGGGGTTTGTGTCCATCCATTTGGGGAGTAAAGAAGGTTTCCAGGTATTTTCCCACTTTGATTGAGGTTTTTTTGAATGTGGAAAGTGTGTAGTTGTTAGGCAGTGATGTTGGGGTAATAGAGGGTCTTTGGTGTGTTAGATGCCCCCAGACATGCTTCCCCTGCTGTCCCAGTGTCATTCCAGAGGTGTTGGCATCATTTCCTGGGGTGTCATAGTGGACTTGGTGACCCTCCAGACACGGATTTGGGTTTCCCCCTTAACGAGTATCTGTTCCCCATAGACTATAATGGGGTTCGAAACCCATTCGAACACACGAACATTGAGCGGCTGTTCGAATCGAATTTCGAACCTCGAACATTTTAGTGTTCGCTCATCTCTAGTGCTTATAACTACTTTCTAAATCAATTAGAAAATGTTATTTCAAGGTTAATTTCATTATAGCAGAGTTAGGTGAATGCATATCAATTGATCTCATCTACATTCAATATATTTGGAACCTTATTATTCAGAGGTATATTCATGGTTGGTCACAAGCATCATATTGATTAAAGACTTAATATATTACAATGCTTTTGCAGAAATACACAACTCCAAGATCTATGAAATTCATTTGAAACCCTTGTTTTTCACTATTTTAAGCACAGCAAGAAAACCATCACACATATGGCTGTGATGCTGTTCTTAAAGTTCTGAGCCAATTCCTGCCATCTGGCACCAGATCCTTCCCTGCAATAAGAACATATGCATTTTTCATCAAACCTGTAACCCTGAAATCCTAACGTTTTAGGATCTTTAACCTAAAATACTATTTGTTCAAAAGAGGGATTAGCATTTCAGGGAATTAGCAGAAACCGTGTTCTACTCTGTTATCTCCAGTAGTCCTATAGGTAGTGAATGGAGCAGCAGTGTACACACTGACGCCCCACTTGGACAGGGAAAAGGTAGCCCGATTCTTATATTTTTGGGTTCCTAGCAATCAGACCTCCACCAATTTGCTTGTTCCCTGTCGTCCGTACCAGCGGCAGAATGTGGGGGGTATTTCTGCCAATGTGTGCTGGTAGGACAGGCGGATATTTAATTAGCCAATAAATACGTGTCAGGCCCTATAAGAGGGCACAAGAACCTCCCCTCTGTGTGTTTTTTTCTGTCCTGTGTGGACAGAGGACAGGTGGGAGGACTTGTGTCCTCTTAGAGAAGCTCAGCAGGATCACTCACCTCCTGAGCGGTTGTTTTCTTCTTGTCACCTTCTGTGCCCTGCGGGGAGAAGGTGCTTGTTAGCCATGTGTGGCTACCCCCCTCCCCCCCCTCTCCTCCGCTTCCCCCGCTCCTTGTGACTTACCTGACATTTTGGCGAGAGTCCGGGGACTCCACATGCCGCCTCTGGTGGCTGCGCGGACTGCCGGCGGGTGGAACCACACTGTTTGTGTATCCTGTTCCCCGCCAGCCGCTGTAAGCGCGCACTTCCGGTTTCGCCATTGCCATGGCGCCAGCGGCCGCTCACTCAGGGGAGAATCAGGCCTTATTAAAGGCCGGAAAAGACGGGGAGATGTGGGGGTAAGTGCCTGGGTTAAGGGCCTCTTGGGGGGGGGGAATGTATATCTTTGCAGATCCCTGATTACAGGGGTAGTTGTCTGGGCAGGTTGCCTCACCTGCTTTGATTGTGGCTCCGCCCACTTCCAGCCGGCCAGAATTAAAAGGCTGGCTGGCCTGGTGTCAGTTACTTTCCTGCTTCATTGCTGAAGGCTGTGCATTGTGCAAGTGGCGGAATCTTGTGGATTTTTCCGGATTTCAACCTAACCAACGTTCAGATTGGTATACTGTCACCTTTACTGTCTGGTCTACAGGACCCGGTAAGATCTACCCTTTTTTTTATTATTGGTATGATGTTATATGGTGACAGTGTTGCATGGTTCTTTATTTCTCTCTGTTAGGATATGTCATCCTCTACTACCCCTCCGGGGGACCATAGGAGTAAAAACCTCCTCCAAGAGGAAGCACCTCATCTGCTTTGATTGCGACACGCCGCTCCCTGATGGTAGGTGGCAGGCTCTGAGGGGTAGTTCCCCTTTCTGGATTTGGTCCTATAATTTGCCTATTACTTTTAAGCTATGAATGGGGCCGTTGTCGCGGGTGCAGAGGCCCTCCATTGGAGGATCCCTCTCCCAGAGAGATGATGGCCTGGGTCAAGGACTATATGGTGAGTTTGGGCATCACTCGGGTAAATAACTTTCCCCTGCTGGTACTCTCCTTCTTTTGCAGGATGATTCCCTCAAAGGGATCCATTCCACCTTGTCTCAGCTCAGCAAGAGACCATGCCCTGAGCATCGTTCCTCGTCTCTCCCCCCCTTAGAACATCTGCGGGTGGCAGAGGATGATTCCTCCGAGGACGACTCAGTTATTTCCAGCAGACCTGTGTTCCATTATGATCAAACTGCTAGGCTGCTGAAGTCCATCCAGTCTACAGTGGGCCGAGATGTTGATGGGAAAGCCTCCACGTCTGCCTCTGGGGGACATATTGCCTTCCATGCGGACGCCACGCTGACCGACCTTATGGTGCAGCAGTGGAAACAGCCAGAGAAAGGACATTCATGCTCAAGGGTTTTCAAAACCTTATTCCCGGTTGACACGGCTCAGTGGGATTCCTGGGAACTCCCCCGAAGATGGACCTGGCTGTAGCAAAGCTGTCCCGTAGGACCCTGGTGCCCATGGAAGATGGATCTAATCTTCAGGACCCACTGGATCGCAGGGCCGATTCCGTTTTACGGAAGATCTACTCTACCTCTGCCCAGGCTTCGGTGTCTTTAGCCTCCACCACGGTTGGCGATTTTTTACGCAACTGGTTAGCCATATTGGAACGGGACATCGATACTGGGGTCGACAGGGACGTCATATTGTCCTCCATGAAGAACCTCCATAGGGCGGCTGATTACTTGGCGGAAGCCTCCCGCCATCAACTAAAGATCTCCGCCAAAATATGGCGTTCATCAACTGCGGCCAGAAGGCCACTTTGGCTAAAACCCTGGCGGGCGGACTTTGCTTCCAAAGCCGCCCTTGGTGCTCTCCCCTTTGACCCTGGAAGAGTGTTTGGTCGGGGTTTGGACGCCATTATGGAGGGATTGTCTGAAGGTAGGGGAAAGTCCCTACCCAAGGCTTCCAGGGGCAGGAGTTCCCCCCATAGAGGCAGAGGTGCATCCTCTAATTATAGACACCCAGCTCAACAACGGCGTTCAAGATATCGCCTAGAGGAGCTGGACGAGGCGCTTCCAAGGAGGATAAAAGGAAGCCGGAGTTTTGACATGGGGCAGCTCCCTGTGGCCCCTCCTGTAGGAGGACGTCTTTCGGCTTTCATAAGGACATGGAACACCCACATTCAAGACCTATGGGTGTTGAAGATTGTGCAGTACGGGTACCAGATAGAATTTCACCAACCACCTCCAGATCAGTTCATTTCCACTCGACCTCTTCCTCCTTCCCAGCAGTCCAGTCTGGAAGACTCAGTCACCGAATACGTCACCAGTGGTGCTCTGGAGAAGGTACCTGCCGCAGATTACGGTCAGGGAGTTTACTCCCCCGTCTTACTGGTCCCCAAAGTCACCGGGGGCTGGAGGATGATAATATATCTGAGGTACCTCAATCGGTTTATCAGGAAGAGGTCGTTTCACATGGAGTCCGTGGATTCTGTGACTGCTTTTCTTCAACCAGGAGAGGTAATGGTTACCCTCGACTTGAAAGACGCTTATCTTCATGTCCCTATTGCCCGTTCTCACAGGAAGTTCCTCAGGATTGTCGTCCTTCTGGCCGGCCACAGGGTGCACTATCAATTCACCGCTCTGCCTTTCGGCATCTCATCCGCCCCACTAGTGTTCACCAAGGTGATCGCTCCGGTCGCTGCAGCCCTCAGACTTCAGGGCCTTTTCATTGTTCCTTATCTAGACGACTGGCTATTAAAAGCTCAGTCTACCACTGCGCTCCTCCGGCAGCTCCAAATAGCCACCGCCTTCCTACAAGAGCTAGGATGGATTATCAATTGGGAGAAATCCGAAATTGTTCCATCCACCCGAAGAAGGTTCTTGGATTTATAGTGGATTCAGAAACGATGCAGATCTTCCTCTTCAGCCCAAGGAAGGAAAGGATTCAAGCCAGTGATCGTTACTTACTGCACACCCGGCGAGTAACCATCCGTACCGCCATGAGAGCTCTTGGCCTAATGTCATCTTCAGCCAGGGCGGTCCCTTGGGCTTTATGGCATTTGCGTCCCCTCCAGATGGAAGTGTTGAGAGCCTGGAACAGGTCTCCACGGGGACTGCACAAGAAGATCTGCCTTTCTCCCGTTACCCGTCTTTCCCTCAGATGGTGGATACACCTGAGAGACGGAAGGTCCACGGTCCCGACAGTGTGGACCCTGTTGACAACAGATGCATCCCTTTGGGGATGGGGAGCCCATTGTCAAGACAGAACTGTACAAGGATGATGGAGAAGTCCGGAGCTGGGGTCATCCAATCTCAAAGAGCTCAGAGCTGTGTACCTGGCCCTAGTACACTTTGCTCCAGAATTGAAGGGCAAATCAGTCAAGATCCAGTCAGACAATATGACCGTGGTAATCTATATAAACAAACAAGGGGGCACCAGGTCAGCAACTCTACTAAGGGAGACGAATCTCATCTTCGCCTGGGCAGAGAAGAATCTAGCCCAGTTATCCGCGGTTCACATAAAGGGCTCCCTGAACATAGTATCAGCTGAGTCGGGGTATTACCGTATCAGGAGAATGGTCTCTCAATCCAGACATATTTCAACAGATCGTCCAGAGATGGGGTCTCCCGGAGGTCGATCTTATGGCTACCCGACTCAATGCCAAGGTAGGGACCTTCTGCTCTCTGTACCAGGAGGACAATCCCTTGGCAGTGGATGCCCTGTCCATCCCATGGAGGTTCAGGTTGTTTTACATTTTCCCTCCAATTCCAATCATACCGAAGGTATTGATAAAAATAAGACAGGACCAAGCCTCGGGAATAGCCATAATCCCGTTCTGGCCAAAAAGGGCTTGGTTTGCTCAGCTCATACTGATGAGTCAGGGCATATATTGGAGGCTTCCCCCACTCCCAGACCTGGTAACCGAAGGAGAGCTGAGATGCCAGGATCTGCGGAGCCTCAACCTGACAGCCTGGAGGTTGACCAGTCCCTATTGAGGAATAGCGGACTGTCACAAGCCGTCTTGAAGACCCTATCCAGCGCCAGAGCAGATTCGACCAATAGGAACTAACGTCGAATAGGCAACATTTTTAACCCCTTCCCGCCGATGGCATTTTTTGATTTTCGTTTTTCGTTTTTGACTCCCCTCCTTCTAAACCCCATAACTTTTTTATTTCTCTGCTCCCAGAGTCATATGAGGTCTTAATTTTTGCAGGACAATTTTTTCTTCATGATGCCACCATTAATTATTCTATATAATGTACTGGGAAGCAGGAATAAAATTCAGAATGGGGTGGATTTGAAGAAAAAATGCATTTCTGCGACTTTCTTACGGGCTTTGGTTTTACGGCGTTCACTGTGCAGCCAAAATGACATGTCCCCTATATTCTGTGTTTCGGTACGGTTCCAGGGATACCAAATTTATATGGTTTTATTTACATTTTGACCCCTAAAAAAAATTCCAAAACGGTGTTAAAAAAAATTTTTTCTAAAAGTCGCCATATTCCGACGGCCGTAACTTTTTTATACATAGGTGTACGGGGATGCATAGGGCGTCTTTTTTTGCGGGGCCGGGTGTACTTTTTAGTTCTACCATTTTCGGGAAATGTTATTGCTTTGATCACTTTTTATTCAAATTTTTATCAGAATTAAAACAGTGAAAAAACGGCGGTTTGGCAGTTTTGACTATTTTTCCTGCTACGGCGTTTAACGAACAGGAAAAATATTTTTATAGATTTGTAGAGCGGGCGATTTCGGACACGGGGATATCTAACATGTATATGTTTCACAGTTTTTAACTACTTTTATATTTGTTCTAGGGAAAGGGGGGTGATTTGAACTTTTAATACTTTTTATATTTTTTTTTACTTTTTTTTTTATTTTATTTTTTGCATTTATTAGACCCCCTAGGGGTGTTGAACCACAGGGGGTCTGATCACTAATGCAATGCATTACAATGCTAATGCATTGCAATGCATTGCAAAAAATCATCATCTCTTTTGCAGGCTGTATACACCAAGGCTCCCGGCTGTCATGGCAATGGGGGGTCGGCCCTGGAGCATGCTCCAGGAGCCGGCGATCCCTGCCAAAATGGCGGCGCCCATGCGCCGCCGGGAAAATGGCGCCTCCGGCGCCTTTGACAGCAGCGCCGGAGGGGTTAATGCCTCCGATCGGTCCGGGGACCGATCGGAGGCATTAGAGCCGGTTGTCTACTGCTTAAAGCAGTAGACACCCGGCGGCTATGACGGCCGCCCGGCTCCCGGGCGGTTGCCATAGTTACAGACCCGACACGCGCCGTACTATTACGGCGCATGTCGGGAAGGGGTTAATGCCTGGTGTCTCCAGCATCACGTGGACTCCACCGATCCCCCGACGGGTGCGATCCTGGACTTCCTTCAAGACGGACTAGACAGAGGTCTGGCTGCGGCCACACTAAAGGTACACGTAGCGGCCCTGTCCGCCTATCTGGGGAGGCGTCTGTCTCAGAACTCCTTAGTGAGCACCTTCATTAAAGGGGCAACTAGGCTGAGGCCGGTGATAAATACACCCGTCCACCAATGGGACCTTACTTCGGTCCTGACTGCCTTATGTGATCAACCCTTTGAGCCCCTCGAGGAGGCCTCCCTCAAGTCATTGACTGGCAAGATGGCGTTTTTATTAGCAGTCACAACTGCCAAATGGGTCAGTGAGCTACAAGCCCTGTCATCAGAGGAGCCGTACATTACCTTTTTAGGTTCCTCCCGGGGTTCCGCCATAAGGTGCCATCTACGGTAAACATAAACCAGCGGATTTCCCTTTGTGTTTTTTCCCTCTTCTTCTTCACCAGAAGAAGAAGGGCTGCATAAACTGGATGTGGTCCGGTGCCTGCAGATCTATTTGCAGCGCACCCGCCCCTTTAGGCGAGCCGAAAATTTGTTGGTTAGCTATTCGGGGAAAAATAAGGGCGTCAAGGCCGCCAAAGCTACAATATCGCAGTGGGTCACCGACACTATCAAGGTCGCTTACACCATCTAAGGTCGGCCGGCACCAGCTTTCCTGCATGCCCACTCTACCAGGGCAGTATCCACCTCACACGCTGAAAGAAGCACGCTGCCACTGGATCAGATAGGTGCAGCCGCCACTATCGGCTGAAGGATCAGGTGGCAAACTCCACGGCCTTCGCCCAAACCATTTTGGGCTCCGTTGTTGAGTAACCCGCCCTTATTGGGAGACGTACTTGCTATCTCCCCACATTGTGCCGCTGGTACGGACGACAGGGAACAAGTGATTATGAAGATAATCTTGTTTCCCTTGGTCCTAACAGCGGCACAAGATTTCCCACCCTGGGAATTATGTCTTATGTATATAACTGTATGCAATGCTATAGAATTACTTTTGTATAAAACACACAGAGGGGAGGTTCTTGTGCCCTCTTATAGGGCCTGCCACGTATTTATTGGCTAATTAAATATCCGCCTGTCCTACCAGCACACAGGGGCAGAAATACCCCCCACATTGTGCCGCTGTTAGGACTAAGGGAAACAAGATTATCTTCATAACCACTTGTTATTCCCTATCCTCTGATCAGGGGTTAACATTAAAACCCTTTTAACCCATTTTCATCAGCTGGTTGCCCTAATTCTTTCTCAATCCCTGAAGCTGTCCTGTACTGTTTGAGACACATGGTACTGCTCAAACTGAATTTCAAGACACAGCAGTGCCTACATAATAGAACTGGGCACACATTGCAGCTGCCCATGTTGACATTAGTATGTATACAGTTACTTATAACAAATTAGTGCCAAAGTAGCATCCACATAGTACTGCACGTATAGTGGCTGATGATGGTTATTCATTTGACATATGATTAAACTATTTATTATTTACACCACAGATATTTTTTCTTACAATGTTGCATACTAAGCTACAACCTTCCCCACTAAGGCTAGGTATACACCTGCAACCAGTTTCCATTTGGGGATTCCTTCCCTGAATCTGGTTGAAAAATTCAGAGAGAAAAGTCCTGCAAACAGGGCTTTTCTCTCTGCATTTTCCCATCGGAAACCCCATTATGAAACTGCTTTTTAAGAGGATTGGGTTTCTGGTTTTGGGTCCTCTTGTGGACCCAAAGAATGGAAATCAGAATGCAGGTGTACATTTAGTGTTAGCCTCACCCTTTTTCAAAATTCTGCCACAATTTTCATTAGTAAATCTGCTCCACGGTGTTCAGTTTTGGAGAACACAGTGCCTACAAAGAGACATTGATAACATAGACCACAGTGGAACAGACTTATTAGTCCTAGTGAATAGTTAATATAAACCTAGATAGACAGTTTTAAAATATGCAGATGGATCACAGTGGCTTATCTGTAGTCTAAACTTTGATCTATTAGTTGCTTATTTTGTGACTATTCATACTGAAGTTGGATGGATAAATTTGTCTACGGAGAGCTCCCCCTAATGGAGACTACTGGCAACCAAACCATACAATTTGAAATTTGCAGCTCTGTATCAGAAATCCTGAAATCCCAAGCACATAAAGTTATAATATATATGGATTATCATTAGAGATGAGTGAGTAGTGAAATATTCGAAAATTGGAAATTCGATTCGAGTAGACCTCAATATTCGACTATTTGTTCGACTATCGAATCCCATTATTGTCTATGGGAAAAACATGCTTGTTTCAGGGAAACCAAAATTCGACCAATTGGAGTCACCAAGTCCACAATGACACCTCAGGAAATGATGCCAACACCTCTGGAATGAAACTGGGACAGCAGGGGAAGCATGCTTGAGTCCATCTAACACGCCCAAGTCATAGTATTATTATTATTATTATTATTATTATTATTACTGCTGCTTCTACTAATTTAGCCAGCCAATGACTACATACGTGTTTTTTTTTAGAAATGAATGGGCTGCTTCTTTCACCACGAGCAGTCCCATTGAAGTGAACGGGAAGTGCCGGCGTGTACGGCTCGGCATGAGCAGAGCTTGCCGTACATGCCGCCACTTCCCGTTCACTTCAATGGGACTGCTCGTGGTGAAAGAAGCAGCCCATTCATTTCTATGGGGAGCGCTCGTATGCCAGCTCCCATAGAAATGAATGGAGCTGCTTTATACGCCGCTTATTCTGAACGTGTTTTACGTTCAGAATAAGCTTCAGTATACGTAGTGTGAATGCACCCTTAGGCTGAGGCCCACATTAAGAAAATGCAGCTTTTTTTGTAGAAGATTTGGCTGTGATTTTCTGAGCCAAAGCCAGGAGTGGATTGAGCAGTAGGGAGACATATAAGAAGTTTTTTTAGGTATTTCCCATCTTTTTAGTAGCCATTCTTGGCTTTTGCTCAAAAAACTGCTGCAACAAAAATGCTGGGTTTCTGCAATGTGGGGCTTCAATCTTAGGCCTCTTGCACACAAATGGCACGGATGTGGTTTTCACTGACCTATACATTAAAAATGAATTTGCAGAGCCACAAATGCAGAGAGGTATAGGACACATATAGAACCTGCTCCATAAGTTTCAGCTCTTTAATTTGGTCCAGACACACAGCCGTAAAAACAACGTATATGTGTATGAGCATTATGCATTACAGTTTAGTAACTCCATGTACCTTATAATAACAGCAGTTAACCCCATCATGTCCTTCAAATTAACCCCTGTGTGATTTACATAAGGGTCACTGATATGTGAGACATATGGAGGTAATAATTAGGTATCTTCCTCATTGAGGTCCCTTATTAGTACCTCTATATTTCTCACATATTAGTAACCCTTATGTGAGGCACACAGGGGTTAATGTGAAGGACATGATGGGGTTAATTGCTATTACTGTAAGGTACATGGAGCTACTAAAACTAAATTAATAACCCCAAATGCCTGACATTACTAGGAACAGTATCCCCAGCATGTACCTGTGTTTGCTACTTTCACTTTGCTGTTACGGAGCTCTCCTTTCCTCCTCTTCTTCTTTGCAGGATACAGACGGCAGGAGCAGGATCCAGGCAGGGTCCTTGAGCTGCACAGTGTGAGCTCTGCCTCCTGGGCTTTCCTTTCTCTCAAGCAAGAGAGGAGGGAGTGTCCTATATCATTGCTGTAGCAGAGAACTAAGGGACGTTCCCTCTTTTCTTAATATATGCAGGTCCTGTGCTGACTGCCCTGTCAGTGAGATATGCCATGTGTGACACTCTTGGCACACGTGCCAGGGGTTGTTGACCCCTGACTTACACCTTTGTTTTCCTCTGCTCCTCAAATAGTTAATCTTAGCTTTACCTGTGTGATTGACAGCCTATCTTCCAATTAAGTCTGGGGCGGGTTTTTTTCTTCCTACATATTGTTTTCTCACACTCACCTTAATTTTTGCTAATTGCCTTTCTGTGCATGTTGGCTCTATACTGTTACTGTTTGCATTTACTTTTCTGACCTTTGGCTTTTCTTGTGACTACTCTCTTGGATTTTGATTACGTTCTGGGCTGCTCAACTGGTTCCGATACCTTGGCTAGCTGACCTAACATGATAGAACATGGCCTATATTTTGACGGTCATTTGGACGCTACAACAGACGATCAAAGAAAACAGTCTTGTGACTAGCCCCATTCACATACAGTTGAAATTAATACGGCTGTGTGACCGCAGCCATGTAAAAGAAAGTCCGTCACACGATTGACATTCTAGTGCTCGTTCAGTGCTCATTCAGGAAAAAATTACAATTTACATCAGTATTAAATCAGTTTAGCTTCGGAGTTTGTTCTGTTTCTCAGATTTTTCTTCAAGTGGCATCAGATTTCATCACTTTTTACATCAGTGATAAACAAACTGTCAGGTGTTTTTTTTGTTTGTTTGTTTTTACTTTAATGGGTCATGTTCTACACAGACAAGATTACAGCATGTTTTGATTCTCCCAGCATGGACCTAGAGTACGTGAAGATATACTAAGACTGAATTCAAATCTGGCCCAGATGGAGATAGCGCAGATCCATCATAAAACCCCAAATGACAAAGTGCTGCAAAGCTGACTTTTTGTCCATTGATTTCAGTTGGAAGAAACTGACATCCAACAAACTGCATTATAGTCAATGGAGTACCTTGGAGAACATTTTTATCAATATTTTGCACCAGTGCAGCCTCCAACGTACACCATTTGGACCTGCCTGCATCCTACAAGTATATCAATGCTTCACCTAAAAGCAAGTAAATTTGGCCTCTCTTTTAGTGACATGATTTATATAATTATTGCTATTATTTTAAATAAGAATATTTTTGGATTTAGCTTAATCCGGAGGATGAAGGAACAGGAAATATTACAATGATCTACTTTATATTTCATAAGGATGACATGTATACAACAAACTAAGTGAGGCGCTGTGCATTTATTACTCAGGGTGACATTTCGGGAATAAAATTCTGGCATAAAAATATAGTGCTAATTGCTTTCATACAAAAATCTGTGAGGCATATATTACAGTAAATCTTCTAAGAAAGCCAGAGCTCTTATAAAAGAGCTAAAAATACAAGTCACACTTCTCACAAGCGATAACTTTCTCAAGAAGCAATGTGTAAGATTAAACAGCAATGTGGGCTTTTCAAACAATTCAATAGGTGTTACATATCTGTGCTAGAAAGGTAGAATGTATGACGTGCTTACATGCTACATTATATTTTATTTATCTGTAACTTGTCCTTATGTTCATCACAGTCCAAATAATTTCAATGGAAGACCCAGGCAATGCTGAAAGAGGCGTATCTTGAAGCTTGTGGGCTTGTGTGCAAAATCTCTAATGGGCCCCTACCAGTGGCGTAACTAGGAATGGCGAGGCCCCGTGGCGAACTTTTGACATGCCCCCCCCCCCTTCCTGACCGACAACAGAGACCTTGACCGACCGACCGACCCCCCCCCCACGCCGCCTTCCTGCACGCTCTATTATGTCCCACACAGTATTATACCCCATTGTGGCCCCTGCACACGGGATTAGGCCCCATAATGAACACCCACGAACAATTATTACACTCTGGGGTATTTTCACACTCCAGAGTATAATAATCGGAGACCGAGGGGAGATACAGACATAAAAAAAAAAAGTTACTTACCTGTCTCCGGCTCCGCTGCAGTCTTTGGTGGTGTTGGCCATCTTTAATAACGCACGGATGTCACATGACATTTCATGCCCTCCCTCCATCTGCTCCCAGTTTTATGCACCCCTCATCTCTACCTCCATTTTCATGTCCTCCCCTCCATCTCTGCCCCTAGGTTACTGTTGCTCCTCACCACACATACATACACACTCACACACAGACACACACTCTCCATCCTGCATCTCACAACCCCCCCCCCCCCATCAGTTCAATACAATACACAGAGCGCCCCCTGACTACTATTAAACAGTCATTAGTAACAGCAATTGCAGGCAAGTCTAATACAAACAATGTGTAGAGTACTGATCCAGCTACTGACACTGTCCTCTCCCCTCCTCCTAATACACAGATATCAGGATACTGTCCTCTCCTCCTAATACACAGATATCAGGACACTGACCTCCCCCTCCTCCTAATACACAGATCTCAGGACACTGACCTCTCCCCTCCTCCTAATACACAGATATCAGGACACTGTCCTCTCCCCTCCTCCACACCACACATACATACACACACACATACACACTCACACACACTTACACACAGACACTCTCCATCCTGCATCTCCCTTCCCCCCTCCCCTTCAGTACCTAGCAGCACATCTCTCCTTCTCTTCCAGGACTGCACAGGCTATAAAAACACGCCCACCTAGTCATGTGACGGATGACATCACACAAGGTCCTTCTCCTACAGGTCCTACAAGCTTTCCCCCGCTCTTATCGCAGTTACAACAGTTTGTCTGTGATAAGAGCGGGGGTAGCAGGGGTAGCTGTCGCCGGGCCCCCTAATGTCCCGGGCCCTGTGGCAGCTGCCTCTGCTGCTATGGCGGTAGTTACACCACTGGCCCCTACCTACATTGTACCATTTATAATAGTGGTATATTTTATGTGTTGAGGGACCTTTTGGGCCCCTTCAGGGCCCAGGGTCTGGAAGCAACTGCTACCACTACACTCCCTATATAGCTAGGCCCTTAGATTCAAGGATCTCAGCATTACAAGCCAAAGGAGCACAGGAGGAGCATTTGGGAAGCTGCTTTTGGCCCTTTCATGCTCTAAGTATTGGTAACCAGGGCATCTTTAACCCTGTTCCTTTAAGTCATCCATTTCAACCGGGTTAAGGAATACACTGAATGCTCTGTTCACATCTGCCTCAAAGCCTCAGATGTTGCATTTGACAGAAAAACTAGCGAAGCATATGCTATGTGAACAGAGCCTAACAATATTTTCAGCTCATTTTCTTTGACAGAAACAGGTTATACACATGCCAATCTTAGTATCTGTGCATTTTACAAGTCCTATTAATAGCTTCTTGTAAACTTACAGCAATTTCTAAGGGTTCACTATATAAGTGCATTTACTGCTATTATCTAATAATTTGCAAGATAAAAATAAATCCAATAAAACATCAACTTTTGTAGATATTTCTCTCACACACCTATAATCCAAATCCAAGATTGAACGGTTGCCAGCAGTAAGACATACAGATGGCGGCTCCTGATGGTGGACCAATTGATAAGGCTGTAACTGCTGAGTAGCCTTCTGTGGATCTGTAACTTCACTTAATCATTTCCTGTGAAATTCAGGATGCCTGAAAAGAAGGTGACTGATTCATACGGCATTGTGAATGTTGAGGATTTGTCAATGATGCTATTTTTTTTTTTTAGTCCGTTCATTTTTATTAGGAACTACGTTTAGTAACTCTAGTGACACACTGAATACAATTGTGTATGACAATCAGACTTTTTACAAACATATCTGTACAATCATTTCTTGTTCTTCTTCATTGTATATAAACATAAATACACCATATGGCCAAACGTAAATGGACACATGACCACCACATCTGTGATATATGTTAAAATGGAGTTGGGTCCTGTTTTTATCACCTAGCTATATTAACCTCCACTCTTCTACTAAGGCTTTACAGAAGATTTTTTAAAGTGTCTATAGGAATTTGGGTCCATTCAACAAAAAGAGCATGTGTGAGGTTAGGCACTGATGCTAGACAAGATGGTCTGGCCCCCAATAAGCATTCCAATAATCCCAGATTATTGTTCAACAGGGTTGAGTTCAGAGCATTGCTAGGCCATTCAAGTACCTCTACATCAAACTTGTCAAACCACATTTTTATGGACCATTACCGCCAATCCTCCTCCTTCTGCAGTAGGTAACACTTAGGGCATTTTACAATCCAACATTAGTCCTTTAGAAGGCAAGATAGCTGAAACATAATCTACTGCTTTTTACTCCAGTGATGCATGCTTTACATTCACTCTAGCCAATACATAACATTTCACATGAGGATCTTAGGCTTGTCTGTGGCTGCTCAACCATGGAAATCCATTTCATTAAGCTCCCAATGCAGAGTATTTGTGCTAATATCACTTCCAAAGGCAGCTTGGAACTCCATATAAGATATTGCTTCAGCACTCAGCAGGTCTATTCTGTCAGTTTTATTGTATATTGCTTTGTGACTGAACTGTTGTTATAGTTCTGTATTGCATTATGTTCCACCCTGTTTGTATTTAATGGTGCATGGCTGTCATATTAGCTGTTACCACTAGAAGATGCTAATAGAGGGAAGCAGTGTCAGTGGGTGGTGTAAACCCCATGTAGTGCCTAGGAAGTCTATGTAACCAATTGAGAAGATTGTAAGCCCCAGGTAGCAGACACCTGTGAGATGACAAAGTGCTTGTGAGAAGCTGTGAGCAGTTGAGTTCTACAGTAATTCCTGGATTTTCACCCTTGAATCCAGAGAGACTTGGAGTACTTGGACAGACAGTAAGACTATTCTCTGTACAAAGTTACAGTACACTGTGAAACTTAGCTCAGAGTAAGTAAGAGTGCAGGATAAAGAATGGCAGCAGAGGAAGGCCTGCAGAGAAATACTCAGATATATACAGTATGTGGGCCAGTATTAGAGGAGATCCAGAACAAGTCTGCAATCGGCTAAATTGTTGAACTAATGTTTGTATGTACACCGTCATGGGCAGTCATAAGGTTAATTCTGTTATATGCAGAAGACTAGTAAATGCAAGGGCCCACAGAGACACTTAGTAAATAGAGATGAGCGAACAGTAAAATGTTCGAAGTTCGAAATTCGATTCGAGTAGCCGCTCAATACTTGATTGTTCGATCGAATATCGAACCCCATTATAGCCTATGGGGAAAAAATACTCGTTAAGAGGGAAACCACTATTCGACTCAGGAGGGTCACCAAGTCCACTATGAGACCTCAAAAAATGATGACAACACCTCTGGAATGCAACTGGGACAGCAAGGGAAGCATGCCAGGGGGCATCTAACAAGCCCAAGTCACAGTTTTACCCCACTATCACAGACCATCAAGTACACACTTTCCACACTCCATATAACCTCTATGGAAACTGGAAAAATACCTGGAAACCTTCTTTCCTCCCCAATTGTATATACAGAAACCCAAATTTTAAGCTAAAGAAAGATTAGCATGCGCTCCTCACAATTCCTAATATGACAGATGCGTTAAGCAGGGAGCAGGGTACAACGCAGACCATGCCTGATTACCAGGAACAGGTGTTACAGTGGCTAGCGGATTATGCTTACAGCTCCTTATCCACCAGCCAGTCAGCCACTACCTCAAGTCCTCTTCCTTGCCAAGAGTTTGGTCCACCTTCCTCCCAACATGCCCAATCTTCCCAGGACAGTCGTCCCACATTTCCCCCCTCCCAGGGGAGGTTTTCAGGTCCTTTAACTGTCCCTCACTCTGTCCAACCGCTTCATCAATCCCAGGAGCTACCAGACTTTGTGTATCCTGATACCCAAACTCTGGAGCATCCGCCATTTCCTGCCAATTTTGTGATTGTGGACCCGCAAGCAGAGTTTCTCGGCCTCAGTGTTGATGACGAGACACAGTTGCCATCAGGGCAGGCTGTGGTTATGTGCGGTTTTCAGTAAGAGGAGAGTGAGCAATTGGAAAAGGAGGTATTGGACGACGAGGCCACCGACCCAACCTGGACAAGGGTGATGTCTAGCGGGGAAAGCAGTGTATACAGTGCCTACAAGTAGTATTCAACCCCCTGCAGATTTAGCAGGTTTGATAAGATGCAAATAAGTTAGAGCCTTCAAACAAGAGCAGGATTTATTAACAGATGCATAAATCTTACAAACCAAAAAGTTATGTTGCTCAGTAAAATTTTAATAAATTTTAAACATAAAAGTGTGGGTCAATTATTCAACCCCTAGGTTTAATATTTTGTGGAATAACCCTTGTTTGCAATTACAGCTAATAATCGTCTTTTATAAGACCTGATCAGGCCGGCACAGGTCTCTGGAGTTATCTTGGCTCACTCCTCCATGCAGATCTTCTCCATTTTATCTAGGTTCTTTGGGTGTCTCATGTGGACTTTAATCTTGAGCTCCTTCCACAAGTTTTCAATTGGGTTAAGGTCAGGAGACTGACTAGGCCACTACAACACCTTGATTTTTTCCCTCTTGAACCAGGCCTTGGTTTTCTTGGCTGTGTGCTTTGGGTCGTTGTCTTATTGGAAGATGAAATGACGACCCATTTTAAGATCCTTGATGGAGGAGCGGAGGTTCTTGGCCCAAATCTCCAGGTAGGCCATGCTATCCATCTTCCCATGGATGCGGACCAGATGGCCAGGCCCCTTGGCTGAGAAGCAGCCCCACAGCATGATGCTGCCACCACCATGCTTGACTGTAGGGATGGTATTCTTGGGGGTCGTATGCAGTGCCATCCAGTCTCCAAACGTCACGTGTGTGGTTGGCACCAAAGATCTCGATCTTGGTCTCATCAGACCAGAGAACCTTGAACCAGTCTGTCTCAGAGTCCTCCAAGTGATCATGAGCAAACTGTAGACGTGACATGACGCTTTGAAAGTAAAGGTACCTTACGGGCTCGTCTGGAATGGAGACCATTGCGGTGGAGTACGTTACTTATGGTATTGACTGAAACCAATGTCCCCACTGCCATGAGATCTTCCCGGAGCTCCTTCCTTGTTGTCCTTGGGTTAGCCTTGACTCTTCGGACAAGCCTGGCCTCGGCACGGGAGGAAACTTTCAAAGGCTGTCCAGGCCGTGGAAGCCTAACAGTAGTTCCATAAGCCTTCCACTTCCGGATGATGCTCCCAACAGTAGAGACAGGTAGGCCCAACTCCTTGGAAAGGGTTTTGTACCCCTTGCCAGCCTTGTGACCCTCCACCATCTTGTCTCTGATGGCCTTGGAATGCTCCTTTGTCTTTCCCATGTTGACCATGTATGAGTGCTGTTCACAAGTTTGGGGAAGGTCTTAAATAGTCAGAAAAGGCTGGAAAAAGAGATAATTAATCCAAACATGTGAAGCTCATTGTTCTTTGTGCCTGAACTACTTCTTAATACTTTAGGGGAACCAAAAAGAATTCTGGTGGTTTGAGGGGTTGAATAATAAATGACCCTCTGAATAAACTTTTCACAATTTAAAAAAAAATTAAACAAAGAAATAACATTCTTTTTTGCTGCAGAGCATTTCACACTTCCAGGCTGATCTACAGTCCAAATGTCACAATGCCAAGTTAATTCAGAATGTGTAAACCTGCTAAATCTGCAGGGGGTTGAATACTACTTGTAGGCACTGTATGTGGAGGCAAGCTAAGCAGGAAAAAGGTGGTTAGAGGCAGACGCAGGTGGCTAGAGGGGCGATGTTCAGGGATGATGTCTAGGGGGGAAAGCAGTGTAGATGTGGAGGGAAGTGCAGCACCAAAGAGGGTGGCTAGAGGCAGAGGCATGTCCAGAGTCACAGGACAACTGCTTGACAGAAGCCAGGCCTGAGCCAGCAAGGCCCAAGATGTTCCCTCTTCGAGCCACCCGTGAGAAACCACCAGCCTGGACACCGCAATATCTGCCTCTGACACTTTGGGGAGATCACCCTCATCTGCACCTTTTCCTGCCTCTGCTCCTCTCACCTGCATCATCATGCGCTTCTTCCAAGAAACTCCCCATCTCCCAAGGCCTGTAATCGCAGGCAGAAGTACAGCGCAACCCACCCACATGCCCAAGGCTTCAACGGCCTCATCTTAAAACTGCTGGCCTAGGAGATGTAGTCGTCCCGGCTTGTGGAGACTCAGGCCTTCTGTGATCTGCTGGCAGGTGCAGCACCTCGCTATGATGCCCCTAGCCGTCACTACCTCTGTTGGTGTGCCATCCCTGTCTTGCGCCACCACGTGTTCCCTAACATAAGTCAGGCCCTGAGTTCCGAGCTTTACTGTAAGGTCCACTTGACCACTGACGCATGGCCAAGCGCCTGCGGTCAGGGACACAGCTTCTCTGTAATGACAGGCCGGGTGAATGTAGTTGTGGATGGGCCCGGGGTGCAAACTGGGGTGGCCTATCTCCTCTCCCAGCCCAGAATTCATGGCAGGGGTTGACTGAAATCCTTCTCCTATACTGCAACCTCGACCACACATGCGACCTATACGTGCTTCAGCACTGGGGTGTGAAGATGACAGCAGGTCATGCTGAAGCTCTTCAGCTTGGTCGACAGAAAACACACTTCCCCCGAGGTTAGGGATGCCATCCTCGAGGCGATGGCAATGTGGTTTTCGCCACTGCACCTGGGCCCAGGCATGTTTGTGTATGTGATAATGGCCAGAACCTGGTAGCAGATCTGGAGCTTGCCAGACTCAAACCCGGTCCACACATGGTCCCCTTTTTTCGACTAGTTGGTGCAATGGTTCTTTGAAACCTACACCTTTGTGCCTGATATACTGGTGAAAGTGTGGACATTTTCCTAAGTTAAAAGTAGCCTCTGCTAGGCTGAAAACATTCAGAGCACACTCCTGTCATCTTTGCTAACGGAGGAAGACGAGGGGGATGAAGTGGCATTTCATGACACTGTCCCATCCGAGGCTTGAGCACGGATGGTGTGAAGGGGAGTGGGAAGTGGAGGAAATGGAGAGTGACCCTTCAAGTTGGGGGCAGGAAAGTCATGCCAAGTAACACTTGACCTTGACCTTAAACTTGTATCCTGTTATCTGAGCATCCCACTCCCATCTCCAAGACTTTTCTTGAGCAGCACCAGTTTTCTGGAATTCTCTACCTCAGACAATCAGATTAATGCCCAATTACGACAACGTCAAACATGCCCTATGTAGGTAGGCTTATCACAAATCCTCTTTAACATTTCCTCGCGCTAAGTCAGCCTTTCTTGTGCTAAGCTATCCTTTTTAGTCTAGTCCTCAGAACCTGTACTCCATGCTCCAGAGTACGGTATATTCACAGATATCGGCTGATGACAGGCTCATATAGCTTTATTTACCTTATTTATTAAAATGTGACTGGACCATTGTACCAAACAAGCCCTCTTATCTCTTGTGCCACCCCTATTTCCTCTTAAATTGTAAGTTCTTGTGAGCAGGGGCCCTCACTCCTTTTGTTTGATAATTTCATTATTGTATTCCAGTCTGAAAATCACTACTCTATTTGTCTCAATATGGACTGCAGATCACATGGCCCACATTAACTGTGTCTATAGAAGTCTATGGAGAAGGAGAGGAGTTTGCAGGTAATTCAGAAGATAACAGATGAAAGACAGGTTTAGACTGATATAACAGCTGAATAGAAGTCTTTCTGTCACAACAAAAACAATTTGCTCACATAAGTACAGGTTGGTATCCCTCTGTATATCTCTCTGTAAGGGCTATTTCTGAGTGAGAGACAGTTAAAGAGCAAATTTTCCTGCACTCAGAGTACATAATGTATGGCAGCAATACTCCACTCACTAGGTCAGAGAGAACTTTAAACAGAGATATATGATGCAGAGGGGACCATTTAGTGGTCACCTTTTTTATCCAATTTTTTTTAAAGGGGCTCTATCAGCAAAATCATGCTGCTAGAGCCCCACATATGCGTGCATAGCCTTTAAAAAGGCTATTCAGGCACCGTAAAAGTTATATTACACTACCCCGCCGTTTTAAAATAATAACCTAAAAAAGAATGTGCTCTACTTACCGAATGTGCACCCTGGGCGGGCATTCAGGGTGTGTCTTCATCTTCATCCCCGCCTCTTCTTCCTCCGATGTCCTCCAGTCCCGTCTTCCTCCAGCGCTCGCGAACGGACAGTTATAGCCGGGGCGCATGCGTAGTAGCCATAGTAGAAGCCGCATGCTACTGCGCATGCGCCCAGGCCGTTTTTTCATATCAGTGTCCGCGAGCGAGCGCTGGAAGAAGACGGGACCGGAGGACATCGGAGGAAGAAGAGGCGGGGAAGAAGATGAAGACACACCCTGAATGCCCGCCCAGTGTGCACGATCCGTAAGTAGAGCACATTCTTTTTTAGGTTATTTTTTAAAACGGGGGGAAGTTTAATATAACTTTACCGGTGCCTGAATAGCCTTTTTAAAGGCTATGCACGCATATGTGGGGCTCTATCAGCATGATTTTGCTGATAGAGCCCCTTTAAAGCCCACTGGAGGTTCGTCAAGCCCTCAGGACATATAAAACTTCTCCCATCATTATCACCATTGTACTTTTACTCACTGTCTAGTGTGCTTCTTAGGTTGTAGGATTTGCCAGATAAATGAATAAACCATGAGTTCAGGCACATTAATTCCCCATGAATTTTTATCGTACTATTGTGTCCAGCGGGGTCACACATAGACTCCATTATCCACAAACACAAACTGGTAATTTCTATCAGTTAATTCCAACACTATGGAGAAAAACTGCTTGTAGAAATGGGAACCAGAGTTTTTAACCCAGATGTGTTTACTGTCCAGCACCCCTTAGCAGTTTGGAAACTGTGCCAACATTCTGGAACCATGCAACAATATGGACTCAGTGTTCTGATTTGGGTTGTGGCATCAGTGCTGTCTTGTGAGTAGTCCAGATCAGATGATCCCATCTGAACAGAACAGCTCTGCAAGCCCCATATTCCATTTGTATGCTCAGAAATTCTACTTTTACATTAAAATGTATCTGTCTGATCCAAACCCATAATAGTGCCAGTTAAAGTTAAAATATATCTTTGTGGCTGAAAACAGAGAATAATCTATTTATGGATATGCAAATCAGCCTGCAACAAGTGCAATAGACTAATGCTTGGTTCACACATCAGTATGCCATCCATGCCATCCGTCCGTTTGAATTCAGTTTGACACTTTAAAACAGACAGATGCCCATACTGATTGTATACTGACACCTTTTTATACTGACAGCAAATGCTCTTGTCCCCTAGAGGACAGATAAGGGGATTAAAAGTAGCAATTGTAAACAGAGTAGAGATAAGAACATATAATAAATGTCCTTATCTCATATAATAAATGTCCTTATCTCTACTCTGTTTTCTACTTTGCATCAGTCCCTTATTTCTCCTCTAGGGGATGGACAGTGTTTGCTATCAGCATCAAAAGGTGTCAGTATACAATCAGTATGTGCATCAGTCCATTTTAAAGTGTCAAACTGAATTCAAACGGACGGATGGCATACTGATGTGTGAACCAAGCTTAAGCCAGACTTGCCAGATTTACCTACAAAAACAGCTGCAAGTGCTTTAGCCTTTGTAGCTGTAAATAACAATTTCAGCCTACGTCTGTGTCACAGCAATCTATGGGCAGTTACCTAAAAAAAGGTCTTGCCCTTCATGTACTTGCCTGCTGATTTGCATATCCATATAAAGATGATTATCTCTGAATTATATGTTTGTGGCCACAAAGGTAAGTTTCTATTCTTGTTTAAAGGGGCTCTATCATTGGGAAAAGTCATTTTTAACTAAGGATATCCTTGCATACCTTTAGTATGTAAATTGCCTCAGTGGTTTTTGAATAAGTCAGTTTTTATTCATATGCTAATTAGACTCTTGCTGCACCCATCGTGCACCCTCTTTGCTATTGTTTCCTATGGGTGTGTACAGCACAGGCTGCTGCTGATGACTTCCTGGTTCCTGCTTGTACACAAGGATAGGAGAGAATAGCAGAGACCAGAGCTGCTGGGAACTTCCTGTGCTGGCTGGAAACTAATTAGCATATGAATAAAAACGGACTCATTCAAAAACCACTGCGGCAATTTACATACTAAAGGTAGGTGTGGAATAGCATTTCTAAAGGCTATGCAAGGATGTGCTTAGTTAAAAATGACTTTTCCCTATTATAGAGCCCCTTTAAGTCTACTATACAGCTCTCTTATTGGTTTGGTAGGTATTTTGGACCTAACAGTCTCCCTTTAAATCTTAGGGTTAACTTATGTTCCCGTATGCTTAGCAATCCTTTGTAACCTGAATCTTTGTCCCAATGGCAGGGCTACATTGGCGATTATCACCTATTAGTGCAGCATTGATCCTCCACTGCCTCCCCTTCCTGATGTTCCAGGTGATGAACACTAGTGTAGCACTGCAGCTGAGGAATCAGAACTAGGTTACCGAACCTGTTTCGGATCCTCAGACCCCAGAGTATAATAATTGGAGGTCCAGGGGAGGTGAAAAAAATAACAGTTATGCTCACCTTACTTCACCTCTCATGGGCATCCTCACATCACTCCACTGTCTCCGCCGGCTTCCTGTCCCAGTCTGCAGCTGATGTCATATGTCCAGCCTGCTTGACATCCAGAAAGCGTGATGTCAGCTACTGGACAGAAATGGCCAGATGATGATGCTAAATGTTTGTTATTTTTACAACCCCCAACACCAGCCCTGGAAGCAAGTCTGTCTTAGAAATGCTCTTACATTATAGTTTATAGAGGGGGGTTATGGAGGGGCTCTATCATCCCCTAATGGTGTGTGCAAACAGAGGTTGTTCACACAAGACAAGCCCCTAACATACAACCGGCTTGTATTTACTAATGTGTTATGTTGCAAGAAGCCTATATTTTTATAATGAATCTGATTTTCTAATCTACAGTATTATTATTTGAACAGTACTAGGTTATTTCTTTTATGGTCAGACAATACATTATCCCCTGTGTCTTCTGCATTTATAGCTTTGGCTCCATTTTGGAGAATAATGAAATGTGTTTATATATTCACTTAAGTCCCAGCACTGTCACTCAGATCTGACAGCCACAATGCACTCAACAACTTTACTTTTCCTATTAGTCGTGATGCTCATTCTAAAACTTTTTTCCCAGATGCGTCATAATAGTTGCACTAGCTGACTCTGAAACCATGCTAAAGTGTCTCAGGCATCTCAGTGACCCTGCAGGTTAATGGCAGTCATTAAAATAAAGTGCCCATGAATGCTTTATGTGTGTGAAGAGAAAGAAGCTAGGAGCACATGGACGTTGTTATATGTGCCTTAGATGCCTACAGAGACAATAACACAATTATAGAAGAGCATAAACTTTACCCTATTCTTTCACATAATACTGATATAGAAACATCACTGCACTTTTATTACACCTTAAAGCAACAGGGTACATAAGTCTATTAGTGGCAACTGTTAAAGTTCATATTTCGGACAATTCTATCTACATAAATCTTCACCTTTAGTCTTTAACAACACACAGTCTTTTCCAAACTCAAGAAATCGTTGTACTCCTGCGTATTAAAGGGGCACATTGATTTGACAGCAGCTCTTCTCTCAAGGCATTCGAAAAAATGGTAGAAAATGGCTAGGGAGTCAATACCCCCTAGATGATAGACGCTCCCAGTTATCTGGTTGACGGAAAGGGCACCTTCTGATATTAAAATAATGTATTCATATGTATATAGTTCCAACCTATTAATCACTTTGGTATTTCTGATTCATAATAGAACATCTCATTCCTCTAATGGTGACCAGTGTTATTTTGCAATGGTGTAACTTAGCAGCTCCTGGGCCCCACTGTAAAATCTCTAGAAAGGCCCCCACCTACTATGTGTTATTTCTAATAGTGGTGACTACTTATGTGGTAGATGGGACCTTTGGTACCAAGGGCTAATTGTGACTGCTCATAGTTAAACCTCTGTGTATTCCAGATCACTACGTGAACAAAAATAATCTGATAAGTGATATTGTATATTGATGTTGAGCATTCTAAATTATGCAAATTATATTTTTCTCTGATTTTCCAAAATAGTCAATCCAAATTTTCAAATAGATTAGATTCTAAATCAAATATTTATTGGACAAATCTCCCAGTGACAAACATTTTTTTTCACAAAATAAAAAATCTAAATTCACCGTTTCAAATCACTATCCATAACAATTTCTAAACATTGCATAGGTTGTAAAGAACTGAAAATGATCTTGTCATGGTTGAGATGCAAGAGCAGGGCCGCCATCAGGAATTTTGGGGCCCCATACAGCCTAAGTGTCTGGGCCCCCCCCCCCCCCATTTTAAAACTACCTTATTTTGCGTCATACCAATTCTGTATTACATTTTCCTTTATTTAGCAGCATTACAAGGCTTAATCAGATTCTATTTGCAGGTAAAATCTGCTACGTGTGAAAGCGCCTATTGAGAGACAACACCATCTATAAGAGCCCTCCTAATAAATCCTCAGGGCTTTTTCACGTTGCGTTTTTGGCCTCCCTTGCCGGGATACGTTGGTAACCAGTCAGAATCAGCTGTCAACTTATCCCTGCATGAAGAACTGGCCATTAAAAAAAAAGGGGGGGCCTGCAGTTCTCTGTGCAGGGATAAGTGGGGAGCTGATTGTGACTGGTTACCAACGTATCCCGGCAAGGGAGGCCAAAAACGCAACGTGAATACTCCTTTAAAGTGAAAGTCCCACCCCCAACCAGGCTGCTATGCTAGTAGCATAGCCTACATCATTATTATTCTCCAGCTAAAAACTTATATATTATATATTATTGCCCCAGTTCCCTCTCCGCAGTGCCGCACACCCGATGTCCCAACAATCCCCCCCCTGTCTACCCTCTAACATCTTTCCATTGCCCCCTGTACCCATACCTCCCAACTTTTGAAGAAACAAAAGAGGGACAAAATGTGCTTTGCGCGCCGCGGGAAATTTAGCCCCACCCACTGTTATGTTGACTCCGCCCACTCATTAATTTTTCATGTGCCCGCACACTGTATAATCCTCCTACAATCACCCGTAAATTATATGTCCCCCCTCCGTCTCTCCCCCAGCTTCATATACACCCTTCATCTGCCCCCAGATTCATGTCCCCCCATCTCTGCCCCCAGATTCATGTCCCTCCATCTCTGCCCCCAGATTCATGTCTCCACATCTCTGCCCCCAGATTCATGCCCCCATCTCTGCCCCCAGATTCATGTCCACTCCATCTCTGCCCCCAGATTCATGTCCCCTTCATCTCTGCCCCCAGATTCATGTCCCCTCCATCTCTGCCCCCAGATTCATGTCCCTCCATCTCTGCCCCCAGTGTCATGCCATCCTCTCCTTCATCTGCCCCCAGTTTCACGTTCTACATTACACTTACCTTCTCCTTCGTTCCCCCGCTGCTCTCTGCATGCCTCTCTCTCTTACTGGCGCACAGTTGTAGACGCGATGTGATGTCACTTCTCCCCCCTTCAACTGCCTCAGTGTCATGCCGTTCCCCCCCTTCATTTGCCCCAGTGTCATGCCGTTCTCTCCCCCTTCATTTGCCCCAGTGTCATGCCGTTCTCCCCCCCTTCATCTGCCCAGTGTCATGCTGTTCTCTCCCCTCCATCTGCCCCAGTGTCATGCCGTTCTCCCCCCTCCATCTTCCCCAGTGTCATGCCGTTCTCCCCCCTCCATCTGCCCCAGTGTCATGCCATCCCTCCCTTCATCCGCCCCAGTGTCATGCCGTTCTCCCCCCTCCATCTGCCCCAGTGTCATGCTGTTCTCCCCCTTCCATCTGCCCCAGTGTCATGCCGTTCTCTCCCCCTTCATTTGCCCCAGTGTCATGCCATTCTCCCCCCTTCCTCTGCCCAATGTCATGCTGTTCTCCCCCCTCCATCTGCCCCAGTGTCATGCCATTCTCCCCCTCCATCTGCCTCAGTGTCATGCCGTTCTCTCCCCCTTCATCTGCCCCAGTGTCATGCCATTCTCCCCCCTTCATCTGCCCCAGTGTCATGCTGTTCTCTCCCCCTTCATTTGCCCCAGTGTCAGGCCGTTCCCCCCTTCATTTGCCCCAGTGTCATGCTGTTCTCTCCCCCTTCATCTGCCCCAGTGTCATGCCATTCTCCCCCCTTCATCTGCCCCAGTGTCATGCTGTTCTCCCCCCCTCCATCTGCCCCAGTGTCATGCCGTTCTCCCCCCTCCATCTGCCCCAGTGTCATGCCATCCCCCCATCATCTGCCCCAGTGTCATGCCGCTCTCCCCCCTTCATCTGCCCCAGTGTCATGCCGTTCTCCCCCCTCCATCTGCCCCAGTGTCATGCCGTTCTCCCCCCTCCATCTGCCCCAGTGTCATGCCATTCTCCCCCCTCCATCTGCCCCAGTGTCATGCTGTTCTCCCCCCTCCATCTGCCCCAGTGTCATGCCGTTCTCCCTCCGTTCATCTGCCCCAGCGTCATACTGTTCTCTCCCCCTCCATCTGCCCCAGTGTCATGCCGTTCTCACACACACACACACACACACACACACACACACACACACACACACACACACACACACACTCACCTTCCCTCGTTCCCCCGGAGCTCTCTCCCTCATACACATATTGTAGGCGCGATGTGACGTCATCACATCGCGGCTACAAATGCCGGAGCTCAGCGTTAAAGCAGGAGCTGAGCTGTGACAGCTCCTGCTTTAAACGCCTATGTATTCAGCTCATCTGTAGGACGCTGATGAGTTGAAATCGGGACATGCCGACCGGGACCATTTTGTTAGGTCCGGGCCGCGCCGCGGGGCCCCGCTGAGCGCGGGGCCCCGGGCGGTTGCCCGGCTCACCCTGCCCTGGATCCGCCCCTGCCAGCCAGTTCAGGAAGTTCCCAGCACCACTGGTCTCTCCTATTATCTCCTATGTGTGTGAGGCAAACAGGAAGCTGAGTCATCATCATCAGCAGTCTCCCATAGAAAACAACAGGGAGAGGTGTGCACGATGTATCATGCACCAGACTAATTAGCATATGAATAAAAACTGACTTATTCAGAAACCACTGAGGCAATCTACATACTAAAGGTAAGTGTGGAATAGCCTTTCTAAAGGCTATGCAAGGATGTGATTAGTTAAAAATGACTTTTCCTAGTGATAGAGCCCCAAAGAAATCAGCAAATATATCAGGAAGAGAACTGTGGACTTGCACAAGTCTGGTGCAAGGTGAGAATGTCCAGCCATCATACTGCTCAGAAGGGAGGCGGGCATATGTGTCTTTTTATATATAGTGTATATAAACTTCTGATTTCAACTGTATATAAATATTGTAAGCCGATGGCTGGTAAGGTGCTGCAGGGGGTGAACATCTCACCCAGATTGCTCAGATGGTTGAGATGGTAAAAGTCCAGAAAAGCTGTTTCTCAGCAAACAGCTAGGCTTTGCTAAGCATTGTTTACGTGCTCTGCACAAGGGCTAGATTTTTAGGGAATGGTAGGTAGGCTGGTAGTGGGACTTACCATCCCCCTCCAGTCCACACTTTGTGGACACTCATGCACCAACTCAGCTGTACAGGGTATTCCTTGTTAGCTAGGTATAAGAAGTCTGCTGGGAGAGCAGAGTTTGTCAGAGCTTGGCTGGAAAGCCACCTAGGAGGTAGGGACTACCTGAGAGGTTCCTGACTATTTGAACTGGTTGTTATTATAGGTGAGGCAACCAATGGTTGTTTAGTTAGAGCCCAGACGGGCAGGTGTTTATTTTGTACCTTACTTTGCTGCTGCATGTACCACTGACTATTGGAGTGAATAAAACTGTACACTTTGGACTGACATCTTGGAGTCTGTGTTTATGCCAATCACCTAGCAACCCCAGATCTTGAAAATATATTACATACATATCCTACTAATATTATAAATGTGAAAGTTTGTGTGTTTGGATGTTTGAATGTTTGTTCCTCAATCACAGCCAAACGGCTGAACGGATGTTTCACACATACCTAGATATTCATGAGGAAGGAAACATAGGCTACATCTTAGGTCCCACACTCCACCAGAATCCCGGCCGCGACCGGCGAAAGTTGTCTCCAGCTTCGCTGCAGGACCTGAGATGACGTCATCACAGATCTTTCAGCGGAGCTCTTATTGGTTGGCTGCAGTCTGGGGGCAGGTGGGATTGCGTGGGCGGCACCAGTGCCCACGTCTGCACTGGAAAACATGGCGGCGGCTCGCGGCTCCAGAGCGCCGCCATGCCGGCCGGCAGCGCGGTTCCGGCATAGGTTGCGGCCGCGCAACCACACATTTGGAAGACAGGCGCACCTGCCTGCCAACTTGCCGTCTGGAGGTAGACACGCTGGAGAAGCCACGCCACACGTACCTCGGCACCACCTGTTTGGTGAGTACAGCGGGCTGTTCTCCCTGAGCCTGGCCCAGACGCCCTGTAGCAGGCTCCAGGTACGATTGTCGGCTGCAGGGGTTGGGGGCTTTGAGAGTGCGTGGGATTGGAGGGGAAGGGGGTTGAGGGTTAGAGTGGGGGGGTAGGGGGTTCACAAGGGTGGGGGTTTCAAAGGGGTGGGGGTGTTGGGTCAGGGGTGGGCCAGCAAGGGAACTGTGGTAGGGGAGCACCGGCGGGGGCCGTTGTCACGTGCCGCGGAGGAGGCACGTGTTTTCCAGGCAGAAAATCTATTGTTTTTTGGAAAGGTGTGTTAGTGCTAGTAATGGGTTAATAAGTATACCCACATACCTTTTATCATTGTTTGGAGTGATTGCTGGGTGTCTCTTGTTGCTGGTGGTCTCCTCTGCATTTGTTTACAGGTGTTAGCTTCCTGCTGTACAGCTTCCGTGACTTCCCTCTCACTCAGCCCCCCTCCTCTCTCACTCTGTTACACTGCCCCTCCTTGTCTCAATAGCCTAACTATACCACCCATTAATAGCCCCTCCCACCCTTCCCCCTAGACTAGTGATCCCACCCATTACTAGCCCCTCCCACCCTTCCCTGTCTCCCTAGGCTAGCGATCCCACCCATTAATAGCCCCTCCCACGTCTCCCTAGCTAAACCTATTTCACCCACCACTAGCAGAGAGGAAGAGGGGAGGAACCGTTCCTGGACACAGGAAGGCTTGGTAAGTATTGGTGAGGATGGGGGGGAAGAGAGTAATAGTGACTTTCCGTTTCGGAAGCGGTGAACATTTCAACTAGGCTTAGGTCCGGAGTTGGACAATGCCATTGCATGACCTTGATTATTTTCTTTTTCAACCATTGTAATGCGTTGCAGTGTATTGAAGACAGCCCTGGGAGCTTTCAACAGACTTTCAGCTTGTCTAGGGTATGGCAATCCTAGGGAAAATGGTGCCAAGGTACATGTAGGCATAATGCCTGATCATAGGCATTGCTGTCGGGTCACTGCTGTATAATACCACCAGCTATGGCACCTCCTGAGTGGTCAGAAAAGAGTTTCATGCTAAATGAGGGTAAGTAGAGGGCAACTCAGGCATAAAATACAATAGCTTTATTTAGAACATATAGAAAAACGAAACTCCAAGCAGCCTAAATGTTTTGAGCATGTAATACACCACAACTAAGAGCATGTTACACACTCAAAACACTCATTTTTCTGTGTCCTCAAAATAAAGCTATTGGCTTTTACTCCTGGGTTGCCCTCTACAACCCTCATTTAGCATGTTAACCCCCTCCCCCCCATGGGTTTATTTGCCATGACAGGGACATGAGAATAATAAAATAATTTTCTCCTCTCCCTGCACTGTCAGCTGAATGTGTGCTCCTGGGTTATATGCAAGTACATCCAGCTTGCTCTCACTCCCATTGCTCCAAAGTTAGAGCTATTTAAAGTTACAGCGTCCCTAGACCTGTCCTGTTCAGAACTCCAGAACTGTAGGGGGGTTAAAAGGGAGTTTATAAGCAATAAATTAGTTCTAAATCTAATTGCAGGCAATTTCTATAGCTGTTTCTAAGTATGCCTGTGGTATTCAGCTTTGGAGCACCTTTTTCCCACTAATCAAAATTTTATTCATATGCAATTGAGGGCTTGTCCGGGCTTTGGTCTTGTCTAGGTTCCCAGACAGAACACTTGACCTTTAATTAATATGCAAATTAGGGGTAAATTTACATGAAAATGGGCCCAAAAGCTGAATAACAGAACCATATTTGAAAAAAGTAGTCATCTCTACAAGGTAATGTGATTTGGTTTATAATCAATTTACTACAATTGACCAACTCCCTTTAAAAGGATCCTATCATTAAAACACAATTTTTTGAGACTAACATGTAGGAATATTTTGGATTTCATTTTGGATTTCCTTTATTTTTTGCTTACACACAATTATTTTCTAAGGACCGCCCTTTCTTACAGCTCCAGGGAACGGCAATGGGGGCCACTTGTGTGCCCTCATATGCCAATTTGTTCCTGGGGCTGTGGGAAAGGGAGGTGGTCCCTTTTGTCCAAGGGTTTGATGCCGTACTCCGTTGGTCGCGGTATATCGATGATATTTTCTTTAGATGGCAAGGCTCGACGTCACAGTTAGATCAATTTTTGAGTTCATTAAATGATAATGAGCTCAAAATTCATCTGACCTGGAAATACAGTACAACAAAAGTGGACTTTCTTAACCTGTTGATCTCCCGAGATTCTGATGGCAGTATTTTTACTAACATTTTCAGGAAGGAAACTTCTACAAACTCTCTTCTCACTTCTTCTCATCATTACAAAATGATTGCAGCAATACCGATTAGCCAATTTTTACGTGCGAAACGCATTTGTTCAATAGAGTCTGATTTTGGAATGCAAATAACTGACCTTGCAGCTCGGTTCTGTGACAGAGGCTACAAAACAAAGGCTATAAAGCATGGATACCATCGGGCCAAACATGCTCCCCGTGCATCATTGCTGGTGAGTCAAAGGAATCAGGCAAAAATACAAAAATAAAGTACCACAAATCATCAGTTGCGACATCACTACTTTTAACTCCAGGTGAAGGGATATTTTGAAAGTTCTTCAATCCCATTGGTCAGTGTTACTTACGGACCCAGACATTGCTAAACACTTACCTGTTAGACCTAGTATTACCTGGAGGAGATCCTGTAACTTACGGGATCTATTAGTGGATAGTCACTATGTGGTAAAACCAAGTGGTTTATTTGGTTCAATTAGGCCCAAAGTGGGGTTTTTATCCTTGTGGCAGATTTTCAATGTGCATACACATGGAACGTGCCACTGAATTTACTGATTCTCAGGGTGTAAAACAATATAAAATCTAATATAATATCACCTGCAATACACCTGCAGTTATATATTATGCCACCTGTCCGTGTGGCACAATATATATCGGCATGACAACCAGGCCTCTTAAAACTGAGCATATTAGTAAAATCAGAGCAGCTGCAACAGTAGCAGATTTTGAAAGACTTCAGCCTGTCCCTAAACATTTTAGGGAAGCTGTCACGGAGCAAAGGTATACGTCTTCCTCCGGATGGTCTTTTGAATCAACACGGACGCAAGAGGTCGGGAGACAACAGCAATTTATTGTAATCCACAAAGTTAGTAGCCGGCGGCGGTCACATCAACTGTAATAACAATAAGTCCACAGAAGTCACAATCCAATGATAGCTTTGGCTCCTTGGTCCTGTAACTAAATCCTGGCTCTCTGCAGAGCTGTGCACAGGCCGGCTAACACTTACTAACTGCTAGCTACAACTATATACTAAGACTGTTACACCTATATCTGTGGGTGGGAAGGGCTGAGTCACAGATCCTTCCCCCCTCACCTATACCAAGGAGAGCAGACTCCCTGTCTACTATGGACAATGCACCATCCAACATCTTCTTGGAGACACTGATCAGATTATCTCCACCCATTGTCCTCACTAGTTAGAGGTATTTGCATACAATGTGCTAACACACTAGACCCTAATCAGCCAACTACACATTGATGTATATAACAGGTTAGAGAATACATTCCACATGAAATATATATTACACATTGCCTATAGTATAGACTCTAACCATCCCGTGACAGAAGCCCACAATTGTAACCCCAATGGACTCAGAGTGCGTGGCATTGATCACGTACATTTGGGTTCTAGCAGAGGTGACATTAGGAAAGCCTTACTACAAAAGGAAGTGAGCGCCCTCTATTGGTTTGCAACACTGAGGCAGCAGCTGACTTCCTAATTACATCATGGAAGACAGATTTGCATATTCTTCCCATGGTCCCTTGCGAAGTGGAGTGCTAAAGGCTTAATAAGTCTCCACACACCTATATGATGGTCGCTCCCCAAGGAGTGACAATATCCCCTTTACAAAAGGAAGTGAGATGGATTGTCACACTCAATACGGCATCCCCACATGGGCTCAATGAAGCCATGAACTTTGGCTGTTTTCTATAAATTTGTGTGTCCCCTCTTTTTTTTCTAATATTTTATTTTTTTTAATTATGATTTGTTCAGCATCATGGCGGTCTTTCTCTCTTTTCTATGTTGTATTTATATTTATCTGTTTTATCTACTTGTCTATGCAGTTACTTACTCTCTGGTGGAGTGTCCTGATCCTTTCTGGACATGATATATACCCTAGCAACTGCTTGAAGAACAAGAATAAAATCTACATTTGGATATATTGGATCTGCTACAAATTATGTATAATACCTATTAGAATTGAATTATTCACAATAAAGTATTTTTAATGTAATTGTGCTTCATACAAATAAATGTATAAATATGTTATTATTTATTTGAATATTTTATGCCATCTTTTTATTTCACATAGTTTTAATATATTATTTTTATCATAGTTGTGTTTGTGTCACTTTTTGAGCAAATTTATTTTGCTGTCTTATTGATATAGAAATTTTGCTGTATCTCTTCCTCACTGGTATTTTTTACACTTTTTATTTTCACTCATAATTATATAACCTTCATCACTTATGTATATTCTTTTTTTTTTTTTTCACTCACATATTTATAATTTATTTATTTATTTTTACACGTATATATACCGCATATACTCGAGTATAAGTCGACCCGAATATAAGCCGACCACCCTAATTTTACCACAAAAAAAAAATGGGGAAAACTTATTGACTCGAGTATAAGCCGAGGGGGGAAAATGCATGACATTCTGTTTGTGCTCATGTTAATCCTAGTCGGCTTCAGGCCTATATGGTAATATCCCAGATGTCACGTGGTCTGGGATACTACCATATAGGCCCAAAGCCTGTGGTAGTAGTAATAGCCTGTTACTGCTAGCACAGGCTTTGGGCCTTAATGACAACAGGCTGCTACTGCTACCTTAAAGCTTTGGGCTTGTATTTATCATACAAGCCCAAAGCGTTATGGTTGCAGTAGCAGCCTGTTGTCATTCAGGCCCAAAGCCTGTGCTAGCAGTAACAGGCTATTACTACTACCACAGGCTTTGGGGCTATATGGTAGTATCCCAGACCACGTGACATCTGGGATATTACCATATAGGCCTGAAGCTGGCTAGGACGTCTGGGTGGGGGGCATTCCTCACCACTCAGCGTCCTCACTGGGCGGTAAGCAACAACCACTCTCACAGTACAGCGCTATAGGGCGCCCTTCTGATAGTGAAGAGCTACGGTACCGGCACAGATAGCTCTTCACCGGAGGCACAGAACGGGAAAGCTGAATTCAGCGCACTGCTGGTGTATTAAATTGCACATGTGCCCCAGATGGTGAAAGGTCCTCTTTAAATGCATGCAAATTGGTTGTAAAGGAAAGCTGCGCCTCTCCAGGGCACTGGTTGGCATTTTAATGTACAGTTGATATAATTATTTTGATTTTTAATTCATTTCCTATAACAAGTAAAATTCTTTTCAGTACAGATGTTTTCTAAGGTTACGGCTTAGTGCTTTATTTAAATGGAACAATTTGCATCTCACAGAGACTGTCATATAATTTTTCATTAGGATTGATTATTTTAATGGACTATACAGAAGGACAAGATTTATGTGTTTATCTTGTGCACATATGCCCTCCCTATGTGTCTGGGCATTGTGGTGAGGATGCTCTGCAGGTCAGTCATAAAACCTTCTGCAATTTTGTTCTCCAGTATGCAAGCAGACAACTTAGAAGTGACAGCAAAGCCTGTTATCTGCAGGAAAAGGTGTCAAACTGCATTTGGGATCAAACTTCTATGTGCATATTGTCATTCACAGGCATCATCCACAACCATAGCCCTCTGTGATACTCCTTCAGGGTGAAGGAATGCTGTGACAAGGACACGCAAGCACAATGAGTAATGTCAGTGCGATAGGTAAATATAAGTCCAACATATGTTTATTCCTAATACAGTAACATTAATGATAATTAAAACATATACTGTGTATAACACAGACAACATCTGTGTGCAAAGTTAATTTACACACTATTTTCTCATATTATATGTACATTGTATTCAGCAGCAAAGTACACTATAATGGCAGTGAATGAGGGTTAAACAAACACCATTCACATCAGACAAAAAATATCTGCTTTTTCTAGTCACAGGATGCTATATGTTGAGGAATATAATGGAGATTTTAACAGGAGATTTCACCTTTTGCTACCAGGGCTGTCGGAGTTGTGGAGTCAGCATTACTCTAGCTTCAAAATAATATGATTAATTGCTTTGTAGGGAATCTGTCAGCAGTAAATTCGCTATATACCTAATTCTAGTACCTAGTAGAGGTGCTTCTACAATTTCCAAATAAGTCTCTGTTATTTGACTTTGTAGCCCCATTTTCTTGCATGGGGAGTTAGAGAAGAGACTGAGGCCCAAACAAGCTAAGCTAACATTGATTTACATGTAAACAGGGCTGAAAACCAAACAACAGAGGTCCATTTGTAATCATCTCTACAAGGTACTGTGATTAGGTGCAAAATCAATTTACTGCTGACTCCCTTTAAATTATATTATACAATTATCAATGCGGTATAATAGTATATACGCATAGTTTGTTGAATTTTTACTTTCATAGAAATTCAATCACTAGCTTTTTTGAGAAACTAGAGGAGCAGCACTGCGGTTGTCTGAGCATAGCTGTCAACCATTTATGAAGGAGTTGGACTTGGAAAAATAGAGGAGTTGGCGATTTGGCTTAACAAGTCCACAGTCTTGAGTGCAATGCTAGTACGGTGTACTACTGAACTGTGTACTTTTAGAAGTTGAGATACATGGTACTACAGCTTTGCACCCTACAAAAAAATGGGTGAGCTCCATATCCCATTCAAACAATTGAGAGGGAGAGTTAAAGAGTCAGATACTGCTAGGCCATCAATATTAAAAGGTTAGATAACTCCTTTAATCCCAAAATATCTCTAGTAGAAAAATAATGTATTATGTATATGAATCATCAAAACTTGAACTCTGCAATTTACGATCACATTACGGTAAGGAAAATGCACCAGTTATAAAATAATATACACAATAATAGTTATTTACAATTATTGGTGAAAGATCTACATCATTCTGCATGTGAGACTAAGTGTGTATGTAGCAGTGGTGACCTCTTCTGGTCTAAAGTATTTTCGTGTTGCAGTCAGGTTTTCAAGTAATTCAAAGATATATTTACTTAGATTATTTTTTTGTGTATGCACAAAAAAAAAAAAAGACAAAATTAGAGTTGTGTCATTCAGAAATAAGGTAGCTGCCAAAGGAAAAACAAAGTACTGTAGATAACAAGGATGTATGTAACTGTTCAGGGAGTTTTGTGACTATTTTACTTGATCGGGGAAAAACAGTCATGGAATAACGCACAATCCAAACACGAAAAAAATGGTTCATTCCTTTTTTCTGACTTTTGACTTTGGTGCTATAAGCCAAAAAAAAAAAAGAGAAAGAGAAATTAGAGTTGTTTGATCACCTTCTTAGCATGTCTAAACCAATGGAAAGGTACCAACCGTTAGGGTTTTCTTGCTTATAAAATGTCTTCAATAGCTCCACAGATTTTTTAGCTTCATATCCTGGTATGCACTGTTAAAATAATATATAAAAGTAGAGTTGACAGAAGACCAGCAGAGGACAGGAATTCCTGTCTTACTCCATCTTAGTGATTGCAATGAATATATATGAGGGAATTCACTTTTACTTCCAAAGTATCTACTGAAACAATTAGAGGTCAATTTAACAAGACCAGCATGTCATATCTGAACCCCATTATAGTCCAAAACAAATATTTGAAGATGCATGGAACTCAAGAAAATCTATGCCAGCTACGAGTTTGTATAAAATTATAGTAAATCTGTTAGCACTCTAAACCCACCTATTTCTCATAGTCATAGTATAACCATACATTTATAAAAAGTCACACACACTTCTGTTTTAAAAATGGGAAATAAAAAAACCCCAAAACAACCCACCAAAAATGACATTTCTTCACTGTGTCTCTGATCACGCTGAGCTGTAAGTCCGGCCCCTCTGACAGTGTAGTTATATCACTGTTGAAACTACACGTATATCTCTGCAACTGGTGCAGATACAGGCAAATCTAACAGCACGCTGAACTTAACTTTCTAGAAGTATATAACACGGTCAAGGTTATATGAAAGGTCCTCTTTAAAAATGTTGACAAAACGTGCTTATGGATTTTAGTTTATCTGACTTTCCTGGCATTAGGATCCACCATTAATGAGGCTCGCAACACTATTCATTGTGGGTAGAGGTTGAAAAGGTGTCACCTGATGCTCCTATGCTACATGTAATATGCAGCAATACCTCCAGCAATACCTGCAGCATACGATCATCGGCAGACACCTGCTAAGTATCCACAGGACCTTTCCACTTACCTGGTTACTAATACAGCTCGTAAGACATGTTTTTGCAGGATGTGTGCATCTTCTATTCTGCTCCCAAAAACTTTGTCATGGTGCTACTGCTATTGGGGAGCAGAATAGAAGATACACAACCGGTCCCAGAAGCTGCATTAATAGCTAAGTAAGTATAATGTAATAGGGGAGGAGGGGGAACTATTAGGCTACCATTACCATAATAGTGCCACAGTTAATAACAGGCCCCCCAAACACACGTAATGTTATCAACTGTAGTGGGAGCACTATTATTGTAGTAGTGTCCTAGCAGTACCCCACACAGGTAAAATTAAATGTGGGGGCACTATCACAGTACTCATTAAAAGAGCGTTCAATACCACTAAGAAGTTATGCAAGATATGGAGACAGATATCTCTTAACGTATAAGTGTATAAATGTAGTAATTAAATATTCACTGTATTATGTTTTCTTATGAGGCGCCCAATCACCCCAACCCTGAGCCGTCACCTGCTGGTCCATGGGAAAATTAGCTTGTAGGAAAGTGGTACTTGGTACAAAAAAAAGGTTGTGGATAACAGCCCTAGAGCACGACTGCTAGCTATGCTAACAAAGAACAGTTTAACTACATACGTTTAGCTACTGCCGGAAGCAGACACGAAGAAGACCAGTTGCTGAAGAAGATGGAAGCGTCACTGGAGAGTTCTCTCGCAGCATTGGGGATGCCCCCAGTGTTGTTTGAGCACTGAGGCCCGCCCCCAGTGCTGCGAGAGAACTCATTTGCATACAGATGAAAAACAGATTATATACAGAACGGCGGCGCGGAGAAGACTTCTAAAGGTAAGAGAAGAATAGCCTTTCTTAAATCTATTCCTAAGTTGTAGGCAGAAAAAAATTGAGTTTTAATGATAGGATCCCTTTAACTAAGGTGTGAATTCTAGGCATGTAGTAAGGCAATTGCGAGTTTTTAATCCTAGATTTTACCCTTCACTAGGATAAAATTACAGAAAATCCAGCAATGATGTCCTTCCGTAATCTTACTGTTGCAGAAAAGTAAAGTTAGAAATGTTTAAAAGCATAAAAAGGTCATATCGAAATTATCCTAAATAGTCATGGTGAGCGGAGAGCTTCAGTCCAGTCACACTGTCCTATTGGAGTTATGGAGTTGGGTAACTGACATCTCCCTCAAATGACAATGGAGAAGTCAATCAATCCCAAGACAAACAACTGACAGGTTTCCTTCACAATGTAACTTTTTATTGCTATTGTGTTATTGTATTTGATGAATAATTTTGGAATATTCTTAATTAACCTAACCTCCTACTAATAGAAAACAGGTTCTAAAATTCCCACTAGAGGTGTCACGTATGAAGCATCCTAGGATGTGATGTGGGTGTAGTTGTCACGGGTCAATTCACTTCATTCACTGAGTCTTGCATTCACCCTTCACTCAGGCTGTATATAAAGCGTAACTCAGTCCCCAAAATAAGTGCCACCACCCCTACTGACTTTGCGCTCAGCAGAAACCTCGCTCACATATACAGGTGCCTCTCTAACAGTCAGATGCAAACACACCTTGAAGGATGCTCCCCTGATAAAATATCATAATTGTTACTATATTTTCTTTGATGATCTGCTGGGGACATCGCGTCTGCTAGAAAAGTTTGAATACACATATCTCCAGGAGCTTCTCTGCTGAGATAAGAAAGTTTCACTTGTATGCAGGGAGGTGAGTGGGATTGTATGCAGAAATCGATTCTCCCAGGGTCGGAGGAATAAAGGTGTGATATCAATCAGCCATGAATGGAATCCATATCTAAGATTAATCTCCCTCGGCCGATCCTGTACCACAAACGTTGTTGTGAAACTTTAAAAAGTCACCAATTTGTAGATGTTTTTTTTCTTCAATACATTTTTTTTTTTTCATTACAATGTTAAAAAAATGTATTTTTCATACCTTGAATGGAGTTCCTGTGTTTGGTACAAGATTTTCAGCAACATTAAGTATGGAACCACATCCACCAAACCGCTCATTACAGCAACCATACACCACCAATGGAATTCCTGAGTCAATGCTAAGGATGCAGTCCCAAACATTTTATCTGGGTATAGTCATTAAAAGCTGCTGGATGAGGTCTATTGTGAAGGCCCGGAGGCCGGATGAGTTAGTTGGGAAGGGCTAGTAGTGGGTTGGATAGCTTTGGAAGACAGGGAAGGGGTGTGAGGGAGTTGTAGGATAAGAGCACAGGAAGCTACACCATGTACACAAATGCAGAGGATGCTAGGAGCTCCCAGAGAAACCCAGAAATCACTCAAAACACTGCAAAAGGTATTTGGGTACACTTATTAACCCATAATAGCACTAACAGCCTTTTTTTTATTAAATATCTTTTTGCCCTGAAAATCCCTTTAAGGAAATGTATAAAATGTTGCTTAATATTTGTGAAAGGAGATTTTCTGATTTTTGTTTGTAATAATTAACCTAATACAGGTTGATAAATAGTTTAAAGGTTAACAAAAGTTTGTGGGTGAATATGCTGTAAATGCAGTTACCAAGGCCAAAAGACTGATTAGATCTGCAATAAAAAGAGGTTGAAGTTCCAAGACTGAAGATGAAATCTGATGTTTCTCTAAGGGGTGCATCATCCTCACTTGCACTTTTCAGAAGCAGTAATAAAACAAGAAAAATATTTTCTGGGAAAATCTTCTGGAACTGCAGGCAATGTGAATTATAATGCACTTTAATTTCCAAAACAGACTATAACTATGGATTTAGGTTGTTAGGTAATGGCCTCTATGTGTTTGGTTCCCAGCCTTGCAAAATGTCCAGAAAAAGACTCAATGTCTAAATCAATAGAAATGGAAAACTGCAAACTGGTAAATGAACAATGAAAATCCAGTTAAAGTGTAACTTCTTTTCATTAATTTTTCTTGCTATTGTGTCAGAGGGTGGTTGATGAACATTTTTGTAATATACTTAAAGGGGTTGTCCCATCATAAGGATCCTATCTATACTGCTACTTTATGTGGATTTAAGACTTTTCCTAAATGCATTGCTTTATCAAAACTGCTTTGTTTGGCCGCTATCTTAATTTATTCACTTCATTGTTTACACTCAGTTTCTATGGCCCTTGGGATTATCTGCTCATTTGTCAAGTGATGTAGCTGCCTGCTCTCAGGGGGAGAAGGAGGGGCTGGGAGCAGCTCTGAGCTGTTTGTGTCTTTTAAGTAGCGGAGCTTCTCAGATAGGGGAGGTGAGAGCTCTGGGATTTCTGAGCTATTATCAGTCGGTTTAATTGAATTTGGCTGATAAGGGCTGAGATAGGGAGTGTGGTACCTCTGTATGTAATGCAAACTGACTCAAATCCAGGTCTGCTACATCAGCTTCACACTGTGGTAATTCATTTACAACCAATCCCGTGCATGTGAAACCCCGCCCACCTATGTGCCGAGAAAAGCAGGAAGTGAAGAGAGCACAACAGCCTGCAGGTTAGTGAACAAGCGTCATGGGAATACCCCTTTAATTAACCTATCTAACTTCCTTTTAATAGAAACAGGCTCCAATTTGTTTTAAGTAGTATTCTCTAGTCCTTTTACAGCTAGTATTTAAAGCTTTCTTGTGATACCAGAACCATCTTTCTAGGTGGTATAAAACCAGTGGAGAGGCAGCCATTTGAAGTGACCATCCCCTCCTTGACAAATGACTCACCTGACTATCTCTGTCAATGCTTAGTGGGAACTTTACAGCTTGTTAACACGTTAATGCTAAAAATGATGTGTCTTTAACACAGGAAGGATACGGAGTAAGCGCAGGGCAGCAGCACACATGATGCATGGTTCCACTGTCACATACAAGACGGTATTCTCAAATACTTGAACAGAGTTCTTGTCATTTCTCTTGCACCAGTCTAATACTTGATCAATCGCCACCATTTCTGCATGACGTGTAGCCTGTGAGATAAAGAACAAGAAATGAAGCTGGTATTCTGAGTGACATACATTTTCAGATATTACAACAATGAACTCATATTTTACATTTAATCATTTAATGAAAAAATGCAAGTCAAATGATCTGTTATGGAAACACGTACAGTCATGGACTTGAGTGTTGGCACCCCAAAATTTTTTGCAGAAAATAAAATATTTCTCACAGAAAATTATTGCAATTATACATTATGTTATATATGTTTAATTCATTTGTGTGTGTTGGAACAAAAGTCCAAAAATTTATATAATTTCATGTGAAACTCAAAAAATGGGCTGGACAAAATTACTAGCACCCTCAACTTAATATTTGGCTGCACACCCTTTGGAAAAAATAACTGAAATCAATCGCTTCCTATAACAAGCATTTTACACCTATCAACTGGAATTTTGGACCACTCTTCTTTTGCGAATATTTTGTGGAAAAATTTCAGGGGTGCCATGACTGTAAATAGATCATAACAGAAAAGCCTGTGATCACCACCGATATCCAGAATGTTACTAGAGATCTGACACAATATTCAAAGCAGACCATTACTGATTTGAACGTTCTTTTGATAATTTTATAACACATTTTTAGTAACAAAACATATGAGTATTATGAAAAGGGGTTCAGCAATCTAAAGAGCCCTATCATACTAAAAGCCACATTGGTGAAGTCTATATCACACATCACTAAACTTTTCAACCCTACAATACATCTGAAGATCATTTTAGACTCTACACTGTTACCATTTGTAGGAAACCCTGACTTTGTGGTCTGAATTTCATTATACTACACTTTTTAGGACCACCACTGAATCACTACAACAAAACACAAATCATTTTCACATGGCTTTCATTTTTCTTACATGGTGGCAATAGATATAATAACCACCTGAGATGGAGCAGAGCTGGCCGTGCGCTGAAACCTGCTACACCTGAGATGCAGCAGAGCTGGCCGTGCGCTGAACTCTGCTACACCTGAGATGCAGCAGTGCTGTTCGCTCAACGCTGCTACATCTGAGATGTAGCAGCGCTGTGTCAACTCTGCTATACCTGAGATATAGCGGTGTAGCAGTCTCATATTAACCGAATCTGAAATCCACTCGTCGTATAAAGTGGAGGTCACCTGATTTAGACAGCCAATTACTTTTTAAGGTTTTTTTTCGATGCCTACGTTGTCGTAGTTCCTGTCCCACCTCCCCTGCACAGTTATTGGTGCAAAAAAAGCGCCAGGGAAGGTGGGAGGGGATATGAATTTTTAGTGCGTTTGTCGCGTGGTATTCGATTTGAATAGAATATCTCGAGCAGCCTGATATTCGATCGAACACCAATTCGATCGAACGCTGTTCGCTCATCTCTAATTATAATAACAGCTGTAAATCAATTCTAATATATTGTATAAACATACGTTTTTTGTTTCATTAACTTCATTCCTTCCCTGCCCCACAATCTGTTTGTTGTGGACCATGAGACATCCAACAGGAACTTCACCATTATCCAGGGCATCCTGAGCCTAAAAATTGATTAGAAAATATAAAACAACATTATACATTATAGGCAAATACAAAACAAACAAGCCCAAACCACATTATCACCTGGAAACCATAAATAAGCTACAGATCATTAACCTCTATTTAGCATCTAACAACAGCCTGCAAGGTGATGGGTATCTTAAAGAGGACCTTTCATCAGATCGGGCACATGCAGTTTTATATACTGCTGGAAAGCTGACAGTGCGCTGAATTCAGCGCACTGTCGGCTTGCCCGATCTGTGCCCGGTGTAAAGCGCTATCGGTCCCGGTACCGTAGCGCTTTAGTGTCAGAAGGGCGTTTCTGACACTTAGCCAGGGACGCCCTTCTGTCCAGCAGCGCCTATCGCACTGTACTGTGTGAGCGGGGAGGAACGCCCCCTCCCTCTCCTGATAATACTCGTCTATGGACGAGCTGTGTGAGCAGAGGGAGGAGGCGTTCCTCCCCGCTCCACAGTACAGCGCGATAGGCGCTGCTGGGCAGAGGGACGTTCCTGGCTAAGTGTCAGAAACGCCCTTCTGACTGTAAAGCGCTATGGTACCGGGACCGATAGCGCTTTACACCAGGCACAGATCGGGAAAGCCGATAGTGCGCTGAACTCAGCACACTGTCAGCTTTCCAGCAGTATGGCCATAACGGCTGCATCACCTAAACTCTGTCTGGTTCTACAAAATAGTACTTAAAATGCTTCAGGGTTACAGATACTGCTTCCATTAACCCTCTAATGCTGAGTTCACACTGAGTTTTTTGTTCCAGATTTTGACGCGAAATCTGCTTCAGAATCCAAATCAAGAAACCGCCTCCCATTGACTTCGATGGGAGCCGTTCACTTCTTTTTTTTCGTTAGTGTTTTTTTATTTGCTTGAGGAAAAAAGAAGCAAACTGCCCTATCTTGCCACGGATTCCGTGGCTGAATCAGTCACAGCGTCCGCGACGTAAGGCTCTCTCCCGATTAGGCCCATTCATTTGGAATGCCGCGGGAGGTGTTTTTTGGATCCGGATTCTGCGTCAAAATCCGGACCAAAAAACTCTGTGTGAACTCAGCATAACAGTCACATTAACAGCATAACAATCACAATTGCTAGAACCCTCAAAATATATAAATTGATAAATTATATATTAATACTATTTTTTTTATTGCAGATTTTGAATCTATGCCTTAAATAAATAATATTGCTGCCACATTTAATGATTTACTGCATTTTATACTTACCGTATATACTCGAGTATAAGCCGACCCGAGTATAAGCCGAGGCCCTTAATTTTACCACAAAAAACTGGGAAAACTTATTGACTCGAATATAAGCCGGGGGGGGGGGGGGAGGGAATGCAACAGCTACTGGAAAATTTCAAAAATTAAAATGGTCGGAGCTTTTGGGTGCAGTAGTTGCTGGGGAAGGGGAGTGGGTGTTTTGGTTGTCTGTCTGCCCCTTCCCTGAGCTTGAGGACTGTTTTTTCTTCCCCCACTTGGAATTCAGCCTGGCTGAATATAGGGTATCTGCAGTGCTCCTATTAACCCCTTCCCAATGGAACAGGAGCACTGCAGATACCCTATATTCAGTAGCCCGGGAACTTTCAGACACAGGGATACCTAATGTGTATGTGTTTCACAGTCATTTTCTACTTTTGTATGTATTCTAGGGAAAGGAGGGATTTAGAACTTTTATTTTGCACTATTTTATGGGAGATTCTAGCCTTGGCATTTTGTGACGCAAGGATGGCTAATTTGTTTTTATTGATTTTTTTTATGTATTAGAGTGAAGGGGAGGGCGAGGTGAATTTTCTTACATATATTTTTGAAAACTTTTTTTTAGCCCACCTTAGGGAGTTTGAACCTGCAATCATTAAAATGCTTGTACCATAGACTGCAATTTTACTAGGACCACAGCATGTAAGGAGATTAAGAAGCCCTGTATCTTTAGTACACATTCAGCTTCTCAGCAGAGCGTACCATATTTATAGTCCCATTTAGGCGAATGGGCTCTTGAAAATAACAGATCCCACACAAATCCATTAAACATAAAATGGGGGAATCATCTGAGCCATTTGAAAAGAGTTTTAGGGACCAAAAGCTTCTGTGTTCAAAATGTGCTATATAGGGGAAATATCACAACAGCAACTTTCTGCCCACTAATTCAGACGAAACCGACTGCAGGAATCTGCTAAAATACAGAATAAAAGAGACACACACATAGCAGATTATACTGAAAAGTCACGTGAAAGGGTACACTTTAAATTAGAATTTGAAAATGATGCCATAAAGTAACAAGTTCTCTCCTGTATCTCTTCTCATGACATACCATTTGAAAGGCCCTTTCCATCCAACTTTTCATCTCTTCTGTCATCTCTGCTGGTTCCATTCTTCCCTATAGCACACACTAAAATAACAAATTGTAATAAGTCTAGATGAAAATGCTCTTGATCCATCCACAAGACGGGAGTCAGTCTCAGTGGCGTAACTGCACCATAAAGATTATAAAGGGGGGCATAAAGTATTTTGACTACTACATTTATTGTTGCTTTGGTAAAACAAACAGTACAGCAGGCAGGTCTCCCAGGGACACCTAGAGCATATGTGGCAAATGTGGGGAGGGTCCTGAGGCATACATTCAGGATTTTGTGCCAAAAAGCAGTAAGGTTGACAAGCATGATGCACCACAGAAAAAAGTTGCATAGTATAATGCTCTGAAAGGGGCTCCCAGGCAAGTAATAAATACCCCCAGTGGCACCCAGACAGGGGCACACCTATAATAAGGGGACATGAGGTGGCTGCTTCAGGCGGTGCTAGACGTGGAGACTCAGGGAGGGGGGGGGGGGGGCGGCATTTTGAAAGACAATTTCTTTAAGCTAGAATCAGGCCAAAATAGGCCACTTTAAAAACATGCTGAGTTGGACCTGTCTTAGGCTGGCTTAGAAGTGTAGGAGAGATTGGCAAGAAAGGAGCTTGGGACGCTGATTAGGCTGAGTTCACACAGAGTTTTTTTGGTCAGGAATTTAGTCAGGAATCCGCCTCCAAAAAAAATGCTTTTTTTTTGTAGGCTGATTTTGAGGCAGATTCCTCACCAAATTCCTGACCAAAAAACTCTGTGTGAACTCAGCCTAAGAGATAAGTGGGTGTTTAGCATCCAGAGCCCCTGCTGATCAACTCTTTGAAGATACTGTGGTGTTTTTGTGAGTGCCGTGACCCCTTCACTATTTACATTGCCCAGGATCTTTTTTATTATCACCATGCAATGTTATTACAGCTTATAGTAATAGCAAAGAGCCCCCACACAGTAAAATGCATACCTCCCAACCGTCCTGGATTGTGAGTCCTGTCTTGCGGTCCCGGATGGCAGGAGGTATGTCCCAGAATCAACTCATCTAGAGAGGATGCAGATGAGTTAAATACAGCGATCAAGCATGAGTTGTCCGCGGACAGACTATGCTTTATCATTGTTCTCCTGTATGCACTGAGAGTTGTAGACGTGATGTAATGACATCACTCACATTGCGCCTGTAGCTCCCTCTACAGTCCGGAGGGGCAGACCTCAGACAGAGCAGCAAGGGAACAAGGAGAGGTAAGAATCAGGGTTTTATTATGTTAAACTGTGGGGGCAAACGGAGGAGGAACATTAAACTAGGGGCAAATGAAAATGGGACATTAAACTGGGGACAGATGAAGGAGGGGACATTAAACTGTGGGCAGTTGAAGGAAACATTAAACTGGGGCAGATGGAGAGGGACATTAAACTTGAGGTAGATAGAAGGGGACATTAAACTAGAGACAGATCAAGGGGGCATTAAACTTGGGATAGATAAAGGGGGGGCTGATAGAGCATGACATTAAATTGGGGGCAAGTTGGAACGGGACATTAAACTGGTGGCAAATGGAGGGGGACATTAAATTGTGAGGTTAACTGAAGGGGGACATGTCTGCCTCTAATTGGCCCCAGTTTAATATCACCCTCCAGTTCCCCCATGGTTTAATGTCCCCCTCTAAATGACCCCAGTTTAATGTCCCCCTCTACTTCCCCCAGTTTAAACTGGGGCACCAAGGGAGGGAATACATACTGTGGGGTAATTCGAGATGAACATTTTATTGTGGGGGTATATAATGGGTGACTGTAGGAACATTATAGTGTGTGAGGGCACATAGGAAAATGGATTGGAGGGGATGGAGTCAATATAAAAGTGGGGGGAGCTACATTTGTCACGGAGCGCCGCACTTCTGTCCCTCTTTTAGTCTTTTGAAAGTTGGGATGTATGTATAATGTGCTCCCCACTGTGGCCCCCACACAGTATAATGTGCTCTCAAAAGCTCCCCTAGAGCTGCTTCAGGTGAACCCCACAAAATATCTTGAATATTGCTTTGTTATGATTACTATACTCTGGTGTCCCCTCAGACTCCAGTGGTCTCCAGAAAAATAACAATAATATTCCTCAGTGGCCCCCACAGTACTTGTGCTATAGAAGTAAAAGATAAAGAGATAACACTTCCTCGGTCCTATAATCTCTAAATGACTGAGTTCCCAGTAACATAGTCCACGTGGGCAGGCACAATGTACAAACAGCACCAGTGTCAAAGACTATGAGTACTGGGAAGCTCTGGGCAGTACATTGTACACACTCCAGACACTGTACACACTCCAGACACTGTACACACTAGGGCACTGTGTGGCAGTAGTATTTCGGAGTGTCCTGCCTGCAGAGCTCCAGCCCAGCATTCCCCACTATCATTACATCACACACTTCCATGACTAGCTCTATAACTTCTCGCTTCCCTCCGCTCACCTGCTTGGACTGCGCACTCACGTTGTGCCGGAACCAGGAAGCTGCTTCTTTGTATCCGGAGGAACTGGTTACAGGGTGCGCCGCGCTGTGTCCACTTGTGTCTGTCCCGGGGAGGCGGAACACATCGGCTGAGAGCTGAGTATGTAGGGCACGTATGCCGGGGCGGTTATATGGCAGCCAGTGGTAGATAATGCCCACAGGAAATGCATGGCATGATATTCACACACTGGCATCCCTGCCCCGTAGTACTGTACAGCTGACGGCACCTGCACATTGTACAATTAACCATAGATTAGCCGGGTCGTGCGGATTCTTCCACGGTCTGTAGTCTATATGGATCTAGTGCCCAGTGTCAGACTTGCCATTCAGGGCATGAAACCTTTGTCTTATTGAATAGATCTTTCTAATGATTTATAAGTGATTCATTTTTTACACTATTTTAGTGTATAATATTGAGTGGACAGTTGTACCTATGGAGATTCAATAGAGTGCAGTGCACTTGCTCTACTTCCACTACTGGTTGTGGTCTTGTGGCTGGGGTAACAGGGAACTTAGGATGACCATTTTGGCGGTCAGTGATGGTTCTCAGTTATGTGACTCCTACCAGTCTTAGGGCTAGTTCACACGGGGCAAGATGGGGCAGATTTTGATCCACCTCAAAATCCGCTCGTGGAAAAAAAAAAAAAAAAGCGAACTGCACTTTCTTGAGGTGGACACCACGGTGGAAATCGCCGCTCCGCGTCAAGACAATCCCTCCAGACTAGGCCCATTCAATTGGGCCTAATCCGTTGTGGGAAGCCGCGGCAGACGCATTTTGGTCCTGATTCTGATGCACTTCCCACATCAAATCAGGACCAAAATACGCGGTCACTAGCCCCGTGTGAACTAGCCCTTAGACTGAGGCCCCATGTTTCAGAAAAAGCTGCTGTTTTTGCAGATTTTACTTCATTTTTTTTAAATCCAAATACAGAAGTAGCTGCAAAAAGAATGGGAAATATATAGGATGCACTAATACTTTTCCCTTCTGCCCAAACCCCACTTCTGGCTTTCATCTAAAAGCTGCAGAAAAATCTGCAACATAAAAAGCTTCTTTTCCCTAATGTGGGGCCTTAGCTTTAGAGTGACTAGGTAATGACTTATTATAAGCAGAATAGCCCATTCATTTCTGAAATAGGGTGTTATTGGCATTGCCATCACCCCTCACTGCACATAGTAATATTTGGGGTGGGGGGGAACCACTATATACCAGTGATGAAAGCATGGTCCTACACTCTAGCACTGGACCCTCAGGATCAACCCAAGATGGTCGTATGTAAACCACCACTACCCTGAACCACCAGGGAATTTATGATGCAATAGGTAACCCCTGTACACATGCCCTAATAGAACATTTCATTGTCATATAGTGTATTTTAACAATGCAACACTTGAAAGTTTAGAGGCTCTGGGAGTGTTAGTTGTGATGGGCTGGTGAACAGAGCCCACCAGTTCTCATAGCTAATACTCCTGGAGCCAAGGCAGAGCCACCTGCTACATCCACAACACCTATAAAGTTCTTGCACTAATGGTAATATTCAATGGGAACCTATAAAGACAAAGATTGTCTCGCTAAGGTATTTAGAGAAAATTTTAAAACTCGGCATTTTAAATTTAAAATGATTGAAGGGGTTTTATGGCCTCAAATCAAGTTTTCATCCCAATGACCTATGCATTGAATCTGTCATCAGTATGCAATCTTTTTGGGATCTGACACCATCACTGGACTCGGTTTTACTCAGTTCACAGACTGATTTTCAGCACATTTAAAGCACAATAGCTGATGGACTGCAGATGTTACCAATTCAGTGGTAATAATATAACATCAGGCTTCCATTTATTGATTTTTATCAGTCAGAATCGTGTAGAGTGTATTATGTGGATGTTTTATTGAGATCTCGTCACAATGGGTTTTCTTACAGCTTAACTTGTTTAGTTTTCATAATTATAACTTTTCTTTTCTTTTTATTATTATATTTTCAGGTCAGCCTTACCATAGTCATGCTCTCTGTTTGGAATTTCTTGAAGCGTCACAAGAGAAAATTCATCTTTTTTGGCGCATTTGTCGGAGGTAATTTTCTTTATATGAAAACTGTTTACTTTGCTTTCTACCTCCCTCCAAGCTATCTTCCTCTCAAGTTGTGCCTGTTCAGGATTCAGAAAAGTGTGGACCTGTCTAATAGTAATGATTCCCATTAGACCATTTTCACATGGGAATATTTTGGTTACTAATTGTATTTGGCTGGTTTTGGCTTACAAACTCTGATGCAAAATACTGACCGCGTGAATTTGGCCTTAGGCTGAATTCTCAAAAAGGGGGTTTATTAAACTGTTTAGGTCTGCTTTCTATTAAAAAGTTGCAAATTCTTACCCAAGTCTGCTTTGCTTAAAGTTTTAAGCTTTTTACTATTGTGTGCCCTGCTCCCCATTTTTCAGAAAAATGAGTTGGAATTAGCAGGTGGGATGTGGCCTCACACGGTCCTGCAAATTTAGTATCATCTATGCTTGAGACTGGCATAAATTATTACTCAAATCTGAGCCATCTCCTAGCATCTCAATAAATGTATTCTCTGAAGAGATTGATCAAATCTCAAAAATAGGATTAAAAAATGATAAAATATAACCTTTATTAATGTATGCTATTAAAACTTTAGCACAAACAACACACACCTTTTTGTGGGACACAACTTGATACCAGGGAGAGAGTATGACACAAGTGTCCAATCACACTAACTCCCAAATATAGCCGGACTAGCTCTTAATCTAACTCCTGCAAGGGACTCTCAGTAATTCTCAGCATATCATTCCCCAGCCTTCTGGAGTGCCGGCCACCTGCCGCGCCAACCAGGGGGGGAAGGGTTAAATGCTGTTTAAGACCCAGTACAGACAGGTACGCCGACTATAATTGTGAGACTGTTGGGGTGGTGTATCTGCTAAGTTGCCCATGCCCCCTTAATTATGTGGGCAAGACTCGTAGGCAACTAAGGAGAAGAATAAGAGAGCATGTTTGTGATATGCAAAACCAAAGGGATACTCCGGTGGCTAGGCACTTTGTTAATCAACATTCAGGGGAAACGAGATTTGACTGTTCAGGTTGTAGAAGTTGTTAAACCCCCACGGAGAGGAGGGGACTGGGACAGGTTTCTCTTAAGGAAAGAAACTCAATGGATTTACAGAATGGGAAGCATGGTACCATTAGGGTTAAATGAACAATTGGATTTTTCTTGCTTTCTAGAATGAGTAGATATGCAGAGTACAATTTTCATAGGTGGTTCCCAGTAAGTCCCTCTTAATAAGAGCAGGACACTAAATCTAATGTTAATATGATGCCAGTTGTAATATGGCGTGTAAACTGTTGAGTATAGATGCTGTTTAGTAGTAGGCTCCACTTCGCTGCGGTCCCTACTGACATCCGTGGCTGAGTTAGGCCATGTAACATAATACCTCCCAGTGGCGTTTGCCGCTGTATTTTCCTTATTCAATTTATTAGTTGGGGAGGAAATATTCCCCTTTACCCCACTTCAAATGGCAATTTAGGAAGAAGAGCCCACTCTGAGGAGATCGATAATCCTATATGGAGTCTCACCTACTTGTTAGGTGAAGCGCTGGGTACGTAGAGGCTCTACAAAAACTCTAAGTTCGTGCGCAGGCGCGAGTTACTCGCGTCACAGGGTTCACCGATGGACACGGGCTTGTGTTTCTAGTGCGCATGTGCATGGAATATGAAAGGAGCATGGAGCTCCGTAAATTAGCCTGAATAGGCATGATATCAATACGCGCATGCGTGGGTGAGTTTCATAGCGCATGCGCGTAATAACGGGTGGGCGACATGTGTTTGTTCTCGGCCAATAGTAATCAAGGGCGGTACAGTCCTGTGACGATTCACCGCCGACATGGTATGCAGTGGCCATTGGCGGGCGAGGAGGAGTGGGAGGGACCCCGGGCACGATAAAAAGGTGCCTTTCAGCCGGGCAATCTACCGCTGGCAAAGGGAGCGGCAGTCCTGCTGGCGGTCAGAATATCAACCGCACTTTTTTTCACAATTATGACAGCAGTCTCTACTGCTAATAGACAGAGGGAGAAATATTATGAGTGACCCCTGATGAGTCAAACGAAACGCGTTGGGTCAAAGAAAATATGCATATGTTACTACAGTCAGCGTTTACTAATCTGTACTGGGTCTTTACTAGCATTAATCCCTTCCCCCCCTGGTTGGCGCGGCATTTTAGCCAGCACTCCAGAAGGCTGGGGAACGATATGCTAAACACTATTTAGAGTCCCTTGCAGGATTAATATTGTGAGTTAGTCCGGCTGTAAAGGGTCAAAGAAAATACGCTTTTTTTTTATTATAGTCGGCGTACCTGTCTGTACTGGGTCTTAAACAGCATTTAACCCTTCCCCCCCTGGTTGGCGCGGCAGGTGGCCGGCACTCCAGAACGCTGGGGAATGATATGCTGAGAATTACTGAGAGTCCCTTGCAGGAGTTAGATTAAGAGCTAGTCCGGCTATATTTGGGAGTTAGTGTGATTGGACACTTGTGTCATACTCTCTCCCTGGTATCAAGTTGTGTCCCACAAAAAGGTGTGTTGTTTGTGCTAAAGTTTTAATAGCATACATTAATAAAGGTTATATTTTATCATTTTTTAATCCTATTTTTGAGATTTGATCAATCTCTTCAGAGAATATATTTAAATAATAGGACAATAGTGAAAACTGTTTAGTACTGTGAATTCATCTCAATAAATGTCCCTGTTAAAGGGACTCTGTCATTAATAAAACAGATTTAAACTAATAGCACATAGGAATAGCTTTAGAACGTTGTTTATTGTTTGATACCTTGTTCTGCCTTTCCTTATGCAGGAAAGAGGGAGGTGGGAGGTAAGGGTGATAATGGGAGATGAAACTGTAACTAAATGCACCTGCTGTTGTATGTACCGTTTTTATTAGTGACTTTGGTTTGTTTTGTATGTATTGTTGAGAAAAAAAATCTCTACAAATTACTTGATTGAAAAAGAAAAAAGGCTAGAAAATAACGTTGTGTAAAGGGGCCCTAAAGCTGGTCATACGTGTTTGTTAGAGCGGTTTTCTGGGTTACTGTTATCAATTACCTAGAAAGACGGGGAAGGAATGCACACGGGAACAGTGAGGTAAGTACTTTCTGGGGGTCACTAGTGTGCAACATTAAACTATGTGGGGCTACTGCTAAGTGACATTAAACTGTATGGGGCCACTACAGTGGTTATTTAATTAAAAAAAATGTATAGAATTTGAAAGGAAAGTGGCCAATCGGTTTCACATTTAAACAGTGTGTCACCCATTTGCCTGGCCGTGTTTGAGACCTTTGCACCTACCTAGACACTAGATAAGCGTTTTGGTCTATAACAATAGAATATTCGAAGAAAGCATCATACAGGCGTCATCTACATGTGACAGTACTGAGCAGGCAGAACGTTTTTATGGACATAAGCTAATTGCTATTCTGGCAGAACTTTCATTGGCAAAGCCAACAAGATGACTGACCGCCAAGACCTCATAATCAATTGGACAGGATTTAGTCATTCATTGCAATAGCTGACTGCTCTCCATTTTACTATGGCCTATTTCTATAGTCAAAACCCGACCAGATGTGGAGTGTGATGGCTTTTAGCAGCTTTAACCAGTGTGACAGAAAATAATGATTTATTATTCTAAATGGCTTATTATAACGCATCGAGTTTGTGAGGAATTGTGGTATTAATCAGCTTAATGCCCATTATTAATGCTACATTGTGTGTAACCAATATGACCATAATGTATAATGTAGATCCAAGAATGCGAATGCAATGAAGGCTTTGCAGTTAGGTAAATTTCTAATAGGATTTAAATGAGAATTGATGATGATGATGATGAAGGATTTCATAAGACAGATGTACTTTTTAAAGAGTCATCCAATACTGACAATTAATGACCTATCCATAGGATGGGCATTCACTTCAAATTCTGGGGGTCAAACATCCAGAAACAGCACGGATCAGCTGTTTTTAGCACAGTGCACATAGTCGGACGCAGATGGCTTTGTATAATGCTTAATGGACCGGCTACGATATTACAACTCAGATCCCATTCAAATGAGCTGTCTGGTTCTGGTTCCATACTCTGTGCTGATTGATGCAGTGCCCAGGAGTCAGACCTACATGGTTCAGTGCTCCAGACTAAAAACAAGTACCTAGGAGACATCGTCTCCTAAACTGAAAAATTTAGCCAAAACAAATTTTTAGTCACCAAACCATATAATTCCTGCCAGTAGCCCCTCCCACCTAGTATAATATTTTCCCTAGTGTAATCAAACGGGTTTTTCTTTTTACAAGTTAACTCAAAGATGGTCAAACAATGACTATAATCACATAAGAATGTAATAAAATAATAAGTGTTTATTACATGAAAAGAGATAACACTTAGCTGTGGTTACCAATTATGTAATAGTTCACTGGATGGGGAGGCCCATTATATATCATGCACTTATATATACCCATTGATCGACAACTTCCAATCTTGCATGGTGCGCCTAGCCCAAGGTTGATGCTGATCTAAACCATAATTCCCGGGTCTTTATAACTTTTATATCTAAACTAGGGGCTTTCAGCTGTCTGTCTGGACAAAAGTATTAAAAGGGTTTTCCCATCTCAGTGTTTCAGCAGTCTGGCTGCAGTCTTTTCATCTCACTTCCTGTATTTCTCCTCCCTCTTGCTAAATGGGCCAGAGAAGTCTCACAACACTTAGGGCTAGTTCACACGTAGGCAAAGGGGCGGATTTTGACAGCGGATTTCGCTTCAAAATCCGCCCCATTACAATGGTGGTCTATGTAGACAACCGGGCTTTTTTTCCCGCTAGCGGCGGGCTGCCGCTAGCGGAGAAAAGAAACGACACGCCCCCGGCAGCTCCCTCCTATGTCGGCTCATTCATTTGAGCCGACAGCGGAGGGGAAAGCCGCGAGCGCGATGGTCGCGGCAGGCGGGTTTTGACAAGAGAGAGACGCGGCTCGACGCGTCTCTCTCTGTGTCAAAACCCGCGCGGGCAGTTCACGTGTGAACTGACCCTTATACAGATCAGATAATAATCATTGGTTGAATGATTGTCCTGCCAGTAAGAGCAGCAAGTGAGTTACTTCACTTGTCCTCTAGGTCTGTGGTTATAGCAACGCTGTGTAAACAATGGGAGGAATAAGGTCACATAGCAGGCAAGCAAGGCAGAATTTCTAAAGCAATATATTTAGGAAAAGTCTTCAATTTAAATAAACTACCTGTATAGATAGGATCCATGAAAGGACCAAGATACAAAAGTAATTAACATGAAAGAACCAATAAATCGCACACATTCCTTGGACAATGTGGATTAACAGGAAACCTAACTAGGGCCGTAAAAAGGGTGATAAACTGAATGAGCAGCAAAGAACTACCATAAACACACATGAAAGAACTACAATTACCCCACATGGTAAATAAAGTATAGTAATATAAATAAATGTATATACACACAAAACAGACACATATAGATTGATCAGTAAGATATTAACCCTGTCATATCACATCAATAAGACACTATGATTTTGTGGGGAAAAAAACCCATGTCCTAGTACACCTAGTGATACCTCCACACATTATTGTTAATGGTCTCCTCCCACAGTATATAATGCTCTCCCCAGTGAATCCCACCCTTTATACTGCTCTCCCCAGTTGACAAGTATAGGTCCTTAATTGTTAGTCTTGGACATTACCCCTTTAAATAGGCATATCTGTAATTTGGGGATACTGTTGCTGCTGCTTTAGCTGAACTGGGTATCTGAGCTAGTGGTGCATTAGTAGGAGAGAGATTTTTCATCATCTTCAGTTTAAAAGGAACACCTGTAAGGGGCCACACGGTGGCTCAGTGGTTAGCACTGCAGCCTTGCAGCGCTGGAGTCCTGGTGTTCAAATCCCGCCAAGGGCAGAAAACCATCTGCAAGGAGTTTGTATGTTCTCCCCTTGTTTGCATGGATTTCCATCCCATATTACAAAAAGACATACTGATAGGGAAAAAATGTACATTGTGAGCTCTATGTGGGGCTCACAATCTACATTTAAAAAAAAAAAAAAAAAAAAAGGAACACTTGTTTAACCCCCTAACCATCACATTAAAATCACAAAAAATACCCTAAAAATGTTCCTTTTTTTATTACACATTGTAAATTTATGGCTCAAATAAATCTAACTGGCACATAACTCTAGTGCCTTATGTGCGTTTTAACCCTTTATCAGTCCAAAGTATTTTAGCCTTAAAGGGCGTCTTTCACCTGGAATGTGTAGATTGTGCCAAAACATTCAATAAAATACCTTAGGGTCAGGTGAGTATAACCTTTATTTCTTGTCTAAATTCGATACGCTATTTTAAATTTATCTTTATAAAACCTAATATGCAAATTGTCAGCCTGGAGTACTGAGGACGCCTCCAATGCTTCAAGCTGCGTCCCCTTCATATCCACTAATGGGAGAATGACAGGGCCAGGTGAGAGTTTGGGAATCTTTGCCTAGCCCTGTCATGCTCCCATTAGCTTCTGTTCTGGGATCTTCATTATTATTATATGTACGTATCAGGTTGGAGTGGGTGTAGCGAGCATGTGTCAATTACACCATACTACACACAGAAGTATAGAGGAGCGCAACATCTTCAGAAGATGATGAACACACAGTTAATTTTAGAACTCAATTACTTCATGTATGGGTGAGAATTTTACCTCCAGACATGGGGGACCAAATTCACCCTAAATTCTACCAATTTTTTAAAAACCTCATTTATTAAAGGAGGGTTAACTTGAATTAAAATCAAGATCTAATCACATCTATGTATAAAGGATTAACAGTACATGATATACATTGTGACATAGTATGTCAAATGCTACCATAGCACAGACATAAACATAAAATAGTATTGGTTTAAAATTCAGGAGTGTTGACAACATTGTGTACGTGACATACAACACCTTTCAACAAAGGAAACAGTGTACTCGTATATATTTTGATTTTGTTGAAGCTAAAGATTATAGCAATGTAGAAAGAAGAAAAAAAAACATTAGGCGTCATTATGTGCTCTGATGTCTGGGGGCTAGTAGCAGCGAGTCATACGGGCCCATAGTCACTCGGGGCATAAAAACAGCTTGAATTGACTGGTTATGAGCATGAGATTTCTATTGCCCATAGTAGGTCTTCTGTAGTGATAGAGGAAGGAGATGTATGAAGCCAGAACTCTCATAGCTGTTGAAACTTCTGTGGACAATTATAGTGTATATAAATTATAGGTTTATAGGATAAAACCGTGTTAACCAGTTTCTTCCATTTAGAGGCTTGGGAGGTGTTTATCAATCCAGTGCATAGCAATGTCTTTCCATGCCGGAAAAAGGGTTTCTCTCAGAAGTATATACAGGTGTGGTACGACCATAATTCTTCTGGAAGCAGAGCAAATAAACTTATTTCTGGTGCACACGGCACCACTCCATCCAAGAGAGATTGCAGGAAAGAAAATCACTTCTCTTCTGAACTTGAGGATTAAACTCTACCAATTTATACATCGGAGGGTGGGAATATGCAGAGGGGACAACTACTTTGAAAATAGGAACAAAATTTCCCATTGTGTCTTTCGTTGCTCAATCTACAGATATTTACAAACACTTTTGAATGATTTGTCTGTGTCTGTACCACCACACTTATTGTTTGCAACGATATATAAGGTTTTTTTTGTTGTTGTCATATTAAAAATTCAATAAAACATTATTTACAAAAAAAAAAAAAGTTATTGTTCAGGGAGAACAAAGTGAATTTAAAATTCCCTTTGTTACTCAATATAATGAGCAGATTATTATTTTTAAGAAGATAATCAGTAGATAAAGGTCTTGCTTACGCCAAAATAAAATGGTGGGAGAACTGCATCCAACATTTTATGGTTAGGGAGACCATAACACTGGGGAATTTGGTTGTCCACACAGTGAGAGATGGCGGTCCTGAGACGACCCCAAGAAAATCTGTATTGGGCAATATGAATAATAAAAAAAGGTTTCTTTCTTCCCATATGGAAGATTGAGAATATGTAGAGCACTGAATCAATGGCCTCAGAATCAGATATACCAGTTTGGGAGTAAGGATAGATCTGAGTAGTGTGACTTTAATGATTATATTACATGCCATATATCTGGTACGTGCAATGTAACAATGTATGGGGAGCATTTAAGAGAGATCAATAAAGGGTTTTAGTGACACCCCGTTTCAAAACATGAGAATAAAATTGAAGGATCAGAATCTTGTGGTGTTAAGATGCTGAAACCCAGCTGTCACAAAAGTAATCGTATAGGTAAAATGCCATGTAGTAAAACGAAGTGGAACTTTAATTTGGGTACGCTAGCACCGGCAGGTTTAGATGGAATTGTTTAGGTTTTAAATGACTTTCCCATGTATTGGTAGAGTAAAATGAGTTTAATCTGATGAAATATTTTTATTTTATATATTTGTTTAAAAATATTATATTTTCTTTTTATTAAGTGTTTTTTTTAAATGGTTTATTATGGTAGGTTTATTATTTGGCTTACATAAATGAACGAAAGTTCTGCTGTTGTGTCTGGAGTCTAAGTCTATGATTGGGTCTCTTTAAATTTTACTACAATGGGGTCTGTCGGGTGTCCACCATTTTTAAGCTGAAAATGGCAGAAAAAAGTCCTCCACACAGGACTTTTTCCTCTTCCAATTCTTGACGGGCAACATTTGCCTGATTCTTTCTCATTGCATATATGGGCAAAGTGGATTCAGTGAAATGAGTGCTTTCCTCAGGAGAAGAGATATCGGTGCATTTACTGTTCATTGTCAGAAGGGCGTTCCTGACAGTCTAGCTAGGAACACCCCTCCTGAGAGTCTGTCCATAGCTTTATACTGTCAGAGGGGGCATACCGTACCATCCAGCCATGACGCTGAATGCTGAGGAACGACCCAATATTAGTCTATGGACGAGTACTGTCAGGAGGGGGGTGTTCCTCACCGCTCAGTGTCATGTCTGGGCAGTAAGGAACGCCCCCTCTAACAGAATAGAGCTACAGACAGACTGTCAGGAGAGGCGTTCTCAGCTAGACTGTCAGAAACGCCATTCTGACAGTGAAGAGCTATCGGTAATTGCACCAATATATCTTCTCCCAGGATACACAACGGTGAGGCCGACAGTGTGCTGAATTCAATGCACTGTCGACTTTTTAGTGGTATATAAAACTGCATGTGACCGAGTACATGAAAGGTCTACTTTAAGTTGGCTAACAGTGAGAAGATTTATAGAATTTTAAGCATTAGGTGTTTTAGAGGTACAGTGGTGTTTATTAGGTGTATTGAAAAAATTGTATAGTTTTACTTTTTTTTTCTGTAAAACCATTTAGGTGCTGCAGTCGGCATTGACAGCAGCATCTAAGGGATTAAACAGTAAGTATGGTCTCTGATAACGGGAGGGTTTGATAACTTGAACAAAATGTCCATTCTCCTTTCCCGGCACACTGGTTGAAGTAAAAGCTGCAAGCTACACTTCACGCTTGGTTCACACTAGCGTTCGGGTACTTCGCCCCAAAAGTCCGGTTTGCAGTAATCAGTATAAATCGTGAAAAACCCAACAGAACCCATTATACTCTATGGTGTCCATGAGTTTTTGTGTATAACCGCTTTTTAAGCGAATACTACTCGCTCATCTTTAGTAAGTAACAGCTGTATTTGTTATTGTTTTGGTTTGTGTATGTTTACTGGATCTGCCTACCATCCTCCATTACTTCTAATGGGTCCATTGACTAATTATATTTAAGGATTAAGGTGGCCAATAATGTGATTGTAGAAATATCAATCTCATCTTATTCCCCTTTAAATAAGATCATTTACAGGTCCAAACAGACATCTCTGAAATCAGAAAATAGCAGTGTACAGGTATAGAAATTAGATTGGTGGGAATACAATTTTGTGCTCCACATCCTATGGATTGAATGTCCAAAACTGACTGCTCTTTTTCCTGCAGACGCTCATTGTTGTACTGTGGTTAGTTTCCCAAGGAAAGATCTCCCTTCCTCCAAAAACTGTGTGCAAGTGTATGTAGAAAAGTTGATGCTGTTTTGAAGGCAAAGTGTTCTCAAACCAAAAATTGATGTAATTTAGATGAGATCAGATCATTTTTTTCCCCACACCTGCCTAAAACTTCTGCATAGTACTGTAGTAGTGTAGTACTGTAGGTGCTGATAGTTTATTCTGCAATTGGGTTGTGATTTGAAGCCATGACACAAGTGCAAAAGGGTCCCCATTAGAGATGAGCGAGTACTGTTCGGATCAGCCGATCCGAACAGCACGCTCGCATAGAAATGAATGGACGTAGCCGGCACGCGGGGTGTTAAGCGGCCGGCCGCCGTCAAAGCGGAAGTACCAGGTGCTTCCATTCATTTCTATGGAGCGTGCTGTTCGGATCGGCTGATCCGAACAGTACTCGCTCATCTCTAGTCCCCATCATATGCACGTGAGAAGTGAACTTTATTATGAAATAGAACATAGTTGTGCCATGATCATTACATGATTTTATCTCTTTGTTATTATCTTTATTTTTAGGTGTGTATGTTCTGGGAAAGTATGCTCAAAAGAAAATTCGCGAAATTCAAGAAAGAGAAGCTGCTGAATACATTGCACAAGCAAGGAGACAGTATCATTTTGAGAGCAACCAGAGAACATGTAACATGACAGGTTGTCATTATATTGTTAATGGATATTGTCTTTAAGTGATTTTGGGTTTTTGTTTTTTGTTTTTTTACTTTTATTGTTGTTTGTGGGTGAGGGGGTTAAGTGATAGCTCCCAAAAGCTAAACATGTTTTATGCTGACTGTGGTTTCATAGTCTTCAGATTATTCAGTCCATCATTTTGACAGTGACATTATGTAGATTGAAAACTTCCACAACATGTGAGTACAAAAAATTTATTAGGGCAGATTTATTAAGCCCTTATGCTAGTTTTTACAATACTCTTGAAAAGAGTGTGTCATGGTGCATGCTGTTGGCAGAACTAATGTCTCTGCCAGATTTACCATCATTTACACCTGCTTGTCTCTGAAATCCTGAATGCTTCTGTGCATTGCTTCCTTGGAGACCGCATGCCATTCTGCCACTGTACTGTTAGATCTGTTCATGGAGTGCTGAATCTGCCACTAAGAAAGCGGTCATTGCCCTACCCTTCTCTTGGACATGGATTCCAAAGAGAATAATTTTCCAAGTAGTGGAATTGAAGACCATTACTTATTAAGTAAAATGAAGAAATATAATTCTGTTTATTAAAGCCAAACACAAGAACAGGGCTGGAGTTTTGGCAAAAGGCCTAGAGAAGCTCATCTATGAGGCTAGAGGGGGGAAAAAAGCTCTCTCGTCCCCTAGAGGTGTCCTAAACGCCAGCCATTCTCAACGTTTTCACTCCTTTGTTGGCTCCACCTCTCGCTCCGGAGGACAGTCTTATCAGGACTCCCGCTCCAAGAAGCCCTCTGTCAAGCTCAGACCTGCCTGGCAGGTCGAACCTTCCTCTGTTTGAAGGCTTTCCCCCACATGGGGTTATTGAGGTGGGGGGTCGGCTTCTCTCCTTCCTGGAGATCTGGCTTGCCAGCATCGACAGCGCCTGAGTCTGAGAGCTGGTGTGGGTCGGCTACTCCATACAATTCTCCCTTCCAAAAGAGAGAGGTTTTTTTTCCGCCTACTTTGTCTTCCCCTGCTTGAGCAGCTGCCTTTATTCAGGTCAACTGCACTCTTCAGCAGCAGGGTATCATTGTCCCCGTCTCCACTTCAAAGCATCTCCCAGGTTTTTATTACAACATGTTTACCGTTCTCAAGAAGGACAGCTCTTTTCGCCCCATTTATGTAGTTCCTGTGGTCGGTGGTGGCATCCCAGTGAATTCCTGTTGTCCGTTAACATTCACGATGCTTACCCTTCACGTTGTGCCATCAGCGTTTCCTTAGTTTCGCGATGGGTTTGTGGTATTTTCAGTTTGTCATTCTTCCCTTAGGGCTGGCTTCCGACCCTTGAGAATTTATCAAGGCGATGATGTCCCTCATGGCCATCCCCCACTCCAGGGGATTTGCTGTGATTCCATACTTGGACGACTTCTTGGGGAATGCTCTTTCTAGTTTGCAGATCATGTTGGACCTCCTTCGCTGGTTTGGCTGGCTTATCAATGAGGAAAAATCATGCCTCGTGCCTTCTCCACACATAGAGTTCGAAGGCAAGATCCCCCTTCCGGAATCCAAAATCCTGCTTGACCGATCCAATGTGTCCTACCTTTGGAAGAATACCCCATGCTCTCTTCAGTTTTGCATGTGAGTCCTGAGCACGATGGTCTTGAAATTCGAGTCTGTCCCTTTTGCTCAGTTCCACTCGCATCTTTTGTAATTGGTGATACTAGCTCGTTGGGACAAGTCTCCATCCAGCCTAGACTATCAGATTCTCCTGCCTCCCTGGGTTCACCGAGAACTTCTTTGGTGGCTAGCCTTCCCAAAAATCTATCTGGGGAAGTTCTTTGTTCCCCTCCATTGGTAAGTGATCTCCACCGATGCCAGTCTTTCCTGCTGGAGAGGAGTCTTTGGTGCCTTGACCATTCAGAGCCTGTGGTCCAAAGCCAATACCTTCCTCCACATCAATCTGCTGGAACTGAGGGCCATCTTCTTATCTCTTTTCTCATTGGACATCTCTCCTCCAAGGGCATCTTCCTCGGATTCTCAAGAATCTCAAAACTGAAGGGGACCCAGCTGTCCTGGTGGCCTTGATTTGTCTCGCTGGACCTGGTAGACAGACCTCATATTCCTGCTTTGTGAAAACTCCTTGGCCTCTTTCTCTGCAAGTCAATCTTCTGTCTGAAGGATCGGTGTTCCATCCCAACCTTACCTCAGCTGCATTTAACAGGTGTGGCTGTTAAAGTCAAGGTTCTGAGGCGTCTTGGTTTTTTGGAACCTGTTATCCAGACCATGCTAAAGTTCCGGAAACCCCATTCAGCTAAGATCTATCCTCCCACATGGAGGGCCTACGTCAGGTGGTGTGAGAGTAATGGCTTTCATCCGCCCTCCTTTTCTCTTCCCAGGATCCTGGCTTTTCTGCAGTCTGGACTAGACCAAGGGACAGGTTTCTGCCCTTTCCATTCTTCTTCAGAGGACCCTAGCCTTCCATCCTCAGTTGAACACTTTCCTGCAGGGAGTGACGCACTGTACTCCTCCCTACTGTCCTCCCATGGAGCCCTAGGATCTTGATCTTAAAGAGGACCTTTCACCACTTTCGGGCACATGCAGTTTTATATACTGCTGGAAAGCTGACAGTGCGCTGAATTCAGCGCACTGTCGGCTTTCCCGATCTGTGCCCGGTGTAAAGAGCTTACGGTGCCGGTACCGTAGTGCTCTATGGTCAGAAGGGTGTTTCTGACCATTAGCCAGAGACGTCCTTCTGCCTCGCGGCGCCAATCGCGCTGTGCTGTGGAGCCGGGAGGAACGCCCCCTCCCTCTGCTCACAGCGCTCGTCCATAGACGAGCATTATCAGGAGCGGGAGGGGGGAGTTCCTCCCCGCTCCACAGCACAGCGTGATTGGCGCCGCGAGGCAGAAGGACGTTCCTGGCTAATGGTCAGAAACGCCCTTCTGACCATAGAGCACTACAGTACCGGCACCGTAAGCTCTTTACACCGGGCACAGATCGGAAAGCCGACAGTGCGCTGAATTCAGCGCACTGTCAGCTTTCCGGCAGTATAACACTGCATGTGCCCAAAAGTGGTGAAAGGTCCTCTTTAAGCCTCCTTTTCTTGTTCTCTATAAGAACAAGGTTGATCTTCGCCCGCCACTATGTTTTCTGCCTAAGGTGGTTTCTTCCTTCCACATCAAAGAATTTTACGGTGAGTACAAAAAAATAATTTTTTTCCCACTAAATTATATTTTAATCTGCTCTATAACGTGATGGCTGCAGATTAGACTTCATTTTCATGGCAACAGGTTCCATTTAAGATACCATTTTGAAGGCATGTTGAAAGACCTTTCATATAGAAGTTTTGTGGGGGTTCTCCTTCAAAGCAAACAAATAACGCCTTTAGTGTTTTAACCGTGTCTTAATGATTTTTTAATGTCATAGCGGCTAGTGTCATTGTTGCATTGTTAAACTTTATGCTTACTGTTCTGCAGATTCCTGTTCTCATACTGGTATAATGAAATCCACGAGAATTTATATCCCCTAAACATCAGGGCTTCAGAAGCTTGAACTGTTTTACCAATAACATAGTGGCATTTGACAGCAATGATATGAATCTCTCTTGTATGTTTTATTGGCTTTTCACATACATTGCTCACCTCTATTTTTTTTCTTTTTTTTTGTAGTATTATCAATGCTTCCAGCTCTGAGAGAGGCTTTAATGCAGCAATTAAACTCAGAAAACCTAACAAGTCTACTAAAAACCAGGTATTCTTACTAATGGTCATTTAGTAGAAGTTTATAAATTCTCACAAAGTGTATATTGCACACAACTAGATAAGTTTAGTGATCCTGGTAAGAACAATATTAGATCCTTCAATCATCTCCATCTGGGATAGCATGAAACGGCTGCTTTGTGCTGTGTGGAGACATGGCCAACAACTCAGCCAATCTATGGTTGTACCTCAAATTGCCTGGTTTTCAGTTTGATTGTTAATGGCCAGACAGTTTTGCAGGTAAACTGCAGTTTATTTACAAACACATGTGGCCAATAACAGTCAATGAAAAGTGAACCAAAGTATATGGTTGTAGTGGCGTACCCTGAATCACTATATGGTGGTGTAGCCCCTCTGTGTGTGTAATTTCCTATTTCACATGATCTTTATACCTTTTTTTTGTTCTCTTGTAAAAAAATAAATAAACAAATTACCGTATTTTTCGGACCATAAGACGCACTAAGGTTTTAGAGGAGGAAAATAGGGGAAAAAAAATGTTAAGGAAAAAAAAATTGGTGAAATATTTAATAACCTAATATAATATTTCACCAATGTAAATAGAACCGGGGGCTTTCGGACACAGGGATACCAAATGTGTATGTGTTTCACAGTAATGTTTTTGTTTTATATGTATTCTAGGGATATGGGGGTGATTTGAACATATCTATCTAATCTGTCTGTCTCTATCTATCTATCTATCTATCTATCTATCTATCTATCTAATCTATCTATCTATTCTCATCCATGGATGGAAAGAGACACCCTGCAGTGAAGCTATGCAAGAAGAGAAAAAGGGGCGGGCCAGACGGGTGAAGGAGGTGTGGTTTTCTAATCAAACTTGAAAACACGCCTCTTTCACCCATCTGGCTCGTCCCTCCTTCACTGCCTCTCAGATCTGGCTCCTGCAATGATGCCACACAGGCAGGGAAGTAGGGGCGGGCCAGACGGGTGAAGGAGGCGTGGTTTCAAGCTTGCCGAGAAAACCACGACTCCTCCTCCCGTTTGGCCCGCCCCTCCTTCCCTGTCTGTGTAGCATCATTGCAGGAGCCAGATCTGAGAGGCAGTGAAGGAGGGGCGGGCCAGACGGGAGAAGGAGGCGTGGTTTTCTCGGCAAGCTTGAAACCACGCTTCCTTCACCTGTCTGGCCCGCCCCTACTTCCCTGCCTCTCATATCTCACTCCTGCAAACATGCGACACAGACAGGGAAGGAGGGGCAGAGCAGGCAGGCACCGTGCTGCTCTCCTTTTGATTCTCACAGACGGGACACAGACGCTGCACACGCTGCATTCGGACTATAAGACGCACACACATTTTCCTCCCATATTGGGAGGAAAAAAAGTGCGTCTTATAGTCCGAAAAATACGGTATATACTTACCCAGAGCCTGCTACTCTCAGCACATGCACAATTGTTTACTGAAGTGGGAACAGTATACTTTGGCTTTGGTGTGCATGGGCTGAACACGGTGAAGGTAAAGTTGTAATGATGATAGAGAGGAAACTTATCAGACTTATCGCTAACGAACTATGGATCAAGTAAGGATCAAGCTATTTGGGATACTAAAACACTGATCCATAAGAGTCTGTAGGTAGTTTAGCGTCTCAAAATTTCTATGATAGGTTCCCTGCCTTGGATTAGCAGGGGAAAAAGATTTAGCAAATTTACTGCAGGGCCTATTGACACATATATGTCCATTGGTGTGTCACTGCAGACTAAATGTGTTTGCCAGCAATTACAGTGGAATTAGGGGGGGGGGGATATGCTACATGAACAGAAGGACAAGCCATACTTTATCAGACATCTGTTCCCTAAAGTGACCAGGGTCACTGTCTTTTGTAAAGTTAACATACAATGGCTCCTGCAGAGCATTTGTAACCTCTCTTGCCTTTGGATAATCCAGGGTCACTGAAACCTCTGCATTTCTTATGAATTAATGATTATGTATGAATGAATTATATATAATGAATTAATGTTATGTATATTCCATTTTTCAAAACATTTAATGGATTTATTAACATTAAGATGCATTTTGTGTTCTACAGACCATCAAACAAGATAGAAATATGGGAAGATCTAAAAATTATTAGTAAGTGAATTCTGATTTTATATTAACATGGGTGTGCCAATACAATGTGTCAATACGAATGGCAGTTAATGAACTGAATATGGATAATAGAGTAACTTTGTAAACTATGGTTATTAAGAAATGTTTCCTCGCGGAAATTTCTCAATTATCTGTGTGTAATAGCTCCCTCTTGTGTTCATAATGTATAGGTCTTTGCATGTCATTTTAGTGAGGCTCTATTAGTCATGCTTGCATAGTAGAATACAGCACAGCTTCTGCTGGATTCCCCGTGAAAGAAGCAGGGACATCAATTAGGCTGGACAGACCTATACATTTTACCATGGGCTGCTATTACAAGCAGATATTTGTAATATTACTGCAATGAAACATTTTCTTTAGCAAGAATACTTCAAGAAGTTAATGAAAAATGCATATTTATTGCCATTTATATAATTCAAGAAAAACTTGTTAAAACTGTTTGGCAATCAAAAAATCAGAGATTTTTTATGGAAAATGTGTTTTGAAAGGGCGTATACTGACATGACAGCTTTGTGGTATTCACATCAATACATCACAATTTGTCTGTATCGTATTGCACATTTGGAACACTTGTGTAGGCTTTTATGTACTGTATAAGGCTCCGTTCCCACAGAGTAACGCGCCGCGCATTCAGACAGGTATACACGTGTCATGTGAGCGCTCAAAACAGATCCCATTCACTTCAATGTGTGCCAGCTCACGCGCGCTACACATTGGGTTAAAAAGCCTCCCATTGATTTCAATCTGTAGCGCCCGTAAGCCGGTACACATTGAATTGAATGGGATCTGTTTTGAGCGCTCACACTCTGACACTTGTTTACGTGTCTGAATGCGCGGCGCGTTACTACATGGGAACGGAGTCTAAGACTGTGACTATCTAAATAATACTGGTATTTATAGTGTATTTTTCTCTTTCATTTTCCAGGTTTTACTAGAAGTATAGTAGCAGTGTACAGTACGTGCATGCTTGTTGTACTCCTGAGAGTTCAGCTAAACATAATTGGTGGATACATCTACCTAGACAATTCTTCTGTGGCAAAGAATGACAGTGTAGGTAAAATGTACATATAGTTTTATTTTAATAGTTATTTCTTTTTCAACTTCATGTTTAACAGACACCGCACAGAAAAAAAACACTTTTAGCGTTTATACCATAGAATAAACATTACGCCCTTGAGCTAAGAAGCAAAACCTTTTCTCATCTGAGTCATGTACTGCATCTGTCATGAAGTAAGGGGTTAAGTCAGGGTGAAATCACAACACGCTTCCTCATGACAGAGAGCAGCTAGGTTTTACTCTCGAACACAATGGTGTTTTAGAGATAATATAGTTTAAAAATGAACCAGGCCCAGAAAGATGAGTCCGCTGTGCAACGTTTCCTTGCCCTACTTGATTCTCAGGTCTTTCCTCACACACAAACAGGGAGAGATTTGTCAATGAAACAGGGGTGGGAGAAGATGCACAGTTGACTACTCCCTATGTCTGGAAGGGGTTTATCATGAGGGACGTTTAAAAGAGTTTGCATTGTCATGACTTCAGACTTGTGAAATTTTGTACAATTTAAATTCTTACACTTCTGCCAAGAGATTTTACTATATCCCCTTACTGGATTGAGATTGCAAAGATTGCATTTGATAAATTGGAGTGAATGAATGAAAGAATTAGAGCAACCTGTGTGGAATATGGGGAAGGTGTAAAAATAAAGCATATTGGCGCTCCATTATCCCATGCCGATGTTTGGTCAGTCCTTGGCCTTCCTTGACCGTTGTGACCAGTCAGGAGTTCCTGTGAAGAAACCAGTGACGTATGAGAACGACTGCTGAGGTCACTCATTGACAGAAACAGGGGAGTATACTTTATTTTTATTTTCATTTTACACACTCCCGACTCCACACTGTTTGCTCCAGTTCCTGGACAACTCCTTATTTGAACAGCATAAAAATGTATATTGTAAGAATTTTGCGCAAACAAACTCTATGTTGTGACTTTTTGACCCGAGAATCCGGGAATACAGTTTGAAAACAAAGCCTTTTGTTTCTATTATATATGGCAGCATTTCAGAATAAATCAGAGCTGTCTGTGATTCTAGACTGTTCCTGCATGCTGCTTGTTTCAGGCAACATGAACCTCAGGACAAGTTCCCTTTTAAGTTGCTTAAAATAGAACAATGATAGCCACACAGTATTGACAACTTCAGTATCTGCCATAGCAAGTAAAGTCACAATGTCTGCAGTGTAAGTAAACAAGTACAGAGTCCCCATTAATAACCATGCATTTATTAATGCCTGCTACAATATTACAATTAATTCCAGTTTAATTGTGTCACTTTAGCATAACAAGCCACAGTGCCCCCTCTGAAGCCGCAGGGAAATAAAGCTCTCTCCTCCCCCAGAGGTGTTCCAAGTGCCAGCCACCCTTTTCCAACTGCTCTCAGCATTTTCACTCCTTCCGTGGCTCCACCTCTTGCTCCGGAGGACAAGTCTCCATGGGACTCCCTCTCCAAGAAGCCCTCTTTCAAGCCCATACCTGCTTGGCAGTCCCGCACCAAGTCCTCCAGGGTTTCCTCTTCCAAGTCTTCCTCTGCATGATTATCTTCCCCCACTTGCGTCTCCTTGGGTGGGGGGATGACTGCTCTCCTTATGGGAGACCTGGGTCCAAGAAGTGGTGTCAACCGCGTACTCCATTGAGTTCTCTTCCCTTCTAAACTGAAGATTTTTTCTGTCCACTTTGCCTTCTTTCCCCACTAGAGCAGCTGCTTTTCTTCAGGCAGGCTCCACTCTCCAGCGGTAGAGAGACATCGTAGCTGTTCCTGCTTCAGGGCATTTCCAAGGTTACTATTCCAACCTGTTCACCGTCTCCAAGAGGGTCTGCTCTCTTTGCCCCCTCCTGGCCTGAAGGGGCTCAACAGTTTTGTACGTGAACACAGGTTCTGCATAGAGTCCCTGGAGACCGGCAATTGGCTTTCTTCGTTTTGCGGTGGGTTTAAGTCATTTCCTGTTTGTCGCTCTTCCCTTCAGGCTGGCCTCCACCTACGAGTATTTACCAAGGTGATGGCATATCGTATGGCCATCCTCTTTTAGAGAGGAGTTGCTGTGATTCCATACTTAGACAACCTTCTGGTGAAACCTTCCTCCTAAACGGACAACCTGACCAGCTTGTGGATCACCTTGGACCTCCTTCGCCAGTTCTGCTGGCTCATCGACAAAGAAAAGTCCTGTCTAGTGCATAGAATTTCTGGGCATGATCAAAGACACGTATCAGAACAAGATTCTCCTCCCAGAGTCCAAGATCCTGGCTTTTCATTCTGGTGTCTTGCCTTTGGATGAACTCTCTGTGCTCGCTTTGATTCTGCATGTGCCAATCTTCCTGTTTGCGGAGTGGTCTTTGGTGCTTTGACCGTCCAGGTCCTGTGGCCAATGCCAAGAATTCCCTCCAGATAAACCTGCTGGAATGGAGGTCGTCTTCTTGGACCTGTATCATTGGATCTCTCTCGTCCAAGGGCATCTGTTCAGAGTTCAGACCGACAACTCCACAGCGGTCAACCACTCGAACCATCAGGGGGGCACCAAGAGTCGTGCGGCCTTGCTAGAAGCCTCCCGTTCTCTTCTATGGGAGCATCACACTACAGCTCTTTCGGTGGTCCACATTCCAGGCTTGGACAATTGCATGGAAGACTGCCTAAGCTGAGAAAAGCTCGACCCAGGGGTGTGTTTGATTCATCAGAAGATCTTCCTCCAGTTGTGTCCCTGGGGAACGCCCGACATTGTCCTTTTCGCCTCCCAACTGAACCACGTTCTTGTGATTCCCTAGTTGGACTTCGCTTTCTGTACCTCTTCCCTTCTTTTTCTTGTTTTCCTGGGGTTCTCAAGAAACTTAAGATTGAGGGGGTTCCAGCCATCCTGGTGGCTCTGGATTGGCCTGGTGCGTGGACCTCGTTCCTACTTGTGGAAGTTCATGACATTAGAAATGTAAACTACAACAGTTACTCACAGGGGGAGAAGTGAATATATTAGATTCGGCGACACACCTTTCAAAAGATAAAATCTAGTACTACTGCAAAAATAAAAATTAATACTCGATATAACCCTTACCACAACTTATAAAACCATGAACCACATCTTCAAGAGAATTACCATCTCAATTGTCCACATATGTGGACACTAGTACAGTAAAGATTTTTAAAAAATCCCAACCTTAGTATGATATAAATCTAAAGTCACATATTTGGTTCAAAAGATTTCCCAACATTATTTACGAAGCCGATCTTCCAATTACATAATATATTCTCCAGGGTAATACATTCTGATGCTAGGTTCACACCTGTTGTGGGGACCTGAAAAATGGAAATCCGATCTGCTTAAAAAGTGATTACCCGTGGAAAACCGCAGACCCCATAGACTATTATTTTTCAAGCAGAATGGGGACAAAATCCCCCAACGGAGATTGAGCACTGGTGTGAATCCAGCCTTCGATAAGTGAATCTGATTTACTAATATCTATAGCTAGGGAAGACCCAACATTTATTGGGGAAACTCAAACGCATATTTCAACTATAACTACGATTAAATCTTCTAAATTTGTCAGGACAATGTGGCACACTAAACCAGCCATTGGTCCTTATGCGTTAAATGTCCTAAAAAAAAAAAACAGCCGTCCGTCCGGAATTTTTATGTTCCAGAAGCTCTGTTCTTGTCTATTGGGTTTGTCTGGTATTGCACCCCAAAAAGAAAGTTGAAGCGTTTTGTTTTTTGAGTATCTCAGCAGTTAATGATAAACTGGAATTTTGTCAACTTGCTCAAATTACTGTATAACAAAGTCAGTTTACTACAAAGCTTCTCCTTAGGTGATAACTAATAGGGTTGCATCTTATGTGGTCACGTTTGCAAAAACAAGCAACAAGCCAGTGCCAACGTATTTCCTGGCAAACATAACCGCCAAGCTATTGCCAGAACTTCCAATTTACTAGCATGTGCTACCTATTTTTGTATTTTACGTGGCAATCATATTTTATAGTTTTCTGTCTGTGCTGAGACACGACTTCACAATAGCAGTTTCCACTAAGGGAAAATATATTGTTCTTTTACCGTGAGAGAGCCAGGAAAGATGTAATTGTAAATCGTCCCTCTGAAAGCATTTATTTTGTCTAATGAAATGTTCATCCTTTTGCAGGGACTGCAAGCATCCCCCGAGGTACAACAACAATATCTGTCCAGTATTCAGCACCTCCTAGGAGATGGTAAGATATGAATATATTCTTTACTGGCTGACCTGAAGACTATTACTCAGTGTCACGATATCGGAGACTGCATGAGCTATCATTTCTTTACCTCTTCAGGTCTGACTGAGCTGATAACACTTGTGAAGCAGGCTGTTCAGAAGGTCCTTGGCAGGTAAATTTATTAAAACCCGCTGAAGGTCTCGCTTTTTTTTTTTTTTTTTTCTATACTTTTTTTTTTTTTTTTTTCGATCTTAAAGCAATATTCCCATCAGGGCAATTCCCTGCCAAGATGGGATTCACTAGTCCCAAGTCCCGACCCCTAGGATAGGACTTATGAGAACAGCCGAGTAGTGCTGCTCTATGGGATACCCACTACTTCCATAGAGGAGAATGGGAGCTCATGGACAGCAGTTGGGGAAGTCTTTGGTTCCAAGGGAGGTGTCTTATGTATTGTTTCCTTATGCTACATGGAGCCTAGGTGCTATCCTAGCCCAGTAGTTTTCAGCCTACACACAACCTACACACAAAAAGGATGACCCTAATACCTTAGGAAGCACTCACAAGTGCTTCATCCTTTTCCCTGTGCCAATGATGACGTGTTTATCAGTCATATGGTATTAGAGCAGCTCAGTTCCATTCAAGTTATGCAATGTACAGCACTGTGTTTGCTATTCAGTGAAGAGATCACAGCACTCATCCAAACTATGTGGCCCTGTCAACAGCTGATCAGTGGGCTTCCAATGTCAGACCCCCACAATTACATATTGAAGATCTATCCTAAGTATAGGTCACTAGTTTGTAAATCCTTTAATAATCTAAAAATTCCCCCCTGATCTTTCTAAGGAAAAACTGCCCTTGTCCCCACGAACCATTTGCAGCACAGATTTGTTTTTAAGAGCAAAATACAGATTGTAAGCTGTGCAGTGATGGGTTGTTATGGCCAGTTTCATAAATGAGGTTTGTAACCCTGTGTATCCTCTTTTACCAGTTTATCACTGAAGCAGACTCTCTCACTTACTGAGTTGGAGCAACACATTAAAGAAATCCGAACCGTGGTAGAAGATTGTAACACAACATCAGATCTGGGGGAGTCCCAGAACAAGTCATTGTTATGTCGATTCATGATGCCAGATGAGGAGAACCCTCTGACCTCTCAGGTATTACTGCATCACCAAGTTCATAGAGTCCTAACATAAATATTGCATGTTCAGTTGACGTGGTATAGGTTTACGTACATAGTGACTATATACATGTCATTTTTTGGGCTGTATGTCTAGCAAGTTGAAAAAGGTTTATCTCAAATAGATGTGCCAAATTGCATCACATTTTATGCTAGTGTCTAGTTGTAACCATCAAAGTAAATTTGACTCCCATGTACTTGGTTGAGAGAGAGCCCATATTTTTTAAATGACTATCATACCTGGCCTTGTTATATTCGGAAGCCAAAGACTAGGACTTTCTTTGAAATGGGGTCCACCCTTACTTCTGCACTTTAGTAACCAGGTCCTGGCAAGGAATGGGATAAAATGGAAAATGGCAATTTGTTTAAAAAATGATTGATTCATTTTTCATTAAACAGATCAACCATAGTCAGAACATGTTCAAAAAATTAACAGAACTGTGTAACAGGCTGTCTGAGGAACAGGATAGCACACGTCTGTAATAATAAAAAAGTATATATATATTTCTTTGGTGTGCCGTTTGCTTTTGCTTTCTTTTTTTCTTTTTTTTTTTAAGGACAGCACTTACAAGTCTACAGACCCATGCACACATATGTAATTTTAACAGATCTGAATATCATTTCTATTAAATTATAGAATATGTCCTATTCTGGCTAGACTTCTACATTGAAGCGTATGGATCTGTGAAAAAATACTCCAACATCTGTGTGTTAGCCATTCCATTTTTCATGGCTGAAAAATGTCAATGGCTGTGTGTAAGTACTCTAAGACCTTACTAAGGACCCCCTCCCCGACCATTCCTACATTTACTATGGGCCTCCCTTGCCCACTGCTCATACATTATGCAAGGGGTCCCTTGGTATATTTATAAATGTGACCGATAACAGTGGTAACCCTTGTAATAACCATAAAGTAATAGTAGATATTATGGGCTAAATGCTTAGGTTCACTACTTGCATCAAGGGTTTCAATGTCTTGCAAGACCCTATGCTAAAATCATTACATTGAGAGACATCATTAAATGAGTTTTCTGAAATTCTGATATTGCTATATCGATATAGGCTCTCAATTTTCAGGTCTGCTCCAGCACAGAACCGCTTACCTGACACTAAACAGAAATGACAGGAATTTTGCTTATATACTGATGTAGCACTGTTTAATGTGGCTTTCTGCAGCGTGATACATTTCTGTGTCACGATATCGTTATGCATCATATTAACCTTTGTTACATCTGTATATCAAAAACTCCTGAAAACGTTGCAGTTAGTGGAATGGATCATTGTGTGTGTGTGTGTGTATATATATATATATATATATATATATATATATTATATTATATTATATTATATTATATTATATTTATTTATTTATTTTAAAATAGCTTACCATATATGCTCAAATATAAGCCGAATTTTTCAACACAGTTTTTGTGCTGTAAAAGCCCCCCCTCGGCTTATACTCGAGTCAAGCAAAAAAAAAATAAAAACAATTTTTTTTTATTTTTTTTTTTGGGGGGGGGGTCTATGAACCGTCCCAATAGTAATGTATAGAATCTCCCATACAATAGTTAAAAAAAAAAAAAAAGACGCTTTAAATAAATATAACTTAAAAATAAAAAATAAATAAAAGTTCTAAATCCCTCCTTTCCCTAGAATACATATAAAAGTAGAAAATTACTGTGAAACACATACACATTAGGTATCCCTGTGTCTGAAAGTGCCCAGTCTACTATATATAGGGTATCTGCAGTGCTCCTGTTCCATCAGGAAGGGGTTAATAGGAGCACTGCAAATACCCTATATTCAGCCAGGCTGAATTCCAAGTGGGGGGGTAAAAAAAACCAGTCCTCAAGCTCAGGGAAGGGGCAGACAGACAACCAAAACACCCCCTCCCCTTTCCCAGCACCCAGCATCTACTGCACCCAAAAATTCCGACCATTTTAATTTTTGAAATTTCCCAGTAGCTGCTGCATTTCCCCGCCTCGGCTTATACTCAAGTCAATAAGTTTTCCCAGTTTTTTGTGGTAAAATTAGGGGCCTCGGCTTATATTTGGGTCGGCTTATACTCGAGTATATACAGTATCCATTAATTGTGCACTTTAACAATTCTTAGTATGTGAGTATTTTGTATTATTCGTATGTTAAAATACCTATAGTGTGATGATCATATCCATAAAAATCATTTCTAATTCAGATCATTATCCAGGTTACTGTGAGTTGTAAAGGCAGCAAAATATTTCTTCATTTTCTTTCCAATTGTTCTTCCTTTAAGATAAGTTAAAAAAATGTTTTATTGTAATCTCAATGCCTGATATTGGGCACATGTAGGGGTGGAGCTCAGCATTAGTTGATTGACCTTATTGCATTTCCTCATCAGAATTGTGAACCCTAAGCAGGAATTTTATCTCCTTAGCATTGCTAAGAAATCCTTCTAGTTGTGTTTTTTTTTTTTTTTTCCCCGCAATTTAAAAGGCATGTGGACTAACTGAGAAGGATGTCACCACCATCCGTCTCCTGAATGAAACCAGAGACATGTTGGAGAGGTAAAGTAAAAATTTTCTTTCCATGGACCATCTGAACTGTCAGCTGCTTTTGATTTATGCACTCTTTGCTGCCAGTTGTAGTTGTTAGTGATTTGCACTTTTGGTATGGTATGAGGCATGATGTTGGCAGAACTCCATTAACATAACTCCAGTTTTGTCATTATTGCTGATAGGTAGGCCAAAAATATATATATTCCCACATTTAGTGCCAAAAATTAACATTTGGTGTACAGTGTCTGTTAGCAAATATCAGACAAACAACCCATTGAATAAAACCTAATGGGTGTCAAATAATATTGGTGAGTTTCATTATTATATTGTTGACTTGGGGAGAAACATGTAAGTGAGACCCCAAGGCTTCACTCCAACCTTCCTCTTTAAAATCAAGGATGGCAGTCTTCCAGACTGCTTCTACCACATGGTCGGGGATGACACCTTGTTGTTTAAAGGAACTAGTATTTTTGGTTTGGACAATCCAATGCAATAATGAAAAAAAAAATAGAGATGTTGCATCTGTTGTCCTTCAATTGTGACCCAAGGGCATGGCACAACTAGAGGTATACATAGAAATAATGACGGGGGACCTGATCCCTTGTCTTTGTCTGAATAAAGGACAGTAGGGTGTTATCAGCATATATATCTAGTAGTATGTGCAAGGGCTTTTTGTCATGGCCTACCATTGGGATAGGCCATGAATATCTGATTGTTTGGGGTCAACACTTGGCTTCTTCACTGATCAAGACTGTTGCTGGGCCAGGAGCACATTATCCACGGCTAATACATAGAGATGAGCGAACACTGTTCGGATCAGCCGTTCTGAACAGCACGCTCCCATAGAAATGAATGGAAGCACCTGGCACGGCGACCGGCCGCCGGCAAAGTGTATGTGCCATGTGCTTCCATTCATTTCTATGGGAGCGTGCTGTTTGGAACGGCTGATCCGAACAGTGTTCACTCATCTCTACTAATACACACATGGACAAAATTGTTGGTACCCCTCGTTCAATGAAAGAAAAACCCACAATGGTCACAGAAATAACTTGAATCTGAGAAAAGTAATAATAACCAAACTACATGTTGACAATCCACAAAGCTACTAGGAGAATGTCCTATGGACAGATGAGACAGATGTGGTGTTTGGATTATAAACAAAAAGTGATCTCACTAAACATTAGTAGAATTGCACCAAATAACCTTGTATGAACGTAGGCTAACAGCTCTGATCTGTGTTTTTAGTCAGGACTTTGGCACAGTGTTGAATTCGTGTCTAAATCGTGGTTTTGGAAGACTTCTTGACAGCATCGCAGAGTTCTTTCGACCAAACGAGAAAGAATTGAATCACAACAGTTCATTGAACAGGTACATTCTTATATTGTCCCGCACATCAACATACAAATTTAAGAAAATACTTGTAGTTTGAAATATTTAAGATGCATAAAGACATATGGCTACAGGTAGTACTGTACTTTCAAAAATTGTTCAGGAATACAGTCCTATGAAAAAGTTTGGGCACCCCTATTAATCTTAATCATTTTTTTGTTCTAAATATTTTGGTGTTTGCAACAGCCATTTCAGTTTGATATATCTAATAACTGATGGACACAGTAATATTTCAGGATTGAAATGAGGTTTATTGTACTAACAGAAAATGTGCAATATGCATTAAACCAAAATTTGACCGGTGCAAAAGTATGGGCACCCTTATCATTTTATTGATTTGAATTCCCCTAACTACTTTTTACTGACTTACTGAAGCACAAAATTGGTTTTGTAACCTCAGTGAGCTTTGAACTTCATAGCCAGATGTATCCAATCATAAGAAAAGGTATTTAAGGTGGCCAGTTGCAAGTTGATCTCCTATTTGAATCTCCTCTGAAGAGTGGCATCATGGGCTACTCAAAACAACTCTCAAATGATCTGAAAACAAAGATTGTTCAACATAGTTGTTCAGGGGAAGGATACAAAAAGTTGTCTCAGAGATTTAACCTGTCAGTTTCCACTGTGAGGAACATAGTAAGGAAATGGAAGACCACAGGGACAGTTCTTGTTAAGCCCAGAAGTGGCAGGCCAAGAAAAATATCAGAAAGGCAGAGAAGAAGAATGGTGAGAACAGTCAAGGACAATCCACAGACCACCTCCAAAGAGCTGCAGCATCATCTTGCTGCAGATGGTGTCACTGTGCATCGGTCAACTATACAGCGCACTTTGCACAAATAGAAGCTGTATGGGAGAGTGATGAGAAAGAAGCCGTTTCTGCACGTACGCCACAAATAGAGTTGCCTGAGGTATGAAAAAGCACATTTGGACAAGGCAGCTTCATTTTGGAAACAAAAATTGAGTTGTTTGGTTATAAAAAAAGGCGTTATGCATGGCGTCCAAAAAGAAACAGCATTCCAAGAAAAACACATGCTACCCACTGTAAAATTTGGTGGAGGTTCCATCATGCTTTGGGGCTGTGTGGCCAATGCCAGCATCGAGAATCTTGTTAAAGTTGAGGGTCGCATGGATTCCACTCAGTATCAGCAGATTCTTGAGAATAATGTTCAAGAATCAGTGACGAGGTTGAAGTTACGCCGGGGATGGATATTTCAGCAAGACAATGATCCAAAACACCGCTACAAATCCTCAGGCATTCATGCAGAGGAACAATTACAATGTTCTGGAATGGCCATCCCAGTCCCCAGACCTGAATATCATTGAACATCTGTGGGATGATTTGAAGCGGGCTGTCCATGCTCGGCGACCATCTAACTTAACTGAACTTGAATTGTTTGTCCAAAATACCTTTATCCAGGAACTGATTAAAAGCTACAGGAAGCGACTAGAGGCTGTTATCTTTGCAAAAGGAGGATGTACTAAATATTAATGTCACTTTTCTGTTGAGGTGCCCATACTTTTGCACCGGTCAAATTTTGGTTTAATGCATATTGCACATTTTCTGTTAGTACAATAAACCTCATTTCAATCCTGAAATATTACTGTGTCCATCAGTTATTAGATATATCAAACTGAAATGGCTGTTGCAAATACCAAAATATTTAGAACTAAAAATGATTAAGATTAATAGGGGTGCCCAAACTTTTTCATAGGACTGTATATACAGTACATTTTAATTTTGTTGTAAAATGGTTGTAACTAGCACATACATACAGTACTGTATTTCACATACAGAAACTGAAAATTAAAACTCTAAATGTGTTAGGGCTGCACAATCACGGCCATGTTCTCTGTTCAGTGCCCACCCTGAACACATTACAGGAGGGAGGAAGACCCCACCTTTCTTTCCTTACTGCAACCAATGATCTCTCGAGTACTGGGAACAGTGGGAGGGAGTTGCTTTGTGTAACTGTAGGGAGGAGAATGTTGCAAACAAGAACATGTCCGCATGTACGGCTAGTGACAACCACAGCAGGTATAAGATGACTTAGGTCTTAAAGACGTCCATTTTTAAAAAAAAAAAAAAATTATTATTTTTTTTTTAATTAAGCTGAGGGAGGTGAAAAAAAAACAACACACACCTGTCATCCGGGTGCCTCCCATGGTTCTGCTGCTCTAACGTTTTCTTGAAGTGGAACTCCTCGTCTGCTATAATGTTCTGCGACCCTTTCCTCTGGCCGCTGAAAACATTGGAGCAGCAGGACTGTACCGGAGTATCAGGGACAGGTGAGTATAGTTTTTTGTTCTGTTTTTTTTGTTGTTGTTGTTTTTTTTATTTTTTTTATCCCCCAGCCTAATTTAAAAAAAATAAAAATTATCCTGGAAAATCCCTTTAATGACTTGTTCTGTCCATGAGACACAGTCTCTGTGCATATATACTTCCCAGACTGAATGGAACTTACTGCATCACAGTGACTTGGGATTCATAGTGATTAACCCTCTCATGTACCTCTCATTAGCCTCAAAGATAATATAGCGCCTCACATAATGGTATTTTTATGTTTTTATTTTTTGGGGGGGGCTGGTAGCTGGTACCTGGGGAACCAAATGATGAAAACTATTGACTATCCTGAATTTCAAATATCATTTATCTTTCAGGAGTCATATTGACTCTTGCCCTAATACATTTATATAGTAACATAGTACATGAGGTTGGAAGAAGACAAGGGTCCATTAGGTTCAACCTATAACTTTATAGCATTGATTCGGAGGACCCAGGAGGCTAATAAAAATTAGAAAATTCCTGAATGGTAGGGAGGAAAAAATCCTTCCTGACATCAATAAAGTTCCATGCAGACAAAAATACCTTGTTTAAGCTGTGTTTTGTTTTTTTACAGCTGGTGCACTGATCCATTATATTTGTAATGGCCCCATGCATACACCTGTTAATAAATATACAAAAAAAGGAGACCCCAGCCTTTTATGTGGTATAACATTGAATGCCTCTGAAAGGTCCAGAAACACCACGTCTACTGCATTACAGATCTAGAACTGACCTCTTTAGAGAAGCTGACTAGATTGGTTTGACTAGACAAATCCCTTAAACACATTATGATTGGATGGTATTTTCATTGAGATACTCTAGTATGGCATCTTTTAGAAAACCTTCAGATATTTTTTGAGGTTAAACTCCCCAGCCTGTGGTTCCAGAGTATTGTATTTCATTAATGAAAATTTATATCATTTTATGTTTTTTAGAATTACTCTACATTCTTCAACAGGAAAAAAAGTTTCAACTATTAATCATACATTCTTAACCATTAATATTTTGATAAATACTCAAAATAAACTTCTTTTACAGCCTTTCCAACATAAGTCTTCCACTGGCTAAAATTATCCCTATAGTCAATGGACAGATCCACTCCATATGCAGTGAAATGCCCAGTCACTTTGTTCAGGTAAGAACTATATATTTATACATACTATAGTTAGTATTTATGAAAGGAGAATTGTTTTGTAAGATCTAGCAGGACATATAGTGTATGTTCCCACAGGGATGGAACGCTATAGATGTCTGTAGCAGGAAAATTGCATTTTTTGTTTGTTTTTACAAATTTTGACACACCAAGCTCAAAAGGTTAGCCATTATATATATATATATATATATATATATATATATATATATATATATATATATATATATATATATATATATATATATATATACACACACACACACACATACACACACACACTAGCAGGAAGACCCAGCTTTGCACGGGTATATTTAACTTTTATTTTTTTTTTCTGTAGTGGCCCCATAAGAATTGCCCAGTTTTGCAATGGTGTATTTTGTGTGTGTGTCCGTAAGCGTCACGTGATCATGTGTATCTCATTTTGGATATCAATGAAAAACCTGCGATCGGTTGTTATGGATACCTGGAGTAAAGCTGTGTGAATGTGACCTTTTGTAGCAGTGTCATCCACAGCGCCCTGTCCCTTTAAAGCTGACATACACCAGTGAAGAAAAATGTCTGGGTTGCTAAGGAAACCTGGAGTAAAACTCTGTGTGGTACTCTATGCAGAGCTGCGTATCTAATCCCCCAGCGTCTGGTACTGTGTGCAGAGACGCGTATCTAATCCTCCCCGTGTGGTACTGTGTGCAGTGGTGCGTATCTAATCCTCCGGCATGTGGAACTGTGTGCAGATACGCGTATCTAATCCTTCAGCTTGTGGTCTTTGTGAAGTCGCACGTATCTAATCCTCCGGCGTGTGGTATTGTGTGCAGACGCACGTATCTAATCCTCCAGGGTGTGGTATTGTGTGCAGATGCGCGTAAATAATCCTCCGGGATGGGGTACTGTGTGCTGGGGCACATATCTAATCCTCTGGCGTGTGGTACAGTGTGCTGAAGCGCATATCTAATCCTCCGGCGTGTGGTATTGTGTACAGATGTGCATATCTAATCCTCTGGCATGTGGTACTGTGTTCAGATGCACGTAACTAATCCTCTGGCACGTGGTACTGTATGCAGACACGCATATTTAATCCTGTGGCGTGTGGAACTGTGTGCAAACGTGCATATCTAATGCTCTGGGGTGTGATACTGTGAGCTGACCTGTATATCTAATCCTCTGAGGCGTGTATCTCAGTTTGGATATCAGTGTTTGATTGTGCATGTGGAGTGACCGTCTGTATGGCAGTTGGAATACGAGTGAAAGACTTGCAGGCTTGTATTGGCTAATGGGGGGGGGGGGGCATTGTTTTGGGAATGCAGTATCTCAGCAACAGTACATCTGAGCAAGTTGAGGCCTCATCTTCAACCTTCCCAGACACCTTAAGTATCTGTGTGCCAAATTTGGTGAAGATCGGTCCAGTTGTTAGGTCGCGCATAAAGAACAGATAGACAGACAGAAATTCATTTTTATAATATAGAGAGAGCCTATCCTATAATATAGAGGTATCCTACTAATATAAATGTGAAAGTTAAAACAGCTAGCAAGCTGCCAATTTGGATTAAAGGTGTTTTCCCATCCAGTGTGTCAGCATGTTGCCTGGAGCAGATCAGATAATATGCAAATGCAAGTACAGAATGGACTGAGGGTTAGCTGAGTGTTTACATAGAGAGATAACAGACCTGGATGAGATAAGCTGCTGCAGGAGCAGTGTAATATAGTCGTGGAGCCATATCATTTACAGGGAAAAAAGTAGCCTATGTTTTAATCGAGGTTACAACTTATCTATGTGCCAAATATCATTCAAAAACATTGAGCCGTTTTTGCATGATTGAGGAACAAATATCCAAACTTTCACATTTATAATAATATAGGATAGGATTATAATATTAATAGGATAGGAGGAAGGATAGGATAGGAAGAAGGATAGGAGGATTATGGTGGAAAATAAGTATTTGGTCAATAACAAAACTTCATCTCAATACTTTGTTATATAGCCTTTGTTGGCAATGAGGTCAAACACTTTCTGTAAGTTTTCACAAGGTTGGCACACACTGTTGTTGGTATGTTGGGCCATTCCTCCATGTAGATCTCCTCTAGAGCAGTGATGTTTTGGGGCTGTTGCTGGGCACACAGAATTTCAACTCTTTCCAAAGGTTTTCTATAGGGTTGAGATCTGGAGACCGGCTAGGCCACTCCAGGACCTTGAAATGCTTCTTATGAAGCCACTCTTTCATTGCCCTGACAAGCGTGCCTGGGATTATTGTCATGCTGAAAGACTCAGCCATGTTTCATATTTTGACGATGGAAGGAGATTTGCACTCAAAATCCCACGACACATGGCACCATTCATTCTCTCATGTACACGGGTCACTCGTCCTGGTCCCTTTGCAGAGAAACAGCCCCAAAGCATGATGTTACATCCCCATGCTTCAGAGTAGGTTGGTGTTTTTTGGAAGCAACTCTGCATTCTTTCTCAGTTCCAGTTTGGTTTCATCAGACCATAGGACATTCTCCCAATACTCTTCTGGATCATCCAAATGCTCTCTAGCAAACTTCAGACTGGCCCGAACATGTACTGCCTTAAGCAGGGAGACACTTCTGGCACTGTAGGATTGGAGTCCCTGGCAACGTAGTGTGTTACTTATGGTAGCCTTTGTTACATTGGTCCCAGCTCTCTGCAGGTCATTCACTAGGTTCCCCCCGTATGGTTCTGGGATTTTTGCTCACCGTTCTTATGATCATTTTGACCCCCTGGGGTGAGATCTTGTGTGGAGTCTCAGATCGAGGGATATTTTCACACCAAGCTGCTTGCCTAATGCAGATTCAGTCTTCCCAGCCTGGTGCAGGGCTACAATTTTGTTTCTGGTGTCCTTCGACAGCTCTTTGGTCTTCACCATAGTGGAGTTTGGAGTGTGACTATTTGAGGTTGTGGACAGGTGTCTTTTATACTGATAACAAATTCAAACAGGAGCCATTACTACAGGTAATGAGTGGAGGACAGAGGAGCCTCTTAAAGAAGAAGTTAAGTTGGGTTCACACAGTGATTTTTGGACTGGATTTTGACGTGGAATCCGCCTCAGAATCCGGTAAAAAAAACCCTGCTTCCTATTGACTTCAATGGGAGCCGTTCACTTCTTTTTTCCGCTTGCGGTTTTGTGCCACTCGCAGATAAAAGAAGCGACCTGCCCTCTTTTGCCGTGGATTCCGTGGCGTGAACACTCCCTCCCGACTAGGCCCATTCATTTGGGCCTAATCCGGAGCAGAATGCCGAACTGGATGCCGGTGCATTGCATCAAAATCCTGTCCAAAAATCCCTGTGTGAACCCAGCTTTACAGGTCTGTGAGAGCCAGAAATCTTGCTTGTTTGTAGGTGACCAAATACTTATTTTCCACCATAATTTGCAAATAAATTTTTCCAAATCAGACAATGTGGTTTTCTGAATTTTTCTCATTTTGTCTCTCATAGTTGAGGTCTACCTATGATGTCAATTACAGGCCTCATCTTTTTAAGTGGGAGAACTTGCACAATTGGAGGCTGATTAAATACCCCCCCCCCCACACACACACACACACACACACACACACACACTGTAATTTAGAAAGTAGGCAGGGGGAGGGTGTTTAGATTAGTATAGAAATTCCATTTTATCTCGGTCAACCCTTTTGATAGGGGAGATGAAACCATTAAATAAATCCTGATAAAGGCCCAAACTGTGGCAGTAAGGCTTGAAAGTAAAAATGTGTCCTCGTCTATCAAATATTTTGAAACAATGTGATGAAAACACCTACATAATCTTGGGGTGGTTAGTCTATAATGTCTGTACATTGATTATTATTCCATAGGATCTTCTACTCATGGAACAAGTAAAGGACTTTGCTGCCAACGTGTATGAAGCTTTTAGCACCCCCCAGCAGCTGGAAAAGTAATGGTCCATGACACCGTCTCCTGAGAATCCAGTGGGACATCTATGTTTACAGCCTATGTATAACATTCCTTTTTAACAAAAGTACGTTGTTCCCTTGTGGACCTGAGGAATGGATGTATGATGTCAATGCTGTACCATGAAGAAGAGACTTCAGTACATATTCAGTCACTACAATATTAAGTATCTGCTTTCTACTCACCAGGATGCCATTTAGAGCAGATTCATTGGAAACCTTCAAATCTGTCTTTACCTAATCGTATATGAAATATATTTATTACAATTTTTGGTACGAAAGGTCCATTAGCTTTATAGTGCAAAACAATTGAATGTGGCATGAATAGCTTACAGGGAGCTTTACAGATATGAGCAGTTCTAAAGGGCCTTACTAACCAGCATATTGCTAAATTGTAACTATTTTTAATATGCTAGATAAAACATAATTTTATGACTATAAGAAGTTCAGGCCATCCAGTGTATTTGTGAAGAGAATGTTGTATACTTGTGTGACCATTTTCTTTTTGGACCATGTTCCTTTCACTAGTAAATAAAACAAAGCTACAGTTTTTTTAGCTTGGGATTACTATACCGATGCTGCTGGGTATCAATAGTTTGCATTGTACATTTTGTTTTATGCCACATGTACTGAAATTTAGGCATCAAGGGGAAATTATGCGAATTGTTATATCTGAAGTTAACAATGCCAGCAAATCTTCATAAGTTTACAAAAATCATTGGAACTTGCCTCTACAATGAATATGCAAATGTAGTAGCGCTGAATTTTTTATGGAACCGTAAAGCTAGTTAAGATAAATGCTCTATATTTACATGCAGTCCGATAGAAAACCAGTTTATACTTAAAGGGGCTCTATCACTGGGAAAAGTCATTTTTAACTAATAACATCCTTGCATAGGCTTGAGAAATGCTATTCCACACCTGCCTTTAGTATGTAGATTGCCTCTGTGGTTTCTGAATAAGTCCGTTTTTATTCATATGCTAATGAGTTTTCAGCCAGCACAGGAAGTTCCCAGCTGCACTCGTCTCTCCTATTATCTACTATGTGTGTGCAAACAGGAAGCTGCAGCAGCCTGTGCTGTGCTCATAGGAAACAACAGGAGAGGAGTGCACGATGTATCGTGCACCAGTCTTTATTAGCATATGAATAAAAATGGACTTATTCAGAAACCACTGAGGCAATCTGTATACTAAAGGTAGGTGTGAAATAGCATTTCTAAAGGCTATGCAAAGATGTGATTAGTTAAAAATGACTTTTCCTAGTGATAGAGCCCCTTTAAACTCCACCATATGTGTAGAATCTGTGGATCTCTTATTTTCCTATTTTTTTCTCCCTAATAGTATAAATTTGAAGCAAAACAACACTTTTGCTCCAAGCAGTAAGAAGAATGTTTTTTTCTTTGATATCTTAAAGGGGTACTCCCATGTCGCATACTTACCAGTCTTCGTTTCTGTGAATTCTTCTGTCTTCCGGCTTTGTCTCGTCATTGGTGGGCGGGGTCACATATGCAAAGCCAAGCGGCGAGATGCCGCCGGCCCTGCGTGCGCGCTCATACACCAGTCTACCCTTCACAATGCAAATACAGACCCGACACCCTGCGGGTCTGTATTCGCATTGTGAAGGCTAGACTGGTGTATGAGCTTGCACGCAGGGCTGGCGGCATCTCGCCGCTTGGCTTTGCATATGTGACCCCGGAGCAGAACAGCATCGCTTCTGCCGCTGCTGTCTGCAAGCGATGTGCCTGTGCCGACGTCTGCTGGCTTCATGCAGGGCAGGCACATAGCGATGTTGCTGGCTTCACCTGTCCCCCAAAGGGTAAACTATCCCCCCCCCCCCCCCACTCCAGGCTCGCTCCCGTGTACTTAGCCCCTCCTCCCTCCCCCCTCAGAGCAGGCAGACACATCACTTGACTCAGAAGCAGCTAGGTCAGGGCTGTGGCCACAAAAAAAATGAATAAAGTGAGATAGTGGCCAAACAAAAAGCAGTTTTGCTGAAGCATTGTATTTAGGAAAAGTCTTACATTCACATTTACAAGCATTATAGATAGGATCCTTGTGACGGGACAACCCCTTTAAACAAAAAAGAAAAAAAATCAATGAAGAAAATACAAGCAAAATTGCCTAATTTGCTTCAAAATTGGTGCATAAAATACAGAAGTGGTCTAATAATTTTATAAACCTTTGGTGGACTTTCTTTTTCCCCAAAAATAAATATTTTGCAGCTGAAGACCACGAGCCAGAGAGGGAGATCTTGTTGGACAATTCTGACAAATGAAGACCTGTGAATGTATTGGCTATCAAGAACATTGCAGTTTTGTGCCAGTATTTTGTATTGTTGTTTGCCATAAAGTAAGAAGTGGATTCGGCAGAATTAAGTCCAAATCCTTTATTATTTGCTGTTAAATCTATTTTTGGCCTAGGTTTCAAAAAGCTACAGTGGTGGTTGATTAAAAAAAACAAAAACCTGCATGTTAACCCCCCAAGCTAGATTATTATATGTCATTTATTAGTGGCCTGCAAGATTTCTTCAACTAACTGTTTAGCATTGAAATGAAACAATTGGTTTAATTTTGCATAATTCAGAGCTGTAATATCCTAATGTTATGTTCTGTATTTAAAGGTAGAAAAAATAAAATTGTGATCCTTCAGAAAGGTATGGAAGGTAATCTTACAAGTAACTGTATTTGGGAGTTACCCCCTCACACAGTGTCTCGTGTGGGAAGGAAGTCACTTTCTCTGTTTATTCCAGGGTGCTCACATTGAGTTTCTTATATGAATAAATGGAAAAGGTGACTTCAAATCTGCACAAGATGTGGTGTCTTAGGGCTAGTTCACACGGGGCGCAGATTTTGGTCCTGATTGTGACGCAGAAAGCCGTGTCAGAATAGGGCCAAAGTGCGCCTGTCGCGGCTTCAGGCAGATGCAGTTTCCCGCTCCAGAGTAGGCCCAAATGAATGGGCCTAGTCCGGGGGGTGCTGCTGCGAGGCGGACACCAGGGCTGAATGAGCCACAGAATCCGCCTGAAGAAAGGGCAGCTCGTTTTTTTTTTTCCGTGAGCGACAACATGCCATTCACGGAAAAAAGTAAGCTAGCGGTCTACATAGACCTCCATTGTGAGGGGGCGGATTCTGACGTGGATTCAGCACCAAAATCTGCCCCCTCTTGCCCCGTGTGATTGAGCCTTTAGGGTATGTTTACATAATGGAATTTGCTGACTCCGCTTCAGAATCCACAGTGTGAGCTACTGAGGAGACCCAATCATCTGAGCTTTGTCAGCGAGAGAAACCAGCAGTGAAAAGCTGGAGGAGCGCAGAAAGGAGAGAAATTTCAGGTAGAAGTCTGCCTTAAATTTCGCACCCATTTCTGCCATGTGAACATAGTCCAAATGCTGGTCACATGACACAGCTGTGGATTACTTACAAATACCAGTGAGATTGCATTCAGAATTTATAGTGTCCCTTTCTCAGAGACTTAACATTGTTGTGGGAGTGTTACTTTACATTTATTATGAGAGCTTTGCATACTGTAACACTCACTGTAGATATGTTTTTAATGAAAGCTGGTAATCCAGCAATGAAATGTCTATAATTCAATAAATTAGTGTTTTATTTATATTGTATGCCTATATTTATGAATACTTGTTAATGCTAGATTTACACAAACATTTGGATCTGCATGGGGACTCAAAAGACGGAAACCCTGTTCACTGGTTGGGGCCCACATTGCGTGAAAGCTGCATTTGGCTGTGGCATAAACGTAGAAAAAATTGCAGTGTTTTACAGTACCTGCAAAGTGGATAGGATTCTAGCGAATCACATACACACATCGCGGAAAAATATGGGCAGTGACCTGTCGAGGTTTTGAAAATCGCAGCATGTCAATTATACCTGAACAAACACCGGTGGTTTCCCTATAGGTACAATGGAGAGTCCGCAGAGGAAACATCTGCATATTTTCAGTGAAAAGTGCTGTGGGAAAACTATGATGCATTGCTGCTGCAGATTTTCCCGCTGCAGTTTTTTGTGGTCCGCTACAATGAGGCCTTAGCTTAAACGGATTCTACCATTAAAAACTTTTCTAGTTGACACGTCGGATTCATCTTAAGAAAGGCTAGTCTTCTCCTACCTTTAGATGTCTTTTTCATCCCGCCATTCGGTTAAAAATCCGTTTTTTTGTTGGTATGCAAATGAGTTCTTTTGCAGCACTGGGGGCAGGCCCCATCGCTCAAACAGCACTGAGGGCGTCCCTAATGCTTCGAGAGAACGCTCTCCAGCGCTGTCTCCATCTTCATCAGCCACGGCCTCTTCATCTCTTCCGGCGCTGGGGGTCACACTTGTACGCTTGCGCAGGCAGAGCGGAGTGCACATGCCGCCGGTCATTTTTTTGTGGCCACTTACGCGAGCATGCGCAGTACGCTCCTTTAATGTACAGAGCTACTGCGCATGCTCGCGTAAGCGGCCACAAAAAAACAGCTGCCGGCATGTGCACTTGGCTCTGCCTGCGGCCCGATGGCAGAGCCGACTGCATAGGCGTACAAGTGTGACCCCCAGCACCGAAAGAAGAAGAAGATGAAGAGGCCATTGCTGACGAAGATGGAGACGGCACTGGAGAGAGTTCTCTCGCAGCATTGGGGACACCCACCAGTGTTTGAGCGCTGGGAGAGAACTCATTTGCATACCGACAAAAAACAGATTTTTAACCGAATGGCGGGATGAAGAAGACATCTAAAGGTAGGAGAATAGCCTTTCTTAAGGCTATTCTGACGTGTCAACTAGAAAAAAAAAAGTTTTTAATGGTAGAATCCATTTAAAAAGCGCTTACATGCAGAAAATGACTATAAACTGTAAGGGAGTTCGCTATATCTCTGCCGATTTTATACTGAAAGAGACCTATGAAGACTCCAAGGCAGATATGAATCCAGCCTTACATTGAATTATAGTTAGTACATGTATTCTAACTGAAGCTGATAGAGGCACTCTCCTGCTGAGCCCAGACAATGTAAGGGCTAAACGGGAAGAGAGGAGGATGGTCTTTTTTCTATAAACTACTCAGATACTATTATATTATACCAGCAGTTAATGGTCTCATACTATGGAAACTGCATTATATCAAGTGGTCAATTGCATTCTTATACATACGTAACACCATTTCTTGTTGCTATGTTCTGATGTTTTTAATACAATATAATGAATAAAAGTTATGTTTTAGTCAACCTATATTCTAATGATATACTTCAATATCGACCTAAGGCTGAAACCCCACGTTACGGAAACACAGCTTCTTTTGTTGCAGATTTTGCTGTGTTTTTTTGAGCCAAACCTAGGAGTGGCTACAAAAGGAATAGGAAATATACAGGAAGTTCTTATACTTCTACCTTCTGCTCAATCCACTCCTGACTTTGGCTCAAAAAAACGCAACAAAAAAGTTGCATTTCCGCAAAGTGGGGCTTCAGCCTAAGACTTTTTTTTTTTTTTTTGTACAGACCGGCCGTATTGTACATTTTCTAAGTATAACTCTACACCAGGTTAGCAACCTTTGGCACTCCAGCTGCTGTGAAACTAAAACTCCCAACATGCTTCAGTATTTCCATGGAGGGAAGCAGTTAAGTCCAGTAGGCTGCTATAGGTAAGCCGATAGATGAATGCAGTTAAAACTGCAGTTCCTGGTGTCCTAGTGGTGGGCACAAGTACTTAGAATAGCATACACAGAGCGTTTGTAGTGCTCGGGTATAAATAGGGCAGTCCTGGGCCTAAGTCCTGACCTCCTCCTCACATCATAGCTAGCGGCCAATCTGATTGACTAGATACATCCGTCCCTTGTGGCTAGGTGACCAGGATGCTGTCCGAGCATCCAGACAGACTAAAGGAGATTGTTATCTCTGTTTTTAAGTGATCTCACAGTAATGTAGTATCATAATCAGCATCCATCCTCTCATAGAGGAATGTACCTAGGTAAATATTGATGGAAAGAAAGTAGTGTATTCAGTGAACCTGAGTCATGGAACTACAAGTCCCAGCATTTCCAGACTAAGTCATCATCAATTACACTATCATAGTTGATTAAAACAGAAGGTCCTAAAATCTACCTCTGTCTTAAAACTTCATTTGGAGAGTGTGTGTCTTTGATTATATCAGTAAAGAGCACACAGCCTCAAATGAGTCATTAACTCTCCATTAACTTATGAAGAGTATTCATTAGAACCCTGTATTTAGGTGTCCTGTACTTATTAATAGAGAGCTGGGCGCTACAGTAAGTACAGGACACCTACGTAGGTTTAATAAAGCATCCTATGGGATCCCCTTAGCCGGGATGCAGGGCATTGGCATTCTGTTGTGGCTTTCTTATGCTGTTTAGGCCCGGATAAATGGGACTAATCAGCAGGGACTCCCAAATCCGCTGCAAGATCGAGAAAGACGTCTTTCTGCCATCTCTGCCTCCCATTCAGGGACAAAATCCACTTCCAAATCAGTGGCAGTTTCCTCTGTGTAAACCTAGCCTAAGTGTCCATTGTTAACATTTTGTAACAGATGCTAGTAGTGTCACTAACAGTAGTGTGAACGCCCCTAAATGTATAGTATAGAAGTTGATACCTTAAATTGCCATAATATTACAAATAAACCCATCTTTTTTAAGTTACTGAAATTTGCAAGTGTGGGAAAATGTATTAATCAAGCACTTATGTTTTTATATATGTGATTAAGGTTCTTCATACCACTGGAAAGGGCTCCTGTGATGGAAAAGTGAAAAAAAAAACAGCAACAAACCACTTTTTTTTTTTTTTTTATTAAAAAAAAAAAAAAAAAGTACAACACTATTACGTTATTCTATAAGCATAGTGTTCCACTGGATATCAAAAGGTAAATTTTCCCCATTTAATGTGCTAAACTTGCAGTTTTCAACCTTTACAGGAATCAGAACTTTATCCGGTGCCTTGGTGTTATAACAGTTTCATTCAGGTTAGTGATCTTCAGTGTCCAACCCCATGGGGATACCATTTCTGTAGGACTGAGTGTTGGCAATGATATAATCATTCCTTTCTCTCCTGCTGGCAACCATTTTAGTTTTCCTTCATATCCAACCAGATGAACCTGGAACAAACAACGCCATTTAAAAATCAAATTTCAATAATGAACTATTTTTTTCTTATTGATCCCACAATACAAATGACATTGTTGCCCATAGTAATCAATCACAAATTAACATTCATTTTTCAGAGGTAAACAATAAAATTAAAGTTGTGCTGTGACTGGAGGAAATGGGCAACCATTTTTTATTCCATCCTTGTAGGGAGTTGGAGGACTTGAAAGGTCCTCTAAGATTCAGTGTACTATCAGTTTTGCCGGTATCTGTCCCCATTCCAGGGATAGTGCAGCGATATCAGTAGCCAAATCTAATGGTATGAGTAACCCTGGAACTAGGATAGATGCCTGCACAACTGAAAGTGCACAAGTGTAGGCTTGCAACAGTATATAACACTCCATATCTTAGAGAACCTAAAGGTCGTCTTTAAGAAAACATTTTCAAAATTTACGAATGTCACTGAGCTCTACCAAATTGTTTTCGTTTTTTTGTTTTTGAAGACTACAGCAGATATGTAACCTAACATTAGGACCGGGTGATTATGAATAAAATATAACGTAATATATACAGTTACAAGGCCATATCACAAAATTAAAAGCTGATCAACCCAAGCCACAATTGATGGATGATAGGACACCAAGAGTCCACCAAAGATACTACATACAGTAAATAAAATAGCGCCAGGTACCCAGGGTGTATGTTCTGGACCAAGTTCCATAATAAATAACCCATTGCACTTCTGGAAAGAGGGATGTCCTTATCACTTCCAATGGTCAAAATGAGTGCCAGGTTTATTTAACATTTAGTACCATTTATTGAAAAGATTATTGAAAAGTATAATAGAAAAGACAAAAAGAGAAGTACCTGAAATTTAGAGACATGTATATATCTTCAAAAAGACAGGCGGCACACCAAAAAGTATGTGGTGAAAAAGTGAAGGATGTCTATTGCCTCATGCTGCGATGTTTTGGCTCAAAGAGCCTGTTTCAAACATGATTAAAACAGGCACTTTGAGCCAAAACATTGCAGCACGATAACCCAGCTACAATAAGAAAATCATAGCTGGGTTCCTGACAAGTCCCAGACCATAGAAAGTTTCTGCATTTGTGGTCGTATCCACAGGCAACCGATCAAGATAACGATCACCACCAGATGATTAGAGAAAATCTTTCAAGGGATTCTACCATTAAAACCCTTTTTTTTGTGGATAAGACGTCGGAATAGCCTTTAGAAAGGCTATTCGTCTCTTACCTTTAGATGTGATCTCCGCCACGCAGTTCCTTAGAAATACTGGTTTTTACCGGTATGCAAATTAGTTCTCTGGCAGCAATGGGGCCAGGTCCCAGCGCTGGAAATGCAATGGGGGCGTCCCCACTGCTGCTCGAGAACACAATCCTGCGACGCCTCTATCTTCCGCTGGATCCTCCCCTTTTTTCGTCGTCTTTCTTCGGCACCTCAGACGCCTGCGCAGTTGGCTCTGCCAGTGAGACACTAGTAGAGCCAACTGCACATGCCGGCCGGCGGCCGTATTTCCGAGGCCGCAATTATGCACAGTCAGCTCTACTAGTGTCTCATTGGCAGAGCCAACTGCGCAGGCGTCTGAGGTGACGCCGAAGAAAGTTGACGAAAGAAGGGGAGGATCCAGCATAAGATAGAGGCGTCGCTGGAGCCTGTTCTAAAGGTAAGAGACGAATAGCCTTTCTAAAGGCTATTCCAACGTCTTATCCACAAAAAAAAAAAAAAGGGTTTTAATGGTAGAATCCCTTTAAACCCTGCAGAATTTTTAACTACTTATATTTGCAAAAATGTTTAACTTTTAATTATCTATAAATATAATTAAGTTCATGTGAATACCCCTTTAACTGGTTAAGTACCAGGTCTAAAAGTGCCTCAGCAGGCCTCATTTTTCAAAACTGACATATGTCTCTTTATATGGCAATAACTGAGACACTATAACTTACACAAGTGATTTTGGGACTGTTTTTTCATGATACATTGTACTTCATGTTAGTGGTAAATATTGATCAAAATTTTTGTATTTATTTTTAAAAAATGTGGAAATTTGATGGAAATAGGCTGACTTTTTCTAGTCCCGGCAGGATCAACCAGATAATGGGTTCTTCAGGCAGCCTGAGGTCACTGGCCAAACCCCAGGCTGCAGAATACGGATACCAGAACCCCCTGATCTTGCCGTGGGAGGTGCTGGTGCGGCAGCAATTTAGCGGAACCCCTTAACAAACTTCCTAATGTTAAAAGATACTGAGACAGTTTACATCAGATACTGGAATGGTTCACAGTATCTGGTGGTTATCAGAATACTGATTAGTTTTTTGGAAAAGTCTAAGTGTACCTTTCCATCTTTCTAAACGGTCAACTTATATACATTTGCTTCCTTTTTTTTTTTTTTTTAAATAAAATTCAGCCACCTATAGTATGCCCTTCTGCCTCTCAGCGGACATATAACCCAAAACAATTACTGACCTCTGTTTTCCCAATAGACGATCTGGGTTCTCCAAGGATTATTTTCCAATTGGTCGGCCACTTCAGGAATATTGCGTACACAGCCTGCTCTTGCGATTTGTATGTATACCTTTTAAATAAACACTGTTTTAGTATTTCTCAAAGTATACCTAAAGAAAAATTATTCTTTATTGTGTTACATCCCTCCCCTATCCCTCACTGTTTCTGAATATGTCCATACACGGAGAAAACCATAGCTCATTCAAGCCTGTCGAGGAGGAGGAGAAGGCAAAGGCAGAAAGCATAGAGAAAAGTCAGATCAGTATGATCTCACCACAGAGCTGATTATTTCTTACTATCAAGCTACAGGCACATCTCCTTATAAATTGCTCTCCTCCACAGACCTCAATGACTTTGATCTTATCTCTTGCACAAACTGTAGGGAAGTGGAAAGAGAAAAAAAAATATTTATGTTTTGTTTTTTAATAAACAACTACACTAGGTTGGCGGCACATGTACAGTCACTCTCCATTATAGTCTATACATATAAGAAAACAGCTAGCTTGTTTTTGTCTCCACTATGGTCATTAACAGGATTTTCGTATTTGCACGTATCGCAAGGATAAAGGATTTCTGTCTGATTGCCGGGGTTTATTCACTGAGACATGGGACCCTGTGTGAATGGAGTTGTATTGTGTACATGCTCTGTATTGTGTCCAAGTCACTGCTACATTCACTTCTCTAGGTCTGACAAAGATAGCCAAGTACAAAGTGAAATGAATGGAGTTGTGGCCACAAATGAATGCTACGGTTTCATTACCAAATATATTATCCATCCTCCTAAGGGAAAACCCCTTTAATGTGCAGTAACCATGAATGCAACGAGAGGGGAAAAAAATGTAGAAAATACTGCAGGTATACAGAGCCTTATTATGCCCTAAAAAAACTAATGAGTTTTAGTCACACCATAAACAGCAGAAAATTAATATAACTAGAGAATTCCAGTGGACACTTAAATATTTCTACTTATGTTGCATACTGTTTGTGCCACTGTGCCTAGCCCATGTTGCTACAACCCTGAGACAGGGATAAAGTGTATGCTGCTTTTAGAGAGGTGTGGAAAACTACACATGCCATTATGGGAAAAAAAATCTGAGGTCTGTCAGAACCCCAGGCCATAGGCCAAGCCTCCTACACGATAAGAAGGGTTATTCTGAGTATAGCTGATTACAGCTCTATAGAGAGTTAGATAAAGTGGAGTTAGAGCTATCTGACACTAGATATGTGGACTGGGCATCCCTGGCTAGAACCATTACCTAGCTCATTCCCTTCCTACAATGGAACTCCCATTATACTTCTCCATTTGTCTGAAAGCTGTATGGTTTGCTGTTCCATCATCTTATGAACTAATTACGGCACCTACCACCATGGTCCCTTCCGAATATCATCACCTGGCTTAGTAAGACTGAAGACTAACTAGAACTGGAAGTAAACTGGAGGAACTACTACCAACACCATCAGGTACCTGCAAACCCCCTCAAAAGTGCACCAACTCAGGAGGTGTGTAGGCATTGGTTGAGTGTTTTGGCCATTGCTGACAACAATTACACTTATTCTCTGGATTGCCTCCAAAGGGTTACTGCAGAATGAGCAAACCAAAAAATGACTTTGTGACAGTACCGTACAGGGTTACAAAGTAAACTGAAGGTGCTTAAAAGGTGAGCTAAGCAAATTATAGCCAAAGTATTTGAAAGCATTTTCAGAAAACATGGCTCCTACCAAATTCCTGGTGTCACTGAATCATTTTGTGCTCTCCAAGGCTTTGTACTATAAATGGCTTCTCCATTAACTTTAAGCCATTTCCCCATCTGTTTCAAACGCTCTTCAAATATAACAGGAATTCGACCATCATGAGTGGGGCCAATATTCATTAGTAGGTTTCCACCACATGATACAGTTTCAACTAACGCCTGTTAAAATACAAGTAGCATGTTATTGCTTAGCAGTACAACAAAAAAAACTCTACAAACTCTAAACCCATTAAAAACATTTTCAAAATACTTAAGAAGCAACAAAAAGAAAACTGGCAAGAAAGAGAAATAAAGCTGGGTTCACATTTGCGGTGGAGTCTCTGTTTGTAGCGGGACCACTAAAGATTGGCAGAAAAAAAAAAAAAGTCCTGCACAGAAGACTTTCTTCCTCCCTGCTTTCAGTTTCAACACGACGGACTACCAATTGACTCCATTATAGTTAATGGAGTCCTCGTGGCTCCATCTGTTTTAATGGTCCACTTTCCCTTGTTTGAGTCCCCGGAAGGACCTGAATGACGGAGAGCCGTCGCTAGAGTGAACCTAGTGTAAGCATAAATTAAAGCATTTTTCCCTGAAATAATAAACAAGTCAGTACATACAGATAAGTGGAGATTCTGATATTGATGATCTTTCTTATCTATGGTCAGGAAAGGCTATCAATATTATAGACCCTGATATTTATATAAGTTTACATGTGCTGTCAATCATGTTAGGTTTTGCATGTGTTCAGACTTAGACCTACCTGTACCAGTTCTTCAATTGTCAATAATTCTGATATTAATGCATTCCTCCTATATCCCCAGGAGCGCTTATCAATGGTCATACAGTTCTCCCATTTGTGAGGCAGTAGGTGGCCAGGATTATAGCGGTCACTACATGTGTAATAGCCACCATGCTTACAGATGCAGCCAGATCCCCAACGGTCATTAGTTACTACGACATCTTTAACTGGGCTATAATGGGTGAAAAATATAAAGATATGGGTAAAATTAGCTACAATTTCAATTTATTAATGCCAAAAAAAAACATGAAATAAATTGCATCATCTCTGCTTTTTCCCTATATTTAATCAATATCAATGGAAAGTGACGATGTATACACCACAACATATCCATTGTTCATAGGAAGAGTGGAAGTCTAAGCTTTTGAATCTCCAAAGATCACATCTAATTTACACTCCAAACAAATCTTTATAGGGACTATAAAGACCGTTAACTTGCCTTTCATTATAGAGCCAAGCAAGGAATCCAGTGCTGTTCCAGTAGGTACTTGGGGCATCACCATCTCCATCTGACCAAAGAATTTCTGGCTTATATTTTATTACAATTTCATATAATTCAGGTAATGACTTACTATTTGGAAAATAGCATGTCTGGAAAGCATTCTGTTTATCAGTCAGAAAAAGAGGATTGAACCACTCAAAAAGGGAGTGGTAAAGTCCAAAGTGCAAATCTGTACTCTGCCGAATGGCATTTGCCAGCTCACCAACTAGGTCACGCTTTGATCCAACATCCAAGGAGTTCCAGTTCCAAGAAAATTTGGAGCCCCATAAGGTGTAACCTTTAAAGAAAATAAGAAATTATACTCATTTCTAAAATTTAGGAGGAAAAAAAACAAACACAAAAGGCTATACTTAGATGCACGATTGTAGATATGTTGCAATGAAAATCTACAAAGCATAATAGAACAAATGGTAAAAAAAAAAAAATTGCAGATCTTCAATAAAATGGTTTACGTAAAATGGTGATTTTCAGCAGATTTCCACTTTTGATTTTACTGTTTCCATCTGCAGCAAAATCATAAAATAAATAAATCATCATAAGAATACAATATCTGCCTTTAGTAAATCACTCTTTTTATTAACAGTCTTAAGACAGATAAGGGAGTCCTTAGTATATCCTCAACTTTTTAATCCTTATGTCTTCAGTGGTCTATGATTTGGGGACACCATTTCTAATATATATGGGACTTTGTTGATCCCTGCCAAGAAAACTGTTTTATATGCTAAGGTGGGAAGACGACAAGGGCATGGTGCTTGAGATTTCAGACTAGTCAAAAATGGTGGAGGCAACAGTAAAAATTTCGATCAACATGGCCTTCTACGTTTGTCTTGTCTAATCTTCCTTTTTGTATCTGTCTGAATTTGTTTGTGACGAGATCTAGATCTGGAAGTATTACCTTGAGCATTGCTCATTTTATTGTATCACTTAGAATATGCTAATTGTTCTATTGTAATATGTAACTCTGAAATACTTTTACATGTGCTTTGGTGAAAGTGTCCTCTTGAACTTTTTCAGTGTACCAATAATTTGTTAAAATAATCTACTGCAACTGTTCAAGGGAAACATTCTGATGTAATCTTTATTTTTCCTACTCAGTAAAAAAAATGTAAATAAAACAATATCCAAAATAATATAAATCTTTATTATCTGTAAGTGCTTTGAACTGTTTTAAGCAAGGAGTCTGTAGCAAATTGGCAATAAAATTGCAGCAAAAATCATAAACCGTCAATATTTTACCTTCATGGTGTTTTGAAGTCAGGACAACATACTTGGCACCGGACTCTTGTAAAATTTCTGCCCATTGCTTTGGATCGTAGAATTCAGCAGTAAATTGAGGCCCAAAGTCTTCATAGCGGAAACCAGGGGGGTAATTCTTTGACATAAAGTTGACATATGCCTCCGACTTACATCCTTCCCAATACCACCTTACAAAGAAAAATAAATAATTTAGCTATATATATATATATATATATATATATATATATATATATATATATATATATATATATATATAACCACCGAATTTAGGGAGAACTGACAACAAACACACACACAAAAGTACAGCTAATGGCTACTACAGTAGAAGATTAATATGTGACATCAGAATGGTTAAAGAGGACAAAAAAAAAAACCAAGCAAGCTAGATTTTCAATGCGAATCCACACTACGGGTGCATTCACACTGAGTAAACGCTAGCTTATTCTGAACGTAAAACACGTTCAGAATAAGCGGCGTCTAAAGCAGCTCCATTCATTTCTATGGGAGCGGGGATACGAGCGCTCCCCATAGAAATGAATGGGCTGCTTCTTTCACTCCGTGCAGTCCCATTGAAGTGAATGGGGAGTGCCGGTGTGTACGCTCCGGCATGAGCAGAGCTTGCCGTATACGCCGGCACTCCCCATTCACTTCAATGGGACTGCACGGAGTGAAAGAAGCAGCCCATTCATTTCTATGGGGAGCGCTCGTATCCCCGCTCCCATAGAAATGAATGGAGCTGCTTTAGACGCCGCTTATTCTGAACGTGTTTTACGTTCAGAATAAGCTAGCGTTTACTCAGTGTGAATGCACCCTACAATGGGAAAATTAAATAACCTTATGCGAACCATAGAATATGGGGGACATGTCATTTTAGCTACAGTCAACGCCGTAATAACAATGCCCATAAGAAAGTTGCACAAACGATAGGGGCAACACGGTGGCTCAGTGGTTGGCACTGCAGCTTTGCAGCGCTGGAGTCCTGGGTTTGAATCCCGTCAGGAACAACATCTGCAAGGAGTTTGTATGTTCTCCCACTGTTTGTATGGATTTCCTCCCATTCTACAAAGACCTACTGATAGGAAAATAAATGTACATTGTGATCCCTACATGGGGGTCACAATCTACATTAAAAAAAAAGAAAGTTGCACAAACGCAGTTTTTCTCTAATTCTACACCAGAGGTCGGCAACACATAGCATATTTTGCTGGCACGTCAGCTAGCACCAGACTTGCATATATTAAGAGAAGAGGGAGCATCCTTTAGTGCTTTGCTACAGCAGTGATATAGGACGCTCCCCCTTCTCTTGCTAGAGAGAGGAAAGCCCAGGAGGCGGAGCTCACACTGTGCGGCACGAGGACCCTGCCTGCTACAGTGATGAGCTCTTGCAAAGACGAGGAAGAGCGGAGAGCTCCATACAGCAAATTGAAAAGAAAACACACCAGGTACATGTTAGGCTTACTATTCCTAGTAATGTCAGGCATTTGGGATTATTAATTTAGTTTTAGTAACTCCATGTGCCTCACATTAATAGCAATTAACCACATCATGTCCATCACATTAACCCCCGTGCGCCTAATAAGGGTTACTAATATATGTTAGATATATGGAAGTAATAAAAGACCTTAATAATGGAGATACCTAATTACCTCCATATGCCTTACATATCAATAAGTCTTATGTGAGGCACACAGGTGTTAATGTGAGGGACATGATGGGGTTAACTGCTATTAATATGAGACATATGGGGTTTCAATGAGCCTATACACATAGATGCCGTCGGTTTTGCAGCCTTGTGTCCTGGCCAAATTGAAGAGCTGAAAATTATGGAGCAGGTCTTATATGTGTCCTATACCTGCCCTATATCTGTCTGCATTTGCGGCCCTATCAATTCATTTTTAATGTTGAGATCAGTGAAAACCACATCCGTGCCATTTGTGTGCAGGAGACCTAAGGCTGACGCCTCACGTTGCAGAAAAGCAGAATTTTTATTGCAGATTTTGCTGCGGTTTTCGAGCCAAAGCCAAGAATGGCTACAGAAGGAATGGAAAATACCTAGGAAGCTTCTTATACATCTCCCTTCTAATCAATCTACTCCTGGCATTGGCTCAGAAAAACGCAGCTAAATCTGCAACAAAAAAAAGCTGTGTTTCCGCAACGTGGAGCCTTAGGCTGGGGCCCCACGTTGCGGAAACGCATCTTTTTTTGTTACTGATTTTTCTGCTGTTTTTTTGAGCCAAAGCCAGGACTAGATTCAGCAGAAGTTAGAAGTATAAGAGATTTCCAATTCCATCTGTAGTCACTCTTGGCTTTGGCTCAAAAAAAAAAACCACAGCAAAATCTGCAACAAAAGAAGCTGCGTTTCCGCAATGTGGGTCTTAGCCTTAGGGTGTTTCTTTTTGGGTGGTAACACACTGTGTACCCAGGTAGGCTATAGCCAAATCTAGTTCCCGGGCACCAGTGCTGTCACTTTGGGGTAAGTGTGACACTCATTAATTCCTGGCTTGGGTTTTGCATTCAAAAGTGGCCAAAATTGATCTGCGTTTACAGATAAGTGAAAGTCCCTGGGACAGGGACTAGATACAGCATCCAGGTACAAAGCGTGTCAGCTCTCTACAGGTGTTACCTCGCTCTTCTACCAGTCATATATATTTACCACTAATTGTGGGTTACAAATGTACTTACATTGCTTCTAATGGAAAAGTACAGGTGTGTAAAGGTAAACAGCAGTAAAGGCATGTGTCGGGAGCACAGTATGACATCACCACTGTGTTATGGCTTGTGCTATATGACTATAGTGTAGGGGTTGTTAGCCTTACCTTATCTTTCAATTTTTAAATTTAAATCAGCACGCTGAACTAAAAAGGTTGCCTACCCCTGTTCTACACCATTCAGAATTTTTTTTTCCAGTACATTGTGCAGACTATTAAATGTTACCATTATTGAAGAGGACCTTTCATCAGATTGGGCACAGGCAGTTCCATATACTGCTGGAAAGCCGACAGTGCGCTGAATTCAGCGCACTATCGGCTTTCCCGATCTGTGCCCAGTGTAAAGCGCTATCGGTCCTGGTACCATAGCACTTTACAGTCAGAAGGGCATATCTGACAGTCAGTCAGGAATGTCCTTCTCCATAGCAGCGCCTATTGCGCTGTATAGTTTGAGCGGGGAGGAACGCCCCCTCCCCTCCCGATAATACTCATCTATGTACGAGCTGTGTGAGCAGAGAGAGGGGGCGTTCCTCCCCGCTCACACTATACAGAGCGATAGACACTGCTGTGAAGGAGGACGTACCTGACTGACTGTCAGAACGCCCTTCTGACTTTAAAGCGCTACGGTACCGGGACTGATAGCGCTTTACCCGAGGCACAGATGAATTCAGTGCACTGTCGGCTTTTCAGCAGTATATGGAACGGCCTTGCCCAATCTGATGAAAGGTCCTCTTTAAGTACAATTTGTCCCACAAAAATAAAGCCATCATATGACTCTATGGACAGAATTTTTTTTTTTTTTTTAAAAAGTCAAATGTTTTGGAAGAGGGGAAGTAAAAAAATTGAAATTGAAAAATGGCTGCGTCAGAAGGGGTTAAAGAAAGAGCCTTTAAGTCAGGTTTGAAAATATGGCACCCAATGCATTCGAGGTGCATTTGCATATTTCTAAGAATGAGTTTTTCAAGGAAATTGTGCACACTGGACAAGCTAAAGTATAATGGTGCTCAGCATTACATCCTCTGCAATCCACTGAGGTTGGATTCATATCGAGTTTCCTGGTGACAATTTTCCTTTATAATGTAGCCTAGTAACAGAAAATAATCTGTTCATCTAAATATAGATTTCTTGTTACCAATAGAAACTTCTAAATTAAGATACCGCATTCACATCTAGGACACATTCCAGGTTTATTTGTGTTAAAAGACAACCGTACATTTCACACAGTTGTTGGAAGCTACTGTGATACTGTGGAAGAAAAATATTATATTTGTATTCCATGACAAACAGTACATGTATTTGTGTCCCATTAGTGTAATTGGGCATGAAAAATGGCCATTCTTCATGGAGATTTGCATAGTTTATTTTCCTGATCCTCACCAATCATATTGACCCCCTCATTCTCTCACAACTTTAGGGCTCTTGCACACAACCATGTGTATTGTCAGTATGTTCGCTGTATTTTTCACGGCTAGCACACTGACCAATTAATGTCTATGGAACCACACACAACCGTTTATGAGAGCGCAAGTCCAGGGCATAAATCAGGACAGGTCCTAATCCTATCAGGTTTGCGGCTCGGGTTCACAGAGCAGTGAATAGAGCTCTGGAGCCACAGGAGGAACATGAATGTTATCTTTGTGCCGTCCAACCACAAACCTTGTATCCATGTAGCCAGACCATGGTTGAACAGCACAGACGGCATATGGATGACATCCGACTGCTGTCCATGACTCCACAGGCCCATTCCCAGTTCTCACTGAGCTTGGGCCCCAAAATGGACAGATCTCAAAGTGGCTCACTGCCTCATACACAGCATGTGTATTTGGCCATAGAAATGAATCAGTCAGTGTGCTAGCTGCGAAAAACAGAAAGACTTGCTGTAGCCTTACTCTATGGTTCTGACAATACTGACAGTATGTTAAGTAATGAGTTGTCTGGTGCCACCAATGCAAACTAGTACAGGCTGCCAAGAAGTTCTAGGTTTAGAACATCGCTCTAAAATAAAAGCAGTCATGGATATAGAGATTTATTATGTTTTTAATAATTGAGAGCTTGGGACATTCTTATTCTAAATGTAGCAATAGTGCAACTAAAGTTATAATCACTCAGAACTAAAGGCACAAACGTCCATCAGTAGGAAACAATAGTCTAACTAGGTCATACAACCATTAATTATATCAGTGTGCTGTACATGCTTCTCAATCATGGGCCAGCGACATGCACATGGTTGTGTGCATGTCACCTAAGGCCTCATGCATACGACCAGGTGCTATCCTGGTTTTTCCTTTTTTAATGGACCCATACACATTACTGTGTATCCCATGGGTCCTTGTGTGGGTCACAAGTCTGTGTCACAAAATTCAGAGCATGTCTTATTCTGCTCAGTGTTAGCAGCAAGGATTAGCCAATAGAAGCCTCTGGGAAACAGAAAACAGTACAATAATCTTCAGTTACCTTGCTACCCATGGATTAATTTTTGTAGATCTGCAAATACGGATGACACACTAATATAATACTGACCGCATATGCGGACATACAGCATTGATGACGTACTGATCACAAAAACTGAACATGGAGCTGTATTTTGCACACTGCTGGTTATACATGGTCATGTGCATGATGCCTAAATCCAGCCTTAGGGCTAGTTCTTACGTGAACTGCCCGCACAGGTTTTGACACCAAGAGAGACGCGGCGAGACGCGTCTCTCTCTGGTCAAAACCCGCCTGCCGCGACCATCGCGGTTGTGGCTTTCCCCTCCGCTGTCGGCTCAAATGAATGAGCCGACATAGGAGGCTTCCGCCTGAAGATAGGGCAGGTCGCTTCTTTTCTCCGCTAGCAGCAGCCCGCCGCTAGCGGAGAAAAGAAGTCTGGCGGTCTGCATAGACCACCATTGTAAAGGGGCGGATTTTGAAGCGAAATCCGCTGTCAAGATCCGCCCCTTTGCCCACGTGTGAACTAGCCCTTAGGCAGAGACATCATGCACATGACCTTGTGCACAGTCAGTGTGCTAGCTGTGTTTTTCATGGCTATCACTCTGACTCATTAATTTGTAAGGCCTCAAACACACAGCTATATATTTTCAGTCTCATGTATGGGGCCGTGAGTAAAACTCAAGAAAAGTTTTATTTTTGTCAGTTTTGCGGACCATGCTCACTGGCCCCACGGAAGCATGGACAGCATATGGATGACATCAGTGACATAACTAGGAATAGCGGGGCCCCGTGGCAAACTTTTGACATGCCGACATAGAAAGCGCATCACATTGAAAGCAATAAGGAAAAAAGCAGCCCATTCATTTTTATGGGGAGCGCACGTTTGCCGGCTCCCATAGAAAGCAATGGGATCTGTTTTAACGGCGCTGATTCAGAACGTGTTACATATTCAGAATCAGCGAGCGTATACTCCGTGTGAAGGGGCCCTTAAAGTAAAAATTGTATCTCACAGTTTGCAATGTGGGTGTAAACTGATGTTTGAGCACACAGCAGTGCAGACAAGGGAAGGAGCGAAACTTGGCATTTGAAAAGCAGATGATGTTTTCAATTACCATGTCTCATTTGCAGAGCCCCTAGAGTACCAATACAATGAAAACTCTCCAAAAGTGGCCCGTTTTGGAAACTACACCCCAGCATCTCACTGTCAGAACGCCCTTCTGACAGTGAAGAGCTACCGCACCATATCCGATAGCTCTTCACCAGGGGCACAGAACGTGAAAGCCAATAGTGCGCTGAATTAACCGCACTGTAGGCTTTCTAGCGGTATATAAAACCGCATGTGCCCCAGGTGGTGAAAGGTCCTCTGTAACATGTAGGAAAAGTCCTGGGACCACAGGTTTCCGCTTTTCCAGTTTTTTATGAACCTGCTTAAATGTATTTTAGCCCTTATTGGATCCATAATAACAGTAAGCATATGGACCAAAACCGTTGTGATACGTATGATCCCATATAGAACTGGGCTCTGCCTGACAGCCTGGCGCAGCAGTACTTTAGATTTTCGCTGTGGATTATGTTAAAACATATCAGCAAATAAATAATCATGTGAACATTTTCTCCAGAAAGCTGACCTGGCTGTAATATGCAATATCATATATGTAATGAGTCAGGCTCCTCCCACATGTACACTAGAGCTCTGACCAGTGCACACTCCAGCAGGCACAGGGACCTAACCTTACCCCTGCCATCACCACTCCCCGCCTCACCAGAACCACTCGCTGCCGAAGCTGGGGACTGAGAATACTCCCCAGTGGATGAAGATGCCGAACTTCACGTCATCGAACCAGTCAGGAATGGGCCTGGAATCCAGGGACTCCCAGGTGGGCTCATAGGGGACTCTCGCATCCCCTGACTGCACGGAGACGAAGAATAAAGCGGCCAGCAGGGGGAGCATGTTGTATAGCGACCACGGCCCGCGCTTACAGCTAGTGCTCTGCAGCCTCTTCCTGGGCGCACTGGAGTCACATGACGGGCGGCTGCCTGTGAAATGAGGAAATCCCTCACCTCATGTGATGGCTGCTTCATGACAAGACGTGGACGTGCCATGCCATTATTATCCTTCTTTATAGTCCCGGGAAACGCCTCACTGTATTGTAATGGCCGAGTGCATCGTCTTCTTTGGGAAGCCGCCATTGTGTTGTAGGGGATATTTCTCTGAGTGTGACAGAAGTATATACAGATACACTCCAGCATTGAAATACAAACAACCAAGACAAAGAGTAACAAGCACATAGGTATGGCCGTGTCTGTGCCAAGAAGCAGAAACAAGTTACAGATGTCAAAATAACTCGAATCATTTTTTAAATATTTGTAAAAGTTTTGGGGTCTTGTAAAAGTGTTAAAACATAACAAGCTCTATAAATTTGGTATTGCCGTGATCGTACTGACCTACAGGACATAGTGTCATTATTTCTGTACAATTAATGCCATAAAAACGATACCTAGAAGAGGATGGTGCAAATGCTTTTTTTTTTCTAATTCCACCCCATTCAGCTTTGGGCGGGTTCACATCTGCGCCGGGTCTCCGCTTTGTGGGTTTCCATCTTCTGCCACCAGGAGACGGAAACCCGAAAGTCAGTGTCCGCCCATGAGCGTCTACTGGTCTCCGCGGTAAAAACGTTTTTTTTTTAACCGGACACAAAGTCCTGCATGTTCAACTTTGTGTCCAGTTGAAAAAAACGGTTTCGCCGCGGAGACCAGAAGACGCTCATGGGCGGACACTTTGCAAACCCATTCAAATAAATGGGTTTGAAAACTAACTGCCGGGTTTCCGTCTCCTGTCCAGATTCTCAGGTAGAAGGTGGAAACCTGAAAGCGAAGACCGGGCGCTGGTGTGAACCCGCCCTTCCCAGTATATCATTACCAATACCAGTGGCGTAACTAGGAATGGCGGGGCCCCGTGGCGAACTTTTGACATGGGGCCCCCAACCGTCGCCGAAGACCGCGACCGACCCCCTCCTCCGCACTGTATTATGTCCCTTAGTAAGCCCTGCACACGGCATTATGTCCATTAGTGGCCCCTGCACACAGTATTATGTCCCTTAGTGGCCCCTGCACACAATATTATCCCCCATAGTGGCCCCTACGCACAGTATTATCCCCCATAGTGGCCCCTGCACACAGTATTATGTCCCTTAGTGGCCCCTGCACACAATATTATCCCCCATAGTGGCCCCTACGCACAGTATTATCCCCCATAGTGGCCCCTGCACACACAGTATTATCCCCCATAGTGGCCCCTGCACACAGTATTATGTCCCTTAGTGGCCCCTGCACACAATATTATCCCCCATAGTGGCCCCTACGCACAGTATTATCCCCCATAGTGGCCCCTGCACACAGTATTATGTCCCTTAGTGGCCCCTGCACACAATATTATCCCCCATAGTGGCCCCTACGCACAGTATTATCCCCCATAGTCGCCCCTGCACACAGTATTATAGCCCATAGTGGCCCCTGCACACAGTATTATAGCCCATAGTGGACACCCATAAACAATTATTATACTCTGGGGTCTTTTCAGACCCCAGAGTATAATAATCGGAGACCCAGGGGAATAAAACATAAAAAATTACTGTTTCTTACCTGTCCCCGTCTTCTCCGTTGCCGTCCTTGTTCTATGACGTGGGACGTCACATGACCCGGGAAGCAGGTCGGGTTCATGTGACGTCAGACAAGAAGGAAGGAGGCCTGGCAGGATCGTGGAGAGGTAAGTAACAGTGTTTGTTACGTTCCCTTCCCTCTCCCGGTCCGCCGATCATTATACTCGGGGGTCTGCAAAGACCCCCGAGTATAATGATAGCAGCGGTAGCAGCTGTCACCGGGCCCCTAATGTCCTGGGCCCTGTGGCAGCTGCCTCCGCTGCTATGGCGGTAGTTACGCCCCTGACCAATACGCAGTCATCCTATGCATGGACAGAGAGGAGGTGGCAGCTCCATTCATCAAAAAATCGCTGGTAGGTAAGTATAACTTATTTTTTTGCAAAGTGGTAGATATTATATTATAAGGGGGTCGTTAGGAGGGGGAATTATAACTATAAGGGAGGATTATTTTGAGGGCATTTTATAATTTGGTGTAGTATTAGGATGGGTGCGTAAGTAAGAACACTGTATGTCAGGTGCTGGGGGACGTGAAGAGCCAAAGATGTGTGTGCTGCAAACTTTACAGAGATTGGAAGAAGTGATCATGGCCGTCCAGATGGAAGAGACTGGAAATGTGAAAGATTAGTCAGAAAAGTCACTAAATGTTACTGCGCTGTATTCATCCAAATGGTCTACGGAGCCCTGTGTAGAGCCGATATATACCACTATACAGACACCATATAGTGAGAATATCAGCATGCCTAAGTTGGAGGATCACTTGGGCATGTGTTTTTCCCCTGTACTGAACCCCTAGCTACAACTCTGGTCCCTTCATATTGACACTAATGTAAACATCATCTTTCATCATGTATGTTTACTTTCATAACAAGATAAAGTCAGGGGATGTTAGCTATTTAAATATGGTGTCTGCTCAGTAGTATTATACAGCAGAGACTTGGCGCTGATGCTTTTATGCTGTCTGCCATACAAATGCTGATAGTTTGCAATGCATTAGTATTAGAGATGAGCGAGTACTATTCGGATCAGCCGATCCGAACAGCACGCACGTATTGAAATGAATGGAAGCACCTGGTACTTCCGCTTTGACGCCGGCCAGCCGCTTAACCCCCGGCGTGCCAGCTACGTCCATTCATTTCAATGCGTGCGTGCTGTTCGGATCGGCTGATCCGAACAGTACTCGCTCATCTGTAATTAGTATTATAATGTATTGCATTAGTGATCAGACACTCTACGGTTCAAGACCCCTAGGGGTCTAATAAATGCAATAAAACTAATTTAAACAAAAAGTAAAAATAAATAAAATTAAAATCACCCTCCTTTCCCTAAAACACATATAAAAGTACTTTTATAGAGGTTTTCCCATCTCACCGTTTCAGAAGTTTGCCTGCTGTCTCTTCTTCTAACTTCCTGTATTCCACCCCCCACCCCCCAGCTTGCTCAACAACACTACTTATGCAGATCAGATAATATGCACATGCTTGTAGAGGACTCAGTGTTATCTGTGTGTTTACATAGAAAGATAACAGGACTTTATCAGCAAATTGTAATTAGCTGAACTGATTGTCCTACCCAAAGAGCAATGAGTAACATCACTTGTCCTATCTCACAAGTCTGTGGTTATGTTAACACTGTGTAAATAATGGGAGGAATAAGTTTACGTACTTATTCGTTACTAGACTTTTATGGTTCAGTAACGAGCCTACGACCCACACCTGGGACTGAGGCCTACTCCAGACCCGCACTGGACCACACATAAGTCAGGAATCTGGGGATGATATTGCGTGATTCCAGCTATATAATTATAAGTAGTAGAATACCCGTGGCTTCGCTTGCGGAAAATATGTTGAATTATTTGTTATGCTAAAGTAAAATGTTCAGTGTCACACTGAAATTGACAGCTACAGTAAATCTTTTTTTACACTTAAAATTTTTATTTTGGCATTTTGCTAATTTGTCACAACATTGATGTGAACAACAACTTTTTTTTCAAGATTTTTATTGATTTTATTCAATACATATTATCCTACTAATATCCTACTAATAATATTATAAATGTGAAAAGTTTGTGTGTTTGGATGTTTGTTCCTCAATCACACCCAAATGGCTGAATGGATTGCTTTGAAATTTAGGCTACTTTAAACGTCTCACTCACCCCAAATCGCCACCGCGACCCTCAAAAGTTGGCTCCGGCTCCACTGTCGGCCCTGAGGTCAGCGCAGGTAGTGACACGCAGCTCCGATTGGTGCATGGCGTTGCGGGGGCGGGATAGGGAGACAGCACAGCGGCCCCCTAGCTTAGCGCCAAAATGTGGGCGTGGCCAGCGCGCGAGGACACTTGCCTGAACATGGCGGCTGCCTGCATGTTCCCAACGCTGCTCACATGCCGGCCAGCCACATATCGCCTAATGCTGGCATGACATACAGCTGCACGAACAGGCCTCAAGCCCACAGCCGCCCGTACCTGCGTACTGTGTGGCCGGGAACAGACCGCACAGACAGCACTCATTCTCATGTCACGGTCACTACACACAGACATCCCCAGCATATGCAAGGTGAGTGCTGGAGGTTCCGTGATCGCCAGTTTCCTTAGTGGTGGTAGGACCAGGCCTCAAGCCCACAGCCGCCCGTACCCGCGTACTGTGTGGCCGGGAATAGACAGCACAGACAGCACTCACTCTCATGTCACGGTCACTACACACAGACATCCCCAGCATATGCAAGGTGAGTGCTGGAGGGTCCGTGATCGCCAGTTTCCTCACTGGTGGTGGTGGGGGGGTTTACAAGAGTTGGTGTGTAGGGGGCTGGGGGGGGAAGAGGTGCTGGGTAGGAGAAAGAGGGGGGGTGGGGTTGGTGGTTTAGGGGAGGTGCTGGGAGTTAGGGAGGGGGCCTGGAGGGGTTTTTTGGTGGGGGGGTTGGGACAAGAGGGCCGAGGGTGAGTAGGAGGGAGGCCGATTGCCCAGGTTAAAGGGGGAGGTGGGCGGGTGACTGGGGTCACGGGTGGTGGTGGGGGGAGATGTGGAAGGTGACTGTAGGCTCTAAAGGGGGGAAGGGGCGTGGGGGGGAGATAAGGGGAGAGCAGGGGGTGCGGGTGGGTGCTAGGTGGGGAGCCGGGGCCAGAGCAGCAGGGCTGTGGGGTCCCGCCACACCAGGGTGTGGGAGGGGACCGTGGTGGCCACAAGAAAAGGGCCGTGGAGGGGCCAACGGGCCGCGCTGCACATGGTTCGCACAAGGAAGGGGGGTTCGCGGACAAAGTCGCGGGTATAGCTAGTGTAGTATAAACTAATACAACTGTTTTTTGAACTTTTTTTTTTTATGAAAAATTAAAATTTATGCACCTTACTCAAACATATAAAACATTTACACCAGGGTTGTAACTACTGGGGTAGCGGCTGTCACCGAGCCTGGGACATTAGGGCGCCTGGCGACAGCTGCTACCGCTGCATTTTTTATTTATTTTTTAATAGGCTCTTACTGGCTGGAGTTACTCCAGATTTACTCCTATTTTTTTTACCTATCCTGGCAGCGGCCCCCACAAATAGTATTATTGTACTCGAGGGTCTGAAAAGACCCCCGATTATAATGACCGGAGGCTCAGGAGAGGTAAGGGAACATAAAAAACTGTGTTACTTACCTCTCTGGGCAGGCTTGGTGCCTACTTGTGTGTGGTCCCTTACTTCACATGACCGGGGCCTGCATCCTTTGTGTTGCGACACAGGCCCCCTGGGTCACGTGACATCCCGGACGTCATTGAAGATGGCCGCCATCAGCGGGAAGTACAGTGGAGCCAGGGATAGGTAAGTAACAGCGTTTTTTATGTTTGTATCCCTCCTGGGTCTATTCATTACGGCATGAAATGAAATGAAATCATAGTATCCAGATTCAGTAGACTGAAAATGAAAGATAAAAGGGAAGCAAAGCAATAGCAAATGCCATAAAATGGAAGAAGACATGGAGAAACAAGGAAGGATAGCTTGTGAACTGCAAAGAAAAAGGATGTTGATCAAAATGAAAATGGGAATAATGTAATCACGTGGTCTGGTGTTTGTTCTGGAGTCTGTATTCATTTTAGGTTTTGACTTTAAGCATGTGTTTTTTTGTGGGTCTGGTCTGAGATCTCAATTTAGATGACTAGGTTCTGTAATAAGTTATAGTCCTGTATGGAGTCTGTATGTTAACCGAGGCTTCTGGAGTCTGAATTAACTTTAGGTTCTGATCTGAGTTCTGTCTGGTGTAGGCTCTGAATTCAGAAGACTAGGTTCTGTAAGGGGACATTCACGCTACCGATACAAATGACTATTGGTCATACGATGAAAACAAGGGACATTAACGGCAATAGAGTGACAGATACAGATGGAGCCCCTCTGTCTGGCGTTCATTTCCATTCACTCCAATGTAAAAAGTATGACAGAAGATTTCTTTCATCATGTTTGTTTAAAAAAAGATAAAACAAAATGAAATCCAGCAATCCAAGAGGGGGTTCTCAAAATTTCTTTTTAAAAACTTAGCTTTTAATAATTCTATGCAAAACAGAATTGTGTACAACTAGCCATCCATCAGGGTAATTCATCTGTAATCTGTCATTGTTATGGATGCAGTATTGGTGATCTATCCTAAGCATCTGTTAATAGACAGCACTCCACTGATTCCAGCAGAGTTTGGAATTTTCTCTCTAGCCCCCACTGATGCCAAGCAACAAGAGTAGTTACCTTTACGGTAAGTTCACATGGAGTATTTTGGTCAGGATTTTGAGTCCGTATCTGCCTCAAAATCCTGACCAAAAAGACGGCTCCAATTGAAATCAATGGGAGCCACTCAGGTTTTTATCCAGGAGCCAGTTTGTTCCGGCTCCCCGAAAAAGAAGTGAGATGCTCATTCTTCAGGTCGTTTTGCCTCACGATTCGGCCTGAAGACACTCCCTCCTCCTGACTGGGCTCATTCATTGGGCCTAATCCGGAACGGAGTGCGCGACTGGATGGTACAAGCTTTCAGTCGTGGGTACCCGATTTTTGGTCTGGAACCTGAGGCAGACTCCGCCTCAGGTTCCGGACCAATAAAACCCCGTATGAACTTACCCTTAGAGTCTGATGTGCAATTTAAGTAATGTCAGAAGGGCGGTGTCAGGCAAGGGGCGTGAGTCAGACCTCCAGTCAAAGGCAGCCTGTGTCAGAATTACACCCCTTGTCTGTTCCTGCCTGACACCGCCCTCCTCACAGTACAGAGACTAAAAAGCATATCAGGTACCAAAACTAACAGCATTAACTGTTCAAGAATAATATAGAATAGAGGGAAAAATCCAACTGTGTCAGAATCAGTGGAGCAACACATATTAAATGATGCTAAAGAAGTGGACTTTTAAGTGGTGAAAAGTTCTCTTTAAAAAAAAGAAATCATTACTATTACTCATCATGAACAGAAACTGCCAAAATATCCCTAAATTAGTCCAGTATGGATCAAGTTTTTCTGTCTTTACAGAGATACCATTTATTATAACATTTGTGTTTTGTGGCATTAATACAAAAACAAGAAGAAGAAAGTTCAGGATGGGAAGTGGTTACTTCCTGTACCTCTGCAGTTTGAATATATTGTTTGTGACATTGAGATTCACACACGGATTTTTCTCACTGAGTAGGCTTGTACCTACTGATGTAGCCTCTTTACTTTGTTTAATGGCAGATTCCTTCATTACCAAGAAATGCTATGAGCAAACAGAAGACAGCAGTGATCTAGATACAACATGGAAATCAGACAAGCAACAGCCAGGAAGAGTCCAGATTCCAGAAATGCGTTCTCCAGTTCTTCATCATGGCTCTTCCTTCCAGGATCTTTTTACCAGAGCTAGATCCAAAAGTGACACCATGTCATTTGTCCAAGTCAGGTTGCTCAGAGTTAGAGTTGCTGGGTCAGGTAAACTTTTATCTTGTTAATTTAGTTTGTAGTTTGTTTTTGATGTTTGTAGTACTGTATGCATATGAACTAAGTATACTGGTCAAAAGTGGTCTTAAAGATAATATTTTCATGGTGTAGTGGCAATATTCGCAACAGAGGACACAACGGTATTTGGGTTACTTGTTGATTTAAGTTGTAGTCATAAAACAGCTTTCTTTATCTTGGTTCTCTCACAATAAATTATTGTTCCACTTGCTATTATATCCCAAAAGAACAATTAACACAGTCCCTTAAATGCAGTTTATTAAATAGTAGAGAGAATAGCAACTTTGTGATAGACCCGGTTCACATCTGCATTCGGTATTCTGAACAAAATGCTGAACAAAATACCAGACGCATTAAAAAGCAGTTTGCTAAGAAACTACGCAGATCCCATAGACTGTAATGGGGTCTGTGTGGTTTCCGTTCGATGTTTGCACGAATCATGTGAAGAGAAATGTGCTACTTGCAGTACTTTTTTCTCCACGTGATTCGTGTAGAGTAGACACTGAGTGGAAATCATACGGACCCCATTATAGTCTACGGAGTTCATGTGGTTTCTAAGCTAGCTGCTTTTTAATGCGTTCAGTATTTCGTTTGGGGGGGTCCCCAAGCCGACTCCCCAAACAGAATATCGAATGCAGATGTGAACCAGGCCTCAGACCATGTCCTCATTTATAAGTGGTGTTCTATTGTGATGATGTCTCAATAATAATTCTCTATTCATATGCCTAATTCTACACTGATGATTTCATAGTGGCTTGTATGTATATGGATAAGCTATATTGTTTTGTTGTGTTGTCACAAAAAAACTGCCACATTTACGTTTGCCTCTATATTTATGCTATTCTTAATGTAATGATGTCACAAATACCCTTATGTTCTATTGTGATAATGACACAAATGTGTCACGATAGTGTTTGTCTTTATCCAAAGGCGCTGTTATATTATTATGATGTCATACTGTTTGTTTTTATCCTATGCTGTTGTCTATACTTATTATGGGGGAATAACCTGTGCCTTTACTTCTAAGTTATTTTTACCCCTTCCCGAAATCTGTAATACTGTAACGGCAGATATCCGGGTCTTTAAGCATGGTAGCCACTCAGGAGTTGAGTGGCTGCCATAGTGGCTTGCCCTCCACTATATTATACAGCAGAGAACCGTCAGCAATGCCTGTGATCGGGGGCCACTGTTAGCATGGGCATTAAATCTTTATGTTCCTCAGTCAAATGTGACTACGGCATCAACTTACTGGCAGCATTTGCATGCTATAATTTTCATGAAGATCAATGTTCCCCAGATTGAGATCAAGGGGCGGCAATATGTTACTATGACAATTAGGAGCTTATGGAAGGCATCCTGTAATAGAACTCTATGGATTTTACAATAGTGCATTGGCATTACAGTGTATTGCAGTAGTGAACAGATCCCCGAACACAAAAGAGCTGTTTTTTCACTGTTTCGTCTCCCCCCAAAATGTCAGACATTCCCTAATACTATATAAATAAAAATTACATCTGGATCCACAAAAAAAAAAAAAAAAAAAAAAAAAGCAACCTTATGGTGCCCTATGTACAGAAATGGCAGAATGGTGACTCCAAGAATTATTTTTTTCAAAGTTTATATTTTTTTAAGTTGTTAAAATGTAACAAAAAACAAAATAAAATGTGATACCTCTGTGATTGTAGCAACCCTCAGAGAGCAGGTGACCTGTCATTTCTGCTGCAAAGTGAATGCTGTCAAAATAAAACCCCATAAAAAATTAGCAAAAATGCAGTTTTTCTTTAGTTCCACACCATTCTGACTGTTTTTTCCAACTTCCCAGTACATCTTTTGAAATAATAAAATGAACCATTGCTCCACTATGGGAGGAGGAGAATGAAAACAAAAATCCTGTGTAGTATAATTATAATAATTATATAATATTATATAATTCTCCACTCATTGTGTTGTTGCCCCCACAGTATATTGCCCCCTCATTGTAGCTACCCGAGTATAACGTCCACCTTATTATGGTCCCCACAATATAATGGCTCCACCTTGTCTCCTTCACTGGAAAATGCAGAAACAAAAAAAATATATAATATTCACCTTGTCCAATTCCTGTACAGGTCACTCCAGTCTCTAATAACAGTAACTCAGGAGAAGTAAATGAGATGTAGTGACCTCACTACATCACCCAAGACTGCTTCCAAGTTGCCAGAGCAGTGACAGGGGCTGAATGGTGAAACAGGGAGTACTTAAAGGGATCCTATCTTTCACACACTATTTTTTCTAGGTACCACGTCGGAATAGCCTTAAGAAAGGCTATTCTTCCCCTACCTTTCGTTGTCTTCTCTGTGCCGCCGTTCGCCTACAATCCTGATTGTTGTCGGTAAGCAAATTAGCTCTCTTGCAGTACTGGGGGCGGTCCTCAGCGCTCAAACAGCACTGGGGTGTCCCCAATGCTGTGAGAGAATTCTCTCCAGCGCCGCCTCCACCTTCATCAGGAGCGTCCTCTTCAGCCTCTTCTTCCGGCGGTGGCTTGTAACTTCTATCTTCGTCAGGACACAGTATTGTAAGCGGCCATTTTCTGCTCTGCCCAAGGCCTATAAGTTACAAGCCACCGCCGGAAGAAGAGGCTGAAGAGGGCACGGAGTGTAAAAGAACGCACCCGATGCCCATTTAAATAAATGACAGGTGTCACGGACACAGTTAGTGTCCGCTCCTAATGTCCGTGAGAGATTTTGAGCGGACACTACCTGTCGGACACCGACGGTAGTGTGAACGCCCCCTAAGCGAAGTGTAATAAATTGATAAGGTGATAAATTTGTAATTTGTGAGACAGTTTTGTAAAAAGGTGCAACCATAATAAATTTGGTACTAAGAATAAATAGTTGCAAAAATGATTTTAAAAAATTTCCACAATTTAGGCGCAAATGGAGAAATGAATGGCCCATGTACTATTCACTTTTGTCCTCCAGGTAATAGAACATAAGATTATTCTAGCAGATTGCTGCACACATATGTTTGGTGCACTATGGAGATAACCATCTGGTATATCCAGTAGGACTACAGTATAAAGGATCATAGTAAACTTAGGAAAGATATCTCCACGTACTATTTAGATGGAACTGCAAAGATCAGGGGTTAAATGTTTGAATACATTTCTGAAGAATAGTGGGTGACCTATGAATAACTACGTGAATCTGGTTTAGACAGCCCACATACATTGTAGAGACCTTTCACATTACCAGCGAAATGTAGACTTAATGTGTGGGTTGCAGTGTTAAATCATTGTTTTTTTCACGCTTCATATTGCTAGCACAAGTAACACTACAGGAAATGCACATAAGTTACCCGGTGTAAAGCTATTTTCTGTTATTCTACTGCCATTTCTGCAAACCACTAAATAAGAGCAAAAGCTAGCAGTGGGTACAAGTCTGCACAGGAGCAAAATTATTTGTCTTGAATTGTTTTTTTCTCTGGGTGATGAAAGAGTGTACTTGCTAGATATTTGAAATGGCAGACATATTCAATATATAACATATTCTGTGTACCAAAGTAGTATATGTGCATATTCATTTTTACAAAATGTATTGTTGTGTTTAATTTAATTTAATTTAAAGGCACTGTGTCAGAATCCCTGTTCCATAGTCTCTGGTGCAAATCAGTCAGAAATTGGCAGACAAAAGTGCTGCAAGATCAATTTTTTCATCCAGCTCTTTCAGCTAACAAAATAAACTATCAAAAACAGTAATGGCATCCAACAGACACCTGATGGACTCAGTTATAGCTCTGTTTGTATTCAGCATAGGATGGATGCATTATTTTCTGACTTATCAGAACAACGAATAACGAAATACAGATATGAACGTAGTCTACAGTATACTTTACATTCTGATACGTATAACCTAAAATACAAAAAAGTTGGGACCTTGTGTAAAAGAAAACAACAAGAAAAGAAGGCTATGGAAGGCTCATATAACCATATTTTATTCACAATATAACAGAACACATATCAAGAATGGAAAGTTGGACATTTATCCATTTTATTTGGAAAAAAATAAACTCAGTTAGAAATCAATGGCATCAACAAATTTTAAAAAGTTGAGACGGAGTTAACAAAAGGAAGGAAAAGTAAGGGAGCGTTCACACTTGCGCCCCTGTCTGCCCTTTGGGTTTCCATCCTAATCCCCAGGAAAAATGCATAGGGGGAAGGCTTGCTAGCGGTCAATTAAAAAACCCTTTCATTTGAATGGGTTTTTAAAACAAACCATCGGTGTCCGTATGCAGCCCCTCCGGCGTGAAACTATTTTTTTGCACGGACACGAAGTTGGACATGCAGGACTTTGTGTCCGTGCAAAAAAAAAAACAAAAAAAAACGGTTTCACCGTGGAAAGGCTGCATACAGACACTGGCGGTTTGCTTTAAAAATTCATTCAAATGAATGGGTTTTTAAACTGACCGCTGGCAAATCTTCCCCTATGCAGTTTCTTTGGGGATTAGGATGGGAACCCAAAGGGCGGACAGCAGTGCAAGTGTGAACACCGCATAAATTGAAAAACAGCTGGGATACAGTGGGATACAGAGATAGATAAATATAATTATATATACATATACCACAAATAGGCAGCATTCAGTGAGTTTCAAAAATAAAAATATTGGATTTATTTCACATTTGCAACGTTTCAGCTCCTCATTCAATAGCCTTTCTCAAGCAAATAACAGTTGAATGTGCAATAGCAATTTTGTGAGATAATACTCATTTTCTTCCAGAATATGATTGCAATCACAAAATCTTTGGTATTATTATCTTCATTTAATTTGTCTTCAATGGAAAACTACAAAAAGAATTGTCAAAAAGCCAAATTGGATATAATTCCACACCAGACATAAAAAAGGGGTGGTCAAAAGTATTGACACTGTTTGAAAAATCATGTGATGCTTCTCTAATTTGTATAATTAACAGCACCTGTTACTTACCTGAGGCACCTAACAGGTGGTGGCAATAACTAAATCACACTTGCAGCCAGTTGAAATGGATTAAAGTTGAGTCAACCTCTGTTCTGTGCTCTTGTGTGTACCACACTGAGCATGGAGAAAAGAAAGAAGACCAAAGAACTGTCTGAGGACTTGAGAAGCAAAATTGTGAGGAAGCATGAGCAATCTCAAGGCTACAAGTCCATCTCCAAAGACCTGAATGTTCCTCTGTCTACCATGTGCAGTGTCATCAAGAAGTTTAAAGCCCATGGCATTGTGATTATGAGATTTCAACGCAAGATTGTGCGGATGGTGGATAAAGAACCTCTACTAACATCCAAATAGGTTCAAGCTGCCCTGCAGTCCGAGGGTACAACAGTGTCAACCCGTATTATCCGTCGGCGTCTGAATGAAAAGGGACTGTATGGTAGGATACCCAGGAAGACCCCACTTCTTACTCAGAGACATAAAAAAGCCAGGCTGGAGTTTGCCAAAACTTACCTGAAAAAGACAAAAACATTTTGAAAGAATGTTGTCTGGTCAGATGAGACAAAACTAGAGCTTTTTGGGAAAAGGCATCAACATAGAGTTTACAGGAAAAAAAAGAGGCCTTCAAAGAAAAGAACACGTTCCCTACAGTCAAACATGGCGGAGGTTCCCTGATGTTTTGGGGTTGCTTTGCTACCTCTGGCACTGGACTGCTTGACCGTGTGCATGGCATTATGAAGTCTGAAGACTACCAACAAATTTTGCAGCATAATGTAGGGTCCAGTGTGAGAAAGCTGGGTCTCCCTCAGAGGTCATGGGTCTTCCAGCAGGACAATGACCCAAAACACACTTCAAAAAGCACTAGAAAATGGTTTGAGAGAAAGCACTGGAGACTTCTAAAGTGGCCAGCAATGAGTCCAGACCTGAATCCCATAGAACACCTGTGGAGAGATCTCCTGATGGCAGTTTGGAGAAGGCCCCCTTCACATCTCAGGGACCTGGAGCAGTTTGCCAAAGAAGAATGGTCTAAAATTCCAGCAGAGCATTGTAAGAAACTCATTGATGGTTACCGGAAGCGGTTGTTCGCAGTTATTTTGCCTAAAGGATGTGCTACCAAGTATTAGACTGAGGGTGCCAATACTTTTGTCCGGCCCATTTTTGGAGTTTTGTGTAAAATAATCAATGATTTGACTTTTTTTTTCATTCTCTTTTGTGTTTTTTTCATTGCAAGCAAAATAAATGAAGATATTAATACCAAAGAGTTTGTGCTTGCAATCATTTTCTGGAAGAAACTGAGTATTATCTGACAGAATTGCAGGGGTGCCAATACTTTTGGCCAACACTGTATATATATATATATATATATATATATGATCAATTACAATCATCAAAAGACTAACAAATAGTGTAAACATATTTCATAGCTTATACAATATGGTGTACAAATCAATATCTAATACACTCTAATGTGCTCAAAAGTTTATACAATGTAAATTTCATTGTCTCATTTAGTGAAGACTGTACATAAAGTACAATCGATAACTTATTACACATTAATACAGGTGAAATCCATTATTATAATACTCACACCAGGAATTGTTCTCCACCCCTTCCATGCTCATATCAGCGCTCCAATATGTCAAATGTGCATGACTATAATTGGGTATAACATGGTATCCAGGATACTGAAGGCAAACATAGACGCCACAGTCGTACAGACTCTCGCTTATAACAAGTGTGGTCACACACAATGACCAGCAAGTAAACACTAACGTTATGCACCATCTTAGAGTAGACTGAGTGACCTCATTCTAGTAAATCAATATGCTCATGTCATGGTCCCACACTGAAAACCCCTCCCAGGATATGCAACACCAGGACCACAGGAGTCACCACTCGATTGTGATGACAATATGCTACCACTAGTCAAAATAACGAATCTCAAACCGACCCTAGATTAACTTTCATACCTGAGTATCTGGTTCTTATCTGTGTTTTTTATTAAATAGAGTTCAAACTAACTAATACATTCAAAAACTGTATGTTCTCTCTTGAACCTTTAACCTTCCTATACAGTATATTCAAAAACACATGGAACTCAATCAGACCTTGTTCATCTCTCTACCAAAAGAGGGAGACATCCATATTCCTCCACTACCTCAACACCTTTGAGAAGTGGTGAGACACATAGTTGAGATCCTCCTCCATGACAGGCACAAATATATTGGCATATGTCAACACCATATTATCACCTATTGCTGTGCCATGCTGTTCAAGAATAAATTGATCATCAAACAAAAAAAAATTGTTGGTGAGTAAATTAAGACCTTTACAAAATCAAATAAATCCTCCTCATATTCTGAGTGAGATATTTTTTTTTTTTTACTGCGTACAACTATTTTGATTGATGGACGTATATAAGGACACTGCATCGAAATATGCTAATATAATAGAATCAACTTCTACAAGGGATGAATTCTGAAGACAAGTAAAAAAAAAAAAATCAATAGTATCTTTAAAGGGGTTGCCCAGGATAAATTCATATTGTATGGACAAGATCCCTATGCCTCCCCCTCCAACTTTAAAATGCACATGTTTTAACAATACTGCTATGTTTTACTGTAATATATGTAGGTTATGTGACAATTTTTGACGTTCAGCTGACATTGACAGATCTCGGTCTAGTAGATATATGCACCCCGGAAGGTCACAGGAAAGAAGCCCAGCCCCCAGCCCCATTGTACTTATCTGTTCCTCCTGTCAATATCTGCATCCTGGGATGTCCTTGCTGGAAGGCCGCCTGTTCGTTGCATGTGCCAGATGTCCACACATGCGCAGTACAGTTAGTGGTTGACACACATAACAAAAAGAAGGTGCTGGCTACGATTATGTGCCAGGTCCGCATCTGCAATGAAGAAAAGATAAGTGTAATGAGGTTGGGGGGAGGTCAGAGAGGAGATGCCAGCGGCCCACACCTCCATGCAGTGGGTAGTGGTGAATCCTGCCGACACATAGGGCTGTATAACATGGACTGCGTATACGCAATCCATATTATACTGTGCAGGGACCACTGTGGAGCATATTGTACTGTGCCAGGGCTACCGTGGAGCATATTATACTGTTTATGTATGTATGTGTATATATTTACCAAATGCCAAAAAAAAATAATCAAGAATTCATTGTTGTCCTGAAGCTTTCTCTATGTGACTGTATTGATGATACATGGAAGTGATTACAATATTACCGCCAAGGGAGGAGGGTATAGAGCAAGTGGAGTTTAAAGATGGTTGATGAGGGTGTAGTGGACAGGCTAGCTAGGGGAGGGGGTAATGAGTTAGAAAGGGAGGGGGAGTGAGTGAGAAAGGGAGGCAGAGGGAGTCAGCTCTGAGTGATGACCAAGGAGTCATGGGAGTTGTAGGAGAATACAGAACAGGAAGATTCCGATGTAAACAAATGCAGAGGATGCCAGGAGCTCACAGAGAACTCAGAAATCACTCAAAACACTGCTAAAGGTATTTGGGTGCACTTATTAACCTATTAATGGCACTAATAGACCTTTTTTTAAAATTTTTTTTTTTTTTGCTCGGAAAACCCCTTTATTATAAGATCTGCTTGAGATTGCAAAATTCCTCAATGTCTTATCTAAAAATGTAGTAATATTTGAAAATATTGAGCCTATCCAAGTCACCATAGGCTTACCAGGTGATTTAAATGTGTGTGTATTTTAGCAAAACATTTTTAACTGGTGTAATCATATTTTCTATCCACAAAACTTTATAGAAATCATAAATTATACACCTAATCAAAGCTCGATTCAACAATGACTTAATGTGTTTTGCAATAGAAATTGAAATAGAAATAGAAATGTAATCCATTTATATACTTGTGTGCCTTCCAGTTTTCCATTTGATATCAACCAAGTAACGCAACATGCCCCTGACAACAACAGTTCCACCCTAATCCATAGACTTTATGGTGATGCTGTTATCACAGCTAGCTCCCCCGAGGCGGTGATTTCTCAAGTTGTCACATTAGGAAGTTGTATAAATCCAGAATTATCATTTGACAGCAAACTGTTAATATCCTCTCTCACTGCATTAAAAAGAGTTTTGTAGGCATGGATTGAATGTTTTAAAGTGGTATGTTTGTGCTGTTAATAGATTAATAAGGTTCCCCAAATAACTTTATCAGTGATTTGAGTGTTTTCTGGGTTCTCCGAGAGCTCCTAGGATGTTCATTTGTTTACATCTGATACTTCCTGTTCAGGGCTTATACTATAAATCCTGTGAAACTGTACTTTGAGCTGCAATCCATCCATCTGTGTAGTAAGAATCAATTGCTAAATATTAATCCATACCTCCCAAGTTTTAAAGGACAGTAAGACAGACAAAATGCACAGCGCATTATTCAAATTTAGCTCCACCCACTTCTGCATTGACCCACGCCCATTCTCATCCATTTTTTGATGTGCTCCCACACGCTATAATACTACTACAGTCACACGAATATTATATATGCCCCCAGATTATAATGTTCTCCTCCAACTGCCCCATAGTATTAAGTCCCTGTCCTGGTGCCCTCCGTTTAAACTGGCATAAAATAAAGAGGGACATGAAACTGGGGCAGCTGGAGGGGGGACATTAAACAGTGGAGGTAGTTGGAGGGGGACGTGAAACTGGGGGCAACTAGAGGCGGACAGATCACCCTCCAGCTACTTCCACGGTTTAATGTCCTCCTCCAGTGACCCCCATTGTTTAATTTCTCTCTCCAGTTGTCCCCATATTAATGTTCCTCTTAATTCCCCCCAGTTTAATTGCCCCCTTCATCTGCCCTAATTCAATATCCCCCTTCATCTGCACCAGTCTAATATCCCCCTTTGTCTGCCCTCACTTTAATGTCCCTCCTTTGTCTGCCCTCAGTTTAATGTCCCCCTTTGTCTGCTCCCAGTTTAATGTCCACCCCTTTGTCTGCCCACCAGTTTAATATCCCCCCTCCATCTTTGCCTCCAGTTTCATGTCCCCCCTTCATCTCTGCCCACAGTTTTTTCATATCCCCTCTCCATCTCTGCCCCCAGTTTCATGTCCCCCCTCCATCTCTGCCCCAGTATAATGTTCCCCCTCCATCTCTGCCCCCAGTTTCATGTCTCTCCTCCATCTCTTCCCCCAGTATAATGTTCCTCCTCCATCTCTGCCCCAAGTTTCATGTTCCCCCTCAATTTGCCATCAAAGTTTAACATAAAAACACTGATACTCTCCTTTCTTCGATCCCCTGTTATTCTGTCTGCAGTCTCAGACTGTTCTGGGAAGCTGTGGGTCATTACATCGCGCCCGAAGCTGGAGCACAGCGGTGAAGTGGGAGCTGTGCAGACAGCTCCTGCTTCATTCAACACTTCATTCAACACTGCATTCAACTCATCCAGGCGTAGATGAATTGAAACCAGGATATAGCTCCTGCCAATCAGGACTGCGGGACATGACCCTGATTCCGGGAATGTCCCGCAGAATCTGGGACGGTTGGGACATATGTTAATCTATAGGGGACTATCTATCTATCTATCTATTAGAGATGAGCGAGTAGTACTCGATCGAGTAGGTATTCGATTGAATACTACGGTATTCAAAATACTCATACTCGCTGTACCACTCGCTGTTCGAATGTAAAAGTTCGATGCAGAACCAGCATTGATTGGCCGAATGCTATACAGTCTGCCAATCAACGCTGGTTCTTCTCCTACCTTTAGAAGTCTTCTCCGTGCAGCTTCCCTGCGGTGTCTTCCGGCTCTGAATTCACTCTGCCAGGCATCGGGCCTGGGCAGAGCCAACTGCGCATGTCCGCTTGTAGTGCAGGCATGCGCAGTCGGCTCTGCCCAGGCCCGATGCCTGGCAGAGTGAATGAAGAGCCGGAAGATGCCACGGGGACATTGCAAGGAGAAGACTGCTTGGAGGATCCAGCCCGACCCTCACTCGTGGACTTGGTAAGTATAACTTGATGGAATGTTGCTTACCCCTGAAATGAGCATTTTCCCCCATAGACTATAATAGGGTTCAATATTCGATTCGAGTAGTCGAATATTGAGGGGCTACTCAAAATGAATATTGAACCTCGAACATTTTACTGTTTGCTCATCTCTCCTATCTATCTATCTATCTATCTATCTATCTATCTATCTATCTATCTATCTATCTATAATAATACAAAAATGAAGGGCACTCCGCACACAGCATAAGGGCATATGAAACCCCTAAAGGCCAATACTGATGTAATTAAAAACACCTAATATGTATGTGTTATGGTTGAGTTACAAGAGCAAACGCCAGCAAAACGCACAGACTAGTTGAAACCAGCAATTAGAAGAAACAAGCCATTCAAAACCAGTACAGCATGGCAAGCCAGAGACAGACCCCCAAACACCTTCACCAGCACTAGCCAAGGCAAGATGGGTTTTGCAGAATTTGGGGCGTCCTTATTGTCTCCACAAGTAACTATACAGTCACGTGGTTGCAGACACCAATCACCGGATTCAGCCGAAAAGATCTGGGACGTTCCAGCTGGCGAGCAGTTTCAGTTTGGGAAGATACTGGATCTACAGGATCGGACCAAGCTGTGAGGATACCGGAGTACTGGGAACAGGTTTTGCTGGGGTTTTTTCATCTCCCCTGGCCTATATTTAAAAACATTTTTGCCTGGAAGCATATTTAAGTTTCTTAGAATGTCCACACTCATGTGCGATGACAAATTCCTTCTATGTGATAGATTATCCAGTGAAATTTTTGCTTTGGGTCTAGCTACCTTGTAATCTGTAGGGAATAGTTATTCCCATATTATTACCACACTGTTGCTGTGTAATAACTATATTGACGACGATAAGGCTGTCACTAACAATTTTACTGCTTACTTTTGTTCTATATTTTTAGAACACGGCTTTCAGAATTGTAAATGGTATGGGGATGACATTACTGTTAGTTGTAAGGATGCCGCCAGTGATTTTGGAGGCTGATGTTATGGGATGTGATATTAAAATCAAACAAAGCATTGGGTCCAGATGAAATCCTCCCCAAGGTACTTAAAAAAACATCAATTACTGCTCCTCTGATTTTTGTAGCACTGGAAGGTGGCCAGGGTTGCTGGTTTGTAGGTGATCAATCTTTTTCAGGAAGTCAAGCTACAGCTCTGCAGCTTCCAGTTCTCTGTTAACCTTCATGTGGATGGGTTCAATGTTTCCAAATGTATGTTAATGCACTTGGGAAGAAGGAAGCCTCTGAGTATCATATTGGCTGTTCTGTGTTACCCAAGACATCAGAAGAGAAGGATCTAATGGTCCTAATATCAGACTGCCTTAACCTCTTAAAGACACATCCTAAAAAGTACCTTAAAGGGGTTTGGCCACTTTCATACCAATATTGAGGGTCAAATGTTATTGTTTGTATAATAAAAAGATTTACAATTTTCCAATATACTTTCTGTATCAATTCCTCAAGCTTTTCTACATTTCTGCTTGCTGTCATTCACTCTGTTTTAGTGGATAAAAGTCTGACCACTGACGTATATAAAAGGGCCATGGTCAGAATTTGATCCAAAAGAGATAAGCAGAATGAATGACAGCAAGCTGAGATCTAGAAAACCGTGAGGAATTGATATAGAAAGTATATTGGAAAACTGATTTTGCGTTGCCACTGCGGTTTTGCTTATTTGCTGTAGCCCGCTATGTGAGGCTTTAGCCTTAGGGTGAGTTCATACTGAGTATACGGCAGCTTATTCTGAACGTAAAACACGTTCAGAATCAGCGGCGTATAAAGCAGTTCCCATTCATTTCTATGGGAGCCGGCATACGAGCGATCCCCATAGAAATGAATGGGCTGCTTTTTTCACTACGAGCACTCCCATTGAAATGAGTGGGATGTGCTCGCGTGTACGACTAGCTCTGCTCATGCCGAGCCGTACACGCGAGCACTTCCCATTTACTTCAATGGGAGTGCTCGTAGTGAAAGAAGCAGCCCATTAATTTCTATGGGGATCGCTCGTATGCCGGCTCCCATAGAAATGAATGGGAACTGCTTTATACGCCGCTGATTCTGAACGTGTTTTACGTTCAGAATAAGCTGCCGTATACTCAGTGTGAACTCACCCTTAAAATGGTTTTCCAGGCTAAATAATTGATGGTCTACCTTTAGTATAGGTCATCAATAAAAGTTTGGCAGGGGTCTGACACCCAGGACCCCAGCCAATTACCAGTGTTAAGAAGGTACATTTGTACAGCGGCTAGGCTTGTACTTGCCAGTGAATGGGACTAAGCTACGTTCAGGCCATGTGACCAATAACGTGATATTACATAAAATGTGAAGAGGAAGTTTTACTCAGGGTGCACCATTGCCACTTCAAACAGGTGATACATGGGGTCCTGGGTGTCATATCATTGCCAATCTTTATTTGATGACCTACCCAAAAGATAGATCATCAAATAGAAAGTACCAGAAAACCATTTGAATAAAGTGGGATTATTGATTGTGAATGTGCAATTTTTCAAGGAATATTCGTCTGTTTCATAAATACATTTATAAGTCTCGCAAATACCAACTGCTAACTACTACATATGTAAAGCAGAATATATATTATTTTCTTGTGAGTCACATATTTCCATTATCTATATATAGATCTGAACAGTGTGCACTAAACCTCCAAAAGCCACCAATTGTTCATGTTCCTTTAACTTTGAGATGAATGGTTGTGCTAACACTTGGTTATGAAGATCCTGCTGAGAGCATCAACACCCACTGTACATACACCAAGATCCTAGCATTTATGCTGTTCCTTTTAGCTTTTACCATGTATTTCAGCAAGTATTTCAGGATAACCTATAATTGTATGTTCTTTACTCTGACTACACAACTCTTGACTAACAAGTCTTACGGCCTGTAGTACAAAAAAAAGGACATTTAGTTAAAATAGTAACAATCGAAATGTATTTCAATATATCTGGATGATATATAGGAATTGTTGCAAGAGTATTATAAACTAAAATTGATGTGCAGAGTAGTAATGTGAAGCAGCTGAGGGTTAAGTAAAATATTCTACCTACCATGTGCCATTTATAATACTAATGTCATCTTGCATTGCATATTGACCTGTGGCTCCCCTTTAGCACCAGGGCCTGAATGCATGTGCAACTTCTGCATCCTCATAGCTACAACAATTTGGGTGTTATAAAACATAATACATCGAAAATACACACAATGGACACACAATGCTGCAATGTCTTGTGCTGTGTGTTTTGAACTAGCAGCAAGTCAACTTCTTGCTGTGGGTTTGGAGAAAACCAAGTGATTCCAGTTTCTTCTTTGCCACGGGAAGGCTCCTACAGGTGGCCCTAGCATTTAGTGAGATTTCAAGAGAAGGGAAATAATGTACTAAACATAAATTTTGTAACATTTTTGAAATATTGCCTCCATGACAACCCCCCCCCCCCCCCCCGTTTTAAAATAAAACCCTAAAAAAGAATGTGATCTACTTACGCATCGTGCACGCTGGGCGGGCATTCAGGGTCCGCTGTCTTCTTCATCCACGCCTCCTCTTCCTCCGATGTTCTCGGGTCCCGTCCTCCTCTGGCGCTTGCGAACTGACATTGATATAAAAAAATGGCCTGGGCACATGCGCAGTAACATGCGGCTTCTATTACGGCTACTGCGCATGCGCCCAGGCCATTTTTTTATATCAATGTCAGTTCGCGAGCGCCGTAGGAGGACGGGACCCGAGGACATCGGAGGAAGAGGAGGCGTGGATGAAGAAGACGGCGGACCCTGAATGCCCGCCCAGCATGCACGATGGGTAAGTAGATCACATTCTGTTTTAGGGTTTTATTTTAAAACTGGGGGGGGTAGTTTAATATAACTTTAGCGGTGCCTGAATAGCCTTTTTTTTTTCACGCATATGTGGGGCTCTATCAGCATGATTTTGCTGATAGAGCCCCTTTAAAGCACACTGTTCAATGGAGTGGTTCTCTTTATGACAGTAGTGTGGACTTTGTCATTTGTGGCATGATATGGTAAATATATTGTGCGTCTGTGTTTTTTAATCAAGATGGCTGGCCATGAATATTTAATAAAAGAATGCATAATTTAGCTACCTTGCATACTAATAGTTGACAGGCCTGTTATGTGACCTCAGCTCCTTATATAAATACAAGTTACAAATGGCTTAATGCACACAAATATGTACATTCTCAGTGTGCTATCTCTGTTTTTCACAGTTAGCACACTGACCCATTACACTGACCCCATACACTCGGCTGTGTAATATCATGAGTCCGTGTATGGGGAAATAGGTCCTATATCTGTCCAGTATGTGGCCTGAGCTCACCGAAAGAAAATTAATGGGACCTCTATGTGCAATCCGTACTATTTAACTGTGGACCAAGTACATATACATGTTCATTTGCATGTAGTGGAACACAAAACTAGGTACATATATTCGGGGTATAGTTGCGCAGACCAATGTACATTACATCTAAGCCATTGTGAGTTTGTAGACACAGGAGCTCTATGCCTGTGTGATAAATTCAGGTGCTTGGTAACTGAAAAAACCCCAAAACATATTACTGTACTTATTTGGTATCACCACAATCTTATTGACCCATAGAATAAAGACAATATATTATTTATGCCACATAGTAAATGGCACAAAATGTATAAAACAAAAAACACTGGCAGAATTAAATTTTTTTCTTGTTTCCCCAGAAAACATTTAATCAATAATAGATGGGATAAGGTACTCCACAGTTTCCATGCTGGTTATTCCCAATGTTGCCATTTGTACACTCATGATACAATTTCACTACAGCAGTATGTGAACATTTCACAGACTTTGCTGTTTGCCAGCCTTGGCTTAAAAGCCAATAATTATCCCTTTTTTGCAACTCGCCCCTTTTTTCCATGACAAGTGGTTTGTGCTCAGACAGCATTTTAAATACCTTAGGGTTGGTTCACACTAGCGCTTGTATTCCGTCTGGAAGGAGTCTGCATGGACACCCCCCGGACGGAATATAATCGCAATTGCAAGCGATGTTCTGTCAAAGCACACGAACCCCATAGACTATAATGGGCTCTATGTGCTTGCCGCACACTGCCCGCACGAATGGTGTAGCCCAACCAATCAGAGACAGGGACACAAAATCTGTAGCAAAAAGGTTTATTTAGAAAAACAGCAAAATCAATAAACCTTACGTCAGGTAGAAAAATAAGCAAAATAAAATACAGCCTTAACTTCAGGCAAAAACAGTGTGAAACAAAACTCTGCTCATCTGAGCACTAACTACACAATAAGTACTAACTTACTACTAGCCACATGAATCAACAAAAAGAGTGCAATATAGACTCAGCTGACTGACAGTGTCAAGACAGACCCAGGCTCCTCCTCTCGCTCCCAGGATCTGCACTGAAGTGCAGGCTCTGCAGCCTTTTATGGCCCAGTAATGAACCTGGGACCTACACCTGGGCTGAAGCCTACTCCAGACCCGCCCTGGACCACATGTATGTCAGAAATCAGGATTTTCAAAGGCTTACAATTCTTATAGTTTTCCAGAGTTTCTAGAAACACTTTTTTATTATTATTAAAGAAACAGTTCAGAAGACGCTTTCAAAGGCCTATATATATAAGACATCCCCAATATATATCATTCCATTTTTAAAGCTATACCCCTCAAACCATTCAAAACAGCATTAACTTTGTTAACCCAATAATCATTTCACAAGAATTAAAATAACATGGAGGTGAAATTTGTATTTCTTTCAATAATATGCCTAATTCATCGTAAATTTACACATTTACAAAGGTTTATAGGAAAACATGCATCCCAAATCTTGTTATGCAAGTTCTCCCAAATACTCCTCAAAAAAATAAAGGGAACACTCAAATAACACATCCTAGATCTGAATGAATGAAATATTCTCATTGAATACTTTGTTCTGTACATAGTTTAATGTGATGACAACAAAATCACACAAAAATCATCAATGGAAATCAAATTTATTAACCAATGGAGGCCTGGATTTGGAGTCACCCCCAAAATTAAAGTGGAAAAACACACTACAGGCTGATCCAACTTTGGTGTAATGTCCTTAAAACATGTCAAAATGAGGCTCAGTAGTGTGTGTGGCCTCCACGTTACTGTATGACTTCCCTACAACGCCTGGGCATGCTCCTGATTAGGTTGCGGATGGTCTCCTGAGGGATCTCCTCCCAGACCTGGACTAAAGCATCTGTCAACTCCTGGATAGTCTGTGGTGCATCCATTGGTGGATGGAGAGAGACATGATGTCCCAGATGTGCTCAATCGGATTCAGGTCTGGGGAACGGGCGGGTCAGTCCATAGCTTCAATGCCTTCATCTTGCAGGAACTGCTGAAACAATCCAGCCACATGAGGTCTGGCATTGTCCTGCATTAGGAGAATCCCAGGGCCAACTGCACCAGCATATGGTCTCACAAAGGGTCTGAGGATCTCATCTCAGTACCTAATGACAGTCAGGCTACCTCTGGTGAGTACATGGAGGGCTGTGCGGCCCTCCAAAGAATTGCCATCCCACACCATTACTGACCCACTGCCAAACCAGTCATGCTGAAAGACGTTGCAGGCAGCTTATCGCTCTCCATGGCGTATCTAGACTCAGTCACGTCTGCCACATGTGCTCAGTGTGAACCTGCTTTCATCTCTGAAGAGCACAGGGCACCAGTGGACGTTGAACCCTCATACCATCCTCATGGAGTCGGTTTCTAACCATTTGTGCAGACACATGCACATTTGTGGCCTGCTGGAGGTCATTTTGCAGGGCTCTGGCAGTGTTCCTCCTGTTCCTCTTTGCACAAAGGCGGAGGTAGCGGTCCTGCTGCTGGGTTGTTGCCCTCCTACGACCCCCTCCACATCTCCTGGTGTACTGACCGGTCTCCTGGTAGCGTCTCCAGCCTCTGGACACTACGCTGACAGACACAGCAAACCTTCTTGCCACAGCTCGCATTGATGTGCCATTCTGGATGAGCTGCACTACCTGAGCCACTTGTGTGGGTTGTAGAGTCCATCTCATACTACATTCAATAGTGACCAAAACCTCAGCCAGAAAGCATTGGTACTGAGAGGTGGTCTGTGGTCTCCACCTTCAGAACCACTCCTTTATTGAGTGTGTCTCGATAATTGCCAATAATTTCCATCTGTAGTTTATTCAATTTGCACAACAGCATGTGAAATTGATTGCCAATCAGTGTTGCTTGGAGTTAGATTGCGTTGCTAAAGTGTATGTAAGTACCCCACTTGTGTATGTAACCACTGTTTTGGTACAGTCCTATGAAAAAGTTTGGGCACCCCTATTAATCTTAATCATTTTTTGTTCTAAATATTTTGGTGTTTGCAAAAGCCATTTCAGTAACTGATGGACACAGTAATATTTCAGGATTGAAATGAGGTTTATTGTACTAACAGAAAATGTGCAATATGCATTAAACCAAAATTTGACCGGTGCAAAAGTATGGGCACCCTTATCATTTTATTGATTTGAATTCCCCTAACTACTTTTTACTGACTTACTGAAGCACAAAATTGGTTTTGTAACCTCAGTGAGCTTTGAACTTCATAGCCAGATGTATCCAATCATAAGAAAAGGTATTTAAGGTGGCCAATTGCAAGTTGATCTCCTATTTGAATCTCCTCTGAAGAGTGGCATCATGGGCTACTCAAAACAACTCTCAAATGATCTGAAAACAAAGATTGTTCAACATAGTTGTTCGGGGAAGGATACAAAAAGTTGTCTCAGAGATTTAACCTGTCAGTTTCCACTGTGAGGAACATAGTAAGGAAATGGAAGACCACAGGGACAGTTCTTGTTAAGCCCAGAAGTGGCAGGCCAAGAAAAATATCAGAAAGGCAGAGAAGAAGAATGGTGAGAACAGTCAAGGACAATCCACAGACCACCTCCAAAGAGCTGCAGCATCATCTTGCTGCAGATGGTGTCACTGTGCATCGGTCAACTATACAGCGCACTTTGCACAAATAGAAGCTGTATGGGAGAGTGATGAGAAAGAAGCCGTTTCTGCACGTACGCCACAAATAGAGTTGCCTGAGGTATGAAAAAGCACATTTGGACAAGACAGCTTCATTTTGGAAACAAAAATTGAGTTGTTTGGTTATAAAAAAAAAGGCGTTATGCATGGCGTCCAAAAAGAAACAGCATTCCAAGAAAAACACATGCTACCCACTGTAAAATTTGGTGGAGGTTCCATCATGCTTTGGGGCTGTGTGGCCAATGCCGGCATCGGGAATCTTGTTAAAGTTGAGAGTCGCATGGATTCCACTCAGTATCAGCAGATTCTTGAGAATAATGTTCAAGAATCAGTGACGAAGTTGAAGTTACGCCGGGGATGGATATTTCAGCAAGACAATGATCCAAAACACCGCTCCAAATCCTCAGGCATTCATGCAGAGGAACAATTACAATGTTCTGGAATGGCCATCCCAGTCCCCAGACCTGAATATCATTGAACATCTGTGGGATGATTTGAAGCGGGCTGTCCATGCTCGGCGACCATCTAACTTAACTGAACTTGAATTGTTTGTCCAAAATACCTTTATCCAGGATCCAGGAACTGATTAAAAGCTACAGGAAGCGACTAGAGGCTGTTATCTTTGCAAAAGGAGGATCTACTAAATATTAATGTCACTTTTCTGTTGAGGTGCCCATACTTTTGCACCGGTCAAATTTTGGTTTAATGCATATTGCACATTTTCTGTTAGTACAATAAACCTCATTTCAATCCTGAAATATTACTGTGTCCATCAGTTATTAGATATATCAAACTGAAATGGCTGTTATAAACACCAAAATATTTAGAACTAAAAATGATTAAGATTAATAGGGGTGCCCAAACTTTTTCATAGGACTGTATATACCAGGAGGTATATAAGAAGTAATCAATAGCTATAGCAAGCATTTTGACTCCACAGGTGTGTAGATTTTATTAACTTTGGGCAGAGAAAATGAAAAATGACATTTTTGGAAATAAAATGTTTAGCTCCAAATTTTTCATTTTTACTAGGAGAAAACAGTTTGTGATGCAATTTCTTCAGAATATGGAAATACCCTATGCTGGGTTGTAAACTTCTGTATGGACACATGCCAGGGTTTAAAAAGGAAAGAACTTGGGTTTCGGAGGGCAAATTTTGCTGGAATAGTTTTTGGGTGTCATATCTCATTTGCAGTGCTCCTAAAATACCAGTGGATATCCCAAATTGTTTCTCTATTGAGAGATGTTGCCTAATATGACATGCCCAGTTTGCGGCACTCTCCTTAATATGCTCAGCAAGTCAGCACTCTAGTTAACATACTCTGTTCCTGCCTCCCAGACCGCTCTGCCATCTCCTCCACTAATCTCACAGGTAATTATGTGAGACCAGTCAAGGTGGGGGTAGAGTAACCCTGGAGGCTGAAAACCACTTCACATGACATGACCTGGGGGTCATGATTTGGCCAAAACTTCAGGGTCCAACAGCTGCAAAAACCAGAGACAGGTAAGAAAATTAAGTGTCCCCAGTCCCCTTCAAGTGGGTTATTCCCCATGCAACAATCAAAGAATTTATCAAGGAGTGTAGTGATGAGCAGTTTTAAGATGTGAATGAATGCACAGCGGATGGTGAAAATTTAATGTGTACGTACAGTGACTACACCAAATTCCACATTATTCTTCCACTACCTGCTAACGTAAGTGGCATTCTGAAACATCAATTCTGGTGTCTGTTGTTTGCTGAAGTTGCCTTAAAATTGCCATGTCAACATATGAAGTTATCAGAACTCTCTTATGCTGAACCAATCAGCAGCGGAGGAGGTATATTTGAAGTCAGTTCTCAACTCCCCTTGTGCCTGCTATTAATTTAATGCTTGCTAGTGAGGTTCCTGTGCACTGATCCTTGCTATATTGATGTGCTACTAATCTTGGCTTGTTTACTGGATATTCGCTTGTTTTCTGATTTGGACTTTGACTGAATCTCTCAGATTTGACCTTGACATGGACGCGTTTATTCCTTTTATTCTGCTCTCCTGGTTTAACCTGCATTGTGAGTATTGTTGTGGTTCCTAGTTTCATTCAGATTATAGAGAATCTGTTGCTGACGCTAAGAATCTGGGGTGATAACCTGGTTTCAAATTCAGCTCAAATCCAGCCATCTTCACAGTGGGCTCTGGGAAAGATGTTTGGATTGCCTTAGTCCTATCTAAAGTCAGTAGCGTTTTTGGCAGCAGTTTTTGAAAAGTTTACTTAAAAACCTCTTCATCCTTTTTTTTCTGCCTCCCATTCATTTGTTTGGGAGTTTCAAGAGGAATCTGCCTTAAGATAGGGCATGTCGTGTTATTTTCAGGTAGAGGAAAAAATGAATACTAGCTAGAGTCAGGTGTTTTTTACAGGAAGAAAAAATACGCCTCTTGCAAAAAAAACAAAACTCTTTGGTTTTTTTAACTTTACCTAAACAGTATTTTTTTCACAGAAGACGTCAACATTTTTAAGGAGAGTTCATTAGATTTTGATCCAGAATCTCATGTTCTGTTACATAAGACAAATGTCTGAAAAGATAATGACAATTTAAAGTATATTAGAAAATTGCACATTTGTTTTACATTTTTACTAAAAATAATTTTATTAATTTGTTTAAGCCAGATATTGCCTGTAAATTTTACCCTATAGATTTCACAGGTTTTCTTTTATTTAGAACCACCATCAGCTGTAATTGAAGAAAGGAAAACAAAACCTTTTTCTGCAATTTCATTTTTCCGCTTTCTATTATACTGTCAGTCAGTGAATTAAGATTGGCATTGTCATATATGTAGACAAGCAACCTGTGATAGATGCTAATTCTTTTTCATCTTGAAGCCATTAAGTGCTCAGGTTTTACCCTTCAGATACCTATGTTTAGAATCGACTTGTGTGTGATAATAGTGAGGACTAGGAGGTTGACTCCTTCAGCTCCCCCTCCCCTACTATACTTGCTTAGAATAGAACTGAATCCATGGGGCTTCAAGTGCCTCCTCAATAGGCTTAGACTGCCTTAGTCAGCCTATAATGGAGCTAATGGCTGTTTTGTCATCCTGGGAGATCTGAATTTCCTGGTGTTGTGTCTGCTGCTATTAAAGCAAGAATTGTATGCACTGCAAAGATTGACTGTCAGAAAGGAAGGGCAGGAAAGGGCAGAGAGAACTATCGGGGAGAGACAAGAAATCAGATGCATACAGTCAGCACCACTAAGACACTTGAAAATATATAAATGGATGATACCGGTAAGTACAGAAAGCTGTCTGGGTGTGCGAGTAATATAATACAATGCACCATGTATGTGTGAACATCTGCTTCCTTCACTTGCACATTACTCCAACCAAGATGAGATTTCTTTATATTGCTGACAATGGAAGTGTTAAAGAAGCTATGAGCTGGTCTGCATCATGTTTTCTCCATTTAAAGCCTCTATATAGAATAGATCATTAGATATTTTACTTGTCTCTTTCCTTCCAGTGAAATATATGTTTTTATCTATTTGAAAACTGTTTTAATTTAATGTAATGTTTTTTTTTACTCAGTTGTAATATATATATAAATGAAAAGATGTATAAATCTTTACTGGAACATATATATGTTGCTGCCTATTGTAAATACAGATACTGTAAGTCTGCCAGTTTTTCTATTGTTTTCTAAGCTAACAAGTGTATTAGCTGGAATTAATGTAAACATTTTCTATATGCAGTATTCATTGGAGATAGTAAGCTTAAGTGGATGCAGTGAATACGCCAGCTGCACTCTGTATGTTCTGTCAGCCAGGAAGATGTTAATGAACAGACTGATGGGTCTGTAAAGCTTTTCTTGGTTGTCACAGCTGTGTTACGGGTGGACAGCTACATGCATAGAGCACAGACAGAAATAGGGGTAAAGTATTCATTTTCCATATAAATATGTGTGTCATATGACAGATGATAGAAATGCTGTGTAATAAAGAAGACCATATAGTGTTAACTATGTGGTGTGGTGTTGGCAGTGGTGGGGTGAAGATGGGATGTCACTAGTACTACCAGTACTTTTGGAAAATATGCGTATATACCTCCTGTATACAGAAATGGTACAGAGATACCTTGCTGTAGCCTTTCCTATCAGCAAATAATGCAATGTGTGTATGAAGTCATGTGCATTTGACAGCTTGCTTTCTCCCCAGTAATTCTGTTCTGTGTTCCCTGCTATAATGAATGCATGCTGTTTGTTCTTATAGAAGGCGTTATGTGGGAAGTCATGACATTTGCAACTGTGTACTTTGTTCTTACCAGTGAGAGGACATATATTTTTATGCTTCCTTCCATCTCATATACTAACCATACATGGATTAGTGGAAAGATCTGTTCATAAAGATGCAGGCGGCTGCAGTGCTTTATATATCTTGTTCCCAGAAGGGTTGTTCTCATTGTATTCTGCAATGTCATCTGTGAGGCTTTCTGTGCTAATGGAATTATTTGAGCCTGACCTGTCCTTTAATCAGTATCTCCAGGCTTCATTCTATGAGACAAATGTTCTATTTTTATCCAATTGTTTCTTCGGATTATCAGGAAATCAGATTTCATCAATTTTTTTATAATTCTGTTTTCATTGGTTTCTTTGATGAATTGTTTTAATATTTCAGGATTGACCAAAATCTGATAAATTACAAATCCTGACAAACTGTTTTGCTTATCTGTAATAACCACAGAATTCTAAATATTCTTCTTTTGTTTCTTAACACTGTGTGTTGCATAGAGGGTTTTTTTGGCATTCATTATGGCACATTGATATATGATTCAATAAGTTGTGCGGGAATTGACATTAATGATGATATAGCTACAGTTGATTAGGTCACCACAGTCAAATCTAGCAAAACAGCACTTCCTAACCACAAACAGAGGTGAAGCTTGAAGCTCCTGGGCCCAATGCAAAATCTACCTACCTTTTGCCATTTAGAATAGTGGTATATTTTTTGTGGCAGAGGGATCTTTGGGGCCCTGTAGTGACTGTTACCACTTCACCCCTCTAGCTACTCCCCTAACCATGAATAGTTATGCAAAATCTTATTCTTACAATCTAACTTTTGCTTATGGTGAAAGAAATATAAGAATACATTATACCATAATTTAGAAGTGCAGTATTATATGAGAGTAGTAGCCCATACACCCATACACATTAGACAGTTGTTGTGGAGCAGCCTGACAGTATTCATGTTTAATGGTAAAATACTGATATAAATATTTGACCTTTCGTTCACATCTGCGTTCCGTTTTCCATTCAAGGAGACCGCAGGGGACCCCCCGAACAGAATACCAAACGCAACTGCAAGAGGTGTGCAGTAAAAGCACATGGACACCATAGACTATAATGGGGTCCATGTGCTGGCCGAGCGTTGCCCGCACGAATCATGTGGGCGGGAAAGTAGATTGTGAACTACTTTCCTGTCTGCATGATCCCTGCAGAGATCTGGCGGCAAGCACACAGATCCCATCATAATATATGGCGTCCGTTTGCTTTTACTGCACACCACTTGCAGTTCCGTTCAGTATTCCGTTCGGGGGGTTCCCATATGGACTCCCCGAACGGAATACCGAACGCAGATGTGAACGAAGGGTAAAACTGGATTCACACCAGATTTTGGTTTCTGTTTAGGAATTCCATCCTCCATTCAGCTTGAAAAATGCTCTCTTTATTTTTCAAATGGAAACTGAGCAGAAACCCATTGGACCCCATTATAGTCTAACTGCTTTTTAAGTGGATTGGGTTTCCATTTTTCGGGTCCCCAAGTGGCCCCGAAGAATGGATACCTGAGTGCAGCTATGAACCTAGTGTTAACTGTATGGCCAGAACCCAAGTAAAAGCCATAGTAGGAAATCTCTGAATGTCAGGGCTGGTTGTATATGAGAGCTAATGCCCTCTGTGTGGCAGTTAATGTAGCCTGCACTGCTCCTTTAGGTTGGGTTCACTTCTGCATTGTCATTTTCAGTTTTCTGTCTCATAATAGTGGAAAACTATAAATATTGAAGTGCTGAATCACAATGTAGATACCAACAGTGCTCAACAGATCCTATTGACTTCATATAATAAAGTCTGCTGAGTTCTGTCATTTTGTCTAACATTTTACTGGAAAAATTACCGCAGCCTGTTTAGAGTCTTAGAACACTAAAGGGTTATGTGTAGAGATGAGCGAACAGTGTTCTATCGAACACATGTTCGATCGGATATCAGGGTGTTCGCCATGTTCGAATCGAATCGAACACCACGTGGTAAAGTGCGCCAAAATTCGATTCCCCTCCCACCTTCCCTGGCGCCTTTTTTGCACCAATAACAGCGCAGGGGAGGTGGGACAGGAACTACGACACTGGGGGCATTGAAAAAAATTGGAAAAAGTCATTGGCTGCCGAAATCAGGTGACCTCCATTTTAGACGAATAGTGGATTTCAAATCCGGGTCATATGAGAATGTGAACTTTGTGACTATGAGACAGGGATAGCTGTACAGGCAGGGATAGCTAGGGATAACCTTTATTTAGGGGGGAATGTTATTAAAAATAACTTTTTGGGGCTCTATCGGGTGTGTAATTGTGATTTTTGTGAGATAAACTTTTTCCCATAGGGATGCATTGGCCAGCGCTGATTGGCCGAATTCCGTACTCTGGCCAATCAGTGCTGGCCAATGCATTCTATTAGCTTGATGAAGCAGAGTGTGCACAAGGGTTCAAGCGCACCCTCGGCTCTGATGTAGCAGAGCCGAGGCTGCACAAGGGTTCAAGCGCACCCTCGGCTCTGATGTAGGAGAGCCGAGGGTGCACTTGAACCCTTGTGCACCCTCAGCTCTGCTACATCAGAGCCGAGGGTGCGCTTGAACCCTTGTGCACACTCTGCTTCATCAAGCTAATAGAATGCATTGGCCAGCGCTGATTGGCCAGAGTACGGAACTCGACCAATCAGCGCTGGCTCTGCTGGAGGAGGCGGAGTCTAAGATCGCTCCACACCAGTCTCCATTCAGGTCCGACCTTAGACTCCGCCTCCTCCGGCAGAGCCAGCGCTGATTGGCCGAAGGCTGGCCAATGCATTCCTATGCGAATGCAGAGACTTAGCAGTGCTGAGTCAGTTTTGCTCAACTACACATCTGATGCACACTCGGCACTGCTACATCAGATGTAGCAATCTGATGTAGCAGAGCCGAGGGTGCACTAGAACCCCTGTGCAAACTCAGTTCACGCTAATAGAATGCATTGGCCAGCGCTGATTGGCCAATGCATTCTATTAGCCCGATGAAGTAGAGCTGAATGTGTGTGCTAAGCACACACATTCAGCACTGCTTCATCACGCCAATACAATGCATTAGCCAGTGCTGATTGGCCAGAGTACGGAATTCGGCCAATCAGCGCTGGCTCTGCTGGAGGAGGCGGAGTCTAAGATCGCTCCACACCAGTCTCCATTCAGGTCCGACCTTAGACTCCGCCTCCTCCAGCAGAGCCAGCGCTGATTGGCCGAATTCCGTACTCTGGCCAATCAGCACTGGCTAATGCATTGTATTGGCTTGATGAAGCAGTGCTGAATGTGTGTGCTTAGCACACACATTCAGCTCTACTTCATCGGGCTAATAGAATGCATTGGCCAGCGCTGATTGGCCGAATTCCGTACTCTGGCCAATCAGCACTGGCTAATGCATTGTATTGGCTTGATGAAGCAGTGCTGAATGTGTGTGCTTAGCACACACATTCAGCTCTACTTCATCGGGCTAATAGAATGCATTGGCCAATCAGCGCTGGCCAATGCATTCTATTAGCGTGAACTGAGTTTGCACAGGGGTTCTAGTGCACCCTCGGCTCTGCTACATCAGATTGCTACATCTGATGTAGCAGTGCCGAGTGTGCATCAGATGTGTAGTTGAGCAAAACTGACTCAGCACTGCTAAGTCTGCATTCGCATAGGAATGCATTGGCCAGCCTTCGGCCAATCAGCGCTGGCTCTGCCGGAGGAGGCGGAGTCTAAGGTCGGACCTGAATGGAGACTGGTGTGGAGCGATCTTAGACTCCGCCTCCTCCAGCAGAGCCAGCGCTGATTGGCCGAATTCCGTACTCTGGCCAATCAGCACTGGCTAATGCATTGTATTGGCTTGATGAAGCAGTGCTGAATGTGTGTGCTTAGCACACACATTCAGCTCTACTTCATCGGGCTAATAGAATGCATTGGCCAGCGCTGATTGGCCGAATTCCGTACTCTGGCCAATCAGCACTGGCTAATGCATTGTATTGGCTTGATGAAGCAGTGCTGAATGTGTGTGCTTAGCACACACATTCAGCTCTACTTCATCGGGCTAATAGAATGCATTGGCCAATCAGCGCTGGCCAATGCATTCTATTAGCGTGAACTGAGTTTGCACAGGGGTTCTAGTGCACCCTCGGCTCTGCTACATCAGATTGCTACATCTGATGTAGCAGTGCCGAGTGTGCATCAGATGTGTAGTTGAGCAAAACTGACTCAGCACTGCTAAGTCTGCATTCGCATAGGAATGCATTGGCCAGCCTTCGGCCAATCAGCGCTGGCTCTGCCGGAGGAGGCGGAGTCTAAGGTCGGACCTGAATGGAGACTGGTGTGGAGCTATCTTAGACTCCGCCTCCTCCAGCAGAGCCAGCGCTGATTGGTCGAGTTCCGTACTCTGGCCAATCAGCACTGGCCAATGCATTTCTATGGGGAAAAGTTAGCTTGCGAAAATCGCAAACTGACAGGGATTTCCATGAAATAAAGTGACTTTTATGCCCCCAGACATGCTTCCCCTGCTGTCCCAGTGTCATTCCAGGGTGTTGGTATCATTTCCTGGGGTGTCATAGTGGACTTGGTGACCCTCCAGACACGAATTTGGGTTTCCCCCTTAACGAGTTTATGTTCCCCATAGACTATAATGGGGTTCGAAACCCATTCGAACACTCGAACAGTGAGCGGCTGTTCGAATCGAATTTCGAACCTCGAACATTTTAGTGTTCGCTCATCTCTAGTTATGTGTGTATGGAGATGTATGCCACTTGAAGTAATGCTTCTACTCAAGAATATATATGTACATCTGAAGCCACTTAATAAATCTTGTCACATTTACAGTTAAACAAACCAATAGTTTAACCCCTTCCCGCCGATGGCATTTTTTGATTTTCGTTTTTCGTTTTTGACTCCCCTCCTTCTAAACCCCATAACTTTTTTATTTCTCCGCTCCCAGAGTCATATGAGGTCTTAATTTTTGCGGGACAATTTTTTCTTCATGATGCCACCATTAATTATTCTATATAATGTACTGGGAAGCAGGAAAAAAATTCAGAATGGGGTGGATTTGAAGAAAAAATGCATTTCTGCGACTTTCTTACGGGCTTTGGTTTTACGGCGTTCACTGTGCAGCCAAAATGACATGTCCCCTGTATTCTGTGTTTCGGTACGGTTCCAGGGATACCAAATTTATATGGTTTTATTTACATTTTGACCCCTAAAAAAAATTCCAAAACGGTGTTAAAATATTTTTTTTCTAAAAGTCGCCATATTCCGACGGCCGTAACTTTTTTATACATAGATGTACGGGGATGCATAGGGCGTCTTTTTTTGCGGGGCCGCGTGTACTTTTTAGTTCTACCATTTTCGGGAAATGTTCTTGTTTTGATCACTTTTTATTCAAATTTTTATCAGAATTAAAACAGTGAAAAAACGGCAGTTTGGCACTTTTGACTATTTTTCCTGCTACGGCGTTTACCGAACAGGAAAAATATTTTTATAGATTTGTAGAGCGGGCGATTTCGGACGCGGGGATACCTAACATGTATATGTTTCACAGTTTTTAACTACTTTTATATTTGTTCTAGGGAAAGGGGGGTGATTTGAACTTTTAATACTTTTTATATTTTTTTTATATTTTTTTTTACTTTTTTTTTTATTTTTTTTTTGCATTTATTAGACCCCCTAGGGGTGTTGAACCCCAGGGGGTCTGATCACTAATGCAATGCATTACAATGCTAATGCATTGCAATGCATTGCAAAAAATCATCATCTCTTTTGCAGGCTGTATACACCAGCCTGCAAAAGAGTGAATTTGCAGACTGGCTGGGAGCCCTTAACAAGGCTCCCGGCTGTCATGGCAACGGGGGGTCGGCCCTGGAGCATGCTCCAGGAGCCGGCGATCCCTGCCAAAATGGCGGCGCCCATGCGCCGCCGGGAAGATGGCGCCTCCGGCGCCTTTGACAGCAGCGCCGGAGGGGTTAATGCCTCCGATCGGTCCGGGGACCGATCGGAGGCATTAGAGCCGGTTGTCTACTGCTTAAAGCAGTAGACACCCGGCGGCTATGACGGCCGTCCGGCAAATGAATGGGCTTGAAAGATGCTAGCAGGTTTCCGTCTCCTGTCCAGTTTTGTGCAGGAAACAGAAACCTAGAGAACGGACTCCCGGGCGCAAATGTGAACGAGCTCTTAGTTTTTTCCTTTTTAAATCATAATGACAACCAAAAACATCCATATGACCCTGTTCAAAAGTTTACATACCTTGGTGATTTTGGCCTGATTACATGCCCAGAAGTTGACACAAACCAAACCAAGGTAGACCAACCAAAATTTCAGCCACAACTGCCTGGAAAATTGTTCGGGATGAAAGGAAAAACCCACACATAAGATCAACTGAAATACAGGACTGTCTGAAAACTATCGGTGTGGCTGTTTCAAGGTGCACAATAAGGAGGCACTTGAGGAAAAACTGGCTGTATGGTCACCTTGTCAGTAGAAAGCCATTACTGCACAAATGCCACAAAGAATCTCGCCCTCAATACGCCAAACAGCACAGAGACAAACCTTAAAACTTCTGGAACAAGGTAATTTGAAGTGATGAGACAAAAATCGAACTTTTTGGCCACAACCACAAAGAGTTACATTTAGAGAGGTGTCAAAAAGGCCTATGATGAAATGAACACCATTCCTACTGTAAAGCATGGAGGTGGATCACTGATGATGTGGAGATGCGTGAGCCTCAAAGGCACAGGAAACTTGGTGAAAGTTGAAGGAAAGATGATGTTAGGAGGGGCTGGGGCCTCCGCTGTGCTGCATGGAGGCTCCTGGCCCGCTCCGTGTTCAACGGCAGGATGGCTGCTGGTTCCGGTGCAGGGTAGGCCGGAGCCTCCGCAATCTCCGCAAACTTCTGGTTTTTCCCTGGCACTGTCGTCAGCACTTCCAGGGTCAGAGATCAGCGGTGGGCCTGAGGCTATTTAGGCCTCATTCTGCTCCTGGCCCGTCGCTGGTTATTCGTGTATCCGCGGTATCAGCTCCCTAGCGATGAGCCTCCTGTCTTCTGTCCCCTGTCTCTTATCTCCTTTCTCCTGTTACCTGCCTCCTTAACTTGTACCTGGATTCTGTGGATGTGTATGACCTGGCTTGCTTTACAGACCTCTCCTGCGTGATCCTGATTTGGCACCTTCCTGATCTCCTGTGTATGATTTTTGGCTCTCTCTTCTGACCTCCCTTTCGGATCTTGAGATGGCTACTCTGTTTACCTCCTGTGTATGACCTGGCTGGTCTGACGACGCTTCTGCCTCTGCCTTCTGCTATCACGTGACCTCCAGTTATTGACTCGGCTTGCTTGACCACAATATTGTTCCCTGGATTTCCCTCCTTCGCATCTGCAATGCCAGTCCATTCTGCTCTCACTTGGACTTCACTCTCAGGTTAGTGTCTGCGTCCTTCTGGGTCCTCTCAGAACTTGGGGTTCACTGGGTGTGTGTCACTCTCTGAGAAGTTGCGGATTCAGGTCTCAGACTTTTACCAAGTCCAACTCCACCATCAGGAGCTCTATTGAAGAACTCAGGGGCCTGGTTCCGCTCCAGTTGAAAGAGCGTAGCACACCCAGGACTGTTTTTGCCTCAGCACTTGGGAATTCTAGTTGGCCAGGACTTACGGAGTTATTTATTGCACCAGGTTCCTAACAGATGAATGCAGCATGTTATCAGCAAATACTGGAGGCAAATTTGCATTCATCAGCCAGGAATCTGCACATGAGACGTACTTAGATGTTCCAAAACACAAGGCCAAGCTGACCTATCATCGGCTACAGTAGAAGAAAGTGAAGGTTCTGGAGTGGCCATCTCAGTCTTCTGACCTCAATATCATTGAGCCACTCTGGGGAGATCTCAAGCGCGCAGTACATGCAAGGCAGCCCAGGAATTTATAGGAACTGGAGACGTTTTGCCAAGAAAAATGGGCAAATTTACCATTTGAGAAAATACAGAGCCTCATCCACAACTACCACAAAAGACTTCTGTCATTGATATTAGAGGGAGCAATACACAGTATTCAAAAGTGTTCAAAAGTATTCACAGTGTTCAAAAGAACAGGATCATTTTAATATTATTGGTTGTCATTATGATTTAAAAAGAGAAAACATGGAAGTTTGACAATAAATGGCTTCAACCAACCACTAACCATGAGTGGAGACAAAGTTTTTGTGTTGTCATTCATATTCTCTGAAAAAAGACTAAAAAACCCAATAAAATCTGCTGAGGTATGTAAACTTTTTAGCACAACTGTAATAGTGTTTCTGACTGGTCCATAAATATAATAAACCAGTATTCAACTCTCCCCAATCCATCTCCAGCTGCAATACTCTAGTCTTTTCTATGCAGGTCCTCCAGCTAATGTCTGCAGATGTGTAATGTTTGTGCTAGTGGACTGATGCAGAGAATCACAGGCCTTAGCAGTGCCCTCTTCACAAATGGCACACCACAGTAGTCATGTGCCATTTGTGAAGAGATCACTACTGTAGCCTGTGATTGACTACAGCAGTCACCTGGCACAAACAGCCTGGACGTGTAAACTGAAGAACGAACATGCCACCACTTGAAATGGAGGTAAATACTGGTTTGTTAAGTCTATGGGCCCCTCAACAGCACTATTAAATAATAATAAAAATAAAAAATGAATACCATGCATATTTCCTTGTCTCACCCCTTCAGCCATACCCTTTCCAATCCCTTGTTTGAACTTGGTGGATATGCATCTCTTTTCAACCATACTAAATAAACACTTATATAACCCCTTTAAGGCCCCATGCACACGAATGTGAATAATGGACATGTAACAGATATATTCTTAATATCCATTTTATGATGGAACTCAATGAGCTCTGGGGGAAGGGAACGAAGCCCGTGAGAAAATTGCACAAATGCACTTTTTCCCAATTCTGAGTTTTTTTCTCTAGCTTCTTAGTACATTGTACAGAATAATAAATGGTAACATTATGAAGAACAATTTGTCACACAAACATTAAGTCCTCATATGGCTCTGAACCGAAAAATAAAAATGTTATGGGGTTTGAAAAGTGGAAAACGAAAATCGAAAAAAGTCACTAGTAGTGGTTAATGGAGGATACATATTCTTTTAAGAGTAATAAAAATGGGGCGACATGGTGGCTCAGTGGTTAGCACTGCAGATTTGCAGAGCTGGGGCCCTGGGCTCGAACTCCGCCAGGAGCAACATCTGCAAAGAGTTTTTATGTTCTCCCCGTGTTTGCATGGATTTCTTCCCATTCTACAAAGACATACTTAAATGAAAGAAAAAAAAAATTACATTGTGATCCCTATATGGGGCTCATAATCTACATTAAAAAAAAAAAGAGTAATAAAAATAACTTATAATAACTTTATTTATATATTGCCATCATATTCTACAGCACTTTATAAATCATATTCACAATTCCAAATGCACATACTTATAAAAAGATGTTTAGTAGAGGGGGTACAAAAACACGAAACTTCAGGAAGGCCAATTTTAACCAGCTGAGAGAGGAGCTTAGCAGCATAAACTGGGACAATGTCCTCAAAGCGATGGGAACACAAACAAAATGGGACATTTTCCAAAACACTCTAAATAAGAGCACTAAAAAACATATACCCTATTGGAATAAGTGGGCCAGAAATCATAGAAAACCAATATGGCTAACTAAAATGGTAAGGAGTGCAATGAGGGATAAAAAGGAAGCATTTAAACTACTAAAAATGGAAAGTAGGAACACAGCATTAAAAACTAAAGGGATAAAAATAAATTGCAAAAGACAAATAAAGGGTGCATGCACACTACGTAACGCCGGGCGTGTATGAGAGCCGTACACGCCGGCGTTACAGCAGGGCTGCCGAACACTTCCCATTCACTTCAATGGGAGCGCTCGTAACAGCGGCGTTTACGAGCGCTCCCATTGAAGTGAATGGGAAGTGTTCGGCAGTCCTGCTGTAACGCCGGCGTGTACGGCTCTCATACACGCCCGGCGTTACATAGTGTGCATGCACCCAAAGGAGGCAAAGATTGAGGCTGAGAGAAAAGTTGCCAAGGAAAGTAAAAATAATCCAAAATTATTCTTCAATTACCGTATTTTTCGGACTATAAGACGCACTTTTTTTCCCCAAAATTTTTGGGGAAAAGAAGGGTGCGTCTTATAGTCTGAAGGTGGCGCCTGGCATCCGCTGTAATAGAGAGGCGGAAGCCGGCAAGTGATAGACGCCATTACAGGTGCCGGGGCCTGAGACATCGCTGCGATCCTCTGCCCTGCATGAAGCCAGCAGCGGCAGGGGCTCCTCCGTGCCCCCGCCGCTGGCTTCATGCATGGCAGAGGATCGTAGCGATGTCTCAGGCCCCGGCGTCTATCCCTCCCCGGCATCCGCCTCTCTAGTACAGCGGATGCCGGGTCAGTATCCGTAGCCCCTTCTCCCCCGGGGCCGGTCCCCACCGGCCCCATACCTGTAAAGTTGCAGGCCGGCTCCTGCGCGGCGATATCGCAGGAGCCGACCTGTTCGGGTGACAGCCGGGAGCCTAATGAGGCTCCCCGGCCTGTCACGGCTATATTAGTATTGCGGCTGGTCTCTATGACCAGCCGTAATACTAATAGACAGAATGTCCCATAGACGGCAGTACAGTTGTATTGCCGTCTATGGGACTTGCGATCAAGTGACCGCAGGTTCAAGCCACCGGGGGGGAATAAAATAGTAAAAAAAAAAAAAAAAAAGCTTTAAAAATATAAAATAAATAAAAGTTCTAAATCACCTCCTGTTTTTTTTCAATACAAGGTGATCTAAGCAATAGATATCCCCCAAAATGGTATAACTAAAAAGTACAGCTGGCCCCGCAAAAAAAACGCTCTATGCTGTGAAGGGGCGCGTTCACTACATGAAGGTCCACCCATAGGTAATTTACCACTTGGTATCATGTTATTTCACAGAATATTTGCACTTTAAAAAACTATATGTTATATATGCACTTTAGAAACCATGGATGTTTCACATATCCTTATATATATGTAATGTAAGTGTCATTTATTCATCATCAACCATTAGTATTCCATCTTGGGCCTTCATTGTTCTGTTTGGTTGTATCACCCCATTCATTATTTCTGTCTTATATATGTTTTAAAATGTATTTAAATAAAGCTTTATATATTTTTTGCTAAACATTTTCTGTGGCAGTGCGCTTTTTTAGCATAGTGTTCTAGATAAATCCTTGTATCTACTGTAATATTTAAAGATTCAGTAATGACTGGGTCTGTTCCACAGGATTGGCGCATAGCAAATGTGGTGCCAATTTTCAAAAAGGGGTGTAAAGTGAACCTGGAAACTATAGGCCAGTAAGTTTGACTTCTGTGGTGGGTAAGATATTTGAGGGCTTTCTAAGAGATGCTATATTGGAGTATCTCAATGTAAATAATCTTATAACACCCAATCAGCATGGGTTTATGAGGAATCGGTCCTGTCAGACTAATCTGATCAGCTTCTATGAGGAGGTCAGTTCAAGACTGGACATGGGTAATGCAGTAGATGTGGTGTACTGGACTTTTCAAAGAGTTTTGATACTGTACCACATAAAAGGTTGGTATGTAAAATGTAGAATGTTGGGACTGGGGGAAAACATATGCATTTGGGTTAGCAACTGGCTCACTGATAGGAAACAGAGGGTACTTGTTAATGGTAAATATTCAGACTGGGTCACAGTCACCAGTGGGGTACCACAGGGGTCAGTATTAGGTCCTCTCTTGTTTAATATCTTTATTAATGACCTGGTAGAGGGTTTATAAAGCAGGGTGTCCATATTTGTAGATGATACTAAACTTTGTAGGGTAATTAATAATGAGGAGGATAGTAGAATATTACAGGGGAATCTAAGGAAGTTGAAGCTTGGGCAGAGACTTGGCAAATTAAGTTTAATGACATCCATATTATTTAAGTGAGAATCTGCATCTCTTGACTGTTGCTTAAATACCGCAGCATACCGAAAGCACTACCCACTAGTCCTGAAACGCGTCAGCTACTAATGCAGTGACAGCAGTTTTTACAGCACTTTTTTCTTTCTCTGTTTTTTCCTAACTTTTTTCACGTTTTATATTTTTGTAATGTTTTATATTATGAAATAAAAGTTAAATTTTAAGCAACAGTCAAGAGATGCAGATTCTCACTTAAATAATATGGATGTCCTTGATCTCAGCTTTCCCAAGTCCGGAAGCAAGAATCGTGCACCTTGAACTGCAATACGGTGAGCTGTTAATTTATCTTTTTGATGCAAAATGAAGTTTAATGATGACAAATGTAAGGTAATGCACTTTGGTCAACAAAATAAAATGTATGATTATGTACTTAATAGTAAATTACTGAGTAAGACTGACAATGAAAAAGACTTAGGGATTTTGGTGGATAGCAAGCTTACCTTTAATGACCAGTGCCAGGCAGCTGCTGCCAAGGCAAATAAAATGATGGGATGCATCAAAAGAGGTCTAGATTCTCATGACAAGGACATAGTTATGCCTCTATACAAATCACTGGTACGGCCACACTTAGAATATTGTGCACAATTTTGAGCCCCGATATACAAGACAGACATAATTGAACTTGAAAAAGTGCAAAGACAGGCAACCAAAATGATTAGGGGAATGTGTGAATTGGAGTACAACGATAGATTAACAAACTTGGGGTTATTCAGTTTAGAGAAAAGACGTCTACAAGGAGATCTAATAACAATGTACAAATACATGAAGGGACAATACAAAGAACTTTCTAAGGATCTTTTTACTCCTTTTTCACTTTTTGTCACCTTACAACCGCAAACCTAAATGTATTTTATTGAGATTTTAAGTGATAGACCAACACAAAGTAGCAGATAATTGTGAAGTGGAATGAAAATGATACATGGTTTTCAAAATTTAATCAAATAAAAATCTGAAAAGAGTAATGTGCAAAAATTTTCAGCCCTCCATCCATCTTCCCATCAATTCTGACCAGCCTCCCTGTCCCTGCTGAAGATAGCCTCCCTACAGCATGATGCTGCCACCACCATGTTTCAAAGTGTGGATGGTGTGTACAGGTTGATAAGCAGGATTACTTTTCTGCCACACATAGCGCTTTGCATTTCTGCCAAAAAGTTCGACTTTAGTCTCATCTGACCAGAGCACCTTCTTCCACATGTTTGCATATGGCTTGTGGCAAACTGCAAACAACACTTCTTATGTCTTTTTTTTAAGCAATGGTTTTCTTCTTGACACTCTTCCATAAAGGTCAGATTTGTGGAGTGCACAACTTATAGTTGTCCTGTGGACAGATTCTCTCATCTGACCTGGGGATTTCTACAGCTCCTCCACAGTGACCATGGGCCTCTTGGCTGCTCGTCTGAGCAGTGCTCTCCTTGCTCAATCTGTTTGTTTTGGTGGACAACCAGGTCTTGATAGGTTTGCAGTTGTAGAATACTTTTTCCATTTTTGGATGATGGATTAAACAGTGCTCCTTGGGATGCTCAAAGCTTGGAATATGTTTTTATAACCTAACCCTGCTTTAAACATTTTCACAACTTTATCTCTGACCTGTCTGGTGAGTTCCTTGGTCTTCATGATGCTGTTTGTTCACTAGTGTCCTCTAACAAACTACTGAGGCCTTCACAGACCAGGTGTATATGCATACTGAGGCTACATTACACACGGCTGGACTCTATTAACTCATTAAGTGACTTCTGAAGGTAATTGATTGCACCGGATTTTATTTAGAGGTATCAGAGTACAGGGGGCTGAATAATTTTGCATGTCACATTTTTCAGATTTTTATATAATTAAAATTATGAAAACCATGTATTATTTTTGTTCCATATCACAATTTATCTAATACTTAAAATCTAAATAAAATACATTTAAGTTTGTGGTTGTAAGGTGACAAAATGTGAAACTGTTCAAGGGGTATGAATACTCTTGCAAACCACTATACCTATGGAAACGCTGACGGTTTCCCAGTTGGTATAATTAACCCCTTCCCGCCGATGGCATTTTTTGATTTTCGTTTTCGTTTTTGACTCCCCTCCTTCTAAACCCCATAACTTTTTTATTTCTCCGCTCCCAGAGCCATATGAGGTCTTAATTTTTGTGGGACAAATTTTTCTTGATGATGCTACCATTAATTATTCTATATAATGTACTGGGAAGCAGGAAAAAATTCAGAATGGGGTGGATTTGAAGAAAAAATGCATTTCTGCGACTTTCTTACGGGCTTTGGTTTTACGGCGTTCACTGTGCAGCCAAAATGACCTGCCCCCTGTATTCTGTGTTTCGGTACAGTTCCAGGGATACCAAATTTATATGGTTTTATTTACATTTTGACCCCTAAAAAAAATTCCAAAACGGTGTTAAAATTTTTTTTTTCTAAAAGTCGCCATATTCCAACGGCCGTAACTTTTTTATACATAGGTGTACGGGGATGCATAGGGCGTCTTTTTTTGCGGGGCCGGGTGTACTTTTTAGTTCTACCATTTTCGGGAAATGTTATTGCTTTGATCACTTTTTATTCAAATTTTTATCAGAATCAAAACAGTGAAAAAACGGTGGTTTGGCACTTTTGACTATTTTTCCTGCTACGGCGTTTACCGAACAGGAAAAATATTTTTATAGATTTGTAGAGCGGGCGATTTCGGACGCGGGGATACCTAACATGTATATGTTTCACAGTTTTTAACTACTTTTATATTTGTTCTAGGGAAAGGGGGGTAATTTGAACTTTTAATACTTTTTATATTTTTTTATATTTTTTTTTACTTTTTTTTATTTTTTTTTGCATTTATTAGACCCCCTAGGGGTGTTGAACCCCAGGGGGTCTGATCACTAATGCAATGCATTACAATGCTAATGCATTGCAATGCATTGCAAAAAATCATCATCTCTTTTGCAGGCTGCATAGACCAACCTGCAAAAGAGAGAATTTGCAGACCGGCTGGGAGCCTTTAACAAGGCTCCCGGCTGTCATGGCAACATGACGTCGGCCCTGGAGCATGCTCCAGGAGCCGGCGATCCCTGCCAAAATGGCGTCGCCCATGCGGCGCTGGGAAAATGGCGCCTCCGGCGCCTTTGACAGCAGCGCCGGAGGGGTTAATGCCTCCGATCGGTCCGGGGACCGATCGGAGGCATTAGAGCCGGTTGTCTACTGCTTAAAGCAGTAGACACCCGGCGGCTATGACGGCACGTTACAGACCCGACACGCGCCGTACTATTACGGCGCATATCGGGAAGGGGTTAAAGCAGAAGGTCTGTAGAGGGTTTCTTCTTTCTTACTTTCTTTGAAAAGTACTGCGGGAAAATCTGCGATGCGTTTCTACCACGGTTTTTCCCACAGCCTAAAATGGCAAAAATCATGCAAAACCGAAAAATTTATTGATTTCATTTACTAAATATGTTACAGTTGTAATAGGTGTCAGACAAGTTACGATGACGATTGTGAATTGTTTTGAATGTACAGGAATTGCATTATCCATTATAAAATATTATTATGGGAATTGCTCCCTGTATTTTGGCAACTTGTGAATTAAGTGCTCACGGAAACCTAGAGCATTGCAAATTATATTAAAATTTCCTTCTGCCTTGCTGTGCTGTTATAAGATCGGTCTAGCTTGCAGAGGATGTAATTCTCATCATAAAATTATATTAGGGAATTGCTGATTCTGCATTATCCTGCTGTAACATAAGTGTACATGTATATTATCAGCAATATTGTAATGTACTTTTATTACCTGATCTGTTTCCTCATCCTCAGCCACATGCATAGAGGCAGTATCAGGGCAGGTAGAGTCCCAGCACTTCTGGAATATATACTATGGTATTCTGTTTTGTGTCATATTATGAAACTGTTCTCCCTTAGAAGTAATACTGTAATGCATCATCTGATGGAGTATCAGATGCGAGTAAAGGATATTTCTAGTGTCCGGACTAGTAAAAAGACCCTTTATTATTAGCACCAGTTAAAAAGCCAGAAACAGTGCAGAATATAGATAGGGTACAGCAGGACCCTCTGATTCATTTCGAACTGTAACACAGTCAGTCCTTAGTCATAGCATAGGGTGCAAGGATGAACATACCAAATAATACTTGATACAACCACAGATCACCTGTGTAAGGGAATTACGTAAAAAAGTCACATGATGCCTGGAACTGGCCCAGAGATTTCAGCCTTCATGCAGTTCAGGTGAGCTGATACTGTTGGGGGGGGGGGGGGGGGGTTGTGTCTCTCTTTCATAGAGCATATCATAAGGTACAATTTGTCAGATATATACATAGACAGTTTATATATTAAAAATGTCATGATATGTGGGCATGAGGTGGCACAGTACAGTTCTATAACATTGTATAAGTGTCTTATTACAGCGCTTGTTAATGGGATTCTATCATTAGAATCCCTTGTTTCAGTACTACCACGTCAGAATAACCTTAAGAAAGGCTATTCTTCCCCTATCCTTAGAATTCTTCTCTGTGCTGCCATTCCGGTGATATTCCCGGTTTTCTCCATATACAAATGAGTCTCCAGATAGCACAGGGGGCAGTCGCCCTGTGCTCAAACAGCACATGGGTGCCCCCTGTACTGCCTGAAGACTCTGCAGCAACATCATTCTTCTACAGCCCCGCGTGTCCTCCTGTGATACAGAGCTAATGAGCATGCTCAGTATGCTCTGTACTCCATAGAACACTCAAGTTCTGCCCTATGGTAGAACCAACTGCACTTTTGTATTGTTAGCCATTTTTCTTTGGCTGCTACATGAGTGAATGCAATCTCACCGGAAGAAGAAGTCAAAGGGCGCACGCAGCTGTAGAAGAAGGGCGTCGCTGGAGAGTCTTCAGGCAGCACCTGTGATGCCCCCTGTGCTGTCTGGAGCCTCATTTGCATGCAGAGAAAACCAGGAATATCACTGGAACAGTGGCTCGGAGAAGGATTCTAAAGGCAGGGAAAGAACAGCCTTTCTTAATGCTATTACGACGAGGTAGTACTGAAAGAAGAGAATCCCTTTAAAATACCTTATAATAATGTAACAGTCTGTAATCGCTCATACTACTACTCAAGTAAGTACAATTCCCTGGTTACCTTGGTTTGTCTCATACTTCTCCATGTAGCTGTTGATGATGCACCTGGAGCCACACCTCAGCAACTTGAGAGTTAACAGACACTTTTGGGCCATCCAGCCAATTCCAGAATGCGCTGGTGTCTTTAGCCAGTTAGTCATATTTGCTGTCCATTACAAATGGTAGCAAGTCTAATAAAAAGGGAAAGCACCTTATTTCTTTAAGAGGTTTTCATCAATATCCCATTTAACCATTTAGAGAAATATCAAATACGAATGTCAATCCCAATAAGGGCTCGTTCACATCTGCGCCCGATCTCCGTTCATACAGGTTTCCGTTTCCTGCACAAAACAGGGCAGGAGACGGGAAGTGGCAGGACTCTTTCAAACTCATTCATTTGAATGGGTTTGAAAGATGTCCGGCCGTGAGCGCCAGTGAGCGTTTTATGCTCTCCGCCGCAAAACCGTTTTTTTTAAACTGGACACAGAGTCGGACATGCAGTACTCTGTGTCCGGTTTTAAAAAAATGGTTTTGCAGCGGAGAGCATAAAACTCTCACCGGCGCTCACGGCCAGACCCAGTGTGACAGGCTTCCGTCTTCTGCATGCAGAAGACGGAAACCTGAAAACGGGGTCCGGGCGCTAGTGTGACCCCACCGTCAGCTGCACTTCTCATGGAGTAGTCAAACTTGTAAATCAGTAACACAAAACAACAGAGAAGCATGCATAATGGATGCATATCTTTATATAGTGAGGAAATTGGATTCAATTCCTTTTACAGCCTTCTACTATTCGCAAAGATCATGCCAACCAAACTCACTTGAATAGAGAATGAAGGTGCACAACCACAACAGTGAAGCACTGCAAAATATTGAGTACATTTATCCTATTTACAAGAAAACCATAAAATCCATCATACCATGAATAAAAACAGGTCATCCACAACGTCTTACTCAAGTTTCGCTATAACAGCTTTTTCCGGGATATCGACATCTTTAGTAAAAAGAAAGCTGATCCCTTACCACCCCATAACCCTTACGACTCTCCAATCGATTTAAAGGGGTATTCCCATCTTAAGGATCCTATCCAATCTGCTTGTTTATGTGAATTCGATGTATTTTCCTAAATGCATTGCTTTAGCAATGCTGCTTCATTTGCCTGCTATGTGAGATTATCTCATTGTTTACACAACGTTTACTTGGTGCAGGACCTGTAGCTGATTTTATTGCTCAGTATAGCAGGAAGGGAGGGAGAAAGTGAGGGAAGGAAAGGGAGAAATTGAGTTTTCAGGAGAGCCTGTATTTCAGAGCTGTTATCTCCTGCTCTTCCAATTATCAGGTCAACTAATTGCATTTTGCTGATAAGGGCTCAGACAGGGGCTATGTGTTCATTGTTTATGTAAACACATACCTAACAGTGATTTTATTGTAAGATGGGCATTTAAGTGTTTTTTATTCTCAAACCTGTGTAATGTAATATATATTTCTCTTGTGGTAAAGACAATGTCTATATCTATTGAGATACTTCATAGTGTCCTGTTCATCAAACAATCTGCCCACCAGCTTGCTGAAGAATGCCTGGAATCTGCATATGTATCTGCATTCCCTACCTGAAAGTCTACCTCACCAGTTGGATCAGGTTTCTTCTTTGTACCAAAAAAGGATGGTTCTCTATGATGATGTACTGATTATCGATATCTTAGCAAGATCACAGCCTAAAACTACTTTTTGACAGGATATTTTTTCACAGAGATGAACTTATGAGGTACTTACAATTTGATTTGCATCTGAAAGGGGATAAATTGAAGACTGCTTTCACACACAGGATGTTCAGTATGAATACCTAGTAATGCCTTTTGGTCTGTATTAACACTCCAGTGGTCTTCCAGGAGTTTGTAAATTACATTTTTCAAGATTTCTTCTATGTTTGTATAGTAGTGTACCTCAGTGGTGAACCTAGCCTTTCTGTTGCTTGAGATGAATTATAGAAAGGTGCCCCACCACTCAATAAAAGATACCCACCTGGCTATCTTTGGTTTCGTGATGAAGCCCCCTTAATTAGAACATGCCCCACTGGCAAATTTAAAAAAAACCTTATTTGGCCCACATATAGTATCACACCCCTTTTTTTTTTTTTTGGTCCAACTACACAATACATGACGCCCTTTTTTTGTCCCATAGCTTGATACATGACACCCTTTTTGGCCTTCACATGGTATTTGACCCTCTTTTTCTGGCCCCCCCACAAGGTATATGACCCCATATATAACCCCCTTTTTCTGCCCCCCACATTGTATATGGCCCACTTTTTATGGCCCCCACACGGTATATAACCCCCCTCTTCTGGCCCCCTCATGGTATACGTCCCCCTCTTTCTGTCTCCCCACACGTTATATGACCCTCTTTCTCTGGCTCACCACACGTATATGACCCCCCTTTTTCTGGCCCCCCAGATGGTATATGACCCTCTTTTTTTTGGCTCCCCCATAGTATATGACACCCTTTAACCTACAAACACCATGTGATCCCTCTATTTATGGCCCCCACACAGTTTATGAAAATCTACATGCCAAACTGGAAAAGTGTGCTTTTGAAAAGTCTTCTCTGCCTTTTTTGGCATAGATTGTCTCAGATCAAGGTGTGCAGATAGACCCAGAGAGGTTTATTGCGACTGACCTTGTCCTTTGAAACTGTTTTATATAAGGTTCATTGATTTCACTAATTTCTACAAACAAGTACGCCTTTGAAGAGTGGAAATTTCTTCTAGAAAAAGTCAAACACACTGTGATTGTCAACATGGATCATAAATATCTGATGTATCTTGACAAGTACTATTGTCACTCTTCTTTGCTTGGTTTGATTCCCAGTTACACTTTCATCCAGATGAAAATAATCTCATTTCATCCCCGCTTTCCTTAGTTTCTTGCCATGCAGCCCCTGCATTTCCATGTAGACATTCTCCTGCTGATGATGCACCTGGAGCCTCCCATAGGGTGGTCCCTTCCCTTCAGCCACTTGAAGTTAACAGACAAACCTCTGGGCCGTCCAGCCAATCGAGGAATGCTCTAGTGTCTTGAAACACCCTCTGAGAGCCTTAGGTTGTTGATTAGACAGTCATATCTGCTGTTCATTACAAATAGTAGGAAGTTTAATAAAAAGAAAGAACACCTTGTTTCTTTAAGAGGTTTCCAAAACTTTTTAAAATGGCCTATTGTTAGGATATGTAACCAATATCGGACTGGTGAAGGTCATATTCCTGTCCCCCACACTGATCAGCTGTTTGGGACTGCTCCAGGACCTGGTATTATACAGTGTATGAAGCAAGAGGTAGGTTGTATAGTAGTCAAGCTATGCTATTGCCACTCAATTCCCATTCATGTCAACAGGAGCAGAACAGCAGTGGTGTCACTGATTTCATCTTCCAGAGATCGGATATTGATCACCTAGTCTAATGATAGGCCATCAAATATATCCTGGAAATCCCTTTAAGTAGGTATAATCCTTTAAAGGGGTATTACCATCTTAAGAAGTTATTCCCTGTTGGAGTACTCCCATAGTAGTGCATGTCAATCCTGACCATCTTTCCATTCAGACCAAGGGCCAAAATGCCCCTGTTCTCCTGATGGGTAGGGTCTCAGTGGCTTGACCTCCACTGATCTGCCAGTTATCCCTTATCCTGTAGACAGGGATACGTTCTTAAGCTGGAGATACCCCTTTAATACAAAAGTCCAACTCTCTTGGTGGTGTAAGCAGAATGTGGAAACAATCCCCTGATATCTGTATGATTTTAACATATATTCACTGCCATTCTACATAACTTGTATTGCAGTGCTGAATTACTATTTTCTTAAATACTGTCATTGGCTTCAAAGTATCACTCTGATTCTTTCTTGGAACAAATGTGGGGACTTGTTAATATACTGGAGTCTCAGCAGGTGCTGTACTGAGTACAGTTTGTTCTTGATAAAGAAGACCAGGCATTATTCATTTCTACAGTAGAGTGGCTCTTTATATATTACAGAAAATAGGCACAGTGTGGGGCCACACGGTGGCTCAGTGGTTAGCACTGCAGCCTTGTAGTGCTGGAGTCCTGGTGCTCAAATCCCACCAAGGGCAAAAAACCATCTCAAGGAGTTTGTATGTTCTGCCCGTGTTTGCATGGATCTCCATCCCATATTCCAAAAAAGACATAGGGGGAAAGCAAGTACATTGTGAGCCCTATGTGGGGCTCACAATCTGCATTTTAAAAAAAAAATAAAAAAAATAGGCACAGTGGAAATACTGTAGGCACACTCCACTGATAAACACCAAATGGAAGAATCAACCATCAAAGTATTGGCAAGTCAAATAGGTTACTTGCAATTATACATTGTTGTAATGGGTTGTACAAAAGGCTGCAGTTTTGCAAGCGCTGACTGAACCCAGCCTGGCGTGTCATTTTCTTCTGCATTATTTCAGGAAAGAGTTAATGTGCTTTTCTATTCTGTAATGATTCAGACACTTGCTTGAGAGGCACCAGATGGAAGGACTGGTTGCAAAAGCTGAAGATTTTTTGTGTGAAGCACAATAAACATTGCCAGGAAGCATCTTTCTCCATCCGTATATCGAAAAGCTAATGGTACACAATGATGACAGTTGGGAGAACCTGTTATTTCCTGGCACACACTTATAATTTAATTACAGTATATTGCATATGTATGTGCCATGCCATAGTCTAAGACCAACCAACAACCTAGAATGGTCCAGTTACTCAAAACTAGTGCCATCGAACATTTTGGTTCTTGTACCTTTAACACTGTCTGTTTGTGACCAGTAATAATGATTGTTACTGAATATCACATATTTATTTGATGAGCTGACGTCACCTCTTTTGCAGCATTGCTCATAGCAGTGTAGCCATAAACTGCATTCAACTGCTCATATTATAATATGCACAGAATGCATGTGTATATTGTAAGCCAATGGCCGGCCAGGTAATGGAGGGGGGTGTACATCTCACCCAGACTACTAAGGTGGGTGAGATGAGAAAACTCCAGAAAGAATGTTTCTCAGCAGATAATTCTGTCTGCTGACTGTTATTTCAAAGTTCCGTTTACTGGGCTGGATTTTTAGGAATGGCAGGTAGGTTGGTAGTGGGATCTGTCATTCTACCCCCCTCCAGTCCACACTTTGGGGATGTTCCAGCAGCGACTCAGCTGTTGAGAGTCTCCTCATCAAGGAGGCTTAAGAAGCCAGCTCCAGCAGCAGACTTTGGCAGAGCTGGGCTGGAGAGCCAAAGAAAGAGGTCATATTTTTGGAGCTGTGTCCTGAGTGATTCTACTGGCTTTTGATTTCTGTTATTCTAGATGAGGTAACCTATTCTTATGTTTATTTGGAGCCTAGTCGGGCAGGTATTTATTTTTGTATTGTTTCCTTTTGTTGCTGCACTACCTTTTTAAGTGAAAATAAATTCTACCTTTGTTTTGGACTAAAAGAAACTGGACTTTTGTGTCTATGCCATCCCACCTAGCAACCCCAGACCCTGACAATTGGTGGAGGATGCGGGCATACAGCAGTTACTAGGGGCAACAACACGTCCACTCCTTACTGGAGAAATTTTTTTTTTATGTCCTGGGTGAAGGCTGCTGCCGCTATACAGACCCAGACTATGGAGATACTGAAGCATCTTGTGCAGTCCAATGTGCAGCAACAGACCAACCTTTTGCTGATGGAGCAAATTGCGCTCCTTAAAGAGACTGTTGTCACTAGCCCGCAAAGACCTGTGGAGCACAGAGATGAGAAACGGGCTGTGCAAAGAGCTTTGCAAAAGATGACCCCAGATGATGACGAGGAGGCCCTCCTGACTGTGTTTGAGAGAGTGGCCGAGGGAGAGAAACTGCCAGCTGCTGACTGGGAAGACGTCATTGCACCCTATTTGACCGGTGAACCCCAGAAGGCCTATTATGACCTCTGCCAGCAAGATGTCCAGGACTATGACAAACTAATGGCAGAAATTCTTGCTCGGCTAAGGGTAACCACTGCTGTCCGTGCCCGGCGGGTACATACCTGGAGCTACCAGATGGACAAGCCTGCCAGATCCCAAATGTACGACCTGATTCACCTGGTGAAAAAGTGGCTGGAACAAGACACTTGTACCCCTGCAAAGATGGTGGAGAAAGTGGTCCTAGCCCGTACATCAGAGCTCTTCCTCCTACGTTGCAGCGCTTTGTTGGACATGGAGACCCCAAAGATGCCAAACAGCTTGTCAGCCTTCTGGAGAGGTACCTGGCGACTGAGGCGGAACTCCGTGATGACCCAACAGCGCGACCATCCCTCAGGAACACCTGGCCGAGGGCACCTCCAGGTAAGACTATTTCAATATTTGAGAGTGGAGGGAAAATAGATCGTGATGGGTTTTCCAGGCAGTCCACCAGCCCAAGAAGGGATTCTCTGCTGGAGAAACCAGGGCTGGTACAATGTTGAAGATGCCATGAGCGGGGACATATTGCTGCTCAGTGCCCATTCACCTCTGAGCCAATGGACTGTGACGCTAGTAAGCCTCAGTCATTATTTGCAAGACCTGTCTGTGCTGTGGCACCGGAACTAGAGATGGGGCCTCAGGTCTGCCAAGTTGTGGTGAATGGCCATTCTTTCCAGGCATTGTTGGACTCTGGTAGCCTGGTCACTCTGCTGCATGCCAGCTTCATAGCTGGGGAATTTATCCCGGACAAACGTATGAGTGTTTGTTGAATCCATGGAGATGTCAAGGACTACCCCATGTCCAAGGTCACAATAGAGACTATAGTAGGACCTGTTTATTATGAAGTGGGTGTTGTAAAAAGACTTATGCATAATGTTATTTTGGGACGTGATTTCCCTTTGTTCTGGGATTTGTGGGGAAAAGGTAAAGCCACACAGCCAAATATGGAAACCCCGCCTACGCCCAAAGTGCATGAGGAGGGCGACACCTTTCCGTTACAAGTCCTAGCTGGAAAGGAAGATGATGCCTCTTTCCCAGCTCCTGAGCCTAACATACGTGAATTAGAAGTCTCACGGGATAATTTTGGTACTGCAGAATTGAGAGACAGTTGTTAACAATGTGCCTCAGGAACCTGATGCTGACCACCAATTCCCACATTTTGCTATGAATAATGACCTTTTGTATCGGGTTGCAAAAAGTAATGGGGAAATTGTGGAGCAGCTTCTTGTACCAAAACCATATCACCGTATGGTACTTGATATGGCCCATAATCATGTGCTTGGGGGACACCTAGGGCCTGAGTAAACACAGGAGAGGATTCTCCAAAGATTTTATTGACCAGGCGTGTACAGGGAAGTGAAGGACTACTGTGCGTCCTGTCCTACATGTCAGGTACATGCTCCAGCCCCACATTTCCATAGTCCCTTGGTTCTCCTGCCCATAATTGAAGTAACTTTTGAAAGCAGTGCTATGGACTCCTTATTTTTGTATTGTTTCCTTTTGTTGCTGCACTACCTTTTTGAGTGAAAATAAACTCTACCTTTGTTTTGGACTACAAGAAACTGGATTTTGTGTCTATGCCACCCCACCTAGCAACCCCAGACCCTGACAATATTTACTGAGATAGGGGTTGTTACTTCTCATCCTAATATAACATATGAACATTACAGAAGAGGATTCCGATTTAGGACCCCTGTTCTGATCACCAGGAGTTAGGGTGCATTCACACGGAGGAAAATGGTTTGGAATTTGGTGTGGAATTTTAGCACTGAAAAAAAAGCCTCCCATTGACTTCAATGGGTTCCTTTTTCTGCTAGCATAAAAAGGAACCCATTGAAATTAATGGGAGGCTTTTTTTTAACGCTGAAATTCTACACCAAATTCCTCACCATTTTCCTCCATGTGAATGGACCCTAAGGGTGAATTCACACTACGTAAATGGCAGCTTATTCTGAACGTAAAACACGTTCAGAATCAGCGGCGTATAAAGCAGTTCCCATTCATTTCTATGGGAGCCGGCATACGAGCACTCCCCATAGAAATGAATGGGCTGCTTTTTTCACTACGAGCACTCCCATTGAAGTGAATTGAAAGTGCCCGCGTGTACGGCTAGCTCTGCTCATTCCGAGCTGTACACGCAAGCACTTCCCATTCACTTCAATGGGAGTGCTCGTAGTGAAAAAAGCAGCCCATTCATTTCTTTTTTTTTTTTTTTTTTTTTAAATGTAGATTGTGAGCCCCACATAGAGCTCACAATGTACATTTTTTCCCTATCAGTATGTCTTTTTTGGAATATGGGATGGAAATCCATGCAAACACAGGGAGAACATACAAACTCCTTGCAGATGGTTTTTTGCCCTTGGCGGGATTTGAGCACCAGGACTCCAGCACTGCAAGGCTGCAGTGCTAACCACTGAGCCACTGTGTGGCCCCCATAAAAGCAGCCCATTCATTTCTATGGGGAGCGCTCGTATGCCGGCTCCCATAGAAATGAATGGGAACTGCTTTATATGCCGCTGATTCTGAACGTGTTTTACGTTCAGAATAAGCTGCTGTTTACGTAGTGTGAATTCACCCTTAGAGTGGCCAGACCATATTCACTTAGCTAGCTTTATCTGTATACCAACCATTGTTATTACCTTAACATTAAGGAGGCTATCATTATTACCTCCCTAATGTTATCAAGACAACACAAAAAGTGGACAGATAAGTGCACATGCAGTCATGTTAGAGCCCAATGTAACCACTGGTAAAATATTCTTAGAGTATCTAAAAGCCTGTTTTCATGGGGGGTGGGGGGGGGTGTAAGGGAGTTTCTGCTGTAAGGAGACATGGGAATAGAGGCAAAGAAACGTGCTTGTATTCCGTGTTTTACCGCACCATAGTGCTAGATTCATAGCTACACTGGTCAATACTTGTCTTTAATTTCTTTCAAGCTTCTGATGCCGTATGTGAGATAGCTATAAGGGAACATAGCAGTGTATGGAAGACATCATAGCAGGTAGTCATAACCCACTATTTAGGGACAACTGGCTACTAGAACTGGGGCCTTCTGAGTGGAAAATTGATGATAAATGTCAGATTCATCTTATAATGGTCAGATATATTGCTCTTCCTTAGTTACAAACATATAGAAGATTATTCAAAAAAAATCATCTGAGATGGAAGGTATGCTTTAAGGACTGAGAGATGTCTAGTTTTTTGCAGCATATCTTTAATGCTGGTATTGTATTGATCTTCTGTGGCCTACCACATTTTTATTCAATAGGGTGTTATTTATTAGGTGAGCAGTTATATTTATATTATCTTTATATTAGATAATATTTTCCTCTTGTATATCGTAAAATCAGAATTCTGATTTTGTTTGAACCATTTTTTAGGATTGGGCTGAAACTGGATCTTGCTAAAAATCTTGGCCTGAATGCAGAATGGAATCTTGAATTTGGTACATTCAAAATATGAAGGTAATTGTGTTGTTCATAGATATTACAATAGACAAATAAGTAATTACACTAACTGCATGGATAACTGTAAGTCTAGATGCACACAAAAGAGGTGCATAACAGATGCAAAATAGTTCATTTTTTATGGATGTTTTGCACCCGAGGGGCACCTATTTTCACAGATCCCCATAAATTTAGTCTATGGAGGGTTCCGTAAAAACACCAAAAATAGGACATGACCTATATTTTGACTGTCTGTGACAACGGACCATCAAAATAACGGTCATGTGAATAGCCACCAGTCTACTGCCGCTAGTTAATACTGTCATGTGAATCTAGTCTAAGGCTATATTCACACATCTGCTTTTCACATACATAATGCAAAATCATACATTTGTTTCTTTTCATGGACCATGGGGCCTAGCCTACGAGAGAAAAAAAAAATGGAAGCAGGTTTATGTTTTTTTCGCTGTTGCAGATGTGTCACAGCTTCATCACCAGTGAAAGTCTTTGCATCTGTGAAAAAAACGGATATTGCCATCTGTTTTTCACAAACCCAGAGACATTGAAAAGTACAAATACATGTTCAAAAGAGAGTTAATCTGTTTTTCACAGATGCGAAAAATGGATGAACCAAGGACAGCACACCATTTGCAAGTAAGCAGGCTGTCTGCTGTCTGTGTCAAAAACAGACATCACACCTCGCAAAATGTGAAAACAGCTTAAAGCTAAGGGCCCACGTAGCGGACCACAGTGAAAAAGCCCCCAGGAGTGGCTACAAGAGGTATGGGAAACATAAAATAAGCTCTTATACTGTTTCCTCCTGCTCAACCCATTCCTGGCTTTGGCTCAATAAACCGTAGCAAAATCTGCAATAGAAAAGAAGCTTTTCCACAGCATGAGGCCTTAGCCTTAGACTGTTTGAACATGGCCATGTGCTTCTGGCCGACCGTGAATTAAAGTTACGGGTGGCACATGCGGGACAGATGGATGTCTCCCGTGTGCTACCTGTGCATGGGCCATGCTTTCTCAGCCCCTTTCATTAAATGAATAGAAGCCACGTAAGTAGGACCTGTTCCATATTTTGTGACCCGGACTATCAGCCCGCACACGTGACCGAGCAATTCATGGTCATGTGTATGGGCCCATGGAAATGAATGAGTCAGTGTGCTACCTGTAAAAACACGGATAGCACACTGATCTCAGTTACAGTCGTCAGTTTTGTTAGCCATCAGTATGTGTTTCTGAGTTCTTTGGCAGCTGAACAGCTGGGGACACATACTACAATTGAAGTTAGAGTATGTAAAGTTCCAGTTCTCTTAAGTACATGTCAAGAACTCAGACCAGAGTTTAGACAAAGAGCATATAGTCTTCCTTCCAGATACATGCCAGAAAAAAATGAGAAAAAGGAAAATTAGTTTTACATTTGGACCATTAATATGTGAAATTCAATGGACAATAAAAATGTTTCCACTCATCGCTGTGTTAGGTTGCATTGTGCATCTGGCATGTTTTGTTCTTAGAGATATTTCAGCCAGTAGCCTTTATCACCTAGCCACCTATTAGTTGATAAATGCTAGATCAGTGAAATACTTCAGCCTTTAAATGCTTAATGTCCTCAGTGTAATGCTCAATGTAACCCACTCGCCATCTATACAGCTGATGTCATGTCCACTTTTAATTGCACACACAGGACATATCATCCATAATGTCTAATAAGGTATGTGCAATGAACCCATGAGAAATAGACCAAAGCAGTAAGTAAGCGGATACGAACAGGTTGCAATCTCCTGGACTTTTAGGTCCCACTTTATGTCAGAACATAAGGCCCATCAGAGGCTCCTCTCATACTTCGGTGTTCCAGTCCATCCATGATCATATGGAGAACTGTACGACATTTCATCAACGCTTCAAACTCTTGGAAATATATTTAGATCATTCTCAATAGAATGTGCAAATAAATCAGCTGTCAAGGTCATCGAATCAAGCTTGTCATGAGCAGGATCCTTCTGCCAAATAAGCTTTTACAGTGTTGGTAGTTATCCAGTAAAAGTACGGAGAACGTTGCTAATGAACAAAGATGCATCTTTACAAAAGATCGAAGTAATTGGCTTTTTTCCAAACAGACTGTTGCAATGTGTTTATAAGACAGGTCCTCGATAATCTGAAATCAATGTCAGAATATCTTCTTCCATCCAACACAGACCCCTCACGTCCTTACGATGGTGCTCATCACATGCTTTCTGTCAAATGTCAATAACCTGGCCTTCCAGCTTGAGTGCCCCTTAAGTAATGGCAGTATTATGTGTTCTTTGAAAAGCTTTTCCGGGAACACCAATGAAATATTAATCAAAGGTCACATGACATGTCAAGGCCATTTCAGAGACCTTCCTAGATAGAGATATTGTTTAGCTTTTATTTGCGTTACTAGATATACTGTAAGTAGTAATGTTCTCTCAGCAGCACGCAGTCATGTCATTCGCGATGTAAGCCTTTATTTATGTACAAGCCATAATAACTTTGCTTTAAAAATGTAGCTGCAGTGGAATTGCCACGTGTTTTACCATGTACTCTGCTTGGTATGTGCTGAGTTATGAATTTTTCCATTGATTTTAATAAGAAAGAAACGTGTAATTTTTATATATGTTGTTGCCTCTTTTGTGAATTTTTCTTATAGAAAATATTTTAGGATTATTGGAAAATCTGCTTTACTGTGCAGGATATGAGAAAATAAAAATCTTTGAAATTTACTAACAGTCTTGAAGAAGTCTGCATCTGGGACTGGGACCCTCTTTTTTCCTCACCATTGATCCTGGCATGCCGCACAAGTAAATCCGGCTGCACATGGATGTATTTAGTCCTGGAGATACAAGTTAGACATAAATCCTGAACCAGGATCCGGACTTCCGCAATCATAGATGAATCCGTTTCCCTACCACTCCACCTTCTTGTACTGAAAAACCGAGGGGTACTCCTAGGATCACAGATGACTTTCCCGGAGTTAAAGGGGTTTTCCGGGCAAAAAATAATTTTTCAAAAAAGGTCAGTTAGTGCTATTAACAGGCTAAAAATTTCTAGGGTTCTCAGTCAGCTCCTGGTATCTCCTCCATTAGTTTACATACAATAATATGATTTAAAATCATTCATCATTTTATACAATTATCAATATTGCATACTTACTTTTATATCTAGACCATCACTAGCTTTTTCTTGAATTAGAGCAACTTTACTAAAGGGGCGTTCACACTTGTGCCCCTCTGTGCCCTGTGTCATTCCGCCAGGTTTCCGCCCTAATCCCCAGAGAAACTGCATAGGGGGACAGCTTCTTGGTGGTCACTTTAAAAACCCATTCATTTCAATGGGTTTTTAAAGCAAACCACCGGTGTCCGTGTGCAGCCTCTCCTTGGTGCTGTTTTTGTTTTGCACAGACACAAAGTCACGGTGTGGAGGCTGCATACGGACAACAGCGGTTTGCTTTAAAAACCCATTGAAATTAATGAGTTTTTTAACTGACCTCAGACAAGCGGTCCCTATGCAGTTTTTACGGGGATATAGTTGAAAACACAAAGGGCGGACAGTGGCGCTAGTGTGAACGCCGCATTTGATGTACTTGCGATCCCCCTGTGAAGAAAGTTAGGCAACGAGCATGAGGATCGCAAGGGCATCCAATATGTAAGAAATGCCGGCTTCTGTTATCTATTGCACACACTCGTGACATTGCCAGGCAGTCTGTACGTGCACAATAGGGTAGAACGTCACAGATCCTCAGAACAATGCGCCTGGGCCAGTCATGTGACCTCCCTGACGATAATGGAAATTATGTATTTTTTTTGTAAATAAAGTAATTTATCAAGTAGGTGGGGTGGGGGGGTAGTTTAACCCACCAACGGCATTTTTTGATTTTCGTTTTTCGTTTTTGACTTCCCTCCTTCCAAACCCCATAACTTTTTTATTTCTCCGCTCTTAGAGCCATATGAGGTCTTAATGTTTGCGGGCCAAATTTTTCTTCATGATGCCACCATTATTTATTCTGTACAATGTACTGTACTGTACTGTATTTTTTTTAGAATGGGGTGGATTTGAAGAAAAAGTTAATTTGTGCGATTTTCTTATGGGCTTTGTTTTTACAACAATCACTGTGCAGCCAAAATGACGTGTCACCTGTATTCTATGTTTCGGTACGATTCTGGAGATACCAAATTTATATGGTTTTATTTACATTTTAACCCCTTAACAAAAATCCAAAACTGTGCCAATTTTTTTTTTTTTTTCTGAAAGTCACCATATTGTGACACCCGTAACTTTTTTTTACACTTCTGTGTACGGGGATGTATATGGCGTCTTTTTTGCAGGGCCAGATGTACTTTTTAGTTATTCCATTTTGGGGAATTGGTATTGCTTTGATCATTTTTTATTCCTATTTTTATCAGAGGCAAAACAGTGAAAAAATGCCGGTTTGGCTTTTGACTTTTTTCCCACTGCGGCGTTTACCATAGAACAGCCTGCAAAAGAAAATCACTACAGACTGGCTGGGGAGCCTTTACAAGGCTCCCAGCTGTCAAGCCAGCGTGATATCGGCCCATCCAGGTGTCGGCGATCACCGGCTAAATAGCAGGGTCCATGGACCGCCAGGAAAATGGCACCTTGGTCAGCTTTGACCGAGACGTCGAAGGGGTTAATGCCCCCAATTGGTCTGGGCACCGACCGGGGGCATTAGCGCTGGGTGTCTACTGACTCCCTGGCGGCCGCCATAGTTAAACACCCAGCGTCCACCGTACTATTATGGTGGATGTCGGAAAGGGGTTAATGTATAAATTTTTATTTATCCCGGGCAACCCTTTTAAGGTCCCAGCTTAGGGTTCTATCCAGGAAATATTGCCAACATCCGCTTCATATCTCCCAGACCAATTCTGTCTATGTGTAGCTGGCCTAAAAGGAAATCCAGGGTGCCCTTACACCCCACTGCTAAACTGGGGTAACCTCACACAGATTACTGATAATTGCTTTACACCTATATTTGATAAATACAGGTGCAGCATGGAAGTTAGGAGTAATGCGCATGTGGTTACCTTGGATCAAACTCAATATCCTAAAGACTGGCAAAACTAACATGCTCTAATGGTCATGAGAGACACAGGGATTCAATAAACATTAGAGACACTGTCCCCTCAGGCCTTGCACTAAGCATAGGACCATGTTGGATTGTTTCTTTAAGGACAGTAGCAACAAAAAGTGCATATCAAACATTACTCTCGATTATGTCAGGCCCATACATGTCCTTGATGTTAAGTCATAATATAGTTGGTACATTAATAAGTTTCTGCTATTGCCAAACCTGTGAGCACAGTGTGCTCTTTTCACAGCCCATGTAATATGTCAAGCCTGTGTATGAGGCAGTGAGTCTGGGGCAAAAACCAGGACAGGTCCTATTCATATCCAGTTTACAGCCTGGGCTCACTGGATGAAGTGAATGATTGGAAGCACAATCGGTACACAGAACTTATCCATGTGCTATCTGTACTGTTTTACCAAGGATCAGGCACATGCGTATAGTCATGAACCAGCTGCTTCTAGCTCCACAATGGCTTCTGATCACCTTTGAGGGTTACTGTAACTTGCTTGTTTTATTGGCATTTTATTATTAAACAACTTGGCTAAATAAGGGCTTGTCTGCCTGTAAAGTGTTGTTGTGAAGACTTCCTGGCATGAAAAGCAAAACTTGGGCTCGACTGCCTGACATAAATCACCCAATGTATTATGACAACCTTCAGTTTTGATATGCTGCCAAAATATTTACCTATTCTGAACATTGCTCTTTATTCTTCTGTAAGAACCAACTTGCTTTTATAGCACAGTGATCCGTAATGAAAACATATCATTGTATTTTCAATTTTCCAAAAAAAAATCCCCAAAAGTATGGCTATGTGATTGTGTCTTTACTTATCAGGGTTCTTTCAGGCAAATGTCTCTTTAGCATCAATGGTTGGTTAGCAGAACATGATAGAACAAGGGTTCACATAGCATGATGTCCTGTCTTTTGTTTTTTCTACCATAAATTAGAAATGTTAAAAATAGCTGATGAAAAAATGTTCTTTCCTTTATTTTTATAAACCTATTTAAAAAAGAACATTATCATATTGTAATTCATTATTGTTCAGTTTTTGATCACTTCAAAGCACAGCAATATCACCAGAAAGATAGAAAGGAAAACAGCTGATAACTAAAGTCCCATGGGTCCCTGTGCAAGCTTTCCTAACCCGTACCTACCAGGTATTATTGATAGCAGCAGTTATAGTTGTTGAAGCAGTGTCCCATAGACTTGAAAGAGACACATTTATAATAGCCACAACTGCTTATATCAAGAATATGGTGAGTAAGTAGTGAAGTGACTGGCATGTAAACAATGTCAGGAGCTGTGTGCTCTATCAAACTGATGTTCTGCAGGGGCCTGACATTCGGATCAGCACCCAAGGGCATAGCTATAGCAGGTGCAAAGGTAGAAGTCGCTACTGAACCTTGGCATCTGATGGGGGCCCAAAGGCCTCTGTACAATTTAAGAATTATAGATAGCCCATTGTAAGCGTGGACCCCATTAAAGATTTAGAATTTTGGCCCAGGAGCTTAGGGCCAGGAACTATAAGCCATCAGTTTGTAAAAGGTGGATATTTTTTCGATATTTGTTTTTGATAACTGCCTTCCAAACCCCCTAATTTTTTTTATTTTTCCATTCACAGAGACATATGAGAGCTTAATGACTGTGGGACAAATTGCTCTTCATAATGGGACCATTTATTATTCTGCACTATGCACTGGGAAGCAAGAAAAAAAATTCAAAATGGGTTGGAATTGGAGAATTTGTGAGACTTTCTTATGGGTCTCGTTATTACAGCGTTCACTGTGCAACCAAAATGGCATGTTATCTATATTCTATGTTTCAGTACGATTCCAGGGGTTACCAAATGTATATATTTTTATTTACATATTAACCACTTAATCAAAATCCAAAAAGTTGCCATATTCCGACACCTGTAACTTTTTTCTATTTCCATGTATGGGGATGCATTGGGCGTCTTTTTTTTTTTACAGGGCCAGGTGTACTTTTTAGTTATATTATTTTGGGGATTGTCTATTGCTTTGATCACTTCTTTAATAAAAAATTATCAAAGATGAAACAGCAATAAAGACACAGCACTTTTTTTTTTTAGTTTGTAGACTGGGGGGGGGTTAAATTAATGTGTGTATATATATATATATATATATATATATATATATATATATATATATATATATATATATATATATATACCATCTACTAAACCTACTCTGCGACTGTGGAAATAGGCCAGGGTTGGCCAAAATATTAATGTGAATTTTTGTCACAACTCTTCTATAGTATTATTACTATATTTCTGTGATACTACTGTGATTATCATGTATATTGTAACCACAGGATACCAATTGTGACACTATTGTTTCTATAGTCTAGTGATGTACCCAATAATTACTTCTTGCACTGACAAATGCTAAGGACTGTGCAGTAGTTTTCACTACATAATTAATTTGGACTGGCAGACCTACTACTTGCACACCACAAGTCTCTCAGAGTGTGAAAACCACTGATATTATAAAGCTGCTGTTAAGGACCTGATGCACAAAATAACTCAGTAAGTTCCAGGCAACCAAAATCTCCAGGTGCTGAGGCAAAAAACAGTGATGGGTGTGCTGCACTCTCCTAACCGGAGTGGAACCAGGCCCCGGAGTTCTTCACCAAAGCTCCTGATGGTGGAGTTGGACTTGGTAAAAGTCCCAGGCCCAGAGAGCGAGCACACCCAGCGAACCCCAAATAAGAGGACCCAGAGGAACCCAGACACTAACCTGAGAGTGAAGAGCGCAGGATGGACTGGAGTGCAGATGAGCAGGAGGGTAATCCAGGGAATACACCCAGATACCCAAGAAGCAGATACGTGGTCAAACAAGCTGAGTCAATAACTGGAGGTGACGTGGTAGCAGAAGGCAGAGGCAGGAGTGTAGTCAGGGAAGACGGGTCATACACAGGAGGTCAATGGAGTAGCCAAATCAGGATCCAAAGTGAGGTCAGGTGGAAGCCAAAGGTCATATACAGGAGGTCAGGAAGGTACCAAATCAGGATCATGGAGGAGAGGTCTGTAAGGCAAGCCGGGTCAAACAATCCAGGGACAGTAGGCAGGAAACAGGTGATAAGGAGCAGGAAAGGAGCAGAAGAGGCTTTTGGCACAAGGGAGCTGATACCGTGAGTGAATGAGGCCCAAATAGCCTCTGGCCCGCCACTGACCCCCTGAACCTGGAAGTGCCAATCCAGGCTCTAGGGAGAAACCGGAACCTCCACACACTCAAGCGGAGGTCTCCGGCCTACCCCAGCGCCGGAACCAGCGGTGACTCTGGCGCTGGACAGAGATTGGGTCGGGCGTCTCCGCGTAGCACAAGCGGAGGCCCCGACCCATCCTAACATCTGCTTCAATATATGGTAGGAAGCTTCACTTTTTACAAGTAAAAAAAATTACAAAACAGATCAAAATTTTCCCCTAACACAAATATTATTTTAAAAAATAAAATAAACAAATCCGCACATACAGTAGGGCAAAAAATTTTTTAGTCAGTCACCAATAGTGCAAGTTCCACCACTTAAAAAGATGAGAGGCGTCTGTAATTTACATCATAGGTAGACCTCAACTATGAGAGACAAAATGAGAAAACAAATCCAGAAAATCACATTGTCTGATTTTGTAAGAATTTATTTGCAAATTATGGTGGAAAATAAGTATTTGATCAGTAACAAAATTTCATCTCAATCCTTTGTTATATATCTTTTGTTGGCAATGACAGAGGTCAAACGTTTTCTGTAAGTCTTCACAAGGTTGGCACACACTGTTGTTGGTATGTTGGCCCATTCCTCCATGCAGATCTCCTCTAGAGCAGTGATGTTTTGGGGCTGTCGCTTCGCAACACGGACTTTCAACTCCCTCCAAAGGTTTTCTATAGGGTTGAGATCTGGAGACTGGCTAGGCCACTCCAGGACCTTGAAATGCTTCTTACAAAGCCACTCCTTCGTTGCCCTGGCTGTGTGCTTTGGATCATTGTCATGTTGAAAGACCGAGCCACGTTTCATCTTCAATGCCCTTGCTGATGGAAGGAGGTTTGCACTCAAAATCTCACGATACATGGCGCCATTCATTCTTTCATGTACCCGGATCAGTCGTCCTGGCCTCTTTGCAGAGAAACAGCCACAAAGCATGATGTTTCCACCCCCCCATGCTTTACAGTAGGTATGGTGTTTGATGGATGCAACTCAGTATTCTTTTTCTGGTATACAAAATAATCTACACATGCTATTTAACCTGCACACTTAACACTGTAAGGAAAATAAACTAAAAATAACACAAAAACTAATATCTTTGCTTATCTCGTCTCCCAAAAACTGGAATAAAAACTGATCAAAAAGTTCAATGCACTCCAAAAGAGTATGAATAAAAATTACCGCTAGTGCCGCAAAAGTTACTCCCCTACAGAACTTAATCAATTGAAAAATTAAAAAGTAATAACTTTTAGAATATGGCGATGAAGAAAGTGTTTTTTATTGTACAGAAATAATAAAATCTAAAAACCTCTTTAGGTATTAGGCATCACTGTATTTGCAATGACCCGCAGAATAATGTTAGCATGTAATTTATACCATATGGTAAGCGACATAAGGACAAAACACAAGAAATATTAAAGATTTACAATTTTTAAAATTTTTCCTTTTGTTATTCCCCCACCAAAAAAATTATAAAGGGTTTTTTTTTTGTTGTTGTTTTTTTTGTAATACTTTACATATACTCCAGAAGGGTTCAATTTAAAAATAACTTTTCTTGGCAAAATCAAGCCATGAAATAGGGATACGTCAAAATTATGGCTCTGTCATATGCCTTGCCCTGAAGGCAAAACTAGACCATCCTTATCCTAGGAGTTGGAAGCTATTCAAGGACAGGATCCCACTCTACTCATTTATAGGTGTTGTGGTGTCCCTGGTTGATCCGCATTTCACGTCTGTGAATAGCAGATCAACATTTTTTCTTCTTCATTTTCTATACTCTGGTTGTCTTTGGGTTGGTGAGAAACAGATGACACATGGAAGTCATCTGGTTTTTTTCACAGTCCCATAGACTTTCGTTGAAGTGATGCTTCAGCATTAGTGTGAAAAAGGGTGTGCTTCCATCCCTGACTAAACACTTTGAAATGAATGGGTACATAAATTGCAAAAATTGAGGACACGCATTGATAATGTGGACCTGTGAAAAAGGCCTCAGTTAAAAGATCATTTCAATTTGTATGGAACCATATGGCAAAATGCATTATCTAGCTGTAACTAAAAGATTTCAATTGTGTTTTGACATTTCATGTCATGTAGAAATATTCATGAAAAGGAACTTTATAGTTTTTATTTTAATGTTGGCATTGCCTTAAAAGGTGACAGTGTGTTTTATAAAGACTATTACCTTCTGCTAAATTTAGTTACATGTAACACAAGTGCTGTACCAAGGAAAGACTACCTCTTGAAACACAGCAAACACTGAGCGGTGTTTTTTATTTAAGCCATTGTGTTCTGATCTATGTATTATGCCGCTGGCACCTTTTTAGGGACTTTATACAATTGCAGGGTAATTATGGTGAAAGCTCCACAATGTTTTTCCTGCTTGAAGCTCTGGATGAATGACACATAATTGGGCATCACATTGTTGCGCTGCTGCCTACAAGGTTTCTTCATCTAATTTGCTATTTGTTTCCAAGAGCTGAATGTAGTTACATGCCAAAAATAAGAACAATGTCTGTGTTTTCCTAGCTGTATAGTTCTATTGTGAAAGCTGTCATGTGATTTCTTTTATGGTCACCTGCGTCTTCTCGATTGTTTTCAAGGAGAATGTAGAACATGAGAAGGCTATAATTTACTTTAATATAAATCAAATCAGTAACGTCTTCAGATTTTCTTAAACAGCCTGTTCATCGTTTCCTCTTCTCTTAGGGAATGGCAGTGATGCTGGCACATTGTAGGGTAATTTCCAATTTTCCAAGCCTGCTTGTTTTTTGCCAGAAAGCAGCTGTTTTACCCTCAAAACCATGCAGCAAAAAACTGTTATCAGTACTTCTCGGTGTGGCCCTACCCTCAGAAACATTCAGAACACTTTGGAAAAAGATACACAGCACAGTGTAATGTACTCTGCTAACCATTTCCTTATCTGACCCAACAAAAATGGGAAAACCAATAAGAAAGATATATGGGATTATGAGATTTCAGATGGGACATAGAACAATGTGCTTTTTTGGGTGCTCATATGAGCGCTGCTGTCCCTTCAAAGGGTTGACCAGTGAGATGCCAAGAGTTCAACAACCACCTCATATTGATGGCCTGATTTAAAGGGTCATCCATGACTAGATCCTTAGGCAGGCCTGACACCTATGCACCCCCCCTATGATCAGTTGCTACAGCTACCAGTGTAATGAGCTAGAAAAAGATGCACATCAGCCCTGACTGATCTGATGTTGAACAGGTAATTAATATCTAACCTTGGCTAGGTTAAGTCCCCAAGTATGCAGGAAAAGCTGCAGGGAAACACATCAAGGGTTTTCCTCAAAATGCTTTTCACAGAAAGTCTACAGAGTTTTCCTCTGCGGACTTTCTGCTTCAGTTGTACCTATAGGGAAACTACAGGTATATGTATAATTGGTTACCAATCACAGGCCTCAGCGGTGACGTCTGGAACACGTGACGTCAGCAAAGCAATGCGAGGATACCCAGGAGAGGTAAGTAAAGCTAAGTATAAGTGTTTGTTATTTTCCCTCACCTCCCCTGGGCCTCTGATTGTTATATTCTGGGGTATGAAGAGACCCCCACAGTATAATAATAGCACTGAAATGAACAGGCAAATATTCGTCAAACCAAATTCCAAGGGGTTCGCCTGAAAGCTCTTTAAAGTATATTATACTGAGTAGAATATTACTGATACAGGGCACTATTTCTAAGCAGTAACTATCATTTATAAGGGAACTATTACTGACAAGGGTGCAATATTATTTGTAAGCATGCACTATTATTTATAAGGAAGCATGGATTATTATTTATAAGGAAGCCCTATAATAAATGATGCAAAAATGTATTAGGCGGTAGAAAGGTGGTCATTTGAATTTTGTGTGGGAAAATGGGGGTTGTTATTACTGTTTGGAGGGCACAAAAGGGTTGCAACTGGAAGATAATGGTGTTGTTTGTTTTTCAGCATTTGGGGCCCTGCTTTTAATTTTGCCCAGGGCCACACTCTGTCTAAAACCAGTCTTGGATGTCAGTGAGCATGGGCCACAAAACGGATAGGAATAGGACCTGTCCTGTTTTACCCCGGACTCACAGCCCCATACATGGGGTCAAAATAAATACATGGTCATTTGCATGAGACCTAAGCCTTCATTCACAGGAGTTTCACCTGTGCCTCCCAATGATGCTGGGTTCACACCTGCGCCTTGATCTCTGTTCTCAGGTTCTTGATCCTGTTCTCAGGAAACCTGTCAGACCGTGTCTGGCCGTGAGCGCCGGTGAGCGTTTTGTGCTCTCCACGGCGAAACCGTTTTTTTTTAACCGAACACAAAGTCCTGCATGTCCAACTTTGTGTCCAGTTAAAAAAAAAAAAAAACGGTTTAGCTGCGGGGAGTACAAAACGCTCACCGGTGCTCTTGGCCAGACACTTTTCAAACCCATTCATTTGAATGAGTTTGAAAATGCCTGCAGGTTTCCGTCTCCTGCCCTGTTTCGTGCAAGAAACGGAAACCTGCATAACGGAGACCCCGGGCGCAGATGTGAACGAGCCCTGATATATGTCCCGTGCTATACTCAGGACAGTATGTTGCTGGAGGGCAGAAACTCCTAGCCTCATAGATAACTATACTACAGCAGTCCCTCTCCCAGCATACTGTTCAGACCGGTATATCTGGCCAATCTGAATGCTGGGTAAGTCTGTTAGAAGTGACTCTGTAGTTTAAGCTGATTTATATTTATGAACTCTCAACATGACACATGTGCCAAGACCAAGTGGCTTCAGATTCCAATTCTGGGGTGAAGCACAGGATGATCATGCACCATTTCTCTCAAATGGCCATTTCAGATGGTTTTATCTACAGTGAACCATCCCTGCTGTTCCCCACGCTTATAATTTTGGCAGATAAGGTCAGTTTTGACAGTAATTTATATGTTTGATCCCTTCTTTAATGTTTTCAGATGAGCAACACTGCTAAGTTTGTGGAGGAGGGAGTAGATAAACAGCTGCATTGGGGAAACAATAGAATCAGACAGGAAAAATCCAGGCCTTTTGATCAATGTTTCCAATATAAACCGGCAGCGAGTATCTGCAACCCTCATAGACATTAGATTGTCAGTTAGTCCTGCTAAAATTAGTGGGATGTTGTAAAACACAATGCATCTAATGTATATGGGCAGCTAAAATGTGACATAGATGGGTAAAAAGCAAGGACGCTAGTTTAACCATTCAGCATGTATTCAACCTGTATTCAGCACAATACCCTATAGTGTGAGCCCTCAGCTGTGTTTACTAGCTGCCATATTTTCACTGAATCTTAAGAGCAGTAATTAGAATGAATAGTCCTTCTGCCTATACATAATAGGTATTATAAATAGTATAAGTATGCTCTAATGTGAGGCCATGCATGTGTTACTTTCATCAATGTCATTCATATATAATGTTCTAGTGTTCCCGCTGTTCACTTAGCAGAAGTATGACTGATGACTCCATACAGATCTTTGGTAGCAGTGCACTGCCATCCAGTCGCACACTCCGCTCTGGATTAGGCCCAAATGAATGGACCTAGTCGGCAGGGAGTGTCTTCAGGCGGATGTCGCAAAGCAACTCGGCCTGAAGAATGAGCATTGATTTCAACGGGAGCTGTCTTTTTGGTCAGGATTTTGAGGCGGATACAGCCTCAAAATCCTGACCAAGAAACCCCATATGAACTTACCCTCAGGAGTCCACACAAAAATAACATTATTTATCCCATACAGTGAAAACTGAAAAAAACATATCGCAATGCGAAATTAACATATTTTGGTCACTTTGAGTTCCCCAAAAAATTACAACGAAAAGTGCTAAAAAAGTCATACATGCCAAATATTGATACCAATAAAAAGTACAACGTTCCCTGCAAATAAAACCCCCTGAAAAATCTTTTCTAAAAGTGACATTTTATTTGTAAAAAGCGGTACAATGTAATAAAAAAACAGTATAAGGCTAAGGCCCCACGGTGCGGAAACGCAGCTTCTTTTGTTGCAGATTTTGTTGCGGTTTTTTAGCCAAAGCCAAAAATGGTTATAGAGGGAACAGAGAATATATAGAAAGTTCTTACACTTCTCCCTTCTGCTCAATCCACTCCTGAGTTTGGCTCAAAAAACCGCAACAAAATCTGCAACAAAAGAAGCTGCGTTTCTGCACCGTGGGGCCTCAGGTCTAAGGGCTCAATCACACGGAGTAAACGTGCATGTATTTTGGCAAAATACACGTGTAAAAATAAGACTCCCATTGACTTCAATGACATTTTATAACACGTGTAAAAAACACGTCAAAATACACGTCAAAATACACATCAAAATACATGTCACACGTGTAAAATGTCATTGAAGTCAATAGGAGTCTTATTTTTACACGTGTATTTTTACACGTGTATTTTGCCAAAATACACGTGCATTTATTCCGTGTGAACAGGCCCTAAATATGGTATTGTCGTAATCGTAAGAAGCCACCGGACAAAGCTGCCATGTCAGTATTAATGCAGAGTGAATGGTGTAAAAACTAAATTTTAAAAAAATGACAGAATTGTGTGTTATTTCACATGAACCCCCAAAACAAATAAATTAAAGCTAATCAATATATTATATGCATCCCAAAATGGTCACACAAAGAATAAGGCATCACATAGCAATATCAACAGAAAAATAAAAAGTATTGAATTTTGGAACGGGGGGGATATGAAAAAAGTACCCAAACTACCCTGCGTCCTTAAAGGGTTAAACATTTATCAGTATGGATTAAATAAGATATCTGTTTCATTTTTTTATTATTTAAAACTTCTGCTAGTGCGGTCACAAACATAAGAAGCCTTTACTCACCTTTTCCCAGACCACTGTATCCTGAACTGGCATCTTTGTTCATCTGTAATGTACCATATGTGCGAGGGGAATTCTGCAGCCAATCACAGGTCTCGGCAACGACCTCTTCACATATGGCATGTGACTGCTGTGATATGCTGTTCGTGAAAATGTGACCACTGAGGCCTGAGATTGACTGAAGTGGTTAACTAGCACAAACAGCTGTATACAGGCAAGTGTAGGTGCCACCACTGGAAACGGAGGCCTCAGCAGAAGTAAGTAGTTATTTATTATGTTTATGGCCGCACTAGCAGCCATATTAGATAGAAAATGAAATGATTCTCCTGTGGTGATCTCACATTTGATGTATTGAAGCTGAAGTAAATTACAAGCATTGTCCACTAGAGGATGCCAGAGTTGTAATATTTGTTAAGTCCCAAACTTTTTTTATGCTTGTTACTTTGATTCTTGTGTGATATTGTTGTGGTAATAGAATAATAATGTTATTAATAAGAAAAACAATGTTTCTTTACACAGCAAGGTCATATTTTACAGCTTTTAGTACTGGGAAAATAAGACATAATAGAATCTAATCAAACAAATGAGCAAACAAGTGGCATAAGCTCCTGCTCATAAAAGCGTACAATATAAGCATTCAACAAATATTGTAGCAAAAACTGGAACAAATATCACATATACATACATTCAGACATTTTTTGCTATAGGTACTAAAAAACTTTTCTAGTTTCTTTTTTTGTAAATTTATTTAGACAGTATAGAAATGACAATACAGATAATAAAAAGTAGATATCAGGATCTACAGAAGGTACATTTGAAAAAAGTACACCAAACCAGACAAAAAGGGGGAACAACATAGAAAGACCACAATACATATATATGCACCTCTCACTAAGAAGAATGAAGCCGAAGCCCCACGTTGCGAAAATGCAACATTCTTGCTGCTGTGGAAACATTGAGACAAGAAAAAAACTGTGTTTTACAGTGCCTGCAAAGTGAATGAGATTCTGGCTAATCCTATCCACAGAATGCAGAATAAAATCCAATGTGGAAAAGCAATTATACCAATGGAATAACACTGGCGTTTTCCCTATGGGTTTAATAAGGGAAGAAAATCTGAAGAAAAAACTCAGCAAAAAAAACGCCTCCAAAAAGATACCCATCTGGTTATCTTTGGTTGCATGATGGAGCCACCCTAATTAGGACACGTCCCTGGATAAGCAGGTAAAAAAAATTCCCTGAATTAATTGGCCACCACATAGTATAATGCTCCCTTTTATTGTCTTCCTCACAATATACAAACCCATTTTTTCTGGCCCACCACACCATACATGACCCTGATTCTTTTTTTTTTTTTTTAACCATAAACATGATACATGACCACCTTTCTTCTGGCCCCCACATGACATTAGCCCCCTTTTCTATCCTACAACATGGTATATGACCCACTTTTTCTGGCTTTTTTTTTTTTTTTTTTTTTTTTAAATGCTAACCCCTGAAGCGCTCCCGAGAGATTGGACTCAGTGTTATCTTTGTGTTTACATAAAGAAATAACTACTGCTGAACACTGTGCACGATGTTCTGTGTGCACAGGAAAGCCGGCTGCTGCCTCTGCTGTGATACCGTAGGTTGTATCCACTGTCCCTGCTGTAGGATGAGCTGGGAGATGCCCGCTGTGCATATGCTGTGGGGAGTTGGATCTCCCAGCTCATCCTACAGCAGCTAGTATCACAGCAGAGGCAGCAGCCAGCTTTCCTGTGCACATGGAACACAGTGCACAGCATTCAGCTGGCTGCAATGCCCACAAAGTGAGGCTCCCTGGCAACTGCCGGCAGCCTCGCTAAGCCCCACCCACCACTTCCGCCGCCGCGATCAACAGCAGCACCAGCGCTGCTATGAAGATGGGGAAGGTAAGTAGCCTACCTCCCCTCCCCTAACCTCCTGCATGTTGTCCCCCGCTCCATAAGACACACCCCCCCTTCCCCCGAAAATAAGACATGTCCTATATTTAAGATGAGAATTTAATATAAGACACTGTCTTATTTTCGGGGAAACATGGTAGAAGGCTTCCGAAGCCTTTATCAGCAAACTGCAAGTAGTGGAACTGATTGTCCTAACCACAGAGCTGTAGATCAGGTGTCTCAAACTCGCGGCCCGCGGGCCGCATGCGGCCCCCCGAACAATTTTGTGCGGCCCGCACAAGCCTAGGGACGCCGGATCCAAGTTGAATCCGGAGGTTTCACCATTTTGCCCACATGCAGTGTTATATACTGCCGGAAAGCTGACAGTGCGCTGAGTTCAGCGCACTGTCGGCTTTCCCGATGTGGGCCCAGTGTGAAGAGCTTATGGTCCGGTACCGTAGCTCTTCTATGGTCAGAAGAGCGTCTCTGACACTCAGTCAGAGACGTCCTTCTTCACAGCACAGCCAATCGCGCTGTGCTGTGAGAGCCGGGAGGAACGCCCCCCTCCCTCCCTGATAATGCTCGTCTATGGACGAGTACTGCGAGCAGAGGGAGGGGGCGTTCCTCCCAGCTCTCACAGCACAGCGCGATTGGCTGTGCTGTGAAGAAGGACGTCTCTGACTGAGTGTCAGAGACGCTCTTCTGACCATAGAAGAGCTACGGTACCGGACCGTAAGCTCTTCACACTGGGCCCACATCGGGAAAGCCGACAGTGCGCTGAACTCAGCGCACTGTCAGCTTTCCGGCAGTATATAAAACTGCCTGTGGGCAAAATGGTGGAAGGTCCTCTTTAAACATTGAGGTGGAATGAAGGGGCTCATGACACTGGGGGCAGACGAAGGGAGGGGGGAGAATGGCATGACACTGGGGGCAGAAATGGAGGGACATGAATCTGGGGGCAGAGATGGGGGGGACATGAATCTGGGGGCAGAGATGGGGGGGACATGAATCTGGGGCAGAGATGGGGGGACATGAATCTGGGGCAGAGATGGGGGGACATGAATCTGGGGCAGAAATGGGGGGACATGAATCTGGGGGCAGAGATGGGGGGACATGAATCTGGGGCAGAGATGGGGGGACATGAATCTGGGGCAGAGATGGGGGGACATGAATCTGGGGCAGAGATGGGGGGACATGAATCTGGGGGCAGAGATGGGGGGACATGAATCTGGGGGCAGAGATGGGGGGACATGAATCTGGGGCAGAGATGGGGGGACATGAATCTGGGGGCAGAGATGGGGGGACATGAATCTGGGGGCAGAGATGGGGGGACATGAATCTGGGGGCAGAGATGGGGGGACATGAATCTGGGGGCAGAGATGGGGGGACATGAATCTGGGGCAGAGATGGAGGGACATGAATCTGAGGGCAGAGATGGGTTCACATGAATCTGGGGGCAGATGAAGGGTGTATATGTAACTGGGGGAAAGATGGAGGGGGGACATATAGTTTACGGGTGACTGTAGGAGGATTATACAGTGTGGGGGCACATGAAAAATGAATGGGCGGAGTCAACATAAAAGTGGGTGGAGCCGCGGTGCGGCCCGCCGACTGGCTGGGATCTTGCTCTGCAGCCCACATGCTGAGTTGAGTTTGAGACCCCTGCTGTAGATAATAGTGAAAGTACTCAGTCCCCCCAGAGAGCAGTGAAGCACCATGGAAACACTGTGTAAACAATGGGAGAAATAACCTAACATAGCAGGCAAACAAAACAGCATTGCAAAAGCTATGTATTTAGGAAAACTCTTGAATGTACATTAGCTAGCAGTATAAATAGGACCTTTAAGATGAGAATACTCCTTTACATGGTGTTTTGCACCAGAGCTACATAGTCACTGACCTTTGATGTTTTATACAGCAGGGACCTGGCAGCAGTGTCAATGATTGGAGACAGCTCCAGTCATGGACAATTATCCCTTTATATGCTGTGGTCAAATGCGATGAATGTTAATTTCACTTTTATCTGCCAATGCTATATTACTTGTCAGACCTGGCTGTGGCAGGGCTCAGTAACAGAAGCATTTTACTATAGACTGCTATACTATTGTGAGATTCATCTTGTGAGGTCGCTTGGTGGTTTCATTCAGACTGAACAAATCTGAACCAAAACTGCTATTATTATGCTCTGGGGTCTCTTCAGACCCCAGAATATAATAATAGGAGGCTCTCTCCCCTGGGCCTCTGGGCTCTCTTTCCTCCCCTGGGTCTGAAGAAACCCCAGAGTACAATAATAGTTTATGAGTGGTGAACCCACTGTGGGAAATTATATTGCAATGATACATTATACTGTATGGAGGGGATACTTGGGGGCGTTATACTGTGTGAAGGAGCCACTATGTGACATCATTCTGTGTGGAGGGATCGTTATGGAACATTATACTGTGTGGATGGACCACTATGGGACATTATGCTATGTAGAAGCCACTATAGGACATCTTACTCTGTGAAGGGGCTGCCATGGCATTATACCTTGTGAAAGCACCACTATGAGACACTATCCTGTGTGGAGGGGCGTCTATAGGACATTATACCTTGTGAAGGGGCCACTATGGGACATTATACTGTGTAGAGAGGCTGCTATGGGACATTATACCTTGTGAAGGGGCCACTATGAGACACTATCCTGTGTGGAGGGGGCTATATAGAATATTATACCATGTGAAGGGGCACTATGAGACATTATACTGTGTAGAGAGGCTGCTATGGGACATTATACTATGTGGAATGATATATGGAACATTATTCTTTGTGGAGGGACCACTATGGAACATTATAATGTGTGGAAGGACCACTATGGGACATTATACAATATAGAAGTCATTATGGAAAATCTTATTCTGTGAAGTGGCTGCTATGGGGCATTTTACCATGTGAAGGAGCCACTATGAGACATTATCCTGTGTGGAGGGGCCGCTATAAGACATTACACTGTGTGAAGGGGCTACTATGGAACATTATATTGTGTAGAGGGGCCGCTATGGGGCTTTATACTGTGTGGAGGAGCCACTGTGGGACATTATACTGTGTGGATACCACTAGGAGACATTATAATGTATAAAAAAAACAAAAAACTTGAGAGTCTTCAGTAGTTGATACCTTTTTTTAATGGCTCACTAATAATGATGACAGATTACAAACTTTCAGGATAACTTTGATCCCTTCCTCAGAGTTATCCCGAAAGCTTCTAATCTGTCATCATTATTAGTTAGCCATTAAAAAAGGTATCAACTACTGAAGACTCTCACATTTTTGGCTTTTTATATTTCATACCCACTGACTAACACAGTACAAAAACATACTTTTTCCTTATGCATTATAATGTATGAAGGAGCCACACTGGAACATTATACTGTGTGGAGAAGACACTGTGGGATATTGTACTGTGTGGAGGGGCTACTGTGGGATATTGTACTGTACGGATACCACTATGAGACATTATAATGTGGAGGGGCTGCTATGGGACATTATACTGTGTGGAGGGGCTGCTATGGGACATTATACTGCGTAGAGGGGCCACTATGGGACATGACGTGTTTTTTTTCCAAAAACTTGGAGTTCTCAAAGATAATTGGGCATTCACACTGTTCTTCGAAACCAGTGACCTTTAAGGGCTTGGCTGTGACGTGAGCCATCGCACCACAGCCGCTCGACCAATTACAGAGAACATGGAACGCTACCTCACTTAATCAAAGAGAGAGCAGTATTACACCCATAGTTAAACCCCTCCAGAGCATCAGCCAATCATCTCTAACTTCAGGTGCAGTCTCTGGCACTGTCTTTTTGGCACCCATTGTACATATATAGTAGAGCCAGTGCATGCACAAACAAACAAAAACAACAAGATTTAGTAAAGAAAATTTCATCTAGATTTATCACGAAAGGAAACCTCTTGGAAGTATCTTCGTTTGTATGAGGCCTAACAATCAGCGCCTACAAGAGATCTGATGGCTAGGATAATTAAATTCGTAAACCAAAGTACTGTTCGGAAAAAAATCAATGATAAGAGGCAAATATATCTATGTGTACACACACATACCAAGAGAATACTGTATATTGCTATTATATATATAAGCATACAGGGCCACTGCATCATCATGGAGTTTAAAGGGGCTGAAGAGCAAAGCATATAAATAATGATATAGCACAAAAATATCTAGTAATCAACTGAAGTAATTGGCAGAGGAAAGAGATGATAGAATCAGTCCCACAGACAAAGGATAAGGAGGCCCAAAAGGAAAAGTCCTCATTGACGCCATGGGGACTGAAGCTACTAATTCTCTCTATCCACCTCACTCTGTGGCAGCTTTTTATTGAGATTATTTTTCCTGGGTTTAATGTGGCAGATACCCCAGAATTTTAAATTACCGTGGTGAACAATACAGACCTACCTAGATAAGGGGGATCAATATTGTTGTTTGCAGTACTTATATGTTGAGAGATATGTCTACACAGCTGTTGAATTGTCTTTCCCATGTAAATTTTTTGACAAGTACACTGTGGTGCATAAATATCACCTGATGTCCGGCATGTGAGGAATTACCAGATAGCATATCCCATCCCATCTAGAGGGTTAGTAAAGGATTGCAACCGAGATCCTATAGGTGACTGATTTGAAGACAGATAATGTCATGGTCCATTTTTTGAATGTTAAAAAAAAAAAAAAAAAAAAAAAAAAAAAGCAAAACGAATGATACTTGGCCATCAAAAACTCAGAATGGAACCGAACAGATACAAAACAGCCATCAAAAACGGATAATCATTCCCTTTTTTTTTTTTTTACAGACATTAGATACGTCAAACACAGCATTGTATGAATAAGGGGGGTAGATCATGAAGATAACAAAAGTATAGAGAACGGGTGCTAACTTCTACAGCATCTGCATTGAGTTTTATATGTGCTCTCCAGGTTTGCGTGGGTTTCCGCTATATACTCAGGTTTCTTTCTTTCTGCAACAAAAAAAGCTGCATTTCCTCAATGTGGGGCTTTAGCCTAAACCTGAACATGCAAACACACCCTGCAGTTATGACTGTAAGGCAGGGTTTTGCTCAGTACTTTGTATCGTTATTTGTTAACCAATACCAGAAGTGGGTCTATATAAATAAATAAATAAAAATACAACTAATATAAATACTGATGCAAGAGAGTCACCAATACTGCCATGTGAACATACAGTACCCCAACAAGGTTGTGACTGTGGGTCAAGAATTGGGAGCGGATGTTAGCTGTAACTGACTGCTAACACTTTGCTCTACTCAGCTCGCCTCCGATTGGGTGTTTTAACCCCATGGATGTCGCAGTCAAACATGCTTATTTCTGAGGTATTGCAGTCTACTTGTCATAGACCAGCCTCAATTCCTATGACAAGCCTGGGAACCTTTATAAGGCTCGTGGCTGTCAAAGGAACAAGAACAGCTCCTGGTCTGCAATGAGAAAGGACAGTTGTGCTAAGGAAGGGGGTCACACTCAACAATGCCAGCGATCAGAGTGGACATTACAGTGGAGACCCAGAACAGTAGTTATGGCAGTGGGGACGGCCAGGGCAGTTTTAATACTTAGGGGGGGCGAGGGGTCACACTCAGCAATGCCCGCAATCAGAGTGGACTCTGATTGTGGGCATTAGCGCCGAGTCTCTGCTGTGCAATACAGCATAAATCTGGTATAATAGCTATGGTGGCTGCTCTACAGCAGAGTGGCCACCTTCTTTTAGGTACCTTAAGGACCTTTAAGGACCATCTTTAAAAACCCAACTGTAGCTAGGGCTTATTTTTGAGTAGGGCTTATATTTTAAGGCTTTTAAAAAAAAAAATAAAATTCTAGCTAACATGGTAATATATAGGCCTTTATAATCCCCTTCAGAACTGAAGTGGTCCCTAAAAAATTAGTTTGGGAAATTTTCTTGTAAATTTGGAAAATCCCTGTAAGCCCAAAATAAATTATATAATAATAATAATACTACATTTTATTTATACAGCGCCAACATATTCCGCAGCTCTGTACAATTTGTAGGCTTCAAATACAGACAGAAAGATGCATTACAAAGAAAGTCATTTCACACAATGGGACTGAGGACCCTGCTCGCAAGAGCTTACAATCTATGAGGTAGAGGGGGTGACACGAGGTAGCAGGGGCGGCATTGCTTATACAGTGGTCAGACAATTTTGAAGTAGAGGTTACTGTCATTACACAAACATAAAACTTTATGAGCCATCACCAGTCATGTCCTTTAACATGTGGATGGAGCTTGGACATATAGAGTTAGCCTGATATGGCATCATATTATGTGGGGTAATGTGGAAGCGGGGACAGAGGAGGGTTAAATTTTGGGGATTATAATTATAGTATGGAAGGGTTTACATTAGGAATTGTGATAGGCCTGTCTGAAATTGGGAGTTAATCTGCAACTCGGGAGAAGTCTTGTATATGAGCGTGGGAAGTTCTGATAATAGAGGATGTAAGTGTTAGGTCATTGAGTGAACGGAGAGTACGGGTTAAAGGGTAATTAAAAGATGATGCCAGTATAAAGCAAAACTATGATAGATGATATTTATTAATTAATTTGGATGGTATGACTGTCTGAAAAGCAGAGCATTTCACTTTCTGAAAATTGTGATTTCCCCCCCCCCCCCCAATTTCCATCAAGTTTTCTATTTATTTTATAAATAAATACAAAAATATTGAACAACGTTTACCACTAACATGAAGTACAATGTGTCATGAAAAAACGATGCGGTTGTTGCCGCAGCGCTTTAGCACTGTGTTTCCAGCCTTTGGGGCCTTAGCCTCAAAGTATTTTTGGACTGCGTTTCCAAAGGGTTAAATACCAGCATCTACCAAGACTAATACAAGACTAAGCTGCGTTCACACAGGTTTTTTTGGTCAGGAATTTGGTCAGGAAACTGGCTCAAATTCCTCCTCCTAAAAACGCCTCACCATATGACTGACCAAAAAACTCTGTGTGAACGCAGCCTAAAGCACTGTGTTCACACAGACTGTGTGTCCTAAAGGACTGTGAAGAAGCAAAGAGTAATTTTATGACAGTTGCTCTTTAAAAGCATTGCATAAAAAAGACATTAGGTAATCCCTTTTCTCTTGGGCACAAATAAGTCATTAGGTAGACACTGTAGTCATGTTCTGGGAGAAAGATTTAATTAAGGAAGGAACAGCATGTGGGCTTAAATGTACTGAAAATCGGCACCTGAGCCAAAGGACCATCTGTTTTAAAAGAAATGTAATGCAGTCTGTTCTAAGCAGAGTCCTTGTGTAGGTTCTCCACATTTAGGCTCCAGACTCCATGTACACGACCGTGTGATTTTTCATTGTGCTAGCCATGATTTTCACAGCTAGAACACTGACCCATTATTTTCTAAGGATCACTGAAAGAAATCAATGGGTCCATTGAGGCACGGGCAGTACACGGATATCATCCATGTGCCATCCCTTCCATTTTTCCAAGGGCACATTGCTGCACAAAATCATATATTTATTTTTCTTTGAAAAGATCCTTTTAATGTTTGCACACTGCATTAAGCCGCTAAATATACGCTCCTCAACATTGAAATTGCAACTCCAAAAAAGGTAAAGTCTTGTAATTATGGAAATCATGTGACTGATAGACATATTAACGATATGCAAATCATAAAAAAACTGAATCAAAATATTCAAAATATCTCTATTCAGTATTGAGTATAAGCATAGAAATACACACACACTTACATGTCTAGACATTAGAGATGAGCGAACAGCGTTCGATCGAGTACATGTTTGATCGGATATCAGGCTGTTCGAGATGTTTGATTCGAGTCGAACGCCAGGTGGCAAACTCGCTAAAAATTTGATTCCCCTCCCACCTTCCCTGGCACTTTTTTTGCACCAATAACTGCGCAGGGGAGGTGGGACAGGAACTACGACAACGGACACATCGAAAAAAAAAATCTGAAAAAGTAATTGGCTGGCTAATTTAGGTGATCTTCAATTTATGCGAACAGTGGATTTAACATCCAGTTCATATGAGACTGTGAACTATGTGACTATGAGACAGGGATAGATGTGCAAGCAGGGTTAGCTAGGGATTACCTTTATTTAGGTGGGAATGTCACTCACACAGCTCTTTGGGGCTCTATCTGGTCGGGTCCCTGTCAGCTTGCGATATGTACGAGCTGACTTTTTCCCATAGGAATGCATTGACCAGCGTTGATTGGCCAAATGCCATACAGAGTACAGTATTCAGCCAATCAACGCTGAACGCATGTACAATAACTTCATATGTAATATTAATTGAATTAATAAATCTATAATTTTTATAATCATGTTTTTCATACAGAGTACTTGACTTTATGTCCATTTATTCTTTTTTGTTAACAGTGTGGAAATAAATATTAATTTAATTATTATTTTTGGGATTTTCTTTTTATGACATTAATTTAGCTGCATAAATGAAAAATGTAATTTTTTGTTTCTGCAGTTTAGTACGAATACTGCAATACAACTTTATCGTTTACTAGTTTTTATTACTTTTACAAAATAACAAAATTATAAGCGAGCTTATATTTTGACATCAATAACTGTAAAGGGGCTCTATCAGCAAAATCATGCTGATAGAGCCCCACATATGCGTGAATAGCCTTTAAAAAGGCTATTCAGGCACCGTAAAAGTTATATTAAACTACCCCCCCCCCCCCCTGTTTTAAAATAAAACCCTAAAAAAGAATGTGATAAACTTACCGAATGTGCACGCTGGGTGGGCATTCAGGGTGCGCCGTCTTCTTCATCCACGCCTCCTCTTCCTCCGATGTCCTCGGGCCATACTTTGCTGATAGAGCCCCTTTAATTTTTGCTGATGAAACTCTGTATGGGCTTGATGTTAATGTTGTGAGCTGCATTTTTTGAGAGTTCAGATTGTTACACGGTAATTAGTTTATTTATATAGTGAAAGGAGGACTTTATTTTTTAACTTTAATTGTTTATTTTTAACTTTTGTTTTTAGTCCCATAATGGGACTGAAGCATGCTACCATGCTTCTGTATGGCAGTATACTGTACATTTTACTAGATACCTGGCCTGGTCTCTGGCTGGATGTATGAAACTGGGTTCAGGTGGGGATTTTTGGACCGGATTTTGGTGAAGAGGCCGCCTCAGAATCCGGTCCATAAAACGGCTACCTGCGGCTGAATGCCGATGCAGTACATGCAGTGCACCGGCATCCAGTCGCGGCATTCCGCTCCGGATTAGGCCCAAATGAATGGGCCTAGTCGGGAGGGAGTGTCGCGCCGTGGACATGAATCCACATGAAGAAAGGGCAGCTTTCTTCTACTGTTCACGGAAAAAGGTACCTATTCAATGAGAGGCGTTATTTTGAGCCGGATTTTGACGTGGATTCCGCGTCAAAATCTGGACCAAAAATCCCCGTGTGAACCCAGCTTTAGGCATATGTACATGGCAGCATTAAAGCTGTTAGCAGAGCTCTTGGTTAATATGGCCCCCTTTGACTCAAGGGGTGAGAGAAAAATCTCTAACTAACTAGATCACAGCATTTATCTGCCCAAATCAGAGTTGTAGTACAGCTGGAACCTGGCAGTGATGTAGCAGGTTTGTGCTTGTGGCATCTTGGTGCTCTATTTATGAGATGCTAATAGTACAGCATAGAGCATTTAAGAGTTACACCACTTAAAGCTGCTGAGTTTTTAAGATTTCTCTCATTGGTACTGTAATTTTCCATGCATATACCAACATTTATTTATTTTTGTGGAGTGTTAGTGTAGTGTCAGAGTTGTGCACTGTGGCATGACAGATGGTAAGTAATGTATGTGTTTAGAGCACCAGTGTTTTCAAACTGATTTGTATAGGATGTGAGAAAGGTAGTTTAGTAGCAGCAATGGTGCAGACCCAACCAGTCAGAGACAGGGACACAAAATCTGGTGCAAACGGGTTTGTTTAAAAAAAACAAAAAAAAACTCTACAAAATAAATAACCCTTCACTTCAGGCAAAAATAAATAAATAAATAAACAAAATAAAATACAGCCTTAACTTCAGGCAAAAAAATGAGCAACAAAACCCTGCTCATCTGAGCACTAATTAAACAATAAGTACTAACTGTATGGGTGGCTTACTACCAGCCACACGAATCAACAAAAAGAGTGCAATACAGTCTTAGGGTGGGTTCACTTCTGCGCCCCGAGTTGTGAGCGCCTGTGAGTGTTTTGTGGTCTCCTGCATGTCCGACTTTGTGTCCAGTTAAAAAAAAAACCGTTTTGCCTCGGAGACCATAAAACGCTCACAGGCGCACATTTTACAAACCCATTCAAATGAATGGGTTTGAAAAATGACTGCCGGTTTCGGTCTCCTGGCCTGTTTCTTGGGCAGAAGACGGAAACTGAAAGCGGAGACCCAGGGCGCAGATGTGAGCCCGCCCTTACCAGACTCACAGTGTCAGGACAGACTCCTCTCACTCCCAGGATCTGCCCTGAAGTGCAGGCTCTGCAGCCTTTTATGGCCCAGTAACGAGCCTGAGACCCACACCACACATGTCAGAAATCTGGGGGAGATATGCCCTGATTCCAGTACTCTGCCTGTCACCTTCTCACAAGGGGCATATTATGTTTTTCAGTTTTTCAACTAAATTGTGCAAATAGTATAAATGTATTATACACAAGGTAAAACATCAGAAATTATCAAGATTAAGTGTATTGTTGGCACTATTGCTACACCCTAGAGGGATCCATGCTGGAAAGTGATTTTACAATATGTCAGTCTTTGCCTACTCTATTCTTGCTGAGAAATCTCTAAAGAAACCTGAAGCATGAATATTTTATACAGCAAGTAAACCCAATGCACTTGCTGCTCTTGGACATTAAAATCAACTTAATATACAGAAGCTCCTCTGACTATTAGTCTAACCACTTCTATATACAATATGCTGAAACAATTATTCAACATTTGGCTTACTGGAATATCTAGTTATTACTGCAGTGTTAGTGCTATTACTAGATTCACATTCTGGCTAACATTAGTGTTGTGTGGAGTTCCAAGATCCTTCTGCCATTTCAGGTGGAAACTGGGCAGAAACCCTGTTGACCTCATTATAGCCTACAAGCAGACCCAAAGAATGGAAACCCGAACGCATATGTGAACCTAGCGTCACATGTAAAACTAAATGGAGGCAGCCCCACTATGGAGAGCTGAGTTTAGCTGCTAGGGGAATGTAATAATGCATTGCACTCACTGAAATGAGCATACAATTAGAATAGTAAAATACTTACTAAAAACACACATTCCCTCATTGTCTCATAATACAAATATGCAACATATTCTACATATATATTAAAATGCCTCAGTCAATTTTTATCTAAGTAGCTTTTTACTTATAGTTCACAATAATGGATATATATCTTACATAATTGGCTGCTGCAAACAAGTGCACCCTTTCCCATTCCAAAACACATACATATTCATGACTGCAATGAAAGCAGTTGTCATCTAAAATGTAGCTGTCATTGGATTCAGTTTTACAGCCTTGGCATTGAGGTGAGGAACTACAAACTGCAGGATCTCATCTAGTTTGATCTTGCCCTTTGTTTTAAACCCTGTGATCTGGATAAATGTATTATTCAAGACAAAGCATGTAAATTGCATACAAAGCATGGTACACATATTTCCCAATCTACTTTGCTCAAGCTTTCCCAAAACATAATCAGGAGTGGCATATTCATATGCTGCTGCTGCTCCCAATCCTGGCTGTGTTTTCAGTGGTGACATCTCTGGTTAATACAGGTAGGACTTCGAGATGAGAATCTTGACTTTCGTATGACACCAAAAACACAGGTCCAAGTTCTAATATTTGAAATATAACTGTATGAAGCGACCCTCCGCCTTCACCCTCAAGCTCAGCTTTACTGTATTATACAAATAATAGCTCGTCCATCCACACTCCACTGAGAAGTGGTGTCCAGATTTTGTTGCTAGAAAATCAGAAGTAGTATGAAACTTTAGTTAAACATCCAAATATTTTCATGTATCTAATACAATAACAGAAATTCTTAACTATTTCCTTGTCACTAAAAATAAAAACTAGTCAAAACAGTCATGTCATGTGTTCATGCATTTCCGTGTGCTCATAACACAAAGGTTTTCAAGTGTCAAAAATATTAGCATATCAACAAGCTCATCTTGGCAGGCAGACTGTTGTGTTCTTGCATCTAACACTTACACTGCTCACAGAAGCCTCTTTGTTTTGAGCTGTTGGTAAGAGAACAGGGGAATGTGGAAAAGGAAAGTGCTTGCTAAGTACTAGGGATAAAGTGATCCATATCAGGGTGTGCATGACCACATGACTGTTCTTGTTATGACCATGGCCAAAACGTGTTTAGACTGTGACGAAGTGTAAAAATGTTTTCTTTGTTAGAAATTATGTGCAATATTATTATCTTTTAGATAACAGCAGACATAGGCCCGGTTCACATGTGTGTTCGGGCCACTCCGTTCTTCTCTCCGCATGAAAAATGCGGAGAGAAAAGTTTTCTCGCCACATTTTTCGTGCATTAACCGAGCGGAAACCACATGGACCCCATTATAGTCTTATAGGGTCTGCGGATTTCCTGAGGTAAATGCTTTTTTATGTGCATTAGGTTTGCGTTTTGGGGGTTCCCCGCAGTATCAGGGACGATTTCAGTGCAGAAAACACAACAATGTAAAGAAACTCTGTGTTGTCCAGGATCTGAATATTTTTCATACTAATCATCATTTATAAGATAGGTTGGGGTCCGACACCCGAACTGAAGGAAGCAATATACTAGTATACAGTATGAGCAGAAGTAGTCCTGCTCCTAGCTAGGTGAATAAAAGTGGGGCTGCAGTTCCAGGTGCTACACTGTACAGAGTACAGAGCTCCATGCACTGTAGCGCTTGCGCCTGGAATAACAGCCCCGCTCCCATTCACTTGGAAAGAACAGAACTGCTTCCAGCCATACACTACTATAAGGCTTTAAGCAGCTGTATCAGTTGATCAGTTCAGGATCTGGGTGTTGGTCCAAGGCCGATCTGATACGGTCATGAATATAAAAATGTTTATGTCCTCGACAAGCCCTTTTAGCTGGGCCATACACATCAGTCTTTTGTCAGTGCTTGATACAATTGGTCAGAGGCAACCCATTACTAGCCAATTTCTGCAGACTTGCTGCACTTTTTTGGAACAGAACTGTGATCAATCCCATCATCTATTGGCCACTAGCAGGACGGATGGGTATGACCAGCTATAGGGTCCCCGGCCTTCACTGCAGGCAGGATTTTGACAAATGTAAAGTAGATCTCTGTGTTCCTTAGGGGAAGAGGGAGGCACTTGCACATTTTACTTCAAGTTGTGAAAAACTAGAAGCACCATAAGTGTAACTAAGGAGAAAGCCCATTAGTATCCTGAAACATTACATACTGACACATTATATACGGACACATTATATACGGACACATTACATACTGACACATTATATACGGACACATTATATACGGACACATTACATACTGACACATTATATACGGACACATTATATACTGTCCTGACACAGACACATTACGTACTGACACATTATGAGCCCCTGACGTGTGTGGAGAGAAGAAGCTTGTGAGATGTGAAGGAGGATAACATGAGGGGAGGTGGAGGCGGCAGCAGCAGCACAAGAGTGGAGGGAGGATGGAACAAGTAGTGTAACACTAAATAGAGAACCCGAGAGAAGCGGAAAGAGAGGGGAAGAGACCATGGTGCTGATAGGACACACGGCTGAGGTAACCAGAACTAGAGAAGGGGCAGTGGGCGGGAGAGCAGAGGAGGAGGAGGAGGGAGGGGGAGCGTGTCTGTGTGTGACCTGTGACCCGCAGTAATCTGCTGCAGGAATGACAGGCATTCACACTGGAGTCCGCGCTGCATCAGGCTGTGGTGGACACGGAGCAGGGCACAGCTAACTACAGCCGAGGGGAGGACATGACACCCTGGGATTACTTCTGCTGGATATGCACGGCCAACGGAGCCTGAGAGCTGCCTGAGTGCTGGACAAAGGGCCCCTCCTGGGAGTGCAGCGATGGGCCAGACCTCCGTATCCACTCTGTCTGAGCAGACGAGCAGCGGTGAGTGGGCGCCTCTCCCCGTGTGTGTGTGCTCGGTGGTACTTGTACATAGATCAATGAGTAGCGCCCGGCTGGGCATCTCTATGTGCCGTATGATGACAAATCTCTGCCACTCTTTATGCCCAGTGTACGGTGCCAGGGGGGCAAACAGACTAAAGTGTGGTAAATGTCAGGTATCAGACTTGGGCATAGCACGTCTCATGTCTGAGAGACCCTACAAGAAGAGCTGGACTCTTGTGGCACTGTTCTTACCTGCCACATGATACCAGTGCCCGCATCTCTGTCATTGGAAGGTGCCATAGCTAGATGATGGCATGTGATCCGGCAACTATTTTACAATAATGTGCCAATTAATAAAAGCAGAAGCCGGAGTGGGGACCGATTTTGGGTGGGGTTGGGAAAAAAGTTACTGACCTTGATTTCAGAATGAAATGATTAATATTGTGTAATTAGTTAGATGTATATTTCATTGCATATACACGTTCATATGAATTCAGTCACTGGCTTTATAGTGTCTTAGAGGAGCTTTACTTCTGTCTGACCATGGCTGTCCATCATTTAGCAAGGAGTCAGAGTTGGTGTTTTGGCCTACTCAGCGCTCTTGGTTTATAGGACAGTTCCTATCATTTCTTAGACTAGGTTCACATATCTGTATTTAAGGTCTGTCCGTCATAGGATGAGGGCAACGGACTAAAATGGGGACAGAATGACAGGCAGACAAACCGTCCATCTGCGTTCAGACTAATATAAAAAACATCAGGCTGTGTTTGTTTACTTTGTGAGCAAAATATAAAGTCCTGTATAATAGGGCTGGGCGATTATGTCCCAAATCAAAATCTTGATTATTGAACAATTATTTTAAGTCACTCCACTTCTTACATGCCACACCCCTTGTTTATATGCCATGCCACTGCACTTAGGTTTTGGTAATTCACATATTAGCCATCTTGGTTGGATAGTACAGTATATTGGATAGTGTACAGTTAGGCCTCCTTCACAATTGCAGATCAAAGTACAGGCACAGGTATTTCTAGGGGCTCATACACACAGCCACATCCGTATTTTCTGCGTAGTAAAGAGCCGCAAAATATGGAGCAGGTTTTATCCCTGTCTGTATTTGTGGCTCTTTGCATTCACTTCAATGTAGGGGTCAGTGACATGCATGAATGACATACGACTACCAATCCATGTGTCATCTATGCTGTTTTCACTGACCCATACACTGAACACGGTCATGTGAAGGAGGCCTTAGTGACATATTCTTTAACTAGTGACAGTGTAAGTCAGGATGGCCTTGATGCAACTAACCGAAATAATTGATGTCAGCAAGGTCACAATGATTAATTGATCTGTCTTTCAATTTCAGTTATTTTTTCGATTAGTTGCCCAGCCCTTCTCTATAGCATAATTTGGATGCTGAAATACATAAGACAGTAAGTTCCCTTGTCTCCTAATGAGAAAAAAAACTAGAACAAATCACGTTAGGGCCCTGCCCCCTTTTTCTTGTAGTGTTGGCTTTATGAGGCTACATACATGGAACCATTGTCATGTACTGATAGATGAAAAATGGATGCAAAGTGTCTATGTTTCCCATGGATGGATGAGCATCGACCACAAAATTGCCAGGAATAGGACTTCTGCTGGGTTTTGTGGTCCAAGTCCATGGTTCCCCACGTGGATTTGTGAAAATCCTGATTATATGCATGGGGCCATAGTAATGACTGGGTAAGCACAGTAATGAAAAATATGGTTGGGTGCATGGGGCCTAAGAGAGACTTAGGAACTCCATGACGGGGCCTAAGAGAGACTTAGAAACTCCATGAGGGGGTCTAAGAGAGACTTAGAAACTCCATGAGGGGGCCTAAGAGAGACTTAGAAACTCCATGAGGGGGCCTAGAGAGACTTAGAAACTCCATGAGGGGGCCTAGAGAGACTTAGAAACTCCATGAGGGGGCCTAAGAGAGACTTAGAAACTCCATGAGGGGGCCTAAGAGAGAATTAGAAACTCCATGAGGGGGCCTAAGAGAGAATTAGAAACTCCATGAGGGGGCCTAAGAAAGACTTAGAAACTCCATGAGGGGGCCTAAGAAATACTTAGAAACTCCATGAGGGGGCCTAAGAGAGACTTAGAAACTCCATGAGGGGGCCTAAGAGAGACTTAGAAACTCCATGAGGGGGCCTAAGAGAGACTTAGAAACTCCATGAGGGGGCCTAAGAAATACTTAGAAACTCCATGAGGGGGCCTAAGAGAGACTTAGAAACTCCATGAGGAGGGCCTAAGAGAGACTTAGAAACTCCATGACGGAGTCCTCATGAATAATCACAATTCTAAGTTTTATTAAGGGGTCTGCGGGGAGTATTACTTTACTGATCTGGTCCTGGGGATGCTGATGATGGATCTGAGGTTTTCAGCGATGTCACGACCCCCAGGTTATGTGATCCAAGGCAGCATTTAGGATGGCATTGATTAGGGTGCCAAGCCACTGTAGGAACCCAGATTTCCATGTCAAAAATGCACGTTGGATTTTTCTGTCTTTTCTGTGTTTCCCTTGGGTTGAGAAAATGCTGCATTTTTTTGTGACAATTTTTCGTGTCGTTTTCTTGTCCTGAAGTTAAAAGAGGGTTCAAAAGCAATGGGAATTATAAAGAAAGGCCTTGTACTTTTTCTCCTGGTTCCACTCCGGCATAAAAAAAAAGAACTGCATCAAAAACATCAGTGTGGGCAACCACCCTATGGTAGCACTTCCTGTAATATTTTATGCTCTTCCTTACCATAATGTATCATTGTAGGTTTACTACAGTGTCAGCACGTTATGGGGTAAGTAAAATTATAAATGGGGTGGAGAACCTGCAAATAGCCAATTGTATTTTATATTGTATTTTGGCCTAGACATCCATTATGCAGAGTGCTTATCTGTCCTATGCTGTGGTTTGAGAATGGCAATGGTTGAAGGATAAATCTGGGCATTAGATAAGTGCATTCCATCCCACCAAAGCATAGACATTATTTTCTCTGTTCAGTTCTTTTGGGTTATTGCTTGTGTTATTGCAGTAAATATTGTCCTCAGTGAAAACAATAGACTGGACTATAAAACTGCACTTCCCAGTCATTTAGATAAATGGTGATAAGGTGTCATTAATAAAGCTGCCATACACAGGCTCTTCTGTACATCTACTAGGTTTACTTTGCATAGCCATTGTAAATCATATCATCGATATGAAGTAGATGTATTTCTGTGACCACTCTGGGCATTCTTATAGTCTCAGGACACAACATTTTGTTTTGGGGATTTTTTTTTTGTACATTAAAGGAAGGAAGTGGCGTTTTGGCACCGAGATGAATAGCAACAGCTGCTTTGTTTCCCTTTCTTGTGCTAGAAGAACTTTAAGGCTCTTTCTTAAAGTCACCAATCTTATTTTCTGTTCATCTTAGTCAAAGCTTTTGTCAAACCAAATAAAAAGGTAAAAAAAAAGCTTAATAATCATCAATATATGTAAAGCTGTATAATAACATGGCTATGCAGATTTTAATCTTATGCAGGATTTATTTGTTTTAGGCTCGGTTCACATCCGTGCATGAGTTTCCGTTCGGGGAGTCCGCTTGACCCCTCCGAACAGAAACCTAATCTGCATAAAAAAGCGGTTTCCTCAGCAAACCTGCAGACCCCGTAGACTATAATGGGGTCCATGTGGTTTTCTCACGAAAAATGCGGAGAAAAATGTGCTGCTTATGTGAACCGGGCCTTACAGTCATAATATATTTTGTACTAGATTGAAAGTGAATACAGAAATATGTTTAGAAAAGGCTTCCTTGCTTTCTCTTGTTGGGATTGGATCTAATTTTCCTTATGACTGTAACGCATGGAAATTCGCAGTGTATGATAATTGGTCACCCTATAAGACTAAGGCTCTGTTCACATTATAATTATGTCCTACATTTGATGGACAGATTGTCAGAAAGGTCACAGTACCAGAATTTGGAATCCAGCCTGCACAATAGATGGTGTTTCATGAAGTTAGTGACTAAGGACTTATTTACTTATCTACTACCTGCCTAGAGCTGTCACTGGCTGTACATGCAGGCACATGTTCCTGACTCCTAGTCCTAATGTTTCTTATGACACGCTGCTTGTGCCACTTGGGACATTCTCTACCCTACTGTCAAACACTCCTACTGCTTCCAGTGCTTGACACAACATTGTTAGCAGTGAGGAAAGGAAGGAAGAGCGTTCCTCTCTCCTCCTGAAATACACAGGTAAAGAAGATTGTTAAAAAAAAACAAAACACCGTTCTCCTAGATGACAAATATAAACCAAAAACAAATCCCAAATATTGAACTTGGGCCCAAATATGCCCGAGCTATAAAACTATTTATCCTATATGGGAAACACCATTGCAGTTAAAATACAATCAAAATGGCCAAATAGCAGGTTTTTTTTCACTATTTCGCTACCCCCCCCCCCCCAATAAAAAATAAAAATAAATAAATAAATAAAAATGAGTAAAACGTGATCTTACTGGACATTCCTCAGAATGGTATAAATAAAAACTAAATTTTGGGCTGCAAGAAAGGAAGCTAAAAAGTTACGGGTGTCAGAATATGGCAAAATAATTGTTTCCATTTTTAAAAGTTTCAGATTTTAGCAAATGTATCAAAACATAACAGAAACTATATTGTTTTTTGCTGAGATCATGCTGACCTTAAGAAAATAAGGAATATGTCATTTTTATCACTCAGTGAGTGTTGCAGAAACAAAACTCGTAAGAAGATGGCACAGATTCAGCTTTTCTTTAATTTTGCCCCATTTTGATTTTTTTTCCCAGTTTCCTAGTAGATTATATGGAATATTAAAGGGGCTCTATCAGCAAAATCATGCTGATAGAGCCCCACATATGCGTGAATAGCCTTTAAAAAGGCCATTCAGAGGGGCAACATGGTGGCTCAGTGGTTAGCACTGCAGCCTTGCAGCGCTGGAGTCCTGGGTTTGAATCCTGCCAGGAACAACATCTGCAAGGAGTTTGTATGTTCTCCCCGTGTTTGCATGGATTTCCTCCCATTCTACAAAGACATACTGATAGGAAAAATGGGGCTATATGGGGCTCACAATCTACATTTAAAAAAAATGAAAAAAATAAATAAATAAAAAAATGGCCATTCAGGCACCGTAAATGTTATATTAAACTACCCCCCCCCCCCCCGTTTTAAAATAAAACCCTAAAAAAGAATATGATCTACTTACGCATCATGTACTGTGGGCGGGCATTCAGGGTGTGTCTTCTTCTTCATCCACGCCTCTTCTTCCTCCGATGTCCTCCGGTCCCGTCCTCCTCCGGCGCTCGCGAACTGACCCTGATAAAAAAAAAAAATGGCCTGGGCGCCTGTGCAGTAGCCGCAGTAGAAGCCGCATGCTACTGCGCATGCGCCCGGGCCATTTTTTTATATCAGTGTCCGTTCGCGAGCGCCGGAGGAGGACGGGACCGGAGGACATTGGATGAAGAAGACGGCGCACCCTGAATGCCCGCCCAGCGTGTACGATGCGTAAGTAGATCATATTCTTTTTTTAGCGTTTTATTTTAAAACGGGGGGGGGGGGGGGGGGGGGTAGTTTAATATAACATTTACGGTGCCTGAATAGCCTTCAGCAGAATCAGCATAATTTTGCTGATAGAGCCCCTTTAAATAGCAGCAGTACGAAGTTCAATTTACCCTGCAAAACATTGTGACTTTTTGTGATTTTCAGTGCCCAAGTCAGAATCCAGGAAAGAGGATTTAGACCAGTTCTGTGAAGGATACATGATTGTACCCCAATTCACTTATATTCGTGCACTACTGATGTAAGCCATACATTACACTACTGATGTAAGCCAGCAGCATTACTGATGCATCGGGAGATTTATTAATATTAGTTCAATATGAAGTCAGCTTCTATTGTTTTCAATGGGAGGCAGAATGAGGGAGGAATCTGCTACTGATTTATAAGCGAAATCTGTTCCAAAATCGATGCCAGATTCCACCGTGTGAACAGGGCCTGATATTGTTAAAAGTGCAATGAAAGCTTTCATTTGTATACTTGTATTAATGAAAATGCTGATTTTTTGAATGAGTTGTGAAGACCTTCATCATGGAAGTCAGATTTGCATATTCTTCCCATGTTCCTTTGCACAGTGCAGAGCTCATGGCTTAATAAGACTCCACACACCTAAATGGTGGTTCTCTCCCTATGGAGTGACGATATCCCCTCAACTCTGTCTTTTTTAGTGAATATTAGTTGCAAGTATCAAAAAAAAAATGAGCAGGGTCTTTATAAATATACTGTAACTTGTTGCTAAAGAAAACCACTTACAAACATACACATGCACATACGTGTCCTATTTATTTCTTTTGGTTATCTGATGTGCAGTTTATCATCTAAAACCCAGTGAACTACTTGAATCTTCGATGTTGGGCCTTTCATGCTGAAAACTGATATATTTGACTATAAGTTGATGCTTGTGCTGAGTTCAGACTTCATTTTCACTCTGTCTTTTCTACATTTATGACTTCCTGAGCCTCTGGGTCCTGTCTAGGGCTTGCGTTCACTCTGTACAGCAGAGACATGTCATTTATGTACACTGCGTTGTGTTTCATGTCTACCCGTAGCGGTCAGCTAAGGTGAGAGTATACTACCATGTGGAGAAAGTGTAGTAAGTGTACACTGCCTATAATTGTTCATTGATACTTGGAATACAGAAGTGCTAATGTTTCTCTATTTACATAAAAATTCATTATTTTGTCATAAGTACCTAGAGGTAAGTTAGAGATCTTCTAAGCTGACCATTTCGAAGAGTTCAAATGTTTAATATAAAATGTGCAGAGCTTCTTAAGGCTAGGGTCACATCTGCATTCTCCATAGGAGACTCCTCTGTAGATTTCGTCTAAAATCTGAGGAGAGAAAAGTCCTGCAAGGAGGAAACCAGTATAACCTGATGGATACTTGGTGGACCCCATTATAGTCTGCTTTTTTGGCAGACAGGCTGTCCATCCTTCGGGTCCCAAATGACAGAGATCCGAATACTAGTGTGAACCTAGCATAACATTGCTTATGCATATATTGTAAACTGGATTACAGTATTAGCAGAGAGAAATAGGAAATAATCTTGTCTCCATTGTTTAGGCTGGCCACGCACATTAAATATCTGTTGGCCAAACCCTTATTCAGCTGATAGCCCAACTCTCCCATACACTCACTCATCCGAGCAGTACATGTGTATTGTGTATTGGATAGAAAGAGGGGACAAAGCTGTTCTTTCCAAAAATTAAAAGATCAAGAGTTGAAATCCAACTGCCTGATCCTTATCTTCTCTGACACCTCGGTGGAGGATCAAAAGAGGCCCTCATACACATTAAAAGGTTGGCAGAACCTGCTGAAATCTGGTTTATCACCACACATATAATGTGTATGGCTGTCTTCAGTCTGCAGCATTTATTATATATTACAGAAACTCTTTGTAGACATCTTGAAGAAGAAACTGGGATTAATTTCCTATTGATCTGTTTCCGGTTGCAGCTGGCTGGAGGGGACAGAACTTTAACCATTTTTGGGCCTGTTGCAGATAAGGCAGATAGGGGGAGGCAGCTGTTACAGCCAGTTGTCTTGCAGCCAGACACAGGATAGTTGAAGAGGAATAAGGGAACATTGCTGAGCTCCTGGACACACAGAGTAGGTTTCATTAAACATTTCAAGCTTTTAAGGGGTTGTTCACATGGTGGAAAATGAAGAGGAATTCCTCTTCTTTTTCCGGCTGTGGGCTCTCCATGGTGGAATGGCGATGCAGGGCATTTAGCATCCCTCCCTGCTTTTTTTTTTTTTTACAGCTGATTAGCCCTAGATGAATGGGCCTAAACATGGGGAGTTTTGAGCAGTGGGTCTGTGGCTAAATCAGAAACCACCGTCAAATTCCTACATGTGAATACCCCCTTACTGTAATATCAAGGAAAATAGGATCAAGGAAAAAGAGGAGATGGAGGGAGGATGAATTTTTTTTTTTTTTATAAATATTCTGTGTTTAGTGCTTCTTTAATGTAACAGCTTTTTATATACCGGTTGCCGTTAGAAGCTGTACGTGGAACATTTCCTGCAATAGTTTCATTTATGGAAGTGAACAAAATAGTCAGTCGCTGGAAAACAGCACAGTGTGATTTAGCCCCAGTCTTTTCACTGCTCTTTACCACACCACAATGAAATGAAAAGCTTTGCCTTCCAGAACTTCTGTCCAGCTGTTCTTATCCCACTTTGAAATGGGTGCTTTCAGTCTGAACATTGACTGTATTCTACTTGTTCACCAATGCCTTAACTTAGCACTGTTCATATACACTACATATCACGTATGACAGGAGTTGTATGCATAGAAAGTAATATTCCTTTATAAAAAGAACCCAGTAATATGATATTTGTATTTTACTGGGTACAATGGCAGTGTAGTTGGTCAGGGCCTGTTTTGGGTAGAACCGAAGTCTGTAAAAGGTTGCCAATTCCGACTGCAGCATCAAAATAATATGATTTAAAATTATTAATCATTTTATTCAATTGTCAATATTGCATATCTACTTTTCTATCTAGACCATCACTAGCTTTTTCTTGAACTAGAGCAAATTTAATGAGTCTGTCTTCCCATGGCTCCATTTTTGAAGGAGTTGTAAAATGAGTTGGAGCTGTAGAGGAATAGAGGGGTCATGGTTTGGCCTACCAACTGTCCAGTCCTGTGGTTTCTATCCTTAGTAAGCATTATATATTTTCCCGTACCCATCCAAGTAATCTGCACACTTAACATTAATTACATTGATTGGTGTTGGAAATCCCAACAGGGACACTGCTGTTTGACTTTGTATGAAAATGGAGACATATGGATGTACAGTAGAGGCCACATGCACCTCCATGAAATCCACGTCACAGCTCTGTACCAAACAAAGCCCCAATATTGTGATGTGTAGCAGCTTTACGGTGATCCTCCTCAGCCAATGAGAGGGACGTAGAGGCCTTAACTGGAGTGGCGCAGAAACAGTAAGATGAGGATTGCTTCTTTTATTTACATTATTGAACTCTGCTTTTTCTCCCAAATAAAGAAACGGAAAGCCAACAGAAGGAACCTTCCATCTTTTTGATGACTGATCCATCTTGATGACTGATACAAATGAAAAGTGTTCTTTTTGTAGCCTTCGTTCTTGCAGTTTTGCTGATCTTTGTTCTGAAACTCTGACTAGTAAGACTATTAAAACAACAGAAAGTATGACCAGCATACAAACCTATTTTAATGGGTGCATGCAGACATGTGTAGAACAGGTGTAAGCATACCATTACAGCGTATGGTCCTAAAATGGACTACAGGTTACCAGAGACTTTGGGGGAAAAAAAAAAGTAAAAAAATGATCAACCACAGATAGTACAAGACCTGAATATGAGCAGGATCTCATGATGTGTAAGGCAGATCTGTGAGTACGTCCTTCTTATGATTGCCTGTAAATATTAACATTTGATAAAAAGTTATGCTTTTTTTGTCATTGCCAGACATATAAGTTTGACTATTTGTGCATAATACTTTATGTGTTGTGAACTGATTCACCTAGGTTTTCTGTTTGTAAGCATGGCAGATGCAAAGTACATACAAGACCTAGCAGTCTAGAGTTTGTTAGGCTTAGCCAAAGGCAGGGTGTAGTAGTATTCTCTCGATGGGAGACTCAGAGATTGTCAAGCCTCCAAGTGCAATCTCGTAACACTCCAGACTGGTGGCAATGACAGCTCAACTGGTTACACCTTTTCAATGCTGTTGTCAGTAGCTATTGACAGATAAGATAATCCTTTAATAGTCCCACAATGGGGAACTTTCATTGATACAGTATCATGGATGGTACAGTAGTATATAGCAAGAAAGAAACACATACAAGCTGATAGAGAAATGCTAAGAATCATAGCAACTAAAAAGAAAGAAACAAAGACACACTGCAGGATCATTTAGTTCTCTGTGCGAAGTGATGTTGATAATACAGCCGACTGCGGTTGGAGAACACGAGGAGGGGGTCACAGCGTGTAGACATAACAGGCAGAAACAGTTTTTTCCAGGGGTGGGGGACATATGCAGCTATGACGGTAATATGTGGTAGTTCCTTTGGTAGGTAGTGAGATCTCATGCTCAGCTGATTTGAAAATCTTGTATCAGCACTATTGTTCCTTAACCACAAAAAATGTCCCAAAAGAGTATCCTTCATCGCAAGCCCTCCTCCTTTCTTCTTACCATTGTGTTCTACCGGCCAAAGAAGTCTGAAGCCATCCAGGGAGACAGGGTGCTGCTCTCTTGCCAAGCTTCCATAACTTCGTGGGGGGTGATGGTAGGTTCCCAGGCTGTAACAGAGTCCCACGCGTCCACAGTAAAAGAAAGGATATTGGTGCGCAGGATTGTGGACTATTTCCATAGGCACAGTTTAACGCAGGGGTAGGGAACCTACGGCTCTCTAGCTGTTGAAAAACTACAACTCCCAGCATGCATACTTCCTCTGCTGTTCTTGGAACTCCCATGGAAGTGAATGGAGCATGTTGGGGGTTGTAGTTTCACAGCAGCTGGAGAGCCGAAGGTTCCCTACCCCTGATCTAAGGGTAAGTTCACACGGGGTTTTTTTGTTCAGGAACCTGAGCCCGGGACCACCTCAGGTTCCGGACCAAAATACGGGTAGCTACGATTGAATGCCGATGCAGCACACTCCGCTCCGGATTAGGCGCAAATGAATTGGCCTAGTCAGAAGGGAGTGTCTTCAGGCTGAATCGCGAGGCGAATCCGCTTCAAAGAATGAGCATCTCGCTTCTTTTTCCGGGAGCTGGAACAAACGGCTCCCGGAAAAAATAACTGATCGGCTCCCATTGATTTCAATGGGAGCTGTCTTTTTGGTCAGGATTTTGACGCGGATACGGCCTCAAAATTCTGACCAAAAAAACCCGTGTGAACTTACCCTTACACCTGCTCTGACACGGACTCCTTCATAAATGTCTGACAGCCATTGTCACACAGAAACGGTAACATTACTCTTATTCAGGAAAAAAATTGTGATTGAATACTTAAGAAATGAAACATGCAACAAGATATATTGGTAATTAATTATACAATATCAATAACTATATAGTATCATTTTAAAAAAATATTCATTTTATTTTGTAACAGATTTGGTAACTTTTTTTTTTCAGACTCTAACTCCACTAAAATGAACCCTGACTCCACAGCTTGTGATGAGGATGCAAAAAGGCAGTGCAATGATGAGGAGCAGTTAGGCAAACTTGGTTTACTGAATAGGGAAATTCCTGAGCCATGCAGGGAGCAATGCCACAGGCAGTATGGCTAAATGTAGGACGTTCCAAGTAGTAGAGCTTTTTATCTAAGCTTTAGTCACGTTTCATTTTTCCTGGTAGCTATAAATAATAGCATGTGAAGAGAGTGTGGAATAGTGTGATGAATGAGAAAACAAAACTAGAAATAATTACTTACAGTCTAGGTCTTGGATACTCGATGACACGGCTGTGAGACCTGTTTTGGAGCATAGTTCTATGAGCTTTTCTTACTTTAGTGACAGATCGCATGTATTTCAATGGGGCTGAGTTTAGACTGGTGTTTGTATGTCATTCTTAACACTTGAGAGACCTACTCCTCAGTTCATCTCGGGTGGTTTGTGCTTCAGATTTAGGAGCTGGTGAAAATATCAGCCATTATTTCTCCTAGTTTTCTGGCACAAATAATGGTAAATTTTCTGTGCCACAAAGTGCCTTCCCTTCCAAAGTGGTGACTACATTGTAAACTGGCTTAAAAGTCACAAACTGTTGCAGAAATGGGGCTCAAAAAGAGACTTTTCTACTCTAGAAAGCTGACACTTCTACATTAATATGTCCCCTCCAATATTTCTATAGACTAACATCTATTAAGCTGCAACACAATGAAATTATTAATCGAAAGGAAAATATGATTATCCTAGCAAACACATCTGAACGCTTGTCATGCTGCACATGTACATTTTTATTCTTATTTAAAGTAGGTTTTTGCTGCCGTAATAAATCCAGAAATCACATTTGCATGGGACTGCTTTTATGTCATTTTCAAAGCTTCATTTGCAGATTAATTTGCATGTAAAGTACAGCAAGAATATTAATGACTATAATAAAATGTCCCTTAAAGCACTGGCAGCTGCTTAGTGGAGTCTTGCAAAAGCTGGGCAACTTCCCATCAAAGGAGGGTGACCAGAAAACAGGGATATTAGTAAAACTGACAGAAAGTCAATACAGTGTTAAAATTGCCATAATTGTACTGACCCTCAGATGAATGTCGACATAGCATTTTTACTACACAGTGAACACTGTAAAATGAAAACCCAAGAAACAATAGTGATATTGAGATTTTTTTCCATTCAGCTACAAAAATAAGTCTTTGTTTTTATCGCTAGGTTCACACTAGCGTTCGGGCGAATCCAACCGAAATTCCACTTGAATTGGCGGAGAGAAAAGTCCTGCAAGCATAAAATCACCAAAAAACTGCCTGTTCCCATTATAGTCTATGGGGTCTATGGGTTTCCACTGGTAACAACTTTTTTACTAACACAGGTGTTAGGGAATTGCTTAGATGACAATTCCCCAGTAGCTGCTGAAGAACCCTGGAGGAAGGGGCACAAGAGACAGTGAGCTCTAAGCTGAAGCCCCCCACTGTCCCTTCCTATTGCCAGGCCCTATCCTATGTAATAGGCGGCAACTTGGAGACGATCCCTTCCTATATATGTGACACACAAAACGCAGACAAGACAAACAACAACAAAGAGAGGTCAGCTAGCCAGGGTTCGGTAACAGTCGAGCAATGCAGTGCCAAATCGAAGTCCAAAAGAATAGTCAATAGGGAAAGCCAGAGGTCAAGGATTAGAATACAAGAAAATTAACAGCAAGAAAAACACCAGCAAGCATGAGGCAATAACAGGCATCAGTGTGAATGTGAGCCAAGACTAAATAGGGGAGGATGAACCCGCCCTGGACCTGACAGGAAGGCAGGCTGTCAATCACAGGGCAAGACCAAATTTAACTACTTCATGGACAGAGGCAGACAAGGGCAGAAGACGGGTGTGGTGAAAATTCAATTATAGAACTAGAGCCGTGTTCACACAGTGCAACCAAAAACTCTAAGCAAGGAATTAAACTGCACACGCCTGCTGCACCGCTGCATGCGAGCCGAGGGTGGCGCAGTGACCCGAACAGACAGAGATGTTACAACAGGGTTTCCATCCTACGGGATGGAACTGAGTGCTAGTGTGAAGTAACCTATAAACTATACGGAAAAATAGTGTAGTACCGTGTTAGCCAGAAAACAAATCATGCAAGATTTGATAGTTTTGTGCTGAAAAAGCAAAAATATTGTAGGTATGATATCTTTATTGGCTGACCAGAGAAATGACATTTGCAAGCTTTCAAAGCACAGAGACACCTTCTTCAGGCATATTCAAATGAATGACTACAAATGTAATTTTTTTTATTAGTCAATAAAGGTATCACATCTACAAAACACTTGCATTTTGGACATAACCCTATCAAATATTGCATAATTTGTAGATGTAACCCCAAATAATGGCATTAAAAATAGAACTCATCCTCCAAAAACAGGCCTGACACGGCTATTGTAAAAAATACATATATAGAGAGAGACGGCAATCTGATAAACCATCATATGCCAAAAATACATTATGTTGAGGTTAATTTTTGGACAGTTTCTAAATCTGGGCCCATGTGTGTCAATCTGCTTATAGTTCAAACAATGTATAACCATATCATATTTTCTTGCATTTTTTTATGGATCAGGTTGTAATTGTACAATTGTCACTTCTATTGGTCTACCCATAGTTGTATCTATGGTAATGACATTTTTGGAGTTACCTGTGCAAATATTGTTATGGTAATGATCATTTTGCAGGTTCTTAAAGAGGTCCTTTCACGTCCTCATAGATGTGCAGCATTACATACTGCTAGAAAGCGCTGTCAGCTTTCCTGGTATGCACCCCGTGCCCTGGTGCTGGATATATTCCCCACTGTCCTTACAGCCTAGCATCGTCACTGGGCTGTTAGGAGCAACCCCCCCCCCCCCCCCCATTACTCTTCCATAGGCTTGTACTGACAGGGGAGGCGTTCTTCACAGCCCAGCAATAACACTGAGCAGTAAGGCCCATCCTTCTGACAGTAGGGAGATATCCAGAACCAGGGCACATACAGGGAAAGCCAACAATCCACTGTATTTATTTGGTATATAATACTGCATATCTATGAGGGCATGAAAGGTCCTCTTTAAATCTTATTAATGCTCTTCTATTGGTATCTGAGCTACAAACTTGTATCTTTTATCTACCATATTTACTAGATTCCCCATATTCCTTGTCATTCTATACTAAACCGATAAAAGTTTGCTTGACACGTTCTGAACGTTTCTTCACCAGTGAGCTTAATATTGAGGGGATATTGCATCATTTGGGTGTGGGAAACAGTTTAGTGTGCTTGACACAACGCTGCACTTTGGTAAGTGGGAACTTTTGCTTCTAATGGCATTATAAGGAGCTGCAATGTGATTTGGGTGTAAATGTGCACGATATAGAAAATGTTTGTATTGTATTGCTGGTGATCTTATTTTCTGGACTGAAGCACTAGGTATTATTTGCAGTCATTTTCCTTTTTGCTTCTATTGTTTCTTCGTCCTTTTTGGAACATGATGTTGGCTGCGTGTGCCCGGGGCTGGGCAGTGACTAGTACTTGGAGCTTCCTGTCTCACACACTGTGCTTTTTCCCAGTGGTCCATCTGGGAGGGGTAAAGGAAGTCCTCTTGGATTGACATTGATAAGCTCAGAAGCTTTGTTTCATGACCTGCGTCCTGCCAGAATTTCTAAACATTTTCATTGAGGAGAGATTCTTGGTGTTTTAAGATGGACTTAGATTTGTGAGTCTTTCAAAGATCACTTAAATGTCTATGCAATAACCAAAAGCTGGTTACTTAATAGTAATCTTTCTGAAATGTGTAATGATGCATCTCCTTCAGCTCAGTATCACATTATCCCCAAGTTTGTGTGCAATCTGTATGCCCTGTTATATGCTGTTATTGATTTGCTTCTTGCCAGATCCATATTGTACGGATATTGATTGATATTGTTGCCTTTATTACCATTATCTGGTTATTCTGTTGGCTGCAACGATTCATAGACTATTTGTTGACCTGTTCCATAGTGTAGGAATTTTTAGGCTATTGGTTTGTGTCATAACATGAACTTTCACATAAGCTGCTGTCTCATCCTGGTGTATGAAAGGTTCTTATGAAACTAAGAGTAATATATTACAGAGAATATCCAAGACATATGTGCATGGGGCTCACATCAAATATCTCCCCAATAATTTTACAACTATTGGGGAGATATTTGATGTGACTTTTCTTAACATAAATAGTCATTTCATATAGCCCTGTGCGTATACCATAAAGTCCTGTATTGTGTGTATCATTTTAAAGTTGCTATATGTAATAGTGCTAATTATTTATAAATACATTTATATATTTTTATAGATATCGGCAGTACCGTATATGTTTTTTCGTGGGCCACAGTTTTTTCATTGTATTGCCTTGTGTATTGAATTATTGCTGTGGCCTAGCTTATTTAAAGGAGGTTATGTTTTGGTAATATATTACACCAACATGTATATGTATTGGACACTAATATGCCAAGAACAATGTGGCATACATCTATTGTCACCTGATATCGTGAAACATAGAACTGTACATTACAACTAATAAGTGTCGGAGGATTGCTCTTAACATGTGGGATTAATGTCCTTAGGAATTTGCTGAATGTGCTATAGCAGCTCGTATATAGGGCTGTGCATGTGAGAAATCACATGAATGTACTTGGTAAAAAACACTTGTCCAGTTCCTTTTTAGAAATGACTTGTGATGACTTTACTACCCCAGAAGTATTTCATGACTTGTAAGCAAATGAAGATTCACCAACTGGCCTAATTTAAAGGGGATCTGATACGTCATAGATATATGTGAGACAGGCACATTAAAGGGTTATTTCTAGAAACATGAAAGTAGGCTACAGGGCGATAACCCACAGAGCAACAGTATAATATTACATCCTAAACATTTATACTTTGTCACATTTTTCTTCCTAAATGTTCTGTTTCGGCTCAACATTGGGCTTGGCTTCAGCAGCATCTCATGTGTGTAGCAAACTACAGGAACCATCTTGTATTACTGACGTCTATTCCAAGATGTTCTCTTCCTTCTGTATTTCCCTGAATGCTGAAGAGAAAGTCTACACTAGTAAGGTCTGGCATTAGTTCCCAGCTTCAGCCCCTCCCATCATCTACTGTTAACTCCTGCTGTAGCTCCTAGTGTTGGATATGAGCATGCTTGACCGGCAAGCTAAAGTTAACCTACCAGTTTTATTGAAGATTTTTAATTTGTACCACTTTTTTTTTTTTTATTAACCAATTAGTGACTGGTTTTTACTTTGCAAAACTAGTAAAACTTAAACTATACAAATCTGGTATCAATTTAATCTTACAGTCCTAGTGAATAAATTTATCAGGCTATTTAAGCTACATAGTGAATAGCAAATACTATAAGAAGGCAATGGGGTTTTTTTTCTATTTGCTCCCAGAAAAAGTTAATAAATGTTAGTCATTGAGGTATATTGGCCCCAGACTAGTGCCACTAAAAAAACTTGTCCCTTAAAAAAACATCCCCTCATGCAGTTACATTGAAAGAAAAAAAAAAAGCCTCAAGACTTGGTATGTGAGACTGGTTAAAAACATGCAAAATGGTTTGGTCTTCAAGGCCTAAAATAGGCTAAAGGATTAATTTCAGAACAATCTTTCTCCACTGTCAGGAGGACATTCCTGACAGTCTAGCGTCATCTCTGGGCTGTGAGGAATGGCCCCCACTGACAGTACTCTAAAATAGCCTTGTACTGTCAGAGGGGGGATTCCATTTTGCCTGCGATGACACTGAACTCTGAGGAACACCCCTCCCAGTACAAGTCTATGGGCTAGTACTGCCAGGATGGGGGCATTCCTCACAGCCCAGCGATGACGAAACTGAAGGCACTCATATCTTCAACACTGGGGCACATATCGGGGAAGCCGACAGTGTGCTGAATTCAGTGCACTTTCGGCTTTCTAGTGGTATATAAAACCACATATGCATGAGGACATGAAAGGTCCTCTTTTAAGCTTTGCAATCGTGTAAACAAATAAGGCATGAAACCAGCAACCCCAATAACCATACCAGGGAAAGAAGGTGACATTATACAACAAAGGTGCAGGACAGAACCCTAGTAAGACACCAACAAAGTGTCAGTCAGCAAACAGGAAAAAGAAGAGTAAGAAAAGTAGGTAAAAAATAGGACACAGAGACCAGAGCGAGGGGAAGGGGGGGGGGAAGGGTTAGTATGAGGTAGGGCCTGCAGGTATCCCCAACCAAAAAAGGGAAATGGAGAAAGAAAAAAAGGGGGGATCAGGAAACAAGAGGAGGAGGTGCTGGTGATATACAGTGCTGTAAAAAAAGCTTTGCCCCCCCCCCCCCTACAGATTTCTTTTATTTTTGCATATATGCCAAACTTAAATGTTTCAGATTATCAAGTAAATCTGAATATCAAAGTTTTTAAATTATTTATTAAGGGAAAAAGCTATCCCAAGCAACCTGGCCTTATGTGAAAAAAAAAAAATTGCGCCCCCGCCCAATTAAGTGTGATTAACCACATTTTTTGGAAAGTTGAGTTCAGTTTCACTGGACACACAGGACTTAGTATTGCCATACCTGTAGAACCTGACTGACAACATAAAGTGGGTTAAAAGATCTCAAAAAAACAACACATTATGTTCTGATCTGAAGAAGTTCAAGAACAGATGAGAATTCATTGACTGCTATTAGTTTGGAATAGTTTATAAAGCCATTTCTAAGGCTTTGGGACTCTAGCAAACCACTTTGTAATGGAAAAAACATGGAAAAATGATGAACCTTCCCTGGAGTAGCTGGCCGAAACGAATCCAATTGTGCATTAACAACTCTTCTAGGTGGTCACAAAAGAACCCACAACAACATCTAAAGTACTGCAGGACTCACTTGCCTCGGTTAAGGTGAGTGTTCATTATTCAACAATAAGAAGGAAATCTAAGGTGAAAACCACTTATGACTCAGAAGAACATACAGGCCCATTTCACATTTGCTAATCTCCAAGACTTTTGGGAAAACATTCTGTGGAATGATGAGACAAAGGTGGAACTTTTTGGAAGGTGTGCGTCCTAAAACTAACACAGGATTTTAGGAAAAAACACCATAATGTAGTCAGATGTGGTGTTGGCAATATGGTGGTCTGGGGCTGCTTTGCTGCTTCAGGACCTGGATGACTTGCTGTGATTGATGGAACCACAAATTCTGCTGTCTACTAGAAAGTCCTGCTGGAGAATGTCCAGCCATCAGTTTGTGGCCTTAAGCTCAAGCGTACTTGGATTCTGCAGCTTGACAAAAAAAAAAAAAGCAAAAATAGAAGAAATCAATATGTGGGCAAATACTTTTATGCAGCACTGTCATTGTCTTCTATTTTGCTTCCCTCACTCCATTACACAGAGCAAGCCTTCAAACACCTGGGATAAAGGAGAATCCCAATAAGTAGATTGTAGCAAATATAGAGCAGGCAAACTGTGCAAACTGCTTGCCTGCAGCTCCATTTTTGGTTACAGAATGAATACAAGCATGGGAATGACATGACAGGAAGCTTGAGATAGGCAGAGCTTGTCGCTTAGGGGTCAGGACTTAGCTTGTATTGGCTTTAATGCTGTAATAGAGTGCCATTCACTGTAATGGAAACAGTGCAGCACCTGGGAATGAGTTCCACCATAGAGAGGTGAGGATGATATGTGCTATCTCCAGTGCTCCCATACAAAGTGAATGGAGAGGCATCAGGACAGGAGAATCGGAGCCCCGTTCTATAGGGGATACATTTCTAACTTGGTACAATCCCTATAAGATGTTTTATACACCCACACCATTTTTTTTTTTTTTTTTGCACCATAAATGGTTGGGTGCAGGAGTTAATGTATTTTCTTCTCCTTTTGCACACCAGGATGGGAGGTAGCTCCATGTGCAGCCAGTTGTCTTACAGACACAAAGCTCGTGAGAAGTAGTTGGGGTGTTGTCTGTTTTATTGTTGTAAGTATTCTTCCATATAACCATCAGTACTAAAAGCGCAGTATGTAGACAGTGAAGTGTGGGGAGCTGCAGGCTGTTCTTCAGGTGTCCAAGCATTCAGATCCCTGCCAATCTAAAATTGATGTCCTGGCAGTCCTCCTTGCCGTTACAGACTACCGACTGACAGTAAGCAAAGCATAGTGCAAAATAAAATCATAGTGATTGATCTATATGAAGACAAAGGTAAATGAAAATAGTAATAAGCTGAATATTTTCTTTTAAATATTATATACGTGGGACTGAACATGTTTTTCCTATCTTTGGGATGGGAAGACCTATCTCAGACTTTTTTCTAGAAAGCTTTCCAGCATGGACATAATAGGATCCAGTCCTATTTTTTGGTACTATATATGCACCATCCACACTGAGCCATAATATGATGCATTTTAAGGCATGCACAGACATGGCTCTGTTATCTTTTCCAATCCTAGGAGAAACCCTTGGAGCTAAAAAGGAAATTGCAGTTGTAGGTGAATTAAAGGACTTTAGTCATCCAAACAAGCATCTTTTTTGCTCTTTTTTTCCGATTTTGTCAGATTTTACAGTTCACTAGTGACATCTAATAAGCAATATTACAGAGTTTATATAATGCGCTAGGCTATATTACATAAAGGAGGTTTAGCATGTTAAATGAAAATGGACAATGTTATGTGGTGTGATGTTAAGACAGTAGTTCTAAATAGTGTGCAAAGTATTATTTCTAGAGTTATTCATATTCAGCAGCCACATACAGACTGACTTTCAGTCACTGTTCCACATAGGGCTTACAATCTAAATTCCCTATCCAGTGTACCCAGAAGAAACCCATGCAAACATGAGGACTTTGTGCTGATGTACATACAGAGTGCAAGCATTGAGGAGTTCTTATTTTATAAAGGAGGCTGATGGGCATTTCATTTTTATTTTTGACTTGTTTGTGCAGAAATTCTTCAGTCATGGCGTCATACTTGATCTGCCTTCTTACCTTTCAACACCTATTGTATACAATTGCCTGGTATTCCTATACACACTAGATAATTTTCTCCTCTAGTGAATGTAGTAAAATCTATGCAGTTTTCTGCATTTATTACAAAATGTGTTTTGGATATAGTAGGATTACAGCTGATAAAACAGATCTGTTGCTTCTTCATGTTTCTGTAAATATGTGCGTATTCAGTTCTCAGTATGTATAAATTGTCCAGTTGCTGAATTTGCTAATCTTGTAAAAACCTGCTAATGGCCTTTGATCATATTACCCCTGGCTATGGTTGTAGGACTGTCTATCAGAGGATTCATACATCTAAAGGGCTTTTAGCAGCATGAGTTCCTGAAGGCAGAGTTGTCATCAAAGGGAAACCGATCAAGCTGTGTTATAATCCTGAGCTTTCATCCCGAAAAGTGCCCTAAACACATTGTACTGCTACTTAACGTGTTGTACATGTAACGTACTACTCGCCATTCACACTTCTTCATGATGTACTAAAATAATAGACCTTGTGCCGTATTAAATTATAAGTATCCACCTAGTTGATAGGCTGCAAGCATCACTTATAGCATTTACGCAACCTTCTGTAGCACTGCTTTTATGATTTTAAAGGGGTTCTCTAAGTTTTATAATTGATGATCTATCCTTAGGATAGGTTATCAACTAAACGTCAGTGGGTGTCCGAAACCCAGGCCCACAGGCTGTTTGAAGAGTCTGCAATCTCCTATGTAACTTTGCAACCTATCCAGTACTTACTGAGCACCATGCTGTACATTTGTTCAGTGGCTGTGCTTGGTATCACCCATGGCTCAACCCATTCACTTGAATGGGACTGAGGTGTGATCGGGCCATATGATCGATTAACGTGATGTTGCATGGCCTATAAAGCAGAAGCAGCACACATGGACCACTACTGCCACTTCAACCAACTGATTCACAGTGTACTTGGCGTTTGACCCAGTTTAAAAGTCCCAGACAACCCCTTTTAATAGCATTGTGCTGGTTGGATATCTACCCTACCTTGTGACCAGTCTTCATGTGTCTACAATATTGTATACTTTTCCTTCCTATTGCATTGTGTGTCTCTGACGTATACTACTCTTCTACAATGGAATTGTTATATTGTATGATGTGTGATGCTTCAAGTTGCTTTTTGAGTCAAAATCTTATGTGTAATAAAAATTGTACCAAAAATAAATAAATTGAGATTTCTACCAAGCTGAAGAGAAGGACCTCCAAGGTTGTATGCGGTTGTAATTGGATTGAAAGTTAGAGGATTGTATTCAGAGAGTTGTAGTCAATCAGTGCTTCTCACCCCTCGTTCACATCTACGTTTGGTATTCCGATCGGGGGGTGTCCGCATGCGGATCCCCCCAAACGGAATACCAAACGCATTTGCAAGTGGTGTGCAGTGAAAGCACATGGATCCCTAAAGACTATAATGGGGTCTGCGTGCATGCCGCGAGATCTCCGCAGGGAACATGCGGAGAGGAAAGGACTTCACAATCTACTTTCCTCTCCGCATGACTCGCGTGGAGATCTCGCGGCATGCACACGGACCCCAGAGGAGCCCTCTGACAAATTGGCCCTGCTGCTCTTTACGAGGTTATGGCGTGTCCATGACCTGACAAGGTGCGAACCTCTCCTTTTGCGCACATTATTTACCTCCATTATTTACACTGTTGGCCACTCGGCATTGTTGTTTGTTTTCTTTGAGCTAAATTATATCAGGCACCAAAACTAACAGCATTGACTGCTTCACAACTAGAGAGAAAATTCCCAACCTTGCTGGGATCATTGGAGCAACAGATATTAACTGATATATAGTGCTTGTTGGAGGGGGTGAAAGGTCTTCTTTAATGGTAGATATTTTTCTTTACATAGTGTTACGCTGTACAATATGTGACATTTACACCAAAATAAAAACAATGAGTTGTGTGGTTCGTAATATAAAAAAAATAAATAAACAGTCTTCATCCTAGCCTGTGCACTTAAGAATTTGTGGAATGCAGCTATACATTTTCCCGTGATGGATAGAACTTTAGGAGCCGCTATTCAGCAGCAAACCAACCTGTTGAAGGTATTTGCTTAGACATTCCAGCATTCTTGGAGCTGGCTCAGGGGATTTGATATGGTCAGAGATGTGCACTTTAACATTTGCACTGTGGAATTCTAGACAGCCCAGCATATAGACATCATGTACATATCTAACCAGATCAGAAAACCTGAAATTTCAGTTCAAGCTGTACCTGCTAAAGTAGTTCAGTTTATGACATTGTAAAATAAATACATAGGAATGTTCTGACAGAGAATACTGTGAACCATGTTCAATCTTCTGCTTCTTATAACGTGTGCTGGGAAAGCTCTTTGGTTTCTTTACCTTTGTTATATAGTGTCATTAGATTCTGCAGCATTTTATAATGATTTTGTAAACTCTATCCAAGTAGGGCGCACAGTCTAAATTCCCTATATGTATGTCTCTGGAGTGTGGGAGGAAACAGGAGTGCAGGAGGAGAAAACCCACGAAAACTTGGGTAGAACATAAAAACTCCATGCAAATGTTATCCTTAGCTGGATTTGAACCTAGGACTCCAGGTGTTGGGAGCAGTGATTATGTGAGAGAGTGCATACAGTGTGAAAAGGCTCCAGATGGCAGAGACAGACCAGCAGTAAAGACGATTGTTTGATCTGCCGACAAGTATGAAAAGCTCCCACAATTTCCTAAACCCAACATCTGCTGTGACGATCTGGGGAGCCATTGCATAAGTCACCTCTATTAGTGATAAAAAGAGACATTAACAGTCAGTGATATGCGCAGGACATCCTGTGGTCACGTGTTACTTTTCATGGTAGGACTTTCAATTGGCATTTTTCAGCAGATACTGCTCACCCATTCACTATAAGGGTTTCTCAGGAATGTCTCTGCAAGATTGCAAAACTTCCTTGGCCTGCTTGGTACTGCAACATCTATGGGCAAAAGTGCCACGGCATATCATGTGGAACCTTTTTGCCTCTACATATCGGCTATAGTCTCCGTACTGTAAGTCTCTGTACTGCCTGTGTAGGCACACATTCTCCTTGATGTGTACGATTATCCCCTGACCCTGGTCTATAGTCTCTCACTCTGCCAAATCAGTATCCCTGCGCTATGTTGAGGAGGCCCAATAGGCCGAAACAGTGCTGTCCATAGCTGGGAATCTGTTCCTTTTGGAATAGAAATACAAATTTGGCAATTAAATCTGCATCATGACAGTAGACTTTTTGCATGATGTTAAGGATACTGCCCTCTAGAGGGCGGCATACAGAGTGCACTGTTCTCCTAATTACATCCTGGAGAATAGATTTGCATATTTTTTACCCAGAATCTTGTAAGTCTCCGTACTGTCTATGTAGGCACACACTCTCCCTGATATGTACGATTATCCCCTGACCCTGGTGTTTTACAGGCAGGGCAAAGTGGATGCAATTCTAGTGAATCCCATGTCCACTTGGCAGTAAAAAAAAAACACGGTACCGACACGCTGTGATTTCCAAAGTTTGGCTTTGGAAATCGCAGCATGTCAATTATACCTATGGAAATGCCGGTGGTTTCCCCATAGGTTTAATTGAAACAGAAATTCTGCAAAGGAAAGGTCTGTGAACTTTCTATCTAAAGCGCTGCATTTTTCCTGCAGCCCTTTTTTGCTGGGCCGGAAACGCCGCACTAAAGCGCTGCGGGAACAATCACAGCGTGAACGCATTGCGGTTCTTCCCACAACGCTTTGAACAGAAAGTTCAGAGTTTTCCTCCACGGACTTTCTGTTACAATTATATCTATGGGAAAAGCCGCCGCAACGGTTATGGAAATCGCAGCGTGTCTATTCTGTGATTTTTTTATTTTTTTTTTCTGTAAAGTGGGCATGGGATTCGTATCAATCACATCCACTTTGCAAGTACTGTAAAACGCTACGATTTTCTCCGTGGCGTTTCCAGCCCGTGGGGCCCCGGCCTCAGTCAGTATTTACATAATAACAAATACCTTACCCGTATGTAAAATGGTTCAGTAGTACAGTATTTATGTGACATCTTCATATGTGTGTGTGTGCGTGTATGTGCGTGTGTACAGGAAGCGGACAGCTGGCATTCAGTGCATTGATAACAAGAGTATTTAGGAACAGGTGTAAAGCTTATGGCTGTCATACTTTCCAAGAAAGAAAAAAAAAACTTGTCTGGATAAAGTAACGAAAGGCCGTCAGCTTTCCAAGAAGTCTAAAGACTACTAGCATCTTTAAATCTATAGCTCGGGTGAAAATTACTTTGTAATAGATCTACTTTGTTTAAGAAAAGTACCTGTTTCTTTACTTATTTGACTGCTACAACAGTGTTCACATACAAAACCCGATGGCCTTTTAAACAGAAACCACTGGACGAAAAAATTGTACTTTTTTTTTTACACACACTGTGACGGAGACTCCAATACAGATGTGAACCTACCATAAGGTGTGCTGTATTATATACTGCTCGAAAGCTGACAGTGTGCTGAATTTAAAGGGATTCTACCATTAAAACCTCTTTTTTGTGGATAAGATGTTGGAATAGCCTTTAGAAAGGATATTCGTCTCTTACCTTTAGATTTGATCTCCGCCGCGCCGTTCCTTAGAAATACGGGTTTTTACCGGTATGCAAATTAGTTCTCTCACAGCGATGGTGGTGGGCCCCAGCATGGAAAATGCGATGGGGGCGTTCCCACTGCTGCTCGAGAACATGATCCTGCGATGCCTCTGTCTTCGGCTGGATCCTCCCCTTCTCTGTCGTCTTCCTCCTGCGTCACCTCCGACGCCTGCACAGTTGGTTCTGCCAGTGAGACACTAGCAGAGTCGAGTGCGAATGCCAGCTGGCGGCCATTTTTGGGAAGCTGCTCCTGCATTGAACTACAAGAGCAAGAGCGGCCTCCCAAAAATGGCCGCCGGCCAGCATGCGCAGTCGGCTCTACTAGTGTCTCACTTTCTAAAGGCTATTCCGACGTCTTATCCACAAAAAAAGAGGTTTTAATGGTAGAATCCCTTTAATGGTAGAATCCATTTAACGTTTTGTTTTGCAGGTATAGGTGCAGATGCCAAAGATATCACTATCCATATCTCTGCACTGTCAGAGGGGTATTAGGAAAAAAAACTGCTACTGACTACTTTTGAAATGAATGGGAGGCGGTTTTTGAGGCGGATACTGCCTCAATATCAACCTGCAAAAAACTCCATGTGAACATACCTTAAAGCCGCTTGTTGGTATCTACTGTATGTACTGGTGGGGATTTTATGATGCCCACCAATACATTCTTGGTGATTCGCAGCTCACATGTATAAAGTAAACGCTTGTTCTTATTTTTGCTTTAAAGAAATAGCGAACATTTCATGGTATACAAGAAAGTATTAAACTACCTGTGAACTGTGTAATAACTTAGTAAGTATCCACACTGATTCTCTGCTTACACCTGATGTGTACACAGAACTTCAGCATAAACAGAAGCAGTCCAGTGAAAAAGAAAAAGCACAGGAAGCCAGCTGCAGTTAGAGAAACATTTACGTCACTTTACAGTAACTCATTGATGGAAAAAAAGTAACATACTGCACAGGATATTCGTTACACAGTTCAGAAATCATATTGGCAGACACAATGGAAAATATTGGTTTTCTATTGCACTCATGCTGAAGCCACACAGACATTTTACATGCGATTGCATTGAAGTTCTGATGATTTAGTAGAAAAGCGCTTGCACAGAGATGAGGGAGTCCCTGCTAGGAATAATGTGTATGTATTTGCAGCCTTAAAGGGGTATTCCCATTTATATAATTATTTTTAAATTTGCAGATAATTAAAAGTTAAACATTTTTGAAAAAATAAGTAATTCAAAATTCTGCAAAGTTTTAAAGTTTTTCTCTAACTTTCTTAGTGGTGACAGTCTGTTATCTTGATCGGTTGCCATGGATACGACCACTAATGCAGAAACTTTCTAAGGTCAGAAAATCAGCCATGATTTCCTTATTGTGGCCGGGATATCTTCTCATTCATGTAGTATCCCCACCTGATAACCCGGCTACAATAAGAAAGTCATAGCTGGATTCCTGACAAGTCCCAGACCATAGAAAGTTTCTGTATTGGTGGTCGTATCCATTGGCAACCAATCAAGATAACAGATGTCACCACTAAGAAAGTTAGAGAAAATCTTTAAAACTTTGCAGAATGTTTAATTACTTATATTTGCAAAAATGTTTAACTTTTAATTATCTACAAATATAGATCTGATTGTGTATATGGGGATACCCCTTTAACATTGGTTACGGAGGATCTGTCACTTCCTGTATTCTACCTTGTGACGTACCTCTGTTATTCCCCCTAAACATTTATGTATACATAGACAGCTGGGTGTTACCAAACATTCTCTAGTCTGTTCTGTATGGTCCAATTCAATCATGCATTTCCACAAGGAATAACTGAGGAAAAAGCTTCCCATAGAGTTCTAAGAAAAGATGCTCCAGAATTCTTACAAACTTAAAGGGGTTTTCCAGGCAAAAAATATTTTGTTTTTGTTTTTTAAAAAAGTTTGTTAGTGCTATTAAAGGGTGTAGCAGTGTTTTGAGTGATTTCTGGGTGTCTCTGGGAACTCCTGGTATTTTCTGCATTTGTTTACTTGGTTCAGCTCCCCCTCATCTTACTCCCCTGCTTCCTCTCTCCCTCCCTCCCTAACTCTGCCTCCTGTCTCTCTAGCTATCCCATCCACTAGTTGCCATTCCCTACCTACTCGAACCAACCCCGACCCCATTAAATACTTACCTCTCTTCCTTCCAGTCTTCCTCGTGCGGGATGGCCCATCCTTCTTTTCTGATTCTACCGGCACGCGCTGTTGTCCCAGCACTGCTCTGTGCTCTGCAGCAGACAGTCCACCTCTACTGTGCAGGTGCGGCAATTGTCTAAGCCTTACTCTGTTACGAGGCATGACTGGACTTTCATGTGTTATGCCAAAGAGGTCTGAGTGGTTCTTTGGCTATAACTCCTAAGTTGAAAATCACTTCTCAGTGTAGTATCTGTTCTTCTCATTAGTTAGTAGTTACCTCCACCAGGAGTGGCGACCCATTATAAGGAGGTAACAAAATGCCAGTGATGAAAGGCAGAGAACCACATGGTGGTATGAGAGGGGCCACCAATCTACGCAATTTGTTTTGTGAGCTTGAAACTTACTGGCACAGGGATCCCACTGTGTGAAACACATAGCGTGGCACTTCTACTTTCACAGTTTTTGAATACTCGCCCCTTTTTGCTTGGTATCCTGCCTTGCAAAGGGTAACATTTATAGATTTGGCGGGATGACTGGGCCATATTACACGGCACTCTCCCACTTATTTATTTTGTGGTTTTCACTGTTCTTCTCTGATTTTGTGGAGGTGGATGCACCTTGTTGAAGGCTTCTGACAGTACACTGGAGTCCATGTGGAAGCCAGGAGCAAGTTGGGTCTCCCTTGCTCTGATGTAGGGAAACCATAGTCTCTGACACTTCTAAAGCCTTTTGGCTTGGTTGGAGACGTTCAGAGCGCCCTTCTCTTTTCAGAGAGGGTTTGCGATGGACTGTACTCCTGTACATTTTTTTTTAAAAAAAAATTTTTATGTGGCATCTCCCTACTTTTTTGGCGCATGAAAGACTGTACAATCTCAGGATTTTAAAAAGAATTGCTTTAGAAGACGTCTAGCCACATCATAATGCACCTTAGCAAATGGTCAAGAGAGTAAACATTGGTATTTATTTTAATACAGCTGTTTTCCCAGTGTTTTTCTTTTGTTTTAAATGCAGTTATGTTTGGTGAGATAAAATGGATGCTTCCAAAGTGAAACTATTGATAAAGTATTTCTGTATTCTTGTATTGTGTAACCACTTCTGCTTTTGTTTTCACTCATTGCTTGTCTTTATCATTATTGCCCCCCAACCCCGGGGGAATAGTTACCATGGAACCTTTCATTTAGATTTCTGTTTTGGTCTGAAAATGGTCTTGAGCTTTTGAGAAATGTTTATGCAGCTGCATATTGTCCCATGTGACTGACATGAACACATGCTCATTTCAGCTTTTTTCTTCTTTTTTCATTTTTTCCAGAGAGACATTTTTACTCTATTTCAGGAATGCCTTACATAGAAGACCAGTATATTCTGTTTGCCTGAAAATTTCATTGTAGATCATTGAATGTTAGTATTTTCTGTAGTCTAGAGATGGTTTATAGGTGGCTGTATTTTTATCTTGCTTTCTTAGTCTGCAGCAGATACTCTTTCTTCTCATTCCGCGTTCTGATCCTCATTGGAAGGAATGTCATGACGAACATAGCTTAGCAAAAAATCTCATTGCTTGGTATAAATTCACAATGTTAAAAATGGAAAAGTGCACTGAAGTGTAGTATAGTCACATATGAAGCACTTTTATGTACTTGCAATACATACATATATATCAGTACAGACCAAAAGTTTGTATGGGCCAAATCAGAGGATTTTGTGATTTTTGACATGGGGTGTAGCCTACAATTTTAATTAGGGGGGCTTTATCACAGAACAGACGTTGTACAGGAGTGGAGAGCAGCTTGTTATTAACCTATGTTTTATATATACAGTACAGACCTAAAGTTTGGACACACCTTCTCATTCAAAGAGTTTTCTGTATTTTCATGACTATGAAAATTGTAGATTCACACTGAAGGCATCAAAACTATGAATTAACACATGTGGAATAATATACTTAACAAATAAGTGTGAAACAGCTGAAAATATGTCTTATATTCTAGGTTCTTCAAAGTAGCCACCTTTTGCTTTGATCCCTGCTTTCACACTCTTGGCATTCTCTTGATGAGCTTCAAGAGGTAGTCACCTGAAATGGTTTATACTTCACAGGTGTGCCCTGTCAGGTTTAATAAGTGGGATTTCTTGCCTTATAAATGGGGTTGGGACCATCAGTTGTGTTGTGCAGAAGTCAGGTGGATACACAGCTGATAGTCCTACTGAATAGACTGTTAGAATTTGTATTATGGCAAGAAAAAAACAGCTAAGTAAAGAAAAACGAGTGGCCATCATTACTTTAAGAAATGAAGCTCAGTCAGTCCTAAAATTGGGAAAACTTTGAAAGTGTCCCCAAGTGCAGTTGCAAAAACCATCAAGCGCTACCAAGAAACTGGCTCACATGAGGACCGCCCCAGGAAAGGAAGACCAAGAGTCACCTCTGCTGCGGAGGATAAGTTCATCCGAGTCACCAGCCTCAGAAATCGTAGGTTAACAGCAGCTCAGATTAGAGACCAGGTCAATGCCACACAGAGTTCTAGTAGCAGACACATCTCTACAACAACTGTTAAGCGGAGACTTTGTGCAGCAGGCCTTCAGGGTAAAATAGCTGCTAGAAAACCACTGCTAAGGACAGGCAACAAGCAGAAGAGACTTGTTTGGGATAAAGAATACAAGGAATGGACATTAGACCAGTGGAAATCTGTGCTTTGGTCTGATGAGTCCAAATTTGAGATCTTTGGTTCCAACCACTGTATCTTTGTGTGACACAGAAAAGGTGAATGGATGGACTCTACATGCCTGGTTCCCACCGTGGAGGAGGAGGTGTGATGGTGCTTTGCTGGTGACACTGTTGGGGATTTATTCAAAATTGAAGGCATACTGACCCAGCATGGCAACCACAGCATCTTGCAGCGGCATGCTATTCCATCCGGTTTGCATTTAGTTGGACCATCATTTATTTTTCAACAGGACAGTGACCCCAAGCACACCTCCAGGGTGTGTAAGGGCTATTTGACGAAGAAGGAGAGTGATGGGGTGATACGCCAGATGACCTGGCCTCCACAGTCACCAGACATGAACCCAATCGAGATGGTTTGGGGTCAGCTGGACCGCAGAGTGAAGGGCCAATAAGTGCTAAGCATCTCTGGGAACTCCTTCAAGACTGTAAGAAGACCATTTCCGGTGACTACCTATTGAAGCTCATCAACAAAATGCCAAGAGTGTGCAAAGCAGGAATCAAAGCAAAAGGTGGCTACTTTGAAGAACCTAGAATAGAAGACATATTTTCAGTTTTTTCACACTTTTATATAATTCCACATGTTACTTCATAGCTTTGATGCCTCCAGTGTGAATCTACAATTTTCATAGTCATGAAAATATAGAAAACTCTTTGAATGAGAAGGTGTGTCCAAACTTTAGGTCTGTACTGTATATATAAAAGATAGGTTAATAACAAGCCTCTCTCTGCTCCTGTACAATGTCTGTTCTGTGATAAAGCCCCCCCTAATTAAAATTGTAGGCTACACCCCATGTCAAAAATCACAAAATCCTCTGATTTGGCCCATACATATTATAATACCCCATTTACAGGCCCTAAAGAATATTATCCCCTTCACTGAAACTGAACGGAAACTCCAACGCTAGTGTGAACCTAGCATAAAAGAGAAGTTGCAGTAGGACTGTTTACAATGTTTACAATGTCACAGCCAAGCACTATAGTGTACATTTCAAATGACCTTCAGGTGAATGTTACTACTGATATATATCTTTCTTCCTAAAGCCATATTTATATATTGTTATATTGTCTGAATAAAATTCGTTACAAATTTTATTTTTTATTTTTTTTTTACAGTTGATGGATTGGACAAAGCTTCCATTGCTAACTGTGATGCTCCAAACACAGGCAACCAGTCACCTCCTCTGAAGAGGAAAGGAAGGCTTTCATCCATAGGCAAAATTTTTAAGCCTTGGAAATGGAGAAAGAAGAAGGCTAGTGAAAAATTCCGTGAGACCTCAGCAGGTAGGCATTATGGATGTTGTTTGTCTGTCTGCTATCCTTCTTTAGGGTCTATAGTACTGTTCAATAACCAAAATTAATGAACAATATGGTATCCACTGTGAAATCTGGTTTAAAACCTACAACCCCCAGGAGACATGGCAGCAATTTTCTAAGGCTACATAGCTCTACTTCTGTATTACCTTTAGGTAATTGATACATGAAATAAATTACATTTGTATACTGTCACCAGACAACTACATTACAGTACCATAATTCAGTATGTGTTGCATATTAGTCAAGGGTAAAGCTTGTGTATATTCCATTTCCTAATAGAACTTATAAGATATAAATTTTCATTCTGTTAATTTGGACCCACACCATACATCAATAACAGGAAATGTTATGGGATCACTACAACAGAGACAGTTTTTGGCCTGTAACTTCAGGAACTGACAGTTTGGGAGAAGTTTAGGGCATGTACATTGCTCAATAGAGGTAAGCAGCAATGGGGGATGGAATCCCTGAATGATCACCCAATACAGATGTGACCATGGCCTTAGAAAGGCTTCCCAAATCATACCACATGATTTGTAATGTACAATGTCAACTATTTTTGCACTTCACTACTCAGGTAGTCCATTTTTATAAGGTAAAAGTAGAATTACCTGGCTTTACTTTGGGTCTATTTTTTCCTGTTTGTGTGTGGTTAAAAAAAGGCTGTGTGCTACTGATATTATGCCAACATATTTAGTACAAAATGAAAAAAGAAATATTGTAAAAGATTGTATGCCGCCTGTTTTCCTCACTAGGACTGCAGTAGTGCCTCAGTCTGCTGGAAAGGTTCCGCAACACATTGTTGGCTGAGACACATCTTAGGTCTGCTGCGAGATTTAAAGGGGTTGCCCGGGATAACTGGATAACCTCAATTATCAAAATTTAGTAGTTACCCATATCCCCAGGGATATTTGTGAACACAAGGTACAAATTGCGTAGCGTGTGACCTCCTCACACTGAGACAGCATGTAATAGGTCCACTGAACGGGAAGGAAGTAGAAAATACCAGGAACTACCCATAATACATAGAGCTAGAAAAGAGGATACAGTAAATGGCCAGTGGATGGTGCTGTTACCTCACAATATAAACAAATTCGCCTAGGAAGGCAGAACAGAGCTTGTAAACAAAAGCAGAGATACCAGCATCCCCCAGAGACACCCAGAAATCACGCTAAAAAGCATATGGGTGCATTTATTAACCCATTAGTAGCACTAACAGATACATTTTAAAAAACATGTTTTGCCTGGAAAACCCCTTTAAGTAGCTCAGGCAGCAGCCATGTACTTGGCCACAGGAATCTTTCATCCAAGTTGGCATGACTAGTATGAAACGCTTTAAATTTCTGAGAATGTTGAAATGTAATAAAAGTACAGTCCATTCAAGACGCGTAAAGAGTTCTTATTGTCCTGGTATAAAATCAATATTGCTGGGTTCTTATAGATACCTGGGCTAAAACTGGTGCATGTCATTGAGACTAAGAATGAGGATCTACAAGCTTCTATTGGCTCATACGGGTCATCTGATGTTTTGGAAGCCATTGCTGTTATTTTTGCTTTTCTAAATGTCAACAACAATAGGTCCTAATGAGCTGAAAGGTCTTTGGAAGTACCAAATTTGTCACAGATTCATCCAATTCATTTGGTTGTGCATATAGAATAGACATCAGAAATTAATTATCTAATAAGATAATGGTATATCGGCCAAATCTGACAAGCAAACTGTGAATTTCTACTTTATCCATTATAAATAAATTGGCACGTCTAGCCAGTTTGTAAAGAATAATGATGCCCTGAGAGGAGGCATTGATCAATGTACAAGGGAGATATATTTAGCTCAGTTCAATAAAAACTGCAGATGAGCAACAATAAAATCATCAGACATCAGCCCCCTTGTCTACATAGGGTGAGTAAATGATATAACAAAAGGAAAAGAGCCACGTTCTTCAACACCATTTAGTGATTCCAGTATAGTTCATGTACCGCACACCAAATGGCATTTAAGGGGGTATTCCCATCTCAAGGATGCTATCCATACTAGTAGCTTATAGAAATTGAAGACATTTCCTAAATATATTGCTTTTGCAATGCTGCTTTGTTTTCTTGCTATGTGAAATTATTCCTCCCATTGTTTACACAGCGTTAGCATAACACTGGACCTGTGTGATAGGACAAGTGATGTCACGCACTGCTCTCACTGTTATATACAGCTCTGCCAGCAGGACAATCAGTTCAGTTTGCTGATAAAGCCCGGTCTGTTATCTCTCTATGTAAACACACAAAGATAACACTGAGCCCGCTCTCTAGAAGCATGTACATATTATTTTAACTGCATTTATATTAGATTTCTAGTAATCATAAGTATTGTGATACTCCATAGTGTCCTGTTCAGCAAGCTGCATTCAGCAAGCTGGGTGTGGGGTGGGGGGAGTGAAAAATACAAGAAGTGAGAAGAAGAGACAGCAGGTAAAGCTGCTGAAACAAGAAGATGGGAAAACCACTTTAGTAATCAGAGTTGGTTAGCTAAAATATGATACACCACCCTAAGGCTGCATTCACACAGAGTAACGCCAGGTGTCATTTGTGTGTAATTTGTGTGTCTTTTACGGCCGTCATAAAATGTTTACATAGAGTTCTATAGGAAAAGACGGCCGTAATTAACTGCCGTCATTTACGGCAGTCATTACAATGACGGCCGTAAATGACGGCCGTCTTTTCCTATAGAACTCTATGTAAACGTTTTATGACGGCCGTAAAAGACACACAAATTACACACAAATGACGCGTGGCGTTACTCTGTGTGAATGCAGCCTTATGGTGAAAAAAAGGGCAGTATCTCTTTAGTGTGTCAAAAGGGATGAATTATACTACATTAGCTTCACCTGGTGCAGATTATTAATGTCTAGGTTTATCAGAGGAAGAGACTCAATTCCTAGGACAAGTACCACTTCTGTGACTCACACAATCCAGATTTATTGTGCTAGATCTCAGCAGCACATCCTTCACAATAAGAGATGCTTTGAAGACCTTTGTGGTCCAGACAGTACAGGGTATCTTGATTGGTAGACCCCTCCATTACCTGAGTTGGGCATTTTACAAGGGGTCATCTGAACCAGCCAGGTCCTTTTAACTACTTTGAAATCATTAAGGGCGGGTTCACACCTGCGCCCGGTCTCCGCTTTGTGGGTTTCCATCTTCTGCTCAAGAAACCGGACAGGAGACGGAAACCCGGCATTCAGTGTCCGCCCATGAGATTGGGCGCAAGTGTGAACCTGCCCTAACAGGAACTGACACTTTGGATTCCTTTTTTCCATACACCTTCCATAACTTTGACTTTCTTTCACAGTATTAGAACGCAAGATATCTATGAGACAGAGCCGAGAAGAACTTATAAGAAGAGGAGTTCTCAAAGAAATACCAGAGAATGGTGAGATTTGTGACTATTTTATCTGACACTTACCATATGATACATACAGAATTTGTGAACCTCCACTTCAGTTTTCTTTTCTACATGTTAGACAGGTATGTGAGCAGTCGCTCAATAGTGCAGTAGCCTCTGTCTAAAATAAGCAAAGTGGTATCGCTATCAGTTTTATTCCTGTGTAATACATCCATAGGATAACTAAATAGGACTAAACATGGTGTCACTCATTGTGTCATTTTAACCACTATCATTGCATCTAACAGGTAAATGGTAGTTTATTAAGGATTAGCAATATCTCCGGATCATGTATGTGTAGAAGCAGTTCTCACGTTTTTCTGAATCTCCTTTTATGTCTTTGTATGGTGTTGTAATATTACTAACATATAAAGGGATACTATTCTTATCAAAATCAGTATACCCTTTAGCTGCATTGCTTTCTTTACAAAATAGAAGGAACTGGGTGCATGCAACAGTGTCAGGAAATTCAGCTTCCTGTTGCCTTTGGCAGAGCATAGGCATCATCTATGGTGCTTGTATCCTATGAGTGCAGAGCTGAGGGCTTATACCAATGCCTATCAGCACTATGTAACAGCCCTTCTTCAGTCCCGGGCCATTGCAAGTGGTGTGTGTATGCTTCTGGAGAGAAGCCACTGCTATTCAGTCCCCTGCTGCTGTTTGGTTACTCAGGTCATTCCTTTAAGGTAAAGGAGCTAAAATTCTTCACCCTCTGTAGTTCTATTTCCCCTATAAATTGCATTATTTGATGAATCCGGGAGTCACAGAGTACTCTTACAAGAAATTTAGTCTGCAGTAGGAAATACATTGGAAATGGTATATTGTAATCTAGTTTACCCAATGTAGCCCTATCTCCAAAAGTCTAACAGAAACCTACTTGCTTTCATGCCTTGAAAACAATGTTAACCCATGGCTTGGAAATTAATCGCAAAATAACAAACCGTAAATCAGTTCAGTTAATAGACGTGACATTGATTTTTTTTTTAAAATTATTTTACATCCATGCCATCCTGTCTCACAAGATGCTAACTGTGCGCTATCCAATCAGGATTGCTGATATCTGAAAAAACTAAATTCAGCAGCAAGGCGTAACCAGGGGCAGGGCATGTAAAAAGGAGAGTGTTCTAAAATCATAGATTATTCATAATCGAGGTAAAATGTTCAATTAATCGCCAGCCCTATATTAACCTGTATATTAAAGTATAGCAGGTCTTGTTTAACTCCTCCATATGTTTTGGTGTTTATAGACTGTGATGCTCCATTAAATATGGGCACTTCAAATGGTCATACCGTGCCAATCAGTGAGGACACCCCAAATGGGCAGAAACCCACAACTGGAAATGGAGCTATAGCATCAAAAGCGCCTGTGACAGAGGAGCAGAAAGACGATAAGAAAGGTAAATCAATGAATGTATGTAATGGTTAGGATAAGTAGTCACTGCAGAAATGCCATTGTTGCTGTGATATACCTGAGAAGCAGGTACCTAGCTGAATAGACCGAGTTCTAACATTGGCAATGGAGAAGAGCTAGTTGGAAACCCCACCACTTTCCACAATGAGAACTAAACACTGTGGGTGGCCCGGAACCATTCAGACCCTATGCCACATCCCAGCATTATTTTGTCATCTAACCCTTCCTATCTTCAGCACCTGTCCTCCCAGCTTGAGTAAAAGGCCACAGTTTGTTGCTTAGATCTAGTATGCTGTGTGAATAAATGCTGGTGTTGACAGTAATTTTATAATGTATGGACATTGGCAGATAAAAGTCAGACAGCTGGTAAAGAGGTGGCCAATAATACCTGCTGAATGTCAGGCTTCAACAAAATATTGCTGCTGTAAGAGTTGTCTCACAGTTAGCATTCACTAGACATTGATCCATAGAATGGGGCTGTTAGATCCCCGTCCTGGTCCTATGGCCATTTCTGTATCTCTCATAAATTTCCATCTCTACAACAAAAAATGAAGGAGCAGACCTCCCTTTTCTTTTGGATTAGTGTTTGCAGCCTCACCAATAAGTCATTCATAACATGTAAAATTGATATGCCATAAATGCTGTAAAACCACTTTAAAAAATGTGAAGCTGTATAAGACCATGTTCACTTCTGCACATTTGGCGGTTGGCACACAAGGTATACGATGTGGTTATAGCCACATCCAGTCCTCGGTCTGCTAGTGCTATATGTTTTCGGTAAGTGAAATACCCTATAGTTTTAGTTCTTTGTAATGAATGGTTTTGCTGTTACTGTGCAAACAGTAAATACAGCTGAGTGAGAGGTGCCGGCAGACCAGGGACTGAATGAAGCTATAGCAAATCTGGTGCATTGTGTGGCCGCAGCCGAAAAAGACAGGCTCCTCTGTTCTTCCTCCAATAAGCTTAGCCGTTGCTGAGGAGAGGCAGAATAGGAATGAGGTGTTTGTTTTTTAGTCTTTATAGCCTATGGGCAACTATTGAAGCAAAGAGTCTATTTCTGCAGAAGTGCCTGACCATAAATAAGTACTCTTTATTCAGGATAGAATACATAGAGATGCTGTATTATAACAAATAAATATCCTTTAACTAGTGTCTGATCCAATCTGCTCTTAAATTAGAAGCATGCTTTCACTGAACATGGAAATCTGGTGTGCTAACCACCTAATAAAGACCTTTTATCTACATTAATGAGCTTCATGGGTTTCCATTATTGCAAGTGCAGCGGACATATGAGGACCTGTTTCCTCTTCTTTAGCAACTGTTGCACTTTGGAAGGAAGTGTGTTCTGATTTCACACTCCACCTCTATATGACGAGAACTTTTGATGTTGATAGAAGCTCTAGAAAATAAATGCCACGGTAATAATTGAATTATTTTATTTGGCCTGAATACATCCTCTCTTAACTATATAGCTAAAAGTAATGTCTTTTGTATGACCCTTTGCTTTGGGCATGTCCACATGCTCCACAAATGTGTGCAACAAAATTCCCAACCATAGTGACAACACTTGAGGCATTACCGCAAACTTGTGCAGTCATTGGTCACTACAGGTGATCTGGGATTTCTCTGCATGTGGTTGTTGGAGCACGTGCCTTTACCCTTTCAATGAAAAAAATAAAAGGAGATTTGATTCATATGTAGATGGTAAATTATAAACTCTGTATATTTAATGGCTCCCTCTGATCACTTGTACACCTATTTAATGTCTGAAATTCTTCATAGAAGGACTTTGTCAACTTTTCTTCTTTGTAGAAAGGGGTCGTATGTGTCCAGAGTTGCCACCACCTCCTGCTCCACCTCCTCCCAAACCAAAAAAAAATAATGTCCCTCACAAAAATGTAGGCCCTGCTGGCAACCATAAGAAAGGTGAGGCAACTACAAAACAGACTGCAGGTGGTACTAGTAAGCAGCCACCTGCCACCCTTCCAAAGCTGACAAACCGAGCAGCCTCCCGCAGCACTGGTAAGTGTGAGTAGGGGTGCTGGACACCTTGCATGACCGTGCTGTGCATTCCTGGATCCCTAGGCATGAGTTCCCACAATCCTTATTACCTTTTTTCCATCTTGTAATGTTATGTGTAACTGCTTTGGTTTTTAAGATGTTTCTTTCACTGAACAATTTCTACTCTTCTAGAGAAGACAACGGGACCACCTGAGACCAAACCAAAAAGAACAGCCCCACCTTCAAAAAGTTCTGCTGCTTCGGCAAGCCATAAGAAAGATGAGGCTACCAACAAGAAAACAGCCAAAAGTATTTCTAAACAGCTGTCTGCTCCTACACTTAAAATTACAAGTAGAGTTGCGACACAGGAGAGTGGTGAGTTATAAGACCTTGATATTGACTACTGAAGGTGTTAAAGGGGTTGGCCACTTTGGGCTCGTTCACAGGGGGCCGAATCCACCTTAAAATCCGCTCCCTCACAATTGAGGTCTATGTAGACTGAAAGCGTTCTTTTTTTGCGCTAGCGATGTGTTCCCGCTCGCGCAAAAAAGAAGCGAGCTGCCCTTTCTTCAGGCACAGCGTCCGCCTCGTGACAACACCCTCCGGACTAGGCCCATTCACGCCCAAAATCCAGATCAAAATACATGGTCACTAGCCCCCTGTGAACTAGCCCTTTCAGACAATATTGAGAGACAAATAAAAAGTTTTTTGTATAATAAAAAGTTATACAATTTCTGTATCAATTCCTCACAGTTTTCTAGATTTCGGCTTGCTGTCATTCATTCTGTTACTTCTAGTGGCTAAAACTCTGACCATGGTCATGTGATTTACAGTCCATGGTCATGTGATGAGTACACAGGTGAACAGCTCGTTAGTCACAGCACAGTAATCAGACAGCTACCTGATAATCATCTGTTCACCTGTGTGTACATCACATGACCATAGACTGTATATCACATGACCATGGTCAGACTTCTGTGCATTAGAAGTAACAGAATGAATGACAGCAAGCAGAGATCTAGAAAACTGAGAAATTGATACAGAAAGTATATTTGAAAATTGTATATCTTTTTATTGTACAAACCAAAACATTTGTCTTGAATGTGTCTACAGGTGGGTGCATATGAAAAAAATCCCTCTTAAGTGGATACCATTTGACTATGCATAAATGGTTTGGTTACCATAGCAAATTTACTGCCATTGGCCATTACAGGTGGAGCATTTGTTCACAGCATTAGGGTAAGGACGTGTTCGGGTTTTCTTGGTGCTATTTTTGGAGCCAAATCCAAGTTTGAATCATATAGGGTGATAACATGAATAAATGAAAGTACTTCTCCATTGTTTTTATTTGTTTCTAATGCAAAAATCAAGAGTGTATTGTAAAAAAGCAAAATACCGTCTGTCATTTAGATGTTGTCTTTGACTTCTGTTTTTGGTTTCAAAAAGCACTTGAAAAACCTGAATGCGGAAACACGCCCTTACCTCTATCTCCAAATTAGCATCTTTAGTTCCTCATACATGGTGCAAACCAGCTGTGGTAATTGCATGTGTTTGCTTGATATGCTGCATCTGGTTGTGCTACTGTTTTTCATAGTAAGGGGGCATTCATACAGAGGAAGTTGGTGCTGATTCTGGCACAATAAGTCGCGGAAGAATCAGCGCTGAAAAAAAGACTCCCATTCACTTCAATGGGTTCTGTTTACCGCGCGGAAAACGGGACCCATTGAAGTCAATGGGAGTCTTTTTTTTTTTTTACAGCGCTGCTTCTGCTGCGAGTTATCGTTCCAGAATCGGCGCCAACTTCCTGCGTGTGAATTCCCCATGAGTGTGGTGCATGTCTGGTAACTAGTGGGTACTGTATGTGACTAGGCTGCATTGCATTTGAGCATTTTAGGACAACATGATAGTTTGCTAATTCAAATTATGGAGTGCATTCAGATGATCCAGTTAAAACCACATCAAAATCTGCATTGAATTTTTTTTTTAAAAAAAACCACAATTGCATAAAAATGTTTTTTATTTTTTATGTGACTTTTAACCTTACTGTCTGGATTCACCCTGTCTTTAAGTTGTGTTTTGCATGTTCAGGTTTCTAAATGCAAGTGTGTAGGATCTACAAGTTCAGCTGCAATATTTTTGGGCAGATGTTTTGTGGCCTCCAGGCACATAATAATGCTCCCTAGTGGCCCCCAGGTAAGAAGTCATGGTCCCCAGTGCAACTTGCCCATCTGTGCTTCTCTGCATCTCTCTCCTACTCTGTTCCCTCTGTCTGGAGCTGGATGCAGCAGGTCTGCACTGAGCCGCACACATCAATAGCAAATACCTAAATGGTGGAGCAGGAAGCTGAAGGCTTTCTGCTCAGCATTATGTTTACCTATATTGATGTCCTAAGGACACTGACCTAGTTGAATATTGACATGCAGTTTGCTTCTCAGTGGTGTGTCTGGGCCTCCATGGCAGGTTTCCATAGTATCCTGGCTAGGAATGTCTACTTGAGGCCCTTATGAAAGTGAAAGTAGAAAGGTCTCTGGTTGCCATGAGGAACTTCTCAGTAACTAGTATGGTTCTCTCACTAGGCAGGTAACATGGTGATGATGTTCTTGATGGGCATATTGCATTTAGTTTTATCAGTTTTTATAAAATATTTGTGAACAGGTATTTATTAAATTCTCTTATTTTCAGCTGCTTCTTCCAACAAGAAACCTGTTGTATCTAAAACAACTTCTTCCACGCTAACATCTTCATCTCGGTCTAAAACTTCAAAGGAACCCATACCTAGTAAAACGGGCACGTCCAGCACTCCACGTGCCAAAAAATTTCCCAGCAAGTCTGGATCTGTGGATTCCACACATCAGCCAGTGTTATTGCATTCGACAAGTTATTCAGGCCAAAAGAAAGTGGATAGGACAGAACACGCAAAACCCCATATGGACTCTGAGAATTCAAAGATGAGCCAAGATCATTCTTTTGCTGAATTGAAGCCCGGCCCACAATCCACCTCGCCTGCTTTAAAACATCAATTGAAACCAGCATGTAACACAACAGTGTCAACCCAGGAGGTGAATCAGTTTGATCACATTACTGGCGAATGTGAGGATACACAAACCCAAGAAGATGACCACACTGCAACAATCTCAGAAGATGCAAGGGCAGCATGTGTTGATGAAGATAATCCACCAAGGTAAAACGTTCAAAACTAATTTTATGTGTGTTACATGGCTGTGCAGATGTAACAAGTATTTTCTATCTGCAGTCAAAAACACAAGAATGCTTATAAATCCCAGGCACCTTACTTAGATACGGTAGGAGTGTGGCTTATTTTGTTTCAGTAAGTACATTCCAACATAATAGATTAAAAGTCTGTTCTATACAACATTACAATGGGGTTCCTTAAGTATGCACATGAAAATTTGCAATTCCATGGATAGTTACAGGGCTATCGATGACAAATAGGTCACATGTAAGGGGGTTGACACATAGGGGACTGGCATAGATTTGTGGTATAAGTCATTCCAGTTTTCTGATGTTAGTTATAGTAAATCTGTGTGACACACTGAGTAATTCCAGGCTATTACTCATTACTGAGGAGGTGACACACTATGTATCTGGATGTAGTTATACCTGCAGTCAGTTCTGGGGTCACAGGAGGGGTCACTAATAAGTAAGTGACACACTGAGTAATTCCAGGCTATTACTCACTAGCTTTTACTCGCGACTTTGTCTGCGGTGATTTGAGAATTGGGCGGACACAGACGTGTGAAACTGTAAAAGTGCTTTAAAAAGTTTGGTGGGCTAGCAGATGTGATGTGTTATATTGTGTATGTAGTGATACAGACAATGTGATGTGTTGTATTGTGTATATCGTGATACAGACAATGTGATGTGTTGTATTGTGTATGTCGTGATACAGACAATGTGATGTGTTGTATTGTGTATGTCGTGATACAGACAATGTGATGTGTTGTATTGTGTATATCGTGATACAGACAATGTGATGTGTTGTATTGTGTATGTCGTGATACAGACAATGTGATGTGTTGTATTGTGTATGTCGTGATACAGACAATGTGATGTGTTGTATTGTGTATGGCGTGATACAGACAATGTGATGTGTTGTATTGTGTATGTCGTGATACAGACAATGTGATGTGTTGTATTGTGTATGTCGTGATACAGACATTGTGATGTGTTGTATTGTGTATGTCGTGATACAGACAATGTGATGTGTTGTATTGTGTCAGACAATGTGATGTGTTGTATTGTGTCACAATGTGATGTGTTGTATTGTGTATGTCGTGATACAGACAATGTGATGTGTTGTATTGTGTCAGTCAATGTGATGTGTTGTATTGTGTCAGACAATGTGATGTGTTGTATTGTGTATGTCGTGATACAGACAATGTGATGTGTTGTATTGTGTCAGACAATGTGATGTGTTGTATTGTGTATGTCGTGATACAGACAATGTGATGTGTTGTATTGTGTCAGTCAATGTGATGTGTTGTATTGTGTATGTCGTGATACAGACAATGTGATGTGTTTATATAGTGGAAAGCTATATGTAAATGTGAGTGAGTAGAGTGAGGGCTACTCCTGAGGTGACAGTAAGGAGTGTGCAGGCAGGTTGAGGCAGGAAATGCCAGGCAGTGTGTGTGAGTGTGTATGTAGTGATACAGACAATGTGATGTGTTGTGTATGTAGTGATACAGACAATGTGATGTGTTATGTGAGTGAGTAGAGTGAGGGCTACTCCTGAGGTGACAGTAAGGAGTGTGCAGGCAGGTTGAGGCAGGAAATGCCAGGCAGTGTGTGTGAGTCTATAGCTGGGGCTAGGAGTCCTGCTTTTGTGAGTCTCCTGCTAGGAAGCCATGTTGTTTAGTGGCACCAAAAGTAGCCTGTGACTCAATCCTAAGGGTAAACTATGTTTGTGGAAAATTGCACGCAAATCCGTCCAGGCGTTTTAGCGTGATTGAGGAACAAACATCCAAACACACAAACTTTCACACTTATAATATTAGTAGGATTACTGAGGAGGTGACGCACTACGTACCTGGATGTAGTTATACCTGTAGTCAGTTCTGGGGTCACAGGTACTGTCACTAATAAGTAAGTAACACACTGATTAATTCCAGGATATTTCTCATTACAGAGGGGATGACACACTATGTACCTGGATGTAGTTATACCTGCAGTCAGTTCTGAGGTCACAGATACTGTCACTAATAAGTAAGTGACACACTGAGTAATTCCAGGATATTTCTCATTACTGAGGAGGTGACGCACTACGTACCTGGATGTAGTTATACCTGCAGTCAGTTCTGGAGTCACAGGAGGGGTCACTAATAAGTAAGTGACACACTGAGTAATTCCAGGCTATTACTCATTACTGGGGGGGTGACACACTATGTACCTGGATGAAGTTATACCTGCAGTCAGTTCTGGGGTCACAGGTACTATCACTAATAAGTAAGTGACACACTGATTAATTACAGGCTATTACTCATTACTGAGGGGATGACACACTATGTACCTGGATGTAGTTATACCTGCAGTCAGTTCTGGGGTTACTGGTACTATCACTCATAAGTTAGTGACACACTGATTAATTCCAGGCTATTTCTCATCATTGTCAGATCTATGGAGTTAGTAGGCCAAACATCAATTATTTTTTCACCAACCAACTTTGACTCAAATGTCTGACAGTCATGGTCACCCAAGAAGCAGTAAAGCTCTATGAATTACTATGAAAGTAAATTTAAACAAATCATGCCTCTAATTAATTATACTATACCAATAATTGTATAAAATAATTAAAAATATTAATTTTATTTTGAAGCTGGAGTTATCTCTGACTCCAGCCAAAATAGATTCTTACTTTAACCCGACAGCCCTGATTATTGGCCTTGTTAACAGCAAAATTTCACAGACAGGCTGCGTTTACACAGCGCTTTTTTTGCTGAAGGACTGTGTGCATTTTTAAATTGCAGTAGTGAGTGTGGTGTTAATGTGCATTTCACCTGTGTAATAACATCCACTACACTGAAAACCTCTGATTGCTAACCTATAGGTAAGATGCAGAGTAACAGGTGCTGTTCATTACTGCAGTTCTTAAAGGGATCCTAGCAGTCAGACACAATTTTTCTAGGTACCACGTCAGAATAGCCTTAAGAAAGGCTATTCTTCTCCTACCTTTCGTCATCTTCTCCAGGCCGCCATTTGCCTACAATCCCGGTTCTTGTCGGTATGCAAATTTGCTCTCTCACAGTACTGGGGGCGGGCCCCAGCACTCAAACAGCACTGGGGGCGTCCCCAATGCTGCAAGAGAGCTCTCTCCAGCGTCGCCTCAATCTTCGTCAGCAGCATCCTCTTCAGCCTCTTCTTCTGGCGGTGGCTTGTAACTTCTAGGCCTCGGGCCTTGGGCAGAGCAGACTGCGCATGCCCACAGGCTACGAGAAAATGACCGCCTACAATACTGTGCAAGTGGCCATTTTTCTCGTGGCCTGTGGGCATGCGCAGTCTGCTATGCCCAAGACCTAGAAGTTACAAGCCACCACCAGAAGAAGAGGCTGAAGAGGACGCTGCTGACGAAGATGGAGGCGGCGCTGGAGAGAGCTCTCTTGCAGCATTGGGGACACTCCCAGTGCTGTTTGAGCGCTGGGGCCCACCCCCAGTACTGCAAGAGAGCTAATTTGAAAGGTAGGAGAAGAATAGCCTTTCTTAAGGCTATTCCGACGTGGTACCTAGAAAAAATTGTGTCTGGCTTTTAGGATCCCTTTAAGTAAAAGTGTGCAATGTAAACCTAGCCTAATCTGAAATGGCGAGGAATCAGTGTGTTACTAAGGGATGGCAACTCTGACCCCAGACCTGACTACAGATATAATTGTGTTCAGTACATTGTGTGTCGCCACCCTTATGGTTTTGCCTAGGAAGAGTTAATGAAATGCCTGAGACTAATATTACATATTACTGATACTAAGTAAATACTGCTATGGAAACAGGTAAATGTGCCGTTCAGGAATGTTAATAGAACTCTTCATGATTTTTTTTTTTTTTTTTTTTTTTATTAGTGAAATGACCATGGAAAGCCAAGAAGACAACTCAAGTCTGAGAAGTCATGAAGTGACAGATGAACCTTCTGATATTTCAGTCAATCCTGATGGAGAAAGTGAAGGAAAAGGAAGCCAGACTAGTGACTCTGACTCAGATGGACCTATCCTTTACACAGATGATGATGACGATGATGATGACAGTACAGAAAGTGAGAAATTGACAAACATTTTTACAATGAGTTACTTTGTACATTTTCAAGAAATGGATATTCTTAACTTTATTTACATGGATAGAAAGCAGTGGCGTAACTAGGAATGGCGGGGCCCCGTTGCAAACTTTTGACATGGGGCCCCCCTCCCCAAACCGATGCCGAAGACCTCGACTGACCCCCTCCTCCGCACTCTATTATGTCCCTTAGTAAGCCCTGCACACAGTATTATCCCCAATAGTGTCCCCTGCACACACAGTATTAACCCCTATAGTGTCCAATGCACACAGTATTAACCCCTATAGTGTCCAATGCACACAGTATTATCCCCCATAGTGTCCCCTGCACACAGTATTTACCCCTAGTGTCCCCTGCACACACAGTATTATTAACCCCTATAGTGTCCAATGCACACACAGTATTAACCCCTATAGTGTCCCCTGCACACACAGTATTATTAACCCCTATAGTGTCCAATGCACACACAGTATTAACCCCTATAGTGTCCAATGCACACACAGTATTAACCCCTATAGTGTCCAATGCACACAGTATTATTAACCCCTATAGTGTCCAATGCACACAGTATTATTAACCCCTATAGTGTCCAATGTACACACAGTATTAACCCCTATAGTGCCTCTGCACACACAGTATTATCCCCCATAGTGTCCCCATATGTCCCACTGTGGACACCTATAAACATTTATTATACTCTGGGGTCTGAAAAGACCCCAGAGTATAATAATCGGAGACCCGGGGGATTAAAACCATTAAAAGAACAGAGACAGTTGCTTACCTGTTCCTGTCGGCTGTCCTGTCCGCTCTTGTCCAGCTTTAATGACGTCAGACGTCACATGACCCGGGAAGCTGGCCTGGGTCATGTGACGTCAGACACGAATGACGGAGGCCTGGCAGGATCGCGGAGAGGTAAGTAACACTGTTTTTTATGTTACCTTACCCCTCCCGGTGTGCCGATCATTATACTCGGGGGTCTGCAAAGACCCCCGAGTATAATGATAGCCTCTGTGGGCCCCGCAGTGTCACTTGCCGATCCCGGCCCAGCCAGGATCGGCAAGTGAATGGGGCCCGTAACGGACTTTTAAAAAAAAAAAAAAAACCGCAGCGGTAGCGGCTGTCACCGGGCCCCCTAATGGCCCGGGCCCTGTGGCAGCTGCTACTGCTGCTACCACGGTAGTTACGCCCCTGATAGAAAGGAATATGCTACATAACATTACATAAAAAGTCCCAAGAAAACAGTTAATATTTTATCCTGTAAATTCTTTAAGACTTACTATAACCCACTATAGCCATTCCTTAGAGATAGCTTGCAATAAGGAGTCATTCAAGCCACTTTTTTTCTTCACTTTTTGACTTTAGTAAGAAAGATTTACATTCTTTAGTCAGATTCCAGATAAAGAGTTATTCTATTTCTATGGTAGCAGGTAGCACTTACATACATGTTAAAAGAGCCTGCTGATTGATGTTTGGGTTCTGGTTCCTCTGCCAGTGAACTAAGCAAGTAAGGCTCTTTGCTTCTATTTAGTTACCAGTTCTCCTGACCTGCACTTTATTGATCCAGATTTACCATTCTCGTTACAACTAGACACTGGTATTTCTTTGGTGCAATGTGGCGCACCTAGTTTGGGATAAAAATTTGACTTGCTATACATGTGGGTATGGATTCTCAGAAAAAGGGGCATGCCTTAGATGTGCCATGATGCTTCAAAAATTTGCCAAAATTGTATCTCAAAATTCTAACTCAAATTAAGCCAACAAAAAAATGGTGATGTAAAATTGACTAGATAATTTAGAGATTTATCTTCCAGCATCATCCACACTGCCTAAGTTTGCACTGGCTATTAGTAAATCTGGGCCACAGTGTTTTTGCAGGGAGTCTATGTTCCAGGATCCTTACACTTTTTTTTTTCGTGCTGACGTGTACAGATTAGCAAAGTTTACATTGACATAAAGCATCAAGCCTCACCACAGAAGGTAACAAAAGCCATTGAAAAAGTCGAGCTAAAGTTATGTGCCACAGTGTATTTACTTAAAAGCATTTTGTATTCTGTATTAATGCCGGAAGTGTCAAGCTAAAATTTGCCACATCTGTTCGAATATGCTATTGTGGAAATGCCCATGTAATGCAGAATCTATCATTTGAGTGGAAACTTGGGAAGAATATGCAAATCTGTCTTCCATGATGTAATTAGGAAGACAGAACCTCAGCCATGAACCCCTATAGGGGGCGCTCCCTTTAACATCATGCCTGACCTTCCAAGGCCTTGTGTTTACTCTCCCGGTGTAGAGAGTACTGACCTGGTAGAGGTGAGAGGCTATAGACAGGCTCAGGGGAAGAATATGCAAATCTGTCTTCCATGATGCAATCAGCTAGCATCCTCTATTGGTGTGCACATACTGAGGCAATGTCTTCCTAATTACATTATGGAAGACAGATTTGCATATTCTTCCCATGATCCCTTGCACAGTGGAGAGCTAAAGGCTTAATAAGACTCCACACACCTATATGGTGGGGTCTCTCCCTATGGAGTGACGATATCCCCCCGAGCTTGAGTGGAAACTGTGTAGCTTTTCTTGTTTCCCCAAGAATAATATCTTACTCTTTTAGGCTAAGGCCCAATGCAGCTAATCACTGTAAAAAAAAATGCTCTTGAAAAGACTGCAATGAAAGCATATTGCGTTTTGTCCGCAACGCTTTTCACAGAAAGTCTGCAGAGTTTTCCCTCTGTGAACTTTCTGCCTTTATATCTATACGGGAAGCACCATTGTTTCCAAAAGTACAGTATAATTGACTTGCTGTGATTTACAAAAGCGCAAGTGTTTTTGAAATCACACCATTTCCACTGTGGATTTTTTTTTTCAGCAATGTGTGGATGGGATTATCCAGGATCCCATCCACTTTGCAGTAATGCAAAAGAGTTTTTTGCTGCTGCATTTCGCCGCGGCCAACACGCTTCGTTTTTGCAACATCTTGAAAAACAACTGTAAAATGTGATCAACAGTAAAAAAAAAAAAAAAAATCCAATATCTCTGTGAAATAACTAGTTGTGGTGTATTTTACACTGACCATTAATAATATCTATTAATATAGCAGTAATATAATATCCATTAATAGAGCTGCAAAATGTACAGGAACGTAAGCCCTTTATATTAACTTGTGTAAACATAACGGCATACATAAGCACATACAAATGATACAAACACACAGGTAGAATGGTATTCTTTGTGTCTGACAGTATGTCAGTGAGCACACCATCACAGTCATAGTATAAGTATACTGACAAAGTGACAAACTGTCAGGCACTGTTCAATATAGTAATGAGGACACACTGTGCTAGTACTGCAACGTGTACTGCAATTGAAGGCCTGGAGGATGCTATACAATACAGACATTCAGCTTTCCCATACATTAATTTAAAAAGTCCCATATCTCTTATCTGAGGTGTCACCCAAGATATATAAATTTTTTTTCACGTAGCTTATTCCAAACCTAACAAAATTTATATGGCTGCTTGGAATGTACTTTTATGCACTTGTATAATTTTCCTGTCTTGTTTTTATATAGTAATTCAGCAGAAGTATTTTTATAACTTTGTCCATAAATAATAAAAATTATCTTGTCAGGTACGTTAGCAAGTAAAATCCGTAGAAGAGATACACTCGCTATAAAACTAGGCAACAGGCCATCTAAAAAAGATTTAGAAGACAAGAACATTCTACCACGTAATTCTGAAGAAGAACGTCAAGAACTGTGGCAGCAGATTGGGACAAAATTAGTAAGGTATTTGTTTCACCCGCCTCCGCTATCATTAGATAGAACTTTCAAAATCCCATCCACATGTAACAGATCTTTCTGCAGTGGATTTCAACGCATATTGCGTATTTCGCCATGCATGTAACACACTTCATTTGAATTTATCCTTCCAGTATTATCATAAATTGCTCTATGAAATCTTTATAATGTGAGTATTAAAATTCCCAGATTTTGGACATGCTGATACTCTTGTACAGAATGGGCAAATCTTAAAATACAAAGGCACTGCTAAAAATGTCTGCTGTTAACTCATCCCATTTAAATTAACAGGAGCGGACATGTTGAAATCCAACATGTTTGACCCTTCTTTCCCCTGACATCAGCCATTAGGAGGAGAGTCAACACATTAAATAGATGGTTACTTGTGCCAAAATTGGTGGGTTTTGCTTAAATTTATGTAATGTGTATGGCCACTTCACGTATAGATGGATATAATACTCTAGATGGTTGACTTCCTTGTGGCAATATGAATGTGTCTGTCTCTCATTTGGTGTTATGGCTGCACTTGTGTTTTAAGTGCTTTCAAAGGTTCACATCTGCACTTGGGTTTCCATTCTTCGGGTCCGTTTCTGGACCGAATAATGGAAACCCAATCCGCTTTAAAAGTGGTTTCCCGCGAAAACCCATAGACCCCATAGACTGTAATGGGGTCTGCCAGGCTTTTGCCCAAACAATGCAAGCATGACTTTTCTCTCCACATTTTTTAAAGCTGAATGGAGAATACGGTAGAATCCCTGAGTGCTCACGGAGCGCAGATGTGAACTTACCCTGAGTGGACTGAACCTGGGAGCCTTAGAGGTCACCAGAAAAGACCACAGCCACAAGTGCATTTATGTGTAATGTAATAGGTCATTTCTATATAATATTCTCCTTCTCTTCAGAATAGTTTAATATGTGTTACTAACTGGCAGTAACCTGAAGTAATCTGTGTATGTTTCATTCTCATTTATTTTTTAGGAGATTAAGTCAGAGACCAACTAGTGAAGAACTGGAACAAAGGAATATCTTAAAACGTTAGTAAATTTGTTTCACTACATCCACCATTTCCAATTCTTAGCATCTGATAATAGGGGCTGCTCCACTGATTCCAGCACAGTTGGAAGTTTCTCTCTAGCCCCCACCCTTTATGAGTAACAAGCCCAGTTAGATTTGGTGCCTGATGTGCTATTTAACCTCTTCCGGATTGCTCATACACTATATACCACCTCTATCTCTGTAATAACATAAATATACATCCTTGGTTAGCCTGCTGTACAAGATCATGCAGCTATTTGATACTGCAGCCGGACATACCATGGAAAAGGCAAGGACTTTTTATTACTGTCCCTGCTTTCCTGATCGCTGTGCGCACAGCTATGGGAGCCCCCATCATGCAACTCCCCTCTGACCCACACCTGACCCTCTGAGTACAAGTCTGTGGATGAATACTGTCAGGGGGACTTTTCACACAGCCCAGCAATGATTCTGAGCGGTAAGGCTCACCCTTCTGACAGTGGAGAGATATCGGTGACGAAATTAACGACACCATATGGGGGCACATACCATGAAAGCTGACAGTGCATTGAATTCAGCACACTGTCGGCTTTCTAGCAGTATATAATACTGAAGATTTATGAGGACTTAAAAGGTCATCTTTAAACTAACTAAATGCTTTTTTTCTGTCACTTTTGTATTATAGTTAATGGAATTGGGTGATTATGTCCAATCGATCATGATATCATAATCGAGGTAAAATGACCTAAATCAAATTCACGTTTATTTGAACATAATTACCCAATTCTAATAATTATAATATCAACAATTAATTTTGGTCACTCCCCTTTTACATGCCACACCCCCATTCATATACCACTGAATTTTGGTTTCAGTTAATCACATATCAGTAGTTCTGATTGGATATTGTACAGTAAGTGACATATCCTTTAGTCAATGGCAGTGTGAGACAGGATGGCATGGGTGTAAACTAACTGAAATAATTGATGTCAGCAAGATCACATTCATTAAATGAGCTGACTTTCAGTTATTTTGCCCAGCTGTGAGTATTACAAGACTTAGTACATTAGTTTTCTAGATTCAGAGACTTATTAGAATGGTGGGTTTTTTTCCCTAAGGTTACCTTTTACTCCATATCCAATACATATGGGTAGATCATTTAAATGTTTTGATACTGTAATTGTTTGTTTGTTTGTTTTAGTGAACTGTGTAAAGCAAATTTTAGCTGTGTTTACCACGGATATTAACTTCTTGTTGTGGAAATATTAAAGCCTTGTTATAAATAAGCCAATAATCGCCATGTTTGGGATTCTGTACATTATATAATGATATCCTATTGTTAGGATCAATATTAGATCGATTGGGTCTAACATATGGAACCCCCACTGTTCAGCTGATTGTAGAAGCAAATGCTGTAGCCTCTTCAACGTATGCTAAGCGTTAGTGCTCTACATAGCATAGTGGCTGTACCTGGTATAGCAGTTCACTTAGATGGGATTGAGCTGCATATTAACCATGTGACTGATGACGGTGACCATCTGTCACTAAGAAAACACTGAACTGCTTAGTTCCTACAGTCATCTGATTGGTCACTGTGAAGGATCTCGCCTCGCCAAAACTGCTTTGGCCCCGCTGCTGGCACACCTGGCCTTGCCACGGGCAAAACTGCAATCATCCTCTTACCTTTACTGTCTGCTCTCAACCTGAGAGGGACCAAGTCTTATAGGATAATTCGAGACGAGCTTGCATAGGTATGTTAAGGCATTTGCCAGGAGATCACAATAAGCTTTGATCTAAGCAACTTCCAACAGTTAATTAGACTTGTCCATTTGTCCAAAAAATAGGGAAAAGGAAAAGGGAAAACACAGCCCACTTACTTGACCTTCAAATAACTTGAGAAGTCTATCCACGGTGATGCCGTTTCAGTATTAGAAATTGGAGGAAGCCCGGATACGCCCCATCGGCTTGGGACACAAATGCAAAAAATCGGTGAACAAGATCCAGCTCCACTCCAAGGTCTTTTTCAAATAAAACTTAGCATTTATTGATGCACTGAATAAAATCCAATCAAAATTGAAGAAACATAAGCACCATTATGGTGTTTCCATTGTTACAGAAGACGCAACTGACGCGTTTCGAGGATTATTCCTCTTAGTCGTAGCCTAGTTCTCTACCTCCTTATTAGGAGGTAGAGAACTAGGCTACGACTAAGAGGAATAATCCTCGAAACGCGTCAGTTGCGTCTTCTGTAACAATGGAAACACCATAATGGTGCTTATGTTTCTTCAATTTTGATTGGATTTTATTCAGTGCATCAATAAATGCTAAGTTTTATTTGAAAAAGACCTTGGAGTGGAGCTGGATCTTGTTCACCGATTTTTTGTCCATTTGTCATCAGCCTTCACACCCTGCTAAGGTAACAAGATCAATTATATACCATATAGGCCCCCAAGATATGTAATTGTGGGTCCGTTCATCACACTGATACACTACATAGATATTTACAGACTTGGCTGAAAATCATAATTGAGGGCCAGTTCATCACCGTGATCATCCAATACTCAAAAAACCCACCAATCTAACTTTTAGAACCTTTATGACCTATCCCTAAGGTTGGCCATCAATGTGTAAGTTCCAGACTACTCCTTTAATGTGTTAGTAAATATTGCGGTACAACATTTGAACATTTGGCCTCCTCTAGCTGTCAATGGCAGGAAATGTCTTCCAGAAAAATACTTTACAAACAGCTGTAAAAACAACTAAAGGAACAATATCACAATGGTTCACTCTTGGACCTGTTACTCCATAGAGAACTGGCTGCTTTCACTTGCCAACTGTTGACAAATCAAAATTATGTTCATATTTATACACCGAAAGTTGTCACGGTGTTAGCCGATGAGACCTTTTGCTTCTAAATCAGTCTGCATTCGTTTTGGAATCCACTAAGTACTGGAAACGTTCCTCTGAGATTCCATATTAACTTAATGGTGTATCATGTAGTTGGTGCTAATTTTTTTTATTGTAAATTTATGCTATAAATCTTCCATTCTCTAATATGTTTTAATGGATCGACTACTAGTGATTGATTTGGGATTTGGCTTAAACCTAAAATTTTGCAAAAAAGCTCCTTTTGGAATAGTACAAAAATCGATCCCTGTGCTCTTCAGTTTTTCAGAACAGGCCTCTACCCAGTTCCTTGGTAGGCAAAATACTCAATCTTATTCCCAATAGTCACATCATGTTTCCGTTATCTTAGTCACAGATTTTAAAGTTATTGTAACACGAATACACATGTACAGATGTAGCGAAGTTTAATATGACAGAGTTGCTAATTGCTTTAACACCACTTTTTTCCTGCTTCTGCTAATATATTTTTGCTAAAATATTGTCATGAGAACAAAAGAATACTTTAGACCCCCTTTAAGAAAGCTTTTGGGCATGCTTGTTTATGCAATTATGTCAGTTAGTTTAAAATGGAACACATACACTGATGAGAGTTAACACATCTTCACACATGGTAGAAGACATAAATAGGCATGGAGGAGACTGAAATCAAGTGTAAAAAAAATCCATAGTCTGATTAGGTCAAAACTGAACTACTATGTCATAAAAATTACATTTTATGACAAAAACAGCTGAATTGATCCTTTATAGATTAAATAATGTAATTTCTTCAAAAGTTACTGACCTAAAGCAAATTCAGTAATTTTCTTGGTGTGCAGTTAAGAAATGAAGTTATCCCTTCTATAAAATGCATGGTATAATTAACATCGTTTTACTTAGATTTTACTTTTATATTGTTATATAATTTTATTGTAGAAAAGAATGAAGAAGAAGAACAGGAGGCAAGAAGAGAGCTCAAGCGAAGGTTGACACGGAAGGTATGTGTTTTAGATTATCTAGAACAGGTGGTGCTATATCTGTTTTATCTGTTAGTGCCATTGACCATTGTGACCAATTGTTTACCATCAGATTAAGACAAGAAATTAAGTTGGTTTATAAGCCAGGCATTCTTGACTATGGAAATCTTCTGATGAGTAGTTTAGGAATAGAGATGAGTGAGTAGTATTCGATCGAATACCTCCCCTGCATAGTTATTGATGTAAAAAAGCGCCAGGGAAGGTGGGAGGCGTCATTGAATTTTTAGTGCATTTACCGCATGGTATTTGACCGATTACATCAATATCTATGCAGGGGGAGGTATTCGATCGAATACTACTCGCTCATCTCTATTTAGGAAGCCTTGATGAGATCAATGTACAAAACAGTACCACCCTTTCTGAGAAGGACCCTTTTTTTCTGTCTCTATTGGAAATGAAAATGATGCATACCTAAACTTTCAAATGACATTTGTAAAGATACTTCCGTTTTTGGCTATATGTTAATGAGCTTTCTGGAGCATCAAGAACCTTGACCATAAATAGCAATGCCCTTGTTTCTTGAAAGAGCTCATTTGCAGATTGATAAAAATCGGGATATCATCAACCGAGGCATCAATGCACACAGGATAAACACTGTTTGATTCGTGTAATCCTAACCTGTGTATATTCGCCATGAGTAAGGGACGGATGTCCCGAAACGCGTAGGCTAGTTCTTATGTCATATACACATATGCCGTAAGTTCCTTTGATTTTGTTTTTCACTTACCTGTTTTTCTGGTGCTATAATGAGGAAAGTTTTTTATATTTTTTTTTTTTTTTTTTCAAATAAAAATTCTAAAATTTAAAAAAAATGAAGACATTTTTGCTCTGTTGTGCTGAATAACTCTTTAATGTGATTTGTGCCTTTTGGATCCCCACCGGAGGATGTTTTTTCGGGCACACAGAGCGGTTACTGGATGCAATAGATTGGGATAAGCAGAGCTGTGGACCTTTTCTTTATTGTGTTGTGTATATTCTGGGTTCTGATGACGGACTTCTTAACACCTTTAGGCTAAGGCCCCACGTTGTGGGGCTGTGGGTTTTTTTAGCCAAAGTCAGGAGTGGATTGGAAAGGAATGGGAAATATAAAGAAAGTTGTTATTCTTACCCCTTCTGTTTAATCCATTCCTGACTTTAGCTCAAAAAACCGTAGCAAAATCTGCAATAAAAAAAAAGCGGTGTTTCTGCAACATGGGGCCTTAGGCTATGGCCTGACGTTACGGAAATGTAGCATTAGATATCTGTACTGTCTGTATTCACTTAGCACTGTGCTAAGCTTCGTTCTTGTCTGCATTGTACACATTGCAAGCCTTTACTATGTAGCTGACAGCAATATGAGCCTGTGAAAAGATGAAGCCAGGGCCTAGCAGAACCCTCCTCTATTAACTTTTAATAAGTCCTATATTAAAGTGTATAAGAAACTGGATTTTCTAAACTGAACAACCCATATGGTAAACCATTGTCTGAGCGTGCTTACATTCACTGTAAATGTCTCACCATTTATTCCTTTTTCCTCTAAATAGTGTCTCACCCTGACACTAAAGCGTTACTATACAGTAGGTAGGACAGTGATGTGAGAAAATATGAGCTGTATATTTGGGTCATGTTTAAATAGGTCATTGGGAAGGAATCTCTTATTTTTAGACCCTTCACAGTGCCCTTGTGATAAGAATAGAGTCCTCATTCGCTTAATATAAGGTATAGTTAACATTTGGTACTGTAGGTTGTAGCTGTATTCTCTTCTTCATTCTCTGTTTCTCATTTACAGCTCAGCCTGAGGCCTTCAGTGGCTGAACTACAGGCCAGACGTATCTTGCGCTTCAACGAATATGTGGAGGTTACTGATTCCCTGGACTATGACCGCCGTGCCGATAAACCCTGGGCTAGGTTAACTCCTGCTGACAAGGCAAGGACAAACAACAGTTTGCGTATAGACACATAGTATGGTCTTTATTGTATTTAGATAATTTAATTGCCACTTTGTGTAGATTTTCTACAATAGACCACCCAACAATCATAGTTGCATGTGTTTTCCTCTTAACCACAAACCAGAGAAATCCTACAGAACTGGATGTTGGTTAAAAATCATACATTTATTCATTCACTCAATTTAAAACAGACATAAAGAGAATAACAACTAAGTCCCTACAGAGGGGAGAAGAATGTAGTGGGGAAACATCAATTTATGAAAAGCAATACACAGCATGTAGAGGGGGATGTATCATCTAACCAAAAAGGATAGAGGCAGCAAGCTATAAAACGGTCATGCAGAAGGAATGGCCCTAGAAAGTAGATTGCTCCAAATACATGCAGCATATGAAAGAAGTATAGAAATGGCAAACTAAACCCGCTTTGGGACACCTAATACTACAGTGTGCTGTGTTTTTTTTATCCTCCAAATGCGTGTTTTAATTTGTTCATTAAGAAATGAATTTCTTCTGATACTGTGTTTGATCGGTGGTTTGCATTTAGAGTTTAGAAATTTTCTATCTATGGGAGTATTAATTGGCAATGCTCTACATGTCTTATGCTTATTGCCTTTAACAATAGATGTTTGTTAAAAATGTACAGGTCTACAGATGGTTAAAATAACCCTTGGGATTGCTGTGAAAGCAGCCATAAGAAAATGGCCACTTACACCAGTTTACTGTGTAAGCAGCCACAGGAAAATTACCACTGGCATCCGTAGTTGGCTCTGCCCAAGGCCTGACGGCAGAGCCGCCTGCGCATGCCTAGAAGTTTGAAGCCAGCGCCAGAAGAAGACTCAGGGAGAGGCCGTTCCAGGCGAAGATAGAGGCGGCGCTGGAGAGTTCTCTCGCAGCATTGGGGGCGCCCCCAGTGCTGTTTGAGCGCTGGGGACCACCCACAGTGCTGTGAGAGAACTCATTTGCATACAGAAGAAAACCGGGATTTCTACCGAACGGTGGTGTGGAGAAGACCTCTAAAGGTAGGAGAAGAATAGCCTTACTTAAGGATATTCCTACGTGTTAGGGACAAAAAATAGCATTTTAGTGAGAGAATCCCTTTAAGGAATTGGACAAATCACAGAGGAGGAGGGATAGGTGAAACATAAAAAATCATACTTCCCTGTCCTCAGTGCTCCGGTGTCTGCAGTCTCTGTCTGTTCAGACATGTGCCATGCCTTCCCCGCCGTAAGTCATTTTTCCTGCCACCTCTGCAATTTTTTCTAATCTTAAGGGGGTTATCTAAGGTATATTAAAGCTTATCCACAATTTATTAATTTATTTTTTTTTAGCAGCTGGGAATGAGGTTAGCTGAAAGGAGTTTGTCATTTAACCTCAATTGGTGGAGATTAAATTTAGTTACTGAATACACTGGACTTGTGAGCTCTTTCAGTCCCTTGATGGACTCCTAAAACACACACTCTTTAATATCAGAAATGAGAAGTTTTAAAATGGATTATAGATCTATTCCGATGTGGATTTTATAAATACATACACCAGTCTCATCTGCTTAATAATGTATGCAGTTTGTATTGCGCAATCTGGTGAAAGATCTCTTTAATAACTTTAATTCGCCTTTTCACAGTTTAATACGGTTTAAAAAAAAGTTGAGTACGTTTAGATTTCTCTTGTTAACATTTTTTGGATAAATATCCTTAGCTGATTTTACAATTGTGTTGGTCTCTATTGGAGACAGACAGCGGTTTAGTCCTACACAACTGTTCAGTGTGTGGCTTACTAGTAGTCACTTGAGCTGCCATATTGCAAAAGTATTTTAGTAGCTGAAAGCCTACAGAAGATTAAATCAAATTTAATCATTATTGCATAGGAACACATGATATAACACGGATATCAGCACAAGCTACACATCATATTAAAGGGGTTGACCACTTTCAGACCAATATTGAGAAACAAATGTTATTGTTTGTACAATAAAAGGATATACACTGCTCAAAAATATAAAGGGAACACACAAATAACACACCCTAGATCTGAATGAATGAAATATTCTCATTGAATACTTTGTTCTGTACAAAGTTGATTGTGATGACAACAAAATCACACAGAAATCATCAATGGAAATCAAATTTATTAACCAATGGAGGCCTGGATTTGGAGTCCCCCCAAAATTAAAGTGGAAAAACACACTACAGGCTGATCCAACTTTGATGTAATGTCCTCAAAATGAGTGTTCCCTTTATTTTTTTGAGCAGTGTATATTGTTGATATCTTGACTTTTTCCCAAATGTCTGTCTACATAAATGGCCTTCGAGGAAGCAGGAATAACTGGGTCAGCAGATGGCATGCCTTTCATGCACAGGATATAACAACACTGGATATGAACAGATTAAAGGTTCATGAGCTGGGTTTTGTTCTGTCAATCCCAAAATCATAGATTATAATTTGTGTTAGTTTTAGAAAAGCCAAAGTCATCCTTCTGCATGTAACATGCTGTCATCCCCGAGGCCAGAGAAATGGAGGAATTCAGTGCTGCTAATTAGAAGTCGTCCCTTTCTTCTCATCTGTGCTCTTAGAGGATCACCAAATGTCTCTGCTATGTTTGTTTTTCAGTCTAATTGATGGAGCTGTCCTCTAAAATCACCCATCTGTTTGCAAATCAAGACTATCAAAAATGGTTTTCTAACAGTTTCTGCAACATGTCTGATACTCGCATACAAAAATTCTTACAGCCTATCCACTGCAGATTTAAAGGCTTTAGGGGTGATTTATGAAGACCAGTGTATTGAATAGCAGTCCTGATATCTTTGGGAGAATGTGGTTCATTTCTTCATATATTAGGTACATTCTGCAGCAGGGCTGTGCACCTGGACTGAAATCTACGCCAACTCGTGGTTGGTGTAGACTTCAAGTATCATTGAAATTATGTCGCCTTAAAAAAAAATGGCTTAGAAAAAATGATTAGATTTCTCCATAGGCATCTTTTCCCTAAACTGAATAATAATAATATAATAATAAATTTTATTTATATAGCTCCAACATATTCTGCAGCACTGTACAATTAGAATAACCACAAGTTTGTTAATCTGTCTATGTTCTCCAATGCACCCATTCTCCTAAAAATCTTGGTCACCTTTCTCTTCACTCTCTCTAGTTCAGTTTGTGTCTTTCTTATACACAGGCCTAAAATTGTGTGGCCGTACCAGTGATTTGTATAGAGGCATAACTATGTCCTTGTCATGAGAATCTAGACCTCTTTTGATGCATCCCATAATTTTATTTGCCTTGGCAGCAGCTGCCTGGCACTGGTCATTAAAGGTAAGCTTGCTGTCCACCAAAATCCCCAAGTCTTTTTCATTGGCAGTCTTACCCAGTAATTTACTATTAAGTACATAGTCATACATTTTGTTTCCTCAATCAAAATGCCTAACCTTTATATTTGTCATCATTAAACTTCATTTGTCAAGTCTCCGCCCAAGTCATCCTCAGTTTTGATTACTTTACAGAGTTTAGTATCATCTGCAAATATAGACACCTTGCTCTGTACCTCTACCAGGCCATTAATAAAGATATTAAAAAGGAGAGGACTCAATATTGAACCCTGTGGCACCTCACCGGTTTTCTATCACTGAGCATGTTGTGAACACAAATGCATATATTTTCACTGATTCCCAACATCTAAACACTCTTTTACACATAAATCCATTATGGTTTAGACATTGCCCAATGTAAATGAAGAGAATTATACAATTATCAGCAAGGATTACTGTCAGGAAACTGATGAGAACCTGCTGCATGTGGCTTTGATGAATTAGGGCCCTTGTTCATATGTTGAGCATTTAGACTTTCATTCCATGCCTAAATCACCATCAGATCTTATATTTCTTTTCCAGTGCAAGTGAATGTAGGAAGTCATCCACAAGAAGAATGAGCACATGCTATCATTCTTCTGGTGGATCCCACATGGAAAAACCATGAATCAGTCCCTTTGAATTGATTTAGTCCATCCGCTGCACTGGAAGAGATCTAAGTGTCATGAGAACAGGGGTGCCAGCAATTAGCCAATAAATGTCATTAGTAGTCAAACCCTTTAAAGGGATTCTTTTCTTACTGTGAGGTGGATCTCCCTGGCGAGGAGCAGCTCACTGGCTGGTGACGACAAGTACCTGCCACTGTCAGTAAAGCATAAACTACACTCATAAGGCCAGCCCTGCATTATCAGTGCCGTCTCTATCGCCAGAAAGGCCAATGATAACATAATCTCCAAGAGTCCACAAGTCGTTCACCTAGGAGCAGTTCCCGTGAGTCTGGAGGCTGAGGCTTTGTAGAGTCATCTCCTCCCTCGGTTGTGGGCAGGCCGCTCACAGTTTGGGAGTTGTGGAATTGGAAAAAGATTTGCTGCAAGTTGGAAAGGTTTTATTTAGGGAGAGGTGGAAAGAAGGAGACACTACCTCGGGGGAAGGTAGGGAGGCAGTGCTACTTCCAGCCATACCATACTGTGGTGCCTGGGGCTTTTGCTAAGGTGTGTTGTGCTGCTCTGTGGTGTTTGGTTCTTCTGGGAGGTATTTCTGTAGGACTTTGGTGAGGGTCTACAGAAAATACCAGTGCCATTGTTTTGAACTCCGTGGTGGGCTCCAGCATCACAACAAATTGTCTAGTAAGGCCAGATTTAAAAAAAAAAAAAAAAAAAAAAAAAAGGTTTGAGAAGCCCTGCTTTATACGATTGAGGTCCCAAAGCAGACTTAGGTTCCAGGTCGGGATCAGGATAACTTATTGTTTTGTGCACTTGTGTGGGCACTATGCGGGTTGTATTTATGAGAAATCATGAGATCATTCCTTTGCTGTAATATTTTGGTCCTTTGATTTGCTTTGAAGTGACTTTTATACCAGTCTATAGGTAGATATTTTTGCCGTTTGCATTTGTTTGTTTTTTCTACATAAAGTTTTGTTTTTTTCTCCCTTCAGGCTGCCATACGGAAAGAGTTAAATGAATTTAAGAGTACAGAAATGGAGGTGCATGAAGAAAGTCGCCAGTTTACAAGGTGAGTTGTTTTCTCATTCTTGTATATGTTCCTTCTAATATAGTGTTCTTAGCATATACTCTATATAATTATGTAACAATGCATTCTCCTATTTCAGATTTCACCGTCCATAGTAAAATGAAGAATATTTCAGAATTCAAATGACACTGGAGAAATATATTTTCTACAAGAGTTCTCTGGCTTTCTTCAGTACATGCTCATTTCTTGAAGTCTTAAAATCCTAGAAAAGAAGCAGCTACGCTGAACATGCCTCAGTCTTTACTTTTATGCTTTCATTTGCCCAGTTTCTTTTCCTCTTTGGCTTCCGATATGTGGCCAAACAATCAAGTATTATAAATTATTATGAGATAAAAGGACCTTGCCTTAAACTCCCGCAGCAACGTATATCTATTGACCGCTGTGATTCTAATCGCCATGTTGGCTTACGCTCATAAGAGAATCGCATATTTCCTACAAACTTCTCAGTGCCGAAACTACAACCACACTAACCTATGATAGTTACTTAACATGTATGTGAAGTAATAAGCCACTGATAGCAACTACTAGCTACAAGTCCATTCAAGCTCTGTGAATCTACCTGGGCTAGCTGTATCAGTCAGTTTGTTGATGAACAAGGTGGAAGTCTGGCCAAAATGAAAAGGGTTTTGTCTATTATTTCTACAAGTGGAATAGGAGGTTACAGGAGCCTACTACCCACATTCCTTTGGGATTGCACTGAAGAAATAGGGTTGTATGTATAGCTGTCATTGGATATAATGTTATGATTAAATGTGATATGAGAGAATATGGGGACAATCCAGCTGCAGACGACAACACTAATCGATGGGCAGACCTCCATGTCCTGGATACATGGCAACTAGGGCATAAGACTGCTGTTTGCAGGGGTCCCCAGGTTTTGAAGGCATTTATTCATCCCTGCATTGGCATTCCCATCAAGGCTGTAAAGAGGAGTATAGCTGAAATGTGACGTAAGGATTGGCAGTGTAACTAGTTGTCATGTATGTTTGTGTGTATTTCATATTTTTCTGCAGTCAGGCACCTACTATGTTTACATTAATAGCTAGCACTTATAATGGAGAATCAAATATATGCATGACTTATTGCACTGCATACCATAACTATATGGAATGGTTACTGGCCATCTAGTCAGCTCCTTTCTCTTCTTAGTAATCATTCCCCATCCACACTCCCCCATACATCCCCCTTCCCCCAGCATTGCATAACTGGAGCTCCTGTTGTGCTCAACTCTGCCTCAGTTAATGTTCTCTTTTTTAAGGATCAACACCCCTGAGAAATTCTAAGTATGAGATGACTGACCAGCAAAGCAGCACATCTCAGCAATTTTACAATTCTACGTTGTATCCAGTTAGAGATGTCCAAAGTGTCAGTCTTGTAATGGATTATCAACTATCTAAGTGCACTTTATGTCAATGGGAGGAGAGGATTTTTATTGAATGAACATTTGCTGGAAATGTGAAGAAACGTAAAGTAAACTTTCTTTTTCTTATTTAATCACTCCCAGGATTTTTTGTGGTTAGTCGTTGCTGCAGCTTGAATCAATTTCACCCCATCTGAGGAATATTTTTCTGCTGTTATCATAACTTTTACTTTTATATTTTATCCTGGTATTGCTTCTTAATGCATTTACCTTTCATATTAGATATTTACTCTTCTCTCTGCTGGGGTCAGTGTTTCTACCGAGTTATGTGCATACAGAAATGCTCTGTTACATATATAACAAAGGCTATGTTCACACACTGCCATTATTAATGTCCATTGCTGTATTCCGTCTTAAGATGACAGCAACAGACATTACACGGTAGTGTAACCTACCCTTAAAGAGATTGTCCAAGAATTACAGGTTTTGGATAAGGAGGCCGGGGAAAGTGTAAAAAAAAACATACTTGCCTGTCGCCGGTGCACCCCAGCCTTGCCCTGTGCTTGTTCTTGCAGAAATCCTCACCACATGTGACTTGGGTCATCACTGATATACATCACCTGTGACATCCTGGTTCCTTTTCTTAGGCCGCTGATTGGCCTCAGTGGTCACACGTGGTGAGGACTTCTGCCAGAACAAGCCTGGGGCGCCACCACACTGGACTGTGGTGGGACACAGCGGAGCATCAGGGACAGGTGAGGTTTTTTTCACCTTCCTCAGCCTATTTATCGAAACCTGTAATTCCTGAACAACTCTTTGACTTTCTTTTTATAAGTTATTGTGTACAATTTTAATATTATATCTGTAGTGAAGAGCACAATACAGTTTAAGCTCTTCAGCATGGAATACAGACATCTTTTCCCACAATTTAGAGATTATCCTCTATTCTAGTATTGATGACTAGAGATGAGCGAACACTGTTCGGCAATGTCAGCATCACAGGTGCTTCCATTCATTTCTATGGGAGCGTGCTGTTCGGATCGGCTGATCCAAACAGTGTTCGCTCATCTCTATTGATGACGTATCCTTAGAATTGGCCATCCATTGTTAGGCCTACAGCAGCCCAGCTCCTGGTATGTAACCGTTATTGGGAGTTGTACTGCCACCAAAATAGCTAATCTGAAGAGGTCCAGAACCCTGCAGGTCTAAACATGATGGTCTATCCTATGTATAGGACATCAACATTAGAAAAAGGTGGATAAATTTAACATGCCCTTTCACATTGCATCAAGACTGGCCCAACCTGACAATTTTAGTGCAATTGACAGAAGTTCTCATGTGTTGGGGGCCTTCCAGTGGTTGACACATGTTCAGGTTACGAATTATTAAGCATATGGGATTTCGAAATGCCCCTTGGACACAAGGATTTGGCTGCATCTTATTTCCCATTACAATAAACAGTGATGCTTGACTAAATGTGCATATTTATAAGAGAGATTACCAGATTTAGCTATTAGCCAAATGTGTTTGTATGACAGCTTTTCTTAAGTGTATAGTGAGCTTTAGAGTGATCTTACATAATCATTTCACAAACTTTTTTTCTGTAAGATACTGGTCTTTCCTCTCAAAATCCCCATACACCTTCAGGCTGTTGGCCAAATGCTCATTTGATGAATAGCGATTCCATCTGACTTTCCCAAACACCTGTATGCTCAGCTGATCCTGCATGAGTTTTCATGAAGAGATGAGAAGTTGCTACCAGACACCAGAGAGTAAAAAATTCAACGTAACCATTCCTTCCCTGACATCATATGTCTAGGAAGAGTCGTAAGTCCCCCACGCACATAAAAAAGTCAACTTGTCAGTGGACTTGAATTTTTCGCTTATGTGTAAGGGTGCCTAAACTTACCATCATCTGCCGTAGTTTTAAAGTGGTGAAGTGCAACAACTTTGAGGCTAAGGGCTTATGTAGCAGCCTGCAGCAAAAAAGCACTGTGGAAAAAAACGCATTATGGTTTTTACTGCAGCGCTTTTCACAGAAATTCTTTCTGCTTCCATTATACCTAGAGGAAAACCGCCAGCGTTTCTGTAGGTATAATTGACATGCTGCGATTTGCAAAATTGTGATTCGTATTTTCCCGCAGTGTGTGAATGGGATTCGCTAGAATCCCATCCACTATGCAGAGACTATAAAACGCTGCGGTTTGGGACCCTGGCCTAATGTTAGAGTTTCTTTTTGTTGTTTCTTTAATCACCTTGTTTTGCCTGTTTGGAAGGATTAGCTACAAACCAGGTAGTAATTGGGTCATTTTTTGGTAAACCGAATCCTTTTGCCCGTTGTATATCACCACATAATCTTTTTGATTTTCTTTCCTGTATATTATACTATTCTAATCTCTTACAGGCTAGGATTCACTAAGCCATCAAACCATACAAGCTGGATAAAAAGCTTCATAAAATGCAGCAAGTGGATAGAGAAAAAACATTGCCTTTGTCTTGCGAATTATGTAATAAGGGGTGCACAATCTTAAGCAGAGACTGGAGTGAATGTTTTGCAGACTGAGTACTTAGTAGAACTCATTTTTGTTCTAGATATTTTAAGTGCCGAGGTATATTGTAATGTTGTCATTGTAAATATGGGCCAAATTATTTTATCTGCTGAGTGACTAAAGACAGCTTTTAGACTGACCAGAATACATATGTGGAGTTTTTGTCTTCAGTGTGGTTGCCTTCATTTATTAGTGTTAGTGGACCATCTAGCCACATACTTGTATTTATCAATGTCGTACGCATCAGTGTTGAACTTTTCTCTTTTGTATGTTACGGGAACAATGTATTTACATAAGATGCCTATATAAGCAAAAATGTCATGATTGACATGATGAATACTGCCTGTATAATAAATTGTGCATTGTTAAAGACTTGGAATGTTGTAAAAATCATGCAAAGATTTTTTTTTTTTATGTAAATGGCAGTCAAACCTGTGCAGGTTTTTGGTTACTGCACCAATGGATGTATTTATATTTAATTTACTGATACAGACCAATGAATGACAATGAAATGTTTGTTTGTAGCTGTGTAGGATCTAAGAAAGAAACCCTGCTTATATTTATAATATTCACATAAAAACTTCTTACAAGGATGCTGAAGTAATCTATCAGTTGTAACCATTAACGCTTGAGGGTTGTTGCCGTCATATATTGAAAACCATAAATGCCCATGTAATGTTTTATTTCGGCTGCACAAGACTGGGTTCACACAGTGTTTTTGTTTTTTACAATATGATTATGGTTAATTCCATCCACACATTGCAGAAAAAAATGTGCAGCAGTTTTTGTAAATCGCAGCATGTCAATTATACTTACACAAATACTGGCGTTTTCCGTATAGGTATAATAGGGTTAGAAAGTTCGCAGAAGACAACTGTGCAGACATTCTGTGAAAAACACAGCAGGAAAAAAAAGATGAGATCCCGCTGCAGTCTTTTCCACAGCATTTTTCTCCCAATTTATCAATAGGATATCCCAAATGAGAAACTCTTCTTTTTAACTTAGTGCTCCCATAACAGTATAATACAGGGGTGGAGCCATTCTCCAGAAAAGTTGCGCTGCTCAGTCTTTGCTTGATTATCAACTCCCAGGCTTGGTACTTCGCAACAAGCCACCTCCAGTGGCATCCAGGGATTGTTTATTGTGCTGTTGAAGTCAGAACACGTAGACTGTACAATGCTGTACATGCTTCAACTCTGCCTTGTAATGGTGTACACAGCCTGTGGGATGTGATTCAAGTCAGAAGGGGAGCCAGTCAGTTCAATTTCTCTAGAGAAGCTACTGGGCACTTGTTATTGTCCTGGATAACAGGTTGGTGACCATTTGGGGGTCCTAATTTCTAGTATATTGTCAAAATGTGACACTTTTACTTTTCGGACCATGTAATTATGCTACTTATCAAAAACATTTATCCATGATGTACACAAATGAAACTAATGTCTGAACCAACTGGTTTGTGTCTTCCATGTTCTGGCCTGCCTTGGAGAAATGAGAGTAAATGCATTGGTCGATGTAGGCAGTTCCTGCATTGCTTTTGTTTCTTGGACTATGATGAAGGTATTCAACAACTCCTATGTTGTTGCCAAAGTATTTATATTTGTGTGCACAAAATGGAAGTAATGTATTTTCTAATTCCTATACACAAGCAAGAACACCATGGTTTTCATCACCATAACATAACCTTATTCTATTATTCTAATTTCTCTATTGAATCTGTGCCTTATTTCAGCTCACCAGGCCACTTTTAAATTAGTTTATTCTTCCATGTAGGAATATACGTTTCTAAGTTTTTTACAGGAAAACTCAAACTCCTGTTGCTATTGAGGATGTATCACACATATCGTTCAAAAAAATGTGATGGATCTATATGGATGCTATTAAAAGTACCTTGATATGTCCAGTGGAAAATGTGCAGGTTCGCAATAAATAGTTGCCTCTCTTATGGTGGCCATAAATATTATCCAATTGTTGACTAAAACAGGGACCAGCCAGCCAAATAGTATTTCTTTCTCCCACAGCAGAGGTTGGAGAAAGTAAGATCGGGGAGTTGGATTTTAACATGTTTCATGCTTTTGTTCTTAAAGTGGTTGTCTTATCTCAAAGATCCTATCTATACTGGTAGCTTATGTAAATTGAAGACTTTTCCTAAATATATTGCTTTAGAAATACTGCTTTGTTTGCCTGCTATGTGAAATTATTCCTCCCATAGTTTAAACAGCGTTACCATAACCACGGACCTGTGTGATAGGACAAGTGACTCACTGCTCTCACTGTTATATACAGCTCTGCTGGCAGGACAATCAATTCAGCTAATTGCAGCTTGCTGATAAAGCCCTGTCTGTTATTTCAATATGTAAACACACAGATAACACTGAGTCGTTTTCTACAAGCATGTGCATATTATCTGATTTGCATAAGTGTTGTGATTCTTCAGTGTCTTGTTCAGCAAGGGATGGAGGGGGGAGAAATACAGGAAGTGAGAAGAGGAGACAATAGGCAAACTGCTGAAACAGTGAGATGGAAAAACCCCTTTAAGGGATATAAGCTGCCACCAGAGAGCTGGTGGAGCAAAGTATGCACTAGTAGGAATAGGTTGGGCAAGATAGCTGAGGGAATGTTCTACTACCAGTACTGTAATGTGAATGATTAGCCTTCGTATTCTCTTGTACAACTCTTGGGTTTTATTTGGCTGTAGCGTTCTGTAAAGGGGTTGTCTAGTTTTATGTAAATTTAGGCTTATTTTTTCTAGAATGAAAAAAACTTTCTTTACATTTGGAGGTGAAAGTTTGATATTGCAAAATTACCTCCATCTGTTCCTTGCCTCTGGTTTGGGCTTGCAGAAATCCATATGCTGGCCAGCAGAGCAACCCCATTCAGAAGAATGGAACAGACTTTTACAGAAATGTCTGCAATAAATCTGCAATGTGGGAGTATTTCCTAAGCTTGCTACAACCTATTATAATAGGTCCAATGAAGACAATGATCTGTTAGCAAAACAGCCTGCGTTCCGGTGATGCATATTTCTGATACCTGGATAAATTGTAACAAACCCTGTAAAGCATATGGATGTAAACACTAAGACATCCGTGCTGTAGGTCTGCAAAAACGGTCAGTATTGCATCAGTGGGTCATCCATGTTTGTGGATCCCCATGTCAGGTTCTGCTATTGGCAGAAAAACTTCTATTTCAGGTAGCAGAAAAAAGAAGCATCTGTCTCTTATTAAAATTAATGGGAGGCATATTTTCACCATGTAAACTTACCCTAAGTTTTCTTTTATCTTACATTCACAGGACCGCGTTTCATGTGTGTGTGCTGGATGTATTAGAATGACTACAGGACAATACGTTGCTGGAAGGCAGTGACTCCTAGCAGCAAAGATAACTATTATGCTCGGAGTCCTTCTCCCAGCATGACATTCAGTCCAGAGCACCCACGGCAGTGTGAATGCGGGGTTAAACATACCCACACCATGGATTAACTCCTATACATGCCATGGCTACAAGTGACAAGTAATCGGCATGTGGTTACTGCAGCTCCACCACACCATTCTAGCACCTTGGTCCTTCATGTGCTGCATACCATTTCATAATACAGCCATTAACCTTACATAACACTAGACAAGTCACTTAATATTTCTGTGTCTGGTTCTATGACCTGTAAGTTATTCTGGCTGCTTTTTATAGTTTCTTTACAAGCATTATGGCGCCTCACGCAGGTGAAGGCAGAAAGCTACCGTACTGAGAAATTTCTGCTTTGGTGATTTTATGCATTGTATGTATCTACCAGTGAAAACTGCTTCATTATCTGGTCATGCTTAACATTGCTTTACAGAACTGTTTCTATCTTTACATAGCTGTCACTAAGGAGCGGTAAAGCATGCCCTAAATATATATATATAAGTATATATGTGTAACCGCTATTAAAATAAATAAAAAGCGTCAGATGTGTCCATCTGATGTGTTATAAATGACATTGCAATATTTGCCTTAATACATATATACAGGGGTATAAATTGTGGTTTATTTGTGGACGTGATGAAGATTTTATTTAGCGTGGCAGCTGTAATCCGTAGATGAAGATATATTTTGATTTGTAGTGAATAGTGACCCATTGCTGTATGTAGGATGCACAGAGTATTTTCTGTCAGTGTAAATAACTGGAAATGTACACTGGTTAAATAGCAAAAGAATATTCTTTGTTCTTTATCTGTACTGTAACACAACTTGCATATATGTATTATAATATATATTTTCCACTTGTGTAATCTGAAAGGCAACAAATGTATTATCTTTTTATATCATGTATTATTCTGTTTATTTTGTGTTATATACTTCATAACAATCAAAATTCAGTTCAGTATACAGTCTTACTATATTGTAGAGTTTAATGATGTGCACATTTTCAAGTGCCTTAGAACAATGTGTAGATCTTATTATATAATGAAATACAATTGTTACCTCAATAAAAAAAAACTTTGAAAAAAAAAACCTTTTTGCCTGTCTATGATCACAAATCAAGTTATTGTGATTTACTTGCCTTCCAATATCAATGATTTTATTTGGTTCATAATTTCAGACAATTGCACTCTTAGGGAGCCTTCACATGGAGTAAACGCGTGTGTATTTTGGCAAAATACACGTGTAAAAATAAGACTCCCATTGACTTCAATGACATTTTAGAGGCGTATTTTTACACGTGTATTTTGCAAAAATGCACACGCGTTTACTCCGTGTGAAGGCTCCCTAAGCTTCTTATGTTCAACTACTATGAAAACGATATTACAGAATAAGGTAGAATAATTGAGTGTACTTGGAATATCATACACTAAATAACAGCATAGAGTGTCTGTCAGATACTTCTAAGGCCAGCAAGATATTGTCAAGTATTGGACTCAAGGAACAGGGATATAACATTAGCACTGTACAAAGCATTAGAGCAGCCTCATGTAGAACAAACAGTCCAGGTTTGAGCACCAGCATCATCACATTGATGCTTATATAACCATGTGAAGTAGCTTAGAAAAAAAACTTTGCTTCTAAGGGTATGTTCACATGGAGTTTTTTGGAGTGGATTTTAATACAGAATCACCACAAAAAATGGCTCCCTTTGAAGTCAATAGCTAGTAGCGGAAAAAAGAAGCAAGCTGCCCTATCTTGCCGCAGATTTTGCGGCAAGATAGGGCTCCGTCCTGATTAGGACCATTCTTCGGGCCTAATCTGGAGCAGGAATGGCGTGACTGGATGCTGATTCACAGCACCAGCATCCCGTCGCGGCTAGCAGCGCAGAAGTGTTCACACATGGAATGCAAATTCCACCATGTCAGCATACTCTAATACCACCTATTGGAAAGCCACTATCTTAAAAAATCAATGTGGAAGTTTAATTAGGACTGGCGTATTGAACAGCAGTCTTAATAAAGGCTCCAAATAGAACAGGGAACAAGAGATTTATGAAGAGGTTGCGGCATCCCTGTGCCAGAATGGAAATCTACACCAGTTAAGAACTATTATATTAGAACTGACACCAGAAAACTGTTAAATGTAAATGTTGTCATAGCCCTGGAAATCTCATAATCCAAAACTGGATTCCAAAAAAAAAATTGAAAACCTCACTCCAGACACCCTCCCTCAATTTACTAATATCAGATTTATTCTCCCTAAGGGTATGTTCACACAGAATGACTGTCCTCCGATATATATACTGTCCCTATATATCGGGAGGACAGCATGTAGAGCTTCAGCATCAGCTAATGGGGGCCCGTGTGTGTTGAGGCAAATGCAGATGCATTGGTCAGGTGCTTGATTAGGGGCTCCGACCAATGATTCACCGGTTCCCGGCGGGCCAGTCCGACCCTGGGTGGAACCATGACAAAAAACGCAATGTGGTTTTTGCAAAAACTGCAAGGGTATTTTTAACCCTTTCCCAACATCCACCGTACTAATACGGCGCATGTCGGGTGTTTAACTATGTATTATTAAAAATTCAAATCACCCCCTAGAACACATATAAAAGTAGTTAAATACTGTGAAACACATACATGTTAGGTATCCCCATGTCCGAAATCGCGCGCTCTAAAAATCTATAAAAATATTTTTCCTGTACGGTAAACGCTGTAGTGGTAAAAATTGACAAAATTGCCAAACCGCCATTTTTTCACTGTTTTAATTCTGATAAAAATTTGAATAAAAAGTGATCAAAGCAATAGCATTTCCCAAAAATGGTAGAACTAAAAAGTACACCCGGCCCCGCAAAAAAAGACGCCCTATGCATCCCCGTACACTGACATATAAAAAAGTTATGGTTGTCAGAATATGGCGACTTTTAGAAAAAAAATTTATTAACAGTTTTGGATTATTTTAAGGGGTTACAATGTAAATAAAACCATATAAATTTGGTATCCCTGGATTCACACCAAAACACAGAATACAGGGGACGTGTCATTTTGGCTGCACAGTGAACGCCGTAAAACCGAAGCCTGTAAGTAAGTCGTGGAAATGCATTTTTCTTCAAATTCACCCCATTCTGAATTTTTTTCCAGCTTCCCAGTACATTATACAGAATAATTAATGGTGGAATCATGAAGAAAAATTTGTCCCGCAAAGATTAAGACCTCATATGGCTCTGGGAGTGGAGAAATAAAAAAAAGTTATGGGGTTTAGAAGGAGGGGAGTCAAAAACGAAAATCAAAAAATGACATCGGCGGGAAGGGGTTAAAGTGAAGTTACTAGTTCCATATATTTTGCTGGAGCAAGAAAACGAGTCAAAAACCGTAATGAAAAATGCAACAAAAAAAGTATCATGTAAAAAAACATGTCGAAATTTCCTAATTCCTGAAACTGAGTTTTTTGAAGGCTGAAAAAAAAATCTATATGAACTTATACTAAATAAGTCCCACTCTACAAAATACAGGATTTTAGAAGCTAAAAATAGCACTCAAAATCTAGTAAATGTAGAGACCCCCATCTGCATTATAAGGGATCCAATATACTGTACATATACTGTATATACGGTATATATTTTTTCATTCTAACTTTTTCAACCTGCTAGATGATATCACCCATAAAAGTTTTTTTTAAAAAAAAAATATTTAAACATCCACTTAGAATTTCATACAGGAGAATTAACAAAAAAAGGAGTAATTTAATCTATAGAAGATAAATTATTTGATTAGCTCTCTAATTCCAGACAAAAAGCCACAATAATTGCCTTTATCATTGACCAGTAGCAAACAAGATTTGTCCCAGTTTATCTCAGAAAGACAACCAAAATAATTATATATATATTGTCAGGGTCTGAGGTTGCTAGGTGGGGTGGCATAGACACACAAGTCCAGTTTCTTTAGCCCAAAACAAAAGTAGAGTTTTATTTTCACTCAAAAAACAAAAAAAGAGAGTGCAGCAACGAAAGGAAACAATACAAAAATAAATCCCTGCCCGGCTAGGCTCTAACTCAACATAGAATAGGTTACCTCACCTAGAATCACAGAAATCCAAAAGCCAGTAGAATCATTCAGCTCCAAAAATATGACCTCTCTGTTAGCTCTCCAGCCAAACTCTGTCCCAGTCTGCTGCTGGAGCTGGTTTCTTAAGCCTCCTTGACGAGGAGACTATCTGCAGCTGAGTCGCTGACGGAACATCCCCAAAGTGTAGACTGGAGGGGGGTGGAATGACAGGTCCCACTACCAATCCTACCTGTCATTCCTAAAAATCCAGCCCAGTAACCGGAACTTTCAAATAACCCTTAGCAGACAAAATTATCTGCTGAGAAACGTTCTTTCTGGAATTTTCTCATCTCACCCACCTTAGTAGCCTGGGTGAGATGTACACCCCCTCCATTACCTAACCAGTCATCGGCTTACATATCCCCCCCCCCCTTCTCCAGACCGGAGGGCTGGGCATTTGTGGCCATCATACAATGGACCCTTGACAGGGCATCAGCATTTCCCAATAATTTACCTGGTCTATGCTCCACACTGAAAGAAAAATGTTGCAAGGATAGGAACCATCTGGTAATCCTAGCATTTCTGTCCTTATTCATTTTCATCCATGTAAGGGGAGCATGGTCAGTTATTAACTTAAATTTTCTGCCCAGGAGGTAATACCTCAGGACATCCAGTGCCCACTTAATGGCCAAGCTATCCCTTTCCACAATGGCGTAGTTTTTCTCTGCAGGGAACAGCTTCCTGCTCAGGTACATTACTGGATGCTCCTCACCATTTACAACCTAGGACAGCACCACTCTTAAACCTGCATTTGAGGCATCTGTCTGCACCAGGAACTCTTTCCTAAAGTCAAGGGCTATCAGCACTGGCTGCTGGCATAGAGCTTGCTTGAACCTCTGGAACGCCACCTCTGGTGTCCAGTGGATCATCACTGACTTCCACCTTTCATCAGGTCAGTGAGAGAAGCTACAATAGAGGCAAAGTTTGGCACGAACCTCCGGTAGTAGCCAGCAATGCCAAGAAATGCCCTGACTTGTTTCTTGGTTAGTGGGCCTGGCCAGTTCTTTATTGCCTCCACTTTATTGATTTGGGGCTTTATTACCCCTTTGCCAATGACATAGCCAGGTACTTGGCTTCCTCCAGCCCTAAAGCACATTTCTCAGGGTTAATAGTAAGGCCTGCCTCACTTATGGAGTCCAGTACTGCCTGCACCTTACAGAGGTGACTTCCCCAGTCTGGGCTACGAATAACCACATCGTCCAGGTAAGCCGCTGCATAGTCACGATGTGGCCGCAAGATCTGGTCCATCAACCTCTGAAAGGTAGCAGGAGCTCTATGTAAACCAAATGGCATAACCCTGTACTGGAACAGCCCTTCTGGAACAATAAAGGCAGTTTTCTCCTTGGCTTCCTTAGACAAAGGTATTTGCCAGTAACCATTTGTAAGGTCCAGTGTGGTTATGTACCTGGCATTACCCAACTTCTCAATCAGCTCATCAACCCTGGGCATGGGATAAGCGTCAAACTTGGAAATCTCATTCAATTTTCTAAAATCATTGCAGAACCACCAAGTACCATTGGGCTTTGGTATCAATACAATTGGGTTAAACCACTCACTTTTGGATTCCTCAATTACACTTAACTCCAGCATACGTTTAACCTCAGCTGACACTACCTCCCTACATGCCTCTGGTATTCTGTAGGGTTTGAGGTTTACTTTCCTCCCAGGTTCTGTCACTACATGGTGCTCTATCAGGTGTGTACGCCCTGGTAGATCAGAGAACTTGCGTCTATTCTTCTGCAGGAACTCTTTTGCCTCCTGTTGCTGGGGCACTGAGAGGGTCTCATTCACACGGACTGGAGGGATTGGTGGCAACGAATCACCCACCTCTGTATTTGAGGCCACCAAGGATTCCCTCTGGTTCCAGGGCTTAATCAAGTTCACATGGTAGATTTGAAAAGGCTTCCTTTTCCCTGGTTGGTGAACCTTATAGTTGACTGGCCCTACTTTTTCCACAATTTCATATGGGCCTTGCCATTTCGCTAACAACTTGCTCTCCACAGTAGGCACCAAAATAAGGACTCTGTCCCCTGGGTTAAACTCTCAGACTCTGGCAGAACGATTGTAAATTCTGCTTTGGGCCTCTTGTGCTCTTTGCAGATGCTGTTTTACAATTGGCTTGACTGATGAGATGCGATCCTGCATTTGAGCTACATGCTTTATGACACTACAGTATGGGGAAGCCTCCGTTTCCCAGGTTTCTTTGGCTATATCAAGTAAGCCCCTGGGGTGTCTACTAAAGACTAATTCAAAAGTGGAATAACCTGTGGACGCTTGTAGAACGTCTCTAATAGAGAACATCAGGTATGGCAACAGGCAATCCCAGTCACGACCATCTTTTTCTACCACCTTTTTAAGCATATGCTTGAGAGTCTTATTAAAGTGCTCCACTAACCCATCTGTCTTGGGGTGATACACAGAGGTCCGGATGTGGGTAATTTTAAACAGCTTGCATAGTTCTTTCATCACCTTTGACATGAACGGTGTGCCTTGGTCGGTCAGTATCTCTTTGGCTATGCCTGTCCTTGAAACATATAGAATAACTCACAGGCAATACTCTTTGATGTCGTATTATGCAAGAGAACCACCTCAGGATAGTGAGTAGTGTAATCTAAGACAACCAGAATATATTGGTGACCTCTAGCTGACTTGACTATTGGACCGAACAAGTCCATACCAATCCTTTCAAAAGGCACTTCAATGATGGGCAGGGGAACCAAGGGGCTACGGAAATGTGGGGCTGGGGCATGTACCTGACATGTAGGACAGGACGCACAGTAGTCCTTCACTTCCCTGTACACGCCTGGCCAATAAAATATTTGGAGAATCCTCTCCTGTGTTTTCCCCCTACGCCCAACAGCAGCACAACTGGGGTATTCCTGCCCCTATGAGCTGTTAGGACAGGTGGAATTTTTAATTACCTAACAGCTTTTGACCTCTATAAGAGGCCGGAAGACCTGCTCCTCCCTTGTGTTTTTTTCTGTCCTGTGGGACAGGACAGGTGGTCAGGGGGGGAGCAGATGTTCTGACCTCCTATAGGGGTCCACTACTCTCCCCCACCGGTACCTGACAGCAGAAGATCTTTTTCTGGACATCCTCTTTTTTCAGCAGAGGTCCCCTTCTCCCGGCGGGGACCCTGCCGGCTCGTGCACGCTCCTGTCCTGGGGCGCCGGGTCGGGGCTTTCCCCTAGGAACGCTAGACCTAGGAACCTTTCTCAGGTTCCTCCGGTCCGCCGTCTAACAGGATCCACCGCACATGCGCAGTGCGCGGGTCTCGCGGCGGACGGGAAGAGAACAACCCCTAGACACGAGCATTGCACGGTAGTTCGGGAGGGGGGTCCCCCGGTCCTGGGGACCATACCTGGGTCAGATCCCCCTCCCCCTGTCTTCTCCCCTCCCCTTTTTTTTTCATGAGATTCTGGCTCCGTTGTAGCCCCTACCCCTTGGGCGGGGCTCTGGGCAAAACCCCGCCCCCTGGCCTATTTAAGTCCCCTTAGAGCTTCAGTTAGTGCTTGTCGCTCCGGTTGCAAGCACATCAGTTGGTGAAGCTCCCTGGTCAATTTCTGTGCTGGAGAACTGTCTTCATTGACTAAGGTTTGGTGGACATGGCCGGGGGGGGGAGGGTTGGAGAGTTGCATCTCTGAGTGCAGTAAGTAGTTAGTGTATCCCTTTTCTTCCTCCTCAGAATGTCTTCTTCTTCCTCCACTGTTCCGCCTAGAAGGAAGGCTACTTCCAAAAGGAAGCATCTGGCGTGCGCTTCTTGTAGAGTGCCGTTGCCTGATGACTCCCAATATCGCTTCTGTCAGGGGTGCAGGGCCCCCTCTGTTGAAACAACTCCCATGCGAGAGATGGTGTCCTGGGTGAAGGGGTACGTCCAGGACTCCATGAAAAGAATGGAAGCCGTCTCCCTGGCCAAGAGGCCACGGCTGGATTGCGAATGGTCCCTGCCGCCTCTGGAAAAGCTGCGCCTCAGGGATGTGGAGTCGTCTTCTAGTACGGAGGAGGAGAAGGAGATTTTTCCCCTGGACAAAATGTCCAGAGTATTCAAGACCCTAAGAATCAGAGACCGGGAAGGTGGGGAAGGCTCTAGCCGTAGGTCTCGTACCTTCAGGCCCTCTTCGGAGATGCTCCGCCTGATGGAGGGCGAATGGAGGCACCCGGAGAGATCCTTTGCGCCATCCACACGCTTCAAGGCACTTTTTCCCGTCTCTGAGAGTCAACTAAAGGCGTGGGGTCCCCCGCCAAAGGTGGACGTCGCCGTGGCCAAGTTATCAAGGCGCTCCATCCTTCCATCAGAGGACGGCTCGGGCCTCAGGAACCCCATGGATCGCCGAGTCGAAGGATCTTTGAGGCGTGTATATTCATCCGCCTCTGCCCAGGCCTCTTTGGGCATGGTCGCGAATGAGGTAGCAACTGGCTTACGCGCAGAACTGTCATCCCTGGCCAAGGACATCGATTCCGGCGTGGATCGTGATGATCTCCTCGCGGCAGTGTCCGACATCACGCTGTTGGTGGATCACCTGACAGAAGCTACCCATTTTCAGACCCGTCTGGCGGCTAGATCCATGGCACTGGCTACTGTGGCTCGCCGACCCCTATGGCTGAAGCCCTGGAAGGCTGACCTTACTTCCAAAAATAGCCTCTGTGGTCTCCCCTTTGAGCCCGGACGGCTGTTCGGAAGGGAGCTCGACCACATCATGGAAGGCTGGGCCGACTCTAAGAGCAAGAACCTGCCACAGCCCCTTGAAGGTCGGAGTACCTCCTTTCGAGGAAGAGGCACTCGAAGAGGCACCAGAGGCCAGCGGCGATCCGGGAAAGGAAGAGGTCGGGGCTCATCTCGTGGCCGTAAGAATGCCCCCTTCTAATTCCCTCTCAGTACACACCCCCCTTCCTACTCCCCCCCCCTCTCCTGGGGTGGGCGGTCGTCTTTCCCACTATGTGGAGGCCTGGCGGCAGAATATTCGGGACCCCTGGGTCATCCAGATGATCCAGGAAGGTTATAAAATTAATTTTGTTTCCCAGCCGCCAGAGAAGATGGTAAGAACCCGCCCTCTTCAGGGCCCCAAACAACTTCATCTGGAGAGATTGATTCAGGAGTACGTGGACAAGGCCGCGCTAGAGATGGTTCCTCGCGCAGAACAAGGCACAGGCGTCTACTCTCCAGTCTTCTTGGTCCCCAAGCCATCAGGCGAGTGGCGTATGATCATCGATCTCAGGTATCTGAATCACTTCATCCGCAGGCTGCGGTTTCGCATGGAAACCATAAGGTCAGTACTACCTTTCATGCACCCTGGAGATCACTTTGTCACTCTGGACCTGAAGGACGCCTACCTCCACGTACCCATCTTTCTGGCACACCGAAAGTTCCTAAGGATTGCCGTAGACATACAGGGGAAAGAGGCGCACTTCCAGTTCGCAGCCCTCCCGTTCGGCATATCCTCCGCCCCCCACACCTTCACAAAGGTCATAGCTCCGGTCGCTGCCGCCCTGCGCCTTCAAGGCATATTCATAGTCCCGTACCTGGACGACTGGCTTCTGAAGGCTCATTCAAAGGAGGTTCTTACCACGCAGGTGCAGACCGTCGTAGCTCTACTAGACAAGCTGGGGTGGCTGGTAAACTGGCAGAAGTCAGTGATGGTGCCATCAACACGAGTTCAGTTCCTGGGACTTATTCTAGACTCTCTCAACATGACGGTCTCTCTACCCTCTCCTCGCAAAAGGAAAATTGCTCGGGCGGCACATCATTTGTCTTCCACACGGAAGGTCACCATCAGGACGGCGATGAAGGTCCTCGGATTGATGTCCGCTGCCCTAGATGCAGTTCCTTGGGCCCTATGGCATATGCGCCCTCTACAGAACGAGATCTTGAGAGTCTGGAATCACAGTCCTTCAGGTTTACAGAAGCCAATCCAGTTAACCATCAGCACCCGGCAAACCTTGCCCTGGTGGACCCATCTGCGAGATGGGAAGTCCTCGGTCCAGCCCGCCTGGACCCTGTTGACTACAGATGCCTCCCTCACAGGCTGGGGAGCTCATCTGGGGGAGACCCCGGTTCAAGGTACATGGAATCAGCGGGAGAGGACGCACTCATCCAACTAGCGCGAGCTTACCGCAGTTCATCGAGCCCTTCTGTCATTTGCACCACTTCTACGAGGGAAAGCGATCAAAGTAAGATCAGACAATCTGACGACAGTCCACTATATCAACAAGCAGGGAGGAACCAGGTCCCCCTCGCTCATGCAAGTCACCAACCTGATCTTCTCCTGGGCAGAACGAAACCTCTCCCAGCTGGCCGCGGTACATATCCAGGGCCGCCTGAACATCCTAGCGGATCAACTCAGCAGAGGCCGGCCGACCGCAGGCGAATGGTCCCTGAACCAGGACATCTTCCACTACCTGACCAGGAGGTGGGGTCTCCCCGAGGTGGATCTGATGGCCACCCAACACAATGCCAAAGTAGAAAGGTTTTGCTCCCTGTACCGGGAAGACAACCCTTTGGCTGTGGATGCCCTGTCAATACCATGGAGGTTCGAACTGGCATACGTGTTCCCTCCCATCCCGATGATACCGAAGGTATTGGCGAAACTCAGGCAGGACCAGACTTCGGCAATAGTGATCATGCCGTTCTGGCCAAAAAGGGCATGGTTCACTGACCTTATCCTTATGAGTCGGGGGAACTACTGGAGGCTTCCACAAGTCAGGAACCTGGTGTCACTGAACAGTCGGCCGTGCCTGGGCCTAGACAAATTCAACCTCACTGCCTGGAGGCTAACCGCGCCATACGCGCAGACAGAGGATTGTCCCAGGGAGTGCTAAGTACCTTAGCCCATTCAAGAGCAGAGGCAACCAATCAGAGCTACCAAAGGATCGCCCGGATATTCCGAGATTGGTGTACAGGCAGCCACCGCGATCCAGACAGATATGCAGTCCTAGAGTTCTTACAGAACGGCTTGGAGAGAGGACTAGCACCTGCCACCCTCAAGGTTCAAGTGTCAGCTCTATCTGCTCTCCTGGAGACACGGTTATCACAAGATCCTCTTGTCAAACAGTTCCTTAGGGGGGCTGCCAGGCTCCGCCCCCAGGTACGGCCCCCTGTCCCCAGGTGGGACCTGGCCGCGGTTCTACAAGGGCTATGTGCGCCCCCTTTCTAACCATTATCTGAAGTGGACTGGAAGTACCTGTCATTTAAAGTGACCTTTCTGTTGGCAATAACCTCCGCCAAGAGGGTTGGCGAATTGCAGGCTCTAGCAGCCTCCGAACCTTTCATAACTTTCTTTCCTGACAGAGTACAGCTAAGGTTCGTCCCAGGATTCTTGCCGAAGGTACCCACACTTCAGAACACCAATCAAGTGATCACCCTACCGTGTTTCTTTCCCTCCCCTGCCACTGAGCAGGAGGAGAAGCTACACACACTGGATCTGGTAAGAGCACTACGTATCTACCTGGATCGTACAGCACCGTTCCGAAGATCAGAGAATCTTCTGGTTAATGTGTTTGGCCACAATAGAGGCGCTAAAGCATCAAAGGTAACCCTGTCTAGATGGATCAGAGAAGCTATCAGCTGTTCCCTACGGGCTCAGAATCTTCCTGTTCCAGATTTCCTACGAGCCCATGCCACCCGATCAGTGGCGACATCATGGGCAGAGACACGGTTCCTCTCTCTAGAGCAGATATGTGCTGCAGCCTCTTGGAGCTCACAGCTGACTTTTGCCAAACACTACAGATTGGACTGGCGTATGGCCGATGCTACAGCATTTGGGCACTCCGTCTTGGCATCAGCCTGCCAGGAGGTCCCGCCCTAGGGGAGATAATACTTGCTAAATCCCCAGTTGTGCTGCTGTTGGGCATAGGGGGAAAGAAAGATTATGAATGATAATCTGTTTTCCCTTAGCCCAAACAGCAGCACAAGGCTCCCTCCCTAAGAGGTGCTATTGTACAGATTTTGTGTATGTGTGTGTAGCTCTTGGCATAAATTGCTCTGTATATCATACTTGTTACTAACACAAGGGAGGAGCAGGTCTTCCGGCCTCTTATAGAGGTCAAAAGCTGTTAGGTAATTAAAAATTCCACCTGTCCTAACAGCTCATAGGGGCAGGAATACCCCAGTTGTGCTGCTGTTTGGCTAAGGGAAAACAGATTATCATTCATAATCTTTCTTTCTCTGCCCCAAGAACATGATTATGGGACATATCAAGTACCATACGGTGGTATAGCTTTGGCTCCACAATTTCCCCATTACTTTTTGCAACCTGATACAAGAGGTCATTATTCATAGCAAAATGTGGGAATCGGTGGTCAGCATCAGGTTCCTGAGGCACATCGATAACAACTATCACATTATCATGAGCATTAGCAAGAGTGGGATCTCTCAACTGTGCAGTACAAAAATTATCTGGTGAGATTTCTAATTCAGGTATGTTGAGCTCAGGAGCTGGAGAAGAGGCATCATCTTCCTCTCCAGCTAGGGCCTGTAACGGATATATATATATATATATATATATATATATATATATATATATATATATATACACACACACACACTGATGACCCGCTCCACTAAAGCAGAATTGCCCAGATATAAAAAAGACACAACATTCCCTTTAATGGTTTCCTGGCTTCTTGGTGGTCTAGTGTAGTAGAGTGGAGAAGAGCTGGTGCCGAGGCTTCAGGAATAGTTTCACTTCCTACCTTACAAAATTTGTATGACTTCACAATTGTTTTATATCCACTTACGAATGCATTCTTCTAAAAATGGTTTATCAGCTATTGGAAACATCCAAATAATCTAAGCAGGGTCAGACAACTGTCATAAAAAGGACCATCAGCAGCAGAACATGTTTAAAGGAATGTCATAGGACTGGATAAAGTCAATAGTTACTTGCACAAATTTATTACATTCCCTAGATGAGTCCAAGTAATAAAAAATAGTTTGAAAAGTTCACTTTTAGGTTAACCACATGGGCCATAACCTGCTATTAAAATGCTAATAGCAATGTAAATAGAAAGATACTGAGCAAAAGCTTTGATACCCATTCCATGAAATATGTATATGCATATGTACAGAGTGTTGCAACTAAGAACTAACTGTTAAGAGTATGGAATGATTGGTCGTCTTTACATTGTAGGGTACCCTGGTTATTCCAGACACTACTAGGACTCTGTACAAAATTTGAGTAAACGCCTCTTTACATGGATTGATAATCAGACAAAATCACATTCATTCATGGTTATTGCCTTGTCTGAAAATGCCATCCATTACTGAACAAAACAAGCAAATGCTTGCATATATAGGCAAAAAATTCCTTGAAGATGCCAGAACATCTCCCTTTGTAAACAAGATATGCTGTGAATAAATGCAAAGTATATAAGATAAGATAAGATAATCCTTTAATAGTCCCACATTGGGGAAATTTCAGCGTGTTACAGCAGCATAGTAATACAGATACAGGATAATACAGAGTAATATATTACAGACGTAGACACAGATAAGCTGAGAAGAGAAGATATACTAGGAGTCCATGGCAGCTAAGGAAAAACAGAAGAGAAAGAGGAAGACCTCATGGTCATCCTCATAATCATTAGTTCTCTGTGCGGAGTGCTCTTCGTTTGGTCTGATGTAGATTATACAGCCTGGTCGCGGTTGGAAGGAAGGACCTGCGATAGCGCTCCTTCTCATACTTGGGGTGAAGCAGATGGTCACTTACAGTGCTGCCAAGTCCCATCAGGATCCCATACATGGGGTGGGATTTGTTCTCCCGCATGGAGGTCACCACAGACAGTATCCTTCTGTCACCCACCACCTGTACTGGGAGTAATGATGGTATCAAAATGCTTAGATCATGAGACAGATTTACTAATTCCATCTCATTTGACGGTGAAAACTTACAAGTCTGAAAATCTACCACATTTATCAATGCCTCTCCCATTCGGCCACAGGAAAATGGCCGACCTACAGGAGCCACGAGAGAAGAAGGTGGAGGCCGTTGCTGGAGACTTTTCATACAGTATAGGGGACGCCCCCAGTGATGTTTGAGTGCTGGGAAATGCCCCCAGTGCTGCAAGAAAACTCATTTGCATAAGGAAGAAAGAAGAAATTCCTCAGGAACGGCGGTGCAGATCAGAATAATAAAGGTAAAAGAGGAATAGCCTTTCTTAAGGCTATCCCTATGTGTATTTATTGTAAGAAGGGGTTTCTAATAAAAGGATTCCTTTAAAAAATTTAACTCAAACTAGAACCAACAAATTGTGCCAAGGCATTCCACATTCTGGCTCATTTTATGCCAGAATCTACTAGAACGACCAGAGGAAATTGGCCCCAATGAGCACTGACTAACATGAAATATCGCTGACTGGTGCTTTCTTAAGTTTTCTCACTATCATACAGGAAAAACATTCTCATGGTGTGTTACACAGGGTCCAGCAAACTTCACGGACATTAAGTATCAGAAGGCCTAAAAAACCTAATTATAGATGTTCCCTTATCTTGTGAAAACCTCCAATTCTTCTACTACCACCTCCACACCATAGGTTCACACTAGCACTCTGGTCTGCATGGGGACCCAAAAGACAGACATCTGCCTGCTTAAAAAGTGGATACCTGCGGACCCCATAGCCTATAATAATAGTGATAGTAATAATAGTTTTTATACTGAAACCGGTGGTTATATTTTAGAACCCCCGCCCCTAAATGTCCCAATTTTCAAAACTGAACCCCTCAAATAATTCAAAACAGCATTTGGGAAGTTTGTTAACCCTTTAAACATTTCAGAGTTATTAAAACAATATGGAGGTAAAATTTAGACATTTAATTTTTTCCCAATAATACATTCATTTAGCCCTATAATTAACACATTCACAAAGGGTTAAAGGAGAAAATGCATCTCACAGTTTCTTATGCAATTTCTTACGAGAACAGAAATACCCCACAAATAGGTGCAAACTGATGTTTGATCACACGGCTTGGAAGGGAAGGCACAACACTGGACGTTAGAAAAGCAGATTTTGCTGGAATAGTTTTCAGGTGCCGTGTGGTTTTCCACATTTGAGGGATTACGGTGCGCACATCAGTAATGGGGTGCAGTTGTAAAGTTTGGACCTCTGTGCTCTGCCTGTGAGTGATAATTTACTTATTACTGTTGTGTGTCCAGTACCTGGTAGAACGACACTTTGTATAGACAGGAACATCTATGGTAGTTAGAGCTAATAGGAGCAGATTTTTGTTTATTGCTGAAGAGGGCTATTCTTTAAGTTTTGGACTTTAAAAACCTTGCACCCTGTTTGCACCCTACAAGCAGTGTCACAGTCTCTATCTGTTGTGAACCCGCTTTGCTTACCACTACTGACGCTAATCCTTGACACTGTCCAAGACTCCGGAAGGCAGGGTATCTAGCAGTGAAGGGGATGGGTGACTTTTAGTTGAACCCATAATTTAGACTGTTTATGAAGGTGCCAGTGGAGAATTCTGGAGGCCATGGACAACATGTAGTATAATGGACTATTTGGAGCTACTAGTCGTCCGTGTGATTTAGCCAGGGTAAGAATGTTTTTGACTATTCTTGAGGTTATAGCGTGCCAAATGAATCTAGCGATCAATGTATGAATGGAAGAGAACTGGTTTTATGTAGAGATGGGAATCATTTGGAATAACTATAGTAGCTTGGGGAGGATGTTCATTTTTGGGATATTAAAAGGACCCAGCCAGGAGAAGTCTTTGGATTCACATTTGTTTAAATCCCATCAAACATATCCTGTTGTGTTCCCATGGTTTTTATAAGTGTGTTAGCATTCAGGAAAACTCGTTTAAATTTCTCACCAGGTGGTATAGAACCCCAATGTTCCTCCATAGAATTAACTCCTGTATCTCTGATTGATGTTGGCGCCGCGGTTTCTCCAAGGGATCTCTCTCCCACATCTGAGTCACGTGCCTCAAAATTAGTGTCTTCTGGGAGAAGATCTAGAGAGAGTCCATTTGCCATGTTGAATTGAAGCTATAGCCCCAAACCATCCTGCTTTGGGCATCCTCTCCTGACTTTTCTCCCAGACGGTCGTGCCTTATCACCAAAGCTACTGATCCCTCTTCGGTGGCGTGACCCCCCCCCCCCCCCTTTCACCCAGTGCAAGGAAAAGGTTGATCAACTTTACAGGTTTGAGGAGCTCTGCAGTTGGGGACTCCTGGTTCCTGTCTACCTGGGCCTCTTGGTACCGATAGACTTGTAGAGATATCTGATATCCCCCCCAGTTAATATTTGGTTTCCATAGGCCTATCCCCTCCACTCTCACCCCCTTTGATACACCACGTATACTTGCTTGATCTAGTCTATATAGACTTATCTGTGTTTACTCAAGACTACCAATCTCCCTCCCCCATTCCCTTTTCCATTGTCTGTTGATCGTGTTTATTTAACTGGTTGATGTGATATTTAGTTTCAGTACAGTGCCCATATGTATCTCTCCCATGCCACTTTGTCACTTTTGTATGTTCTTTTATTAAAAAATGAATAAATAAATAAAGATTGAAAAAAATAAATAATTTCTGGAGTAGTGGTGTGTATTATAGTGCGTAAATATCACAGAGGGAGACATAGTCTTGGATACCCAGGTACATAATAGAGCATGGGGACCAGGAGTACGGGAAGGATGAGTGCGATCACTGAACCAGGCTGTGGTCTAAGGTAATTTAGGGTGGTGGTTTTAGTTATGTTAATCTTATATTTGCTGAAGTAGCGTTTTCAGATTAAAGGGAGGGAAGTGGCTGGCTGTGTATTGTAGAATCTTTTTAATCATGTGAATGAGATAAGATAACCCTTTAATAGTCTCACCATGGGGAAATTCAGTGTGTTACAGCAGCATGAGGTTTAACATCCTTACATGATGGGCAAGAAATCCTTGTGTATCCACTGTACCCATAACCCAACATATTTTTAGGCAAATATGTATTTTATCTTGTTGGCTGTGGGAACTGCTGACATTTCTTGTCATGCTAACCGCATAGGGGCACAGTGACCTCTTACCCAGTAGTTTAACAATAGTTTGATCAGTGGCATCCTCTGCTGGTGACTACGTGTAAATGTATACAAGCTGGAGAATCCTACTAATAAATGACATTTGTTTGCACTGCTATAGCGGCTGATCATCCATCTTCATGGATATTTGGGAAATGATGAAAGCTAGATAAACATAAATTCTATCATCTGGGTCATGATAAAGAAGTACCCTAAACAAGGGCAAATGGATCTACATGCATTGGTAACGTGCACTCCTTGAACCCTGAACTTTTGCTTTAAACAGACATTTTGTGGGTAAACTTTGTAAATAGACTTGATTATAACTATCTGAATGTTTTATGTAACACTCACTATGCAGACATACATATCTCCATGGTAACAGACTACGAACGCCATATGTTGTGAATTGCAAGTTAGGGAATATTAACTAAAAGGAGCCTGTCAGGTCTATTTCAGACACTAAACCGGTGAACCTGGAGATGTACACCCCAGCCTCACTGCAGAAGTGCTTGAGGTACGGGGCATGCGCACTGAAGCTGTACTGTACTCTCCTGGCTTCACTGAAGAACTGCGCCGGAGCTAGGAGTACAGAGGCAGGGTAAGTATAAAGCTGTTTTATTTGTAATGCGGCATTGGATTGCATTATAATGGGGCAATATGGGACACTAAACCCCAGGTCCATAATGGCCTGTGGGTCATTTAGTGTCCAAAATCGACCTGATAGATTCCCTTTAAATGCACTGGAAACAAAAAAAATGATGGAAACAAAATATGGATTGTGAATGAGACCTAAGGCTATGTGCACACGTACAAGCGCATAAGCTGGGTCAATGGTGAAATGTTATGGACATCATATGGATGGTATCCGCATATCTCTCAACTGTCCCGGATTCCAGGTCCTGTCCCAGTTGGCAGGAGGTATGTCCTAGTTTCAACTCATCTGCATCCTCACAAATGAGTTGCATACAATGGTAAAGCTGGGAGCTGTCTGCTCCCTGTTGTACCATTCAGCCAGGTGCCAGCTAATATACAGTGGACAGAGCTTTCTGCTTCCGGCCCAGTATTGTGCACAGGACAGGCGCCAAAAGTTGCTCCATGCAGCTTATAGGTCAAAAGGGCCAGGTGTCAGCCCCTTACAGATCAGGTATTTATGGTCTATCCTGAGGATAAACCATAAAAAAACATCTGTCTGGACAACACCTTTCGGCTGAGGGCTCCAAGTTGTGGAAATGCAGCTTTTTTTGTTGCAGATTTTGTTGTGTTTTTTTATAACCAAAGCCAGGAGTGGATTGTGCAGAGGAGAGAAGTATAAGAACTTCCTTAGTAAGATGCAAACAGGAAAGTAGGTCCGCAGTCCTTTTCGGATATGTTTAAAATTTAACTTTTAATCCATAGTTAAAAAGTACAGATTTCCAGATAGAAGTCAAAAAATAAAGTTCCAAAGTGAAGAAAAAGTTAGGAAAATACACACATAGTGATTAAAAAGTATGGAACGCCGACGCGTTTCGAGGTAGAACTACCTCTTACTCATGGCAGGTCTAAACTGACTCTAACGGTTTCTGTTCATATATCCGCTTTAATTAAATAGCTTATGCGTTGCACCTGTGTTTGTATACGGTTTCAATGGTATCCACCCTTTTTACCAAACTGAAGCCTCAAGTTAAGGACAGAATAAACATACATATATACATCAATAATAAAAATATGTATATAATAAATATATGTAAAACCATTGGTTTCTGCGTAAAAATACAATTATAATTCCATGTCCACAATAAGAACTCCTGTGTTCATCTTGAACTACGATTCCCTTAGTTCTCCTGGGTTAGGTCACCTGATTTATGATACTCGAATGTACTCTAATTCGTACATGGTATTCCCTACTTGGTTTTAACTAAATTAATAGCGCCAGAGACCACGTAAACTATCATAATTACCGTTGAATGATATTAATTTCATATTCCATATAACTACAGGATTATAATTACCTGTCCCCCTTCTCTTCCGCCACCGTTATGTTCCTATGCACTACAATTCCCATAATCCTTGGAGTTTACCCACGTGACCAATACTAACCAATCCTGGTTCTTAAGAGGTTGTATTGATAGCAGTGATGTGTTCTCAAACACTACAATTCCCATGAACCTTAGAGTTGAATCACGTGACCAATATTGGCCAATCCTGGTTCCTAAAGGGCCATAATAACGGCAATGATATATTCAATCCTAGGGTAAAAAAGGTTTAACATTATGATCTCAATAAATGTAAGTAAGATCCGTTTTTATATTAAGTCCAAATGGTGTTCTACAATTAAATTTTAATATATAAAAGGCTTCCCTTTTTAGCAACATATCCCTATGATTACCTCCCCGTTCAGATTTTTTCACATTCTCTATGCCAAAGAATTTCATTGTTTGGACATTACCTTGATGTTTATTTGAGAAGTGTCTCGAGGCTCCCGACATACCCTGTGTCTCAGATTTCCCACTGTCCCTGATATGTTCCATAATTCTGGTGCCCAATTTGCGATTGGTGCATCCAATATAATCCAATTCACATTCTGTACAGCGAATGCAGTAAATTACTGATGTTGTAGTGCAGTCTATGTGGTCTTTTATAACCATATTAAATTCTGGGGCACTGCTTCTAACTTCTTTTGTACTATACATCTTATCACATGTTTTACATCTCAATTTCTTACATTTGTGGGATCCTATTTCTCCTTCTCTACTCATGGTGGCTTCTCTCTCACCTTTCAGATAACTTGGAGAAAGTATATTCCCCAAGGTTCTGCTTTTTCTGGCCACGAATTGTACCCCGTTATCTAGGATCTCATTAGTAACACTGTCCAATTGCAGGATGGGTACATTTTTAAGCACCATTTTTCTTATTTGATTAAATTGGGGGCTATAGGCAGTGCTAAAAGTGATTTTATCCTCTTTCTTTCCTTCTTTATTCCTTCCCTCTAAAAGGCTTTTTCTATCCCTCTTCTCAACCTTTTTTGCGGCTCTTTGTAATACCCAATTGGGATACTTACGTTCCCTAAACCTCTTGAGTGTTTCTCTGCTTTTTTCTGTAAATTCTTTCTCGTCACTGCAGGCTCGCTTAGTTCTTATCAATTCACCCACTGGTACTCCTTTAATTGTGTGACGTGGGTGGCAACTGTCGGCTCTGAGGATGGTATTCCCTGCACTGGGCTTCCTATACAGGGAAGTTGTCACTTTACCATCCTCGAATGAACCTCTGAGACTGACGTCTAAAAAGTCAATTGTGACTTTATTTTGTGCAAAGGTGAATTTAAGGCTATATTCGTTACTATTTAAATACTCTATGAACTCTGGTATGGGCGCTACATCTCCGACCCACACAATTAGTAGGTCGTCGATGTAGCGCCCATACCAGAGAAGGGACGACAGGAAAGGATTCCTGTCTGTAAATATATATCTCTCCTCCCAATGGGATAGGAACAGATTTGCCAGAGAGGGTGAAAACGGGGCGCCCATGGGCGCCCCGCATAACTGCAGATAGAAACTATTGCAAAAAAGGAAAAAATTGTGCCTAAGTAAGTAATTTGTAACGGCAATAATGTACTCACAAACTGGGGCTGTGAAAGTACTGTATTTGTATAGGTGCATAGCTAGTGCTTCCAACGCACCTGTATGAGGGATGCTTGGGTATAAAGCACATATATCGCTTGTCACCCAACAGTAATTTTCTTGCCACTGAAATTCTTCAAAGCATTTTAATATCTCACGACTATCCTTAATATGTCCTGCCGTTCTAGCTACCAGGGGTTGAAGGATACCGTCCAACCATCCCCCAATCCTTTCATTAAGTGAGTTGTTACTTGAGATGATTGGACGTAGTGGTGGTGGTAGTACATTCTTATGAAGCTTGGGTAGCCCGTAGAAAATTGGAGTTGTTGGTGTACTATTAAACAGATAATCTCCCTCTATTTTACTGAAAACTCCTAGTGCTATCCCTTCTTCTATTAATGTTTTGAGAATAGGACTGTATTCAGACGTTGGATCATACGTCAATTTCTTATATGTTTTGATATCTTCTAAGATTGAATTACAGCTGTTCTCATAGTCTTTTCTATTTAGAACTACTGTTTTCCCACCTTTGTCCGATTTTTTGATAACCAAGTTATTGTTGTTCTTTAACTCCTTAAGGGCCACTGATTCCTGATGGCTTAAATTAAATGTTTTTTTTGTAGTTTTTAATTCCTCATTTAGTTTTTTCAACTCCTCCTCCATTTTATTTTGAAAACATATAAAATTATCAGCTCTAGACTTAATAGGGTAGTATTTAGGATTCATTCTTTTTACCGGAATGGAATCTTTAGTTTTTATATAATCCGTCTCTTCATATAAGAACTTCCTATATATTTCCCATTCCTTCTGTAGCCATTCTTGGCTTTGGCTCAAAAAACCACAAAATCTGCAACAAAATAAATTGTGTTTCTGTAACGTTCTCTTAAATGTTTTCTTTTGCTGGAAGTCCTCACTAACTCAGGTAGTCATGTTCAGAGGGTATAAAACAACAGAGCTGCAGGACCAAACCGCGCTGGAAGACAATGGGGACAGGAGAGTAACTTTCCGTTATTTTTTTTTTCACCTGCCCCAGCCTAATTTTAAAAAAAAACAAAGAAATTGTTATCCTGGATAACCCCTTTAATGTACCCCAGGAGATTAGCCCCCATCACTGACCCCCTCCCCTTTCAATATAATGGTCCCATCAATGCTCCCAATACAGTATAGGGGAACAGTGGAGGGGCCACTGTATGGGGGGGTGGGGTGGCTAGAATCCTATCTAATTTGCCTGTACAGTTTTGGAAATTACAGCGGATCTGCTGCACATATTTTAATGCAAAATTGGGATGTGATGGGGGCTCCATGTGGAGAAAACCAATGGAAAAAAATGGCATTCTTGAAAATACCATCCACACGCGGTGGAAAAATACATCCAGCAGACTCACTGCGATTTCTAAACCCATTGCGGTTTTGAAAATTGCAGCATGTCAATAATATGGAAACCATCAGTGTTTCCTTAGGTATAAGTGTATTGAAAACAGAAATTCCCAGGGGAAACCTCTTTGGACTATTTGTGAAAAGCGCTGCAGGAATAACCACAATGTTACAGCCACTGTTTATCCTGCAGAGTTTTTTTTTTGCTGCAACCCGCTACGTGGGGTCTTACTCTTAATAAAGGCCAAGTGCCACTTTAATTAAATTAATTGACTCTCTGACATAAATACTGTGCCCCTAATGACCCGTTATATAAAAGACTACCCCCTTATGTTCATAATGCCTCCTAATATAAATGATGCCCCCAATAGCCCCTTATAACTTCCCCCCTTATATTCATAATACCCCGTAATAACCCTTATATAATTTATCCCCTTTATGTTCATAATGTCCCTTATATTAATGACCCCCCCATAATGCCCCCTAATGATTCTTCCCTTATAGTTATAATTCCCCCCTTATTCTAGTAATATACCCACAACTGCACTAAAAAAACAAACAAAAAAATCGTTATAATTAACCTACCTGCGATCCTGATAACTGAAGCGGCCGCCTCCTCCCTGTTCATGCACAGGACGTTTGTGTCACAGGACAGGAGGGTGCGATGTTGTGATTTCATCGCTCCGCCCGTGCTGAGAAGCAGACATCTGTCTGTGGTCTTGGGGTCTTGTAAACCGCAGGCCTGTGTTGACTAGCTGTTTACAATACTGTTAAGTTGCAGGATACGTTTAAACTAGTTTGGGGTCTGCATACACCGATCTAGTTAGAAATACAGGATAACATTTGATAACATTTAGTCACTTACAGGTGACGTCTCTGACTAATTTTTCACATTGCTCTTCTCTTTCATCTGGACCGCCATGACTTCTTCCAGTCTCTCTAAAGTTTGCAGCACACACATTTTAGGCTCCTCACTTATCCAGCCATTTGACCCACATTGTCCTCACCTGCACACCCATCCTAATGCTACCCCCAATTATAAACTATGTAATCTAACCCCCCATAATGAATAATACCCCCAAGTGCATTCTTTAAATTAATAACTTCCCTGTGTACCCCTTGTTAATAGTGCCTCTTATTAATAATGCCCCAGGTTTTTCCTAATCAAAAGGTAAACAAAAGGTAAAAAAAAATTAGTGAGGTTCCAATACCCGAGACCCCCACTGATAGTCCAGTGCTGCCTCCATCCTCTTCAGGAACCAGCCTCTACGCATCATCTTCCGGCCTGGCTTTCAATCTTCTACGCATGCGCAGTCGGCTCTGCCAGCTGGCCTTGGCGATTTTTTTTGTGGCCGCTTACTACAAGAGCTCGTGTATGCGGCCACAAAAAAATGGCCGCACGCAGATGCAGTCTGCTCTGCCCGATCCCCGCTGGCAAAGCCGACTGCGCATGTGTAGAAGATTGAAAGCCAGGCTGGAAGACACCGCATAGAGGCCAATTCCTAAAGAAGATGGAGGCGGCGCTGGAGAGTTCTCTTGCAGCATTGGGGACGCCCCCAGTGCTGTTTGAGCGCTGGGGCCCGCCCCCAGTGCTGCAATAGAACTAATTTGCATAAAGACGGAAAACAGAATATCTAGCGAACGGTGAATAAAGATGGCACATAGGAGCATTATTATATTAAAAAGGCACACACGGGCAGGGCCGGCTCCAGGTTTTTATGGGCCCTTTGGCGACAGAGCCTCAGTGGCCCCCCTTGTAAAGGAGGTGGGGGAGTCGAGACACTGTGCGTTGCAGATGAAGGGAGTGACGTCACGCAGGAGTGTGGCGTCACCAACGCCATACCTCCCAACTTTGAAAGAGTAGAAAGAGGGTCAAGTTTAGCTCCACCCACTTTTATGTTGACTCTGCCCATTCTCATTCATTTATCATGTGCTCCCACACAGTATAATCCTCCTACAGTCACCCGTAAATTATATGCCCCCCCTCCATCTCTCCCCCAGTTATAAACCCTTCCTCTGCCCCCAGTTTCATGTCCCCACCCTCCATCTCTGTTCCCAGTTTCATGCCGTTCTCCCGCTTCATCTGCCCACAGTTTTATGTCCCCTGTCTCTGCCCCAGTGTCATGCTGTTCCACCCCCCATCTGCCCCAGTGTCATGCCGTTCCCCCCTCCCCTTCATTTGCCCCCCAGTTTCATTGGACCCCCTCCATCTCTGTCCCCAGTTTCATGCCGTTCCCCCCCCCTTCATCTGCCCACAGTTTCATGTCCCCCCGTCTCTGCCCCAGTGTCATGCCGTTTCCCCCACTTTCATCTTCCCCAGTGTCATGCCGTTCCCCCCTCCCCTTCATTTGCCCCCCAGTTTCATGGGCCCCCTTCATTATGTTCCACCTTAATGTTTAATACAAAACAAACACACTCACCTTCCATCGCTCCCCTGCCGCTCCTCTCTCCGCTCTCTCACTCCATTCACATAGTTGTAGGCGCGATGACGTCATCACATCGCGCCTACACATGCAAGCCAGGCCGCAGCATTAAAGTAGGAGCTGAGCTCACAGCTCCTGCTTTAAAGGGGCTCTATCAGCAAAATCATGCTGATAGAGGCCCACATATGCGTGAACAGCCTTTAAAAAGGCTATTCAGGCACGCTGTTATATTAAACTACCCCCCCCCCCCCCCGTTTTAAAATAAAACCCTAAAAAAGAATGTTATCTACTTACGCATCGTGCACGCTGGGAGGGCATTCAGGGTGTGTCTTCATCTTCATCCACACCTCTTGTTCCTCCAATGTCCTCAGGTCCCGTCCTCCTCCGGCGCTCGCGAGCGGACACTGATATAAAAAAATGGCCTGGGCGCCTGCGCAGTAGCATGCGGCTTCTACTACGGCTACTGCGCAGGCGCCCAGGCCATTTTTTTTTTAATCAGTGTCAGTTCGCGAGCGCCGGAGGAAGACAGGACCGGAGGACATCGGAGGAAGAAGAGGCGTGGATGAAGAAGACGGTGCACCCTGAATGCCCGCCTACAGTGCACGATCCGTAAGTAGATCACATTCTTTTTTAGGGTTTTATTTTAAAAGGGGGGGGGGGGGTAGTTTACTATAACTTTTACGGTGACTGAATAGCCTTTTTAAAGGCTATTCACGCATATGTGGGGCTCTATCAGCATGATTTTGCTGATAGAGCCCCTTTAATCGCCTATGTATTCAGCTCATCAGTGTCCGTCGGACGCCGATGAGCTGAAATCGGGACAGGCAAGTTCTGGGGCGGGCAAGGGGGCCCCCAGAGGATCTGTGGGCCCCGGCACTTGCCCGACTATGCCGTGCACTGACGCCGGCCCTGCACACGGGTATTATTCATTTCCAGGGGATTTCATATCATATATTTTCTAATTGGGGGCAGCAGGATGGAGATTTTATGTAGTTGAGGACAATATGGTTGGGTGCCTGGAAAAGTGAGGAGCCAAAAATGTCTGTCTTACAGACTTTACAGAGACTGGAAGAAGTGATCATGGTGGTCCAGATGGAAGAGATGATAAATGCAAACAGTCAGAGACGTCAACTGTAAGTTACAACACTACTCCTGTACTGTATTTACCTAACTGGCCTTCACAGCCCTGTTTAGAGCCACTATCTACCAGGATACGCTCACCGTATAGTGATAGTGTTGGTATACCTGAGTTGGGGACTCACTTGGATGTGTTCAACCCCCTCCCCACCTGCGCTGAACCCCTAGCTACTCCTCTGCTATACATATATAATGGGATCTATAGGGATGTGCCAAATAATAGATCCATCTCCCGCTTACTTTCTATTTTTTTGTTTCTAGAACACAGGTGTGAACGCAGCCTAAATGATAAATGACATAACCATTTATCTGATGTGTGTTATTGGTTTCCTGGTTACTGTGGACCTATCTGTACTAAAAGAAGACAGTCAGCATGCAGGATTTACAAAATATATCAGGAAATGAGAAAGAAATTTATGAACAAACTGCAAATAAGTTTTAGAATAGTTCTCCCAGGACTGTCTGCCACTGTTGGGAGAGGGAGATACTGTCACATTGTAGCAAAAATGTTGGTAATGACATGGTTACATCGCCCCCTATAGGACATCTGTGCTGACAGTTTATAACACTCCATTACAAAACCTGAACATTTACTTGGTAACTGGCTCACAAAGCTGTCATACTACACAGCGGCCACTAGATGGAGCCGCTGCCTAACTTTACTCTCTCCATACCTGGAATAGCAGCTCTGCATCCTCCTGGCTGGATTCTCCTATTCGCGCCAAGTAGTATTTATATAGGCATTGTATGAACCAGTGCAGTGTGAAGGTGAAAGGGAAAAGGACAGCATACTTCCAACAGGCCCGAGGGGTCAGACAAGGCTGTAGCCTGAGCCCAACGCTCTTCAACATCTACATCAATGAACTGGCTACAGCCCTGGAGGCCTCACCAACCCCAGGCCTCATTCTGAACAACTGTAAGGTGAAGTTCCTGCTATACGCCGACGACCTCCTACTCCTGGCCCCCACCGAGAAAGACCTCCAAGAAAGCCTGTCAGTGCTTGAAAAATTCAGCACCACATGGGCCCTACCCATCAACCAGAAGAAGACCAAAGTCATGGTATTTCAGAAGAAGGGCCACAATAAAGCCCCCACCCCACAACTCACACTGAACGGCTCCACACTGGAGAAAACCAACAGCTACACCTACCTGGGGCTGGAGCTCAGCCAATCAGGAAGCTTCAAAGCAGCAATAGAAACCCTGAAAGCAAAAGCCTGCAGAACCTTCTATGCCATCAGAAGACAACTGTACCACCTCAAACCACCGGTGAGGGTCTGGCTGAAGATATTTAACACAGTCATCGCTCTGATCCTTCTCTATGGCAGTGAGGTTTGGGGCCCAGCCAACTACCCAGACCAGACAAAATGGGACTCTAGCCCAACAGAGACCTTCCACCTGGAGTTCTGCAAATACCTGCTCCATGTCCGTCGCAACACCTCCAACATGGCCGGCAGGGCAGAGCTAGGCAGACTCCCCCTATGGCTCACCATACAGAAGAGGGCGCTAGCTTTCCAGGCGCACATCCAGGGGAGCAACCCCGACTCCTACCACCACCAAGCATGGCTAAGCCACAGAGACCTGAGCAAACCCAACACCCCCCAACCAATCAACACTCAACCACCAAACCAAAAACACCAATAGATGATAACCAAGGCCGAAATAAAGGCGACCACAGAGAGCGGTACATAGAGGAATGGAGAAACGAAATAAATAACTCCAAGAAACTCACCGTGTACCAATCCCTACAAAGGGACTACACCATGGCCACCTACCTGGAGAGAATACGCCACCCTAAACACAGACAAGCGCTGAGCTGCTACAGACTGAGCGCCCACAACCTAGAGATAGAGACGGGGCGATACAGGCAGACGTACAAGCCACGGGAGAACAGACTGTGCCAGCACTGTGACCAGGGGGCCCTAGAAGAAGAGACCGACTTCCTGCTACACTGCACCAAATACTCAGCTGTGAGGGCCGTCTACTACCAAAGACTCTCTCCCCACATCCCAGACTTCACATCTGCAGATGAGAAAAGGAAACTCTACATGCTACTGGGAGAAGAAAAGGCCACTGTGGAGATCGCTGCCCAATACGTGTCCAGCTGTCACCAAACAAGAGGAAGATGAGACGCATGGACTATCAAACCATCCATTCCCCATGGACTATTAAACCCCCCTAAGCCCCCATCACCTGTTTACCCCATACCCTGCTTTGGCAACACCAAAAGTTCTATTCTTTGGTAATGCTAATAAAGCTCATTTGTATCTTATATCTTGATATGAGCCAGTAGACGTGTCTACTGTGCGCAGTGTCATCAAGAAGTTTAAAGCCCATGGCACTGTGGCTAACCTCCCTAGATGTGGACGGAAAAGAAAAATTGACGAGAGATTTCAACGCAAGATTGTGCGGATGGTGGATAAAGAACCTCGACTAACATCCAAACAAGTTCAAGCTGCCCTGCAGTCCGAGGGTACAACAGTGTCAACCCGTACTATCCGTCGGCGTCTGATTGAAAAGGGACTGTATGGTAGGATACCCAGGAAGACCCCACTTCTTACCCAGAGACATAAAAAAGCCAGGCTGGAGTCTGCCAAAACTTACCTGAGAAAGCCAAAAACGTTTTGGAAGAATGTTCTCTGGTCAGATGAGACAAAAGTAGAGCTTTTTGGGAAAAGGCATCAACATAGAGTTTACAGGGGGAAAAAAAAAAAAGAGGCCTTCAAAGAAAAGAACACGGTCCCTGCAGTCAAACATGGCGGAGGTTCCCTGATGTTTTGGGGTTGCTTTGCTGCCTCTGGCACTGGACTGCTTGACTGTGTGCATGGCATTATGAAGTCTGAAGACTACCAACACATTTTGCAGCATAATGTAGGGTCCAGTGTGAGAAAGCTGGGTCTCCCTCAGAGGTCATGGGTCTTCCAGCAGGACAATGACCCAAAACACACTTCAAAAAACACTAGAAAATGGTTTGAGAGAAAGCACTGGAGACTTGTAAAGTGGCAGCAATGAGTCCAGACCTGAATCCCATAGAACACCTGTGGAGAGAGCTCAAAATGGCAGTTTGGAGAAGGCCCCCTTCACATCTCAGGGACCTGGAGCAGTTTGCCAAAGAAGAATGGTCTAAAATTCCAGCAGAGCATTGTAAGAAACTCATTGATGGTTACCGGAAGCGGTTGTGTGCAGTTATTTTGTCTAAAGGTTGTGCTACCAAGTATTAGGCTGAGGGTGCCAATACTTTTGTCCGGACCATTTTTGGAGTTTTGTGTAAAATGATCAATAATTTGACTTTTTTTTCATTCTCTTTTGTGTTTTTTCATTGCAAGCAAAATAAATGAAGATATTAATACCAAAGAGTTTGTGCTTGCAATCATTTTCTGGAAGAAACTGAGTATTATCTGACAGAATTGAGGGGTGCCAATACGTTTGGCCAACACTGTACCTGTAGTAACTGCAGAATACACCAAGACCATGAACCTACCTGCATCAACTCCATTTTAGTCAATTCTGTAGTGTGTGGGGAAGGTAGCTTGGTAGAAGCAATGATGTGGACCCAAACAGTCAAGACAGGGACACAAACTATGCAGTAAACATGTTTATTTAGAAAAAAAAAACAAAAAACAGGAAAAAAAATAAACCATCACTTCAGGCACAAATGAGCAAAACAAAATACTCCTTTTGGATTCATTTTTTTTTGGATGTTGCTGTTTTTTCAATCAGGAGTTATTAAAGGCTTAGCCCTGGTTCACATCTGCATTAAGTATTCCATTCGGGGATTCAGCATGAACGGAATACCGAACGCATTGAAAGCGGTGAGTTTATGAAAGCACACGGACCCCATACACTATAATGGGGTCCGTGTGTTTTCCACACGAGTCATGCGGAGAGGAAAGTAGTTCATAAAGTACTTTTCTCTTTGCATGTTTCGTGCGGACAGCGCTTGGAAAACACACAGACCCCATTAAAGTCTATGGGGTCTGTGTACTTTCATAAGCTCACCGCTTTCAATGCGTTCGGTATTCCATTCGGGAGGGTTTCCATGCAGACTCCCAAACGGAATACCAAACGCAGATGTGAACCAGGCCTAAGTTTTATTTTTTTAGTCTTCGCAGTGCTGAATTTTGTTTTTCTTCTTAATATACCTGCTGTTGCTATTGCCTTCGGGCTGAGAGGTGTTTTTCCTGTGCCCTGGAAGATGTTTTTTTTTATCCATATTTTTCAATTCCTAGATATTTAAGGGCTTTTCAAAACAAAATACAGCCTTAACTTAATAACCCCAAATATACATGTGGCTTACTACCAGCCACATGAAAAAACAAGCACAATTTGGTCTCACCGGACTCAGGGTTACAGGACAGACCCAGACACTTCCTCTCCTCCCAGGATCTGCCCTGAAGTGCAGGCTCTGCAGACTTTTATGACCCAATAACAAGCCTATGACCCACACCTGGGTCTGAAACCTATTCCAGACCCGCACTGGACCACACATAAGCGCAAATGCACACAGAGTTTTTTGGTGAGGATTTTGACGCTGAATCCACCTTCAAAAAACGCCTCACCATAGAGTTCTATGTATTCCACTAGCTTTTTTTTTTTTTTTTTTTTTTTCCTAGTGGATTTTTTCCACTAGTGGAAAAAAAAGTGACATGACCTTTCTTCAGGCAGATTCTGCCTGAAAAAAACCAACAGGAGTCAATGGAGGTGGAAAAAAGTGCTAGCGGTTTTTGCAAGGTCCATACAGTGTGCTGGAGGAAAAAAACAAAAAAAAAAAAACGTCAAAAAATATGCTCCAAAAACCGCTTCAAAAAAACATTTCCTAATTCCTGAAGTGGATTTTTTCCTTCCCAAAAACTACGTGTGCATTGACCCTAAGTCAGGAATTTGGGGCTGATATAGCAGCACTCCAGCACTTTGTCTTTCACCTTCTTACAAGTGAGAAAGCTAGAATGGAGTTACTGTAAGGACCTACCTATAGTGACTACAGAATACACCGAGACCATGAAACTACCTGCAGTATCTCCATTCTAGGCAGGTCTGTAGTGAGACAGCTAGAATGGAGTTGCTGTATGGAGAAAACCTGAAACTATATGTAAATATAAATACATATGGCACTCATAAATAAAATGTGCATATATAAATTATACATATAATTTGTGAGTGATCTAGATATATAATCTGTGATATATATCTCCCTATCTTATAAAAATGAATTTCTGTCTGTCTGTCTGTCTGTCCGTCTGTCTGTACTCTAATGCGAACCAAACGACTGGACCGATCTTCACCAAATTTGGTACAGAGATACTTCAGGTATCCGGTAAGGTTTAAGACGAGACTCCAACTCGCTCGGACGTACCGTTGCAGAGATACAGCATTGCAAACACAGTGCCCCCCCCCCCCCTTAGCCAATACAAACCTGCAAGTCTTTCACTCATATTTCAACTGCAATACACACGGTCACTCCACATGCACAATACAACACTGATATCCAAACTGAGATACACGCATCAGAGGATTAGATACACAGATCAGCACACAGTATCACATGCCAGAGGATTAGATACACGGGTCTGCACACAGTCCCACACACCAGAGGATTAAATACGCATTTCTGCACACAGTTCCACACACTGAAGGATTTGATACGTGCATCTGCACACGGTTTCACATGCCGAAGGATTAGATACAGGCGTCTACACACAGTTCCACACTCCAGAGGATTAGATACGTGCGTCTGCACACATTTGTACACGCCATAAGATTAGATACATGCGTCTGCACACAGTTCCACATTCCAGAGAATTAGATATGCGCGTCTGCACACAGTTCCACATTCCAGAGGATTAGATACGCACATCTGCACACAGTTGTACATGCCATAGGATTAGATACACGCGTCTGCACACAGTACCACATGCAGTAGGATTAGATACGCGCGTCTACACATAGTTCCACACGCCAAAGGATTAGATATCCACGTCTGCACACAGTACCACACGGGGGAGGATTAGATACGCGCGTCTACACACAGTACCACATGCCATAGGATTAGATACGCGCATCTGCACACAGTACCACATGCCGGGGGATTGGATACACGCGTTTACACACAGTTCCACACGCCGTAGGATTAGATAGGCGCCTCTTCACACAATACCACACAGGGGAGGATTAGATACACGTGTCTTCACACAGTTGTACACGCCATAGGATTAGATACACGTGTCTGCACACAGTACCACATGCCATAGGATTAGATACGCGCATCTACACACAGTACCACATGCCGTAGAATTAGATACACGCGTCTACACACAGTTCCACACTCCAGAAGATTAGATGCGTGCGTCTGCACACAGTTGTACACGCCATAGGATTAGATACATGCGTCTGCACACAGTACCACATGCAGTAGGATTAGATACGTGCGTCTACACAAAGTTCCTCACGCCGAAGGATTAGATACACGCCTCTTCACACAATACCACACAGGGGAGGATTAGATATGTGTGTGTGCACACAGTACCACACTTTGGAGGATTAGATACATGCCTCTGCACACAGTACCACAAGCCAGAGAATTAGATACGCGTCTCAGCACACAGTATCACACGGGGGAGGATTAGATATGCGCGTCTGCACACAGTACCACACGGGGGAGGATTAGATACGCGCGTCTGCACACAGTACCACACGGGGGAGGATTAGATACGCGCGTCTACACACAGTACCACATGCCATAGGATTAGATACGCGCATCTGCACACAGTACCACATTACGGGGGATTGGATACGCGCATCTACACACAGTTCCACACGCCGTAGGATTAGATATGCGCCTCTTCACACAATACCATACAGGGGAGGATTAGATACACGTGTCTTCACACAGTTGTATACGCCATAGGATTAGATACACGGGTCTGCACACAGTCCCACACACCAGAGGATTAAATATGCACTTCTGCACACAGTACCACATGCCATAGGATTAAATACGTGCGCCTGCACACAGTTCCACACTCCAGAGGATTAGATACACAGATCAGCACACAGTATCACACGCCAGAGGATTAGATACACGGGTCTCCACACAGTCCCACACACCAGAGGATTAAATACGCATTTCTGCACACAGTTCCACACACTGAAGGATTTGATACATGCGTCTGCACACGGTTCCACATGCCGAAGGATTAGATACAGGCGTCTACACACAGTTCCACACTCCAGAGGATTAGATACGTGCATCTGCACACATTTGTACACGCCATAGGATTAGATACACGCGTCTGCACAGAGTACCACATGCCGTAGGATTAGCTACATGCGTCTACACACAGTTCCACATTCCAGAGGATTAGATACGCGCGTCTGCACACAGTTGTACACGCCATAGGATTAGATACACGCGTCTGCACACAGTATCACATGCAGTAGGATTAGATACGCGCGTCTACAAATATTTCCACACGCCAAAGGATTAGATACACGCCTCTTCACACAATACCACACAGGGGAGGATTAGATACGTGTGTGTGCACACAGTACCACACTTTGGAGGATTAGATACATGTCTCTGCACACAGCACCACAAGCCAGAGAATTAGATACGCGTGTCAGCACACAGTATCACATGGGGGAGGATTAGATATGCGTGTTTACACACAGTACCACACGGGGGAGGATTAGATACGCGTGTCTACACACAGTACCACATGCCATAGGATTAGATACGCGCATCTGCACACAGTACCACATGCCGGGGGATTGGATACACGCCTCTACACACAGTTCCACACGCCGTAGGATTAGATACGCGCCTCTTCACACAATACCACACAGGGGAGGATTAGATACACGTGTCTTCACACAGTTGTACACGCCATAGGATTAGATACACGCATCTGCACACAGTACCACATGCCGTAGGATTAGATACACGAGTCTACACACAGTACCACATGCCTTAGGATTAGATACACGCGTCTGCACACAGTACCAAATGCCGTAGGATTAGATACGCACATCTACACACAATACCACATGCCATAGGATTAGATACACGTGTCTGCACACAGTACCACATGCCGTAGGATTAGATACGTGCATCTACACACAGTTTCACATGCCGTAGGATTAGATACGCGCCTCTTCACACAATACCACACAGGGGAGGATTAAATACGTGCGTCTGCACACAGTACCACACGCCAGAGGATAAGATAAGCGCGTCTGCACACAGTACCAAATTTCCGTAGAATTAGATACGCACGTCTGCACACAGTTCCACATGCCGTAGGATTAGATATCCACGTCTACACACAGTTCCACATGCCGTAGGATTAGATACGCGCCTCTTCACACAATACCACACAGGGGAGGATTAGATACGTGTGTGTGCACACAGTACCACACTTTGAAGGATTAGATACATGTCTCTGCACACAGTACCACACGCCAGAGTATTAGATACGCGCATCTGCACACAGTACCGCACGCCAGTGTCATTAGATATGCGCGTCTGCACACAGTTTCACTTACTGGAGGATTAGATATGCGCCTCTTCACACAATACCACACGGGGAGGATTAGATATGTGCATCTGCACACAGTACCACACCAAAAAGGATTGGATACTTGCATCTAAACACAGTACTACATGGGGAAGGATTAGATACAGCTTTACTCCAGGTATCCATAACAACTGATCACAGGTTTTTCACTGACATCCAAAATGAGATACACATAATCACATGACGCTTATGGACATACACACAAACAACATACAAAATACACCAGTGCAAAATTGGACAATTCTTATGGGGCCACTACACAAACATAACATGTAATATACCCGTGCGAAGCCGGGTCCTCCCTCTAGTCTCCCTATATTATAAAAATGAATTTCTGTCTGTCTGTCTGTCTGTGCTCTAATGCGAACCAAACGACTGGACCGATCTTCACCAAATTTGGTACAGAGATACTTCAGATATCCGGGAAGGTTTAAGACGAGACTCCAACTCGCTCGGACGTACCGTTGCTGAGATACAGCATTCCAAACACAGTGCCCCCCCCCTTAGCCAATACAAACCTGCAAGACTTTCACTCATATTCCAACTGCAATACACACGGTCACTCCACATGCACAATACAACACTGATATCCAAACTGAGATACACGCATCAGAGGATTAGATACCCAGATCAGCACACAGTATCACACGCCAGAGGATTAGATACACAGGTCTGCACACAGTATCACACGCCAGAGGATTAGATACACGGGTCTGCACACAGTCCCACAAACCAGAGAATTAAATACGCACTTCTGCACACAGTTCCACACACTGAAGGATTTGATACACGTGTCTGCACACGGTTCCACATACCGAAGGATTAGATACAGGAGTCTACACACAGTTCCACACTCCAGAGGATTAGATACGCGCGTCTGCACACATTTGTACACGCCATAGGATTAGATACACGCGTCTTCACACAGTTCCACACTCCAGAGGATTAGATACGCGCGTCTGCACACATTTGTACACGCCATAGGATTAGATACACATGACTTCACACAGTACCACATGCAGTAGGATTAGATACGTGCGTCTACACACAGTTCCACACGCCGAAGGATTAGATACGCACCTCTTCACACAATACCACACAGGGAAAGATTAGATACGTGTGTGTGCACACAGTACCACACTTTGGAGGATGAGATACATGCCTCTGCACACAGTACCACAAGCCAGAGAATTAGATACGCGTCTCAGCACACAGTACCACATGGGGGAGGATTAGATACGTGCGTCTACACACAGTACCACATGCCATAGGATTATATACGCGCGTCTGCACACAGTACCACATGCTGGGGGATTGGATACGCACCTCTTCACACAATACCACACAGGGGAGGATTAGATACACGTGTCTTCACACAGTTGTACACGCCATAGGATTAGATACACGCGTCTTCACACAGTACCACATGCAGTAGGATTAGATACGCGCGTCTACACACAGTTCCACACGCCAAAGGATTAGATACGCGCCTCTTCACACAATACCACACAGGGGAGGATTAGATGTGTGTGTGCACACAGTACCACACTTTGGAGGATTAGATACATGCCTCTGCACACAGTACCACAAGCCAGAGAATTAGATACGCGTCTCAGCACACAGTATCACACGGGGGAGGATTAGATACGCTCATCTACACACAGTACCACATGCCATAGGATTATATACGCACGTCTGCACACAGTACCACATGCCGGGGGATTGGATACATGCTTCTACACACAGTTCCACACACTGTAGGATTAGATACGCACCTCTTCACATAATACCACACAGGGGAGGATTAGATACACGTGTCTTCACACAGTTGTACACGCCATAGGATTAGATACACGCGTCTTCACACAGTACCACATGCAGTAGGATTAGATACGCGCGTCTACACACAGTTCCACACGCCAAAGGATTAGATACGCGCCTCTTCACACAATACCACACAGGGGAGGATTAGATATGTGTGTGTGCACACAGTACCACACTTTGGAGGATTAGATACATGCCTCTGCACACAGTACCACAAGCCAGAGAATTAGATACGCGTCTCAGCACACAGTATCACACGGGGGAGGATTAGATACGCTCATCTACACACAGTACCACATGCCATAGGATTATATACGCACGTCTGCACACAGTACCACATGCCGGGGGATTGGATACATGCTTCTACACACAGTTCCACACACTGTAGTATTAGATACGTACCTCTTCACATAATACCACACAGGGGAGGATTAGATACACGTGTCTTCACACAGTTGTACACGCCATAGGATTAGATACACGCGTCTGCACACAGTACCACATGCCGTAGGATTAGATACGCGCGTCTACACACAGTACCACATGCCGTAGAATTAGATACGCGCGTCTACACACAGTTCCACACTCCAGAGGATTAGATATGCGCGTCTGCACACAGTTGTACACGCCATAGGATTAGATACACACATCTGCACAGAGTACCACATGCCGTAGGATTAGATACACACGTCTACACACAGTTCCACACTCCAGAGGATTAGATACGCGCGTCTGCACACAGTTGTACACGCCATAGAATTAGATACACGCGTCTGCACACAGTACCACATGCAGTAGGATTAGATACGCGACTCTTCACACAGTACCACACAGGGGAGGATTAGATACGTGTGTGCACATAGTATCACACTTTGGAGGATTAGATACATGCCTCTGCACACAGTACCACAAGCCAGAGAATTAGATACACGTCTCAGCACACAGTATCACACGGGGGAGGATTAGATATGCGCCTCTTCACACAATACCACACAGGGGAGGATTAGATACAGGCCTCTGCATACAGTACCACATGCCAGAGAATTAGATACGCGTCTCAGCACACATTTCCACATGGGGAGGATTAGATACGCGCATCTGCACACAGTACCACATGCCAGAGTCATTAGATATGCGCGTCTTCACACAGTTGTACACGCCATAGGATTAGATACACGCGTCTTCACACAGTACCACATGCAGTAGGATTAGATACGCGCGTCTACACACAGTTCCACACGCCAAAGGATTAGATACGCGCCTCTTCACACAATACCACACAGGGGAGGATTAGATGTGTGTGTGCACACAGTACCACACTTTGGAGGATTAGATACATGCCTCTGCACACAGTACCACAAGCCAGAGAATTAGATACGCGTCTCAGCACACAGTATCACACGGGGGAGGATTAGATACGCTCATCTACACACAGTACCACATGCCATAGGATTATATACGCACGTCTGCACACAGTACCACATGCCGGGGGATTGGATACATGCTTCTACACACAGTTCCACACACTGTAGGATTAGATACGCACCTCTTCACATAATACCACACAGGGGAGGATTAGATACACGTGTCTTCACACAGTTGTACACGCCATAGGATTAGATACACGCGTCTTCACACAGTACCACATGCAGTAGGATTAGATACGCGCGTCTACACACAGTTCCACACGCCAAAGGATTAGATACGCGCCTCTTCACACAATACCACACAGGGGAGGATTAGATATGTGTGTGTGCACACAGTACCACACTTTGGAGGATTAGATACATGCCTCTGCACACAGTACCACAAGCCAGAGAATTAGATACGCGTCTCAGCACACAGTATCACACGGGGGAGGATTAGATACGCTCATCTACACACAGTACCACATGCCATAGGATTATATACGCACGTCTGCACACAGTACCACATGCCGGGGGATTGGATACATGCTTCTACACACAGTTCCACACACTGTAGTATTAGATACGTACCTCTTCACATAATACCACACAGGGGAGGATTAGATACACGTGTCTTCACACAGTTGTACACGCCATAGGATTAGATACACGCGTCTGCACACAGTACCACATGCCGTAGGATTAGATACGCGCGTCTACACACAGTACCACATGCCGTAGAATTAGATACGCGCGTCTACACACAGTTCCACACTCCAGAGGATTAGATATGCGCGTCTGCACACAGTTGTACACGCCATAGGATTAGATACACACATCTGCACAGAGTACCACATGCCGTAGGATTAGATACACACGTCTACACACAGTTCCACACTCCAGAGGATTAGATACGCGCGTCTGCACACAGTTGTACACGCCATAGAATTAGATACACGCGTCTGCACACAGTACCACATGCAGTAGGATTAGATACGCGACTCTTCACACAGTACCACACAGGGGAGGATTAGATACGTGTGTGCACATAGTATCACACTTTGGAGGATTAGATACATGCCTCTGCACACAGTACCACAAGCCAGAGAATTAGATACACGTCTCAGCACACAGTATCACACGGGGGAGGATTAGATATGCGCCTCTTCACACAATACCACACAGGGGAGGATTAGATACAGGCCTCTGCATACAGTACCACATGCCAGAGAATTAGATACGCGTCTCAGCACACATTTCCACATGGGGAGGATTAGATACGCGCATCTGCACACAGTACCACATGCCAGAGTCATTAGATATGCGCGTCTGCACACAGTTTCACTTACTGGAGGATTAGATACGCGCCTCTTCACACAATATCACATGGGGAGGATTAGATACACACATCTGCACAAAGTACCACACCAACAAGAATTAGACACTTGCATCTAAACACAGTACTACACGGGGAAGGATTAGATACAGCTTTACTCCAGGTATCCATAACAACTGATCACAGGTTTTTCACTGACATCCAAAATGAGATACACATAATCACATGATGCTTATGGACATACACACAAACCACATACAAAATACACCAGTGCAAAATTGGACAATTCTTATGGGGCCACTACACAAACATAAAATGTAATATACCCGTGCGAAGCTGGGTCCTCCCTCTAGTATATATATATATCTCCCTATATTATAAAAATGAATTTCTGTCTGTCTGTCTGTCTGTGCTCTAATGCGAACCAAACGACTGGACTGATCTTCACCAAATTTGGTACAGAGATACTTCAGGTATCCGGGAAGGTTTAAGACGAGACTCCAACTCACTCGGACGTACCGTTGCTGAGATACAGCATTCCAAACACAGTGCCCCTCCTTCCCTTAGCCAATACAAACCTGCAAGTCTTTCACTCATATTCCAACTGCAATACACACGGTCACTCCACATGCACAATACAACACTGATATCCAAACTGAGATACACGCATCAGAGGATTAGATACACAGATCAGCACACAGTATCACACGCCACAGGATTAGATACACGGGTCTGCACACAGTCCCACACACCAGAGGATTAAATACGCACTTCTGCACACAGTTCCACACACTGAAGGATTTGATACGTACATCTGCACACGGTTCCACATGCCGTAGGATTAGATACACGCGTCTACACACAGTTACACATGCCGTAGGATTAGATACGCGCCTTTTCACACAATACCACACAAGGGAGCATTAGATACCCACATCTGCACACAGTTCCACACACCAGAGGATTAGATAAGCACGTCTGCACACAGTACCACATGCCGTAGGATTAGATACACGCGTCTGCTTACAGTTCCACATGCCAGACGATGAGATACGCACGTCTTCACACGCTATAGGATTAGATACATGCGTCTGCATACAGTACCACATGCTGTAGGATTAGATATGCGTGTCTACACAGTTCCACACGCCGTAGGATTAGATACGCGCCTCTTCACACAGTACCACACTTTGGAGTATTAGATACATGCCTCTGCACACAGTACCACATGCCAGATAATTAGATACGCGTCTCAGCACACAGTACCACACTGGGGAGGATTAGATACGTGCATCTGCACACAGTACCTCACGCCAGAGGATTAGATACACCTGTCTGCACACGGTACCACAACGCCAGAAGATTAGATACGCACATCTGCACATAGTACCACATGCCGTAAGATTCGATATGCACGTCTGCACACAGTTTCACTTACCGGAGGATTAGATACGCGCCTCTTCACACAATGCCACACAGGGGAGGATTAGATACACACATCTGCACACAGTACCACACGCCGGAGGATTAGATATGTGCATCTGCAAACAGTACCACACCAACAAGGATTAGATACTTGAGTCTAAACACAGTACTACATGGGGAAGGATTAGATACAGCTTTACTCCAAGTATCCATAACAACTATTCACAGGTTTTTCACTGATATCCAAAATGAGATACACGCAATCACATGACGCTTATGGACATACACACAAACAATATACAAAATACATCAGTGTAAAATTGGACATTTCTTATGGGGCCACTACACAAACATAAAATGTAATATACCCGTGCGAAGCCGGGTCCTCCCTCTAGTATATATATATATATCTCCCTATATTATAAAAATGAATTTCTGTCTGTCTGTCTGTCTGTCTGTGCTCTAATGCGAACCAAACGACTGGACCGATCTTCACCAAATTTGGTACAGAGATACTTCAGATATCCGGGAAGGTTTAAGACGGGACTCCAACTCGCTCGGACGTACCGTTGCTGAGATACAGCATTTCAAACACAGTGCCCCCCCCCCACCTTAGCCAATACAAACCTGCGAGACTTTCACTCATATTCCAACTGCAATACACACGGTCACTCCACATGCACAATACAACACTGATATCCAAACTGAGATACACGCATCAGAGGATTAGATACACAGATCAGCACACAGTATCACACACCAGAGGATTAGATACACGGGTCTGCACACAGTCCCACAAACCAGAGAATTAAATACGCACTTCTGCACACAGTTCCACACACTGAAGGATTTGATACACGCGTCTGCACACGGTTCCACATACCGAAGGATTAGATACAGGCGTCTACACACAGTTCCACACTCCAGAGGATTAGATACGCGCGTCTGCACACATTTGTACACGCCATAGGATTAGATACACGCGTCTTCACACAGTTCCACACTCCAGAGGATTAGATACGCGCGTCTGCACACAGTTGTACACGCCATAGAATTAGATACACGCGTCTTCACACAGTACCACATGCAGTAGGATTAGATACGTGCGTCTACACACAGTTCCACACGCCGAAGGATTAGATACGCGTCTCTTCACACAATACCACACAGGGGAGGATTAGATACACGTGTCTTCACACAGTTGTACACGCCATAGGATTAGATACACGCGTCTGCACACAGTACCACATGCAGTAGGATTAGATACGCGCGTCTACACACAGTTCCACACGCCAAAGGATTAGATACGCGCCTCTTCACACAATACCACACAGGGGAGGATTAGATATGTGTGTGTGCACACAGTACCACACTTTGGAGGATTAGATACATGCCTCTGCACACAGTACCACAAGCCAGAGAATTAGATACGCGTCTCAGCACACAGTATCACACGGGGGAGGATTAGATACGCTCATCTACACACAGTACCACATGCCATAGGATTATATACGCACGTCTGCACACAGTACCACATGCCGGGGGATTGGATACATGCTTCTACACACAGTTCCACACACTGTAGTATTAGATACGTACCTCTTCACATAATACCACACAGGGGAGGATTAGATACACGTGTCTTCACACAGTTGTACACGCCATAGGATTAGATACACGCGTCTGCACACAGTACCACATGCCGTAGGATTAGATACGTGCGTCTACACACAGTTCCACACGCCGAAGGATTAGATACGCGCCTCTTCACACAATACCACACAGGGGAGGATTAGATACACGTGTCTTCACACAGTTGTACACGCCATAGGATTAGATACACGCGTCTGCACACAGTACCACATGCAGTAGGATTAGATACGTGCGTCTACACACAGTTCCACACGCCAAAGGATTAGATACGCGCCTCTTCACACAATACCACACAGGGGAGGATTAGATATGTGTGTGTGCACATAGTACCACACTTTGGAGGATTAGATACATGCCTCTGCACACAGTACCACAAGCCAGAGAATTAGATACGCGTCTCAGCACACAGTATCACACGGGGGAGGATTAGATACGCTCATCTACACACAGTACCACATGCCATAGGATTATATACGCACATCTGCACACAGTACCACATGCCGGGGGATTGGATACATGCTTCTACACACAGTTCCACACACTGTAGTATTAGATACGTACCTCTTCACATAATACCACACAGGGAAGGATTAGATACACGTGTCTTCACACAGTTGTACACGCCATAGGATTAGATACACGCGTCTGCACACAGTACCACATGCCGTAGGATTAGATACGCGCGTCTACACACAGTACCACATGCCGTAGAATTAGATATGCGCGTCTACACACAGTTCCACACTCCAGAGGATTAGATATGCGCGTCTGCACACAGTTGTACACGCCATAGGATTAGATACACACGTCTGCACAGAGTACCACATGCCGTAGGATTAGATACACACGTCTACACACAGTTCCGCACTCCAGAGGATTAGATACGCGCGTCTGCACACAGTTGTACACGCCATAGAATTAGATACACGCGTCTGCACACAGTACCACATGCAGTAGGATTAGATACGTGACTCTTCACACAGTACCACACAGGGGAGGATTAGATACGTGTTTGCACACAGTATCACACTTTGGAGGATTAGATACATGCCTCTGCACACAGTACCACAAGCCAGAGAATTAGATACGCGTCTCAGCACACAGTATCACACGGGGGAGGATTAGTTACGCGCCTCTTCACACAATACCACACAGGGGAGGATTAGATACAGGCCTCTGCATACAGTACCACATGCCAGAGAATTAGATACGCGTCTCAGCACACAGTTCCACATGGGGGAGAATTAGATACGCGCATCTGCACACAGTACCACACGCCAGAGTCATTAGATACGCGCGTCTGCACACAGTTTCAATTCGTCTAGGGATACAGCAGACTTTGGTGGTGAAGTTAGGGTCCCAACCCGTATCAATCAATGTAAAGAGAAACTTCACGTCTTTTGCAGTGTCAAACAGGAACATTTTATTGATAAAGCTAGTAAAGCCAGTAAACGTTTTCGGTCTCTTGGACCTTCGTCAGACTCTACATAAAAAATATAAACAATAAACATAAAGTGACATTGGTATGCAGGTAATGATACAATATCAAAATTGAATAAGGAATAGACACATATATACATAAGGGAAACCATGATGTAGCGATATGCAGGGTTAACAGCAATGGTCATGAAGAGCTGCTGGTATTACATGTGCTAGTTAAGGGAAGCAAGTGAAAGTATCAGAACAACAGGGGATACAATAATAACAACAAAGTTTCACCTGATTCTTGGAGGGCAAAAGGTATTCCTTTATGAGCCAATATAATAAACAACGTGGCCACAGTCCAGCCTAGAATGAGCATAGTACAACTGTCAGATATTGATGGTAGGTATAGCCAATTCGTGCCCATAAATAAAACTGGGGGGAGTAGCGTAGAAGACTTACCTCCTGGAGACCAGACCAAGCCCACAGTGAGAAGATACAAACAGATGGAAGCCGTGTATTTGCGCAGGAGAAGTGCCTCCATTTTTGTGGAAAAACTACTAACACCGCATATTAAGAAAACCCGCTCTTTCTTACTGGATACCTCAGCCTTCTTACATGTTATTCGGGACATTGGTCCTTTAGAACCAGATACAATCCTGGCTACTTTTGACGTGGTCAGCCTCTACACTTGCATAGAACATCCAAAGGGATTAGCAGCAACCAGACACATTCTTGAGTCCAACATGGTGAACCCACGTATCATTGAGTTATCTATCGATCTTTTACACATTATTCTTGAGGAAAATTACTTCCTATTTCAGGATTCATTTTTTGTTCAACGCAGGGGTACCGCCATGGGCTCTAATGTTGCGCCCCTGTACGCAAATGCGTACATGTCTTATGTTGAGGAAACCTATATCTACACCAATCGGCTCTTCCAGGTGCACGCTCGCACCTGGAGGAGATACATTGATGACATTTTTTGTATTTGGGATGGACCTGTCTCTACTCTATTGGAATTCACCACCTACATTAATAATATCTGGCCCGAATTAAAATTCACCCTACACCATAGTGTTAACACAATTAGCTTCCTGGACACTCAAATCTCCAAAAAATCTGATGGTATGCTCTTCTCTGACTTGTACAGAAAGGATACTGATAAAAATAGTCTCCTGGATTTTTCCAGTTGTCACCCAAGAGCCACCCTGAAATCCTTACCTAAATCCCAATTTCACAGGATTAAAAATATTGTCCAGGACACCGACACTAGAAGGGTTAGATATGATGAAATGCAAATGCGTTTCAAAGCGAGAGGATATCCTGATAAGATTTTGAGGGAATGCCGTAATCAGATGGACAATCCGTCCGGTTCCACACGCAACACCAATGACAACTCTGGGGGGGGAGGATAGGATTGCATTTGTTCATCAATATCACCCATTTGCCTATAAGGTACACAGTATTATTCGTAAACATTGGCCACTACTATCTCAAGCTTACCCTGACATTTCAGCCTTCAAAAATTCTTTCCGTCCATGTTACAAACGCCCCCGCAATCTCAGAGACAGACTTGTGAAAGCAGACTTGGGCTCAGAATTAAAAATACCTCGACAAACCTTTCTAAATACTCCAAAAGCAGGTACATTTCCCTGTTTGAACTGCCAACAGTGTTCTAACATTTTAAAAGGTGATAAAATTTATCATCCACTAACTGGCCACACATACCCTATCAAAGATTTTTTCACATGCAACTCTAATTTTGTAGTCTACTTAATCAAGTGTCCGTGCGGTCTCGCATACGTTGGGGAGACCACCCAGCGTGTGCGAGACCGCATGAAACAACATAAGTCCAATATCCGCTGTAGAAATTTACTTCTTCCATTACCTGCACACTTCGAAAAATATGGACATAATGTCTCTCAATTGCGGTTCCAAGTTCTTGAACACGTGGCCATGCCCCGACGGGGTGGCAATAGAATCGCTTTGCTCAAAAAGAAAGAGGCGTTTTGGATTCATAGGCTCCAAACCTTGGAGCCTAGGGGTCTCAACCGCGAGTACGAAATCCAGTCATTTACCTGAAGGTATTCCGTTTGCTCTGTAATGTTAGTATATTTGTAATTTGCACTTTATTCATTCTGTTTTTTATTCACAGACACGCTAAAGATCACCTCCGGATGACCTCTCCTGGCCCGCTTCAAATATCCTTTTATTTTGCTCTTTTGACCGGCTTTTTTTCATTTTTTCATTTTATACTTTTATTTATTTTTATTTTTATTATTTTTATTTTTTATTTATTTTTTATTTCTTATTTCCTATTTTCTAATTTTTAATTTTTATTTCTCTTTTCTTATTTCTTTTTATTTCTTTTCTTATTTTCTTATTTCTCTGTTTTCATGCCTTGTTTCATTACTACCATCTGGTGTCTCCCTTTAGTTCAGCCTTACGTTTATAACCTAGTTATTACTCACTGGGGTCTCTTCTGGGCTCTGTTACCACCTAGCATAACATTGCCCATCACCATTATCGATTTCTTCTGCTCTGCTACATATACGGTGTTATTCTGCTACATACTGGTCATATGTGATGTTGGTGCGCATGCGCGCACAGCTCCGTACTCTTCACCACCCTCGACTGCTCTGCTACATATTTGACACATGCGGAGTTAGTGCGCATGCGCGCACATCTCCGTACTCCCTCTGCCTTCGGCTGTCCTTCGGGCTTCACCCGACGAGCGGTAATGTCTATGCGCATGCGCATAAGACATGACACGTCCGCTCAGTACTACGCATGCGAGGGGTGGACAAAACATCTCGATCCACCCTGTATTTATATCCGGTCGGAAGACCGTGTATTTTGCGCCATCCTACTGCCAGAGGCACTTCTCCTGCGCAAATACACGGCTTCCATCTGTTTGTATCTTCTCACTGCGGGCTTGGTCTGGTCTCCAGGAGGTAAGTCTTCTACGCTACTCCCCCCAGTTTTATTTATGGGCACGAATTGGCTATACCTACCATCAATATCTGACAGTTGTACTATGCTCATTCTAGGCTGGACTGTGGCCACGTTGTTTATTATATTGGCTCATAAAGGAATACCTTTTGCCCTCCAAGAATCAGGTGAAACTTTGTTGTTATTATTGTATCCCCTGTTGTTCTGATACTTTCACTTGCTTCCCTTAACTAGCACATGTAATACCAGCAGCTCTTCATGACCATTGCTGTTAACCCTGCATATCGCTACATCATGGTTTCCCTTATGTATATATGTATATATGTGTCTATTCCTTATTCAATTTTGATATTGTATCATTACCTGCATACCAATGTCACTTTATGTTTATTGTTTATATTTTTTATGTAGAGTCTGACGAAGGTCCAAGAGACCGAAAACGTTTACTGGCTTTACTAGCTTTATCAATAAAATTTTCCTGTTTGACACTGCAAAAGACGTGAAGTTTCTCTTTACATTGATGCACACAGTTTCACTTACTGGAGGATTAGATACGCGCCTCTTCACACAATATCACATGGGGAGGATTAGATATGTGCATCTGCACAAAGTACCACACCAACAAGAATTAGACACTTGCATCTAAACACAGTACTACACGGGGAAGGATTAGATACAGCTTTACTCCAGGTATCCATAACAACTGATCACAGGTTTTTCACTGACATCCAAAATGAGATACACATAATCACATGACGCTTATGGACATACACACAAACCACATTACAAAATACACCAGTGCAAAATTGGACAATTCTTATGGGGCCAGTACACAAACATAAAATGTAATATACCCGTGTGAAGCCGGGTCCTCCCTCTAGTATATATATATATATATATATACATACCTCCCAACCGTCCCGATTTCCGCGGGACAGTCACGATTTGGGTGACATGTCCCGCGGTCCCGGTTGGAGGGAGGTATGTCCCGATTTCAACTCAGATCTGCGTCCAGAGGACGCAGATCTGAGTTGAACACACATGCGGCTGAAGCAAGGAGCTGACACAGGTCAGCTCCTCGCTTCGCCGCTGCCCGCCTCTCTCCCTGACACATGCGGCTGAAGCTGCTCGCGTGCTCGCTTCGCCGCTGCGTCTCTCTCTCGCTGACACATGCGGCTGAAGCGAGGAGCTGACCTGTGTCAGCTCCTCGCTTCGCTGCTGCCGCCGGCTCCTGGCTTGTAGACGCGATGTACAAGCCAGGAGCCGGCGGCAGCAGCGAAGCGAGGAGCTGACACAGGTCAGCTCCTCGCTTCAGCCGCATGTGTCAGCGAGAGAGAGACGCAGCGGCGAAGCGAGCACGCGAGCAGCTTCAGCCGCATGTGTCAGGGAGAGAGGCGGGCAGCGGCGAAGCGAGGAGCTGACCTGTGTCAGCTCCTTCCTTCAGCCGCATGTGTCAGCGAGAGAGGCGGGCAGAGAGCGGCGAGGGAGCGGAGGAGAAGGTAAGTTTAATGTGGAGGTGGAACGTGAATCTGGGGGCAGATGAAGGAGAGGACGGCATGACATTGGGGCAGAGATGGGGGACATGAATCTGGGGGCAGAGATGGAGAGGACATGAATCTGAGGGCAGAGATGGGGGACATGAATCTGGGGGCAGAGATGGGGGACATGAATCTGGGGGCAGAGATGGAGAGGACATGAATTTGGGGGCAGAGATGGAGGGACATGAATCTGGGGGCAGAGATGGAGGGACATGAATCTGGGGGCAGAGATGTGGGACATGAATCTGGGGGCAGAGATGTGGGACATGAATCTGGGGGCAGAGATGTGGGGACATGAATCTGGGGGCAGAGATGGAGGGACAGGAATCTGGGGGCAGAGATGTGGGACATGAATCTGGGGGCAGAGATATGGGGACATGAATCTGGGGGCAGAGATGGAGGGACATGAATCTGGGGGCAGAGATGGAGGGACATGAATCTGGGGGCAGAGATGGAGGGACATGAATCTGGGGGCAGAGATGGAGAGGACATGAATCTGGGGGCAGAGATGGAGGGACATGAATCTGGGGGCAGAGATGGAGGGACATGAATCTGGGGGCAGAGATGTGGGACATGAATCTGGGGGCAGAGATGTGGGACATGAATCTGGGGGCAGAGATGTGGGGACATGAATCTGGGGGCAGAGATGGAGGGACAGGAATCTGGGGGCAGAGATGTGGGACATGAATCTGGGGGCAGAGATATGGGGACATGAATCTGGGGGCAGAGATGGAGGGACATGAATCTGGGGGCAGAGATGGAGGGACATGAATCTGGGGGCAGAGATGGAGGGACATGAATCTGGGGGCAGAGATGGAGAGGACATGAATCTGGGGGCAGAGATGGAGGGACATGAATCTGGGGGCAGAGATGGAGGGACATGAATCTGGGGGCAGAGATGTGGGACATGAATCTGGGGGCAGAGATGGAGGGGACATGAATTTGGGGGCAGAGATGGAGGGACATGAATCTGGGGGCAGAGATGTGGGACATGAATCTGGGGGCAGAGATGGAGGGGACATGAATTTGGGGGCAGAGATGGAGGGACATGAATCTGGGGGCAGAGATGGAGAGGGACATGAAACTGGGGGCAGATGAAGGGTGTATATGAAACTGGGGGAGAGATAGAGGGGGGACATATAATTTACGGGTGACTGTAGGAGGATTATACTGTGTGCGGGCACATGAAAAATTAACGCGTGGGCGGAGTCAACACAAAAGTGGGTGGGGCTAAATTTGCCGCACATTTTGTCCCTCTTCAGTTCTTCAAAAGTTGGGAGGTATGTATATATATATATATATATAACCAGTGCTGTATTTTTCCTCCCTTCCTACTGATAGTCATACGTATAATGTCCCTCTTGTCCCGTTCTGACCATACTCTAGAATCCTCCCTATAGAAACTCCAAGCTAGCTGATCCTGTCGTGAGGAGATTAGATTGGCGTTTCTGGCAGCAGCTCCATTCCCGTCACCTCAGTAAAGCACAGCCTGGAGGTGGTTCCAGCAGCTCCTCCCTGCAGTATCTCTACTCTAGTTACCTCCCTAGTCGCAACCCCTATACAACGTCACTGATCACATGGTCATAAATGACGTCATGAAAGGTCCTTCATCCCACGATGCTACATGGCCAATACAAGTATCCGGTCACGTGGCTATGACATCACCAAAGGTCCTTTTACTCACTGCAGAGGAAGCACGCTGTATTTGGTAACATTTTGTGGACACGTCCTGGTACTGGCAGTTGAAGGATTTTTATCTGGCGGCAGTTCCATAGAGCATAATGGTAAGAACTGTGTGTCGGGCAGATGAGCTCTGGTTGTAGTGTAACAGCTACAGTCCTGGGCCTGTTACTACAGCCTGACTACGCGCTCCTCCTGATATCAGTAGTGATGTTGTCGCTTTCTATGTTATACAGGCTGTGTGCCGGTCACGTGCAGTAGTTGTCACATATTACAGATATTGCTCTTATTTCCCAGCTGCTGTTGCTCTTCCTCATCAGACTACTTGGTAAAGTAGAAGAAAACGTGTGTGAATAGGTCACTCAGCTTAAAGGGGTTGTCCAGGCAATATTAGGCTGGGGGGGGAGAAATGTCCTCCACAGTGGACTTTTCTCTCTGGTGGTTTCATTATAAAAATGGTGGAAAACTGACGGACCCCATTATAATCTATGGTGTTTGTAGGTAACCACTGGGTTAGAGGCTCTCGGTTGTTCGGGTCCCCTGGCAGACCCAAACAATGGTGAGACTAGCACAAGTGTGACTCTAGCCTAAAACTAGTCCCATCACTCACTCCACAGTCCTGTGACCCAGCTTACAAAATGCAGAATCAAGAATCAAAGAAGATTGGCACATCCGAATAGATATTTTGCAGTGCCAAAGCAAGTAGAGTGGGGCGGGTGTAGGGTGGATGAATGGGTGGGTGGTTTGGGGTATAGTAGGCCTTGAGGTCTCTTCTTCCCTTCATTTTGTGGCAGCTGGACACGTATTGGGCAGCGATCTCCACAGTAGCCTCCTCTTCTCCCAGTAGGATGTTGAGTTTCCTCTTCTCGTCTGCAGATGTGAAGTCTGGGATGTGGGCAGAGAGTCTTTGGAAGTAGCCGGCCCTCACAGCTGAGTATTTAGTGCAGTGTAGAAGGAATTGGGCCTCATCTTCTAGCGCCCCCTGGTCACAGTGTTGGCACAGTCTGTTCTCCCGTGGCTTGTACGTCTGCCTGTGTCGCCCCCGTCTCCATCTCCAGGCTGTGGGTGCTCTGTCTGTACAGCCTCAGGGTCAGTCTGTGTTTGTTGGGTATTTTTTCCAGGTAGGTGGCCATGGTGTAGCCCCTTTGTAGTGACTGTGCACGGTGAGTTTCTTGGAGTTATTTATTGCGCTCCTCCATTCCTCGATGTACCGCTCTTTGTTGCTCTCCATGGCCCCTTTTATTTGAGCTTTGTACAGGGCATGTTGGGGGTTTTGGCTTGGCAGGCGGCCGATGTTTGGTTGGGGGGGCGTCGGGTTTGCTCAGGGCTCTGTGCCTTAGCCAGGCTTGGTGATTGTAAGTGTTGGGACTGCTGCCCTATATGTGTGTCCAGAATGATAGTGCCCTCTTCTGCATGGTGAGCCATAGGGGGAGTCTGCCTAGCTCTGCCCGGCATCCCATGTTGGAGGTGCTGCGATGGACATAGAGGAGGTACTTGCAGAACTCTAGATGGAAAGTCTCTGTTGGGCTGGAATCCCACTTTGACTGGTCTGGGTAGGTGGCTGGGCCCCAAACCTCACTGCCATAGAGAAGGATCGGAGTGATGACTTCATCAAATATCTTCAGCCAGACCCTTACCGGTGCTTTGAGGTGGTACAGTTGCCTTTTAATGGCATAGAAGGTTCTGCTGGTTTTCCTTTCAGGGTCTCTATTGCTGATTTGAAGCTCCTTGATTGGTTGAGGTCCAGCCCCATGTAGTTGCATGTTTTCTCCTCTTAACATATAACATGTCTGAGCTGAAAAGATGCCTAATTTGTATTTTCAGATGTAGTTTATATCATCGGTATATTATGTATGGAGCTGTTTATTGTCTATTTTTGTTTTTTAAATAACTCCTTTACATTACAGCCTCACAGAAAGAAGAAACCCTTCATAGAAAAGAAGAAAGCTGTAACCTTCCACCTGGTGCACAGAAGTCAGAGGGACCCGTTGGCTGCCGATGAAACTGCTCCGCAGAGAGTCTTGTTACCTGCTGATAAGGTCTTTTGTTCAGTAATTTGTTTAAAGAGATTTCTGCAAAACTTACACCCTTCCTCCTTTCTATGTAGCTGGCAGCCATGGTCATTGGGAATGCATAAATAATAATTTTATTTATACAACTTCAACATATTCCTAATTACTTTACAAATCGTCTCTCTCCTTGTTGTTCTGGTCGTCCGGTGGACCACAGCAAGGGAGAGGCGGCGCTACTGTGAATCTAGCATTACTAAATCAAAATACTACAAATAGATGCTCGCTCTTAAAAGGTGTCTAACTCCTTTGAAATCTGCTTTAGAAATCCCTGGCAGTAAACTGGTTAAGTTCACTAAAATGGACGTTACTGTTTTTACAATGGCTCTCAACTCTGGAAATTATGAAGGGTGCACTGCTGCAGTCTTTCATTCATAACACTAAGGCCGGTTGCAGATGACCGTGGCCGTGGTCAGTGTGCTATCTGTATATTTCACAGATAGCACACTGACCCATTCTTTTCTATGGCCCGTACACATGACCGAGAATTTCCCATGTGCAAGTCGTGATTCCGCGCCACATCAGATATAACAGGTTCTATTCTTATTTTGCAGCCCTTGCTTCCATGGCTCCTATTCATTTAATGAAAGGGGCAGCAAACTGGGACATCCCTGTGTCGCATGTGCTTTTATTTTACGGCCGGCCAGTTGCAGCACGGTCGTATGCAACTGGCCTAATAATGTATATTTACAGGGATTGTTCAAGAGGCTGTGCAGTTAAAAAGGACCTTTCACCGCCTCTTACGTGTTCAGTTCTTCACATCTTTTAATAGGTGCTGCTCCACTAATTCCAGTACAATTGGAACTTTTCTCTCTACCTCCACCATTCCCAAGAAATCAGCAATGTTCGTTTTGGTTCCCAATGTGCTATTTAGGTTCTATATGCTCAGGCAGGAGCAGACAGAGGCTGTGATTCTGATCTCTGCTACTGATTGAAGCTCTGAATCACACCCCCTGCTTGACAATGCCCTTCTGGCTTTGCAGAACTTAAATAGCACATCTGGTATCAAAACTACCTTGTTCCTCAGGAATGGTGGAGGCCAGAGAAAAAATTCCAGGTGCACTGGAATCAGATGGAGCAGCATCTAATAATGCTATGAACTTAAGTGGGATGTGGTGAAAGGTCCTCTTTAAAGGGGTTGTCCAGGATAAGTGTTTTTTTTGAAAGTGGATCGGGGAAGGTGGAAAAAAAAACCCCTGCAGGAATGGTGCTCTGTTGTCTCCTAACCTTTACCAGCCATCTTCACAAAAAAAAAACAAAAAAAACCCTCATCCTGGACAACCCCTTTAATGCTATATAAGAATTTACTTATACTTTAACTGGTTAAATTGCAATAATATGGAATTCATGCACATCCCAACTTCAGTAATCTTATTCCTAATGAATCCACTATTATTCCAACTAACTTCTTAGGAAGTCCTCTATACTGTACAACATATTTTAATCCTAGGGAATGTTTGTCCAATATAAAATTAACAACAAATTATTGAGGTAAACACATGGAGAGTGGCAAACTGCTATGTGTATGTGTATAGGTAATTTTAGTTTTGTGTATTTCTAACAGGTAGAGACAGAAAAGAGAAAAGAAGAGCAGCGGAAGTTTGGGGTATTTTTTGATGATGACTACAACTATTTGCAACATCTTAAAGAAAAAGGACCCGCTGAACTTGTGCCATCTGAAGTACATCAAGCATCAAGTCGGATCGTAGTGACGGAGCATGGGAAGATAGAGGAGGTGGATGAATATGTCCAGGTATGAGAATTGTTTTTATATTTTTATTTCCTGGTTTCTAGCAGTGCTGCTATATGCTCTACATAGACTGTTACACGTTGTTATAGTCTGGTATGGTGTTGCAGATTTAATTTTATTGCTCACATGCATAAAATCCCATTGAAGTGAAGACTGATATGGACACCACTTGTTCATTCAAAAATTTTAAAGGTGTCATGAAAATTTGATAGTTAAACATTTGTTTGCTTTTTTATTTGTGCATGTTGTACTTTTGACAGTGTTACTGGCATATTATGAAGTATATTCAGATTTATATGTCTTCTTTATAGGGTCCTTCTATAAACTTGCCATCTTCAGTCTTTGCATCAGAATTTGAGGAGGATGTAGGGCTTTTAAACAAAGCAGCTCCTCGAGGTAGGTCATTTCCTATTTTATTTTATTTTTCTTTCAGTCAAGTGTTTGTTTTTTTTTGGGGGGGGGGGTTCTCTCAAACGTTCTTTTTCATTCCTATGTTTCATGTTGCTTCTTTTCCTTAAAGAGGATCTTTCACCACCTCCAACAAGTCAAACGCTTTACATCAATTAATAGGTGCTACAATACTGATTTTGATACAGTTGGGATTTTTTCTCTAGCCCCACCTCAGTCCTGAGCAATCAGTGTTGTTTAGTTTTGGTGCTTCTTTAGGCTCATTTAGGCTGTAGTGTAAGGTGGGTGGTGTCAGCAGCAGGCAAGAGTTGTGATTCTGAGCTATGACTCCTGAATTCAGCACACTGTCAGTATTCCCAATATGCTTCCCGGTGCTGGAGATATTGGTGCTGTTATTTCCAGCATCGGGAAGCATAATTATGTTATAAGGGCTGGGCAACACTCCCATTTTACACGCCACGTAAGACATGCCCCACTGAATTTTGACTTTGGTTTTTCATGTATCATCAATTATGATTGGATAGCATACAGTGAGTGGCACATTCTGTAGCCAATGATGGTGTGAGACAGGATGGCATGGATGCAAAATAATTGAAATAATAAAGGTCATGTTGATTGATTGAGTCAACTTTCAATTTTGGTTATTTTTGATTAATTGTCCAGCCCTATTATAATATGTTATCTTATTTCTCTTACTGGTTTATGTTTATGGCCACACTAACAGCACTATTTAAATAAGAGTTTGACTACTTCATTAATATGGATTACTGACAGAACAGCCTTACTTAGGAAGATTGAGTTCCTTAACTGGAATCCTGACTGGATTGGTCACCTTTATCACCTAAATACCATGCATTTGTCAATAGAAAACATTACCAAAGAGGTTTTCTAGTACTTTTTAAAGGTATATTCATACTGTCTTATCCTCCACAAGGATTTGGAGCGTTGGGCTAAAATCTGCATAGAAAACCCTTGCAAGTCTCCCATTTATTAGCAGTGACTTCTGTTATTGTTTCTATTTAAATCTCTGCAAGGCTGAAATACCTTGTCAAAACCTCTTATTAAAAACCACCATAAAACTGTGTAGAAATTTGTGCCATTATAGATCCCTCACTCAAAAGCATTATGTAAAAGTCAAGGATTTTGGAAGCATTTTGGATTGGCCTACTTAAAAAAAAACAAAAAAAAAAACAACAACAATCTGTCAATATGCCTTAATATGAACCCCAAATTCTTTACATGTTGCAACACCTCCCAGTCAGTGCTCAAACAAGATGGGTGACCTTTTCCACTTCCAGGCACAGTGCCATACATTTTGTATTTTGACTCTGCTCGATGGTAAGGGCTTGTTCACACGGGGGGTGGTATAGTGGGTTTTGGCACCAAGAGTGGAGCGGTGAGCCACGTCACTCTCGGGTCAAAACCCGCCTGCCATGACGGTCACGGTTGCGCCCCCCCCCCGGGGGGGTGGGGGTGGAGTATGACGTGGATTACGCGCCACAATCCGCCCCTTCTGTGCCCATGTGAACGGGCCCTTATACTACACGCAGCGCTATTCCATTAAATAGAATGAGTTGTAAGCTTAGCCACTACAAAATGTGTGACGATATGTCTGGTAAACAGGGGTTACAAGGCTCCTCAAACTGCTGACTGGTGGTGACAACGAACCCTCACCATTTGATCTTGCTGACCTATAGGATAGTCCCATATTAAAGTCCTAGAAAATCATTTTATTTTATTTCATTTGTGTTTTTTAAAGGTCTGTGTCTTGACTTGGACCCTGACATTGTGGCTGCTTTGGATGATGACTTTGATTTTGATAACCCTGAAAACCAACTAGATGACGACTTCATATTGCAAGCCAATGATCATACTGCCATTGTCAGGTATAGTACACTGTCATTTTATTTTAAAATATTGCCCATAAACTAAAAAAAAAATCTTAAATGATTTACATGATTTGGTCTATTTTCTGTCGACAAGATAAATATTGTTTTCTAAATATACATCTATAGAAACGAAGATGGCGCAGATGATGAATGGGAAGATGTTGACAGTGGGGAAGATAGTGATGATGATAGCCAAGAGGGTGACTTCGACTCAGATGGTCCCTTTTCAGATGAAGAGGGTAAAGGTGGAGATGGTCCCATGTTCATGTTTATGGAAGAAGAGACAAAGAGCCGTTTCTCACAGTATTCTATGTCTTCCTCTGTCATGAGGAGAAATGAGCAGCTCACACTACTGGATGAACGCTTTGAAAAGGTATAAGATGTGTTGTGTTAAACTTGAATGTGAGAAATACACAAACTGCCCTTTCAGGGATGGCTCTATGGCATCTGCTTATTGAAGGTATTGTCTCCTCCAGTAAGCCAGTGACACCTTAATGTTGCAATGTATGGGGTAAACTGAGCTAGGGGTGGGCTCCAATACTGCTTTTCCAGGTTACCCATGTTGCCATGTTTAGGCTGGAGTGAGCTACCAGCTAAGTTTTACATCTTTCTCAAGTGGAGCCATCTATAGGCCCTAAATATTTGCATTCATTGGTTTCAAAATCTTGGGTTACATGAATTGGATGCTTCAGAATTTCTCTAGGCTGCCAAGGGAAAAATCTCCTGACTTGGTTGTTTGTCTGCTACTCCCCTTTGGGTCCTCCATGGCGTTCAGTCCATGCCTATGTTACCTTACCGATGTTACCTATGTTACCTAACTCAAATCGTACAAGCAAACATAGTTTGAATAAAAAAAAGTCTTGAGTCTAGGTCTACACTGCAACTTTTGCTATGCAAGCAGAAATTGTTGCAGAAGTTAACTGATGTAAATGAATGGAGAATCCACAGTCACAATGCAACTCCATTCACTTTTGTAAGTGCAGCATATTGATCTTTTGGTTATAAGATGAATGAATGAATGTATGAATACTTTTCAAAGTAAAAAAAATCCTCAAAGTATGTGCAAAAGTTACCTAAATAAACCATTGTTTGTTTAGTTCCATTGAGCTTGATGTGTGGACACAGGTTGAAGTGGTTTTATACGATTTCTAATTTTTTTTTTTTAAAGTTTTATGAGCAATTTGATGATGATGAAATTGGTGCCTTGGATAATGCAGAACTGGAAGGATTCATCCATGCTGATAGCAACCGTCTTCAGGATGTTGTAGACGACTACTTTAAGGAGAAGGCGAAAGAGTAAGTTACAGTTGTTGTTTTCATGTGACATTTGCATTATAACTATTTCTACAGCTACTGACTTATGCTAGTAAATTAATGTATTCAGTTAATTTTTACTAGAAAATTGATGCTAAATACAGTGTTAAAAACAGACTGCGTAAATGCCAGTTTAAAGGGGTATTCCCATAACTCTTGTTCTGCAGGCTCTGTGCTCATTTCACTTCCTGGTTTTCTCGGCACATTGGTGGGCAGGGTTTCACTTGCTCTGCTATGTTTGCCGTCCGTAATGAGGGATTGGTTGTAAATGCATTACCACATTATGAAGCTGAAGTAGAAGCTGATGTAGCAGAGCTGGATTTGAGTCAGCTTGCATTACATACAGAGGTTTCGGTCTCCTTATCTCAGCCCTTATCAGCCAAATTCAATAAAACCGGCTGATAAGTGGACGAGCAGGAGCTCTCACCTCCCCCCTCCCTTATCTGAGGAGCTCCATTGCTTGTCAGACATGCACAGGTCAGAGCTGCTTCCCATCCCCCCCCCCCCCCCCCCCCCCCCCCCCCCCCCGAGAGCAGGCAGCTACATCACTGAGAGACTGAGCAGATAAGTCCGTGGCCAAGGGCCTGTTGTCATAGAAACGCATGTAAATAATGAAGTGAATAAATTAAGATCGCAGACAAGCAAAGCAGTTTTGATAAAGTAATGTAGTTGGAAAAAGTCTTAAATCCACATAAACTAGCAGTATAGATAGAATCCTTGTGATGGGACAACCCCTTTAACATGAGCACAATTGTACTTCTTTTCTTAGAGTTTATTGAATTAAAAGGGTTATTCAACAAAGCAAGAACAGCAGGACCTTTCTCCCACTGTACATTCAGCTTGACTGCAGCCAGGCTGAATGTGGATGTGACTGGTGGTACTGTACTTTGACTATCTCTGGCACTTGCATGGAAGTGAATGGGAGCATCAAAGATAGCTGAGTGTTCACCTTTCACCGGTGCTCCCATTGAAGTGAATCTGAGCGCCATCCACCACCAGCTATGCCCACGTTCAGCCTGGTTGCAGTCAGGTCAGTGTGCAGTGGGAGAAACGTCCTGCCATTCTTGCTTGTCATAGTTTATAACGTCCAGTGATGTTGTTGGCTATAGTCATTTTAATTTGCGTTGTTTTCTTTGCTGCTGTTAAAGATGTGTGAAACTAAAAGACCTAGTACACAAACCCGAGTTGGATTTAATTGAGGAAGATGAAGAGGATAAGGAAGAAATGCAGACTCTCGTTATTGAAGAGCCAGGGGAGAAGTGGGACTGTGAATCTATCCTGAGTACGTATTGAATTCTGTCATGTTTAGTAATTTATTCCAAGATGTCATATTGAAAATACTAATGTACTATCTTAAAGGGAGTCTACTACTGCCAAAACCACGTATATTCTTTTGTTGGGGTGGATAATGATATTAACTTGCCTGTTTTGTGACCAAGTGAAGTCTTTTTGCCAAGAAGATGTACTTTTAATCTGTATGCAAAAAAGCAGTCCGGCGCACCCAGGGCATGGCTGCCAGAGCAACTGTTTTTGCTTGTTGGGATTTGTTAAAGGATGTTGTTGGGTGCATCCTGCATCAAGCAAAGAAATAATGATTTTTTTTTTTTTTGCCTTCTCACCTTATTAAAATGTTATAAAGAGTTATCAAAAAGTCATATGTACCATTAAAACAGTACCAAAAAAAAGCACAGATCTTCCCACAAAATATGCCCTCAACCAACTCTGTCAACCGAAAATTTTTTTTTTTTACTCCTCTCAGAAGATGGCTATGCAAAAATAATTGCTTTCTTTCCCCAAATTGTTTTTTGTTCTGCAAAACTAGTAATGCATAAAAAACAATATAAATGAGGTATCGCCATAATCATATTGACCCCCAGAATAAAGGTTATATGTTACTTTTACGCTACGCTGGGTGGAAAATAACATTAAATAAAGTTAAAAAGCAATACCAGAATTGCTGGGGAGGTTTGTAATCCACCAAGAAAGAGTTAATAAAATTTATTCAATAGTTTATAGGCTCCCAGAAATGTTGTCATTTCAAAATACATTTCATCCCGCAAAAAAACCCCAAACCCTTATATGGCCACATCACCAGTAAAAAAAAAAAAAAAAAAATTATATATATCTATCTATCTATCTATCTATCTATCTATCTATCTATCTATCTATCTATCTATCTATCTTGTTAAACGTGAAGACAAAGATCCCAAAAAAATCACAATCATTAGAACACAACTGGCTGCGGCAGGAAGGGAATGTATAAGCTGTGGGAGCGTATATCGGCAGACACCCCAGATTTGCTGTCATTCATTCTTTTTCTTATAGTGAAAAAAAAGTCTGACCATGGTCATGTGGTTTATGGTCCATGGTCATGTGATGAGCACACAGGTGCCACTCATTATAGTCACAGCACAGTAATCAGACATCTGCCTGGTAATCAGCTGTGCACCTGTGTGCTCATCACATGACCATGGACCGTAAATCACATGACCATGGTCAGAATTTTAGCCACTAAAAGTAAAACAAATGAATGACAGCAAGCAGAGATCTAGAAAACTGTGAGAAATGGGTACATAAAGTATATTGGAAAATTGTATATCTTTTTATTATACAAACCATAACATTTGTCTCTCAATATTGGTCTGAAAGTGGCCAACCCCTTTAAGGCACTTTTGGGCTTTGTCCTTAAGGGGTTAAAATGGATTAAAAGTTAATTTTCTTGGAAGTAAAATTCCCCATTGACACAAGAGACATATATTTGCTCTGCACCTCTGCAACAGCTTATGAGTGATTTACACGCAAATTTGGTGGTGATGATATTAATGTAGAGAAAATGACTGGACTTCTAACACTGGTAAAGCAGTACAGTTTTATCCTTGTATTTGATATAATTAATGCAAGTTTTATGGCATAAGTCTTTATTTTTACTTTTTAACAGGCACATATTCCAATTTGTATAATCATCCACAAATTATCAAGGATCCGCCAAAAGTAAGTTTAGATTCTCACAATGGTGTTTCATTACCTTTAAGATAGATAGACTATATTAACGGTTTTATTGTTAAAAAAATTATATTAAAATGCTAGTTTTTGTATTTATTAGGCAAAGCCAATAAAGGTATCTGCTAAAACTGGTATACCACTGGGGGTTCTTCCTGAAAGAGGGCTTACAGCAAAGCAGGTAGAGAGAATGGAAATGATTAATGGTGGAGACTTGCCCAAGGTATCAACCCAGCCACGATCCAAACATGAAACCACCGAAGAGAGAAAAAATAGGAAGCAAGCAATAAAGGATGAACGCAAGGTGAGCACCTCCTCCTTGGTGTTATCAGAATATACCAGGACAAGTCAACACCTAGTGGCCAGGCATATGACCAAGTCACGGACTGGACTGTGCATGGCGACTTTCCATCTTTTATTACCTTAAGTCTGAGAATTTTTATCGGTCTCTCTTCAATTTTCGTGTGTGGACAAGGATATACAGCACCTTCATTGTCTCTTCTAGGAGTGTTTTTTTTGTTTTTTTTTTTTCAGTAGAAGTTCTACGTTAAATCATATAAACCTATGTGTCAAAGAGCTTCTACTCTCTTCTATTTCACACTCTCCTCTTTCTTTCACAGTCTCTCCTCTTTCTTTCACACTCCTCTCTTTCACACTCTCTCCTCTTTCTTTCACACTCTCTCCTCTTTCTTTCACACTCTCTCCTCTTTCTTTCACACTCTCTCCTCTTTCTTTCACACTCTCTCCTCACTCTCATACTCTCTCCTCTCACACTCTCTCCTCTTTCTTTCACACTCTCTCCTCTCTTACACTCTCTCCTCTCTTACACTCTCTCCTCTCTTACACTCTCTCCTCTCTTACACTCTCTCCTCTCTTACACTCTCTCCTCTCTTACACTCTCTCCTCTCTTACACTCTCTCCTCTCTTACACTCTCTCCTCTCTTACACTCTCTCCTCTCTTACACTCTCTCCTCTCTTACACTCTCTCCTCTCTTACACTCTCTCCTCTCTTACACTCTCTCCTCTCTTACACTCTCTCCTCTCTTACACTCTCTCCTCTCTTACACTCTCTCCTCTCTTACACTCTCTCCTCTCTTACACTCTCTCCTCTCTTACACTCTCTCCTCTCTTACACTCTCTCCTCTCTTACACTCTCTCCTCTCTTACACTCTCTCCTCTCTTACACTCTCTCCTCTCTTACACTCTCTCCTCTCTTACACTCTCTCCTCTCTTACACTCTCTCCTCTCTTACACTCTCTCCTCTCTCTCACACTCCCTCCTCTCTTTCACACTTTCTCCTCTATTCTTTCACACTCTCCTCTCTTTCACATTATTTCTCCCGGTCTCTGTCACACTCTCATCAGACAGTGGTAATGTTATAGACGCAGGTACACAGCTTGTTACCAGGCAGATATGTGATTACTGTGCTATGACTGTAACAAGCCATACATCGATCACATGACCATGGACAATATATCATGTGATTATGCTGTGAGTTTTACTCACTGAAAATAATGACAGCAAACGGAGATTTAGAAAACCACTAGGTATCCATACAGAAAGTATATTGGAAAATTGTACAGCAGTTCATTACATAAACAGTACTTTTTTTGTGCTGGAACTGGACAACCCCTTTTAACCATAAAAACAAATAACAACATTATTTTTCTTTTTTTTTATCATCAGGAACGAAGAATGGAGAAGAAGGCCAATAAAATGGCCTTTAAAATGGAAAAGAGCAGACAGGAGAAGGAGCAATTGAATTTGACACAAAATCTTCAAGGACTCAAGTTATCATAAACTATTACGAAAAATGTCGCTGTTGCTAATTTGGACACAAACTGAAGTACTATGTGTAAGCACAGATATTGTGTATCGCTACACGATCCAGAGAATACTATCCACAACAGGATTTTCTAGAAGAGGGATAAACTGATATTACAAATTACTACAATTCACTGCGAAAAAACTTATAAATATTTTAAGTTGATGGCTTCTGGAAGTCGTACAGAAAATTATGGCTGCTATTACTATATCATCTGTACTGCGCCTGTATTGTAAATAAGGAGACAAATATATAGGCAGTGTGCTGTTCATAGACTGCTTGGATTTTCTTGATATCTTAACGTATTAAATACTATTTTGGATGGAATTTGGTGAACATCTATATTTGCAAACGTCCTATGCAAGAGAGTTAAACGTGCTTTTCCCCTGGCCTGCACAGCACCCTTGTGAGGAGGACTGTCCATCCTGGGACAGGGAACCTAAGAAGACCTAAATGTGTCCACACCTTAGGCTTCCTTTATCCCCTGTCAGGTGTCAAATTTAGTATCTCCATTTATTTATATTAAAACCTCCTCTACCTGTTGCAGATGTTCCTTCATATCACTGTGGTAAGGTGGGTGTTCCTGCCTGGTACCACAAAATGTGCCGCAAAATGGCTGGCACATGGCTGTCTTCTAGATGTGCATAGGCTTTTGTGATAGGACATTTCTTGCCATGATGCTATGCATCAATTCTGGTTCCAGCAATATCACACTCTGTGCTAACTTCCAGACCCCAGTTTAGGTGAGAAGCTATTATAGAGCCCAGCGACCACGTTTCTGTGGTTTTGTCAGGCATGATATTAAAAAACCACAGGCAGGTAGCCAGCCCTGACTGCCTCTACACTCTTAAGACCACTCCAGCACTGCTTCATCTCCTGACTCAGAAGCAGGAAGCAAAAGGATGCACTGACCCCCTAGCCCAACGCTGTCTTCATGGAAGATGAGTTGCAGTTTCGAGCCTTATTTTGACTGTGTGGTTGGTTGTTGCAGTAGACTAAAGTATTTAAAAAAATCCTGCCTAAAATATGTGGCATTTGCCTCTACCTCATACTCCTGTTCAAGATCTGTCTGAAAAGATCCTGTCTGAGGAATCTCCCTCCCTATTAGAAAACATTAAATACACTCACCGGCCACTTTATTAGGTACACCTGTCCAACTGCTCGTTAACACTTAATTTCTAATCAGCCAATCACATGGTGGCAACTCAGTGCATTTAGGCATGTAGACATGGTCACGACAATCTCCTGCAGTTCAAACCGAGCATCAGTATGGGGAAGAAAGGTGATTTGAGTGCCTTTGAACTTGGCATGGTTGTTGGTGCCAGAAGGGCTGGTCTGAGTATTTCAGAAACTGCTGATCTACTGGGATTTTCACACACAACCATCTCTAGGTTTTACAGAGAATGGTCCGAAAAAGAAAAAACATCAAGTGAGCGGCAGTTCTGTGGGCGGAAATGCGTTGTTGCCAGAGGTCAGAGGAGAATGGCCAGACTGGTTCGAGCTGATAGAAAGGCAACAGTGACTCAAATAGCCACCCGTTACAACCAAGGTAGCCAGAAGAGCATCTCTGAACGCACAGTACGTCGAACTTTGAGGCAGATGGGCTACAGCAGCAGAAGACCACACCGGGTGCCACTCCTTTCAGCTAAGAACAGGAAACTGAGGCTAGAATTTGCACAAGCTCATCGAAATTGGACAATTGAAGATTGGAAAAACGTTGCCTGGTCTGATGAGTCTCGATTTCTGCTGCGACATTCGGATGGTAGGGTCAGAATTTGGTGTCAACAACATGAAAGCATGGATCCATCCTGCCTTGTATCAACGGTTCAGGCTGGTGGTGGTGGTGTCATGGTGTGAGGAATATTTTCTTGGCACTCTTTGGGCCTCTTGGTACCAATTGAGCATCGTTGCAACGCCAAAGCCTACCTGAGTATTGTTGCTGACCATGTCCATCCCTTTATGACCACAATGTACCCAACATCTGATGGCTACTTTCAGCAGGATAATGCGCCATGTCATAAAGCTGGAATCATCTCAGACTGGTTTCTTGAACATGACAATGAGTTCACTGTACTCCAATGGCCTCCACAGTCACCAGATCTCAATCCAATAGAGCATCTTTGGGATGTGGTGGAACGGGAGATTCACATCATGGATGTGCAGCCGACAAATCTGCGGCAACTGTGTGATGCCATCATGTCAATATGGACCAAAATCTCTGAGGAATGCTTCCAGCACCTTGTTGAATCTATGCCACGAAGAATTGAGGCAGTTCTGAAGGCAAAAGGGGGTCCAACCCGTTACTAGCATGGTGTACCTAATAAAGTGGCCGGTGAGTGTAGATTATGATCAGTAATAACCCTCTTGAATTATGCTACAGCCTAATAATTCCTCAGCCCCCCAAGTTATTGAAGAAGCTCAGGAGGAGGGTGAAATAGGTTCAGACTCTAATCTAATGAGGATTTTTATGGCCTTATTCCCTGCTGAAGATGCTAAATTACTACTGAAGACTGTAGTGATCCGTTCACACGGACACAGAGGGGGAGGATTATGGCACGGAATCCACGTCGTCATCTGCCCCCTCACAATGGTGGTTTATGGAGACCGCTAGTGTTTTGGTTTTTTTCCGCCAGCGGCAACATGCAAAAGAAGCGACATAACCTTTCTTGAGGCGGATTCCGGCTCAGGAAGTCAATAGAAGTGAATGGGAGGCGGAAACCTGTCACCTTCAACCTTCTCCCCCATTCTGCTGATCTAGCTGGATTGGCAGATCCCCCAAACTGGATCTAAGGCTTTCCAATTTTGTAGGCCTCAGGCTACATTAGGCCTGCAGCCTATAGGCTTTCCTCAGTATTGGTGTAGCATGTCTCCACATGTTTTTGCTCTAATGTAGCATGACTCCACATTCGAAAAATGCGTTTTACTTAAAAAAATATCGGATGATTTTGCTAAAAAAAACCTCATAATAAAGGGAACTGACGAGCAATTTCAGCAATGATGTTGCGAAACGGAGTCTCTCGATGCTGCAGTCTCCACCGATATTCGTAAATATTTGGATCCAAAGCCATGTATCGCGTTTACTAAGTCTGATATTTATACCTACGTTGCACTTTCACGATGTGGAGAATGACAAGGGACTCCCCCAAAGCAGGCTTGCTTGGGGGGCACATAGCGGCATGGTACCCCAAAATGTGTGGTAAATTAATAAAATATACTTTTTCTCCTCAGGTTCACTCAGGGAAGTGGTTCACTTACCTCACCTGATGTGTAGTTCAGGGTCAAAGGTCATCACTAGGCAGATTTCACTGGTTCTTCTGGAAGATGTGGAGACATACTGCACTACGGTACACATCATGTGGAAACGCATCTAATCATTTCTGCACGCTTTCGTGATGTGGAGACGCGTCTAATGTGGAGACATGCTACATTAATACCCCTTTCCTCACTGCTCCCCAGCATCTCTCGCTCTCTCTTGTTCTGGGTACACTGCCATGTCATATGTGCACCCGGAATAGAGGCAGAGAGCTTGCCACTGTTGAGGTTATTTAACAATAAATTTGCATTGTATATAATCTGAAGGAATGTGGCCCATCAACGTTGAATTATTTTCTATGTGCAGCCCATTTGCATGGCCAAGTTTGGAACCCCTTATGAGAATGCTTACTGACATGTCAATATACAAGCAAGCATTTTGGAGCAAGAAGAGCATTGCTGTTGCTCCAAAGAGGTCATCGGCTTGGTTCTAGTAACGGACATCAGTCAAAGGAGCGAAAACATAATTGTCATATATGACCCGCAGGGTTAAAGGGGCTCTAGCATTAGGAAAAGTCATTTTTAGCTAAGCACATCCTTGCGTAGCCTTTAGAAAGGCTATTCCACAAGTACCTTTTGTATATAAATCACCTCAGTAGTTTTTGAATGAGCCCGTTTTTATTAATATGCTAATTAGCCTTCTCCTTCTGGAAGTGTCTGTGATCACCCTCTGCTATTCTCTGTGGATGAGAGCAGAGGCTGCTGTGCTGATGGCTCATCTCTCTGTTCTTATACACATAGAGCAGACCGTGCACACAGACACTTCTATAGTGCACAAAGAAGTATAATTAGCATATGAATAAAAACTGACTTATTCAAAAACTACTGAGGTAATTTACATACAAAAGGTACATGTGAAAAAGACTTTCTAAAGGCTATGCAAGTACCGTATTTTTCGGACTATAAGACGCACTTTTTTTCCTCCCAATATGGGAGGAAAATGTGTGTGCGTCTTATAGTCCGAATGCAGCGTGCGCAGCGTCTGTGTCCCGTCTGTGCGAATGAAAAGAAGAGCAGCACGGTGCCTGCCTGCTCTGCCCCTCCTTCCCTGTCTGTGTCGCATGTTTGCAGGAGCGAGATATGAGAGGCAGGGAAGTAGGGGCGGGCCAGACAGGTGAAGGAAGCGTGGTTTCAAGCTTGCAGAGAAAACCACGCCTCTTTCACCCGTCTGGCTCGTCCCTCCTTCACTGCCTCTCAGATCTGGCTCCGGCAATGAAACCACACAGACAGGGAAGGAGGGGCGGGCCAAACGGGAGGAGGAGGCGTGGTTTTCTCGGCAAGCTTGAAACCACGCCTCCTTCACCCGTCTGGCCCGCCCCTACTTCCCTGCCTGTGTGGCATCATTGCAGAAGCGACATCTGAGAGGCAGTGAAGGAGGGACGAGCCAGATGGGTGAAAGAGGTGTGTTTTCAAGTTTGCTTAGAAAACCACACCTCCTTCACCCGTCTGGCCCGCCCCTTTTTCTCTTCTTACATAGTTTCACTGCAGGGTGTCTCTTTCCATCCATGGATGAGATTAGATAGAATAGATAGATAGACAGACAGACAGATAGACAGACAGACAGACAGACAGATAGATAGATAGGATAGATTAGATAGATAGATAGATATGTTCAAATCACCCCCATAGCTCTACAATACATATAAAACAAAAACATTACTGTGAAACACATACACATTTGGTATCCCTGTGTCCGAAAGCCCCCGGTTCTATTTACATTGGTGAAATATTATATTATTAGGTTATTAAATATTTCACCAATTTTTTTTCCTTAATTTTTTTTTCCCTATTTTCCTCCTCTAAAACCTTAGTGCGTCTTATGGTCCGGTGCGTCTTATAGTCCGAAAAATACGGTATGTGCTTAGCTAAAAATGACTTTTCCCAATGCTAGAACCCCTTTAACCCTGCGGGTCATATACGACAATTATGTTTTCGCTCCTTTGACTGGATACACTCCCACAATACTCCACATACCCAGATTTTCAAATAACTTTAGATTAGGCATGTGCCATCCAAACCGTTCTCTACTCCTATTCCATGTATAGGAGTATAAATTTAAGACTCTGGGCCCATGTCTGTGCTTCTCATCGCCTGTTAGTTCCACTCACATAAGCCTGCCTCGAGGGAAGTCATCAAGTTCTAGTGTGTTGGTAGTGGACCTGGGGGACTCCCTAGTTACTGGATCTGGTCACGTCTGCAACTACTGCTACCTTTTTGGTTATGCCAGTAATGACCTTAATGTGGTCTCTTGGCTCACATGATCTTGTTTGTCTTATATTCTCACTTGATCCTTCCCAGAATGTTGCAGTCAGGTCTGTTTGGCGTATGAAGAGGCCTGATGGCACCATTTACAGATCATCTTCTAGGAGTAGTTCTTTCTAGGCAGAAAAGCAATAGCGAAGACCTGTACTGAATGTCTCTGGCTATGTAGAAAACACTGGTGAATTGGATTCTTCTGTATGACCATATATTATATAAGGGGCTGGGTTGTCCTGAATAGTTTTTCACAAAGTGTGGGGGCTTTGGTACGATTCCCCAATGACTTTTTATTCCAGCTACTGTTACTTTCTCTCTCAAAAATTACTGATTGGTGGGAGTTAACCATTGAGACCCCCATTAATTTTCTGGGTGCTGGTGGGTTGGATGATTTACCCTTTTTGTGGATGCAAAATGCACAGTCCTGCTCCTGCTCACTTCAAAGGGAGCATTAGGAATAGTCAAAGTTTAGGGCTCTCCCATTGAAGTGAATGTAGTGGGGGAATGCATACTGTATGCAGCCAGAGGACGTGTATGATTTACAGCCTACTGTAGTTGTATGCACTGTGGATCTAAACATTTATTGACTAAGTTTTATCGGATAGCATTAAGTGATTGGACAACCACTAAGGCGCTGCTGCAGTCAAAGTATTTCTTTATAATAGCTCTATGGGTTCCTACTAGTTGTGACGGACGATCTGAATATCTAAAAAATGGATAATATAATGAGCATTCCAGACCTATCTCTGCAAAGCCGTAAGAAACTCAGAATACTACATCATTTTGTGATGACAATCTAGGGATCAATATTTTATGACCCCTGAACTGGAAAAATGATTCCTATATAGCAGCTGAACGGTTTGTTTTATGAAAACTCCTGAAACCGCAGATTTTGTACATTGCCTTATCCTAAAAATTAATAGTAAGCTGATTTGGGCATTATCTTTCTCGGCCAGTAGATGGCACTATGACACAAATCTTGGACATAGTAGAATGATGTCATAGTGAATCGGATATAATGTTATCTTATGAGTCATGTTTTCCTACTTGTGTTGGACCATTAGCGTAATGACATTAACTATTTACAGGTACTTGGTAATGATTCAGTATATTAAATATATTAAGAATGCTGCCTAGCTTGATATTTAAAGAGGCAGAGCTTTTTTATTGTTTTCATTCTCAGATCATTGTCACGATTTTGAGGGCTATCTCTTATTGATTACATTTTATGAACTCTTTCTTGGAGTGATTAAAAAATAGCAAATGTGCCATTGTTTTATTTTCTTATCAACTTTGCACTGTGCAAAACTATGCATAGCTATATTCTGTGGGTCAGTACAATTAGAGCAAAACTAAATTTTATTAGCCTTAATGCCGGTTTTCGACGGTATGTTAATGAGTTCTCTTGCAGCACTGGGGGCGGGCCCCAGCGCTCAGACAGCACTGGGGGCATTCCCAATGCTGCCAGAGAACTCTTCAGCGCCGCCTCCATCTTCTTCAGGAACGTCATCTTCCTGTGTCTTCTTCTAGCGGAGGCGGTGAAACTTGTAGGACTTGGGCAGAGCCAACTGCGCATGCCCACAGGCCACAAGAAAATGGCCGCTTACTTACTGTGTAAGCGGCCATTTTTCTTGTGGCCGCGGGCATGCGCAGTAGGCTCTGCTCAAGGCCTAAAAGTTTCACTGCCTCCGCCGGAAGAAGACAAAGGAGGACGACGTTCCTGAAGAAGATGGCGGCGGCGCTGGAGAGTTCTCTGGCAGCATTGAGAATGCCCCCAGTGCTGTCTGAGCGCTGGGGCCCGCCCCCAGTGCTGCAAGAGAACTCATTTACATACCGTCGAAAACCAGCATTTCTACGGAACGGCGGCACGGAGAGGACATCTAAAGGTAGGAGACGAATAGCCTTTCTTAAGGCTATTCTGACATGTTAGGCACAAAAATTGCCATCTGATTGATAGGATCCCTTTAAGGGATGATTTGCAGTTTTATTGGTATGATTTTGGGGTATATTCAACTAATAGTTGAACTCAACTCTTATCTCTGCACGTCACCTATACTAACCCACCCCATAGTACATAAATGTCTTCCGGTCCAGTCATTCAGGGCACGAGACATCACTTCTTCCCCCATGCCTGCGCAACAGAGCCAGAGTGCTGGCATGTGCAGTAGGGTGTTGGTAGCTGGCCCCAGAAGAAGTGACATCCCGTGCCCACAAGGTAAGTATGATGGTGTGGGGGGTGGGGTTCAGTTAGCTAGGAAGGGCTAGTAGTGGGCAGGATAGCTAGGGTAAGGGAGGGTGGTGGTGTGAGTCAGCTCTGAGTGAAGCCCAAGGCATCATATTAGTTGTAGGAAAATGCAGAACAGGAAGATGCCCATGCAAACAAATGCAGAAGATGCCTGGAGCTCACATCGAAACCCAGAAATCACTCAAAACACAATTTAAGGTATTTGGGTGCACTTATTAACCTATTAATAACACAGACAGACAGAAGTGTATACACCTATAAAATGGCTATAATTGTATACAGTATTCGGTATACGATAGGATTGGAAAATCACTACACACAGCACAGCAAACGTTGCATCACTCTCAAGCAAGGGATCAGAAAGAGAGAAGTGTTTAATTAGAAGTGTTTAATTTTTTACTCCCCCACACCCCCCACACCCCGCCTTGGTTTTAAAAATCCTTTAGGCAAAGGATGCAGAAATTATTCTTATTCCCCATACTAATTTTTTAGGGACCCCTTCAGTTCTGACAGAGATTATAAAGGCCTGTATAATAGAAACCCCCATAAATCACCCCATTTTCAAAACTGCACATCTCAAATAATGCAAAACAGCATTTGTGAAGTTTGTTAACACTTTAAGCATGTCACAGAAATTAAAACAATATGGAGATGAAATTTAAACATTTCATTTTTTTCAATCAAACATTCATTTAGCCCTAAAATAAACACATTCACAAAGGCTTAAAGGAGAAAATCTGACAGTTTGTTGTGAAATTTCTCCCGAGCACATAAGTACCCCACATGTGGGTGTAAACTGATTTTTGGGCACACAGCAGTGCATGGAAGGAAAGGTGCGACACTGAGGGTTTGAACAGCAGATTTTACTGGAATAGTTTTTGGTGCCATGTCTCATTTGCAGAGCCCCTAAAGTACCAAAACAATAGAAACCCCCTAAAAGGGACCCCATTTTGAAAACTAAACCCCTCACAGAATTCATCAAGGTGTATAGTGAGCATTTTCACCCAGCAGCCTTTTCACAGATTTTTATTAACATTGGGATGTGAAAATGAAAAATGAATAGAATGGCACTTTTTCACCAAATTTTTCCATTTCACAAGGGGTTAAAGGAGAGAAAGCACCCCAGATTTTGTTAAACAATTGGTCATGAACATGGCATTACCCTATATGTGATTATAATGTACTCTATGGGTACATGGTGGGGCTTGGAATGGAAAGAGCGCTATTTGGCTTTTGGAGGGCAGATTTCACTGGATTAGATTTCCGGTGCCATGTCGCGTTAGCAGAGTCCCTAGAGTACCAATACAATGGGAACCTTCAAAAGTAACCCCGTGTTGAAAACTACACCCCTCACAGAACATATCAAGGGCTATAATGAGCAGTGTGACCCTACAGCTTTTTCACAAATTTTATTAACATTGGGACGTGAAAATGAAACATTTGTTTTTTTTTTCAATAAACCATCAATTTAGTCCCAATTTTTTATTTTTACAAGAGGATAAATGAGAAAAAGCCCCTCAAAGTTTGTTACACAATTTCTCCTGAACACTGCATTACCCCATATGTAGTCATAATCTGCTCTATGGGAACATGGCGGAGCTCAAAATGGGAAGAGTGCGTTTTGGATTTGGAGGCTAGATTTTGCTGGCATAGTTTTCAGGTGCCATGTCGCATTTGCAAAGCCCCCTAAAGAACCAATACAATGGAAACCCCCAAAAGTGACTCCATTTTAGAAACTAGACCCCTTAAAGAGGACCTTTCACCACTTTTGGGCACATGCAGTGTTATATACTGCCAGAAAGCCGACAGTGCGCTGAGTTCAGCACACTGTCGGCTTTCCCGATCTGTGCCCGGTGTAAAGAGCTTACGGTGCCGTTACCGTAGTGCTCTATGGTCAGAAGGGCGTTTCTGACCATTAGCCAGAGACGTCCTTCTGCCTCGCGGCGCCTATCGCGCTGTGCTGTGGAGCGGGGAGGAACGCCCCCTCCCTCTGCTCACACAGCTCATCCATAGACGAACATTATCAGGAGCGGGAGGGGGGAGTTCCTCCCCGCTCCACAGCACAGCGCGATTGGCGCCGCGAGGCAGAAGGACGTCTCTGGCTAATGGTCAGAAACGCCCTTCTGACCATAGAGCACTACGGTACCGGCACCGTAAGCTCTTTACACCGGGCACAGATCGGGAAAGCCGACAGTGTGCTGAACTCAGCGCACTGTCGGCTTTCTGGCAGTATATGACACTGCATGTGCCCAAAAGTGGTGAAAGGTCCTCTTTAAGGAATTTATCAAGGGGTATTATCATTTTGAGCCTAAGAGTGCTTCCCAAAAATTAATGTACAATGTGAAAATTTAAATTTTGAACGAAATATGCCATATCGGTGCCCAATGCGTTGCACCCACTTTGTGTCATCAGAGACTTGCACTCCTAAAACTATTAAGGGGCCATTCCGGGTAGAAAGAAGTTATATATGTGGGTGTACACTGCTGCTTGGGCACACAGCAGGGCTCAGAAGGGAAGGAGCAGTGGGCTTTTTAGCTTTCGGGGTACAGATTTGGAGGGGTTTCCTGACGCCATGTTGTTTTTTTTGCAGAGCCCTGGAGGTGCCAGTAATTTGGAATTCCCCAACAAGTGACCTCATTTTGTAGGGGAAATTTTAGAGTCTCTACAAATGTGACATGGTGTCCAAAAACCAACAATCTAAATCAGCTGTCCAAAAGCACATCGCGCTCCTTCCCTTCTGCGCCCTGCTGTGTACCCAAGCAGCAGTTTATGCCCACATGTATGACACTAGTGTACCCAGGATAATGTACTTAATGCCATATGTGGGTAGAAACGGCTGTTTGGGCACAGTTGGCCACAGAAGGGAAGGAGCGCTATTTTGTTTTTTGGATTGCAGATTCAGATGTTTGGTATCTGGTTGCCCATGTCAGTTTTGTAGAGCCTCTATAGTATCAGTAAAGTGAACTCCCTTAGAGAATGACCCCATTTTAAAAACTGCACCCCTCAAAGAACTTATTAGGGGGTGTAGTGGGCAATAGTATCCTAAACGTGACTGCACAGCGGATGGTGAATAGTAGATATGTAAGCTGTGCGAAGTACATTGGGAACACCAAATTCCCTACTATATCCCCAGTAGCTCCTATGTTTGAGGGGGGGGGGTCACTCTGGGGGGGCAGTTCTGGTTTATTTTCCCTCGTAAGCTCTAAATCTGGTTTGTACCCCAATATTTGCTCGCACAGCTTATACATTCCCTTCCTACCGCAGCCAGTTGTGTTCTTATGATTTGGTGATTTTGTCTTCACATTATACAAGCTATAATGTTTTTAAAATTTTTCTGGTGATGTGGCCGCATCAGGGCTTGATGTTTGCGGTATGAGATGTATTTTGTAATAACATTTTTGGGTGTTTTTAACATATTGACTAACTTTTATTAACTCTTTCTTGGTGGATTAAAAAAAATCCCTATCAAATCTGGTATTGTGTTTTACCTTTAAATTTTTTTCCTGCAAGGCCTATAGCATGAGTAACATGTGTCCTTTATTCTGCGGGTCGGTACGATTACGGCGATACCTCATTTATATTGTTTTTTATGTGTTACTAGTTTTGCAGAACAAAAAATCAATTTGGGGACAAAAATCAATTCCTTTTGCATCACCAACTTCTGAGAGGTGTAACATTTTTATTTTTCGGTTGACAGAATTGGTTTATGGCTTATTTTTTGCGGGACAACCTGTGCTTTGTATTGGTACTGTTTTGGGGTACATGTGACTTTTTGATCACTTTTTATAGCATATTTTGTAAGGTGAGATGGCGAAAAAACATTACTTTTGCCATGTTTTGGTTTTTTTTTTTCCGGTATTCACCGTGTAGTTTAAAATATTGTTTCAGTTTTATTGTACAGGGTTGTGACGGACGCGTTGATACCAAATATGTATTGTTTTTATTAATATTTTGGGTTTTTTATATCATTAATTTTATATAAGAAAAGGGAGTTTTGGGGGTTTTACAAAACTTTTTGTATAAAATTTTTTTACACACTTTATTTTTTTTACTTTTTATTTAAATTTTTTATTTGTCCTATAAGGACACTAGAACCATCGATCAGAGAGGATCCCTGGCTCTATGCTATAAACTTGCAGTATAGTGTATTGCAGTCTATGGAGCAAGCCAGCCGATACAGACGCATCGGCTGGCTTCCTCAATACCCCGCAGAATCAACCAGGTACTGGGGCTCTTAGCAGCCTGGGGTCACTGGTCAGACCTCAGGCTGCAGAAGATACTTATGGGCACAGCCCCGATCTCGCCGCAGCGGGTGCCCAGGGGGCACATTTAACTTACCTAAGCCCCTTGGATGCGGCGGTAATGTTTCTTGCTCTTGTAGTTCAATACAGGAGCGGCCTCCCAAAAAATGGCCACCGGCCGGCATGCGCACTCGGCTCTGCTGGTGTCTCACTGGCAGAGCCAACTACGCAGGCGTCGCAGTTTGACCCAGACAGAAGAGGCGGTTGCAGCTGAAGATGGAGTCGTCGCTGAAGACTGTTCTCTGGCAGCAATGGGGACGCCCCCATTGCCATTTGAGCGCTGGGGCCCGCTCCCATTGCTGCAAGAGAACTCATTTGCATACCGGTAAAAAACAGTATTTCTACGGGACGGCGGGACGGAGACGACTGAGCAAGGTAGGAGATGAATAGCCTTTCTTAAGGCTATTCCGACGTGGTAAATAGAAAAAATGTTGGTTTAGTGGTAGAATCCCTTTGAAAGATAAAGCATCCTGACATTAAAAATAAGCAGGGAAAAGAAAGGGAATAAGAGAGGAAAGAAATAGGATGGAGAGAACCAAAGAACAAAAGAGAGTGGAAGCTGTGAATTAGAAAAGAGGGATTTTTCAATTTTTTTTTTTTGTTTTATACTGTCAAACATTTTTATTTTAATTTTTACATTTTTAGTTACTGTGTTACCTAAATTACCTAAAGGAACCCCAACCCCATTTGCGTCACCTCTTGTCAGATCATTCACTAGTTGTGAAAAGAAATTGTCTTCTCCCCGCAGGAATTATTTGATTTTCATTTTTGACTTCAGAGCCCCAAAACCTTTTTTATACATACGAGGGCCTAATGTTTGCAGGACAAATGGTATAATTTAATATTCCATAAGATGTACTGCGAATCTGGAGAAATAATTCAAAATGGAGTGGAATTGGAAAAAAACTGTGTGTCACTTTCTTACGGGCTTTGTTTTTAAGGTGTTCGCTGTGCATCCAAAATGTACAATTTCAGGGATACCCAATTTCCACTGCAGACTTCCTGCTTCCATTGTAACTATAGGGAAACTGACAGCGTTTTTCGTAGGTATAATTGATATTCTGCGATTTCCAAAACCAGTTTTGGAAATTGCAACATGTCTGCTGTGCATATCCTATTAATATTATAAATGTGAAAGTTTGTGTGTTTGTGTGTTTGGATGTTTGTTCCTCAATCACGCAAAACCCGCTCGACCGATTTGGCTGAAATTTTCCACAAACATAGTCACTACACCCGATTGCGCAATAGGCTACTTTTCGTCACAATAGCGCACATACGTTTGTGCCAGGACCCCCACAAAACCCAAACTCACACCACCATCTCTGCAATCTCGCACACTTTGGACCATAGCAAGCCCCAAAATTCATATTGCCCTCTGCTGCCTCGCTCCTAACCCCACACAATCACATATACATATACTTTACCACTTTGCCCCTCACCTTAACGATACTCCAGGAGGCTCTCTTTAACGCTCTGGAGCAGCCATGTTTGCCGACCCCCACCGCTCTGACAATCCGCGACACCGCCCACCCATGTCAATACCCCTAGGGGGTCTAATAAATGCAAAAAAAAAAAAGTTTAAAAAAAGTAAAAAAATATATAAAAACAAATAAAAAGGATAAAAAATTCAAATCACCCCCCTTTCCCTAGAACACATATAAAAGTAGTTAAAAACTGTGAAACTCATACATGTTAGGTATCCCCACGTCCGAAATCGCCCGCTCTACAAAGCTATACAAATATTTTTCCTGTTCGGTAAACGCCGTAGCGGGAAAAATGGTCAAAAGTGCCAAACCGCCGTTTTTTCACTGTTTTGATTCTGATAAAAATTTGAATAAAAAGTGATCAAAGCAATAACATTTCCCGAAAATGGTAGAACTACAAAGTACACCCGGTCCCTCAAAAAAAGAGGCCCTATACATCCCTGTACACGCACGTATAAAAAAGTTACGGCTGTCGGAATATGGCGACTTTTCAAAAAAAAAAATTTTTAACACAGTTTTGGATTTTTTTTAAGGGGTCAAAATGTAAATAAAACCATATAAATTTGGTATCCCCGGAATCGTAACGAAACACAGAATACAGGGGACATGTCATTTTGGTTGCACAGTAAGAATGTCGCAGAAATGCATTTTTTCTTCAAATCCACCCCATTCTGAATTTTTTCCCTGCTTCCCAGTACATTATATAGACTAAATAATGGCGGCATCATGAAGAAAAATTTGTCCCGCAAAAATTAAGACCTCATATGGCTCTGGGAGCAGAGAAATAAAAAAGTTATGGGGTTTAAAAAGAGAGGAGTCAAGAATGAAAAACGAAAATCAAAAAATGCCATCGGCGGGAAAGGGTTAACTTCAAATACTTCTGTCCCAAAGTCACTATGTAAAGTTTCTCACAACACCGTATAGCAGCTCTAATACAAATTAACTTCAACACAAAAGTCTCACGTATTCTCTGAATTACAAGATACAAAGTTACATTTCATATCCCATACCTTATACACAGTACGAAAACCTTACCCATGCCTGTATATACCCACTTCTACAATCACTGCAGACGAAGTCGCGGGTACCAACTAGTTTTTCTATATGGTGTGGATGGGATTTGCTAGAATCCTATCCACTTTGGAGTATCTGTAAACACCGTGTTTTTTTCTTTTTTATGCCACGTAGAGCCCCGGCCTAACTGTTTTTTTTGTCTTAAATCCTTAAAGAGAATCCAATAAAGCATTGGGGCCAGAAGTACTTTTTAATTGTACCATTTTAGAGAATGTCTGATGTTTTGACATTGCTTTTTATTCAAATATTTCTGGGAGATGAAACAGCAAGAAACCTCTGCTTTGGGTCTTTTGATTTTTTTTTTTTCTTCCCGCAACATTGTTTGCCATACGGCAAAAATATTTGTATACGATTATAGACTGGGCATTTTCGAACATGGGAATGTATAATAGGTTTGGTTTTATTTCAAACCTAGGGAAAGGGGGAGTGATTTAGAATTTTTATTTTTTATTGTTTGTTATTAAAAATATAACAATTTTTAAAAAAAGTGTCTATTTTATTAGCCCTCTAGTGGGCTTGAACCTGCAATCTTTATATACATGGCCCATACTCTTCAATCAATTGTATTGCAGTCTATGGGACTTTCACTACTCAGCTATTGAGGTTGGTCATAGACCGGCCTCAGTATAGCTGTATTGCAAAGAGCATCGATAAGGCTTCCGGCTGTCATAGAAACAAGACAGCTCCCATATTCTCATCATGAGGAAACTGTCCAACACCGGAAGAAAGAGAAATTTTTTAACTTCGTAATGCTCACTTAATACAGTGCATGCGATCAGCTACCAGCTTTGGCAACCGCTCTACTTCACAACAGCTGCCATCTTTAAAGGTCCGGCATTCTGCCGTACAGCGGATATCAGGAAGTGGCTAATACTGATGAAAACCTGTTCCCTTTGTTGGACCTGCAGGTTTCTGCCTCACAGTTTATATCTGGGTAGTTGAAATCACCCATAATAAGAACTTCATATTTTGCACCCTTATCTATTTTATTAGTAGCTTTTCTGCCTCTTCCATTATATTTGCGGACTTGTAGTAAACGCTTAGGGCTCGTTCACATCTGTGCCCCGGGATCCGTTCTGCAGGTTTCCGTTTCCGGCCGTGAGTGTTTTATACTCTCTGCGGCGAAACCATTTTTTTTAAACCAAACTCAGTCGGACATGCAGTACTCTGTGTCCAGTTTAAAAAAAAACTCGCTCACGGCCGGACTCAGCATGACAGGTTTCCGTCTTCTGCATGCAGAAGGCGGAAACCTGATCACAGAGACCAGACGCTGGTGTGAACCCAGCGTTAACAGTATTTTATTACTCTGTATCCCTCCCCTTATTTCTACACGTGTAGACTTCATGTATTAATTTTCCACATGTCATCATGTAAGACTGGCTTAAGGCAGGATTTTAAAAGCAGACCCCTCCTTCCACTTGCAAACTCTTTTCTAAACTGACTGCACCCCTGTATATATATAGCCCAGTCATAGCTAGAGTCATGATGGATTTACAGAAGCTCTGAGGTATCAGAGTAATGGAAACCCGAACAAATTATCCCATTTTGGAAACAATACCGCTGAAGGAATTTATCAAGAGGTTGAACATTTCCCACATTTATCATCTGTAGGAGAAGTTTGAGTTATAAAAACAAGCAGTTTGTTACATAGTTCTTCTTGAACACAGAAATACCCCATATGTGCTTGTAAGCTGTTGTCTGGATACAAGGCGTGGCTTAGAATTGAAAGGGCACTATTTCACTTTTAGACTAAGGCCCCATGTAGTGAGCCACAGCCAAAAGACACTGAGAGAAAAACTGTGACAGAAATGCGATGTAGTTTTTCCAGCAGTGCTTTTCACAGAAAGTCCACCAAGACAGTCTACCAAATTTGGCTAGAATAGTTTTTGGGTTCTATATCTCATTTGCAGAGCCCATAGGACACCAGCACAATGGAAAACCCCAAAAAGTGACCCAACTTTGATCCCTCAGGCGTTTCATAGATTTATTAACATTGGACAGTGAAAATGTACAATAATATTTTGAAATAAAATGTTGTTAGCCACAGAGTCATTTTCTGGGGCCAGGATGTATTTGCTCAGCCTCTAAGGTGCCAGTGCATTGGAGAGTACCATGACATGACTTCATTTTTGAAACTGTACCACTCCCTTCTCAAAAACTTTATCAAGGCGTATAGTGATCATTTTGTCCCCAGAGATGCTTTCCAAGAAGAATCACGTAACTGATGTTGCAAAATGAAACTTACATTTTTTCCAGTTATCTGCTATTTCAGTGGCCAATATGCCATGCTCAGGTTATGGTACTGTAAAATTTCAACTCTCTAGATTTTTTTAAACACCCTACGTGCAACCCTAATCTTTTGCATAAAAATTCTACAAGGTGAAGTGACGGAGCACCATGAGCATTTAACTAATTTTATTTATATATTTTGTAATTTAAACAACTTTTATTTACATATTACCATATAATAAATAATACAAGATAAAATATAACACCCACCATCCAACAATAGAGCGGGAAAGACAACCCGGCTTTACTTCCAGGTTATACCTAAGAGACTTTACTACAGAGCTTGCCTAAAGTCAATGACTTAAAGGGGCTCTATCACTGGGAAAAGTCATTTTTAACTAATCACATCCTTGCATAGGCTTTAGAAAGTCTATTACACACCTACCTTTAGTATATAGATTGCCTCAGTGGTTTCTGAATATGTCCGTTTTTATTCATATGCTAATTAGACTGTTGCATGATACATTGTGCACTCCTCTCCTGTTGTTTCCTATGGGAGGCTGCTGCTGCTGCTGATGATGACGACTCAGCTTCCTGTTTGCCTCACACACATAGGAGATAATAGAAGAGAGGAGGCTGCTGAGAACTTCCTGTGCTGGCTGGAAGCTCATTAGCATATGAATAAAAACAGATTTATTCAGACACCACTGAGGCAATTTACATACTAAAGGTAAGTGTGAAGTAGCGTTTCTAAAGGCTATGCAAGGATGTGTTTAGATAAAAATGACTTTTCCCAGTGTTAGAGCCCCTTTAAAGGAATTCTATCATTAGAATCCGTTCTTTAACTAAGTACATGTCGGAATAGCCTTAAGAAAGGCTATTCTTCTCTTACCTGTATTATTCTGATCCGTGTCGCTGTTCCTGAGAATTTTCTTATCTCTTCCATATGTAAATGAGCTTTCAGACAGCACAGGGGCATTTCCCTTTGCTCAAACAGCACAGGGCGCATCCCCTATGCTGTCCGAAAACTCTCCAGTGACGCATCTGTCTTCTTCTCCAGATTGCCTCTTTGCCAGGTCATCGGCCGCATCTTCATCCAAAAGGGCCTACTGCACTGTCCGTCGGCCATTTTCCTGTGGCCTATTACATGAGCGCCTGCTCAGCCACAGGAAAATGGCCGACGGACATGCGCAGTTGGCTCTTATGGATGAAGATGTGGCCGATGACTCTGTGATGAGGCGGTCCGAGGAAGAAGACAGTTTGTGGACAGCACAGGGGACACCCCCTTTCTGTCTGAAAGCTCATTTACATATGAAAAAAAAATAAAAAAAAAATATATATATATATATATATATATATATATATATATATATATATATATATGTGTGTATTTACTATCTAGAAGAAGAATATTCTTGTTATATAACAAAGTTGAGAGTATGTCTTTTGGCCTACAATATATCCAGCTATATTACAAATTTGCCGTTAGCTGCAGCTACATGCGAGACAGTGAGTGAGGGTCTCACAATATCTCAAATGATCAGAAGGCAAGGATGGTGGCCTCATGTATGGAATCTGGCAGAGAATTCACCCTGCTTGAGAATAACAATACAAAGGATGAAAAGGCAAAGCAGATAATGAATACAAACACAAATGTGAAAGACGTTTGTGCGAGGAAAATATAACTGTCTCTTCCAATAAACATGAGGCCTCCCTAATTGACTGCAGGTTGTAGATACAGTGTGTGGAGTTCAGCACGTAGCCCTTCTCCAAGTACTGGAAACCTCATTAAATCTTTTTATTAAGATGTCGGTTTCCCAAAGGTCTAGCAGACTTTATGTATCACAACTACTTAGTAAGTTTCATCAGAATTTATCTACTGTACAAAATAGCACTTAAAGGAAAACTGCAACTAAGTTCAAGTTGTAGCTTAAAGATCTTGCCATGTTTCTTGTAGCTTGGCTATAAAAATAAATCTATGTGTCTGGCTTGACAAACAAGCTATACACCTTTTATTTAACATGGAAAGACATTTTGTAACTCTCCAGACTGATGCTTAGACATTTTCGGGTCACGTTACATGTTGTCACCTTTCTTGTTATCAAAGACTTTCACACAGCGAGACACCAATTACGGGAATCGTATAGTCTGACTTCTGACTGGATTGGGTTTAAATTAATGTCAGTTCAAGGGGAAAAGTTTTCATCAAGACAACACATTGTAGCTTAATTGGAAGAATTAGTCCGGATACAATGAAGACAGTGAACAGTATGAGGGATGCCAGACAGTGCAGGAGAAATACACCTATAATAATACCGACATGTCAGCCTGTTTGGGGAATTCACTTGCAATCTGAAATATTTCCTGAAACAGATGAATCATTTTTATTATAAATAAACAGGTAAAAGTTAGGGGAATATGTTGGTTCATGAAACCAGTGAGGCTTCTGAATTCTGCCAGAATATGGGAAATCAAGCAGTTCATCTTTAATCTCGACATTTATGACTATATCCATAGTATAAGAAAGCCTCTCTTATTCGCACAGCTGTAAATGGGGCTTGGTTCTCAAGAAAGATGGATGTAAGACCAGAATTTATCCTATGGATATAGTCATACATGCCAAGATGGGAATACTCCTATAAGTGACTCAGGTTAGATGTTTCTTCTTTAAACCATCCATATCTCTGCAACCTCTGACTTAGGCGCCTAGGGTGCTTGTTCCACCCCAGCTTAAACAGGCGTATATGTTTCCATAGTAAAAGAATACAAACCATGTATAGTCTGATCTTGCAGTCATATTGTCTTCTATTGCTATCCAAACTCTTACTAGGTTACATTTCCTAGGTAAACAAGATGTAAGGGTAAGGTTTCTCTAGGCACACAACTGAAAGGGGTTTTCAGGGCAAAAATATTTTGTTTTTTTTGTTTTTTTTTTTAAGAAAAAAGGTCTGTTAGTGTTATTAATGGGTTAATAAGTGCACCCATCTAACTTTTGCAGTGTTTTGATTGATTTCTGGGTTTCTCTGAGAAGGCCTAGCATTTTCTGTATTTGTTTACTTGGTATGAAGCTTCTTGCTGCAATTCATTCTGGTAGTTGTAGGCTCTCACATTACCTCTTGCTCACTCCCCCCCCCCAATACCCCCTTCCTGTCTCCCTAGCTATTCCTCCAACTGCAAGCCTTTTCTAACTCACTTAGCCCACTCCCTACTTCATACTCTCCCCTTTCTACTCCTTCCTCCCTACTCCCCACTTTATTATACTTTACCTGTCTTTTCATGTTGCCAGGAAAGCACAGCGCTGTGTCCGTAGCCTTCAATATTTCTCTATTACACATGCTCTCAGCTTGCGCAATAGAGATGTATTGTCTGCCTCAGTGATTCTATTGCGCAACATGTTGCACAAAAGTTCTTGTTACTTAACTGGAAGAGGAACACTTATTGGAAGCTGAAATCAAACAGGCTAATCTTATAATACAATGTGAAACCTCTCCAAAAGACTTCCACTTTGAGAAGAACACTACCACCCTTACCCTAAACATACTTTCTTTTATGGATTTTCAGTTTTCCTTATTAAACATTTTCTATGAGAAGACTACTCCACCAGACGACCATTTTTTATCGGCAATACAGTAGTTCACCAAGTTTTGGAAACAGATTCTAATAGCAGGAAAAATTGTCACTGTGATATTTCGGCAATGCCAAGCAAGTAAGATGTGGCGTACTTGTAGTGATTATCGTTTGGATTCTGCTGAAAAAAACACCCCATTGCAGGTGGCCAAGAGAAATCAGCAGCGGACAGGTGTGGATGTTCCCTTAAAGGGGTTGGCCACTTTAAGACCAATATTGACAAACAAATATACAGTAAAAAGATATACAATTTTCCAATATACCCCTTCCCATTTGAAAAAGTAAAGTTGCATCCAAGATGGTGGATTTCAAGATGGCCGCCAACTCGGTAACATAGCCTAAAAGTTTTTTCCCCCACTGCCAAACCATATATCATGACATTTGGTTACTAAATTTCATGCGGTTCTCATTTTATAGGGGTGGTGCGGGACTTATGGCCCACCCTGTACTTTCTGTATCAATTCCTCACAGTTTTCTAGATCTCTGCTTGCTGTCATTCATTCTGTTACTTCTAGAGGATAAAACTCTGACCATGGTCATGTGATTTACGGTCCATGGTCATGTGATGAGCACACAGGTGCACAGCTGATTACCAGGCAGATGTCTGATTACTGGGCTGTGACTGTAACGAGCGGCACCTGTGTGCTCATCACATGACCATGGACCGCAAATCACATGACCATGGTCAGAGTTTTATCCTCTAGAACAGCGGTTCTCAACCTGTGGGTCGTGATCTCGGCGGTGGTCGAACGACCAAAACACAGGGGTCGCCTAAAGCATACCTCCCAACTGTCCCGGTCGGTGGGAGGTATGTCCCGGTTTCAACTCATCGGCGCCCGGAGGATGCTGATGAGTTCAACACACAAGTGACTAAAGCAGGAGCTGTCACAGCCAGCTCCTGCTTTAACGCTGCGCTGCGGCTTCTTCATGTGTAGCTGCGATGTGATGACGTCACATCGCACCTACAACTACTGTATATGAGTGAGCGAGACTGCGGAGAGAGCAGCGGGGGAGCGTTGGAAGGTGAGAATAAGTGGGGGTTTTTTTGTTTTAAACATTAAGGTGGAACATAATGAAGGGGCCCATGAAACTGGGGGCAGATGAAGGGGGGGACGGGCATGACACTGGGGACAGAGATGGAGTGACATAAAACTCTGGACAGAGATGGGGGAACAAAAAACTGGGGAACAGATGGGGGACATGAAACTGTGGGCATATGAAGGGGGGACATGACACTGGGGGCAGAGATGGAGGGACATGAAACTGGGGGCAGAGATGGAGGGGGGACACGAGACTGGGGGCAGATGAAGGGGTTATATGAAACTGGGGGAGAGATGGCAGGGGGACATATAATGTACGGGTGACTGTAGGAGGATTATACTGTGTGGGAGCACATGAAAAATTAATGGGAATGGGCGGAGTCAACATAAAAGTGGGCAGAGCTAAATTCACCGCAGCGCGCTGCGCATTTTATTCCTCTTTCTGATCTTCAAAAGTTGGGAGGTATGCCTAAAGCCAACAAAAAATACATATTTCCGATGGCTTTAGCCGCTGAGAAGCCACGCTACTGTCTGCAGCAGCGCTATTCAGCTGGAACGCACGCCGTTATGGACGCGTGTTCCAAACTGAATGGGGTCACCGCAACATGAGGAACTGTATTGCGGGGTCACGGCATTAGAAAGGTTGAGAACCACTGCTCTAGAAGTAACAGAATGAATGACAGCAGTTAGAGATCTAGAAAAGCGTGAGGAATTGATACAGAAAGTATATTGGACAAATGTATATCTTTTTATTGTACATTTGTTTGTCAATATTGGTCTGAAAGTGGACAACCCCTTTAATGTATTTTCTAATGTATTATCATCTAGATATATGTATGGTAGTATGGTCTGTTTTGGAATTGATCAGATTGGTAGGTGATTGTAGCAATGGATATTGAAATTCATGTTTAGTAATGCTGGACTGCACCATACACTTTAGTTATTAATATGGAAAACTGTATAATAATTGACTCCCTAAGGCTAAGGCCCTAAGGGCCATAAATGCAGTGATAAAGTGCTGCGGGAAGAACCGCTGCGTGATCGCATTGCAGTTCTTTCCACAGTGCTTTCAAGAGAAAGTTCACAGAGTTTTCCTCCGCGGACTTTCTCTTAATATTATATCTATGGGAAAGCCGCCAGCGTTTCTGTAGATATAATTGACATGCCGCAATTTACAAAACTGCAACGGTTTTGAAAATCGCAGCGTGTCCGCACTGTTTTTTTTCTGCAAAGTGGGGATGGGATTCACATGAATCCCATCCCCTTTGCTTGCACTGTACAATTCCATGATTTTTCCTGCAGCGTCTCTGCTGCGGGCAAATCGCGGCGTTTCCGGTCCGTGGAGTCCCGGCCTAAGAAGCAGCAAAGAGTTAACATTCATCTGGTAAATGGATATACTCGCATTTTTATATGGCAAGCTGTACTGTGTCCTCACTTGCCCTCTATTCATCAGACAGCACAAAGTTGTTTGTCATGCAGACATTAATCCAGATATGTGGACACAACAATGGACAGAATGCATGGCTAAATGAGATAATGAGGGGAGATGTAAAAGATGGAGAACAAAGTCTGCAATATTAACCCCTTAATGACAGCTAATACACCTTTAGCCATTAGGAAGTATCTTATTTTTACAGCGCTCTAGAATAATAAATGCACAAAAAATTGTGGTTTAAAGGTTCAGCAGAAGACCATCACATATGGACAAAAGAAGATTGGCAATTAGCTCTATGGGAAGGGTCAGCCCATGAAGACCACCAATGGGTGGGACCCAGCCAGTTTTTCTGAGCCAACTGTCAGATTCGGGAGCTAGGATGCTGCTAAGTGCTGGTGGTTACATGTGAGTCCGAGGCTCCCTTCTCCACACAATACGTAAGCAATGTATTACACTGGCTTCATCTTTCCTGCCTTATTCCACACAAATTGCCCTACTTTCTCCAGCCCTAGTAGTAACAATGTCCCTTTTGATGATTCATTGACCTTTTATTATAAGTGTTGGCAGCCACAGTGCCCAGGACCTAACAAGGTAGAGCTCCCAAATCAGTGGCAGTAGCCTCATTCATCCCTTTAACTGTGCTCGCAGCAGTAGTGTCTCACACTGAAGGCCTATCACTATATCCTAATCCACTAATATCTGCCTCACTAACCCAACTTAACACCTAGCCTATATACCCACACTAAGCGCTTACTGCAATATGCCCTACCATGGCAGATTGTCTCTGATGTGTGAAGATAATTGTTGGACCCATACAAAATGTTGCATGCTGTCACACACTATGTTGCTCTATGGCACCTGTGCAGTGCTGTCATTTTGTGAGTGCATGATTTTTGGAATACTGATTTTTTTTCTTTCTTTTTTTTTTTGGAGGAGGGCACACAATTTGTGACACTGTTTATATTTCGGGAACAGTGTGTGGCGCTATTACATTCAGGAGATCTATGGCATTACTAGTTTCCTGGTAAATTTGTGACTTTCTGTCTATTTCATAAAATGCTATAAAGCTTAATACACAGTGGTTTGGGGTTTTTTTTTGCCATTCTTCAGCTTCTTGCAGGATTGTTTTATGGTCCAACTTGTAGGAGATCCAACTAGAGAGGATGTTCTGCCGGATCTGATCATTTCTAGTAATGTGGGACTTCTTGGAAATGTCACTGTTTGTGAAAAGTTTAGTAAGGGAGCGTTCACACTATCGTCGGTGTCCGACAGGTAGTGTCCGCTGCTAATGTCCATTCAAAATCTTGTGCGGACATTAGTAGCAGACACTAGCTATTTCCGTGACATTTTGTATTGATTTAAATGGAGATCGGGTGCATTCTTTTACTGTCCGTGGGTGTCCTTAATTGTCCATTCCCAAAGATGTCCGACTTTTCAAGCGGACAGCAAAAACCTACATGTCGGGTTTTGCTGTCCGCTTGAAAAGTCGGACATCTTTGGGGACGGACAGTTAAGGACAGACACGGACTGTAAAAGAACGCACCCGATCTCCATTTAAATCAATACAAAATGTCACGGACACAGCTAGTGTCCGCTGCTAATGTCCGTGCAAGATTTTAAACGGACATTAGCAGCAGACACTACCTGTCGGACACCGACGGTAGTGTGAACGCCCCCTAATAATGACAATAATCTGATCAGATTCCATCTACATTGAGAGGGCAAAATCTCTTAAAGGTTAATGGATGCACTTCAGGACATAGACTGGGAGCAGATACAGTGGTACAGAGGTTAAGGACATTTAAATCTATATTGAGCAAGGATATAGCAAAATGTATACCCATAGGGGACAAGTATACACATCTTAACCCCCATGACTTAAAACTATGGTTAAAAGTGTAATAAACAGTAAAAAAAATGGGCATTTAAAAAAATGTAATGCGAAAAATCAGCTGTAGCTTGTTAGAATTATAAAGCGCTTAATACAATCTGTAAAAGGGAAATAAAATCAGTTAAAATACATAATAAAAGGCAGGTGGGTGTGGAAAGCAAAAATTACCCCCCAAAATTCTTTAAATATATAAATGCAAAAAAAAAAGTTAGAACAGGTAGGTCCCCTAAATAATAGTAATAGAGAGTTGGTCACTGGGGATCAAGAAAAAGCAGAACTGCTAAATGGGTTTTTTAACCTAACTATATGTATGGCTTACTACCAGCCACATGAAAAACACAAGCACAATTTGGTCTCACCGGACTCTGAGTTACAGGACAGACCCAGGGACTTCCTCCCCTCCCAGGATCTGCCCTGAAGTGAGCCTCAGGACCCACACATGGGGCTGAAACCTATTACAGACCTTTTGTGTGGTAATTCCCGGTTATGAGTATGCTATCTGGGCAAAAAACGGATAGCACACTGACCATTTGTATGGTTGCCTGCAAGGGGTTTTAAAGGGGCTCTATCAGCAAAATCATGCTTTTAGAGCCCCACATATGCGTGAATAGCCTTCAAAAAGGCTATTCAGGCACCGTAAAAGTTATCTTAAACGACCCTCCCCCCCCAGTTTAAAAATAAAACCCTAAAACAGAATGTGATAAACTTACCGAACGTGCACGGTGGGCGGGCATTCAGAGTGCGCATTCTTCTTCATCCACACCTCCTCTTCCTCCGTTGTCCTCGGATCCCGTCTTCCTCCGGCGCTTGCGAACTGACATTGCTTTAAAAAAAATGGCCTGGGCGCATGCGCAGTAGCCTTAGTAGAAGCAGCATGTGCCCAGGCCATTTTTTTTACGCAATGTCAGTTCGCGAGCACCGGAGGAGGACGGGACCGAAGGACATCGGAGGAAGAGGAGGCGTGGATGAACAAGATGGCGCACCCTGAATTCCCGCCCACCGTGCACGTTCGGTAAGTTTATCACATTCTGTTTTAGGGTTTTATTTTAAAACGGGGGGAGGGGGGGGGGTGTAGTTTAATATAACTTTTACGGTGCCTGAATAGCCTTTTTAAAGGCTATTCACGCATATGTGGGGCTCTATCAGCATGATTTTGCTGATAGAGCCCCTTTAAGTTGAGAATCTCAGTTGACTGCACATCAATGCGGCTCATTGTAATATATTATAATATGCTCTTTAAGTTTTATGAAAATAAACATATTTTGTCACCTGTGCTGAGAATGGTATAATATTCTATTTGGTCTACTCTGTTTGTTTTACTGTTTTTATAGTTCTAAAACCAACAAGAAAGAAAAATAAGAAATGTGTCTGTAAGCAAAACTTTCAACTCTAAAGACACATGACATTTCCGTTGCATTATAAGGAATGTAAACTAAAAAAGGTTAAACTCGTATAGAATTGTTGCAATAATAACCATGTATTCTCTTGAATAAGCAAGCACATAGGTATAATAGCTGCCATATGACTGATAGAATATTCATGAACTTTTTGCTCTATTATTGTCATGAAATCAGCACTTCAACATAAGCCCATGACAATTTAATTCATGAGAACTTTTTCAGGCTTCATTCAGATCACATTTTATTTACAACCGTAAATAAATATTAGACCAAGTCTAATATTTTTGGCTCATTTGTTTCACTTACTTCTCTTTAAATGTAGTTTATATTAATTACTAGCAGGAGGACCCGGCTTCGCACGGGTATATTACATTTTATGTTTGTGTAGTGGCCCCATAAGAATTGTCCAATTTTGCACTGGTGTATTTTGTATGTGGTTTGTGTATATGTCCATAAGTGTCATGTGATTATGTGTATCTCATTTTGGATATCAGTGAAAAACCTGTGATCAGTTGTTATGGATACCTGGAGTAAAGCTGTATCTAATCCTTCCCTGTGTAGTACTGTGTTTAAACGCAAGTATCTAATCCTTCTTGGTGTGGTACTGTGTGCAGATGCACATATCTAATCCTCCGGCGTGTGGTACTGTGTGCAGATGCGCGTATCTAATCCTCCCCATGTGGTATTGTGTGAAGAGGTGCGTATCTAATCCTCCAGCAAGTGAAACTGTGTGCATACGTGCGTATCTAATCTTATGGCATGTGGTATTGAGTGCAGACGTGCATATCTAATCCTCTGGCGTGTGGTACTGTGTGCTGAGATGCGTATGTAATTCTCTGGCGTATGGTATTGTGTGCAGAGGCATGTATCTAATCCTCCCCTGTGTGGTATTATGTGCAGTGGCGTGTATCTAATCCTCCGGTGTGTGGTATTGTGTGAAGACGCATGTATCTAATCCTCTGGCGTGTAGAACTGTGTTCAGATGCGCGAATCTAATCCTCTGGCGCGTGGTACTGTGTACAGATGCATGTATCTAATCCTCCCCGTGTGGTACTGTGTGCTGAGACATGTATCTAATTCTCTGGCGTGTGGTACTGTGTGCAGAGGCATGTATCTAATCCTCCAAAGAGTGGTACTGTGTGCAGACACATGTATCTAATCCTCCCCTGTGTGGTATTGTGTGAAGAGGCGCATATCTAATCCTACGGCATGTGGTACTGTGTGCAGGCGCGTGTATCTAATACTATGGCATGTACAACTGTGTGCAGACGCGTATCTAATCGTCTGGCGTGTGGAACTGTAAGCAGACACGTGTATCTAATCCTACGGCATGTGGTACTGTGTGCAGACGTGCTTATCTAATCCTCTGGTGTGTAGAAATGTGTGCAGATGCGCATATCCAATCCTTTGGCATGTGGTACTGTGTGCAGACGCATGTATCTAATCCTTCGGCATGTGGAACCGTGTGCAGACGAGCGTATCTAATCCTTCAGTGTGTGGAACTGTATGCAGAAGCGCATATTTAATCCTCTGGTGTGTGGGACTGTGTGCAGATGCATGTATCTAATCCTCTGGCGTGTGATACTGTGTGCTGATCTGTGTATCTAATACTCTGATGCGTGTATCTCAGTTTGGATATCAGTGTTGTATTGTGCATGTGGAGTGACCTCCACATGCTCCACAGTGTTGTATTGTAGTTGGAATATGAGTGAAAGACTTGCAGTTTTGTATTGGCTAGGGGGGGAATGTGTTTGGAATGCTGTATCTCAGCAACGGTATGTCTGAGCGAGTTGGAGTCTCATCTTAAACCTTCCCGGATACCAGAAGTATCTCTGTACCAAATTTGGTGAAGATCAGTACAGTCGTTTGGTTTGCAATAGAGAACAGACAGACAGACAGAAATTCATTTTTATAATATAGAGAGATATTATATCCCAACTATGTACACTGTAAAACTACATATCCTGCAAAAAGAAAAAATATCTACATATTCCAATAAATGAATAGATAGAATACATTTATAAATAGCTAGTTGGCCCTAGAACATGGTCCACAAATCATCTCCCATATAGGGCTCACAGTCTACATTCCCCATCAGTATGTCTTTTGAGTGTGGGAGGAAATTGCATAGATTAGTATATAATCATATTCATGTACGGTATAATACAAAATTCATGTACAGTATGTGCAAGGTATTTCATACATACATGTCAAGATGATTGAATAAGGGCATAAAAAATTTTAGACAGCAAACCTTGTTCCCATGACACCCTTACAATATCCAAACCCAATCCAACCCCCAGACAGGCAGGGAAAAAAGAGAGGGAGAAAAAAAGCAAACAAAAAACAAGTCAAGAGAAAAAACAAAACAGATGTAGTTTTAGGTCAAATTTATGCAGAAATATAGAAAATTCTGAAAGGTTCACAAACTCTCAGTCACCATTCTGTGTATTAACAGCCACTTCCTGTGACTAGATCTACGTGTATGCATTAGCCGGTGGCAGTGTCTGCATTTTGTGTGCAATCACCTTAACATTCATGTACGGTGTGTAATAAGTGGAAGGTATTTCAAGATGATTGAATAAGTGCAGAAACAATGTGTAACTGGATTGTGTACTGAAAAAGTTCAGGATGCAGCTGTTTAAACTTTAAAGGGATCCTATCATTGGATATCCTTTTTTTTCTGACTAACACGTAGAAATAGCCTCCTACTTTTAGATGTCTTCTCTGTGCCGCCGTTCAGTAGAAATCCCGTTTTTAGTCAGTATGCAAATGAGTTATCTTGCAGCACTGGGGGCGTCCCCAATGCTGCGAGAGAAATCTCCAGTGACACCTTCATCTTCTTCTGGAACGCCCTCTCCCTGCGTCTTCTTGCGTCCTCGGTTCCAATCTTCTAGGCCTCGGCCAGAGTCGACTGCGGATGTCTGGGCCACAAGAAAATGGCTGCTTACGCAGTAAGCTGGTGTAAGCCGCCATTTTCTTGTGGCCCGGGTATGCGCAGTCAACCCTGCCTCAGGCCTGAGGCCTGAGGCCTAGAAGATTGAAACGCAGGATGGAAGAAGACGCAGGGAGAGGGCGTTCCAGAAGAAGATGGAGGCGTCGCTGGAGATTTCTCTCACAGCATTGGAAATGCCCCTAGTGCTGCGAGAGAACTCATTTGTATACCGAAGCAAACCGGGATTTCTACCGAACAGCAGCGTGGAGAGGACATCTAAAGGTAGGAGAAGAATAGAATAGAATTCTTAAGGCTATTCCTACGTGTTAGTCAGAAAAAGAGGGTGTCCAATGATAGGATCCCTTTAAAGCATTGTGATTTATGCCCCTTTTTTTTATATCAGTTTAGTTTTACTTCATCTAACTGAAGAGCATATCTAAAGGCACGTTTACAGAACACGAGTGGTGGTTTGATAAATCAGACCAAGAATTCAATTGATATCTATATTAGAAAGATCAACAAAAAGAAGATTCCTTCCGTTTCATAGTTCACAAGCGACTCCTCATGTGAGATCTGTGTACTACTCAGGCAAATCTATTGTAAATGTCAAATTGGTATCAGCGCAAGAAAATCCTTTGGAGAAATCATTGGAGGCCGCAATAGGACAGGCAATGAGATGTCAAGCATATCCAGTCACAAAGTACAATATACCTATGCCATATAGTTCAGCAGGCCAACAAAAATTATCTCTGTCATTGACGAATCTGTACATGGCCTTATGGGAAGAGCAAAATTTGTACTTACCGGTAAGTGATAATCCTTTTTTTTATTATATTGCCTGATACAGTAGATATATAGATGATTGTCTATTGATTTGTTGGGGACCCATTACACAAATTGAATTGTTTGTAAATTACATTAAAGGGGTTTTACCATCTTCCTGTTTCAACAGTTTACCTGCTGTCTCTTCTTCTCACTTTCTGTATCCCCCTCCCCCCATCCCCAGCTTGCTGAATGGGACACTGTGAAATATCACAATACTTATGCAAGTCAGATAATATGCACATGCTTGTTGAGAAGGGACTGAGTATTATGAGTGTTTACACAGAGAGATAACAGGCTCAGCTTTATCAGCAAACTGCAATTAACTGAACTGATTGTCCGGTCAGCAGAGTAGCGAGTGATGTCACTTGTCCTATCTCACAGGTCGGTGATTATGGAAACACTGTGTAAACAATGGGAGGAATAGGTTCACGTAGCAGGGAAACAAAAGCATTTCTAAAGCAAAATATTTAGGAAAGTCTTCAGTTTACATAAATTACCAGTATAAATAAGAAGTAAGAATATGCCCTTATTACATTGTGAACTCATTTTACATGCGATTTTGAATAAGGGATGTACTTTTGCATTAAGGAGATGCCAGACCATAGGGGACCTGATTGCTCTCAATGTGTTTTCATCGAGACCACCATATCAGAATTGGCTAAGGTATAAAGGCAATGTAGGATGTGGATAAAGATAGGACCTTTCCTGTTAAGAGATATATAATCTGTGAAAGTAAATATATGGTTTATATTGTTGACTGCATTTCCTGTAATGTCCAATAGGTGGGATAGACATATAGTAGTTAGGGTTGAGCGATCGTGTTTGGAAAAGATCGGATTCCGATCGGCAATTGAGAAAATTTCACGATTGGAATTCCGAACACGATCTTTTTAGGTGGAATTTAGATCGGTACTATTTCCACAATGCTTTGCTTAGCCTTCACACTGAGTATATGCTCCGCTCATTCTGAGTGGAGTGTATACTCAGTGTGAAGGCTCTGCTGCGGTTCCATAGGAATGAATGGAAGCAGCCGACACACAGCCTTAACCGCCTTGCGCGCCGGCTGCCTCCATTCATTCTAATGGGAGACTTAACTAACATCTCTAGTAGCTACTTACCTCCAGAGATGGCTGCTCCGGTGCCCGGTGTTCTCCTTCTTCTCGCCTCGCTGCCGCCGCCTCCCAGGTTAGTGTTTAAAGAGCTAGGAAGGCGGGGCTTGTGGCTTAGGAGAGTGTGGGCGGGTACAGGGCGGGGAGACGTGACGTCTCCCCTCCCAGTACCCGCCCACACTCTCCTAATCTGGGAGGCAGGGGGCAGCGAGGCTGAAGAGCAGCGTGGAGTGGCAGTGAGGCGAAGAAGAACACCGGACACCAGAGCAGCCATCTCTGCAGGTAAGTGGACACCAGGGGGGACTAAGTAGCCAGAGGATTAAATAAAAAATCCTCTGGCTACTTAGTGATTCACTACACAGCGTGGATTCTAACAATTACAGCGTTCAATTGTTAGATTCCATGCTGTATAGTGAATAGGATTGCTTTTAAAATCCGATCTCCGATTAATAAAAAAAATCCCATTGACTTGCATTGGGATCGGAATTGGGATCAAGATCAGGTCCGAATGAAAAATGATCGGAAATCAGATTTTAAAATCGATCCTGAAAAGTCAACATTGGGTCAACCCTAGTAGTAGTTTGAAGGTATTTATTGGAAAACACCCTGCAGGAACTGCAGCTAACATTACACTGAATAAGGGCTTTGCACTCCAAAACGCATGAACAGGGTTCCACTAATGTACATTATCTTAAAGTACATGGATTGTTTTTTTATACTGTCATGGAAATGTGGATTTAAAAAGGCAATAAATAAATCTTGTTTTATATTTTTACCAAACTGGATCATTCTAAAATGAATCCGCGGTCCTTTGGCTAGGCAATGAATACAGAGTCTTCGCAATTCTGTTAAATATATTCTTATACAGCAATAAACCATAATACCCTTTTACATCATATATAGGGCTTTACATGCCATAGGTGCAGAATCATGGTCCTGCTTCATTTACAACAATTGGACTTAACACAGAATGGTCCCATTTGTTTTGCTACTGGTTTGTAAAAACCTGAGCAGTACAGTCTTCTCTATTGTTAGCAAAAAGGGTGGTTGATTGACTTAATAGTATTTTCACTCATTATTTTATATTTACAAGGAATACAAATAACACGAGCAGGATGACATCACAGCAATATGCCCTAAGGGTCATGAAAGAGTGTGAAGGGGACGCAAACTCCAAACATTTATGTCCTGATGAGGGCCTAACTTACTCTTTGCTATGGTGTCCTTATCTATGTATTCTGATCTTGTTCAATGTGTGTTTTATCCTAGGTATAATATCTAAATGTATTGTCTTTTCATCCATTTGTTTTTTTAGACCATTTAATTTGCATGCATTTAGATGTGCTGTCTGGTAATTATAAGTTGTTCAATGTTTAACTACTACAAATGTCACCTCCTTAAAGGGTTTATCAGCTTCCAAAAATGATCTGCAAATACATCCCCAGCAGTGCTATATACTCTTTCTTCCCTTGTGTACCCTTTGCTCAGCTTTATTTTCCTTGCTGTTCCTTGTATAACTGTAATTTGGGCAATAAATCAGATAAATTGTGCTAAATTTAAACAGGATATATATTAGGAAGTGTTTCATATTTATACATTTTATTTGGCCCATTTTTTTTTGTTTAAACTGGATGACTCCTTTAAGTTTAAGTGTAGGTCAAGTCTATCTGCAGTAACCTACTCTTAACAGCACACAATAAAAGAACATTATATAATTATGATGAATTTGCAGCATGAAATGTCTATGATGGACACTTTGGCTTATAATCTTAACTGATCAAAGCAGATGGTTGACTTACCACAGAAATGAAATTCACATAATTGAATATTAAAGAGCTATAAATAGCAACCTAAGCCGAGTCTCCTGCTTAACACCTTCTCATGGACACAGAGAAGAACATAACAGACAGTAAACATTATGTACTATGTAAACATTCCATCAATGGCTCCTAAACATAATCTTTAAGAAATGAAATAAACAAAACAAAATTAATTCAAATTTTTTAAATAAATTCATCATAAACAAATGTTTTCTTCCAGTAATAGATGCTGTTATTTTGGTTACATCCAAGGGCATGTATACAGCCCTACTGTAGTTTGCTATAAATTATACTTACCTGTAAGCATATAAACATGTCACTAGACACAGCCATGTTGAACAGAATAAAATTATCTAATATAATTTATAATAACTAGAGATGAGCGAGTAGTATTCGATCAAGTAGGTATTCGATCGAATACTACGGTGTTCGAAATACTCGTACTCGATCGAATACTACTAGCTATTCACAGTAAAGATTCGATTCAGAACCAGCGTTGATTACCCAAATGCTATAGCATTCGGCCAATCAACGCTGGTTCTGCAGCAGGCTCTTCTTTGCTAGTCGGGAGAGCTGGCAGCTTGAATTATGCGGGAGTTAACTTTTTCTCATAGGAATGCATTGACCAGCGTTGATTGGCCGAATGCTATACAGTGTACAGCATTCGGCCAATCACCGCTGGTTCAGCCGGAGGCTAGTTTGTGACGAGGTGGAGTCTAAGATCGGACCACAGTAGTCTTCATTGTGGTCCGATACACTGTATAGCATTCAGCCAATCAACGCTGGTTTTGCAGGAGGGATGCTGCAATACTATCCTGCGGGTCTATCATTCTCCCCGCGCCGTGTCCTACTCCTTCCACTTTGCTTTTAGGGCCGGATCACATTAGCACTTGCCTCCCGTCCGGAAGGAGTCCGCAGGAGTACCCCCCTGAACGGAATATCAGCGCAACTGCAAGTGCTGTGCAGTTAAAGCGCACGGACCCCATAGACTATTAAGGGGTCTGTGTACTTGCCGCGCACTGCCCGCACTAATCATTTGTGTGGGCAGTGCACTGCAAGCACACAGACCCTGTTATAGTCTATGGGGTCTGTGCGCTTTAACTGCACAGCGCTCCTCCTCAACACTCCTCAACTGCACAGCGCTCCTCCTAAACACTTTCCTCCTGCTACTCGTGGACTTGGTGACTCTCCTTTAGTTGAATAGCAGTTTCTCTTGAAACGAGCATTTTTTCCCATAGACTATAATGGGATTCGATATTCGATTGAGTAGTCGAATATTGAGGCTCTACTCGAAACGAATATCGAATATTTCACTACTCGCTCATCTATAATAATAACCCATCACTTTTCACATTACTTACTCCAGAAAACTGGTGCAACACTAGAAATCTACTCCTGTTCACCTAGATGAGCCACATTTTTTATTGAGCCTGTGAGTCCTAATTTTGTAATGAATCTGATGTCGGCAGGCCATAAAACATCAGTCTTATCAAATGACCCCAAATAATCTAAACTATAGTTAGTATGTTAGAGAACAGGAGGAGCTGATATATAGTTCTCTGGGGAAATAAATCAGTGCAACTTGCAGGAGACTGACCTATATTACCAGAAAGTATAAAATAACTGTGTACACTGTTTATTAGCCAGTTCAAAACACCAAATAGGATCCGTATATGAAATGTATGCCAAATGGCTTTCAAGGTTAAATGTCAACCAAATTAAAAATGAATAATAAAAAGTATGTTTAAATATACATAAAGCTATATAGACTATAACAGAATCTATAGACGGATACACATTTACCTCAGTTAATGTAATATGCTGTATTTAATTACATTTATGCAGAAATTAAGTCAAGAGAGCATAGTATATATAACTTACAGTAGATATACAGTGCACCTGTAAAATACTGTCATAGCGAGACTGTCATGCACCATCAGTACATTATTACATGTATTGACCTCCATACTCCATAGTATGGCACAGTGCATAATGGAAAAAAAACACCATCAGATGAAGTACATCACTTTAATTATTTCCAAAAAATTAAACCAGATAAGGAAATTCAGACTATTAAAATAAATCTGTCGTCTCTTGAAATAGTTACTGGCATTAGCTTTCTTTTTTGTCTTTTCTGAAAACTAATTAACAGTTGCAAAATCCAAATTATAATGCTACATTGGTCTTGAGATCTTGGATTACCCTCAGCCAATTACTCACAAGACTCTACCCCGATTTCCAATATGAAGAATATGTTACAAAGACATAAAATATACAATCACTCTTAACTCATTAAGGCTAGATTCAAATGTAGGAATATTATTATTATTATTGTTTATTTATATATATAGCACCATTAATTCCATGGAGCATTACATTTGGGGGTTTACATACAGTAAACAAAATATACAAACAGATATAATACTAACAATGACCGACTGGCACAGTGGGGTAGAGGGCCCTGCCCGCAAGGGCTTATAATCTAAGAGGGAAGGGGGATAGAGACAGAATGTGAGGAGAGAGACTGTTCAGATGGTGATGTGGTAAAAGTAGTGTTATTGGGGGTTGTAGGCCTTCCTGAATAGGTGAGTCTTCAGGGCCTTCTTGTAGCCTGTGATTGTGGGGGTCAGTGTTATGTGTCTTGGTAAGGAGTTCCAGAGTATGGGGAGACACATGGAAGAAATCTAGGAGACAGTTGTAAGAAGAGCAGATGAGAGCAGAGCGGAGTAGGAGGTCTTTGGAGGATCTAAGGTTACGTGTAGGCAGGTAGCGGGAGATTAGGTCAGAGATATATGGATGGGACAGGTTGTGGATGGCTTTGTATGTTATCGTTAGTAACTAGAACTCAATTTGCTGGGCAATGGGTAGCCAGTGAAGGGATTGGCGGATGGGAGCACCCAATGACAAACGGGGGAGGGGGGGGGTGAGGAGAATTAAGCCAGCAGCACAATTTAAGGTGGACTGGAGGGGGGGCGAGGGTGTTTGCTGGGAGTCCATGGAGAAGGGTGTAACAGTAATCTAAGTGGGAGGTTATGAGGACATGGACTAGCGTCTTAGCAGTTTCTGGGATGAGGAAGGAGTGGATTTGATGGATTTTCTTGACTTGGAGACAGCAGGAAGTGTTGAGGGTTTGAACATGTGACTTGAAGAATAGGTCACTCACAGTCCAGGGTTATCCCAAGGCATCAGACCCGTGGGACAGGGGTAAGCGTGGTTCCGTTAACTTTGATAGATGGGTCAAGTAGAGGGGCCATGCAGGGTGGGGCAAAGATGATGAACTCTTTTCTCCATGTTGAGTTTGAGAAAGCGGGAGGAGAGAAAGAAGGCTACGGACGCTAAACAATCTGGAACTCTGGCCAACAGAGAGGTTATGTCTGGTCCAGAGAGGTATATTTGGGTGTCATCAGCATAGCAATGGTATTGAAAACCATGAGATTCTACAGTCCTCGACTTGGCTGCAAATTGATGGCCACAGAAATCAATGTTACGTAGCGATCACTGTTAAAAAAGTATTGATCCGGGGCAAAACGGTGGCTCGGTGGTTAGCACTGCAGCCTTGCAGCGCTGGGGTCCTGGGTTCGAATCCCGCCAGGAACAACATTTGCAAGGAGTTTGTATGTTCTCCCCGTGTTTGCGTGGATTTCCTCCCATACTTCAAAGACATACTGATAGGGAAAAATGTACATTGTGATCAATATATGGAGCTCACAATCTACAAAAAAATAGAGATGTCAGGGGCCACAGTGGACCCTGCAACCTCTAAAAAAAAAAAAAAAAGTATTGATCCTTTTCTGTATGTACCACATAGCATATCATACGTCTGTGGACAGAAATGGATTCATTTTGTTTTAAGAATTATTCTCTATTCTCTTTGACTACTGAAACCTTCTTATCCCCCAGACCTTCAACCTGTATTTGGCTCTGAATTATATCTGCCTGTCCAAGAGCTCGACCCATGATAGACTACTCTCTTGCCTGACATTGGTGCTATACACTGGCATCTTTCTGGCCTATGACCAGTGGCTACCTATACCTGGACCACTCTGAGAAGTACTTGGTAGTGTCCCATCTCTGTATGCTAAAGGTTGAATGCTAGGGAAGATACTTTGATAATGCCCTTGAGAATGTCCCCATGTTAAACTGGTTAGGTGGCATGGTGTGTCCATAAGCCATGGTTGAGTACAACAACATACAGGAAATGGAAGTATGATATAGATAATATTACAATCTATAGAAAGATATTCTCAAACACAGAAGATAGTGAAGTGTTTATCTCCTTTACAGCATATAAAGGACACCAATATTTCTTTTTAGAAATAACTTCTCTGTGAGATGTCAATTCAGGGGAGCTGAGCTGATCCATTTAATGTGGAATTGCCCCATCTAAGAAATGACTGGACAGTAATAGAGATGTACGAATGGTATTTAGATTGAATACTACTATTCGATCAAATATTCGTATTGGTCGAATACCACGCAGGAAAATTCCATTGAATTCAATTCAAAAACCTCCTCGTGCTCCTCGTCCTGCTACTTCCTGAACTTGGAGGATCCAATGTGTCGAACGTTGGATTCCATGGAAACCGGAACAATATTCCGTTTTTTTCCCATATAATATAATGGTATTCGATATTCAATCAAATACTACTCGCTCATCTCTAGACATTAAATTCTACACCATTGAATTGTCTATTGGGATTTTTTCCCTAGGTTCCTGTCACAGAGAGTTTGTACATAGCCTTTTTAGTGGAAAAATCCCAATGCCATACAATGAATTGGGTGAATCTATATCTTCAACTGGAGAAATTTGCCTAATAGTTTTATTGTTTTGTGGTTTGACCCTCTTCTTCTATCCTTCAGCAGAATATTTTCCATTTGTACATAATTGTGCCACAAACCACGGGTTACTGTACAAACATAGACACATGCCAAAGTGATGTGATCTACAAAATGCATTTGTCAATCCAGAGTTCCCGTGGAGTCATTACAACATGTATTCAACTGTAGTAGGCTGAGTTTCCTCTTATGGTACAATAGTCACTTGGTATACAGGGCAAGTCCTTAATATATATGCTGGATTTTCCACTCCAGTACAAGTTTTTGAGGTTGGTGCTAGCAATGAATGATGGTTCCCACACCACGTCAAGTACTTAGCTCCCTGTGCCTGTTTTTAAACAAACCTGCTGCATACACCAAGTATCTCTCATAGCTCCTTATACTATCCCAAAATTTGCACCATTTGACTCTAATATGTACATGATGCTAGCCAACCCAGCCATTGGGGCCAAAGTGACACCATAAGTTGACACATTTAGTTATGATTGCATGATTTCCTCAAAACAAGGGCAAGCTGTTGACTTAGAGGCTCCAAACCTGATGACAGGATCCCTATAATATACTTGTATACTTTAGATATATCCAACAACAATACTGTTATATACATTTCTTTTTTTTTTTCTTTCTATTTTTTAATTTCCTGTTCAATACATTGTCAGGGCTAGGTGAAGATCCCACTGAATTTGTATAGCACCGTATTTAAGTTCTATGGTGAAAACACAGAGTTTCTATTAATTTCAGTTCTGACTATGTTTATAAGAGTAACTATTGATCCAGCATACTTCAACTTGTCTGAACAATTAGATTCCTCTAGTTGGAATGACTAGTTCTTTGTGTAAGTTGTCACCAACAGGTCTAGGTAACATATTTATTGGATAATAGTTGATGATCAGCTCAGTTTTCATAGTTAATTTTTCAGCTCTTGATAAGTTCTTCTAAATTTCCATTGAGGTTGCAAATGAAATCAATGAGGTCCCGTTACATGTTAGGCACCCAAAGCTTAGTTTGAACAAAAGCCCATCACTATAATCTTAAAGATATTTTCCTATCCTATGTCAGTTTTTCATGTTGATGAACAATATACTGTATAGATCATCAGCATGTGAGCTATGGGGGTCTGGACCCCTCTCAGATCAGCTGTGCCAGCAGCATCTGGGTTCCCGATATTATAGCAGTGGACTGGAAGTGTCTGTTGGCTCTCCTATTCAAGCAATAGGAGCGATACAGCAGCCCTCTCCACTGTGTAGCAGTGCTGCGAGGAAGAAGTGCAATGCTGCTCCTATTATCTGAATCTGCATGTGCTCCCCATTTACTGATTTAGGCTAAGGCCCCACAGGCCGTAATCGCAGCACTAAAGCGCTGCGTAAAGAACCGCGGTGTGAATACAGAACAGAAAGTTTGCAGAGTTTTCCTATGCGGACTTTCTCTTAACATTATATCTACGGGAAAGCCGCCGGAGATTTCTTCCGCAAAGTGGGGATGGGATTCGCATGAATCCCATTCCCTTTGCTTTGCTTGTGTCTCCGCTGTGGGCAAATCGCGGCGTTTATGTCCTGTGGGGCCCTGGCCTTTAGATTCCACACACAGCACCAGATCTGAGGATGTGCAGAGTCTGGGTGTCGGACTTTCACAGATCACAGGGTGATGACCTATCCTGTGGGAAAATTGGTCGGGGGCCAGAAAACCTCTTTAAGTTCTTCATCTTGAGGAAAGTACTGAAGCATTAGCAGATGATCCTAAATACTTCTCAAATAACACCAGATATCAGATTCCAAACTTTATGGGAACTAATAAGATTAGAAACACGGTATTTGGATGATGGAAATAAGGCTCAAATAAAATCGATAAGGAATTAAAAAACATCGAAAAGCCAAGTAGAATAATGGTACAATTGGTGCAGTTAAATATTGTATAATCTTCAATCAATTAAAAAAAGAGTTTTTACTCATCTGCAGGACTGAATCCTTATCAGTTACAGTATATTTTTGAAGATTATTGCAACCTATCTATATTTTTATTCTTAGGATAGGCCATAAATATATGATTGGGGAAGAGAGATGGATCCTACAGTGATCCGCTGTACAGAGCCGCTTCGTAGGTCCTTACCAGAAGCAATTAGCTCCATGACCTGTGTAGTTACGCTTATATGCATTAATGTAAAGGGGTACGGGGCCCATGGTCATCTGGAAATAGCCAGAGTCCTGGACCACCATGATAAGAGTTTGTGGAAAGCCTGGTTCCCCGACCGCTATACATATTGTTAATGGAAAGGAGCCTGGCTCCCTTCCAATAGATGTCAGCCCAGGGGAGGTGACTAAAAATAAAAAAATACTTATACTCACCTGTCCTTTGCTCAGCATTCTCTCCGGGGGTTTTCCGGCCAGTGATTGAGGTCATGCACTCCAGACATTACTGCTGGGGTCTGTGACTGGGTCCCAGCGGTCACATGGGTGCTCCAGCGTAATGACGACATTGTGCCCCATGTGACCACTGAGGCCCAATCACAGGCCCCAGCAGTGAGGTCTGAGGCACGTGACCTCAGTTGCCTGGCAGAAGAGGACCAAGGTAGGTGTTGAAGATAACTGGATGGAACGAGGATGCCTGGGAGAGGTGAGGTAAGGTGAGTAGAAGTGTTTGTTAATTTTAATCACTTCCCCTGACCTCTACTTATTATACTCTGGGGTCTGAGGAGACCCCAGAGTATAATAATAGCATCAGCTCTAGGGGAGCTCTTTAGCGCATATAATACTGTATGGGGGCCACTGTGGAGCATATAATACTACTAGCTGGTACCCGCGACTTCGTCTGCGGTGATTGTAGCAGTGGGTATATACAGGCGCGGGTAAGGTTTTCGTACTGTGTATGAGGTATGGGATATGAAATGTAACTTTGTATCTTGTTTTTACTGTAATTCAGAGAATACGTGAGACTTTTGTGTTGAAGGTAATTTGTATTTGAGCTGCTATACGGTGTTGGTATAAACTTTACATAGTGTCTTTGGGACAGAAGTATTTGAAGTTAACCCTTTCCCGCCGATGGCATTTTTTGATTTTGGTTTTTCGTTTTTCACTCCCCTCCTTCTAAACCCCATAACTTTTTTATTTCTCCGCTCCCAGAGTCATATGAGGTCTTAATTTTTTTGGGACAAATTTTTCTTCATGATGCCACCATTATTTATTGTATATAATGTACTGGGAATCAGGGAAAAAATTCAGAATGGGGTGGATTTGAAGAAAAAATGCATTTCTGCCACTTTCTTACGGGCTTTGGTTTTACGGCGTTCACTGTGCAACCAAAATTACATGTCCCCTGTATTCTGTGTTTCGTTACGATTCCGGGGATACCAAAGTTATATGGTTTTATTTACATTTTGACCCCTTAAAAAAATCCAAAACTATGTTAATACATTTTTTTTGAAAAGTCGCCATATTCCGACAGCCGTAACTTTTTTATACGTAAGTGTACGGGGATGCATAGGGTTTCTTTTTTTGCGGGACCGGGTGTACTTTGTAGTTCTACCATTTTCGGGAAATGTTATTGCTTTGATCACTTTTTATTCAAATTTTTATCAGAATCAAAACAGTGAAAAAACGGTGGTTTGGCACTTTTGACCATTTTTCCCGCTACGGCATTTACCAAACAGGAAAAATATTTGTATAGCTTTGTAGAGCGGGCGATTTCGGACGCGGGGATACCTAACATGTATGTGTTTCACAGTTTTTAACTACTTTTATATGTGTTCTAGGGAAAGGGGGGTGATTTGAATTTTTAATCCTTTTTATTTGTTTTTATATATATATATATTTTTTTTTTAAACTTTTTTTTTTGCATTTATTAGACCACCTAGGGGTATTGACATGGGTGGGCGGTGTCGCGGATTGTCAGAGCGGTGGGGGTCGGCAAACATGGCTGCTCCGGAGCGTTATAGAGCGCCTCCTGGAGTATCGTTAAGGTGAGGGGCAAAGTGGTAAAGTATATGTGTATGAGATTGTGTGGGGTTAGGGGCGAGACTGTAGAGGGCAATATGAATTTTGCGGCTTGCTATGGTCCAAAGTGTGTGAGATAGCAGAGATGGTGGTGTGAGTTTGGGTTTTGTGGGGTTCCTGGCACAAACGTATGTGCGCTATGGTGACGAAAAGTAGCCTATTGCGCAATCGGGTGTAGTGACTATGTTTGTGGAAACTTTCAGCCAAATCGGTCGAGCGGGTTTTGCGTGATTGAGGAACAAACATCCGAACATCCAAACTCACAAACCCACAAACTTTCACATTTATAATATTAATTAGAGATGAGCGAACAGTGTTCTATCGAACTCATGTTCGATCGGATATTAGGCTGTTCGGCATGTTCGAATCGAATCGAACACCGCGTGGTAAAGTGCGCCATTACTCGATTCCCCTCCCACCTTCCCTGGCGCCTTTTTTGCTCCAATAACAGCGCTGGGTAGGTGGGACAGGAACTACGACACCGGTGACGTTGAAAAAAGTAGGCAAAACCCATTGGCTGCCGAAAACATGTGACCTCTAATTTAAAAGAACAGCGACGCCCAGCTTCGCGTCATTCTGAGCTTGCAATTCACCGAGGACGGAGGTTTCCGTCCAGCTAGCTAGGGCTTAGATTCTGGGTAGGCAGGGACAGGCTAGGATAGGAAGGAGAAGACAACCAACAGCTCTTGTAAGAGCTAAATTCCAGGGAGAAGCTTGTCAGTGTAACGTGGCACTGACGGGCTCAATCGCCGCAACCCAGCTTTCCCAGGATCCTGAATGGAATACACTGTCAGTGTATTCCCGTATACCCGATATATACCCCGATACCCGTTCCAACGGTGTGCCCCCCCACCTTCACCCCAGAAATACCCTGCAAGTCCCCTAGCAATAGAATTGGGGCTATATACACCCACAATTTTTACTACTGGTATACAGTGCCATTGTCTGACTGGGAATTCAAAGAATATATTGGGAATACAAATACCCTCATTTCTTGCTACTGCCATATAGTGCCAGTTTCTGACTGGTAATTCAAAGAATATATTGGGGTTACGTGCACCCACAATTTTTACTACTGGTATACAGTGCCATTGTCTGACTGGGAATTCAAAGAATATATTGGGAATACAAATACCCTCATTTCTTGCTACTGCCATATAGTGCCAGTGTCTGACTGGGAATTCAAAGAATATATTGGGGTTACGTGCACCCACAATTTTTACTACTGGTATACAGTGCCATTGTCTGACTGGGAATTCAAAGAGTATATTGGGAATACAAATACCCTCATTTCTTGCTACTGCCATATAGTGCCAGTTTCTGACTGGGAATTCAAAGAATATATTGGGGTTACGTGCACCCACAATTTTTACTACTGGTATACAGTGCCATTGTCTGACTGGGAATTCAAAGAATATATTGGGGTTATAAATACCCTCATTTCTTGCTACTGCCATATAGTGCCAGTTTCTGACTGGTAATTCAAAGAATATATTGGGGTTACGTGCACCCACAATTTTTACTACTGGTATACAGTGCCATTGTCTGACTGGGAATTCAAAGAGTATATTGGGAATACAAATACCCTCATTTCTTGCTACTGCCATATAGTGCCAGTGTCTGACTGGGAATTCAAAGAATATATTGGGGTTACGTGCACCCACAATTTTTACTACTGGTATACAGTGCCATTGTCTGACTGGGAATTCAAAGAGTATATTGGGAATACAAATACCCTCATTTCTTGCTACTGCCATATAGTGCCAGTTTCTGACTGGGAATTCAAAGAATATATTGGGGTTACGTGCACCCACAATTTTTACTACTGGTATACAGTGCCATTGTCTGACTGGGAATTCAAAGAGTATATTGGGAATACAAATACCCTCATTTCTTGCTACTGCCATATAGTGCCAGTTTCTGACTGGGAATTCAAAGAATATATTGGGGTTACGTGCACCCACAATTTTTACTACTGGTATACAGTGCCATTGTCTGACTGGGAATTCAAAGAATATATTGGGGTTATAAATACCCTCATTTCTTGCTACTGCCATATAGTGCCAGTTTCTGACTGGTAATTCAAAGAATATATTGGGGTTACGTGCACCCACAATTTTTACTACTGGTATACAGTGCCATTGTCTGACTGGGAATTCAAAGAGTATATTGGGAATACAAATACCCTCATTTCTTGCTACTGCCATATAGTGCCAGTGTCTGACTGGGAATTCAAAGAATATATTGGGGTTACGTGCACCCACAATTTTTACTACTGGTATACAGTGCCATTGTCTGACTGGGAATTCAAAGAGTATATTGGGAATACAAATACCCTCATTTCTTGCTACTGCCATATAGTGCCAGTTTCTGACTGGGAATTCAAAGAATATATTGGGGTTACGTGCACCCACAATTTTTACTACTGGTATACAGTGCCATTGTCTGACTGGGAATTCAAAGAGTATATTGGGAATACAAATACCCTCATTTCTTGCTACTGCCATATAGTGCCAGTTTCTGACTGGGAATTCAAAGAATATATTGGGGTTACGTGCACCCACAATTTTTACTACTGGTATACAGTGCCATTGTCTGACTGGGAATTCAAAGAATATATTGGGGTTATAAATACCCTCATTTCTTGCTACTGCCATATAGTGCCAGTTTCTGACTGGGAATTCAAAGAATATATTGGGGTTACGTGCACCCACAATTTTTACTACTGGTATACAGTGCCATTGTCTGACTGGGAATTCAAAGAATATATTGGGGTTATAAATACCCTCATTTCTTGCTACTGCCATATAGTGCCAGTTTCTGACTGGTAATTCAAAGAATATATTGGGGTTACGTGCACCCACAATTTTTACTACTGGTATACAGTGCCATTGTCTGACTGGGAATTCAAAGAATATATTGGGAATACAAATACCCTCATTTCTTGCTACTGCCATATAGTGCCAGTTTCTGACTGGTAATTCAAAGAATATATTGGGGTTACGTGCACCCACAATTTTTACTACTGGTATACAGTGCCATTGTCTGACTGGGAATTCAAAGAATATATTGGGAATACAAATACCCTCATTTCTTGCTACTGCCATATAGTGCCAGTGTCTGACTGGGAATTCAAAGAATATATTGGGGTTACGTGCACCCACAATTTTTACTACTGGTATACAGTGCCATTGTCTGACTGGGAATTCAAAGAGTATATTGGGAATACAAATACCCTCATTTCTTGCTACTGCCATATAGTGCCAGTTTCTGACTGGGAATTCAAAGAATATATTGGGGTTACGTGCACCCACAATTTTTACTACTGGTATACAGTGCCATTGTCTGACTGGGAATTCAAAGAATATATTGGGGTTATAAATACCCTCATTTCTTGCTACTGCCATATAGTGCCAGTTTCTGACTGGTAATTCAAAGAATATATTGGGGTTACGTGCACCCACAATTTTTACTACTGGTATACAGTGCCATTGTCTGACTGGGAATTCAAAGAGTATATTGGGAATACAAATACCCTCATTTCTTGCTACTGCCATATAGTGCCAGTGTCTGACTGGGAATTCAAAGAATATATTGGGGTTACGTGCACCCACAATTTTTACTACTGGTATACAGTGCCATTGTCTGACTGGGAATTCAAAGAGTATATTGGGAATACAAATACCCTCATTTCTTGCTACTGCCATATAGTGCCAGTTTCTGACTGGGAATTCAAAGAATATATTGGGGTTACGTGCACCCACAATTTTTACTACTGGTATACAGTGCCATTGTCTGACTGGGAATTCAAAGAGTATATTGGGAATACAAATACCCTCATTTCTTGCTACTGCCATATAGTGCCAGTTTCTGACTGGGAATTCAAAGAATATATTGGGGTTACGTGCACCCACAATTTTTACTACTGGTATACAGTGCCATTGTCTGACTGGGAATTCAAAGAATATATTGGGGTTATAAATACCCTCATTTCTTGCTACTGCCATATAGTGCCAGTTTCTGACTGGGAATTCAAAGAATATATTGGGGTTACGTGCACCCACAATTTTTACTACTGGTATACAGTGCCATTGTCTGACTGGGAATTCAAAGAATATATTGGGGTTATAAATACCCTCATTTCTTGCTACTGCCATATAGTGCCAGTTTCTGACTGGTAATTCAAAGAATATATTGGGGTTACGTGCACCCACAATTTTTACTACTGGTATACAGTGCCATTGTCTGACTGGGAATTCAAAGAATATATTGGGAATACAAATACCCTCATTTCTTGCTACTGCCATATAGTGCCAGTGTCTGACTGGGAATTCAAAGAATATATTGGGGTTACGTGCACCCACAATTTTTACTACTGGTATACAGTGCCATTGTCTGACTGGGAATTCAAAGAGTATATTGGGAATACAAATACCCTCATTTCTTGCTACTGCCATATAGTGCCAGTTTCTGACTGGGAATTCAAAGAATATATTGGGGTTACGTGCACCCACAATTTTTACTACTGGTATACAGTGCCATTGTCTGACTGGGAATTCAAAGAATATATTGGGGTTATAAATACCCTCATTTCTTGCTACTGCCATATAGTGCCAGTTTCTGACTGGTAATTCAAAGAATATATTGGGGTTACGTGCACCCACAATTTTTACTACTGGTATACAGTGCCATTGTCTGACTGGGAATTCAAAGAGTATATTGGGAATACAAATACCCTCATTTCTTGCTACTGCCATATAGTGCCAGTGTCTGACTGGGAATTCAAAGAATATATTGGGGTTACGTGCACCCACAATTTTTACTACTGGTATACAGTGCCATTGTCTGACTGGGAATTCAAAGAGTATATTGGGAATACAAATACCCTCATTTCTTGCTACTGCCATATAGTGCCAGTTTCTGACTGGGAATTCAAAGAATATATTGGGGTTACGTGCACCCACAATTTTTACTACTGGTATACAGTGCCATTGTCTGACTGGGAATTCAAAGAGTATATTGGGAATACAAATACCCTCATTTCTTGCTACTGCCATATAGTGCCAGTTTCTGACTGGGAATTCAAAGAATATATTGGGGTTACGTGCACCCACAATTTTTACTACTGGTATACAGTGCCATTGTCTGACTGGGAATTCAAAGAATATATTGGGGTTATAAATACCCTCATTTCTTGCTACTGCCATATAGTGCCAGTTTCTGACTGGGAATTCAAAGAATATATTGGGGTTACGTGCACCCACAATTTTTACTACTGGTATACAGTGCCATTGTCTGACTGGGAATTCAAAGAATATATTGGGGTTATAAATACCCTCATTTCTTGCTACTGCCATATAGTGCCAGTTTCTGACTGGTAATTCAAAGAATATATTGGGGTTACGTGCACCCACAATTTTTACTACTGGTATACAGTGCCATTGTCTGACTGGGAATTCAAAGAATATATTGGGAATACAAATACCCTCATTTCTTGCTACTGCCATATAGTGCCAGTGTCTGACTGGGAATTCAAAGAATATATTGGGGTTACGTGCACCCACAATTTTTACTACTGGTATACAGTGCCATTGTCTGACTGGGAATTCAAAGAGTATATTGGGAATACAAATACCCTCATTTCTTGCTACTGCCATATAGTGCCAGTTTCTGACTGGGAATTCAAAGAATATATTGGGGTTACGTGCACCCACAATTTTTACTACTGGTATACAGTGCCATTGTCTGACTGGGAATTCAAAGAATATATTGGGGTTATAAATACCCTCATTTCTTGCTACTGCCATATAGTGCCAGTTTCTGACTGGTAATTCAAAGAATATATTGGGGTTACGTGCACCCACAATTTTTACTACTGGTATACAGTGCCATTGTCTGACTGGGAATTCAAAGAGTATATTGGGAATACAAATACCCTCATTTCTTGCTACTGCCATATAGTGCCAGTTTCTGACTGGGAATTCAAAGAATATATTGGGGTTACGTGCACCCACAATTTTTACTACTGGTATACAGTGCCATTGTCTGACTGGGAATTCAAAGAGTATATTGGGAATACAAATACCCTCATTTCTTGCTACTGCCATATAGTGCCAGTTTCTGACTGGGAATTCAAAGAATATATTGGGGTTACGTGCACCCACAATTTTTACTACTGGTATACAGTGCCATTGTCTGACTGGGAATTCAAAGAATATATTGGGGTTATAAATACCCTCATTTCTTGCTACTGCCATATAGTGCCAGTTTCTGACTGGTAATTCAAAGAATATATTGGGGTTACGTGCACCCACAATTTTTACTACTGGTATACAGTGCCATTGTCTGACTGGGAATTCAAAGAGTATATTGGGAATACAAATACCCTCATTTCTTGCTACTGCCATATAGTGCCAGTGTCTGACTGGGAATTCAAAGAATATATTGGGGTTACGTGCACCCACAATTTTTACTACTGGTATACAGTGCCATTGTCTGACTGGGAATTCAAAGAGTATATTGGGAATACAAATACCCTCATTTCTTGCTACTGCCATATAGTGCCAGTTTCTGACTGGGAATTCAAAGAATATATTGGGGTTACGTGCACCCACAATTTTTACTACTGGTATACAGTGCCATTGTCTGACTGGGAATTTAAAGAATATATTGGGGTTATAAATACCCTCATTTCTTGCTACTGCCATATAGTGCCAGTTTCTGACTGGGAATTCAAAGAATATATTGGGGTTACGTGCACCCACAATTTTTACTACTGGTATACAGTGCCATTGTCTGACTGGGAATTCAAAGAATATATTGGGGTTATAAATACCCTCATTTCTTGCTACTGCCATATAGTGCCAGTTTCTGACTGGTAATTCAAAGAATATATTGGGGTTACGTGCACCCACAATTTTTACTACTGGTATACAGTGCCATTGTCTGACTGGGAATTCAAAGAGTATATTGGGAATACAAATACCCTCATTTCTTGCTACTGCCATATAGTGCCAGTGTCTGACTGGGAATTCAAAGAATATATTGGGGTTACGTGCACCCACAATTTTTACTACTGGTATACAGTGCCATTGTCTGACTGGGAATTCAAAGAGTATATTGGGAATACAAATACCCTCATTTCTTGCTACTGCCATATAGTGCCAGTTTCTGACTGGGAATTCAAAGAATATATTGGGGTTACGTGCACCCACAATTTTTACTACTGGTATACAGTGCCATTGTCTGACTGGGAATTCAAAGAGTATATTGGGAATACAAATACCCTCATTTCTTGCTACTGCCATATAGTGCCAGTTTCTGACTGGGAATTCAAAGAATATATTGGGGTTACGTGCACCCACAATTTTTACTACTGGTATACAGTGCCATTGTCTGACTGGGAATTCAAAGAATATATTGGGGTTATAAATACCCTCATTTCTTGCTACTGCCATATAGTGCCAGTTTCTGACTGGGAATTCAAAGAATATATTGGGGTTACGTGCACCCACAATTTTTACTACTGGTATACAGTGCCATTGTCTGACTGGGAATTCAAAGAATATATTGGGGTTATAAATACCCTCATTTCTTGCTACTGCCATATAGTGCCAGTTTCTGACTGGTAATTCAAAGAATATATTGGGGTTACGTGCACCCACAATTTTTACTACTGGTATACAGTGCCATTGTCTGACTGGGAATTCAAAGAATATATTGGGAATACAAATACCCTCATTTCTTGCTACTGCCATATAGTGCCAGTGTCTGACTGGGAATTCAAAGAATATATTGGGGTTACGTGCACCCACAATTTTTACTACTGGTATACAGTGCCATTGTCTGACTGGGAATTCAAAGAGTATATTGGGAATACAAATACCCTCATTTCTTGCTACTGCCATATAGTGCCAGTTTCTGACTGGGAATTCAAAGAATATATTGGGGTTACGTGCACCCACAATTTTTACTACTGGTATACAGTGCCATTGTCTGACTGGGAATTCAAAGAATATATTGGGGTTATAAATACCCTCATTTCTTGCTACTGCCATATAGTGCCAGTTTCTGACTGGTAATTCAAAGAATATATTGGGGTTACGTGCACCCACAATTTTTACTACTGGTATACAGTGCCATTGTCTGACTGGGAATTCAAAGAGTATATTGGGAATACAAATACCCTCATTTCTTGCTACTGCCATATAGTGCCAGTGTCTGACTGGGAATTCAAAGAATATATTGGGGTTACGTGCACCCACAATTTTTACTACTGGTATACAGTGCCATTGTCTGACTGGGAATTCAAAGAGTATATTGGGAATACAAATACCCTCATTTCTTGCTACTGCCATATAGTGCCAGTTTCTGACTGGGAATTCAAAGAATATATTGGGGTTACGTGCACCCACAATTTTTACTACTGGTATACAGTGCCATTGTCTGACTGGGAATTCAAAGAGTATATTGGGAATACAAATACCCTCATTTCTTGCTACTGCCATATAGTGCCAGTTTCTGACTGGGAATTCAAAGAATATATTGGGGTTACGTGCACCCACAATTTTTACTACTGGTATACAGTGCCATTGTCTGACTGGGAATTCAAAGAATATATTGGGGTTATAAATACCCTCATTTCTTGCTACTGCCATATAGTGCCAGTTTCTGACTGGGAATTCAAAGAATATATTGGGGTTACGTGCACCCACAATTTTTACTACTGGTATACAGTGCCATTGTCTGACTGGGAATTCAAAGAATATATTGGGGTTATAAATACCCTCATTTCTTGCTACTGCCATATAGTGCCAGTTTCTGACTGGTAATTCAAAGAATATATTGGGGTTACGTGCACCCACAATTTTTACTACTGGTATACAGTGCCATTGTCTGACTGGGAATTCAAAGAATATATTGGGAATACAAATACCCTCATTTCTTGCTACTGCCATATAGTGCCAGTGTCTGACTGGGAATTCAAAGAATATATTGGGGTTACGTGCACCCACAATTTTTACTACTGGTATACAGTGCCATTGTCTGACTGGGAATTCAAAGAGTATATTGGGAATACAAATACCCTCATTTCTTGCTACTGCCATATAGTGCCAGTTTCTGACTGGGAATTCAAAGAATATATTGGGGTTACGTGCACCCACAATTTTTACTACTGGTATACAGTGCCATTGTCTGACTGGGAATTCAAAGAATATATTGGGGTTATAAATACCCTCATTTCTTGCTACTGCCATATAGTGCCAGTTTCTGACTGGTAATTCAAAGAATATATTGGGGTTACGTGCACCCACAATTTTTACTACTGGTATACAGTGCCATTGTCTGACTGGGAATTCAAAGAGTATATTGGGAATACAAATACCCTCATTTCTTGCTACTGCCATATAGTGCCAGTTTCTGACTGGGAATTCAAAGAATATATTGGGGTTACGTGCACCCACAATTTTTACTACTGGTATACAGTGCCAATTTCTAACTAGGAATTCAAAATGCGCAAGGCTCCCGGAAAGGGACGTGGACGAGGCCGTGGGCGAGGTCGGGGGAATGGTTCTGGGGAGCAAGGTAGCAGTGAAGCCACAGGGCGTCCCGTGCCTACTCCTGTGGGGCAGCAAGCATTGCGCCACTCCACAGTGCCAGGGTTGCTTGCCACATTAACTAAACTGCAGGGTACAAACCTTAGTAGGCCCGAGAACCAGGAACAGGTCTTGCAATGGCTGTCAGAGAACGCTTACAGCACATTGTCCAGCAGCCAGTCAGACTCTGCCTCCTCTCCTCCTATTACCCAACAGTCTTGTCTTCCTTCCTCCCAAAATTCCGAAGCTTTACAGAACAATAACCCAAACTGTCCCTGCTCCCCAGAGCTGTTCTCCGCTCCTTTCATTGTCCCTCAACCTGCCTCTCCACGTCACGATTCCACGAACCTAACAGAGGAGCATCTGTATCCAGATGCTCAAACACTAGAGTCTCCTCCATCTCCGTTCGATTTGGTGGTGGATGACCAGCAACCCACCCTCATCGACGATGATGTGACGCAGTTGCCGTCAGGGCATCCAGTTGACCGGCGCATTGTGCGGGAGGAGGAGATGAGACAGGAGTTGGAAGAGGAAGTGGTGGATGATGAGGACACTGACCCGACCTGGACAGGGGGGATGTCAAGCGGGGAAAGTAGTGTGGATGTTGAGGCAGGTGCAGCACCAAAAAGGGTAGCTAGAGGCAGAGGTCAGCAGCTTAGGCGAAGCCAGGCCACACCCGGAATCTCCCAAGATGTTCCAGTTCGTACCCAGCCCCGAAAAACTCCCACCTCGAGGGCACGTTTCTCGAAGGTGTGGAGTTTTTTCAAGGAATGCGCCGAGGACAGATATAGTGTTGTCTGCACAATTTGCCTCTCGAAATTGATTAGGGGCTCTGAGAAGAGCAACCTGTCCACCACTTCAATGCGCCGTCATTTGGAATCCAAGCACTGGAATCAGTGGCAGGCAGCAACGGCAGGACAAAGGCCGACTGCCGTTCACGCCACTGCCACTGCCTCTGCCTCTGCCTCTGCCACTGCCACTGCTGACTGTGCTGGCGATGCACTCCAGAGGACGAGCCAGGACACCACTTCATCTGCCTCCGCCACTTTGTTGACTTCTACCTCATCCTCCCCTGGTCCTGTCTTATCTCCTTCTCCTGCACCATCAAAGGCACCATCAGGCGTTTCTTTACAACAACCCACCATCTCTCAGACATTGGAGCGGCGGCAGAAATACACTGCTAACCACCCACACGCGCAAGCCTTGAACGCCAACATCGCTAAACTGCTGGCCCAGGAGATGTTGGCGTTCCGGCTTGTTGAAACTCCCGCCTTCCTGGACCTGATGGCAACTGCGGCACCTCGCTATGCCGTCCCTAGCCGTCACTACTTCTCCCGGTGTGCCGTCCCCGCCTTGCACCAGCACGTGTCACTCAACATCAGGCGGGCCCTTAGTTCCGCGCTTTGCACAAAGGTCCACTTGACCACCGACGCGTGGACAAGTGCATGCGGACAGGGACGCTACATTTCACTGACGGCACACTGGGTGAATGTAGTTGAGGCTGGGACTGCTTCCCAAACTGGCCCGGTGTACCTCGTCTCCCCGCCTAACATTCCTGGCAGGGACACGAGAAGAACACCCCCCTCCTCCTCCTCCTCCTCTACCGCCTCCTCCTCCGCCACCCGCCTCCTCCTCCGCCACCGCCTCCTCCTCCGCTGTTAGATTGACCCCAGCTACGAGTTGGAAACGTTGCAGCACTGGCGTTGGTAGACGTCAGCAGGCTGTGCTGAAGCTGATCAGCTTGGGGGACAGACAGCACACTGCCTCCGAGGTGAGGGATGCCCTCCTCGATGAGACGGCAATATGGTTTGAGCCGCTGCACCTGGGCCCAGGCATGGTCGTTTGTGATAACGGCCGGAACCTGGTAGCAGCTCTGGAGCTTGCCGGACTCCAACATGTTCCATGCCTGGCCCACGTCTTCAACCTAGTGGTGCAACGTTTCCTAAAGAGCTACCCCAATGTTCCAGAGCTACTGGTGAAAGTGCGGCGCATGTGCGCCCACTTTCGCAAGTCGACAGTAGCCGCTGCTAGCTTAAAATCTCTCCAGCAACGCCTGCATGTGCCACAACACCGGCTTTTGTGCGACGTCCCCACACGCTGGAACTCAACGTTTCAGATGTTGAATAGAGTGGTTGAGCAGCAGAGACCTTTGATGGAATACCAGCTACAAAACCCTAGGGTGCCACAAAGTCAGCTGCCTCAGTTTCACATCCATGAGTGGCCATGGATGAGAGACCTTTGTGACATCCTACGGGTCTTTGAGGAGTCCACAAGGAGGGTGAGCTCTGAGGATGCGATGGTGAGCCTTACAATCCCGCTCTTGTGTGTTCTGAGAGAATCCCTGATTGACATCAGGGATAACTCAGATCACACAGAGGAGTTAGGGATAGCATCCGATCCGTCACAGCTGGAGAGTAGGTCCACACATCTGTCCGCTTCACTGCGTTTAATGGAGGAGGAGGAGGAGGAGGAGGAGGAAGAAGAGTTGTCCGATGATGTGATGGTGATACAGGAGGCTTCCGGGCAACTTCGAATCGTCCCATTGTTGCAGCGCGGATGGGTAGACATGGAGGATGAGGAGGAAATGGAGATTGAACTTTCCGGTGGGGCCAGAGGAGTCATGCCAACTAACACTGTGGCAGACATGGCTGAGTTCATGTTGGGGTGCTTTACAACCGACAAGCGTATTGTCAAAATCATGGAGGACAACCAGTACTGGATCTTTGCTATCCTTGACCCCCGGTATAAAAACAACATCTCGTCTTTTATTCCGGTAGAGGGGAGGGCCAATCGCATCAATGCTTGCCACAGGCAATTGGTGCAGAATATGATGGAGATGTTTCCAGCATGTGACGTTGGCGGCAGGGAGGGCAGTTCCTCCAGTAGGCAACCAAGTTCTCACCGGTCCACACAAACGAGGGGCACACTGTCTAAGGTCTGGGACACCTTGATGGCACCCCCTCGCCAAAGTGCCGCCACGGAGGGTCCTAGTGTCACCAGGCGTGAGAAGTATAGGCGCATGTTGCGGGAATACCTTTCCGACCACAGCCCTGTCCTCTCCGACCCCTCTGCGCCCTACACGTATTGGGTGTCGAAGTTGGACCTGTGGCTTGAACTTGCCCTATATGCCTTGGAGGTGCTGTCCTGTCCTGCCGCCAGCGTCCTATCTGAGAGGGTGTTCAGTGCAGCCGGTGGCATCATCACTGACAAGCGCACCCGTCTGTCAGCTGAGAGTGCCGACCGGCTCACTTTGATAAAAATGAACCACCACTGGGTAGAGCCGTCATTTTTGTGCCCACCTGTGTAAAGCACCCCAACATGAAACTCCATGTCTGTACTCAACCTCTCCAATTCCTCCGCATCCTCATACTCATCCACCATAAGCGTTGCACAATTCTGCTAATACTAGGCTCCCTCCACCCTGATTTCCCCCAACTCTGCTGGTTAGAGGCTCCCTCCACCATGAATTTGCCCAAACTGGGCTGTTTAGAGGCTCCCTCCACCATGAATTGGTCCAAACTGGGGTGGTTAGAGGCTCCCTCCACCATGAATTGGTCCAAACTGGGGTGGTTAGAGGCTCCCTCCACCATTAATTGGTCCAAACTGGGCTGGTTAGAGGCTCCCTCCACAATTAATTGGTCCAAACTGGGCTAATTAGAGGCTCCCTCCACCATGAATTGGTCCAAACTGGGTTTTTTAGAGGCTCCCTCCACCATTAATTGGTCCAAACTGGGCTGGTTAGAGGCTCCCTCCACAATTAATTGGTCCAAACTGGGCTAATTAGAGGCTCCCTCCACCATGAATTGGTCCAAACTGGGTTTTTTAGAGGCTCCCTCCACCATTAATTGGTCCAAACTGGGCTGGTTAGAGGCTCCCTCCACAATTAATTGGTCCAAACTGGGCTAATTAGAGGCTCCCTCCACCATGAATTGGTCCAAACTGGGTTTTTTAGAGGCTCCCTCCACCATGAATTTGCCCAAACTGGGCTGTTTAGAGGCTCCCTCCACCATGAATTGGTCCAAACTGGGCTGGTTAGAGGCTCCCTCCACCATGAATTTCCCAAAACTTGGCTGTTTAGAGGCTCCCTCCACCATGAATTTGCCCAAACTGGGCTGTTTAGAGGCTCCCTCCACCATTAATTGGTCCAAACTGGGCTGGTTAGAGGCTCCCTCCACCATGAATTTGCCCAAACTGGGGTGGTTAGAGGCTCCCTCCACCATTAATTGGTCCAAACTGGGCTGGTTAGAGGCTCCCTCCACCATGAATTTCCCAAAACTTGGCTGTTTAGAGGCTCCCTCCACCATTAATTGGTCCAAACTGGGCTGGTTAGAGGCTCCCTCCACCATGAATTTGCCCAAACTGGGCTGTTTAGAGGCTCCCTCCACCATTAATTGGTCCAAACTGGGCTGGTTAGAGGCTCCCTCCACCATGAATTTGCCCAAACTGGGCTGTTTAGAGGCTCCCTCCACCATGAATTGGTCCAAACTGGGGTGGTTAGAGGCTCCCTCCACCATGAATTGGTCCAAACTGGGGTGGTTAGAGGCTCCCTCCACCATTAATTGGTCCAAACTGGGCTGGTTAGAGGCTCCCTCCACAATTAATTTGTCCAAACTGGGCTAATTAGAGGCTCCCTCCACCATGAATTGGTCCAAACTGGGTTTTTTAGAGGCTCCCTCCACCATTAATTGGTCCAAACTGGGCTGGTTAGAGGCTCCCTCCACAATTAATTGGTCCAAACTGGGCTAATTAGAGGCTCCCTCCACCATGAATTGGTCCAAACTGGGTTTTTTAGAGGCTCCCTCCACCATGAATTTGCCCAAACTGGGCTGTTTAGAGGCTCCCTCCACCATGAATTGGTCCAAACTGGGCTGGTTAGAGGCTCCCTCCACCATGAATTTCCCAAAACTTGGCTGTTTAGAGGCTCCCTCCACCATTAATTGGTCCAAACTGGGCTGGTTAGAGGCTCCCTCCACCATTAATTGGTCCAAACTGGGCTGGTTAGAGGCTCCCTCCACCATTAATTGGTCCAAACTGGGCTGGTTAGAGGCTCCCTCCACCATGAATTTCCCAAAACTTGGCTGTTTAGAGGCTCCCTCCACCATTAATTGGTCCAAACTGGGCTGGTTAGAGGCTCCCTCCACCATGAATTTGCCCAAACTGGGCTGTTTAGAGGCTCCCTCCACCATGAATTTGCCCAAACTGGGCTGTTTAGAGGCTCCCTCCACCATGAATTGGTCCAAACTGGGCTGGTTAGAGGCTCCCTCCACCATGAATTTCCCAAAACTTGGCTGTTTAGAGGCTCCCTCCACCATTAATTGGTCCAAACTGGGCTGGTTAGAGGCTCCCTCCACCATGAATTTGCCCAAACTGGGGTGGTTAGAGGCTCCCTCCACCATTAATTGGTCCAAACTGGGCTGGTTAGAGGCTCCCTCCACAATTAATTGGTCCAAACTGGGCTAATTAGAGGCTCCCTCCACCATGAATTGGTCCAAACTGGGTTTTTTAGAGGCTCCCTCCACCATGAATTTCCCAAAACTTGGCTGTTTAGAGGCTCCCTCCACCATGAATTGGTCCAAACTGGGCTGGTTAGAGGCTCCCTCCACCATGAATTTCCCAAAACTTGGCTGTTTAGAGGCTCCCTCCACCATTAATTGGTCCAAACTGGGCTGGTTAGAGGCTCCCTCCACCATGAATTTGCCCAAACTGGGCTGTTTAGAGGCTCCCTCCACCATGAATTGGTCCAAACTGGGCTGGTTAGAGGCTCCCTCCACCATGAATTTCCCAAAACTTGGCTGTTTAGAGGCTCCCTCCACCATTAATTGGTCCAAACTGGGCTGGTTAGAGGCTCCCTCCACCATGAATTGGTCCAAACTGGGGTGGTTAGAGGCTCCCTCCACCATTAATTGGTCCAAACTGGGCTGGTTAGAGGCTCCCTCCACCATTAATTGGTCCAAACTGGGCTGGTTAGAGGCTCCCTCCACCATTAATTGGTCCAAACTGGGCTGGTTAGAGGCTCCCTCCACCATGAATTTCCCAAAACTTGGCTGTTTAGAGGCTCCCTCCACCATTAATTGGTCCAAACTGGGCTGGTTAGAGGCTCCCTCCACCATGAATTTGCCCAAACTGGGCTGTTTAGAGGCTCCCTCCACCATGAATTTGCCCAAACTGGGCTGTTTAGAGGCTCCCTCCACCATGAATTGGTCCAAACTGGGCTGGTTAGAGGCTCCCTCCACCATGAATTTCCCAAAACTTGGCTGTTTAGAGGCTCCCTCCACCATTAATTGGTCCAAACTGGGCTGGTTAGAGGCTCCCTCCACCATGAATTTGCCCAAACTGGGGTGGTTAGAGGCTCCCTCCACCATTAATTGGTCCAAACTGGGCTGGTTAGAGGCTCCCTCCACAATTAATTGGTCCAAACTGGGCTAATTAGAGGCTCCCTCCACCATGAATTGGTCCAAACTGGGTTTTTTAGAGGCTCCCTCCACCATGAATTTCCCAAAACTTGGCTGTTTAGAGGCTCCCTCCACCATGAATTGGTCCAAACTGGGCTGGTTAGAGGCTCCCTCCACCATGAATTTCCCAAAACTTGGCTGTTTAGAGGCTCCCTCCACCATTAATTGGTCCAAACTGGGCTGGTTAGAGGCTCCCTCCACCATGAATTTGCCCAAACTGGGCTGTTTAGAGGCTCCCTCCACCATGAATTGGTCCAAACTGGGCTGGTTAGAGGCTCCCTCCACCATGAATTTCCCAAAACTTGGCTGTTTAGAGGCTCCCTCCACCATGAATTGGTCCAAACTGGGCTGGTTAGAGGCTCCCTCCACCATGAATTGGTCCAAACTGGGGTGGTTAGAGGCTCCCTCCACCATTAATTGGTCCAAACTGGGCTGGTTAGAGGCTCCCTCCACCATTAATTGGTCCAAACTGGGCTGGTTAGAGGCTCCCTCCACCATGAATTTGCCCAAACTGGGGTGGTTAGAGGCTCCCTCCACCATTAATTGGTCCAAACTGGGCTGGTTAGAGGCTCCCTCCACAATTAATTGGTCCAAACTGGGCTAATTAGAGGCTCCCTCCACCATGAATTGGTCCAAACTGGGTTTTTTAGAGGCTCCCTCCACCATGAATTTGCCCAAACTGGGCTGTTTAGAGGCTCCCTCCACCATGAATTGGTCCAAACTGGGCTGGTTAGAGGCTCCCTCCACCATGAATTTCCCAAAACTTGGCTGTTTAGAGGCTCCCTCCACCATTAATTGGTCCAAACTGGGCTGGTTAGAGGCTCCCTCCACCATTAATTGGTCCAAACTGGGCTGGTTAGAGGCTCCCTCCACCATTAATTGGTCCAAACTGGGCTGGTTAGAGGCTCCCTCCACCATTAATTGGTCCAAACTGGGCTGTTTAGAGGCTCCCTCCACCATTAATTGGTCCAAACTGGGCTGGTTAGAGGCTCCCTCCACCATGAATTTGCCCAAACTGGGCTGTTTAGAGGCTCCCTCCACCATGAATTGGTCCAAACTGGGCTGGTTAGAGGCTCCCTCCACCATGAATTTCCCAAAACTTGGCTGTTTAGAGGCTCCCTCCACCATTAATTGGTCCAAACTGGGCTGGTTAGAGGCTCCCTCCACCATGAATTGGTCCAAACTGGGGTTTTTAGAGGCTCCCTCCACCATGAATTGGTCCAAACTGGGGTTTTTAGAGTCTCCCTCCACCATGAATTGGTCCAAACTGGGGTTTTTAGAGTCTCCCTCCACCATGAATTGGTCCAAACTGGGGTTTTTAGAGGCTCCCTCCACCATGAATTTGCCCAAACTCTGCTGGTTAGAGGCTCAATCCACCCTGATTTTCAAAACAAATGTTGGTGCCAACCTCAACTTACTACAAGGGCCAAATTCACTGCTGGTGACAAGCTCTCCTCACTGCAAGTGCCAAATACACATGTTTCAAGGTGTTTTCCTACTGTCAGAGAGGTGGTATTGAGTGTGTAAAGTGTGTAGTTGTTAGGCTGTGATGTTGGGGTAATAGAGGGTCTTTGGTGTGTTAGATGCCCCCAGACATGCTTCCCCTGCTGTCCCAGTGTCATTCCAGAGGTGTTGGCATCATTTCCTGGGGTGTCATAGTGGACTTGGTGACCCTCCAGACACGGATTTGGGTTTCCCCCTTAACGAGTATCTGTTCCCCATAGACTATAATGGGGTTCGAAACCCGTTCGAACACACGAACATTGAGCGGCTGTTCGAATCGAATTTCGAACCTCGAACATTTTAGTGTTCGCTCATCTCTAATATTAATTAATTAATAGGATGTGGGGGCCACTGTGAAGCATATAATACTGTGTGAGGGCCACAGTGGAGTATATAATATTGTACTACTATTGTTACCTTGCTGGTCGCTATGCTGCTAACTCACCGTATTCTTGATAACTACAGTCGTGGGTACCTCTGTATCTTTTTCAAGTATCTGAGAAATACCGCTGCAGCACCTATAACCATCATTATCGAGAATTTGCTCTAAGGAGGGGGTAGGGCGCCCCGGACAAAAGTTTGCAACAGAACCCACAAGGCTTTAGTTACGCCACTGGTAACATGGTTGTGTGAATAAGGCCTAAGGAAGCAAGAATCTCTGGTTTACTTGTGTAGTTTATGGAAGGCATACTTCCATAATCTCCACCTACTATCTCAGGAAAAACTGAGACTTCTAGGATTTATTCAGTTTAAGCACATAAATGTTAGTACTTGTATAATGAAAAGTTTTACTATTTTCCAATATACTTAATGTATCAATTTCTCATAGTTTTCTAGATCTCTGCTTGCTGTCATTTACTCAGCTTACTTCCAGTGGATAAAAGTCAGTCCATAGCCATGACCATGGACTGATTTTTATCAACTGGAAGGAAATAGAATGAATGACAGCAAGCAGAGGTCTAGAAAACCGTTAGAAATTGATTCAGAAAGTATATTGGAAAATCGTATTCAGCTATCATTGTACAAACAATTACATTTATTTGCTATGACTGGACAAGCCCTTTAATGGGATCCTATCATTTAAAAACTTTTTTTTCTAGCTGACACATCGGAATAGCCTTAAGAAAGGCTATTCATCTCCTACCTTTATCAATCGCCTCCGGCCAGCTGTTCAGTAGAAATACCGGTTTTTACCAGTATGCAAATGAGTTCTTTCGCAGCACTGGGGGAGGGCCCCAGCGCTCAGACAGCACTGGGGGCGTCCCCAATGCTGCCAGAGAACTCTCTCCAGCGACGCCTCCATCTTCAACAGCAACCGCCTCTTCTGCGTCTTCTTCCGGCTGGGGTCACACTCGGGCAACTGCGCAGTTGGCTCTGCCATCGGGACGCAGGCAAGAGCCGACTGCACAGGCCAGCCGGCAGCCATTTTTTTTGGAGGCTGCTTATAGGCGAATACGCAGTACGCTCCTGTTCTCCATAGGACTACAGGAGCGTACTACACATGCGCGCTTAGCGTGCTCCAAAAAAAATGGCCACCGACCTGTGCACTCAGCTCTTGTTTTTAAATGATAGGATCCCTTTAAATTAGAGACAGAAAGTAATTACTACTATTACTATTATTACTAGAGATGAGCGAACAGTGTTCTATCGAACACATGTTCGATCGGATATCAGGGTGTTCGCCATGTTCGAATCGAATCGAACACCACGTGGTAAAGTGCGCCAAAATTCGATTCCCCTCCCACCTTCCCTGGCGCCTTTTTTGCACCAATAACAGCGCAGGGGAGGTGGGACAGGAACTACGACACTGGGGGCATTGAAAAAAATTGGAAAAAGTCATTGGCTGCCGAAATCAGGTGACCTCCATTTTAGACGAATAGTGGATTTCAAATCCGGGTCATATGAGAATGTGAACTTTGTGACTATGAGACAGGGATAGCTGTACAGGCAGGGATAGCTAGGGATAACCTTTATTTAGGGGGGAATGTTATTAAAAATAACTTTTTGGGGCTCTATCGGGTGTGTAATTGTGATTTTTGTGAGATAAACTTTTTCCCATAGGGATGCATTGGCCAGCGCTGATTGGCCGAATTCCGTACTCTGGCCAATCAGTGCTGGCCAATGCATTCTATTAGCTTGATGAAGCAGAGTGTGCACAAGGGTTCAAGCGCACCCTCGGCTCTGATGTAGCAGAGCCGAGGCTGCACAAGGGTTCAAGCGCACCCTCGGCTCTGATGTAGGAGAGCCGAGGGTGCACTTGAACCCTTGTGCACCCTCAGCTCTGCTACATCAGAGCCGAGGGTGCGCTTGAACCCTTGTGCACACTCTGCTTCATCAAGCTAATAGAATGCATTGGCCAGCGCTGATTGGCCAATGTATTCTATTAGCCTGATGAAGTAGAGCTGAATGTGTGTGCTAAGCACACACATTCAGCTCTACTTCATCGGGCTAATAGAATGCATTGGCCAGCGCTGATTGGCCAGAGTACGGAACTCGACCAATCAGCGCTGGCTCTGCTGGAGGAGGCGGAGTCTAAGATCGCTCCACACCAGTCTCCATTCAGGTCCGACCTTAGACTCCGCCTCCTCCGGCAGAGCCAGCGCTGATTGGCCGAAGGCTGGCCAATGCATTCCTATGCGAATGCAGAGACTTAGCAGTGCTGAGTCAGTTTTGCTCAACTACACATCTGATGCACACTCGGCACTGCTACATCAGATGTAGCAATCTGATGTAGCAGAGCCGAGGGTGCACTAGAACCCCTGTGCAAACTCAGTTCACGCTAATAGAATGCATTGGCCAGCGCTGATTGGCCAATGCATTCTATTAGCCCGATGAAGTAGAGCTGAATGTGTGTGCTAAGCACACACATTCAGCACTGCTTCATCACGCCAATACAATGCATTAGCCAGTGCTGATTGGCCAGAGTACGGAATTTGGCCAATCAGCGCTGGCTCTGCTGGAGGAGGCGGAGTCTAAGATCGCTCCACACCAGTCTCCATTCAGGTCCGACCTTAGACTCCGCCTCCTCCAGCAGAGCCAGCGCTGATTGGCCGAATTCCGTACTCTGGCCAATCAGCACTGGCTAATGCATTGTATTGGCTTGATGAAGCAGTGCTGAATGTGTGTGCTTAGCACACACATTCAGCTCTACTTCATCGGGCTAATAGAATGCATTGGCCAGCGCTGATTGGCCGAATTCCGTACTCTGGCCAATCAGCACTGGCTAATGCATTGTATTGGCTTGATGAAGCAGTGCTGAATGTGTGTGCTTAGCACACACATTCAGCTCTACTTCATCGGGCTAATAGAATGCATTGGCCAATCAGCGCTGGCCAATGCATTCTATTAGCGTGAACTGAGTTTGCACAGGGGTTCTAGTGCACCCTCGGCTCTGCTACATCAGATTGCTACATCTGATGTAGCAGTGCCGAGTGTGCATCAGATGTGTAGTTGAGCAAAACTGACTCAGCACTGCTAAGTCTGCATTCGCATAGGAATGCATTGGCCAGCCTTCGGCCAATCAGCGCTGGCTCTGCCGGAGGAGGCGGAGTCTAAGGTCGGACCTGAATGGAGACTGGTGTGGAGCGATCTTAGACTCCGCCTCCTCCAGCAGAGCCAGCGCTGATTGGCCGAGTTCCGTACTCTGGCCAATCAGCACTGGCTAATGCATTGTATTGGCTTGATGAAGCAGTGCTGAATGTGTGTGCTTAGCACACACATTCAGCTCTACTTCATCGGGCTAATAGAATGCATTGGCCAGCGCTGATTGGCCGAATTCCGTACTCTGGCCAATCAGCACTGGCTAATGCATTGTATTGGCGTGATGAAGCAGTGCTGAATGTGTGTGCTTAGCACACACATTCAGCTCTACTTCATCGGGCTAATAGAATGCATTGGCCAGCGCTGATTGGCCGAATTCCGTACTCTGGCCAATCAGCACTGGCTAATGCATTGTATTGGCGTGATGAAGCAGTGCTGAATGAGTGTGCTTAGCACACACATTCAGCTCTACTTCATCGGGCTAATAGAATGCATTGGCCAATCAGCGCTGGCCAATGCATTCTATTAGCGTGAACTGAGTTTGCACAGGGGTTCTAGTGCACCCTCGGCTCTGCTACATCAGATTGCTACATCTGATGTAGCAGTGCCGAGTGTGCATCAGATGTGTAGTTGAGCAAAACTGACTCAGCACTGCTAAGTCTGCATTCGCATAGGAATGCATTGGCCAGCCTTCGGCCAATCAGCGCTGGCTCTGCCGGAGGAGGCGGAGTCTAAGGTCGGACCTGAATGGAGACTGGTGTGGAGCTATCTTAGACTCCGCCTCCTCCAGCAGAGCCAGCGCTGATTGGTCGAGTTCCGTACTCTGGCCAATCAGCACTGGCCAATGCATTTCTATGGGGAAAAGTTAGCTTGCGAAAATCGCAAACTGACAGGGATTTCCATGAAATAAAGTGACTTTTATGCCCCCAGACATGCTTCCCCTGCTGTCCCAGTGTCATTCCAGGGTGTTGGTATCATTTCCTGGGGTGTCATAGTGGACTTGGTGACCCTCCAGACACGAATTTGGGTTTCCCCCTTAACGAGTTTATGTTCCCCATAGACTATAATGGGGTTCGAAACCCATTCGAACACTCGAACAGTGAGCGGCTGTTCGAATCGAATTTCGAACCTCGAACATTTTAGTGTTCGCTCATCTCTAATTATTACTAAGGATTACATTGTGCTGCATATTCTGAGTTTATTCTGCTAATCAGATGCAGAGAATTCCACGGGTCAGGGGGATTTGATGAATCTAACTTAACCTCTTTTTTTATTTTTGTAATGAATATGAATTGAACCACCCACTGGAGATACAGTTGAAAACATTTATTTTCTAATGGTTCTATGTGTTCTGTAGCAATGTAATATTATACAGTAGCTGAATTCTTGTCTGGCAACTTTGTTCTAGTGAACAGGGGTGCAGGTAGGGAGTAAGAACTGCCTGAATTCTCCAGAGAACATGAAATAAGAATAAAATCTATGTATGTAATACTACAGACAGTTACATAACATCATTGTATAGGAAATACATATAGAATCAGGCAGGGGAGAGGGACGTTTCATCACAAGACACCGGTATTCAAGGCTCTGACCATTAGACCAGAGCATAGCCCCTCCTATGTGGGATTGTATATAGAGTTGTGATGGTTAGTCAAGTGGCTCTGCTATTCAGTTTCTACTTGGGCATGTGGTTGTAAGGCAGCTCTTTACCTACTAGGATCATTATTGTCATGTCTCTTCCATACCCTAGAAGCAAAGCACGAAGAGGAAGCTATGATGGAATTCTACACAACAAAACCCAAGTGAGTACATCTAGTTTCTGTTATTTCTGTAGTCTCATTCAATTGTTATACTAAACTGTGTTAAGTTGTTTCTGTTGCTAAGTATAGGAACATTAGGTGAGAAGAAATGCCACCGTAGTATTGTGTATCTGCTCCATTATAGATCAAGTAGCCAGTTACTTATAAGTTGGCACAGAGGATACCTTTTATGCTTCGAGCAGAGCTGCTAGATATAATTGTTACATTATTACTTTGCTATTAAATTGGTTTTGATAATTTTTTGAGCTCTATTCTTCAGCATAATTATAATAAATGAATGCTCTAGCAATCCTTCAGGCTGTATTTCCTAATAGGACCAATATGTAATATCTGACAAGTAATAATTCTTATGTGCACTCATTTATAATTAATGTTTTACTTAGAAAGTATTCACTCAAAGTATTAAGTCCTTGAAAATGAACTTCCTAAAAGGTAATAAAGTTACAGTCGCTGGGAGCAATTGTGTGTATATAAATGAAATAAAGGTAAAATAAAATAAAAAATGTAAGTTTTGCTAATAATTTTACTGAATTTTTTCCCCCAAAATTTTCATCACGTCCTTTGCACATACACTATTGTTTAGCAGTACTTTCAGAGTGCTCTGAGATGTATACTATACATATTAGTGGAAATTGGGTTTTGTCTTACTATTATTATTTGTTTAATTGGTATGATTTTATACTCCAATAATATAATGATTAGAGATGAGCGAACAGTGTTCTATCGAACTCATGTTCGATCGGATATTAGGCTGTTCGGCATGTTCGAATCGAATCGAACACCGCGTGGTAAAGTGCGCCATTACTCGATTCCCCTCCCACCTTCCCTGGCGCCTTTTTTGCTCCAATAACAGCGCAGGGGAGGTGGGACAGGAACTACGACACCGGTGACGTTGAAAAAAGTAGGCAAAACCCATTGGCTGCCGAAAACATGTGACCTCTAATTTAAAAGAACAGCGACGCCCAGCTTCGCGTCATTCTGAGCTTGCAATTCACCGAGGACGGAGGTTTCCGTCCAGCTAGCTAGGGCTTAGATTCTGGGTAGGCAGGGACAGGCTAGGATAGGAAGGAGAAGACAACCAACAGCTCTTATAAGAGCTAAATTCCAGGGAGAAGCTTGTCAGTGTAACGTGGCACTGACGGGCTCAATCGCCGCAACCCAGCTTTCCCAGGATCCTGAATGGAATACACTGTCAGTGTATTCCCGTATACCCGATATATACCCCGATACCCGTTCCAACGGTGTGCCCCCCCACCTTCACCCCAGAAATACCCTGCAAGTCCCCTAGCAATAGAATTGGGGCTATATACACCCACAATTTTTACTACTGGTATACAGTGCCATTGTCTGACTGGGAATTCAAAGAATATATTGGGAATACAAATACCCTCATTTCTTGCTACTGCCATATAGTGCCAGTGTCTGACTGGGAATTCAAAGAATATATTGGGGTTACGTGCACCCACAATTTTTACTACTGGTATACAGTGCCATTGTCTGACTGGGAATTCAAAGAATATATTGGGAATACAAATACCCTCATTTCTTGCTACTGCCATATAGTGCCAGTGTCTGACTGGGAATTCAAAGAATATATTGGGGTTACGTGCACCCACAATTTTTACTACTGGTATACAGTGCCATTGTCTGACTGGGAATTCAAAGAATATATTGGGAATACAAATACCCTCATTTCTTGCTACTGCCATATAGTGCCAGTGTCTGACTGGGAATTCAAAGAATATATTGGGGTTACGTGCACCCACAATTTTTACTACTGGTATACAGTGCCATTGTCTGACTGGGAATTCAAAGAATATATTGGGGTTATAAATACCCTCATTTCTTGCTACTGCCATATAGTGCCAGTTTCTGACTGGTAATTCAAAGAATATATTGGGGTTACGTGCACCCACAATTTTTACTACTGGTATACAGTGCCATTGTCTGACTGGGAATTCAAAGAATATATTGGGGTTATAAATACCCTCATTTCTTGCTACTGCCATATAGTGCCAGTTTCTGACTGGTAATTCAAAGAATATATTGGGGTTACGTGCACCCACAATTTTTACTACTGGTATACAGTGCCATTGTCTGACTGGGAATTCAAAGAGTATATTGGGAATACAAATACCCTCATTTCTTGCTACTGCCATATAGTGCCAGTTTCTGACTGGGAATTCAAAGAATATATTGGGGTTACGTGCACCCACAATTTTTACTACTGGTATACAGTGCCATTGTCTGACTGGGAATTCAAAGAGTATATTGGGAATACAAATACCCTCATTTCTTGCTACTGCCATATAGTGCCAGTTTCTGACTGGTAATTCAAAGAATATATTGGGGTTACGTGCACCCACAATTTTTACTACTGGTATACAGTGCCATTGTCTGACTGGGAATTCAAAGAGTATATTGGGAATACAAATACCCTCATTTCTTGCTACTGCCATATAGTGCCAGTTTCTGACTGGGAATTCAAAGAATATATTGGGGTTACGTGCACCCACAATTTTTACTACTGGTATACAGTGCCATTGTCTGACTGGGAATTCAAAGAATATATTGGGGTTACGTGCACCCACAATTTTTACTACTGGTATACAGTGCCATTGTCTGACTGGGAATTCAAAGAGTATATTGGGAATACAAATACCCTCATTTCTTGCTACTGCCATATAGTGCCAGTGTCTGACTGGTAATTCAAAGAATATATTGGGGTTACGTGCACCCACAATTTTTACTACTGGTATACAGTGCCATTGTCTGACTGGGAATTCAAAGAGTATATTGGGAATACAAATACCCTCATTTCTTGCTACTGCCATATAGTGCCAGTTTCTGACTGGTAATTCAAAGAATATATTGGGGTTACGTGCACCCACAATTTTTACTACTGGTATACAGTGCCATTGTCTGACTGGGAATTCAAAGAATATATTGGGGTTATAAATACCCTCATTTCTTGCTACTGCCATATAGTGCCAGTTTCTGACTGGTAATTCAAAGAATATATTGGGGTTACGTGCACCCACAATTTTTACTACTGGTATACAGTGCCATTGTCTGACTGGGAATTCAAAGAATATATTGGGGTTATAAATACCCTCATTTCTTGCTACTGCCATATAGTGCCAGTTTCTGACTGGTAATTCAAAGAATATATTGGGGTTACGTGCACCCACAATTTTTACTACTGGTATACAGTGCCATTGTCTGACTGGGAATTCAAAGAGTATATTGGGAATACAAATACCCTCATTTCTTGCTACTGCCATATAGTGCCAGTTTCTGACTGGGAATTCAAAGAATATATTGGGGTTACGTGCACCCACAATTTTTACTACTGGTATACAGTGCCATTGTCTGACTGGGAATTCAAAGAGTATATTGGGAATACAAATACCCTCATTTCTTGCTACTGCCATATAGTGCCAGTTTCTGACTGGGAATTCAAAGAATATATTGGGGTTACGTGCACCCACAATTTTTACTACTGGTATACAGTGCCATTGTCTGACTGGGAATTCAAAGAATATATTGGGGTTACGTGCACCCACAATTTTTACTACTGGTATACAGTGCCATTGTCTGACTGGGAATTCAAAGAGTATATTGGGAATACAAATACCCTCATTTCTTGCTACTGCCATATAGTGCCAGTGTCTGACTGGTAATTCAAAGAATATATTGGGGTTACGTGCACCCACAATTTTTACTACTGGTATACAGTGCCATTGTCTGACTGGGAATTCAAAGAGTATATTGGGAATACAAATACCCTCATTTCTTGCTACTGCCATATAGTGCCAGTTTCTGACTGGTAATTCAAAGAATATATTGGGGTTACGTGCACCCACAATTTTTACTACTGGTATACAGTGCCATTGTCTGACTGGGAATTCAAAGAGTATATTGGGAATACAAATACCCTCATTTCTTGCTACTGCCATATAGTGCCAGTTTCTGACTGGGAATTCAAAGAATATATTGGGGTTACGTGCACCCACAATTTTTACTACTGGTATACAGTGCCATTGTCTGACTGGGAATTCAAAGAATATATTGGGGTTACGTGCACCCACAATTTTTACTACTGTTATACAGTGCCATTGTCTGACTGGGAATTCAAAGAGTATATTGGGAATACAAATACCCTCATTTCTTGCTACTGCCATATAGTGCCAGTGTCTGACTGGTAATTCAAAGAATATATTGGGGTTACGTGCACCCACAATTTTTACTACTGGTATACAGTGCCATTGTCTGACTGGGAATTCAAAGAGTATATTGGGAATACAAATACCCTCATTTCTTGCTACTGCCATATAGTGCCAGTTTCTGACTGGTAATTCAAAGAATATATTGGGGTTACGTGCACCCACAATTTTTACTACTGGTATACAGTGCCATTGTCTGACTGGGAATTCAAAGAATATATTGGGGTTATAAATACCCTCATTTCTTGCTACTGCCATATAGTGCCAGTTTCTGACTGGTAATTCAAAGAATATATTGGGGTTACGTGCACCCACAATTTTTACTACTGGTATACAGTGCCATTGTCTGACTGGGAATTCAAAGAATATATTGGGGTTACGTGCACCCACAATTTTTACTACTGGTATACAGTGCCATTGTCTGACTGGGAATTCAAAGAATATATTGGGGTTATAAATACCCTCATTTCTTGCTACTGCCATATAGTGCCAGTTTCTGACTGGTAATTCAAAGAATATATTGGGGTTACGTGCACCCACAATTTTTACTACTGGTATACAGTGCCATTGTCTGACTGGGAATTCAAAGAGTATATTGGGAATACAAATACCCTCATTTCTTGCTACTGCCATATAGTGCCAGTTTCTGACTGGGAATTCAAAGAATATATTGGGGTTACGTGCACCCACAATTTTTACTACTGGTATACAGTGCCATTGTCTGACTGGGAATTCAAAGAGTATATTGGGAATACAAATACCCTCATTTCTTGCTACTGCCATATAGTGCCAGTGTCTGACTGGGAATTCAAAGAATATATTGGGGTTACGTGCACCCACAATTTTTACTACTGGTATACAGTGCCAATTTCTAACTAGGAATTCAAAATGCGCAAGGCTCCCGGAAAGGGACGTGGACGAGGCCGTGGGCGAGGTCGGGGGAATGGTTCTGGGGAGCAAGGTAGCAGTGAAGCCACAGGGCGTCCCGTGCCTACTCCTGTGGGGCAGCAAGCATTGCGCCACTCCACAGTGCCAGGGTTGCTTGCCACATTAACTAAACTGCAGGGTACAAACCTTAGTAGGCCCGAGAACCAGGAACAGGTCTTGCAATGGCTGTCAGAGAACGCTTACAGCACATTGTCCAGCAGCCAGTCAGACTCTGCCTCCTCTCCTCCTATTACCCAACAGTCTTGTCTTCCTTCCTCCCAAAATTCCGAAGCTTTACAGAACAATAACCCAAACTGTCCCTGCTCCCCAGAGCTGTTCTCCGCTCCTTTCATTGTCCCTCAACCTGCCTCTCCACGTCACGATTCCACGAACCTAACAGAGGAGCATCTGTGTCCAGATGCTCAAACACTAGAGTCTCCTCCATCTCCGTTCGATTTGGTGGTGGATGACCAGCAACCCACCCTCATCGACGATGATGTGACGCAGTTGCCGTCAGGGCATCCAGTTGACCGGCGCATTGTGCGGGAGGAGGAGATGAGACAGGAGTTGGAAGAGGAAGTGGTGGATGATGAGGACACTGACCCGACCTGGACAGGGGGGATGTCAAGCGGGGAAAGTAGTGTGGATGTTGAGGCAGGTGCAGCACCAAAAAGGGTAGCTAGAGGCAGAGGCAGAGGTCAGCAGCTTAGGCGAAGCCAGGCCACACCCGGAATCTCCCAAGATGTTCCAGTTCGTACCCAGCCCCGAAAAACTCCCACCTCGAGGGCACGTTTCTCGAAGGTGTGGAGTTTTTTCAAGGAATGCGCCGAGGACAGATATAGTGTTGTCTGCACAATTTGCCTCTCGAAATTGATTAGGGGCTCTGAGAAGAGCAACCTGTCCACCACTTCAATGCGCCGTCATTTGGAATCCAAGCACTGGAATCAGTGGCAGGCAGCAACGGCAGGACAAAGGCCGCCTGCCGTTCACGCCACTGCCACTGCCTCTGCCACTGCCTCTGCCTCTGCCACTGCTGACTGTGCTGGCGATGCACTCCAGAGGACGAGCCAGGACACCACTTCATCTGCCTCCGCCACTTTGTTGACTTCTACCTCATCCTCCCCTGGTCCTGTCTTATCTCCTTCTCCTGCACCATCAAAGGCACCATCAGGCATTTCTTTACAACAACCCACCATCTCTCAGACATTGGAGCGGCGGCAGAAATACACTGCTAACCACCCACACGCGCAAGCCTTGAACGCCAACATCGCTAAACTGCTGGCCCAGGAGATGTTGGCGTTCCGGCTTGTTGAAACTCCCGCCTTCCTGGACCTGATGGCAACTGCGGCACCTCGCTATGCCGTCCCTAGCCGTCACTACTTCTCCCGGTGTGCCGTCCCCGCCTTGCACCAGCACGTGTCACTCAACATCAGGCGGGCCCTTAGTTCCGCGCTTTGCACAAAGGTCCACTTGACCACCGACGCGTGGACAAGTGCATGCGGACAGGGACGCTACATTTCACTGACGGCACACTGGGTGAATGTAGTTGAGGCTGGGACTGCTTCCCAAACTGGCCCAGTGTACCTCGTCTCCCCGCCTAACATTCCTGGCAGGGACACGAGAAGAACACCCCCCTCCTCCTCCTCCTCTACCGCCTCCTCCTCCACCACCGCCTCCTCCTCCGCCACCGCCTCCTCCTCCGCTGTTAGATTGACCCCAGCTACAAGTTGGAAACGTTGCAGCACTGGCGTTGGTAGACGTCAGCAGGCTGTGCTGAAGCTGATCAGCTTGGGGGACAGACAGCACACTGCCTCCGAGGTGAGGGATGCCCTCCTCGATGAGACGGCAATATGGTTTGAGCCGCTGCACCTGGGCCCAGGCATGGTCGTTTGTGATAACGGCCGGAACCTGGTAGCAGCTCTGGAGCTTGCCGGACTCCAACATGTTCCATGCCTGGCCCACGTCTTCAACCTAGTGGTGCAACGTTTCCTAAAGAGCTACCCCAATGTTCCAGAGCTACTGGTGAAAGTGCGGCGCATGTGCGCCCACTTTCGCAAGTCGACAGTAGCCGCTGCTAGCTTAAAATCTCTCCAGCAACGCCTGCATGTGCCACAACACCGGCTTTTGTGCGACGTCCCCACACGCTGGAACTCAACGTTTCAGATGTTGAATAGAGTGGTTGAGCAGCAGAGACCTTTGATGGAATACCAGCTACAAAACCCTAGGGTGCCACAAAGTCAGCTGCCTCAGTTTCACATCCATGAGTGGCCATGGATGAGAGACCTTTGTGACATCCTACGGGTCTTTGAGGAGTCCACAAGGAGGGTGAGCTCTGAGGATGCGATGGTGAGCCTTACAATCCCGCTCTTGTGTGTTCTGAGAGAATCCCTGATTGACATCAGGGATAACTCAGATCACACAGAGGAGTTAGGGATAGCATCCGATCCGTCACAGCTGGAGAGTAGGTCCACACATCTGTCCGCTTCACTGCGTTTAATGGAGGAGGAGGAGGAGGAGGAGGAGGAAGAAGAGTTGTCCGATGATGTGATGGTGATACAGGAGGCTTCCGGGCAACTTCGAATCGTCCCATTGTTGCAGCGCGGATGGGTAGACATGGAGGATGAGGAGGAAATGGAGATTGAACTTTCCGGTGGGGCCAGAGGAGTCATGCCAACTAACACTGTGGCAGACATGGCTGAGTTCATGTTGGGGTGCTTTACAACCGACAAGCGTATTGTCAAAATCATGGAGGACAACCAGTACTGGATCTTTGCTATCCTTGACCCCCGGTATAAAAACAACATCTCGTCTTTTATTCCGGTAGAGGGGAGGGCCAATCGCATCAATGCTTGCCACAGGCAATTGGTGCAGAATATGATGGAGATGTTTCCAGCATGTGACGTTGGCGGCAGGGAGGGCAGTTCCTCCAGTAGGCAACCAAGTTCTCACCGGTCCACACAAACGAGGGGCACACTGTCTAAGGTCTGGGACACCTTGATGGCACCCCCTCGCCAAAGTGCCGCCACGGAGGGTCCTAGTGTCACCAGGCGTGAGAAGTATAGGCGCATGTTGCGGGAATACCTTTCCGACCACAGCCCTGTCCTCTCCGACCCCTCTGCGCCCTACACGTATTGGGTGTCGAAGTTGGACCTGTGGCTTGAACTTGCCCTATATGCCTTGGAGGTGCTGTCCTGTCCTGCCGCCAGCGTCCTATCTGAGAGGGTGTTCAGTGCAGCCGGTGGCATCATCACTGACAAGCGCACCCGTCTGTCAGCTGAGAGTGCCGACCGGCTCACTTTGATAAAAATGAACCACCACTGGGTAGAGCCGTCATTTTTGTGCCCACCTGTGTAAAGCACCCCAACATGAAACTCCATGTCTGTACTCAACCTCTCCAATTCCTCCGCATCCTCATACTCATCCACCATAAGCGTTGCACAATTCTGCTAATACTAGGCTCCCTCCACCCTGATTTCCCCCAACTCTGCTGGTTAGAGGCTCCCTCCACCCTGATTTCCACCAACTCTGCTGGTTAGAGGCTCCCTCCACCATGAATTTGCCCAAACTGGGCTGTTTAGAGGCTCCCTCCACCATGAATTTGCCCAAACTGGGCTGTTTAGAGGCTCCCTCCACCATGAATTGGTCCAAACTGGGTTTTTTAGAGGCTCCCTCCACCATGAATTGGTCCAAACTGGGCTGGTTAGAGGCTCCCTCCACCATGAATTTGCCCAAACTGGGCTGTTTAGAGGCTCCCTCCACCATGAATTGGTCCAAACTGGGCTGGTTAGAGGCTCCCTCCACCATTAATTGGTCCAAACTGGGCTGGTTAGAGGCTCCCTCCACCATTAATTGGTCCAAACTGGGCTGGTTAGAGGCTCCCTCCACCATGAATTGGTCCAAACTGGGTTTTTTAGAGGCTCCCTCCACCATGAATTGGTCCAAACTTGGCTGTTTAGAGGCTCCCTCCACCATGAATTGGTCCAAACTGGGCTGGTTAGAGGCTCCCTCCACCATTAATTGGTCCAAACTGGGCTGGTTAGAGGCTCCCTCCACCATGAATTTGCCCAAACTGGGCTGTTTAGAGGCTCCCTCCACCATGAATTTGCCCAAACTGGGCTGTTTAGAGGCTCCCTCCACCATGAATTGGTCCAAACTGGGTTTTTTAGAGGCTCCCTCCACCATGAATTGGTCCAAACTGGGCTGGTTAGAGGCTCCCTCCACCATTAATTGGTCCAAACTGGGGTGGTTAGAGGCTCCCTCCACCATTAATTGGTCCAAACTGGGCTGGTTAGAGGCTCCCTCCACCATTAATTGGTCCAAACTGGGCTGGTTAGAGGCTCCCTCCACCATTAATTGGTCCAAACTGGGCTGTTTAGAGGCTCCCTCCACCATAATTGGTCCAAACTGGGCTGGTTAGAGGCTCCCTCCACCATGAATTTGCCCAAACTGGGCTGTTTAGAGGCTCCCTCCACCATGAATTGGTCCAAACTGGGTTTTTTAGAGGCTCCCTCCACCATGAATTTGCCCAAACTGGGCTGGTTAGAGGCTCCCTCCACCATGAATTGGTCCAAGCTGGGTTTTTTAGAGGCTCCCTCCACCATGAATTTGCCCAAACTGGGCTGGTTAGAGGCTCCCTCCACCATGAATTGGTCCAAACTGGGCTGGTTAGAGGCTCCCTCCACCCTGATTTCCACCAACTCTGCTGGTTAGAGGCTCCCTCCACCATGAATTTGCCCAAACTGGGCTGTTTAGAGGCTCCCTCCACCATGAATTTGCCCAAACTGGGCTGTTTAGAGGCTCCCTCCACCATGAATTGGTCCAAACTGGGTTTTTTAGAGGCTCCCTCCACCATGAATTGGTCCAAACTGGGCTGGTTAGAGGCTCCCTCCACCATGAATTTGCCCAAACTGGGCTGTTTAGAGGCTCCCTCCACCATGAATTGGTCCAAACTGGGCTGGTTAGAGGCTCCCTCCACCATTAATTGGTCCAAACTGGGCTGGTTAGAGGCTCCCTCCACCATTAATTGGTCCAAACTGGGCTGGTTAGAGGCTCCCTCCACCATGAATTGGTCCAAACTGGGTTTTTTAGAGGCTCCCTCCACCATGAATTGGTCCAAACTTGGCTGTTTAGAGGCTCCCTCCACCATGAATTGGTCCAAACTGGGCTGGTTAGAGGCTCCCTCCACCATTAATTGAGTCCAAACTGGGCTGGTTAGAGGCTCCCTCCACCATGAATTTGCCCAAACTGAGCTGTTTAGAGGCTCCCTCCACCATGAATTTGCCCAAACTGGGCTGTTTAGAGGCTCCCTCCACCATGAATTGGTCCAAACTGGGTTTTTTAGAGGCTCCCTCCACCATGAATTGGTCCAAACTGGGCTGGTTAGAGGCTCCCTCCACCATTAATTGGTCCAAACTGGGGTGGTTAGAGGCTCCCTCCACCATTAATTGGTCCAAACTGGGCTGGTTAGAGGCTCCCTCCACCATTAATTGGTCCAAACTGGGCTGGTTAGAGGCTCCCTCCACCATTAATTGGTCCAAACTGGGCTGTTTAGAGGCTCCCTCCACCATTAATTGGTCCAAACTGGGCTGGTTAGAGGCTCCCTCCACCATGAATTTGCCCAAACTGGGCTGTTTAGAGGCTCCCTCCACCATGAATTGGTCCAAACTGGGTTTTTTAGAGGCTCCCTCCACCATGAATTTGCCCAAACTGGGCTGGTTAGAGGCTCCCTCCACCATGAATTGGTCCAAACTGGGCTGGTTAGAGGCTCCCTCCACCCTGATTTCCACCAACTCTGCTGGTTAGAGGCTCCCTCCACCATGAATTTGCCCAAACTGGGCTGTTTAGAGGCTCCCTCCACCATGAATTTGCCCAAACTGGGCTGTTTAGAGGCTCCCTCCACCATGAATTTGCCCAAACTGGGCTGTTTAGAGGCTCCCTCCACCATGAATTGGTCCAAACTGGGCTGGTTAGAGGCTCCCTCCACCATGAATTTGCCCAAACTGGGCTGTTTAGAGGCTCCCTCCACCATGAATTGGTCCAAACTGGGCTGGTTAGAGGCTCCCTCCACCATTAATTGGTCCAAACTGGGCTGGTTAGAGGCTCCCTCCACCATTAATTGGTCCAAACTGGGCTGGTTAGAGGCTCCCTCCACCATGAATTGGTCCAAACTGGGTTTTTTAGAGGCTCCCTCCACCATGAATTGGTCCAAACTTGGCTGTTTAGAGGCTCCCTCCACCATGAATTGGTCCAAACTGGGCTGGTTAGAGGCTCCCTCCACCATTAATTGGTCCAAACTGGGCTGGTTAGAGGCTCCCTCCACCATGAATTTGCCCAAACTGGGCTGTTTAGAGGCTCCCTCCACCATGAATTTGCCCAAACTGGGCTGTTTAGAGGCTCCCTCCACCATGAATTGGTCCAAACTGGGTTTTTTAGAGGCTCCCTCCACCATGAATTGGTCCAAACTGGGCTGGTTAGAGGCTCCCTCCACCATTAATTGGTCCAAACTGGGGTGGTTAGAGGCTCCCTCCACCATTAATTGGTCCAAACTGGGCTGGTTAGAGGCTCCCTCCACCATTAATTGGTCCAAACTGGGCTGGTTAGAGGCTCCCTCCACCATTAATTGGTCCAAACTGGGCTGTTTAGAGGCTCCCTCCACCATTAATTGGTCCAAACTGGGCTGGTTAGAGGCTCCCTCCACCATGAATTTGCCCAAACTGGGCTGTTTAGAGGCTCCCTCCACCATGAATTGGTCCAAACTGGGTTTTTTAGAGGCTCCCTCCACCATGAATTTGCCCAAACTGGGCTGGTTAGAGGCTCCCTCCACCATGAATTGGTCCAAGCTGGGTTTTTTAGAGGCTCCCTCCACCATGAATTTGCCCAAACTGGGCTGGTTAGAGGCTCCCTCCACCATGAATTGGTCCAAACTGGGCTGGTTAGAGGCTCCCTCCACCATGAATTTGCCCAAACTGGGCTGTTTAGAGGCTCCCTCCACCATTAATTGGTCCAAACTGGGCTGGTTAGAGGCTTCCTCCACCATGAATTTGCCCAAACTGGGCTGTTTAGAGGCTCCCTCCACCATGAATTGGTCCAAACTGGGTTTTTTAGAGGCTCCCTCCACCATGAATTGGTCCAAACTGGGTTTTTTAGAGGCTCCCTCCACCATGAATTGGTCCAAATTGGGCTGGTTAGAGGCTCCCTCCACCATGAATTTCCCAAAACTTGGCTGTTTAGAGGCTCCCTCCACCATGAATTGGTCCAAACTGGGCTGGTTAGAGGCTCCCTCCACCATGAATTTCCCAAAACTTGGCTGTTTAGAGGCTCCCTCCACCATGAATTGGTCTAAACTGGGCTGGTTAGAGGCTCCCTCCACCATTAATTGGTCCAAACTGGGCTGGTTAGAGGCTCCCTCCACCATGAATTGGTCCAAACTGGGTTTTTTAGAGGCTCCCTCCACCATGAATTTGCCCAAACTGGGCTGTTTAGAGGCTCCCTCCACCATGAATTGGTCCAAACTGGGCTGGTTAGAGGCTCCCTCCACCATGAATTGGTCCAAACTGGGCTGGTTAGAGGCTCCCTCCACCATTAATTGGTCCAAACTGGGCTGGTTAGAGGCTCCCTCCACCATGAATTTCCCAAAACTTGGCTGTTTAGAGGCTCCCTCCACCATGAATTGGTCTAAACTGGGCTGGTTAGAGGCTCCCTCCACCATTAATTGGTCCAAACTGGGCTGGTTAGAGGCTCCCTCCACCATGAATTGGTCCAAACTGGGTTTTTTAGAGGCTCCCTCCACCATGAATTTGCCCAAACTGGGCTGTTTAGAGGCTCCCTCCACCATGAATTGGTCCAAACTGGGCTGGTTAGAGGCTCCCTCCACCATGAATTGGTCCAAACTGGGCTGGTTAGAGGCTCCCTCCACCATTAATTGGTCCAAACTGGGCTGGTTAGAGGCTCCCTCCACCATGAATTGGTCCAAACTGGGTTTTTTAGAGGCTCCCTCCACCATGAATTTGCCCAAACTGGGCTGTTTAGAGGCTCCCTCCACCATGAATTGGTCCAAACTGGGCTGGTTAGAGGCTCCCTCCACCATGAATTGGTCCAAACTGGGCTGGTTAGAGGCTCCCTCCACCATGAATTTGCCCAAACTGGGCTGTTTAGAGGCTCCCTCCACCATGAATTGGTCCAAACTGGGCTGTTTAGAGTCTCCCTCCACCATTAATTGGTCCAAACTGGGCTGGTTAGAGGCTCCCTCCACCATGAATTTGCCCAAACTGGGCTGTTTAGAGGCTCCCTCCACCATGAATTGGTCCAAACTGGGTTTTTTAGAGGCTCCCTCCACCATGAATTGGTCCAAACTGGGCTGGTTAGAGGCTCCCTCCACCATGAATTTCCCAAAACTTGGCTGTTTAGAGGCTCCCTCCACCATGAATTGGTCCAAACTGGGCTGGTTAGAGGCTCCCTCCACCATTAATTGGTCCAAACTGGGCTGGTTAGAGGCTCCCTCCACCATGAATTGGTCCAAACTGGGTTTTTTAGAGGCTCCCTCCACCATGAATTTGCCCAAACTGGGCTGTTTAGAGGCTCCCTCCACCATGAATTGGTCCAAACTGGGCTGGTTAGAGGCTCCCTCCACCATTAATTGGTCCAAACTGGGCTGGTTAGAGGCTCCCTCCACCATTAATTGGTCCAAACTGGGCTGGTTAGAGGCTCCCTCCACCATGAATTTGCCCAAACTGGGCTGGTTAGAGGCTCCCTCCACCATGAATTGGTCCAAACTGGGGTTTTTAGAGGCTCCCTCCACCATGAATTTGCCCAAACTGGGGTGTTTAGAGGCTCCCTCCACCATGAATTTGCCCAAACTCTGCTGGTTAGAGGCTCAATCCACCCTGATTTTCAAAACAAATGTTGGTGCCAACCTCAACTTACTACAAGGGCCAAATTCACTGCTGGTGACAAGCTCTCCTCACTGCAAGTGCCAAATACACATGTTTCAAGGTGTTTTCCTACTGTCAGAGAGGTGGTATTGAGTGTGTAAAGTGTGTAGTTGTTAGGCTGTGATGTTGGGGTAATAGAGGGTCTTTGGTGTGTTAGATGCCCCCAGACATGCTTCCCCTGCTGTCCCAGTGTCATTCCAGAGGTGTTGGCATCATTTCCTGGGGTGTCATAGTGGACTTGGTGACCCTCCAGACACGGATTTGGGTTTCCCCCTTAACGAGTATCTGTTCCCCATAGACTATAATGGGGTTCGAAACCCGTTCGAACACACGAACATTGAGCGGCTGTTCGAATCGAATTTCGAACCTCGAACATTTTAGTGTTCGCTCATCTCTAATAATGATATTTCTATCCACACAAATACTTAAAAATATAGAGACTTTTTTTTATTACACTTTTGTAGGAAGTACACGACCACCAAAATCTCTTAATAAACCACATATGTGGTAGGATGCCTAAAAAAAATCTACTTTAAGGCTAGAGGCCAACGTTACGGAAGAAGCACCAGTTTAAGGCAACGGCTGACGTAGCTATAGAAAAAACACTGCGAAAATGTGCTGAATTTTTCATTGAGTTTTTGTTTTGTTTAATTGAGTTTTTTTCTTCCTCTATTAAATGTATATGGTAACTGCTCACGATTCCACAGCTAAAATTACTATGCTGCATATTTCAAAACGATGTGTTATTGAAAAGCAGCTTTTCACATCTCTTTTTTTCCTGCAAGGTGTGGATGAGATTAATGAAATCTCATTTACTTTGCTGGTATTGTAAAATGCAATGTTTTTTTTTCTTTCCTGCTGCAGTTCAGCAGCAGCCAAAAACACTGCATTTCTGATAGCATGGGGCTTTACCCTTAATCTGATTATACAATTTTAACTATGCCTCTGTTATTTAGCTTTGGAGTCCCATTTTAATGTAAACTACCGTTGCATTCGCATGCAGAGGTGAGGAAAGTGCTTTGGAGATTTTGGACCGTGTCTTAACCCCTTCTCGACATTCACTGTGGATGTCGGGAAAGAGTTTGGCATTCATTTGTATGACCGGCTGCTCTATGCAGCCTGTCATACAAATTTTGCCAAGAATTAACATTTTAATGTTTTAATTGTATTAGTGATCAGACCCAGGGGGTTCAAGACCCCTGGGGGGGGGGTCTAATAATTACTATATATATATATATATATATATATATATATATATATATATATATATATATACTGAAAAAGAGTTAAAACTTCAAATCACCCCTCTCCCTAGCATTCATATTAAACTAAAAAATTACTATGAAAAACATACACATTAGACATCCCTGTGTCTGAAAATGCCTGATCTACAAAAGTATAAAAATATTTTCACCCTATAGTAAACACTGTAGTGGGGGAAAAAAAATCAATAGTGCCGAACCACCGTTTTTTTACTGCTTCACCTTTGATCAAAAATTTGAAAACAAAGTGAACAATCACATTCCCCATAATGGTTTAACTAAAAAGCGCACCTGCCCCCAAGAAAATGACACCCAAGTTATGGGGTTTGAAAGACTGAGAGTAAAAAAACAAAAATCAAAAAATACCTCTAGTGGGAAGGGGTTAAAGAGTGTTGTAGGGGACATTACAGTGATAAACAACATATCTTTGGTATGTATGTATGTATGTATGTATGCATGTATGTATGCATGTATATATGACACTTTTGTATATTTGGAGAAAAGCAACTTGAAGTTGTATGCAAATGAGGCAGTTGGTGAACTTGGGAGGAACGGTCTTTAGCCAGGGAAGCACTAATCTTGCTCTTCAAGTAGGATAGGAAATGTGGGAGGATCAACTCTCACTGTCTTGGGTTGTGCAGGTGGGAGATGGTACCTATCTCAGTTGCAAGATCAGTGCTCCCGATAGCTGAAGGTCCTTGCTTGGTGTACCAACTGCCTCATTTACATAAGACCTTAAATGTATTTTTCACAAAATCTGCAGAAGTGACATACATAACAAAGATATAAGGTTTATCACTGTAATGTGCTCTGTAACACGCAGGGGTGAACCTGCCCCTTTCGCCGCCCGAGGAGAAGTACAGAAAGCCCCCCCCCCCCCCGCCGGGGGAGGGGGCGGAACGGGGGCGTGTCTTAGCGTAGGGGCGTGGGAAATCAAAGGGGGCGGGGCTTAGCGCCGTTCGCCGGCAGAGAGCAGGCCTGGAAACTGCCTGCGCTCTGCCTGAGCGTGAGGGGAGGCTGCTGAAGCAGCGCTGCCCCAGTGGCCTCCCCAAACCACCGCTCCGTGCTAAGCCAGTCCAGGACAGCTTGTCCTGGACTGGCTTAGGTTAGCAAAAATGCCGCCCTCCCTGAGGCCCTGGCATAGTGCCGCCTGAAGCGTTCGCTTCAGGTCACCTCATGGGAGGTGCAGCGCTGGTAACATGATGGTGACAATTGACTATGCTTGGGAAGGTGACAAACTCCTTTTAACTTTGCTGGGCTTTGGCTCTACATTCTCAAGCAAGACCCTTTTTGTACCCTATTACATCTTTCACTGTATATTTTGTTTTATTGAAGTGCACAGTGAGCTGATATCTGTACACGACCCTGTATAGTAACTACTGTATATAGCAGCCATGTTGGGCTGCTGCTGCTCAGCTCTTTTCCAATTGACTAGAAGCTGAGCTCCAGTAACTAATCTCAGCCACTCTACAGTGTACAGAGCAGTGTATTTCTGGCTCTGTACGCTGTAGGGGAGATTTACTAAGCATGTAGCTTATCTAAAAAGCGCAGAGTTCAAGATGTGACACTATGCGCCAAAAAATAGATGAAAAAGATTTTGGCACATTTTTTGACCTAAACTAAGCCAACAAGAATGTGGTGTAATGGTCGACTAGACAGTCTGAACATATGCCATATTTATCAAACAGCATCTTTGACAGATCTGGAAGAGCATAAGACCATCTGGTTCAAGTTTGCATGGTCTAAAACTTAGACACCATAAGTAATTGTACTCCTGTATTTTTGCGGGGGACTGAAGCTGCTAATATCATCTGATTGGTGAGTTGTATTTCATTGATCTGATATTGTTAACCTAAGGATAGGTGATTATTATCAAGTCCTGAAAGATGTGAAAAGAAGTAACCAGGGCCGGCTCCAGGTTTTTATGGGCCCTTGGGGGACAGAGCCTCAGTGGGCCCCCTTGTTGAGGAGGCAGGAGTCGGGACACTGTGCGCCGCTGCAGGTGGACAAAGTGAGTGACGTCACGCAGGAGCGCAGCGTCACCTACGCCATACCTCCCAACTTTTGAAGAGTAGAAAGAGGGTCAAAGAGGGGCAAATTTAGCTCTGCCCACTTTTATGTTGACTCCGCCCATTCTCATTCATTTTTCATTTGTTCCCACACAGTATAATCCTCCTACAGTCACTCATAAATTATATGCCCCCCCTCCATCTCTCCCCCAGTTTCAAATACACCCTTCCTCTGCCCCCAGTTTCATGTCCCCCCCTCCATCTCTGTCCCCAGTTTCATGCCGTTCCCCCCTTCATCTGCCCCAGTCTCATGCCGTTCTCTCCCCCTTCGTCTGCCCCAGTGTCATGCCATTCTCCCCCCCCCTTCATCTGCCCCAATGTCATGGCGATTCCCCCCCCTTCATCTGCCCCAGTGTCATGCCATCCCCCCCCTTCATCTGCCCCAGTGTCATGCCGTTCTCCCCCCCTTTATCTGCCCCAGTGTCATGCCGTTCTCCCCCCCTTTATCTGCCCCAGTGTCATGCCGTTCTCCCCCACTTCATCTGCCCCAGTGTCATGCCATTCCCCCCCTTCATCTGCCCCAGTGTCATGTTGTTCTCCCCCCCCTTCATCTTCCCCAGTGTCATGCCGTTCTTCTCCCCCTTCATTTGCCCCCAGTTTCATAGGCCCCCTACATTATGTTCCACCTTAATATTTAACACAAACACTTACACTCTCCTTCCAACGCTCCCCCGCCACTCTCACTCCACTCGCATAGTTGTAGGCCCTATGTGCCTTCATCACATCGCGTCTACAAATGCAGAAGCCGGACCACAGCGTTAAAGCAGGAGCTGAGCTGTGACAGCTCCTGCTTTAATCGCCTATGTATTCAGCTCATCGGTGTCCGACGGACGCCGATGAGCTGAAAACGGGACAGGCAAGTGCTGGGGCGGGCACTTGCCCGACTATGCCATGCACTGACATCGGCCCTGGAAGTAACCCTTCCTCAAGTTGTAATGTACCAGGCTGCATATAAGATTCATGCTCAAGGGAGCATGTTGGGTTTTGCTGTCCGCTTGAAAAGTCGGACATCTTTGGGAACGGACAGTTAAGGACAGGCACAGATTGTAAAAGAACGCACCCGATCTCCATTTAAATGAATGAAAAATGTCACAGCTAGTATCCGCTGCTAATGTCTGCACAAGATTTTGAACAAACATTAGCAGCGGACACTAGCTGTCGGACACCGACGGTAGTGTGAACACCCCCTAAACAAATTATCTGAGAAACCAGTAACAATACAGTGCCACTATCACATCTTAGAAAGCAGGTAAATGGCACAAATCATGGAACAGTAACCATCCCAAAAAGTCCAAATAGCTAGAAACTTGCCTATGGCGCCATGTATGGAAGCTGTAAGATATTCCAATGAGTGCATATGTTTAATTCTAGAATATAGATCCATGGTAGGAGCTGTCCTTTTCTAAAAGAAAGCTATAAAGCATTTATTTGGAGTTAAAATATGGAGGATCAGCCTGGCAGCCACCCTTCTCATGGATTTAGGGAGGGGATTAAGAAGATATAACTTCAGGTGCAAGGGGAGATCTGTATTAAAAAGCTCCCAGGACAGGTAGCAGACTTCCATCCAGAACATGGTAATGAAAAGACGTGTCCAGTAAATGTGCTTTATGGAACCGGCACATCTCCAAATTAAATTCCATGGGGTTCAATCTGTGGAGGACTTCTGGGGTATGGACCACAGCATCAATAGTGACGAGATGATTGACCCTAGGGGAGGTGCAAATTCTCGTCCAGTCTATTGCTCTTACCTGGTCACATAAGCATGTTTAGGGGTGAGGGAGGTGAAATGTTTCAATAGGATACTGTGGATATCAGATTTGAGGCCCGGGTTACCCAGACCATTGATACAGAAACGTTCTAAGAGTGAAAGCCAGGTAGAAGGTCCATGCACAAAAGTGTAGGATTTGATATTAGCTATAGGCTGCTGTTAATGGTAAAAGTGAGAATGTGGTGAGTTATCGAATCTGCCATGTCCCCTAGATGGAAAAGGGTTCAGGTCCTCACCATACCCACTTGTGTGCATTAGGCTAATTTAAAATAACAGTGTCCAGACTAAGACAATCAGTGAACTGGCCTGATCATAGCTTGACTAAACTGAACTGACCTGCTAGGTATTTTTTGACCCAAACTTGAATGGTCCTTGAAGGGTATAATGGAAGGAAGATTTAAAAGCTGCTATACTGAGAGGTGACTATATTAGTCAATGGCTTTGTGAAGATTGGGAGAAGATCATTGGTGAATAAGGAGATTTGAAATTGTTTGTCTCTAACTGATATACTTATTTTCCCCTGATATTTGGGTGGCTGTGTTCTCTAGTCTTGTCTGAGTGCCAGCAGTGTAACATTGAGCTGACCTAAGTGGAGATTGTATTAGAAAATCCTGCAACATACACATGGATTTCTTCAGCTTTGAAGATCCCTTCAAGTCTCTAGCTTGTCATCACTAGTAATTGCACATGATAATCTGATAATTTAAGTGAAGTACAATCTAAGTAAATTAGTAGCCCAAAGACATTTGTACTGTTCATGTCTTTTATTGAGTAAACTCTTTAATTCAATAGCCTTTAGCAGAAGTCATTTCTACTAAATATTTCCTAAAACTATAAATAAAATTTATATAACCTCTTCATGTCACAATACCATTTCAATAGCGTTAAAATCAGGGTTCTGACTTTACCAGTCCACAGCACACTTTTTTTTCAGGCATTTCATGGCTTATTTACTCATGTGCTTTGAGTACTGAACAGAATTGAACGGAAACTAAAGGGTACAAGGCTCAGCTATTACAACTGTGTTACTATCATATGTCAAAGGTTTGTCAAAATAATGGGTTGTCCAGAATAAATACATTTTTATATAAGGCCAGGGAAGGTGAAAAAAAACCCAAACAAAACAAAAAAACCATACTCGTCTATGCCTGGTGCTCTGGTGTCTCCCAGTACGGTCCAGTACTGCTGCTTTGGTGTTTTATTCTGGAAGAAGTGATTGCTGAGGCCAGTCAGCAGCCTAAGGAAAGGACCCAGACTGACATAGGTAGTGACAGGTAGGGACTTTTGACAGGAGCAACAGGTCTGGATTGCTCTGGGAGACACCAGAGAACTAAGGACAGGAGAGTATGTTTTTTTTCCCCACTTTCCCCAGCCTCAATAGGGAAATAATAGTACAACAGTTGCTGCATCTTTAGATATGGTATCCATCAGGACTTGAGTCAGCACAATAGCTGTTGGGTCCCCATTGTTTTATACAAACATAAAGAAGAGCATTTTGGCCCCCTTTTGACCCATTTGTGCTATCCCCGTGCCTTCTGCTTTCTTTGATACGGCTGACTGGGAGACCTCAATAGTATGATCTAATTTTCACATAGTGATTTTCACATAGACTGTACATAAAAATACATATAAAAATAAACAAGCAAAAATAAATATGTGCATTAGACATCCCTGCATCGGTAACCCTGCGCTTTTTACAAGTCTATACAAAATACAGGAACGCAAGATTTCAGCGCCCAGCTACTTTAAGAGCTGTAGATAATGCAGCCCTGAAGATGGTGAAGGGCACGGATTCCAGCGATGGATGGATGCACTTGGCAATAACGCAGCTGTGCTCTGGGAGGAAAGTGAATGCTCCCTGTCCTCCTGGAACATCATTTTCATAATTGTATAAATGATTATTACGAGAAACCTGACAGGATAATCTGCTAATAAAAGGTATGCCTGGGCTTGTATTTTGAATGCCTACTTTACTGTGGCAGTAGTTTAAGATGGATGGCATAGGTGATAGACTCCCTTTAAGCAGCAGGGGGAGACATTTGCATGGCTCAGAGCTCACAGCACAGCTGTTACATCATAGCAGGGTATACGTTTTTGCTTTTTTTTTTTTTTTGCAATAACTACGCTATAAGGTCATTTCAAATAACTGTCCCAGTCCGGACACTATCTGTGAACTGGCCTGATTATGGATTGACTGAACTAAACTGACCTGCTAAGTTTTTTTTGACCCGGACATGACTGCCTTAAATGGTTCTTTTGAAATTGAAATATATGCTTGTCTTGTTTAGCAGTCTGTTCTATGACTATACAAGTCTATATATGATATCCTATCAGTTTATATGCTGCTAATAATCAAACTGTAGCTAGTACACAGCGCCACACCTCCCATGAGGCAACCTGAAGCGACCGCTTCAGGCGGCGCTATGCCAGGGCCCCAGGGAGGGCGGCATTTTTGCTTACCTAAGCCAGTCCAGGACAAGCTGTCCTGGACTGGCTTAGCACCGAGCGGTGGATTGGGAAGGCCGCTGGAGCAGCACTGCTCCAGCGGCCTCCCCTCACGCTCAGGCAGAGAGCAGGTCCTCTCCCTGCCTGCAAATGCTGCTAAGCCCCACTCCCTTCACTCCGCCCCACCCCCTTTGCTCCGCCACGCCCCCTCCGCTCTGCCCCCTCCTCCCGGGGGGGGGGGGCGACTTTCTGTCCTTCGCCTCGGGCGGCGAAAGGGGCAGGTTCACCCCTGCTAGTACACAGTTTAGATTTCTTTCTAAGGCTGTGGGCATGTACAATAAGGAGTAGGCTCCCCCATCCATTGCTGATAATGCTCTGCCACTCCGCCAGGAATAAATCCCAAGTGACCAATTTTTAGGAGATCTATGGACACTGAATTGTAAATAAAGGGCAAATACACACAACCAAGCAGGTAAAACATATGAGATATAAATCTATGAGTAAGTAAAGAAGCTTCTTTTCTGTGAATAGTATCCTATCTGTAATCACACAAGCAGCTAGAAGCGAGATAAGATAATCCTTTTATAGTATCACCATGGGGAAATTCAGTGTGTAACAGCAGCATGGATAATACAGTAATATATTGCAAGAAAAGAACACATACAAGATCAGAATAGCAGATAGAAAAAGATACTAGGAGTCATAGCAACTAAGAAGGAAAAACAGAAAGACTTCAGGATCATTTAGTTCTCGGTGCGGAGTGATCTTCGCTTAGCCTAATGTTGATTATACAGCCTGTCCGCGGTTGGGAGGAAGGACCTCTGAAAGCACTCCTTCTCACACTTGGGGTGAAGCAGTCAGTCACTGACAGTACTGCTCAGTGTTATCATGGTCTCTTACATGGGATGGGAGTTGTTCTCCAGCCTGGAGCTCACCACGAACAGTATCCTTCTGTGACAGGTAGAGACAGACTGCAGGTAGAGACAGACTGCAGGTAGAGACAGACTGCAGCCGTGATGTAAAATCATCCAGCACCTGTGGAGTTAAAGCTCTAACAAGAGACACAGGAAGTGGTCAGTGACACAGCAGGGTGTGCTGGGAGGGAGACAGTGATCCAGGGGAGTAATAGGAAAAGGGAAGAGAGACACCATGTTGGTCCTGAAGCAAAGCTAGAAACTCTGGACTGTAGAACAGAACAGTGAGAACAGAAGGGAGTTTAGCTGAGCAGCTGAAGGCCAGAACTGATTGAGACATCCATCTTTCCCCAGTGATAAGTACAACTGCCAGTATACAGTGATATCTGTTATGAAAGACTCATGCACTGTATGTGATAGCTGTGGAGACTGTGTGAAGAGAAGTAAAACCTTAACAACAACTGCTGTCTGGGATTGTCCCTTCGTCTAAGCTCTCTAATATCCAAGAACTCATATACACTATGTCCTACCTCGCCCCACTGTGAGACGGACATACGACATTGGTGGCCCGTACGGGGATATTTAGAGACAAGATCAGACTGCCAGCAGTGGGATTCTGGGTAAAGACTGCCACAACAATTAAAGACTCAGTATCAAACAGACAGCTATGGATGTTGAGACACGGCTTAACAGCATCAGTAAGTTGCTCCTTCAATTGACTTATGAGGAACTGGGTGCTGTAGCTGCACATGTGAAAGTGTCAGAAGAACAGGTCTCTAAGACATGCAACCACAGACAGCTCCTAACAGCCATCAACAAGCAGATGGATGAGCTAGGGGATAGTGAGGAGGAGGATGTCTTGTGCACATTCCTTAATGATTTAATGAAGTTCATCACCAGCTTGAGACCGGGGTATAAAGAGGCATTGCAGGACACTGAGAGGGAGAAATCCCTCCCACAGACTGAGCTGCAGGAATTGAAAGAGCAATTGGTAGCATTGAAGAGAGCTGTGCAAGAATCTACCAAAACCCCTGAACAAGCAGCAGAACCCAGCAGAACTTGTAGCCCACCCAGGTTAGGGAAGTCAAGACAACAGACCTCTCTAGCATCACAAATCACCATCAGGAAAGATTTCAAGATCCTGGGACAGATTGGAGAATGTGAACAAAAAGAGAAACTGTCTTACACAAACCTGATGCACCAGATAGAGGCAGGATTGCAGAAAGGCTATCTGCCGGAAGAAATTATCGAGGCAGTGGTAAAAGCTATCAGCCCAGGACTGAACTTGCGGAACATGCTAGAAATGAATAGTCACTTGACCTTACCACAACTGAAAATGATCTTAAAAGGGCACTACAAAGAAGAAAGCACCTCAGAGCTGTTCCATAGACTCATCAACATCTCTCAAGATACCAAGGAATCTCCTCAAAGCTTCTTGTTCAGAGCCATAGAACTCAAAGACAAGCTGTTGTTTGCATCCAGCGAAGTAGATGCAGAGGAAAGGTTTGATGCAGGACTAGTACAGAAGAAGTTTTTGAGATCTTTAGGAACCGGGTTAATAAGTAAAGACATAAAGTTGCAAATGAAGCAGTACCTGGAAGATCCTAACATTCCAGATGAAACCCTAATTGAGAAGATGAATGAGGCAGCTAGCTTGGAGTCTGAGAGTGAACAAAAATTAAAGAAGGGCTCTATAACTAAAATGACCAAGCTGGGCCAGCTGAAAATGAATATGCCTAGCGATCAGCCGGAAGGTAGGCGAGAAGATTCTCCTACACATCCACTTGCTGTGCACACCAAATCATCTTTGACAGAGAGAACAGCCGACACTAATTGGGAGAAAGCATTTGGGGAACTCCGAGCTGAATTAGCGGAAGTGAAAAAGTTGATTCGCGCTAAACCAGAGCCAAGACCAGTCAGATCTGGAGGGGGTTTTCAGAACAGAAGACGACCTGCTTGTGAAGCATGTCGAGTGTCAAATCGAAGTGCCGCCTGTGTCCATTGTTGGGGGTGTGGTGAAGAAGGGCATTATGCCAGTGGATGTCCAAAGTCACGACCCCAGAGTTTAAAAGACAAAAGGTTGCTGGTGCGGGGCGGCTGGTAACCTCTAAGCAGATGAAGTCCCAAACACAAACACCACCCCTCCCCAGAACAGCTTCAGATATACAGAAGTTGTATCAGTCTTATCCCCAGGTGTGTGATCGTCTTCAACAGTTACAGCAAGGCGGACAGGGGCATCAACCACTCGGCGATCAGTGTGATAGCCTGATCAAGCATCCCCAGGACCAAGGACATTTCTCAGGTAGTGAAGACAGACTCATTAGCCTAATTGGTGAGAAGTGCTTGATTCAATGTAAGCTAAATGGACTCCTAGTGAAAGCTTTGTGGGACACAGGAGCTCAAGCCAGCATTATAAATGAAGATTGGAGAAGGAGTCATTTGCCGCAAACTTGTCTTCATCCAGTTGCAGAACTCATGGGTCCGGTAGAACTCTGTGGTCGAGCCGTGAACCAAACTGAAATCCCTTTTCTAGGTTGGGTGGAAGTGATGTTTCAGCTGAAAGCTAAGAAGAACAACGCTATTGAGTTACTCGTACCCTTTCTAGTCACAAGTGATCCAAAGGTGGCTGAAGAACCGATCCTTGGGTACAATGTGATCAATGAGGTCATTCAGCGAACTAATTCCTTGACACCGTTAATAGATGCTATAGCCACCTCGTTTACCATATCTAGCAGGGAAGCGGAGAAGGTGGTCAGCAGGATAAAGGAAGCACAGAACACAGTGAGGTTGAAGGAAGTCAAGCTCGGCTCGCATCCAACCATCATTCCTGCGAATAGAACGGTGAGAGTGAAGTGTGGTGTACGAATGGAACCAGGAAGAAAACCACAAGAGAGACTGTTCGTACCGAAAGACTCTTCAGATCTTCCTGAGGGCATTATCCAAGGTGAGACTATACTGACTATACCTACTGGTGGTTTTGCTCGGGTGGCTGTGTTAGTGAGAAATGCGACAAAGCATGAAGTGAGGCTGAACCCCAAGACTGTGTTAGGCCATCTAGAAACCATTAAGACTGTGTATCCTGCCAATGTGAGACCAGTGAGACCAGCGCAGTTCTCTTCCATGAATTCGGTGGTACAACCCAGTAACAATGGTTGTCCAGTCAAAAGACCTGTACAAACTACACCGGAACTGTGGGAACCCCCAGTACCTCTGGAACAGCTGAGTGCTGAAGAACTGCTGGTAGTGAAACAGATGCTGAGGGAAGAATGCCATGCATTCTCTAAAGATGACTCTGACATAGGCTGTATACCCTCATTGAACCTGAAGATCAATTTGAGAGACACTACTCCAGTAACTAAAAGTTATATGTCTGTACCTAAACCATTACACCAAGAAGTGAAAGAATACCTGCAGGATCTAATCAACAGGGGATGGATCCAAAAGTCTAAATCATCCTATTCCTCCCCGATCGTATGTGTCAGGAAGAAAGATGGTACACTGAGACTCTGTTGTGACTACAGGGAACTGAATAGAAAGTCAATCCCTGACCGGCACCCAATCCCTAAAATTCAAGACATGCTGGATAATTTGTCAGGAAGTACCTGGTTCTCTGTTCTTGACCAAGGGAAGGCCTATCACCAAGGTTTTATGGAAGAATCCAGCCGACATTTAACAGCCTTCATAACACCATGGGGACTTACGAGTGGATCCGTATACCATTTGGACTTAGTTCTGCTCCTGCAGAATTCCAGAGAAGTATGGAAACATGTTTAGAAGGATTAAGAGATGACATTTGCCAGCCTTACTTAGACGATACGGTGGTACACAGCAAGACCTTTGCTGAACATGTCGAACATGTGAGATCAGTACTCCAACGTTACCAGCAACATGGAGTAAAGTTGACACCAAAGAAGTGTGAACTGTTCAAGAGACAGGTTCGATTTCTGGGAAAAATCGTGTCTGGAGATGGTTATACCATGGACCCAGCAGAGATCGCTCCAGTAATGTCATTGAAAGACAAGCCTCCATCTACAGTGGGGGAGTTGAGGAAGATCTTGGGATTCCTCTCCTACTACAGAACATATATCAAGAACTTTTCCCGGATTGCAGCTCCACTATATACCCTCTTGGGCACGCCAATCAGCTCACCCACATCAGTAAATAGGAAAAAGACCAGAGGCGGATCACACCCGAAGGAAAGAAACACTGTTTCTGCGCAGCAACCAATCAATTGGACTGCAGCACACCAGGAAGTACTAGAAGAACTAGTGAATTATCTTGTGAAACCGCCCATCATGGGATATCCAGATTTTAACCACCCTTTCGTCCTTCACTGTGATGCTTCTCAGGTGGGGCTTGGAGCTGCCCTGTATCAACGACAGAATGGCAAGCTAAGAGTCATCGGCTATGGTTCCAGAACACTGACAGCCGCAGAGAAAAACTATCATCTACATTCTGGGAAACTCGAGTTCCTTGCAATGAAGTGGGCTATCTGCGAACGATTTAGGGATTATCTGTATTACAGTCAAGAGTTTGAGGTCTACACTGATAATAATCCTTTGACCTATGTCCTCACGACAGCAAAACTGAACGCGACTAGTCAGAGGTGGGTAGCAGAACTGGCTGACTTCAACTTCAGTATTAAGTACAGGCCAGGAAGATGCAATGCTGACGCAGATGGATTGTCTAGGATGCCGTTAGAGCCTGAAGAATTTATGCAAGCTTGCTCAGAGGAAATCTGCCTGGGAACCATTAGGAGCACCACTCAGGCGATAGAAATTCAGAAGCAGGAATATACACCACTGTGGTGTCCATTGACAGTAGCAAGCGTTATGGAAGTGAGGGAACAAGATTATACCCCCATGTCCATCCAACAACTGTCAAAAGAATCTATCAGGAAAGCGCAACAAGAAGATGAAACAATTGGAAGAGTCCTCCAGTATATGGACCAGAACAGGGTTCCAGGAAGACGAGAGAGGGAGTCGGAATCACCAGAAGTAACTACTTTACTGAGAGAATGGTCAAAGTTATACTTCAGCTCAGACGATATCTTATACCGTCAGAGAGGACCGAACCAACAGTTAGTGTTACCCAGGGTATACCACAGATTGGTTTTCAAAGAACTCCATGAAGAGATGGGACACCTGGGGGTAGAAAGAACAGTGAACCTAATTCGTGAACGGTTCTTCTGGCCCTATATGCAAAGAGATATCGAAAGATATGTGACCAGAGAATGTGGGTGTTTGAAAGACAAACATCCTAACAAGGCGACCAGAGCGCCCATGGGCCACATCCAAACTACTTACCCGTTTGAAATGGTTTCAATAGACTTCCTACACCTGGAGCAGTGCAAGGGTGGATATGAATACATCCTAGTGGTAATGGACCATTTTACTCGATTTGCTCAAGCGTATGCCACTACTAATAAATCAGGCAGGACAGCAGCAGAAAAGATCTTCAATGATTTTGCTCTGAAGTTTGGATTTCCTACCAAGTTACATCATGACCAAGGAAGAGAGTTTGAGAACCAACTCTTTGCCAAGTTAGGGAAATACTGTAGAATCCAAAGATCGCACACTACGCCCTATCACCCAGAAGGAAACGGACAAGTAGAACGCTTCAATAGGACATTACTGTCAATGTTGAGGACTCTGACAACTGCTGAGAAAAGAGATTGGAAGAATTCCTTAACAAAAATGGTACATGCCTATAACTGCACCAAGAGTGAAGCAACAGGTTACTCGCCATTCTTCCTTTTGTTTGGTCGATCCCCAAGGCTACCCATTGATATTATGTTCGATACCCCAGTTTCAGAAACATACAAGACATATCCTGAGTATGTCCGGGTATGGAAGGAACGTATGAATGAAGCATACAACATAGCATCAAAAGTGAATACGGAAGAACAGAAAAAGAGCAAAGAATACTATGACAGAAGATGTCATGGAGCGGAATTGACACCGGGAAGTCGTGTGTTAGTCAGAAACCTACGAGAGAAAGGGGGTCCAGGAAAACTTCGATCATATTGGGAAGAGAAGGTTTATGTGGTTGTGAGGAGAAAATCTGATGACAGCCCTGTTTATGAAGTAAGAACAGAAATAGGAGATAATAAAACAAGAATATTGCACCGAAATCTACTCCTGCCATGTGATTACCTGCCACCACAGCAAGCTATTCAGGAAGTTGATAAACTTCGATCAAAACCTCTCAGACAACGACCAAGGAAGGAAGTTATTGATGGAAGTGATGACAGTGAGAGTTCAGATGAGGAAAATCAAACCCTTGTATTCCGTATACCGAACAGATGCGGAACCAACATTCCTCAACAAAGTGAGTTATGTCCTGAGGCTCCTGAGTTTGTACCTCAAAATGCACCCAATAATTGTATGGTCTCAGATGATCCGTCACCAGTTACTGAAGAAATGGTTGAAGAAGTAAGAGCAGAGGAACCCCTAGAGGATGCAGAAATAGGTTGTCCAATGGAAGAGCAAGGACCTAAAGATGCAGTTCCAAACACATCAGAGAATGAACTAACAAGCGACATGGAAGCAGAGACCATTGGAGCTGCTAGGACTGAATCATCAAGAGAACTACCCAGCAGGAAAGTATCAAGTAGAGAAGTAAGAAAACCGGTGATCCTGACGTATGACACTCTAGGAGAACCAAGAGAAGTACCAAGAACTGTTCAGTTCAGACAGGTGTGGACACCTAAGGATCAGGTAAACCAACCAGAGTGGTATTTACCCACAATCTACTTTACTGAGGACTTTAACTGTGATGAATAAACTAGTTTGGTTATCTTGAATAGAATCAACCTACTTTGAGGATAGTTATTCAGAGCTGGTTGAAGACGGAGGAAGAGCTCCAGCTGAAGAATGAAAAAAAGGTTATTGTTAATGTTATGTTTAGTCAGGATATGGTTATCATTGATGTGTTAATGTTAAAGGAAGTACTATAGACACTGTCTCACATCTCTTCACTAAGGACAGTAGAAGGGACAATGGAGACATCCACCAGTTAGATACTGGGATCCTGGATGTGGGAGACGTCCTACAATCGGGAAAAATGGGTGTTGACCTTTGATTAAGGACAGTTCCAATTGGGTCCAAATTAACCATACGTAGGCCATATTTATGGGCCAATGTCAGGGACGACATGAAATTAGCGGGGGAGAGTGTGACAGGTAGAGACAGACTGCAGGTAGAGACAGACTGCAGGTAGAGACAGACTGCAGCCGTGATGTAAAATCATCCAGCACCTGTGGAGTTAAAGCTCTAACAAGAGACACAGGAAGTGGTCAGTGACACAGCAGGGTGTGCTGGGAGGGAGACAGTGATCCAGGGGAGTAATAGGAAAAGGGAAGAGAGACACCATGTTGGTCCTGAAGCAAAGCTAGAAACTCTGGACTGTAGAACAGAACAGTGAGAACAGAAGGGAGTTTAGCTGAGCAGCTGAAGGCCAGAACTGATTGAGACATCCATCTTTCCCCAGTGATAAGTACAACTGCCAGTATACAGTGATATCTGTTATGAAAGACTCATGCACTGTATGTGATAGCTGTGGAGACTGTGTGAAGAGAAGTAAAACCTTAACAACAACTGCTGTCTGGGATTGTCCCTTCGTCTAAGCTCTCTAATATCCAAGAACTCATATACACTATGTCCTACCTCGCCCCACTGTGAGACGGACATACGACACTTCTGTCACCCACCACCTGTACTGGGTCCAGGGGGCTCCCAGAACAGAGCTGGCCCTTCTGATCAGCATGTCAAGCCTACTTCTGTCCCTGGCTGGTATGCTACGCCCCAAGCAGGCCACTCCAAAGAAGATGGCTGATGCTACCACATAGTTGAAAAAGACCTTAAGAAGTGTCCCCCTGGACTCCAAAAGCCCTCAGCCTCCTGAGCAGTTAGAGCCTGCTGTGACCTTTTCTGTGCAGCACCTCCAGGTGATCAGCCCAGTCCAGTTTATTATTGAGGAGCACACACAGGTACCTACAGGTCTTGACTATCTCAATGCCTGTCCCCTGGATGTCCACCAGATTTGAAGCACTTTTCTACTTACTAAAGTCCAACACCATCTCCTTGGTCTTCCCAGCATTAATCCTGAGGTGGTTCCGCTGACACCATTCCAACAAATCCTGGTTTAAGTCACTGTACTCCGTGCCATCTCCGTATGTGATCTGGTCTATTATTGCAGAGTCATTGGTGTACTTCTGTAAGTAACAGCTAGATGAGTTGAACCATAAGGGCCCCTTCACACTACGGAAACGCTGACTGATTCTGAACGTTAAAACACGTTCAGAATAAGCGGCGTATAAAGCAGATCCCATTCATTTCAATGGGAGCCGGCATACGAGCGCTCCCCATTGAAATGAATGGGCTGCTTTTTTCTCTACGAGCGCCCCCATTGAAGTGAATGGGAAGCGCTCACGTGTACGGCCGAGCGAGCCCACTAACAGCCAGAGTACATTAGTGCTACTAGTGTATTCTGTCAGGTATCAGAAAATCTGATAGTTTAGTCCCCTAATGAGACTAGAGTAAATAAAAAAAAATAGCATGTACTGTATAGTTACATGCTGTTTTTATTGTTCACTTTTGTGCACCAAAATTGAATAAAAAATGGATCAAAAACTTTTTTTTTTGTTTTTTAAAAAGTGTGCTTATTGTGTAAAATGGGTAAACCATCAAAGAGCCTATATAAGTTTGGTATCACCATAACCATAACAAACATTGGATAAGAATAATGTGCTATTTATGCTGTATGGTGAACAGCTTAAACTTGAAAGCTAATTTGACTAGTTTTTTTTTTCTTATCTTTCCAACTCTCCCAGAAAGAGTTAAAGGGATTCTATCATTAAAATCACTTTTTTTTTTCTCGATCACACGTACGAATAGCCTTAAGAAAGGCTATTCTTCTCCTACCTTTAAATGTCTTCTCTGCGCTGCCATTCAGTAGAAATCCCAGTTTTCTTCTGTATACAAATGAGTTCTCTTGCAGCACTGGTGCAGTCCTAGCGCTCAAACAGCACTGGGAGCATCCCCAATGCTGTGAGAGAAATTTCCAGCACCGCCTCTATCGTCTTCAGGAACAGCCTCTCTGCGCGTCTTCTTCTGGAGCTGGGTTCAAACTTCTACGCATGTGCAGTCGGCTCTGCCATCAGGCCTCGGGCAGAGCCGACTGCGCATGCCCGTCTGGTGTAAGCAGCCATTTTCTTGTGGCCACTTACACATTAAGCTGGGGTAAGCAGCCACAAAAAAATGGTCGCGCGCATGTGCAGTCGGCTCTGCCTGAGTCCCGATGGCAGAGCCGACTACGCATGTGTAAAAGTTTGAACCCAGCTCCGGAAGAAGACACGCAGAGAGGCTGTTCCTGAAGACGATGGAGGCGGTGCTGGAAATTTCTCTCACAGCATTGGGGATGCCCCCAGTGCTGTTTGAGCGCTGGGGACCGTCCCCAGTGCTGTGAGAGAACTCATTTGCATACAGACCAAAACCAGGATTTCTACCAAACAGCACTGTGGAGAAGACATCTAAAGGTAGGAGAAGAATAACCTTTCTTAAGAGTAAAAATGTAATTTTTAATGATAGAATCCCTTTAATAAAATTTAGCCAAAAAGTTATAGGCGTAAAAAGAGTACCACATAAAAAAAAAAAAAAATACAACATATCTCACAAAATACAATCTAACAGACAGCTACATTGATGTGATTGAATGTTATGGCTTCCTGCATTCTGCCAACATAAAAAAAATGGAAAAAAAAAACCAGCCTTCAGATCAAAACTGGGTGTGTCTTTAAAGGGGTTGTCCGATTTAAAATGATGTTAGTAATCTAAGCCACCCTCCTCCCCCCACCTACCTTCTAAATTACTTAGGTTACCAAAAATCTATATTTACCTAGATTGCAGGGGTGTGGCATATCCTCCATCTCTGAGTGAAGCACAAGGTATCATGGTAGTTGTAGGAAAACAGAACAGAAAGCGACCCATTCAAACAAATGCAGAAGATGCCAAGAGCTCCTAGGGATAATCAATCAAAATACTGTTAAAGGGGTTGTCCCATCACAAGGATCCTATCTATACTGCTTGTTAATGTGGATGTAAGACTTTTCCTAAATACACTGCTTCAGCAAAACTGCTTTGTTTGTCCACTATCTTACTTTATTCAATTCTTTGTGGCCACAGCCCTGACTTATCTGTTCAGAAGTCACGTGATGTATCTGCTGCTCTCAGGGGGAGGGAGGAGGGGCTAAGTGCAGGGGAGCGAGCCTGTGTATCTAGCTATTCCTGTGTCTACACCACGTGACCTAGCTCTCTGCTATCAGATAGGGGAGAGGAGCTGCTTTCATTTCTGAACTCGTCTTCTGTTCTCCCAGTTATCAGGCTAGCTAATTCAATTGTGTTCATTATGGCAGAGACAGGCAGTCTCTGTATGTAACACAGAATGGAGTTGCTCCTGCCTGTACTTCATAGTCCAATATTGTGCATATAGTGTTGTTTGAGGACCTTTGATGACATCATAGGCCCTTCAACCGCCCCATAGGATCACGCTATGTTGTGGGCAGAGCTACACACTAATTTTGGGGCGGAGCTAAACGGCAGGTTGCATATGAAACCCCGCCCACCAAATGATGCAAGAAACCAGGAAGAAAGAAGATTTTACAGCAGTGAAGACTGGTGAGTATGCGAGGTGGGAATACCCCTTTAAAGGTATTTGGTTGCACTTATTAACCTATTAAGAGCACTTACAGACCTTTTTGAAAAATTATTATTTTCGGTTTTGGAAATCGCAGCATATCAATTATACCCTATAGATATAATTGAAGCAGAAAGTCCGCAGAGTAAACTTATTTCTAATTTCCCTTCTTAATTATATATACCCACATGTATATATGCACTTTTTACCTTTTAAAGGACACAGGGTAGTTTGTGCTTTAATGCTCAGCAACTTTTTCCATATTTTCCTTCCCCGTCTTCCAAAATTCCTAACTTTTTTTATTTTTCTATTGACGTAGCTATGTAAGGGCTTATTCTGTGGATGATGAGTTGTACTTTAATTTGGCACCATTTCGGGGTACATATAATGTTTTGATTAGCTTATATATTTTTGGGAGGAGGTTCATGTTAAAAAAAAACCCCACAATTGTATCATATTTTTTTGCAATTTGTTTTCAGCATTCACTCTGCATTAAAAATTACATGACAGATTACACCAATACCATATTTCAATTGGTTTGAGTATGTTTTACCGCTTTTACAAATAAAATGTCACTTTTTGAATGAACAGTTTTCCTGTGGTCTCCACCTATAACTCTATTACTATTTTGTTGATGGAGATATGTAAAGGCTGTGGGGCAACCTTTTATTGATTTGATTTGTATAGTTTTTTTGATCACTTTTTATTGGGAAAGTGAAATTCTTTGAGGTTTTTTTTTTCCATCGCTCACCATATGAAACCTGTACATAAGCAGTCAGGAGGCCGTCGCTCAGGCCTCTTTCTTGCCATGGCAACTTCTCGGACCCCGCAATCTTATTACAGGGGATCCGAGGGCTGGCGATCTTGCCCCAGGACTATTGATCACAGTATCCATGGGTTAATCCGCTAGGCTTGGAGCATCTGACTCCGACAGTTGGTCCCTGCCCTCTGCTGTGTAACACAGCCTATTGGCAGAGGTAATGCAGCAATAGGCTGTGCCCGTGGCGTACAGTACGGCACTATTACGGTACTCAGCGTTAACAATATGCTCAGGGTGGAATGGAGTTAAAAGATTTTTTTACCTAATTGAGAGATATCTGAATTACAGCATTGAGGCATGTGATTCCACTCTGTCATGCTACTTAGCTTTGCACTGTATTATTGTAAGTTAAGTCTGTTATTTTTCAGAAGTCTCATGACGGAATTTTTGTCAGTTTGCACTCATCCATCGTTTCGTTGAAGTATACATAATTCAGTCAGGTGGCTCTAAATTCCAAAGGCTTAGAAGACTCTTCAACCTTGCAGATGTATTAACCCACTCTTCAGACATAGTATGACCTTCTATTTTCACATCATTGGATTTGATCCTAACTTTTGTAAGGGAGGTAATAATTTTCCAATATACCCTTCCCAACAAATAAAATTGCAACTACCCACCCAGCAAGCAATAAAACGTGTAATAACTGTAAACTGTGATTATGCTAGTTGTTCTAATTTCTGATTTACTAATAGAATAATTTACTAATAATCATGGGAAACAGACCAGAAATACACGAGATTCATCACCAGTGTCTGATACTGGGTGATATATCTGGCGTTATCTTTAGACTGTCTAGTCTACATATATCGCCTTTTGGTTAGTTTACGTTTAGGCAGAATTTTAATTTTAATCTAAATTAGACGCACCACATTGTATCAGAGATTCACCATATTTATGCAAATTTATCAGTAACTGCTTAACACCATAGCAACCAATCTACTTTTGATCTAAATTTCCAAGTAATTAATTTTTTTTTTTGTTTTAAACTTTAAAACATAGACAGTAGTTGTATGTGTCAAGTGACCCACTTTGGAGAGTGTTCGTTCTTATGCAGGATCAGTGGACAGCTTCCTTGGTATATATAATTTTTTTTTTTTTTTTTTTTTAAAGTGATGATTTTTCATGTGCAGGATTAAGTACCGTAATTCCCTTTCCATTGCTGCTCCTATGTAATCTTTCTGTTACAGCAAAGTGAAATTATACATGTTTTTAAAAAGGTATAAAAAGTTATACGCAAATTTACCGAAGTAGTCACGCTGGGCAGGGAGAAGCTTTAGACTGTTCATTTGCTAATCCCCCCTCCTGGTTGTGATTGACATCAGGGAGTGAGCGGACTGTTGATGGAGATGTCATTCACAACCATTTGTTTGTGAATCAGTGAAGCACAAGTGCGGCCCTTTCACTGTCTGATTTGTAGTGATTGTGTGATGTAAAGTAATTACAGTCTCTCCAATTCACTTTTCTGGAACAAAACTGTAATTCTGCTGCACGTCAGCTGTGAATCAGACAGCATGTGATGTAAAACAGTAAAGGGGTCACATCACTTGCACAAGCATTGTGGCCCCTTCAAAATGGTGATCTTTTATTGATGACTTCTCCTAAGGATAGTTTATTAATAAAAAAGAACTGGTGTGACCCGCTAGACTTGCAACCACAATACAGTCTGGAAAATATAGATACGTTATGGCAGTAAACAGAATGTCTAAGATTAAGTTCACATTGCATAGCAGTGTTAGGCTGAGTTCACACGGGGGATTTTGATCAGGATTTTGAGGCCAAATCTGCCTCAAAATCCTGACCAAAAAAACAGCTCCCATTGAAATAAATAGGAGACGGTCAGTTCTTTTTTTCCGGGAGCTGTTTGATAATACTGTGTGCAGGGGCCACTATGGGGGATAATACTGGGTGCAGGGGCTACTATGGGGCATAATACTGTGTGCATGGGCCACTATGTGGAATAATACTGTGTGCATGGGCCACTATGGGGGATAATACTGTGTATAGGGACCACTATGGGGGATAATACCGTGTGCAGGGGCCACTATGGGACATAATACTGTGTGCAGGGGCCACTATGGGGGATTATACTGTGTGACACACATAACTGTTTATCTTGAAAAGTCAAATGAAATGACTAGTGTGCTTTACAATAAGAATGAAAAATGGCAAGGGATAACATGTAAGGTACACCTTATTATTTCAGTTACCACTCAGAACAATATGTACCGTACTTCTGTAAATTCTTCAACATGTATTCTAGAAGGCTGTTCTCTTTATAATAAAATGCCTGTCTTTATATTGGTCACAAGGTATTAAACTTTGATGGATCAGGTAGCAGTTTGCTAAAAAAAACACTCTGGGAAACAATACTGTATTCATTGTAATGAAATAGTGATATTATTATTACTGATATCGGAGACACAGAAACAATAAATTATTTTTATTTAAGACAAGTTACTCCAGGAACGTTTAGATGTAAAGAGCTATCTTACCAGCAGTATTCTGGCTCTTTAGATAGTTTTATTCCACCGCAGTTGTGTCATGTGATCCCAAGTATGACTATCAGTTCAGGGATTGCTCTCTAGTATAGATGAGATGACAGTCTTTCTTGTGCAGGGGTGTACACAAGGGGGCAGTATGCCGGTTAAACCACCCCCTTGCTGACCCTGGCCAACACCGCACTCCTTAATAATGAGCTGTGGCCTGGTAACCAATGAGTGCTTTCATCAGCCATTACCCATTGGATTATTCTAACAGATAATAGCCAATATTTATTTTTCACTGATCCTTACTACTGCCCAATCCCATCTATACTTAAGATTCCAGGTAGCACCACACAATATATCCTGATGCTAAGCAACATCTAGACATCTTGACCTGGCATTGTTTGGCTTCCAGATGTATTGTGTAGTGGTAAGCTGGAGTAGGGGCTGGGGTATACGTTGTGAAACCCAATAAAAGCTGGTGTGAGTATGATTCAACAGGGCTGCACAGAGACCATCACTCACATCAGTTCATGTCTCCGATGGACCTTCACAATTGAATTTCCCTACCTCAAGCACACACTAGAGCTAAATTCATAACCAGCCAATAAACTTTTAGGTTAAGACCCCACATTGCGGAAAAGCAGCTTTTTTGTTGCCATTTTTGGAGCCAAAGCCAGGCATGGATTGAGTATAAGGTAGAAGTATCAGCTTTCCATATGTTTCCCATTCCTTTTGTAGCCATTCTTGGTTTTGGCTCAAAAAAACGCAATAAATTTTGCAACAAAAATAGCTGTGTTTCTGCAACGTGGAGTAGAAGTGTATGGAGCAGTTAAACTATCTCTCCATTTAAAACTGAGGACTTGGGAAATCCTGTTCTTGTTATTTTCTTCTCTTTGTAGATTGTGAGCCCCACATAGGGCTCACAATGTACATTTTTTCCCCTATCAGTATGTCTTTGGAATATGGGATGGAAATCCACGCAAACACGGGGAGAACATACAAACTCCTTGCAGATGTTTTTTTTGCCCTTGGCGGGATTTGAACACCAGGACTTCAGCGCTGCAAGGCTGCAGTACTAACCACTGAGCCACCGTGTGGCCCCTCCTGTTCTTGTGATTTATTGGTGTCCCAGTTGACAAACCCTCATCATGTACACATTTATGCCCTATGATGTAAAAAGGAAATAAGTGTTGCTACTGGGAATCCACATCATTATAATGTATCGGTTTTATATATTATATTATTATTATTGTTATGCATCAATGTACTACAGGCTGGTAACGCAGTAGAACAATGAATATGTATGGATCCTTTAATCTAGATACAGATATATTCTGCTGTCATCAGCTGGCCCTGCTTAATATAGAAACCTGGTGTACTGGGGACCACAGCTTGCTCCTTTCATGGTTATTAACTTTCACCGAGTAATTACAGAAAATCTCTAAGTTGTGTGAAATCAGAGCAACAGCTTTTTTGGCTCGGTGGTCTTATTGTTTCTACTTAGGCAGTCAATGGCTCCATTGTTGATATACTTCATTTGTGACAGAGCAGAGGTTGTAAGATGAGAAAAGCCTCATGGTCCAGTGGGCACATCAGAGGAAGGAAATTAACTTGTTGCCCCCAAATAAAAACTCTTTCAGTAAACGACAGTCAAATCCTAATCTTAAAATTAGCTTTTGTCACTGTTTTCCCTCTGATACCAGAATAAATGAGAATGTAAAGCTAAGGATTATGTTTTACATTTGGATGTGTCTTTAATTTCCTGTTGGGAGACATTTCCTGCGTTACTATTGAACTTGCCGAGACAATGGCAGATTCCTGTAAAGATCTCAATATATCGTTCTAAGTTAGTCTATTACAAAATGTCATGCGGATTTCTTTATAGTATAGAAGGGAAGATGCAGGGGCTTCTCAAGGGAGGGGCATCACAGGTACGGCTGCGCATACAAATATCTTATATAACTCTTGCTTTATAACACCAACATATTTTGCTGGCATGTTTTGAATTGTTAGAAGAAACCAGAGAATCCAATGGAGAACGCACAAGCTCCTTGTAGATGATGACCTTGGTCAGGTTTGACTCAGGATGCCATTGGTGCAAGGCAACAGTGCTAAGCACTCAACCACTATGATAGTCAGTGCTCTCATTATAAAGTGAATAATTTCATCAAACAGCATACTTACTATTCATATGCCAGTTCACTGTGCAAATAAATCATGCCACTACTATACACACAGATAATATATCCAATATATCAGCCAGAAGGCCACTTTTAGCACCATCACAAGCTATAGTAGCAAGCACAGTTCCCTCAACAATGCACTACTTGGCCCACCCACAAATATTAGTTCCACCAGATTGTAGTGGTATGGTGTAATAAACGAGATTTTATAATTTTGCTTTATTTAAATTATAACTACTTTTTCTTCATAAATCCATAATGCAGGTGAAAAACTTTTAATATAGTTTATTAATAACAATTCATTGTTTCTTCTCTTGCCACTGATCAAAAACAATACAATAGAAGTCTATGGAGGGGGAGGGAGAAAGAGAATAGTTTCTCAACTCAGACATACCTGCACTTTGTGATAGACAGTTTAGTCTTATTCCTTCATTCTTTGATCTTTTCATCCGACAGTTTTTGTTTTGTTTTTTTTTTGTTCTTATAGAGACATTTTTCTTTAGCAATGCAGTTCGGTTATCAGGATTCTAATTCTTCTGACATTACAAGGAGTCATTTCTATGTAGACTATCTCATATCTCTGACTGTCTCCTACTCCACCTCCCCCTCACCTCTCCATAGACTTGATTGTAAACTGAAACTGATGGTGTACTAGTGGAAATTCATTTCATAATGTAGCTTTGTAGGATCAGAGTCCAAATTTTCTGATATTGAACTTCCTTTGACACATAGAGAGTTAAAGGGGTTAGCCAGGAGTAATAAATCTTACCAGTGCATCCCTTGAACTGGATAAACTTTCTTACTTATATGCAGATCCCCATGAGCTCAGATTAAATTAATTTCAACATGTACCAAGAATAATAAATTAATACACAGGGTATGAATATAGTCTAAGATTCTTTTCTACTTTTTTTGTCACAGAAATGATGAATAAAGTGCATACTACTTTATCATATGAAGGTTTTCCTAGTTTTCCTTGTAGATCTTGTATCTGCCTAGATTGTTTCTTGTAGTTCTGCTTTGGTCTTCCCTAAGTCAACATGGCTTACAATAGGGTTGAATGGTGTAACTGAGATCCAGGAGACCATGTTAGTATGCAGGAAAGGCAACTGCTATAGACAATGTCCAATTCTGCTCAAGACCCAGGTTGCATATGTGGATCAACGTGCCAGAAACAGGTTCACTTGCAGGCTATGAACCAAACCAGACAACCTATGGTAGTCTGAGAGAGTAATACAATCAAAGGGATCAAAAAAGCGGGAAAGTACAGGAATTGCCAAAATGAAAGCAGAGTAATACAGCAGGAGTCAGATAAAGCTAAATCAACAAGAGAGGGATAAACCAGGAAGACAAGTCAAAAATCATAAACCAGAAGATCAGCAGTTAAACTGAGGTAGTAGGAGTCTGTTAACAGGACACAGACAGTCTAATTACATGACACACTCACAGGCAACAAGCAATGTCAATGTCAGATTTAAAAAAACCCACCTCTGCCCTTTATTGTATGCTAAACTATAGCTCTGATTGGTTGAGAAGATCCAGCTAGAGCAACCGTGATGTAATGTCTTTGTGATTAATGCATATGCCGTGCAGAATCTCCTCCAGTAATCCTGCACAGAAGGGAACAACAGTTGCTTGGTGGAAAAGTAAGAACCTATAACCAGGACCTTTCTATAAGTCTCAACCCATGTTTATTAAAAATGCCTCTAAGTACACACTTGAGAGCTTCCATCGCAACGGTAGGGATATTTGGTCGTGGGCATGAGTCAACTCAAACTCATGGAGCTAACATTGTCCCTGCAAGTAGCATCCTTAAAGATGCAACACATGAAAGGTCATGATGTGAGGCCTGGAATGTCAAGTGAAAAAAACACTGGGACATGGTTAGACCAAATGGCTGAACCAATCTGGGCAACTGGGGACCAGAAGAGGGTGTGATGGCTAATTAGGAAATAGTCTATGTGACCACAGGAGCCATGAGCTGGTGAGTGGTAAGTGTAATCTCATTCTTGAGGATGCATATTTCCAAACATATTTTTCAATTTGTGCAGTTGGGAGGGGAAGGGGGTGGAAGAATCAACAGATGTATTTAACACTAAGTTAAAGTGTCGCCCAAGTATCAGAACACCCTCACTAATCTCTGCAAGCTCACCAATTACGGTCTTACAATAAGCAAATCTGTTGCTAATTGAGAAGGTAGGAACTCGCTATGGTGACCACTGTGTCCCCAATGCACAGCTTTGAAAAACAAACATGCCCTGAGTGTCAAGCATCATGTCCAGTACCTGGTGATGGAGAAATTTTTGCAAAGCAGGTGGGTCGGTCAGGTTGACACTGTGAAACCAGGATACCTGTAAGGGTGCGATCACAGGGAGTAACGTGCCGCGTGATGTGGCACGTATACGGCGTGTGAGATTTTGCGGGCCGTATACACTCCCATTGATTTCAATGGAAGCGTGGATCGTAAACGCCGCGTTATTTTGCGGCCGTGATTTTGCGGCCGCAAAATAACCCGGCGTTTACAATCCTGGCTCACATTGAAATCAATGGGAGCGTATACGGCGCTCAAAGTCTCACACGCCGTATACGTGCCACATCACCGGCACGTTACTCCATGTAAACTCCCCCTAACATGGTTTTCCTTGAAGAGGACTAGTTCTAAAATCAAAACATGTGAGCTTTTTATGCATTTGGTACAATATTTGGCTCCTTTTCAAATGTTAGGGGAACGGATATTTACTGAAGCCATTTCTAAAAGTGAGGGGAAGAAAACACTGGGAAAAGAACAAATAAAACAAACAGAGATGAGGGAGGACAAAGGTTAAAACAGGAAACAAGAACCACTAAGTGTGGAGGGGGGGTTCATCACCAAGAAAAGGTGGAGAAATAGGCTAATGCATCCAAATATACTGTACATTATATGGTAGCACAAAGTCTCCGATGGGAGTAAAGCTTTCTAATGACTGATCCATCTCCACCCAGGGCTCCTGGACTATATTAGTGAAGAGACAACTGCAGCAAAACAAAAAGCAGCTAACCAGCCTGAAACATAAAAACACTTAGGTACAGTGGCATGGAAAAGCTAGGACACCCCTGGTAAAAATGACTGTTATTGTTGAAGATGAAATGATATTTAAAAGGCATAAAGTTAGAGATTGAACACACTTGTCTAGAATTTTTTTTTAGCAATATCAGTGTATTATTATGTTTGAGTACAATTTTAGAGTGAAAAAGGGAAAAGAATACCTAACAAAAGTTTGGAAACCCTTGTAGATTTATGTGCTCAGATAACTTTGACCAAGGTCTCAGACCTGAATTAGCCAGTTGGGGTTATGGCTTGTTCACTTTCATCATTAGGAAAGGCCAAGTGATGCAAATTGTACAGCTTTATAAATACCTGCCCCCCCCCCCCCCAACCTTGTGCCAAAAAAACAGCAGCCATGGATTCTTCTAAGCACTCTGGAAATGAAAATGGTGGAGGCCCGCAAAGCAGGAGAAGGCTATAAGAAGATAGCAAAGTGTTTTCAAGTTGCCCTTTCCTCAGTACCAGAAAGGACGCAGTATGGAAGTCAAGCATGGAGTCTCTTTCGTGGCGCCTGGTGCTGCTGAAATGTTTTTGTAATGCCTGATTGTGGGACAACATGGGAAGGAGTAGAAGGGGGGGGGGGGGGTCACTTTTTCGCTTTCTCCATTATTGGGCAGTAAGTTGATGCTGCTTATCTGCCAGGAACACAGACACAGAGGCAGTCCAAGGAAGCATCTGTGAAACATACTGCCCCACTCTGCCATAGCCAGGCCATGCCTCCTGGCTTGCTGCTTTAGATTCTTTGCATGCATAGTATTGGGAGTCCTGTATGCAGTCTTTTCATAGTATGCACTCTAAATGTTGAATTATTTATCAGCAGCCCAAAATGATGAAATGATCAGCCATTTTACTAATGTAAATGACAGGGTTAAAGCTGGGGGGCTTTCGCCTCAGATGCTGAGTGCCAAAGGGAGCACCAAAAAGCCACTTTGCCTTGGTCAATTTACTTAAATATAGGGCTAGAGTGAGAAACAACCTTTGCCCTGGGTGCAAGAAAGTCTAGCTCCAGCTCTGCAAATGAGGGGAAAAGTGCTTTGGCCAGGAATGTAGAACTTAAGCCCAAGTAAGCTAAGACACAGTCCCCTCAGTTACGTATGAATAAAATGACAGTTTAGATTAAATCCTTCAAGGACTTGTCCATCTCCTACTATTGCTGTCTAAAATCATTTACTATTTACTATCATAAATAATACTGAGATAGACATTGCGGGTATGTTCACACAAACGTCGTGTCAGGGACAGCTAATACATGAATTTAGCAGAATATATTCATTTGTTCTGCTGCTTCCTACACTAGGAACATTGTGTAGGTGACAAACTTAATGTAAAGACACGCAGTACTTTATGAAAAAGATTTAGTCACTGATTATTTCTAATTTGAGACTGTGGTAAATGTAAGGACACTGACATCATTGCTTATTGGCGACTTGTATTACACATTTTCCAGAATTAATAATTACTGCAATGGATTTAATATCTGTTAAACCAACATCTAATTAGAAACTTCATTCAAAGAGCTTTAAAGGGATCCTATCATTCAGAAGTAATTTTTTGTCCCTAACATGTCGGAATATCCTTAAGAAAGGCTATTCGTCTCCTACCTTTCGTTGTCTTCTTCGTGCTGCCGTTCGCCCAAAATCCCGGTTTTTGCTGGTATGCAAATGAGTTCTCTCGCAGCACTAGGGGCGGGCCCCAGCGCTCAAACCGCACTGGGTGTGTCCCCAATGCTGCCAGAGAACTCTCCAGCACCACCTCCATCTTCTTCAGGAATATCCTCTTCCTGTGTCTTCTTCCGGCACAGGCTTTGGAATTTGTAGGCCTCGGGCCTCGGACAGAGCCTCCTGCGCATGCCCGCAGCCACAAGAAAAATGGCCGCTTCCACAGTATTGTAAGCGGCCATTTTCTCGTGGTTGGTGGGCATGCACAGTTGGCTTGCCCTAAGCCCAAGGTCTAGAAGACCGGAAGAAGACACGGTGAAAACCCCATTCCGGACGAAGATGGAGGCGGAGCTGGAGAGTTCTCTGGCAGCATTTAGGACGCCCCCAGTGCTGTTTGAGCGCTGGGGCCCGCCTTCAGAGAGAACTCATTTACATACCGACCAAAATGGAATATCAGGCGAACGGCGGAGTGGAGAAGACAACAAAAGGTAGGAGACGAATAGTCTTTCTTAAGGCTATTCCGAGATGTTAATGAGAAAAAATTGTGAATGATAGGATTGCTTTAAGGTAAATTTTTCTGATCCAGTGACAGATCAGGACAATGGACATATGAAGGCAGTGTGAATGTACCCTAAGGAATTTGAGGTTCATCCATTTTTTTCGTTTTGTGCATTTCTAGAGAACCCTTTAAATCTAGATTCATTTTCATACAAATATACTATACTATTTGTATGCCTTTATGTTACATAAGATTTCTTTATAGAATAACATTATATAAGAAAATAAAAATGGTCGGTGTTTGATAATTGTGAAAATCAAGGCAGATGCAACGTCATAGATAAAGCTATACATTCCTTGATATGTGGCTTAAATATTTAAAGTATGGTATGGTATTTGAGGTGGTACGACAGTGTTACAGACTCATTCATGTTTTTTTCTTTCAGCATAAATCTCTGGCCCAGCGGCGATGCTCAGCACCTTCCCTTGTGTTTCCCAAGACTCTCAGCAAACCATGGGCAACAGGAAGGTACTGTCTTTTGTATCATCTGTGTCATTTGTATTATGCTTAATGGATTTTAATTGTATTTAAAAGTTCAATTTTTAAAGAAAACAAATCTTTCTCCTTTGTGCAGCATTGGTTTCAGTCAGGGGTGAACCTACCCCTTTCGCCGCCCGAGGCGAACGACAGAAAGCCGCCCCCCCCCCCCAGGAGGAGGGGGCGAAGCGGAAGGGGCGTGGCCGAGCGGAGGGGCGGGGTTTAGCGCCGTTTGCAGGCAGAGAGCAGGCACGGAGAGGACTTGCTCTCTGCCTGAGTGTGAGGGGAGGCTGCTGGAGCAGTGCTGCTCCAGTGGCCTCCCCAATCCACCGCTCGGTGCTATGCCAGTCCAGGACAGCTTGTCCTGGACTGACTTAGGAAAGGAAAAATGCCGCCCTCCCTGGGGCCCTGACATAGCGCCGCCTGACGCGGTCGCTTCAGGTCGCCTCATGGGAGGTGCGGCGCTGGTTTCAGTCTAATACCACACAAGGTAAGAAGGAGGATGCTTGAGGAGCCATATTTGCTCACAGTTTTGATTGATTAAAGAGCAATGGTTCCATTCAAAAGATCAGAAAAAGGAAAATAATTCCTACACATCTTTACATCATTATATAAGGGCGTTACATGTGATCAGACATGAATTCTATAGGAAGCTAAAAGGAGTTTCCTGTCAGTTAAATATTGATGACATTTCCCTGGTGGTCTGATACCTGGGACCCCCATAGATTTGTGCACATTGGTGCTTGGGTGAATGCTACTTCCACTTCCATGCCAGTGATGTTCACGTTTTTTCTCATGTACTTGGTATGCAGTGAAGAGGCCATAACTGCTTTAAGCTTTGGGGCACCTGCAGAAGCCCCAAAGCTGAGGACCCCCCTCTCCCCACTCAGACATACTGGATCTAACAGGACAGTCCTGCATTTCAGGTGCTGTTTCAGGCAGTAGGTTCTGATTTAAATCCTCTTTGTACCTTCAGGATGCAGATGGAGTGGAGTACAATGGTGGGGGCACAGAGCCATCAGCTTAGTGCTCCACTATACAGGCTTTGACTAATGCAGTCTGTGGCAAGAAGGTGTAATGGGAGCAGTGCGAGAGAGCGAACAGAGCTTGACCACCTCTGTGAGAACGGGGTTAAGTGAACATTTTTTTATTTTTTGTATTTGTATGTATTGTATGGACCATAACAGTCATTTTACTGTGTTATGAACAACTGAGGGAGCATTGTATTATATTGGGACCAATAGGGCGGCATTATACTGTGTGAGTGCCTTAAGAGACCATTATACTATGTGTGGGCAACTAAGGGAACATTATATAGTGTGCAGTCACTTAGATGGATTATATTGAGTTGGGTCCCTTAGGGGGCATTATACAGTAGAAAATCTATAGATTTTGCAATCTCTTCCCAGCGCTCACCAGTAATCTACCAAATTTTTAGGTAAGTATATTTACTCCAAAAAAAATAACAGGCCAAATAATAAAAGGCAATGCGTTTCAACATTGAATTGAAGTCTTTCTAAGGCCTCAACAAACTACAAACAAAATATATCTAGATATTCACACATTTAAAATTTGCAATAAATTATAAAAATTAAATGTCAATGGAAGTAAAACCATATCAGCAAGCAATAAAGACATGTATACAGCACCATAAGTAAACTAGTATCAATAGTGGGTGAACCTCACAAGATTTATTTCAGTGTATATTTGTGAAGTATGTGTATCGGATTCAGGCCTAACTTGCTCAGCACAAACTGTACGTGCTATCATTATGCTCTGCGGTCTCTTAAAACCCCAAAGTATAGTAAGTGGAGACCCAGCGGAGGTGCAGTAAAATAAAAAACAACTATACTCACCTCGCTTCACCTTTCCAGAGCTCTGTGTCATGCGGCTGTCCTTCTGCATCCTCTTGTGGCCTCTTGGCTGATGTTATGCACTTTAAATAACCAAATAAAGGTCTAAAGAGTGGGACAAATTACTGGTAGTTGACGGATTTTTACAGACAATCGTTTGCTTTCTTAGTTTTTAATGGATTTTTATGTATCTTGGGTTAATGGTAAAAAATAAGGTTTGACAGGAAAATGTCTAATATGAAAAACTTTCTCCTGTTTGGTTAAAATTCTGAACTTTTCTGATTTAGAAATCATTGATAGAAGTCTACTTTCCATTTTGGGAAATACTTCTCAGGTAGATTTCTCTCTGCACCAATTCTGCACCCTACTTCCATTTCCCTTATCTGCTGCCCTGCCTCTGTAAATACGCCAGAGCCCTCCTATCTCCTGATATCAGTTTCCTATTCACTTGTGGCTGACAAGAGAACTGAATCATGAAAACTTTGTATGAAAAACCCCTGATCTTTAACAGGATAGAACTAGCGTTGGGGTTTCTCATCATGATGAATAACTTTTGTAACATGATTAACTAATGGGGTTGTCCCCCCAGATCATCAGTTCTGGGACAGCACGTCTCCCAGTAAGGTTTACTATCACAGTAGAAAGTGTAGTGGCGGTCTTAGATACTGTGGTACTGTCCCATAGACTTCAGTGGGGCAGCATTGCAGTACCTGACGTCGTAGCCACAGTTTGTACAGCGGGTGAGCAGCCATCTCCTAACATTTAAGTATTGTCAGGAGTCACGATATTCTGGAGCAGGAGACTTGCAGGAGTCTGGGGTGTCAGACAATACAATAAAGATTGTGTGGGCAGCACTCTATTGATTCCGGTATTTTATCAGGTGCACGTTCAGGATGGGACTGACCACTTTCCCAAAGAAATCTTTGTGTTTGTCGTAATGTGTGGCAAGAGCTAGAGACTTCATTACTTTTATTCACATCATCAATCTATTACTGTGTTGAGATACAACATATTGACAAGGTCATTGAGGACATGGTTTAACACAACATTTTTTTTCCTTCTCCACCATTGTTCTTCTTTGTGTATTGAAACAGCCCTGTCAACACAATGCTGATTGATTTTCATAGCCTATTCTAAGGATTGATCATGAATATACATCTTCCAGAAAACCCCTTTAATAAAATTAGTACTGTTTTTGGAGCATAGGAAAAAAAAACAGAGTATCTGAAAAAAAACTCTGTCCAGTTGTTGGTCTTGGTCAAATTTCAATACAGGACTCCAACGCTGCAAGGTGCTAACCATCAAGTCATCATGTCCATTATTGTTAGTCTACCCAGTGTGACCCTAGCAAAAGGGCTTTTATGATTCATGTTTTAGTAAGCTCAGGCCAGCAATAAACAAATTCTTCTCTGCTCTGTTTTCCACTTTGATATTTAGCATAACCTTCAAATCTTACGCCCCAACACTTCCTTTTAATATATTTTAAATCCACTACCTAACCACAAAAGCCAGACTTTCACTACTATATTTCCTACAGGGTCACATTAAGCTGCAAGGTTTCTTCTACATGTAAAATTTCTGGTAGTCCAGCAGACTTGCATTTGTCTCTAAAGACCCTTTAGAAAACCATGGAAAAAATGGATTTTAGTTTGCGTCACAGATACTCTTGAACAAGAGTCTTTTTTTCTTGAATATTATTCTACTTGAAGAAATCAGAGAATTAAAAAAAGAAGTGTCAGAACAGGTTATTGCCTGTAGCTAAGTCACAGCAACCCCATAGGGTGCCAATCCACCAGTCAGACATAACTTATGTGACAATAAGTGAAAGCTTATGTTCTCATGTTGATGCTAAGTACAGAGTACCATAGAAGCTAACCACTGTATGGCTCTTTATGAAATCTGAAGCCACTTACACCTCTATGCATATCTATAGAAGAGCTATGACTGTACACTTGCGCCCCTGTGCGCTCTCTCATTCCACCACATTTCCATCCTAAGCCCCAGAGAAACTGGACAGGGGATGGCTTCCCGGCAGTCAGTTTTACAACCCATTCATTTGAATGTTTTTTTTTGTTTTTTTTTTAGATGTAGATCTTGAGCCCCATATAGGGATCACAATGTACATTTTTTTTCCTATCAGTATGTCTTTGTAGAATGGGAGGAAATCCACGCAGACACGGGGAGAACATACAAACTCCTTGCAGATGTTGTTTCTGGCGGGATTTGAACCCAGGACTCCAGCGCTGCAAGGCTGCATCACTAAGCCACCGTGCTGCCCCCATTTGAATGGGTTTTAAAAGCAAACCACCGGAGTCCGTATACAGCCTTTCCATGGGAAAACAGGGTTTTTTTGGCCAGACACAAAGTCCTGCATATCCAACAAAAAATGGTTTCCCCGCAGAGAGGCTGCATGCAGACACTGGCGGTTTGCTTTTAAAACCCATTCAAATGAGGGGTCCGAAGCTTTATGGGAAAGCTCTACAGAATAAGTCTTTACAGATTGCATTTGCAAAATGTTGTTGAAAGTATGGAAATGTGTGGTCAGATGAAACAAATATGTTACTTTTTTGTCATACACATCATTGTCAGATTTAACAGAAAAGAAAACAAACAAATATAATAGAAATACAAAGAACGTCACCTGCTGTCAGATATAGGGTAGGTCTTCACTGCTTTCTGCTGTTTTGTTGCTAATTGTCTAGGGCTTTTGTGCAATTTAATAATGAATCCTATGAAGAACTATGTATAGATAATACTACCTAGTTGTGAATTTTATTCATTGTTATGACTGAGTGTAGTTTTCCTTCATTGTAGTGGTTATGACTTTTTGCCTAATGTATATGTTAATTCCAAATTCACAGCCCAGGAGGCAGATGATCAATTAAGCAGGATGGTAATTCATGGCAAATGATGAACTAATCCCAGGCTAGACAGGCTGGCTGCTGCTGCTCTAAACCCGGTGCCTTGAAAATCTATATTGAAAAATGGAACATTAAAAGTCATATAGGTCAAAATTTATGTTTCATAATCATCTGTATACAGAAATATCGTTGGAGAACCTGGGATCATTTCTGATGTCAAGTATCTGGACCTTTAATGGTAATAACTATTAAACCATGCTAGATATCTGTGGAAGGGATGATGATTGTATGTACATGTTTGGTATGCCTTTGACCACTTGACATCTTGTGCCAGGTATATCATCCCTGTATGTGGTACCCAACCAGAGTTGTGGCATTTTCCCAAAATTGGTCATAAACCTATGGATTTGGGGCATGAAATTATCCAGCACAGGTGGGAGGCTCCAAGAACGTTAGGAGTCCTACAAATTGGAAATGAACAGGGTCAATCTTGGTCAAATACCTCAAGATATAGTCTGTCCAAACTCCCTGCCGAGCTCCGTGGCCTGGCTTGTAAAAGGTCTGTTGTTTATTTTACTCCTTTATTTTGGTATACTGTTTGCCTTTTTATTACATCTTTTTTTTCTGCAGGCATTGCATTTATTAAATCTAAAAATGTATTCTGATTGTCATTGGCTCTAACTGTCTCCACAATTCTGAAAAGGAAAAATACAGCTTAGCTTTACTACATTTGTAAGTCAGTGTTCTAGAGTTTCACTCTCTGATGCTAGGGGGTGTAGATGTAAGTAGTCTGGGTATATTGGTGTCTCATCTACCATAAGTAGTAGGTGGTGGCAGAAATTTGTAAGGATGTGAGGATGTTGGGGTCACATCACTGCTTTGTAGCCTAGTTTGATAGGTGAGTGTGGAAGTGGAGTCCCTCTTTAAGGTCACATCAAGGGTCACATGTGGGTGGTCGGATCCCTAACAAATCCTACTACACAACAAAAGGTTTTAGCCCAAAATCTATCTCAGTCTTCTCAAACATGACCATAATTTAGCTTTCAATATGATAATGATCCCAAACACAAATCAAAATCTACACATAAACGGAATCAAAACAAAACCTGAAAAGGTTGAAGCAGGAGCTTGATATATAGCCTCAAACTGGGGAATGTGATTTAAAAAAAGCAAAAAAAATAATACAAAAAAACAACAAATGGCATAAATTATCTGGTAAATCCCCTGGTGGTTCTGATGGTTTTTGTTAAAGGGGCTTTCCCACTACAATAAACATATTTCAATTTTTAGACAATTAAAAGCTAATCAGTTTTGTAAATACAGATAATTAAAGTTTTCTGAATTTTAAAGATTTCCTCCAACTATCAAAGTGGTTACAGTCTGCTGTCTTGATTAGAGATGAGCGAGTACTGTTCAGATCAGCCGATCCGAACAGCACGCTCTATAGAAATGAATGGATGCACCTGGTACTTCCGCTTTGACAGCGGCCAGCCGCTTATCCCCCGTGTGCCGGCTATGTCCATTCATTTCTAGGCGAGCATGCTGTTCAGATTGGCTGATCCGAACAGTACTTGCTCATCTCTAGTCTTGATCACTTTTCGATAGATACAATCATGAATGCAGAACTTTCAGTCATCTGGGACTTGTCAGAAATCCCGCTGTGAGTTCCTTGATGTGGACTGTTTTTCAGGCATGGCAGAGGTGTAATTAGCAAAAACCCATAGCAAACGTTTGACTTTGGACCCCCACCCATGGCATAACTCCCCCTTTCTTAGCTTCCACACAGTATATTGCCCCATTTATATTCACTATAATGTCCCAAAATGGCCTCCAAACAGTATAATATCTCATACTCAGACCCCAGAGTATAATGATCAAAGATCCAGAGGAGGTGAAAAACATAAAAACCAGTGTTACCCACCTCTCCAGCGCAGCTTCCTGTTTATGACCATCTTTAATGATGTCACAAATGTGGGTTAAGCCAGTGTCATGCGATGCGATGCAACGCTAGCCTGACCCACAACTGTAGAGCCTGATATCTCTACAGAGGCTGACGACAGCATGGATTCGCGTTGGAGAAGTGACACTGATCTTTATGTTCACTTACCTCCCCTGGGCCTCCGCTCATTATTCTCTGGGGTCTGAAGAGAGCAGGTACAGGGATCAGTAAGTAAATAGGGCCCGTTAACTTCTGGGATTACTCCAGCAGCTAACGGCCTATTTAAAAAAATAAAAAAAGAAGAAAAAGAAAAAGCAACAGTGGCCCACCGGTCCCCCTAACCTCAAGGGCCTGTGGCAGCTGCTCTGGCAATGTTTACGCCACTGAGGCAGGGATACTACTCCACCAAATACGGTTACTGTTGTGAAAACGAATAGAAGGATTGCTTAAAGACCAAAAGTTCTGAGATAAGTAAAAAAAAAAAAAAAAAAAAGAACATAATGTGCAACTTTGTTTAATAAAAAGTAATTAGAAAAATATCAGAGCTTTTTCAGAGATGCTGATCTAGATTGTTATTTAGAAGTACAGTGAACTAACCTGGATTCTTCTGCCATGTCATTTGCAGATTACTTAGATTTTTAATTGTCTCAAATCTAAATATGGTTAAATACTAAAAAGAAAAAAAACACTTTTATTGTTCTAAAACAAAATAAAATTGTCCAGTTTACCTTAGAATATCACTCACTGCACGTGTGCTCTATTTATTTTTGATTTTAGCCCATTTCTGTGAAAACTACAGATAATTCTGATGTTCACTACTGAATTGCTTACTACTAGTATATTTGTAAAATTGAATTATATGTCTGACTTACATTATTTTGCATTCCTATGCAGTATTAGGGTGCATTCACACTGAGTAAACGCTAGCTTATTTTGTAGAGTAAAATTACACTTGTAAATTTTGCTATCCCATTGACTTCAATGATATTTTTTTACAAGTGTAAAAATACGCCTGTAAAAAATACGCCTGTAAAAAATACGCCTGTAAAAATACGCCTGTAAAATGTCATTGAAGTCAATGGGATAGCAAAATTTACAAGTGTAATTTTACTCTACAAAATAAGCTAGCGTTTAATCAGTGTGAATGCACCCTTATGCTGCAGTCTCACTGTTCTGACATAGTTTTCTCACTAGTACTTGCCTTGGGTTGTTTCTGTTCTGTGGGCCTCTCAGTAGTCTGCTGACTGGCTCTTGCCTTGAGCCAGCCCTATGAGACATGGGTACCTGTTCACCCAATAGCAGACCTCAGGCAGAGGCAAGATGCTGCAATTAGTTTGGTGATGAGGGTCCTCACAGCGATGAAGAAGAGATCCTGGTCAGCCTGTCTGAAGACATGTCAACGCAAACAGCTTTCCAGGGACTCTCCCAGTTTCAGAACCTTTTACCTTGTCACCTAATAAGCATTGACTTTCACCCAGCTACTGTGATGTCACCTCAGTGTATTGAATACTAATGGGGAGTTTGCTGGGGTATCTCCCAATCTATTTTAAAGTTTTATTAAAGTTACATTTTTTTAGTAATAATAAAAACTTGAACATTAGATGTGTATTACCAAGGTCTAGTAAAAGAAAAACCTTGTATTGTCAACCATGTAGACACTGGCTCAAGCAGTAGTGTATGTATGATCCTGCGTTCAAAATCCACACCACACCTAATGAAAAAGTACACAGAGTAAGACTTTTACTAGATTGACTTTTGCTGTATCGCTTTCTTTTATTTGAAAGGGTACATAGGTAGAAATACTGTATGCTATATTCTGCCTGTAACCACTAGGTGTCTCACTACTTCTTCACAGTAGAAGACAGTAAGACTAGTATTTGAAAGCAAGAGTGCACATGGAGTGTGTCAGAGTTTCCTCATATTTGTTTCAATTCCCATAGTGGCTCCTGTACACAGTATTATGTCCCATAGCAACCCCTCCAAATAGTGTAATATTCCAGCTTTTATAATAATCCAATTTTCGCCACTCACTAGCTATTATTATACCGTGGGGTCTCTTCAGACCCCAGAGAATAAGTGGTGGGCCAAGAGAGGTGACAAACATAAAACACAATGTTACTCACCTTCTCTGCTCTCTGAAGCTGCTTTGTTCTCTTCAGTGCTCCTCCCTGACGTAGGCAACCGATGATTGGGTCGTAGGGCCATGTCGGCATCATTATTCGTAATGACGCTGGAAATGACCCCTGAGGCCCTAACAGTGGTCTCTTACTTCAGGCAGAAGCCACTGCAGAGCACAGAGCCACCATGGAGTGCAGGGAAGTTGAGTAACATTATTTTTTATTTTTCATCACCTCCCCTGGAGCTCTGCTTATTATACTCTGGAGTCTGAAGAGACCCCACAATATAATAATAGCTGTTTTGTTTCGGCCGTGTTTGGTTCGATCGAAACAGATCAGCGAGGATTCGGGTTGCCTGTGCCAGAGAAATAAGGCATGCATGCCAACCCCTGCTCTAGGTAGTATATTATATTGTGTGGGGCCACTGTTGAGCATTATACTAGGGGACCCTCTGATCAGTATATTATACTGTGTGGGGCCACTATGAGGAGCATATAATACTAGGGGCCCCTCTGGGAACCATATTGTTTTGTGTGTGGCCACTGTGGAGCTTTATATACGGGGGAAATGTATGGAGCCTATTATACTGTGCTTGGCCACTGTGGAGTATATTATATTGTGTATGGCTTCTCAGAATCATAATATACTCTGTGGAGCATTATACTGGGGGGTTCTGGGGAGCATATTATATTGTGGGGGACACTATGGAGCATTATACTGTAGTGGGGTCAGGATTTGGGGAGCATATTAGACTGTGTGGGGCAACTGTGATGCATTATATTGGGGGGGGGCGCTGTGAGGAGCCTTTTATACTGTGTGGGGTATTATATACCATGTAAGGCCACTGTCTGTGGGGGGCTCATGGGAGCATTTTATACTTTGAAGAGCACCATGGAGCATTATATACTATGCAGAGCATTATAAACCATGTTTAGTATTAGGCTGTATTCACACAGAGTAACGCCAGGCGTTTTTTGTGTGTTTTTTTAGCGCCGCGTTTACGCCACGTAGCGCCGCGTTAACGCCGCGTATACGCAGCGTTAACGCCGCGCTATTTAGCGGTGGCGTTGCCCGGCGTTAACGCGGCGTATACGCGGCGTTAACGCGGCGCTACGCGGCGTTAACGCGGCGCTATGTGCAAAAAACACACAAAAAACGCCTGGCGTTACTCTGTGTGAATACAGCCTTATACTGTCGGGGGGCTCAAAAATCTTGCTGGCAGCTTTGTATGCCCTGCTTGCATCACAGCTTGTTCATTATAAACTTGCACATACGTATATATGTCGGGGTCATTCCCCATATAGTACTGTGTATGAGCTGGTCATGGAGCTATTAGGGCCTGCACATACTGGAAACATATTCAGTAACGCCAAATAGTCAGCACATACGTCTAGGCTATTAGCAGGAAGCTTTTGGGTGGAGTCCTTACAAACAATTCCACTAGTGGGCGCTATGCATTCCAGACCAACAGTGTATGAGAGAAGTTGTGAGACTTGGAGAACTGCTCGGCAGGAGCCGATTTTGTTTCTGGAGAACTGCTTAAAGAGTGGTGTTTGAGAAAGGAATTTTCTCTCATGTCCACTTTATTAGCAGAACACATGAAACTTCGTTCAAGTATCCAACTCCTGGAGGTTTAGCAAGACCTAAATTAGTGATGTTACTGTCTTCAAGAAATAAAATATATAAATTGTATAGAAGTGGTATAGATGCTAAGTGGAACAGATAAGTAAGTAATTTCCAACTTTTTCTGTACAAATCCAGAAAGATAGGAGCTCCGTTAACCCCTTCCCGCAGCAGGCATTTTTTGATTTTGGTTTTTAATTCCTGTCTTCAAAACTCCATAACGTTGTTGTTTTTCTGTTCAAAAACCTTTTGAGGGCTTATTGTTTGCCCAACAAATTATACTTTGTAATGGTGCCATTTAGTATTCTGTATGATGTACTGTGAAGCTGGCTTTGTTTGTATGGCATTCACTTTGCAATCAAAATGACAGGTCACCTGTATTCTATGGGTCTGTACATTCCAGGGATATCAAATTTAGGCCTGCTATGAAAAAGCATAATGGTTTTGGAAATTGCAGCATTTCCACTGCACATATTATTCTGCAATATGTTGATGGGATTCGCTAGCCACTTTGCAGTGACTGTTCACGCCATGGTCACGCCATTTTATACATGTAAAATGGAACCCATTGAAGTCAGTGGGAGTCTTTTTTTCAGCGCAAAATTACGAGCGCAAAATAACGCGGCATATACGCTCAGATCTCCCATTGAAATCAATGGGATCTTTTTGAGCGTGCAAACTGCTGACACGCGTAGACGTGCCAGATCATGCTCCATTTTACATCGTGTGAACGCACCCTTTTATTTACTTTCTCTATCAGTGAGTGCATCCCTCTAATGGTTATGGCCATATCTTTTGGTTACTTCTTTGAGAAGAATATATAATACATAGATTCTGTTCACACTTTTTGTAATGACCTGATTCTCGGGTTTTTCCCTTATACCATATTACAAATAAAAGTAAATGTTTCTTATTTGCTTTCAAGCTTGGTTTCACACCTAAGAACTGTGGGAGGACTTTAAAGGTGAATACTAAAAGTAAAGTGTGCAAGCTATAATCTTTCCATATAAAGGGTTGCACAAGGACTCTGTTAAAAAATAAACAAAATACACAATACGTACATGTGTGCAGTCCATAATGTGTGTTTAATAGTCTAGGAGTATGTTAGAAAAGAAAAGCTTTGTTTGCCTGCAAAAGAATCATCAGCAACTATTATATATCTCCAGAACTGGTCTACTTCTATAATCCAAGAGACAAGCACCAACCTTGTTCACTGAAGATAGACCCAATTCATATGGGGCTTGGGTTGTTCTGAAGAAGGGTACTGAAGTTTATTATAGATCAGTAATTTCCTAAAATATTAACTCTGTGGCACGTTTACTAATATTGTCTAAGGGCCAGTTCACACGGAGTTAACGGGCTCGCATTCTGGCACGTATACACGTGTCAGAATTTGAGCGCTCAAAACAGATCCCATTCATTTCAATAGGTTGTTACAGGCGTATAACACGTGTAATTGGGCGCACGTAATTTTGTGGCCGCAAAATTATGCGCGTTATATGCCCATAACGACCCATTGAAATGAATGGGATCTGTTTTGAGCGCTCAAATTCTGACACGTGTATACGTGCCAGAATGCGAGCCCGTTAACTCCGTGTGAACTGGCCCTAAGGCAGGTTTTGCTTTTGAGTTAAAGCCACAAGTGGATTGAGCAGAAGGTAGAAGCACAAATACTTCCTCTATATTTCCAAATCCTTTTGTAGCCATTATTGACTTTGGCTCAAAAAACACACAACACAAGAAGAGGAAGAAGAGACTGAAGAGGATGCTGCTGACGAAGATGGAGGCAGTGCTGGAGAGAGTTCTCTCGTAGCATTGGGGAAGCCTCCAGTGCTGTTTCAGCTCTGGAGCCCACCCCCAGTGCTGCGAGATAGCTAATTTGCATACCGAGAAAAACCGGGATTGTAGGCGAACGGCGGCGCAGAGAAGACGACGAAAGCTAGGAGAAGAATAGCCTTTCTTAAGGCTATTCCGACGTGGTACATAGAAAAAATTGTGTCTGAGTGCCCTGTCACCAATTAACAGTTTGTAAACTCTGTTCTCTTCCTGGTTTTCTCTGTACATTGGTGGGCGGGGTTTCACTTGCTGTCTCACATGTAAAGCCAGCGGTTAGTCTCTTCTATGCTGCTGGCCTTGCATGCCTTTTTGCTCCCTTATCAACAAAATTCAATTAACAGAGCTGATAACTGGAAGAGCAGGGAGATAAACAGCTCAGAAATACAAGCTCGCTCCGAGCACTCAGCACCTCCTCCCTCCTTTCAGTCATCTGTCCTGGATGGAGAGATAAGACCATCCCCAAGTCATGGTTATGGAAACACAGTGTAAACAATGAAGTGAATAAATGAAGATAGCATTCAAACAAAACAGTTTTGCTGAAGCAATGTATTTAGGAAAAGTCTTGAATCAACATAAGCTAGCAGTATAGATAGGATCCTTGAGATGGGACAACCTGTTTAAGGGACATAGCAAGCGAACTGAATTACCCAAAATTAACAGTGGCCTATGTGATTACGAAATGGAAGGTGAACAGTAATTGTCGGAATGTGCCCCGAGTCGGCAGACCCCCGAAACTGGGAGATAGAGACCACCAAGTGCTGGCCAGAGAAATTTGGAAGAACTGCACCCAACTGATGGCTCATATACACCAGTTTCAACAAGCATCTGGGAGTATTGTGTCGATCAATGCCATCTGTAAGGAAGCATCAGCTGGGTTCTACCAACTATTGAATATGAATAAATGTTGTTTTTCTGTTTTACTGCAGGTGGCCAAATGCTTATTGGTAGACAGTGTATTTGTTTCTCCTCAAATACAGTCAAACTTGCATCCGTAAATCTGCCCCATCTGCCATTTTTACCATTGAGTCATTGTCAGCCAGCTATAAAAATACAATGCTTTTATTTATTGATGTTTCACTTATAGATTCCCTTACTATTAGACATTTTTATTGCATACATTTAGACTTTTGGTTGTTTGTGAGAAAATATTTTTCCTGTTTACATTTTAAGTTTTATCTAAAAAAAAAATAAATTTTAATGTCGGAACATTTCCAAAGATCTGTAAGGGTGTAAATGTAAGAAGGTCAGTAATGTTTTCAGTCAACGTCACAGACAGGAAGCTTATAAATAGTAGAAAGCTGAAACTGATCTCATGACTTGGAGTTCCCCTTCACAATACATCACATTATTAAAATGTTTGTAGTGTAGCAAGAAAAATACCTGAACTGTAAATGCCAAAATTGTATTTTAGCATTTACAACATGTATCATAAGAAAATTACTTTTTTGTTTTCAGTGCTGGAAAAATCTGTTCTCATATTGCCCTTCCATAGCTAACTGTCTTAAAACTATGGCCACGTTATCCATTTTACATAGTGATGACACATTGCAAAAAATCAGCACTTTAGGGCCAACAATTGTGCCTGCTCCATAGGATTACTCATACCGCTGATGTCCATATGGCTGACATGGCTTATATCTGAGACAACCAATGTCAGAGCCACACTCTGACATTAAACATCATTTTTAGCTACACTATTATAATATCTTGTTACAGTACAATTATGTGTATATAGAACTGAAAATCCATTATTTTGAAGTATGTACTTTTTTTTATTTGAACAATTCAGTATTTGAAGGCCACAAGAAAAATGTACTGTATGCTGATATTCTAAATTAGTATTGACTAACCCATGAGTCTCAATCACACAGCCCCTATGGCTGCCATCTGCAGCCCGTGGGGCACTGGGTGTCCATTAATACTTTAAGGTCCCCTGTATGAGGTGACAGATAAACCGTATAAAACAAACTGGTTTATTTAGGCATGCAAAATTAACACAAGCAGACAAAATAAGTGAACAGCATACTAGGCAGGGGGCTAACTATCCCTATCACTTGCAATAACTACGCCTGCCTAGTGCCAGAATTTTCCTCTGATAAGAGGACACCTCACGGGATATGTAATTAGTGACCCTCGGAATTTGCTCTACCAGAGACTCAGGGACCCAGTACACAAACACCAACACATAGGCACACTAACAGTAGGCAAGAGAGTAGTCAGACTGAGCCAGAGGTCGTAAACCAGGATAGGGAGATAGAGCCAAATAAAGTAATAGGAAAAGAACCAAAGACTAGAGGTCAGTAAGAGGAGGTAAATAGACTTGACTGAATCAGCAGACAAAAGGGAAGCCAAGTTTCAGAATCAATCAGTAGAAGTACAGGTCACCTCGCAGAAGTATAACCAGCAAAGGACTGGAAAACCCCCCAGTTTATACAGAATACAAGAGGGTGGAGCAGAACATCAGGAAAAAAACCCTACCAAACCACAGACTCCAGACAGACAAAAGTACCCTTGCCATCCTGGACAAGCTAAACACTCTTTAGAAGGGGAGTGCTGTGGACCTTCCAGCCAAAGGCAGAACAAACATAGGGGTCACAGCGGTCACTCTTGTGATGTTGCCCCTAAACCATGGGCCTCATATGCTCCCTCACCATACTACTGCAAATCGCTTATGTGGCAGCGGGCTGTGCTTTTCGGCTATGCTGTGTCCTGCTCTATGGTACCAGCTTGTGGTACCATAGTGCATGTGACAGGGTAGATGAGAGGACAATAGAAGAGGTGCACAGCTAGGCGTCACATCAGCACTTTGCAGGAAAATTCACTCCTCACTATTCAGCATCATCGCTGGGCAGTAAGGAACGCCCCCTCTGATAGTACAGCGCTATGGACTCTACTGACAGGAGGAGCGTTCCTTACAGACTGATAGAACTGCCCAGCTGACACTGAAGAGCACCGATAGCTCTTCACTAGGGGCACATAATGGGAAAGACTATAGTGCACTGAATTCAGTGCACTGTCAGCTTTCTAGCAGTATATAAAACCACATGTGCCCGAGAACATGAAAGGTCCTCTTTAGTGTGGACACAGTAAAGGTTTTTTTTTAAGATTTACCTTCAACTTAGAAAATTTCCCTAAGCTTGGTTCTGTGTTTGTATCTATCTAATCTTATCATATCTTTTCAGTAAGCTAGGTTCTATATATAAGTATGCTTGCTTCTGTTATGGTATCTATCTAGTAACCCTTCTTCTATTTTTGTACTTATGCAGGAATCTTGCTTTTGGGTACTGTGTCTATGTAGTAAGTGTGGCTTACTTTATTTAGACAGTAAGTTTGGTTCAGGTACCGTATCAGTGTAGTAAACTTGGTACTTTCACTGCATCTGCAATAAGGCACCGTATCTATGTGCCGTATCTATGTGGTAAGTGCCGCCTGAGTCTGTCCTGCAATACTGAGACTGGTGAGACCTAACTGTGTTATCTGTTTGTTGGTGTAGCTGGTAGTAAGCCACATGTATAGTTAGTTTTGTTGTGTTTAGTTAGTGCTTGTCTGAGCAGGTTTTTGTTTTTGAATGAAAAAAGTTGAAATGAAAGTTTTATTTTGTTTTACTATTTTTTTTAAAATAAATCTGTTTGCACCAGATATTGTGTCCATGTGTCTGACTGGTTGGGTCCGCACCATTGCTACTACTGAGCTACCTTCCCCACAATATATGTATATATAATTCTATATAATTTCTTATCATTTATATACATATTATGTATTCACTTTGGGTGTGCTGAATGGGGTTTTATCTACTATTTGCAATTGAAATGTTATAGGTTGGGGAGTGTCTTATATAAATTTCTCATTCCCCCAACTAAATATATGGGTGCACAACCAGATACTAAAGACAGACAGAAGGACTGATGGATATATAGATACATGAGAGATAGGTTTGGAAGATAACATACATTTTCCATGTTTCCACTCTGCTCCTTCCTTTTCTTAGAATCAAAAAATAGAAATAAAGTAGTGGCTCACCAGATTACCGTATGATGGTCCGATCTTCAGGGTGCACGGCCAGAAAAATCCCGGACTCCTGGGGCAATCGACAACATGTATAACACAAAATATATTCCAGTCCGCACTCCTGAGATGTCCTTTTTCTTAAAATTTAACTTTTAATTTTCCATATGTAAAATGGGTAAATATAATATATACAAGACAACGTGACAGTGAAGACACAAAAAGTGTTTTAAAATCCCATTTTCAAGACCTGGCTGACGCGTTTCCGGGTACGCTTTACCCCTTAGTCATAGCCTTCCGTTCCACTAACCTACTAGGTTTTAAATACACAGCTAAATCCCTGACTACACCTGAACCACATCAATATGTTAATCACTTATTGCCTTATGCTTAACCATAGAACCAGACAAAACATAGTACATAATACTAGACAGACTTATCCGTAACAATCCTTATATAATACCCCTGCATAAATATATATAACCAATGTTGCACTTTAGATCTCATACCTCTATAGGCTCTTTTATTAGGGCACAGCCTTCCCGTCATGTTCTCTTAATCTTAATGAGTATTCGTAATACTCTGTAGTTTCTTTTTCCATGAATGAAACGATCACGTGATATCAAAGATCCAATGAAAAGCCACCTCCATTCATTGGTTGCCTAGGTCACGTGATGCAAATTGACCAATGGAATATCCCTTTTGCCAATCTCATACAACTATATTTTAACACAACCCGAGCTAGACATAATAGCATCTGATGACTAACCTTAGTACAAAAAGTGCCTTGTTCTTTCTATACCAGTCCTCCAATTCAATGAAGGCCATAGGATATTACAATTACAAAACATTCAATAAATGAACATTAAATCTGATCTTAAATTGAGTCCATACGGGCTCCGGCTATTGAATTTAAAAATATAGAAAGCCTCCTTTTCCAGTAGGACTTTTCTATTATTACCTCCCCTAACTGATTCTGTAACTTTATCCAATGCAAAAAAACGCAGTGATTCTAGACTGCCCTTGTGAATTGACACAAAATGCTGAGCTGCTCCTGATACATTTTCCGTCCCTACTTTAGTACTATCTCTCAGGTGTTCTGCTATACGAACCTTCAACTTACGGGTTGTACACCCAATGTAGTCTTTAATACATGTAGTGCATCGGATACAATATATGACATTTTCACTGGTACAATTTAGGTGTGCCTTCACTTTAACTTTAAAATCCGAAGCACTACTGTTAAATTCACCTGAGAATAGTGCATACTTGCAAACTCTACACTTCGGGTTCCCGCAGCCCCTTCCTTTTCTGTCTGTTGGGAAGCTACATAGAGGAAATGCATTGCCTGTTGCTAATGACTGTAGTTCACATACTAAGACTATGTTCAAACTATGTGGGGGGCAAAATGACTGTGGAAAACATCCATCTTTCATGGCCATCTTACACCCAAGAGGTACCCATTAGCCCCATCCACTGACATTGAATTTAATGCTGCCGTGTGATGTCTGTTGAAAAACTCTTGTGTGACTATAGCCTAAAGAATACTGCAGAGACTGCACAAAAAATGCAGAAATAGGAGCAGCTTTGTTGGAGATAGTTGCATGGTTTAATCTTACCTCCTCCTCTGGATACCCAGTTGATATTAAGGATCATAATTAAAAGAAAGCAGAATTGTGACCAGATGATGACTTAGGCTCGATGTGACTTGCAACAACCTTTGTTTTCAAAGTTCATATGTTTTCCACACCTTAAAATAAAATGATGAATATATTGCCATCTTTGTTTCTCCAGAAATACTAATGACCAGACATTCTGTAGTATAGCAATTGCTGAGAATGAGTACAGATTCTTAAATGGAGTCTGTCAATAGTAAATTGATTATAGACCTAACCACAGTACCTTGTAGAGGTGATTCTACAGTTATTGAATATCCTCCGTTGTTCAGCTTTGGAAACCCAATTTCATTTAAATCATTGTTGAAACACATTTGGAAACTTTAGAATCACCTCTACAGGGTACTGAGATTATAACAAATTTACTGCTGACAGACTCCTATGTTGATTTGAGTCTGCCACAATTGGATTTTCCTTGAAATGGTTTTCCTCTTTGGTGGAGTTTAGCTAAAATAAATAAATGTCATGAGTCAATCAGCTGTCATTAATACAGAAAATAGTCAACGGCTGAGATCTCACACAGATGTTTACTATGATTTTCTTGGCCTTTTGGTTTTCTTTGGAACAGAAACAATGTAAGGGCCTGTTCTGACGAAGTAACGTGCTGCTTATTCTGACACATAAACACGTGTCAGAGTGAGCGCTTCAAAACAGAATCCCATTGACTTCAATGGGTGCCGTCTTACACGCGCTACCCATTGAAATCAATGGGTAAAAAGCCTCCCATTGATTCCAATGTGTAGCGCGCGTAAGATGGCACCCATTGAAGTCAATGGGATTCTGTTTTGAAGGGCTCAGTCTGTCATGTGTTTACATGTCAGAATGAGCGGCGCGTTACTTCGTAAGAACAGACCCTAAATGGATGTTACTTTAAAGAATATACAGTGTATATACTTAAAAGTTTACATGCATACAGTGTTTTGTTTTTTGGTGGTTTGGGGAGAAATAGTAGTTTGCAAAAAGTAGCATGTTCAGGTAACCCTAAAGCATGACTTTTCTCTCTACATTTTTTGTGCAGAATCACAATGGTTTATAGTTCATTATAGTCTACGGGGTCCATGGATTTCCATGGGTAACCACTTTTTAAAGGGGTTGTCCCATCACAAGGATCCTATCTATACTGCTAGTTTATGTGGATTTAAGACTATTCCTAAATGCATTGCTTTATCAAAACTGCTTTGTTTGGCCGCTATCTTAATTTATTCACTGAACTTTACACTCCGTTTCTATGGCCCTTGGGATTATCTACTCATTTGTCAAGTGATGTAGCTGCCTGCTCTCAGGGGGGAGGGAGGGGCTGGGAGCAGCTCTGAGCTGCTCTGCTACTTAAATGACACAGATAGGGGTGGTGAGAGCTCCAGGATTTCTCAGCTCTTATCAGTCGGTTTGATTGAATTTGGCTGATAAGGGCTGAGATAGGGAGTCCGTTATCTCTGTATGTAATGCAAACTGACTCAAATCCAGCTCTGCTACATCAGTTTCACACTGTGGTAATTCATTTACAACCAATCCCGTGCAAGTGAAACCCCGCCCACCTATGTGCCGAGAGAAGCAGGAAGTGAATAGAGCACAACAGCCTGCAGGTTAGTGAACAGGAGTCATGGGAATACCCCTTTAAGGGGATTGGGTTTCTGCAGGTGTGAATCGAGCATAAAGAGAGGGAGAGGGGAGAAGGATGATGCTGAAAAAAAGAGACATAAAGAACTGCTGCTGCTTAACTCTGCTATACCGTGATAGAGTGAACACAAGACTTTACCACTTTAAAGAATGGTGCAAGACATCTGCCAGCATGCAGACTTGACCTCCTGTGCTAGAAATGCCTTGCAACAAAAAAGTGAAATACAATAAGAAAAGATAATCCTTTAATGCAAATCTTCCAGCAGTGAGGAGTAATTTAGTCTATTTAAGGGGAAATACAAAATATGAGTTTGGGGGCATTCACACAATGGGAGCGCTCGTAACAGTGGCGTTTACGAGCGCTCCCATTGAAGTGAGTGGGAAGTCTTCGGCAGTCTGAAGTAACGCCGGCGTGTATGGCTGTGATACACGCCCGGCGTTACTCCGTGTGAATGCCCCCTTAGAGTGGAACCCTCCATGATAATGTTGTGGTAAGCATTCTGTGGATGTAGGGGTCAAAGGGACAGATCAAAAAACAAGTTATAAGATGGCACCTTGCTGTAGTGCTGCACATTTTAGTGTTTTGTAAAGAATAGGAAAAGTAATATCACATGTTTCTACTTTCCTAGAATCAGAATGTTGTTACAGGTGAAAATCACCCAATGCTGCTATCAGTGACATGGTATAAACCACAAGGCAACCACAGTATGACATTACAGATAACATGGTGCATTGCTACAGATTTTATCTTGATTTTGTATTGTAGCTGATAGCAAACGTTAAGTAAACCTAGTTTGAAACTTTTAAGAAAAATTTATAGACTTACTTCCCTCTCACTAAATATCAATCTTAATGTCATTAGACATACTGTAAGATAAATGTATACTTTATTGCATGCTTTTATGTTTTTTTCTAAGGAAGAAAATCAGAATTCTATTGTAATGCCTAGACTGGACATTGCACCATAAATTCCCAGCCTAAATTCCCTGGGGTGGCCTTTTGAAAGCCAACTACTTCACTTAAGATACTAAGAATAGGAGTATCACTGAGGGTCCTTGAGAAGATTAGGGGATTATAGATGCCTATTCAGTCACTTCCATTTTAGCCTTATCCAGGGACATAACTAACAAAGACCAGACTCTATAGCATACATGTGACTTGGACCCCCCACACAACACAATATCCATTTTCCAGGCCCCCCACTGTATAATACTTCATTTACACATGCTATAATATCCCAAAGTGGCAATAATGTCCCATAGCGGGTCTTCCACACATTATAATGTCCCATAGTGGCCCCTCCATAAAGTATAATGTCTCATAGTAGTAACCTTGCATATATTATGTCCCATAGTGGCCTCTACTATGTTCATTACAGATATATGCAAAATCCAAAATTTTGGGGGTACACCACCCAACAACTATTATTATACTCTGGGTTCTCTTCAGACTCCAGAGTATAATGATTGGAGGCCCAGGAGAGGTGACAAACATAAAAACCTGAGTTACTCAACTCTCCTGGGCTCTAGTGCGACTCCTCTTCGATGACATCACAGATGTGGGTTACTCCAGTGTCATTATGCTTCGTGACACTGGCCTGACCCACATGATGTCTGTCATGCCATTAAAGAGGCCCAAAGACAGCAGGGAGTTCTGCTGAAGCCCAGGAGAGTTAAGTAACAGTGTTTTTTTGTATGTTTGTTTACCTCCCCTGGGCCTCCAATCATTATACTCTGTTGTCTAACAGGGATCGCCAAACAAGTCCCCATGCCATGGGCCTGTGGCCTTATTTATCGAACTGCACTACTGGTCACATCTGCCTCCACTTTACTCTCTGCCCTTCAGGAGGCCACTTTCGTCTTATTTCAGTTATTTGATATGGTACACATTGTGCCTCCTGGAGGGCAAAATTGAAAGCAGAGGCGGCCGTGAACAGGAATGGGGAATGGTAAGTAAATAGGCTCCATTACCCGTAATGGCCTATTAAAAGAGTTGTGCCGGTGGCCTTATCCCACTAGACTACATCAGACTTGACCTGAGTTCCCACACTCCAGCCATTCCATTGCCTGAGGGCTCCCAGGCATGCCAATACTAGGTTTTTATTGAACTTTACCACAGGCAAAATTCAATACAAGTCTAGCAACTTTCCCATAGACTGAAGTATGGTATTATTGTAGTCTATGGTGTAACAATATGGCATGAACTATATATAAAAATTAAAATAACCCCCTTTCTCTAGATTACATGTAAAAATATACAACTAAAACATATTAGGTATCACTGTGTGAAATGCCCAGACTAATGTATGGAATATGAAATGGTATTATTAGGAAGTGAAATTTGATCCAAAAAAGACATTTTCAAATGACATGAAATTGCTGCCAATTGATTTTCCATTGATTGAAATATAACACTTTCTATAAACTCTAGTTACTAATACAAAGTACAAGGTACAATAAAGAACCTTGTTCAGACCTCGCTTTACATTTCCACTTGCAGTACAACCTCTTTTGTTTTCTATCCTTTTAACAAATATTTTATTTTACCAGTTTCCCTTATTCCACTTTGTTCCTATAACTTTCATACTAGATTACTGCAAGCATGAAGTTAATTGGTCACTAATGCAAAAAGAAAAGTACAAGCAAATCTAAGAAACTTTATAATTAGAGATGAGCGAACACTATTCGAAACAGTCTTTTCGAATAACACGCTCCCATAGAAATGAATGGAAGCGGTCGGCACGCTGACTTTCCCGGTGGCCGGCCGCTCAACCCCCCGCGTGCCGGCTACGTCCATTCATTTAATTATAATATATCTCATGAGAGAAAAATGCTGGTTTCTTCATGTACCTGGCTCTCCTCCTACCCCTTCTTGCCTGTCCTGAAATTCAGTCTGAAATTTCTGCTGAATCCTTTGTAGCAAGATGGACTGTTAGCTCACGAGATATCATATTACTACTCTCTATGGAGGGTGAAGGAAACTGAGTGATTGTTGAAGATAAATGGGAGATTCTATCTTCCCCCAACTTCTTTATTCACATCAATACGGGTCAATAATTCTATATAATGTCCTATATAGTGCTTCTGTAGCTTCTAGATGAGAGAGACTAAGATGAGTATTCTTCTCTATTCTTTGATTGAAGTGTGCGGGAGACATCATAGCAGATAGAAAGAATATCAGGAAGAACTGACATTAGAAAATGAGCAAGCAATGGGGGAAAAGTAGTAAAAATGTATACAACTATACTATGTATATAAGTTATATTATGGCCAGAAATAGTGATACTCCCCATGTATCCACGCTGTTCTAGGTTAAAGTAGTTCATAGTTAAAGATTTTGTCCATGATTTTCTTTATGTCCTATGCTGATAGCCAGCCACCTCATGGATCAGTTGTTTGGGTGACCAGTTTGTATACTATACAGTGCACAGACCTGGAAACAAATGACCCCATGTCCTGTAGAGTGGCTGGGCCACTGGTATGGCAACTCCCATCGAAGACTTTGGAACAAACTGCTCCATGCACTGTATAGTAGACAGACCGGGAAGGCCTCTGAACAGTTGATCAGTATGAGGCCTGCTGCGCGCCCCCACTGATCATATATTTATGGCCAATTCTAAGAAAAGATTTTAAATAACTAAAAAACAAAACATGGACAACATCTTTAAGTGGTCCTCAAAATACTTGATATCATCATTTATATTTCATATTGGTTACATTTCTTTTTTATTCTAGGGAGAACAGTGCTTGTTCCATATCAATTGAGCAATGTCCCTTTGTTTTGGGACTATCGAATGAAGATTCGGAGTTGATTTTGCATGAATGTATACAGTTGACACAGGATTTCAAGACTAAGGAAAGACACCTCTTCCTCTTCAGCGATATGATCATAATTGCCAAACTGAAGTAAGATTTACATCCCTTATTGTGTAGATTGATAGTACAATTACAAGATCCAAATCGCATGAAATGCTTGTATACAATATTTTTTGTTTTTGCTTTTATGAAAAAAAGTATTCTGGTTTTCATGACTTAATTTACTTGTGTAGAGGATATCATACACTTTTCTTATATACATTTTTAAACTTGTAAACACATCTTTATCTTATCAGTGCTGTCATCTGTATCTAAAGAAGAAATGACACCCTTATATTCCCCCCTAATGTCCCTCACAGCATAATTGTTTCTGTACTGTAGGACAGTCAGTGGATCTAGTACAACCAATATCTACTGGTAATAAAGAAGCACTCCACTTCCTTCCCTGCTGCCATTCAGGCTTCTTTCATGTGTTCTTTCATGTATTCTGCCCTCATATCTCTAAAGTCTAGATTTTCTGCAGTTCCAGATCAGACACCATGTTGGCATTTATAGTTCTTTTTTCGTTGTTCTGCTATTAATCCCAAGATGTATCAGCACATCATGACATGGACAGCTGAAGACTGTATTAGGCTAAGGCCCCACAGACCGTATCTGCAGCGCTAAAGCGTGAACGCATTGCGGTTCTTTCCGCAGCGCTTTTAAGAGAAAGTTCATAGAGTTTTCCTCTGCGGACTTTCTCTTAACTCTTATATCTACAGGAAAGCCACTGGCGTTTCCGTAGATATAATTGACAGGCTGCAATTTGCAAAGCCTCAACGGCTTTGCAAATCACAGCGTGTCCGTGCTGCAATCTTTTCTGCAAAGTGGGGATAGGATTCGCATGAATCCCATCCACTTTGCCTGCACTGTACAATGCCGCCATTTTTCCCGCAGCATCTCCGCTGCGGTCAAATCGTGGCGTTTACGTCCCGTGGGGCCCCGGCCTTACATTTACCTAATGGGGGAGGGGTGTGATGATCCTTCTCTATTTAGTCTCCTAAATAACCTAAGACACTTTGAGTATATATTTAGGGACACTCAGCTGTAAAGTCCTTCATTATAGCTGTGTGACAGAAACTCTCGGCTGTTAGTGACAGAAGTTTCCCTACATAAATGAGGCATACCCTCCGACAGGTTGTGCACCTGCAGGGGAAATCTATGTCAGTTCATAACTGATATAGATTTTCAGCATTATTTATGCTAGCTTTTTGGTGTAAATTATGATAAATCTGGCAGGATTGATTGTCCTGTCCCCTGCACACCCTCATTACACCTCTTATTTGGGAAAGAGGTGAAATGGCTGTAACGTCTCTGCCTGTTCGGGTCTCTGTGCCACCCTCTGCTCGCACACTGAGGAGCAGGAAGCAAGTTCAGTTTGATTCCTTTCTTAGGGTCCATTCACATGGAGGAAAATGGTGAGGAATTTGGTGTGCAATTTTCCACACTGAAAAAAAAAGCCTCCTATTGATTTCAATGGGTTCTGCTAGCTTTTTTTTCCACTAAAAAAATTCCACTAGTGGTAAAAAAAAGCTAGCAGAACCCATTGAAATCAATGGGTGTTTTTTTTTTCAGTGTGGAAATTTCCACACCAAATTCCTCACTATTTTCCTCCATGTGAATGGACCCTTAGTTTTTTGGCGAGGATTTTGGCGTAGAGTTCTATGGGTTCCGCTACCTTTTTTTTCCACTAGCTGAAAAAAGCTTCCTTCAGGCGGATTCCAACGCAGTAAATGGGAGGCAGAAAATCCATGTGGAGTTGCCAAAAACCACATGGAAAAAACACTAGCAGTTTTTTCAAGGTGCATACACTGTGCTGGAGGAAAAAACATTTCCTAATTCCTCATCAAAAAACTCTGTGTTAATGGACTTGGTGTTTTTCGTTGTACTGTGTGAACACTGCTCTATCACTGTAATTGAATTTCCACCACACCCATATCCTGCTCCTTGTTCCCTATGTCCATCAAATAGTTAATTCTACCATTCTGTGATTGACAGTCTGTCTTCCAATCAAGCCTAGAGCGGGTGTTGTGCTTCCTATATATTCGAGATCAGCCCACATAGAAGTGCTGGCTATTGGACTCTGTCCTTAGACATTGTCCCTGCTAAGCTCCTCTGTCTACTACTATTGTATTACTGACCTCTGACCTCTGGCTTCCCTTTGGACTATTTCTTGGATTTGATTCTGTACTGTGTTGCTCGACTGTTACTGTACCCTTGGCTAGCTGACCTCCTTTTGTTGTTATTTGTCTTGTCTTTATCCTGTGTTGTCACTTATATAGGAAGGGCCTGTCGCCCAATTGCCACCTATTGCTTAGGATAGGACCGGCAAGCAGGAAGGGACAGTGGGGGGAAATTCAGCTTAGGGCTCACTGTCTATTGTGCCCTCCCCCCAGGGCTCACCATCAACTACTGGGGAATTGCTCCAATTGTAATTCCGTTACAATGGCACAGAATTTAAAAAGTTGCAATTTTTACACAACTCAGATTTGTTAAAAAAAAAACCCTGCTACTCTTTATACCTTGTATGCCTTGTATGGTGTACATGGCATAATAAATCTGCCCCAGTATTTCTAAATTTGCCCCAGTGTATCACTAAAACACAAAAATTATTTAAACAACCAAAGTAAAAGACCAGCTTATGTCTTTCAAAACAGCATTTACAAAGAGAACTTCAAAATGTGCCTGGCCATGGATAAGGAATAATAGCCCTTGTCTGGTTTCAAAGGAATATGTCACCACAGACCTTTTTTACACCATTTTTTTTATTTTCCTTCTCAGGAGCTATATTTTTTTTAATAGTATTAAATCCTGTAATCTTCACTTTGGGCACTAAGATTAATAAAAAGATAGGCACTTACCAATTCTGTAAGCAGTCATCTCATTTACATTACAGACAAGACAACCAGGATAACAATATAAGATAACTTCTCTATGATAACAACACCACTGACCCATCACTGCATCCACTACTGACCATAGATGATGGAACAGCTGAACTACTCCCCCTCCCTAGATTTCAATGAGATGACTCCAGTCTACCGCTGTCTATGGCCATTAGTCTTCTATAAAGCATATCACTATATTGCTGTTAAAAGAACAGAGAAGCTCAGGTATAATGGCAGCCCCCATAGCCATATAGGCAGCCCCCATAGTCATATAGGCAGCCCTCATAGTCATATAGGCAGCTCCCATAGTCATATAGGCAGCTCCCATAGTCATATAGGCAGCTCCCATAGTCAATCAGAAAACAGATTCGTTTTAATAAACATTCCTTTGTTTTGGTACCATAGAAAAACTAAATCTATTCTGCAAAAAAATAAATGATCAAATTAAAAAATACTTACCCTTAGAATATATTGTTTTGTAAAGATGAAAGTTCAAGTTGACATAAACATCAAAAAGTCTTGATCATGATAAGGATGATATGAAACTATTGTGAAAAGAGAAAAGTGGATTTCCTTTATGGTGCAAAGAGCATGACATTGAAGTTCCTCATTTATAAGCGGTTATGTAATGGCTATTAAGGGGAATCCGATACTGACAGGAAAGTGAAACTAGAATAGTAAAAACCCCATTAAACTGTCTGATAGTAAGATCAATTAATGGGAACAAGGGGGTTTCTTGGAATGCTTGCTACAATAACTGTTGTTGTAAGGATATTTGAACACATCCAGATTCTTGCATGCAATTTTTGAAGATACAACAAAGGAACAGGCTGATAATAAACGTATATAACAACATAGGGAATCTACTGAATAAAGAAAAACAACGCCAATAGGGCAAATTCGAGACTACTATTATATAAAAATATAAATTTATTGAGAAAAATACATAAAAAATACATAAGACTGACAAAAAAGGGACCAATCCATCTACGGTAAAAAAAAGACACACATGGGGAGACACAATAATAAATCAATAATGCATGCTGGCAATGTGTAATGACATACAAAGAATAATCACTAAAACCACATAATATATATAAAGTGATGCAATAAAATGCAAAGTACACACAATGAATAAATAAAAATAAATGTGGGAATAATGAATAATAATGAAAGGAGGGAATGCCTACGCAACACTGACAGGATACATATAAAAATAATACAAAGTGTCTCACCCAAGTGTGAACATGCCCCGATGCACGTTTCACTAGCAAACAACCGACTTCACACGTCTTTACACCTATAGGGAAACCGCCAGCGCTCTGTAGGTATAATTGACATGCTGCGATTTCCAAAACTGAGACCTTTGCACATCATTTTCTGCAGGGTGAAGATGGGATTCGCTAGAATCCCACCAATTTGCTGTGACTGTAAAACGCCATATTTTTTTTCAGTGGCATTTTTGCTGCGGTGAAACCATAGCATTTACGCCACGTGGAGCCAAATAAAGTTTTTTTTACTGAGAGGACTGACTGGCAGTAAAAACTATGTTTAGGCTAAGGCCCCACATTGAAGAAAAGCTGCTTTTTTGTTATAGATTTTGCAGCATTTTTTTTAGCCACACCTAGGAGTGACTACAGAAAAAATAAGGAAAATGTTTGTTTTTGTACCGTTTTAGCCAGTGGGTAGGAAATATTAAAAAAAACAAAAAACTTGAAAGTCTTCAGTATGTGATACCTTTTTTAATGGCTGACTCATAATGATGACAGAATATAACGTTTCGAAGCTCCCGGCTTCTTCTTCAGATATAACTAAAAACAATTACAGAACAACTACAGAAATCACTGAACTTAGCCATAACGATAAGAACCTGGGAACTGTTTCCGTGTATATACTAATAAGCCTCTTCCCCCTTCCCTCCTAAAATCCTATCCCTATGTGTCCTGTTGTACATAAATATGCATCCTTAAGAAATTGTTTTTAGTTATATCTGAATAAGAAGCCGGGAGCTTCGAAAAGTTATATTCTGTCATCATTATGAGTTAGCCATTAAAAAAGTTATCATCTACTGAAGACTTTCAAGTTTTTTTGGGTTTTTTTTATACAGAAAGAATGCAAAATAAATAGGAAGCTTTCATACTTCTACCTTCTGCTCAATCCAAAATCTGCAACAAAAACAGCTTTTCAGCAACGTGGGGCATTAGCCTGAGAGACACGTGTCTCTTCTGTATTTTACCTGAGCAAAGCATGTGGTCGTGGCCATTTCAGTTCATCCCAAAGAAATCAGCATTTCGGAATGTTTGGGTTGAGCCTGGCTTTTGACAAATCACTTCACCCATCTCTACATACTACTACATACCTCCCAACTTTTGAACAACAGAAAGAGGGACAAAATGGCAAATTTAACTCCGTTCACTTTTATGTTGACTCCGCGCATTCTCATTCCTTTTTCATGTCCCCCGACACAGTATAATCCTCCTACAGTCACCCGTACATTATATGCCCCCATATTGTAATGTTCCCTCCCACTGCCCCACAGTATTAAGTCCCTCTCTTGGTGCCCCAGTTTAAACATGAAACTGGAGCAGCTGGAGGGGGACATTAGCAATGGGGGTAGTTGTAAAGGGCAATAAATGGCAGATGAAGTGGGACATTAAACGGGGGGCAACTAGAAGCAGACATTAAACCGTAGGGGTAGCTGGAGGGGGACATTAAATTGGGGGCAACTAAAGGCAGATAGGTCCCCCTCCAGCTACTCCCACAATTTAATACTTCCCTCCAGTTGTCCCCAGTTTAATGTCCCCCAGTTTAAGTGCCCCCTTCATTTGCTCCATTTCATGTCCCCTCCTCCATCTCTGCCCCCAGTTTCATCTCCCCCCCTCCATTTCTCCCTCAGTTTCAAAACCCCTTTCATCTGCCCCCAGTTTCATGTCCCCCCTCCATCTCTGCCCCCAGTATAATGACAAGCACAAACAGACAGACACACACACACACACTTGCTCTCTCTCTCTACCCTGCATCTCACATCCCCCTTCCCCCTCCCTTCTCAGTACCTTACATGGATATCTTCATCTCTTCACTGCACAGGACAATGACACGCCCACCTAGTCACGTGACCGTGTTATGTCACACAAGCTCCTTGAACCATAGTCAAGCGTTCGTCCGATCACCACAGCCTCTTATCTGTTATAAGTGAAGGCAGTGATTGGAGGAATGATTGATCACCAAATCATTAAAGGGACATAGCGGGACATGTAGGGAGCTGTGCGGGACCGCGGGACAGGGGTAGGAAAGCGTGAGTGTCCCGCGGAAAAAGGGACGGTTGGGAGGTATGCTACTATGACCTTTTAAAGTTACTTTTTTTTTTTGGTAGAGTTGGAAGGGACCTCAAGGGCCATCGGGTCCAACCCCCTGCGAGTGCAGGTTTTCCTAAATCATCCCAGCTATATGTTTATCCAGATTCCGCTTGAAGATTTCCATTGATGGAGCGCCCACCACCTCCCGTGGCAGCCTATTCCACTCTCTCACTACCCTCATTGTCAGAAAGTTTTTCCTAATGTCTAATCTGTATCTCTTTCCCTTTAGTTTCATCCCATTGCTTCTTGTACTTCCTTGTGCTAATGAGAATAGGGCAGATCCCTCTGCACTGTGACTACCTTTCAGATATTTTTAGACTGCTATTAAATCTCCCCTCAGCCTTCTCTTCTGCAAACTAAACAATCCCAATTCTTTTAGCCGCTCCTCATAGGACATGGTTTGCAGACCTTCCACCATTTTGGTTGCTCTTCTCTGGACTTGCTCCAATATATCGATGTCTTTCTTGAATTGAGGCGCCCAGAACTGTACACAGTATTCCAGGTGTGGTCTGACCAGGGAAGAGTACAGCGGAATAATGACCTCTCTTGATCTAGATTCAATGCTTGTCTTAATACATCCCAGAATTTTATTAGCCTTTTTTGCAGCAGCACCGCACTGTTGGCTCATGTTGAATTTGTGATCTACTATTATGCCCAAGTCCTTTTCACCTATGCTATCACTTAGTTCTATTCCTCCCATACTATATTTGTTTTTTACATTTCTGTTACCCAGATGTAGAACTTTGCATTTGTCCCTGTTAAATACCATTTTGTTCGCCTCAGCCCATTGTTCCAGTGTGTCTAAGTCCTTTTGAATACACTCTCTCTCCTCTCTAGTGTTGGCTATTCCTCCTATCTTCGTATCATCTGCAAATTTTATGAGTTCCCCAATAATTCCATCGTCCAGATCATTTATAAAGATATTAAAAAGTACTGGGCCCAGAACAGAGCCCTGCGGCACCCCGCTTTTGACTTTCTTCCAGTTCGATGTGTAGCCATTTAGTATTACTCGTTGTGCCCGATCATTAAGCCAGTTGTGAATCCACCTAACTGATTTTTTGTCAAAGCCATACTTAATCATTTTTTCAATAAGAAGGTTATGTGATACTTTATCAAATGCCTTACTGAAGTCAAGATATACTATGTCCACGGCATTCCCTTGGTCCAACCATTCAGTGATTTTGTTGTAGAAGGAAATCAGGTTAGTCTGACAAGATTTATTGGTCATAAAGCCGTGCTGGCTCTGGATAATTAATGCCTTCCCATCCAGGTACCGAAGTAAATGTTCCTTGACAATTTGCTCAAAGATTTTTCCTGCTATCGAGGTCAGACTTACCGGCCTGTAATTTCCTGGATCGTCCCTTTTCCCCTTTTTGTAGATGGGGACAACATTTGCCCTTTTCCAATCTAAAGGGACCACTCCTGTTTCCCATGACTTACCGAAGATTATAGCAAGGGGTTCTGTTATTTCCTCTGCTATCTCTTCAGATTTGTGACAATTCTTATTACTATAATTACTCTACACGAGCTGTCACCTATCACCCAGCTTTTCTAGGATCCTGCATGTAAATGTAATCTGGTCTTATAACTAGACAGATATACAATTGAGAATGCTGGGAAGTCTGAATGACATGAACTTCATGGGCTGTAGAGATGTTTTTTCCAGGATAAGAAAAACATGGAAGATTTCTTCCATAAATAGCGATATACCTCATTGTTAGTATCTGGGATTGCAGCTCAGATCCATTGATGTTAATGAGTTTGTGTTGCAATACCAAACACATCCTGAGAACATATGTGGCACTGTCTTTTGAACAATCCCTTTAAAAAATAATGTACGGCTTTCCACCTCCTTGTGCTGATTCCTCTCTGTGCTACTGATTGGCCAAGAGGGACCATAAAACTTGCTGGCACAAGGTGGAGTGGAGAAGTCTCCTAAAGGTATGTTAATACATGGTGAAATTGCTGCAACAGTCGCATATATGTATTTGGGGTTTGGAGGAACCACGCACATACTGCAGAAACAAACACATTAAATGTATGGAATGTATGTTCAGTTACGGGAATTTCTACAACAAATCTGCCATTTCTGAACATGCCCTATTTTGCAACAATTTACTAATCCTTGCAGTACAAGTGGTTATTAAGTGAATTTATCAGCTTAATGTCAGTAAACCTACTATTAATACTGAAGACAGCAAATGTTAGCAACTGAGAACTGAACTGTCACCCACCATACCCTGTGTTTGATATTTGACTTTCTCACTTCCCTCCTACTTATACCCAGCACAGTGGGTGGTCGGCTCCCGAGTCACAGCACTAGATTCTGATCAAAATGACAGTGTGGAAAGTACATTTCTATGTAGTGTCCTAAAGTGATACCTGAAAAATCTATTATTTTATATGACTAATGTAGACGTTACTGTATTGAGCTACTGATTATAGAAATATGACTAATGTTATGTGCAAGTAAAATGAAAAACAGTAAGTAGTCTACTTTTTACATTAGAAATGTTCATGGCGTAGGACCTATAACTTAGATCTATTGTGTTCGATCTATCTTTATCTTCCTTTCCAGCAACATTTCTGCTACTGCATAAGTCACCCTATGTATATTTTACATTTTACTTCAGATGATGGTTCATTTGTAAAGTCTTGTTAGGGCTAGTTCACACGGGCATAGAGGGGGCGGATTACAGCGCGTAATCCAACATCATAATCCGCCCCTTCACAATGGTGGTCTATGGAGACCACTAGGTTACTTTTTTACGTGAGCGGCATGTTGCCACTCACAGAAAAAAAAAGCAGGCTGCCCTTTCTTCAGGCAGATTCCGCGGCTCATTGAGCTGTGGCGTCCGCCTCGCGGCGGCAACCTCCGGTCTCGGCTCATTCATTTGAGCCTACTCCAGAGGGGGAAGCCGCGACTGTCGGAAGCCACGACAATCGTGGCAGGCAGATTTTGACCAGAGAGTGACGCGGCTCCCCACATCACTCTCGGTGCCAAAATTCACACTTCCGCTCCCTGTGTGAACTAACCCTAAGGTCCAATTCAACAGCAAAGTTCCCCAAAAAATAAATCTGTTCCACTCCTATATACTGTATCTATTCCAAAAATCACATGGTAGCATAGGTCCCAATTTGCATAATTAATTAATAAATCAGAACTTAATTAAAATATATAAATACTTAACACTAAAAATAAAGACAAGACAACCAAAATTCATTTGTGGATGTTATTTGGCCACGGTGTTTATTTAAGGTAACGATAACAATCAATAATTAATTAATCAATCAATCAATCAATAAATAAATAATTAAATAAGTAAATAATAATAAATTAATTAATAAAATAATCATAAATACTTTAATAAAACCAAAACCATCAAATAAACTTCTCAATAAAAGTAAAGTCCAATCAGCCTAAGCTGATCGACTAACCACCTTCAAATAAACACCATGACGTCGTTCTTGAAACAATCACCAGCTTATCTGGGGTGGGCGGGCGGGGGCTTGATTGAAGAGGTTCTTTCCGAATGACCCGAACAGCTGATTTCCCAGGTATTTATATTCAAATTTTCCCGCCACAAAATTGACAGGCTCCAATCAGCTGACGAGACCGAACAGCTGATCACTTGAACACGCCCCCTTTAGAAACATCTGGAAGGTCTCGCCAGCTGACCGGAGTGACCTTTCCCCTACATTTCACTACCTGAGGTGACTTGAAAATAGGCGGGAACATTACCCCTTACACTGCCAGGTAAACAAAACCACAGATTCCTGAGGAGAAATACTACATTTTATTAAATGGTTACCACAGGTTATGCTGTGACCATGTGAGTCGCCCCAGCTCGGCCTATGTAGATTCACGGTGCGAGCAGGCCCGACACCGGGGGCGGCAGCGCCTTGAAAAAGGGGAGTTTTAAGCAAAAATGGATTAAAGAAAAATAAAAGTTTGTCGTGACGCCAGCTGGGGTTTCGGCTTGAGGTGAAGCCGGGCACTGTAGATAGGGCCTCTGGGAATAGGTGGTGATGCAGTGCCAGATGTTATACCCTCCCCAACCAGGGCAGGTCCCAGGGCCAGATGATATAGGTGAGGAAGGGATGATTTCCAGGAGGAGTAACAGAGGATCGATGAAAGAATACAGTCCAGACAGGGGTTAACCAAACACTTACAGTTTACTTCTGTAGTCAGCAGGAGATAACAGATGTTACAGGAGGATTCACCTTGCTTCAGTATAGTGAGATGCCAGTCTTCCCTTTTACCACCAGTATGATTCAGCCTTCCATTGCTGCTCAAACTCTCTAATAGATTTCCTCTGGTCCTGGGTTCCAGGAGCTCAGAGGTTAAGTACAACTGGGTATATCCCCCTTCTGGACAGCAGGTAACGCGAGTTCTTTGGGATGCTGGATACACTCACCCCAACTCTGTATGTTACTGAGCCTCCAGGAATCTTGCATTCACTAGGCCTCAGTCCAGTGAATCTCTCAATGTTCTTAGTGTTTCTCACACTAGTTAGGAATTGATGGTCCTATAACTGCAGCTCCGTGCCTGTGAGGTCTCATCTCACCTCTGCAGGTCTCCGGCCTCCTGTGCTGTTCTATCACACCATGAGGCTTGCAGCACACACTGCACCTCCACACACCTCTCCTCTCTCTTGCACACTCCTGCACCCTCTGAACTGGAACTGAAAAAAAGAGAGACCCTCTTTCAGTCTGTAGCTCCACCCCTTTTCCTAAAGGGACAGTGTCTGTGGAACTTTGTGTGTGCTAACAGGTTGACTGGATCTCACTATACCTTCACAGTACACAGTATAGATCACATAAGATGACATTTGTAGTGACCCACTCTGTGGGGCGCTACATTCCCCCCTTGTTAAAAGTAGCACGTCTCGGGCTACCCTTCCGATGAACTAAGAAGAGGGTTGGTAGATGGTAACATGAACACCATAGTGTTTGAAGAACATTACATACAAGTGTAAACTTCATATGTAAGTAAATTCCCTAAGGAGAAAAGTGCAACTTATTTAAGACCATTTTAAACTGTCACAAAAATGTTCAAGGAAACACAATTTCTGTAACAGTCTCTGGTTGTGTATTCCTTACAACCCAGCAACATTCACGGTTGCTTTCCTTGCGGATTACAGCCCCAAACCGCTTAGTCCACCTCCTTAACTCCGAGTGCAGCTGCGGAGTATTTTGGAACATTCAAAATTCTTCACTGCACAGGCTGTTTTGATGGCTCCTATCCGACAGGCCGCCATATTTGAAACATCCCCCAACCCCCGGGAGCGTTGGTGCACCTGCATAAATTGCATTCCATGCACTTGAAGAGGTTGGTAGGCAAATGGAAGTTTTAAAAGTTTCAGTACCACAAGAAAGTTATTGTGGCAGGAACCCTGAAAAACTAAACATGTTAAACACTGGCACAGTTCCTTTAGTCCATTCTCTCTTGGTAATGCCATGCTCAGGAGAGTAAGTATTAATGCACAGTTCATATTTCTGACTCACCTATTAGTGCAATCCGTTTGGGAGCCAGCACTTAAATTAAACCTTTAACGTTGCATAAACTGAATTGAACATATACAAATACAACACAACTATCTGTAAACATATTGGGTTAGTATGCCTCTACTTATTGTCCCTGTAACGTATGGGGAGTTGTCCCTGTGTATTGCGCTGAGATCTACGCAAAAATGGGATTCCTGGCAGTCTTCTCCTACTTACTGGAGTCACCAGGGAAACGGTAGACATACTTTCACTAGGAATCGGGCTTACTGGAATTTGCGCTGGTACATCATCAGGAACTGGGATTGGCTGTTCTTGAGAATCCGTTATCTCCTGAGAGGATGTTTGTGGGAACAGCATTACTGGTACTACTAAAGCACCTTCAATTTGCGGCCAAGAACTAGGAAACGGCCCAAGTATGGTCTGAACTTCTGTCTCAGATTTTCCTGATTGTTGAGGATTTTCTTCCACTTTGCTTCCTGCTTCCTCACGTAATTGAGACGGACATAGTTTCAGATTGTCTCTGGATACAGTTATACAAGTCTTTCCGCCATCTTTGGAAATCTTACATACTTTGCTGTTATCGCTATTAGATGGTTGGACAGTATAGGGTTCAGATTCCCATTGATCATCTAGTTTGTGGTGCCTTCTCTTTCTTTTCAATACTTGCTCACCAACTGGTAAAGGGGAAGCTGGGGCATGTTGGTTGTAGCTTTTCTCTTGTCTTTGCCTAGCTTGGTCAAGGCTTTGCTCTACACACTGCTGAACCTTTGTATACTGCAACTGTCTTTCAGCAATCCAATCAAGATGAGGTGAGTTGGGCACTTCCTCAGGATTTAGGACTCCCATCTCCAAGTCAATAGGAAGTTTACCTGGTCTGGCACGCATTAGGTATGCTGGAGAATACCCTGTGGAGCTAGTCGGGACATGGTTGTACATTTCAATTAAGTCAGGCAATTTTTCAGGCCATTGGTTTCTCTCTTCCAAAGGCAAGGTCTGCAACAAACTGATGACCAGGTGATTCATTTTCTCACAAAGTCCGTTCCCTTGAGGGTGGTATGGGGTTGTTCTGATCTTCTTACATCCATAGAGGAAGCAGAACTCTTTGAATACCTCCGCTTCAAATGCTGGACCTCTGTCAGTCAAGACTTGGTCAGGATAACCATGGGGCCGACAGAAATGCTCTTGGAATGCTTTTGCAGCTGTTTTTGCAGTCTGGTCCTTAACTGGAACAACAACCAGGAAGCGGGAGTAATGATCCACAATGGTAAGAGCATAGGTGTATCCTGATCTACTGGGAGTCAGCTGCATGTGGTCTAAGGCCACTATCTCCAAGGGTTGCTTTGTCTGGATAGGTTGCAGGGGGGCCTTTTGAGTAGTAGTGTCTTTCCTCCTGAGATTGCACGTACCACATTCTCTGCACCACTGCTCAATGGATTTTCTCATACCCGTCCAGAAGAAACGGTCTCGGATCACCACTTCTAGTTTCTTCCACCCAAAGTGTCCTGCTTGGTTGTGATAAGCTCCTAGCACCATAGGTATGTCCTTTTGGGGCACTACAATCTGCCAGAGTAGTTCATGGGTCCTTGGGTTGATAGCTCTTCGAACCAACTTCCCTTCAAAAACAAAGAGCTTCTTCCTCTCTTTCCAGAGCTGTTGAGCTTCTGGTGGTGCATCCACAGGTAAAGAGGTGTTTTCTACTCCAAGAAGTTCTTTGACAAGGTGCACAGCTGGATCACTCTCTTGTGTTTCGGCCCAGCCATGATGAGGTAATGGATTCAGGGAGATCTCTTGAGTTGCTAGACTTCTTCCAGTCATACAGCCAGAGTTATGGACCATTCGATTGTTGTAGAAGGCTGGCATTTCTACCTCCTCTAAGTCATCAGATTCCTCTGGATCAGGAGGGTTGGGCATGCGGGACAAGGCATCTGCATTCAGGTTCTTCTTGCCAGCTCGGTACTTGATGACAAATTCAAAATTGGATAGGCGGGCAAGCCATCTCTGCTCCAGAGCTCCAAGCTTAGCAGTGTCCAGGTGTGTCAAGGGATTGTTATCGGTGTAGATTGTGAATCTTGAAGAAGCCAGGTAATGCTTGAACCTCTCTGTCACTGCCCATACTATTGCTAGAAGTTCCAACTTGAAGGAGCTATAGTTGACTGGATTCCTCTCAGAAGGACGAAGCTTCCTACTTGCATAAGCAATGACTTTCTCTTTGCCTTGCTGTTCTTGAGAGAGGACAGCTCCAAGTCCATTGTTGCTTGCATCTGTGTACAGTATGAAGGGCTGACTGTAGTCAGGATAGGCTAGGATCTCTTCTCCAGTGAGGGCTTGCTTTAGCTTCTGGAAAGAGTCTTCCAATTGGGGGTTCCACTCCACTAGGGGGCTCTTGCCTTTAGACTTGTTGGATTGGCCGACAAGGAGATCCTGCAAGGGGGCTGCTAGGGTAGTGAAGTCCTTGATAAATCGTCTGTAGTAGCCAACTAACCCTAGAAATTGGCGGATCTCTCTGATGGTAGTTGGGGCTTTCCAGTCCTTGATCACAGTCACCTTGTCTGGGTCTGGGGCAACTCCTTCTGCACTGACCACATGTCCTAGGTACTGTACCTTTGGTTTCAGGAGGTGGCATTTGGAAGGCTTGACCTTCAGGCCAAAGTTGGACAAGGCCTCAAAGACTTCAGCCAGGTGTTGCAAGTGATCCTCATATGTTCCGGAATAAACAATCACATCGTCTAGGTACAATAAGACTGTCTCAAAATTCTTGTGTCCTAGGCAGCACTCCATCAGCCTTTGAAAGGTTCCTGGCGCATTGCATAGGCCGAAGGGCATGACATTAAATTCGTAAAGACCCATGGGAGTCGTAAAGGCAGTCTTCTCCTTATCAGCCTCTGCTACAGGAACCTGCCAATACCCGCTGGTTAGGTCCAGGGTAGAAAAGTACTTAGCCGTCCTGAGCGCTGCTAGTGACTCCTCTATGCGCGGCAAAGGGTAAGCATCCTTGTGCGTGATATTATTAATTTTTCTATAATCCACACACATGCGCATTGTCCCATCTTTCTTGCGAACTAACACTAAGGGTGCTGCCCAGGGGCTATGGCTTTCCCTGATTACCCCAGCACTCTTCATGTCCTTAATCATGTCCTTAGTACACTGATAATGTGCGGGTGGAATGGGCCTATACCTTTCTTTAATTGGTGGATGGTCTCCTGTGGGGATGGTATGTTGTATTACCTTCACCTGCCCAAAGTCCAAGGGAGTCTTACTGAATACCCTTGCATACTCTTGTGCTAACCGCACAACCCCATTCCTTTGGTATTGAGGAGTGCTGTCAGTGCCAATGTGTATTGCTTGACACCAGTCCTCTAACTGTTTTGGGGAATCATTAACATCTGTCTGATCAGAGGAAGCCAAGGGCTCTGTTGGCTGGATGTCATTGTTACTGACAGTGAACAGTTTAGCTACTGTGGCATACCTGGGTAAGCAAGCCTCCTCCTCCCCACAGTTCAATATGCGCACTGGTACTCTGCCCTTCTTCACATTAACTATCCCTCTAGCTATCATAACAGTGGGTCTACAGTCAGAATAGACAGGTTCCATCAGGGCCTGGTAGTCTTGCCCTTTGATGCCTATTGCTGCTCTGCACCAGACAATGATTTCACTCCTGGGGGGAAGCATGATGGAATTGGGGTCACTTACCCTCACACTGCCAATCTCTCCACCTGCTAACTCCACTTGTTGACGCTGGACAAGGGCTTTAATCTCCTTATTCAGAGCATATCTTTCTTGGTAGGGGGTAGATCTCAATGCGTCCTGTAAGATGGCAATTACCTCATCTAGACAATTCTCCAACACATTAGTCCCCAATGTTAACATATTAGCAAATTCCCCTTCATCCACATCAACAATTATTAGACCTTGGGATTTAAGATCCGTGCCACCCACTCTCATGGTGACCTCTTTATATCCCACCTGGGCCAGGGGCTGACCATTACTAGCAATTAGTACTAAGTCCCCATTTGGATGTTGGGTAATATCAGCATCAGTCCAGTACCTGCGAAACAAAGTCTGAGGAATAGTGGTTACCTGTGAACCAGTGTCCAGTAGCGCTGTGAAAGGGACACCATCAATTGTAACTGGAATTATGGGACGTCCACCTACATACCTGCTTTTCCAGCTAGTTGGACCAAATCGTCTTACTCCTGAAGGTTGGTCCTCTACTCCAGGAGTTGCCCATTTAAAGGACACTCTCTCTCAACATGACCAACCTTATCACACCGTCTGCAGATGGGTCGGCCAGAGGGGTCAAACTTGTCAGTGGTCCTCCTGCCGTTGCGCGTCAGTCGCTGTTGAGGAAACAATGTTCTTCTTGAACGTCTCCAAGGTAGATCCTCTGGGCTGGAAGCAAGCTGGATCTTTGCTGGAGAAGAAACTTGGAGATCTTGAACAGTTTTGGTTAATGCAGCTACATGTTTAGTTAGCTCAGTCATTTGTAACCGCAGCTCTGCAGCATCATCAGATTGGATCTGTGCACACTGTACAGTAGATGGAAAAGGTGCAGCATTTGCAGGGCTCACAGGTGTTTGCCTGTGGAGAGCAACTTGTTGCTCCTCCATCTGTCCGCATGGATAGACAGGTTCCCTCAGGATACGGATGGATCTGTCCTTGAATTCAATAAAGCTCATATCAGGATTCTGCAGCGCCATCATGCGCAGTTGGGCCTTACCGGATTCTGACAATAGGTCTTCTACAAACTGTTCTTTTAGCATCCTGTCCTCATCCTGAATACTATCTGGATCTACTTGTTTAATAGCCCATAAGGCTTCTTGTAGATTAAGGGCAAAATCTCTCACAGTGTCCTGCGGTTTTTGCTTACAGCTGAAAAACCGCATCTTTATCTCTGATGTGGTGCGGGTGTCAAAGGTGATCCTGAGTTTGGTAAAAATGTCCTTTACAGATCTTTTATCATTCAATGGCCAGGATTTCACTTCCCTTTGTGCTGCACCACCAAGTTGACTTATTAATATTGCGACCTTTTGCTCCTCTGTCATAGGGTATAGGTCAAACAGGCTACTCAGCTTTTCTTTAAAGTCTCTGAGGCTATGGGACTCGCCTGTATACTGGGGCAGCCAGGATGCACCTGGAATGTACGGCATTGTTAACGGTAATATAGGTGCCATAGTTACTTGGTTGTGACCACGGTTAGAGTCTATGGGGGATTCAGAGGGGCCTGGGGATGAGGATCCACTTGCTTGATACATCACCCCCCCTTGTTAACCCCAGCAAGGCCACACTCACCGGACTTGATACTGTAAGGCGTTGATCCGGATGGATGGATGGATTTATCACTGCAGGGGATGCTGGTCCGGCTGCTACAGAGACTCCTACAGTTGTCAGGGGTAGACTGCAATTGAGGATGATGCAATCTGTATCTTTCACTGCTCCTTGCACAGGCATGTCACATGTTTTGCACTCAGCATGGCTTGCAAGAAAAAGACACCAACCCTGCGGCTCAGTGTAACTTGAATCATGCAACTGCTGCTGGTGGCTATTTTGGAAAGCAGGACAAATTTTGAAAAATGCAAGTCTTTTTCAACAAAAATAAAAGTTTTGCGCACTTTCGCTATCCTGTTCGTGACGCCAAAAAGGTGAGTCGCCCCAGCTCGGCCTATGTAGATTCACGGTGCGAGCAGGCCCGACACCGGGGGCGGCAGCGCCTTGAAAAAGGGGAGTTTTAAGCAAAAATGGATTAAAGAAAAATAAAAGTTTGTCGTGACGCCAGCTGGGGTTTCGGCTTGAGGTGAAGCCGGGCACTGTAGATAGGGCCTCTGGGAATAGGTGGTGATGCAGTGCCAGATGTTATACCCTCCCCAACCAGGGCAGGTCCCAGGGCCAGATGATATAGGTGAGGAAGGGATGATTTCCAGGAGGAGTAACAGAGGATCGATGAAAGAATACAGTCCAGACAGGGGTTAACCAAACACTTACAGTTTACTTCTGTAGTCAGCAGGAGATAACAGATGTTACAGGAGGATTCACCTTGCTTCAGTATAGTGAGATGCCAGTCTTCCCTTTTACCACCAGTATGATTCAGCCTTCCATTGCTGCTCAAACTCTCTAATAGATTTCCTCTGGTCCTGGGTTCCAGGAGCTCAGAGGTTAAGTACAACTGGGTATATCCCCCTTCTGGACAGCAGGTAACGCGAGTTCTTTGGGATGCTGGATACACTCACCCCAACTCTGTATGTTACTGAGCCTCCAGGAATCTTGCATTCACTAGGCCTCAGTCCAGTGAATCTCTCAATGTTCTTAGTGTTTCTCACACTAGTTAGGAATTGATGGTCCTATAACTGCAGCTCCGTGCCTGTGAGGTCTCATCTCACCTCTGCAGGTCTCCGGCCTCCTGTGCTGTTCTATCACACCATGAGGCTTGCAGCACACACTGCACCTCCACACACCTCTCCTCTCTCTTGCACACTCCTGCACCCTCTGAACTGGAACTGAAAAAAAGAGAGACCCTCTTTCAGTCTGTAGCTCCACCCCTTTTCCTAAAGGGACAGTGTCTGTGGAACTTTGTGTGTGCTAACAGGTTGACTGGATCTCACTATACCTTCACAGTACACAGTATAGATCACATAAGATGACATTTGTAGTGACCCACTCTGTGGGGCGCTACACATGCCACCATGAGTCCCCCAGAGCTATGCAGCTCTGTGGGGCCCCCCCAGGACATGTCATTGTTGTGTCACCTGCGGTAGATTTCTGTTGATTCTGCACCCATTGGTTAAAGATCGCTGGCATTGATTTCAGCACTGCTTGCCCACCCATGTCACTCATGCTTTACCACATGTTGGCATAGTTTTAGGATGAGATTACGGGTCTATGAAATAAATTAAAATTTTCGTGAAATGTACATTTTGGCTAAACGTTACTCTGAAAATAAATGAAGGTAATGCACTGAATAAACCTGTGTCAACAATGCATAGTATTACAATATAACTTTTTATTATCCAGATCAGGCACTAGCTTTAGACTAAAGCACAGAGTGGAGCTGTCTCAGATGATGGTGTTGTCATGTGATGAAGATGATGAAGATACCTGTGCCTTCCACTGTTCTCCAAAGAACGCCCTAATATTTATATGGCCTTACAATGGCTGCATTGCATCTTTTCGGTAGGTGGAATCTCATTTCATCAAAATAAAGATCTTTAACCCTGTAAAGGCTGTTAGTGAATCATGGATGTGAGCTGTCCATTATCTTCTTGGACAACACACAGATCTACTAACTTCAGTTGCCTCATCTAGGGTCTAGAGAGTCATGCTCTACTTTGTTCCATTTTCTGATCCAAAAACACCAACAGAAGTCTATGTCTAGCTAACACAGATCACACAGATCAAGTAACTGGTGAGTTGCTGACTGGCCATTTTATGACTGAGAGTAGAGATGAGCGAGTAGTATTTGATCGAGTAGGTATTCGATCGAATACTACGGTATTCGAAATACTCGTAATCGATCGAGTACCACTCGCTATTTGAATGGAAAAGTTTGATGCAGAACCAGCATTGACTGGCCGAATGCTATACAGTCGGCCAATCAACGCTGGTTCTTCTCCTACCTTTAGAAGTCTTCTCCGTGCAGCTTCCCCGCGGCGTCTTCCGGCTCTGAATTCACTCTGCCAGGCATCAGACCTGGGCAGAGCCGACTGCGCATGCCCGCTTGTAGTGCGGACATGCGCAATTGGCTCTGCCCAGGCCCGATGCCTGGCAGAGTTAATTCAGAGCCGGAAAATGCCGCGGGGACGCTGCACTGATTAGACTTCTCGGAGGATCCAGCCTGACCCTCACTCGTGGACTTGGTAAGTATAATTTGATCGAATGTTGCCTACCCCTGAAACGAGTATTTTCCCCCCATAGACTATAATAGGGTTCGATATTCGATTCGAGTAGTCGAATATTGAGGGGCTACTCGAAGCGAATATCGAATCTCGAACATTTTACTGTTCGGTCATCTCTAGTTGAGAGACATCAGGAAGAAGATACCATCAAGGGTTGGGCAGTATCAGAATGGGTTAGTGGAGGATTGGTGAGATGAACATTACTTTTTGTTTTTAATTATTGGCCAAATAACCCCTTCAATGGAATAATCACTTTCTATGAGATATATCATGTACAATATTTAGATAGATTATTGTAAAATATACTGGTCTGGATGAATTCCTTGGTCTCTTTTAGGTCTGTTTTAATGGACCGGAAAAAAAATAGAACCTGTCCTATCTTTGCCCATTTTGACACACAAGCCCAATGAAAGTCAAAGAGTCCATTTTTAATAACCTTCAAAGCATATTTTATCTGAGTGACAGCTGTTTAAAATGGATTGTGTGCTGGGTTAAAAAAAGAAAAAAAAAGGCCAATGAAATTCATTTGTTTTCTTAAAGGAGTTGTCCTGTTGTCAGGAGGATGAGGGACTGTAAGTCCCCCTAAGGCCTCCTTGGGAATGGAGCGACAGTGCACTTGTGTGACCAGCATTCCATTCTCTCCTATGGGGCTGCTGGAAAGGTAATCTTCATCAGAGCCCACAGCCCCAAAGAAGTGAATTAAACAATGGGCATGCCAACACACTGTCGCTCCATTCCCAAGGATACTGTACCGTAATGGGACTTTGAGTTCCCCATCCTCCTGGTCACTGAAGGACCCAGTGATCAGACAGTTATCCACTGCCCTACAGACAATAAGTGAAGATAAATGGTCAGACCACTGTGAAATGGATGCAAAATATAAGACATACCGATGCAAAATGGCCATATAAAATTACCGTTTCTTCTGTTTTCCACACCGGTTTTTTACCACAATTGTGTGAATATAGGTTTTATACACACATTTCTGACCAATCAGACTGATCTTACAAATATTGAAAGTGGTGTAAGTTGGCCATTGATCCACACAAATATGTTGTTAGGATAGAACCAATTCTCTTCTGCCTCATCTGTTATGATCTTCCTAAAACAAAACATTCCCATTCTCCATAGTGGAGTTATCTTTCAGATGCTGTTTACACACCGCAGATATTGTGATTGGCAACCAAATTTTTACACACACTAGTCAGTCTTGCTGCAGATGAGACAGGTGCTGTCAGATCATTTGGCCATTAATATACACCAATTCATCTTAATGTTGGTCAGTTTGAAAAGTAATTGGTATCTGTACGTGGATAACTTCTTGACCTTTTTTTTTTTTTTTACATCATCCATAGATGACCACTATGTGCAAATCCAACTAGGTTAAATGCATTATGATTGACTTATATCACATGTTCTCACATGGTTCTCAGACGTCTACGAACTGTACTATGAATCAGTCAGATGCATATGCATCATACATAAGCTATATCTCTACTGTAGTCTCTACTTCTCCTCATTTCATTTTCTTTGAAATTATATTGTGACACCTTCCTTCTAGCCAACGGTTATGTATGTTTCATAACTAGATTTCTCAACCAGATATTAATCTAGCAAGTACCTCCACTTTCTATACAGACTGAAGTATAAGTGTGTGTGGGTATATATATATATATATATATATATATATATATATATATATATATACAGTCCTATGAAAAAGTTTGGGCACCCCTATTAATCTTAATCATTTTTAGTTCTAAATATTTTGGTGTTTATAACAGCCATTTCAGTTTGATATATCTAATAACTGATGGACACAGTAATATTTCAGGATTGAAATGAGGTTTATTGTACTAACAGAAAATGTGCAATATGCATTAAACCAAAATTTGACCGGTGCAAAAGTATGGGCACCTCAACAGAAAAGTGACATTAATATTTAGTAGATCTTCCTTTTGCAAAGATAACAGCCTCTAGTCGCTTCCTGTAGCTTTTAATCAGTTCCTGGATCCTGGATAAAGGTATTTTGGACAAACAATTCAAGTTCAGTTAAGTTAGATGGTCGCCGAGCATGGACAGCCCGCTTCAAATCATCCCACAGATGTTCAATGATATTCAGGTCTGGGGACTGGGATGGCCATTCCAGAACATTGTAATTGTTCCTCTGCATGAATGCCTGAGGATTTGGAGCGGTGTTTTGGATCATTGTCTTGCTGAAATATCCATCCCCGGCGTAACTTCAACTTCGTCACTGATTCTTGAACATTATTCTCAAGAATCTGCTGATACTGAGTGGAATCCATGCGACTCTCAACTTTAACAAGATTCCCGATGCCGGCATTGGCCACACAGCCCCAAAGCATGATGGAACCTCCACCAAATTTTACAGTGGGTAGCATGTGTTTTTCTTGGAATGCTGTTTCTGTTTGGACGCCATGCATAACGCCTTTTTTTATAACCAAACAACTCAATTTTTGTTTCCAAAATGAAGCTGCCTTGTCCAAATGTGCTTTTTCATACCTCAGGCAACTCTATTTGTGGCGTACGTGCAGAAACGGCTTCTTTCTCATCACTCTCCCATACAGCTTCTATTTGTGCAAAGTGCGCTGTATAGTTGACCGATGCACAGTGACACCATCTGCAGCAAGATGATGCTGCAGCTCTTTGGAGGTGGTCTGTGGATTGTCCTTGACTGTTCTCACCATTCTTCTTCTCTGCCTTTCTGATATTTTTCTTGGCCTGCCACTTCTGGGCTTAACAAGAACTGTCCCTGTGGTCTTCCATTTCCTTACTATGTTCCTCACAGTGGAAACTGACAGGTTAAATCTCTGAGACAACTTTTTGTATCCTTCCCCTGAACAACTATGTTGAACAATCTTTGTTTTCAGATCATTTGAGAGTTGTTTTGAGTAGCCCATGATGCCACTCTTCAGAGGAGATTCAAATAGGAGATCAACTTGCAATTGGCCACCTTAAATACCTTTTCTTATGATTGGATACATCTGGCTATGAAGTTCAAAGCTCACTGAGGTTACAAAACCAATTTTGTGCTTCAGTAAGTCAGTAAAAAGTAGTTAGGGGAATTCAAATCAATAAAATGATAAGGGTGCCCATACTTTTGCACCGGTCAAATTTTGGTTTAATGCATATTGCACATTTTCTGTTAGTACAATAAACCTCATTTCAATCCTGAAATATTACTGTGTCCATCAGTTATTAGATATATCAAACTGAAATGGCTGTTGCAAACACCAAAATATTTAGAACAAAAAATGATTAAGATTAATAGGGGTGCCCAAACTTTTTCATAGGACTGTATATATGTTTTTTTTTTAAGATGGTTGGTATTCTCATAGAAGAAGCAGAATGTTGGCTCCCTGAAAATCTATCAAAGATAAATCTGGTCTTAAATGGGCTGTCGAGCCCCCAAGTTTTCAAACTGATGATCTATATACAGGATAGGTCATTAGTATGTGATCTGTGGTGGTCCAACACCCAGACCCCGTTCCTGTTCCTGCTGTTAGTGGACAGGGAGAGCAGCAGTGTCAGAGGTGCCAAGTGCTGCTCTTCGCATCTGCCCTTTCTCCTGGCGTTCTCTCTCTCTCTATATATATATCTCCACTCCGCCACCACCCTTTTTCTGACTGCTATTGGCAATATTGCGGGCCTCATACCAGGGTGTCCACGGAGCTTGGAACTGTCATACCTACCCATCCATTGCGACAATACTTCAATCTGTACAAAAAACAAGAGTCTGATGAAGGTCGTTGTATGTCCAAAAAACATTTTACTCTGCTCTACCATACACACTATTGGTGTTCAATAAACGTCTTCATTGGCACATCCAAGTGTAACGTCTGCCTTCGTTACCTGCTGGACTTACTTCAGCAGGTAATGGACTATTAAAAAAACATATATCCACAGCGGTAGCGGCTGCCACCAGGTTCCCTAATGTCCCAGGCTCTGTGGCAGCCACTACCGCTACTACCCCGGTAGTTACACCCCTGGTTACAAAAAATATACAAACAAAATTATAATGGAAAGTGAATGAGAAATAATTCCAATGAAGGTGAAAAATGAAAGAAAGGACTCAAAAATGGGCTGAAAAATCTTAAAGTCTTAATCACTGCCCACAAGTGAATTTACAGTAACATGAGTTTGTCAGTCATACACTGTATAATATGGGATGGAGAAGGTCAAATTCATTTAACCAATTAAATACAAGAGTAAAGGCTATTCTGACTCACCAGCCAGCTATGAACCACCGGAACTGAAGGGAAACCTGTGATCAAGTCGTAGATCATGGAAAAGCTTTTCACACAGAAATAGACTGATCTGAAGAATAAAACTCAACAACCTAAAGAAACTGGCCATAAGTGGCGAATACATGGAAGTACAAAAGAATGGCCATAATAATAAATTCTTACGAAACAAAGAGTTGACAAAATAGATAAATGAACTTAACAAGAAAAAACTGGCACTTTAAAGCAGAACGTAACTTATATTGGGTCCCGATTTCAACTGTCTGTGTTGCAGATTCATTTGAATACAATGGTGGAGCACAGACATATCAGCTCTAGCAGCTCAGTACTCCACCATTTAGGCCTCAATTGGTGCTGAATGAGGTGCGATGAACATTGAGAGACAGTGATAGAATCAGAACTTGCAAGCAGCTTCCGGCTAGATAAGTATTGTCTGAAGGGCGACTGGAGGACAGCATAATGTGTCATCGCCGGGGGACATTTTAATGGATTATGAGCCAGTGGGGGACAGTTTAATGTGTGGTGGGTCATTGGAGGGAATGCTTAATGTGTATAAGGCCACTGGGGTGATAGAAGCCTTAGGCTTCCTCCCGTACCATTGTACAATTTATAGGCTGCAGACCATATATTGTAAGGCTTGGGGCCTACCAGCTGTGTGGCAATAAGAGGTGTCTGTACGTACCTCTCTGCTCTCTTTTCCATATAGTCCCTGACACACGTGATGTCTCAGCACAGTGTCCTGAGCAGAGAGAATGCATAGATGGGTAGCAGACAGGTACAGTGTTGGCCAAAAGTATTGGCACCCCTGCAATTCTGTCAGATAATACTCTTGTTCTTCCAGAAAATAATTGCAAGCACAAACTCTTTGGTATTAATATCTTCATTTATTTTGCTTGCAATGAAAAAACACAAAAGAGAATGAAGAAAAAAGTCAAATCATTTATCATTTTACACAAAACTCCAAAAATGAGCCGGACAAAAGTATTGGCACCCTCAGCCTAATACTTGGTAGCACAACCTTTAGACAAAATAACTGCGAACAACCGCTTCCGGTAACCATCAATGAGTTTCTTACAATGCTCTGCTGGAATTTTAGACCATTCTTCTTTGGCAAACTGCTCCAGATCCCTGAGATTTGAAGGGGGCCTTCTCCAAACTGCCATCAAGAGATCTCTCCACAGGTGTTCTATGGGATTCAGGTCTGGACTCATTGCTGGCCACTTTAGAAGTCTCCAGTGCTTTCTCTCAAACCATTTCTAGTGCTTTTTGAAGTGTGTTTTGGGTCATTGTCCTGCTAGAAGACCCATGAGGGAGACCCAGCTTTCTCACACTGGGCCCTACATTATGCTGCGAAATTTGTTGGTAGTCTTCAGACTTCATAATGCCATGCACATGGTCAAGCAGTCCAGTGCCAGAGGCAGCAAAGCAACCCCAAAACATTAGGGAACCTCCACCATGTTTGACTGTAGGGACCGTGTTCTTTTCTTTGAAGGCCTCTTTTTTTTTCCCTGTAAACTCTATGTTGATGCCTTTTCCCAAAAAGCTCTACTTTTGTCTCATCTGACCAGAGAACATTCTTCCAAAAGTTTTTGGCTTTCTTGGGTAAGTTTTGGCAAACTCCAGCCTGGCTTTTTTATGTCTCTGGGTAAGAAGTGGGGTCTTCCTGAGTATTCTACCATACAGTCCCTTTTCATTCAGACGCCGACGGATAGTACGGGTTGACACTGTTGTACCCTCAGACTGCAGGACAGCTTGAACTTGTTTGGATGTTAGTCGAGGTTCTTTATCCACCATCTGCACAATGTTTTGTTGAAATCTCTCGTCAATTTTTCCTTTCCGTCCACATCTAGGGAGGTTAGCCACAGTGCCATGGGCTTTAAACTTCTTGATGACACTGCGCACGGTAGACACAGGAACATTCAGGTCTTTGGAGATGGACTTGTAGCCTTGAGATTGCTCATGATTCCTCACAATTTTGCTTCTCAAGTCCTCAGACAGTTCTTTGGTCTTCTTTCTTTCCTCCATGCTCAATGTGATTTTTCAAACAATGCCAATACTTTTGTCCACCCCATTTTTATGTTTGGTGTGGAATTATATCCAATTTGGCTTTTTGACAATTCTTTTTTGTGGTTTTCCATTGAAGACAAATTAAATGAAGATAATAATACCAAAGAATTTGTGATTACAATTATTTTCTGGAAGAAAATGAGTATTATCTGACAGAATTGCAGGGGTGCCAATACTTTTGGCCAACACTGTAGGTACTGAGGTAATACCACTGTGATAATTATTAAGCACCTGTGTGCTCATCGCATGGACCGTACATCACATGACTATGGACTGATTTTTATCTATCGGAAGTAAGCAGAATGAATGAGAGCAAGCAGAGATCTAGAAAACCGTGAGGAATTGATACAGAAAGTATATGGGAACATTTTACAGCAATAACATTGGTCTCTCAATATTGGTCTGAAAGTAGCTAACCCCTTTAACCTCTTGCAGCTCAAAAGTACCTTAAAGGGGCTCTTTCAGCAAAATTATGCTGATAGAGCCCCACAAATGCGTGAATAGCCTTTAAAAAGGCTATTCAGGCACCGCAAAAGTTATATTAAAGAGGACCTTTCACCATATCTGGGCACATGCAGTGTTATATACTGCCAGAAAGCTGACAGTGCGCTGAATTCAGCGCACTGTCGGCTTTCCCGATCCGTGCCCGGTGTAAAGCGCTATCGGTCCCGGTACCGTAGCGCTTTACAGTCAGAAGGGCGTTTCTGACCATTAGCCAGGAACGTCCTTCTGCCTCGCGGCGCCAATCGCGCTGTGCTGTGGAGCCGGGAGGAACGCCCCCTCCCTCTCCTGATAATGCTCGTCTACGGACAAGCTGTGTGAGCAGAGGGAGGGGGGAGTTCCTCCCGGCTCCACGGCACAGCGCGATTGGCGCCGCGAGGCAGAAGGACGTTCCTGGCTAATGGTCAGAAACGCCCTTCTGACCATAGAAGAGCTACGGTACCGGGCCGTAAGCTCTTCACACCGGGCACAGATCGGGAAAGCCGACAGTGCGCTGAATTCAGCGCACTGTCAGCTTTCTGGCAGTATATAACACTGCCTGTGCCCAAAAGTGGTGAAAGGTCCTCTTTAAACAACCCCCCGTTTTAAAATAAAACCCTAAAAAAGAATGTTAAACTTATCTATCGTGCACGGTGGGTGGGCATTCAGGGTCCGACGTCATCTTCAGCCACGCCTCCTCTTCCAGCGATGTCTTCGGGTCCCGTCTTCATTCCTTCCGGGTTCAGCACACAGTCAGCTCTGCTGCATCTGAGATGCAGCAGGGTTCAGTACACAGTCAGCTCTGCTGCATCTCAGGTGTAGCAGGGTTCAGCACACGGTCAGCTCTGCTGCATCTCAGGTGTAGTAGGGTTCAGCACACAGTCAGCTCTGCTGCATCTCAGGTGTAGCAAAGCTGTGTCAACTCTGCTATACCTGAGATCAGACCACAATGGAGACTGCTGTGGAGCGATCTTAGACTCCGCCTCCTCACAGACGAGCCTCCGGCAGAACCAGCGTTGATTGGCCCGAATGCTGTACTCTGTATGGCATTCGGCCAATCAACGCTGGTCAATGCATTCCTATGGGAAAAAGTCAGCTCCCGCTCAACTCTTATTGTCGCATTATTAGTGGCGTAATACAGGGACTTGGGCCTGTTAGATGCCCACAGCCATGCTTCTCCTGCTGTTCCAGTTGCATTCCAGAGGCGTTGTCCTCATTTGCTGAGGTGTCATAGTGGACTTGGTGACTCTCCTGAGTCAAATAGTGGGATCCCCTGAAACGAAGCATTTTTCCCCATAGACTATAATGGGGTTCGATATTCGTTCGAATAGTCGAGTATTGAGGCTATTCGAAACGAATATCGAATATTTCACTGTTTGCTCTTCTCTAGATGTAAACTGATGTATGGACACAGTAGGGTAAAGAACAGAAGGAGCGCTATTCGGATTTTGGAGGCCAGATTTAGCTGGAATCTATTTCACGTATCATGTTGCAGAGTCCCTGAAGTGCCGAAGCAGTGGAACTTTCCCCTTCCACCTTCCTTCCTAAGTTATCCATTTTGGAAACTAGACCCCATAAGGAATTTATCAAGGGGTATAGTGAGTAGAGATGAGCGAGTACTGTTCGGATCAGCCGATCCAAACAGCATGCTCCATAGAAATGAATGGATGCACCTGGTACTTCCGCTTTGATGGCGGCTGGCCGTATAACTCCCCGCGTGCCAGCTACGTCCATTCATTTCTATGCGAGCGTGCTGTTCGGATCGGCTGATCTGAACAGTACTCGCTCATCTCTAATAGTGAGTACTTTAATCTTTCATGTTTTACGCAGAACTGGGCTGAGAAGATGGAAAGTGTCTTTTTTTTCTAGAAAATGTTCCTTTAACCCCAATTTTTGCATCTTCACAAGGGGTTAAAAGAGAAAATGGCAGATTTTGCTGGATTTTATTTCAGCTACCACGTTGCATTTGCAGAGCCCCTGAAGTTTCAGAACAGTGAACTCCCCCCCCCCCCAAAAAAAAAAAAAAAAAAAAATGACCCACTTTGTAAACTAGACCCCTCAAGGGCTATAGTGAGTACTTGACCCTACAGGTGTTTCAAAGATTCTATTGTATGCCAGGATAGAGTCAGGCTTGGGGGTAAGGGTGCAGCTGTTGCCATGAATTGTGATCAGAACGACGACACCCCTCTTGTCCTTCTACTTGACCAACAGCATATTCTCATTGCAGACTGCCGTATTCTCACCCCTTATGAGGCGCTGCACGCCCCGTGATCCTCAGCAATGATTGGTGCCATGTACTCAGGTGTTGAGTGGTGAAGGCTTCAATTCTGGCACATGGGCATGCAACTGATTTACTAAGAGGCCAAAAGCTCTTGATAATTCAGTTGTGCCTTACACAAATTGGGACCTTTATAAGACTATCATATGGAAGGTCAGTCGTAATGAATCTGTCCATAGCATTTTTGGATAAAACGCCAAATTTTTGTGACAGCGACAGCCAAGAGTAGCATTCAAAAAAAAATAATTATTTAATCAAAGTTATTCCAGTACCTTATAGTGTTCTTTATTCACTTTCCAAATATGTCTTTGTTATTCAGCATTGCAGGTCCATTATTGAAAAATCCCTGTTTTATTAATATGCAAATCAGCTGAAATGGGCGTTTGGGGTGTTTCTTATCTTCCACAAGCTTTGCGCTGTACTGTAGCCTCCCCTAACTTCTTCATTAGACTTCTTAGTCTAGGTTTATACCATTCATTAGCTGTCTGACTTTGTGACAGAATTATGTGCCACAATTTTGGCACACTTCGGTAGCATGTGTTGCATATTACGCCCCATTCCTTTTTGTCGTACTTGACAAATAAGTGTATAAGGTTAGGTTCACATCTGCATCAGAGTCTCTGGTGGAAACTGCAGAAACTGGCGGAGAGAAAAGTCCTGCACGTGACCTCTGAAGGGAAGGGAACTGGGGTGCAACAGCCGGAGAGAAATTCATCAGCAAGATGGCAGCCGACTGGACCACCTTGAGAGGACACCAGAGTATCGGGGCCAGGTAAGTATGTTTTGGGGGTATTTTTTACCTCCCCCCAGCCTAATGATAAAATATTGTTTAGCCTGGACAACTTCTTTAACTAACCACACCTGGGAAATCCTATGCTTTGTCATCTATGATGTTCTAACTGTTAGTACTTATTTCACACCCACCACCTTTGACGGCATTCACTAGATATTGTATTCTACTATTAGTTGTTATTATAGCTAATGATAATAATACCTGTAATGGTAAGGGAGACTTTGATGAAAGTGCTTTTGGTTACAGGATGTATGCGTAAAGGTTTTGGTGGCAGTTGAGTGCGGGCTGTGATGTCATGGGTGATTCTACCTGTGTCTAATATCATGATTTCCACTAGAAGAGTCACCTTCCACTAGCAGCAAGACAAGAGGAAGCAGGCGTGTTTGCAAAACAGTGACTTTAGCAGAGCAACCCATGATGATGCTTCTTCCTGTCTCCGTGACTCTTGTGAATTTCCACCTGCCCCCTACACAAAATAGGAAAGCGTGGAGATCACTGTTGTAGACTCTCGCTTGGTACTGGATGGTCATGCACCTTGTCTCTTCTTTGTTACAGTTCCTGTGAAGTGAAGGAACTCTGGCTGGACACACTTGTGTGGTAAGTGGCATCTATCATGTATGAGAATAAATCCTATAGAGTGTTATATGAAAAATGAATGGGGGAAAATAAGATTTAATATTGCAAAACAATCTATAGCAGCAAAGCTTTATCAAAATGACAGTCTCTACATAGTTAGGTGATTGATTTTATCACAGTGATAATTGTTATATATAACACCTATATATTTTACAGTCCTGCATATAGAATGTTTGCTCTATACAGCAAAGTACTGATATATATGTAAGGTAAACATTCATATCTTTTACGTTCTACGTTCTATGTTTAATATTCATCCACAGCAATGACTGTCTTATAGCTTTCTAGTAAGGGCATGTCAATAAGCTGCTATTACTTGCTTGTGCTGCATGTACAACATGTGCTCATTCTTCACGCTAAGTGCCCTTATGTCCCTTTGGGTCATAATTTAGAGTATTGAGGATTTTGCATGAGACATCTGGTGTTACAGAAGACTGTGTGCAATATCACCCGCTCAATCTTAGTTTTTTGATCTGTTATTTTGATCGTGGTATCGCCATGGGAGTTACCTTGTGGCTTAAGTAATTCACAACAACTCTTTTCACATGCAGCTACTGAAGCGACACCCTTGTAGATAACAACATGTTTTTCAGACCACAGTGCTATACACTTAGTAAGCTGCACTGTACACATTGGGGGTTGTTTATCATCTGCCCCTTTTTTGGCCATACTTTTAACAGGTGCATCTTTTTTTTAGACTATTTTTCCTGAGGCACTTATTTATGATGTCGGCGTACATGTTAGTTCAGATGTGCCTTTTTTGGCCATGTGCACTTTGTCCCTTTTTTGTTCCAAAAGACGCAATTGCTAAACAATTGCGCAATTGCCCCTTTTAATGCTTTCTGATGTGATAGGTCCTCTTACACTTCTCATGGACCGGAGGGCCTTTGCACTTTTTTGTCCCTTTTGAAAAAGTCCCAAGTCATAAACACAGCCTGAAAAGCATCCTCTCCCCATTTCTTGACAAAAAGCAAAAGTGGCATGGGCAGTGTAATTTGGGCAACATGACGAGCTTTCTTCCATGTATGTAACCCAAACTAAATTGACCACGTATTTCAATTTATGCCCATGCATTGACTTATGTCTGCACAACCATCCTTAGTAACCCTAGTTTCCTTTTTATATCATTTTGTTACATTTGTTGAGATAAATAGCTGACAAAAAATAGAATAAAAAATAGAAAGTTGCAAAATTAAACATACCAAAAAATATGACAGAATCGACCTATTGCAGAGGACAATTTCCAGATTTGTTCTTTCTTACCCTTACTCTTGACTGTACTTTTCAGATACTTGTGTCATAAGATGAGCAGCCTTCTATCTAGGCTGTCTATTTTATATTCATCTATGTCCTGACACCCAATGGCTGTGCTGAGAATTGCAGCTTTTCAATGGTTTTGTTAGTATAATATAATATTGTATTGAATTAGTTTTATGAGAAATTGGAGTCCTTTAGGCCCCTTCCCTACATTGAGAAAACAGGGTTTTGTTTTGGGTTTTTTTTTTTCCAGTGATTTACTTCATGGGGTCTTAGCCTAAAGGGTTTTTTCAGGTTGGGGACCATTCTTGATACTGGTGAACTATCCTCAGGATATAGCCACCATATCAGATTGGTGGGGGTCCTACACACAGACCCTGAACTGATCAGCTATTGGTCAGGCTTTCATTTCAGTGGGATCACTTATCCCCAGCACTGCCATTAAATAAATGTCTAAGTGTGTGTGCTGCTCTACCACCTCTCCATACAGAATGAAAACAAAAAAAGTACACACCGAGCAAACTTATAGTGTAGATTAACGTAGAGTTTCAATGGAAGGTATATAAGAGAATGGTAGTATTGACCCAATTGGCCTCTCACCTGGTGTGGTTGTGACACTGCTCACAACCACGTATAAAAGTTTATATACAGGCAGAGGGAGCAGCACGTCTCATGGACACCGATTGGGGACCAACTGGGAAGGGATAGGATTCAAGAGAGGCAACACACAGCGCTCACAGGTGACAGTAGATTTATTGGTTAAAGGAACTGCACAAAATGGGGAACAAAAGTCCCCTGTTCTCCTAATCAGTGGGGGTCTGTGCGTTTGGACCTCCAGTGAGTGCAAGTTATCCCCTATTCTATAACAAAATCCCTCTGGACTAAGGCCACAGGTTATGGAATTTTTTTTTGTTGCACAACTTTTTTGCTGTGTTTTTGAGCCAAAGCCAAGATTGTCTATAAAATATATGGGAAATATATAGGAAGTTCTTATATTTTTCCCTTCTGCTCAATCCATTCCTGGATTTAACTAAAAAAAAATGCACCATCTTGCAGGTTTACACTTGTAGTGCCACTTAACATAAAGGCTACTTTACCATAATAAGGATTGAGCAGTGTTTAGTTTTTATATTTGGTTGTAAGATTTTCCTTCCTCTGCTCTGTCATTTTTATAAAGTGTTACTAGGACTAAACTAAAAGAAGATGCTTTTGTTGGTGTAAGTTGTTATTTGGGGATTGTCTTCTGCAAATGCCCAGAATCCTTTAAATAGACCCAGGGCCATCTCATGTACAGAATGTACAGTCCATAGCGTGATCTTTCTGACAGCTAACCACACAATTTCTGTTTATAGGCAGATAAGAGAAGTTGGTGGCATTGAAGGAACTACTATCCCTTGTGCAGGATTACTGATGAAGGTTCTCACAGGCTGCAATGCTGTAAGTATATGACTTTATGATTTTAACTTGTATACCTTATTCAGACATCAGCGTCATCATCAAATAATTCTTATTCATTTCATTATAGTCTAAAGCTCTTGTTGCCAACAACATGGATACCTTAATAGAACGTCATACAGAGGTGAGTCATTGATGTTTTTAATCTGTTGTGAATGGAGGAAGCGACTATGAATGTTTCCTCTTAAAAAAGAACAAAGTAATGGCAGCTACTAGAGATGAGCGAACACTAAAATGTTCGAGGTTCGAAATTCGATTCGAACATCCGCTCACTGTTCGAGTGTTCGAATGGGTTTCGAACCCCATTATAGTCTATGGGGAACATAAACTCGTTAAGGGGGAAACCCAAATTCGTGTCTGGAGGGTCACCAAGTCCACTATGACACCCCAGGAAATGATACCAACACCCTGGAATGACACTGGGACAGCAGGGGAAGCATGTCTGGGGGCATAAAAGTCACTTTATTTCATGGAAATCCCTGTCAGTTTGCGATTTTCGCAAGCTAACTTTTCCCCATAGAAATGCATTGGCCAGTGCTGATTGGCCAGAGTACGGAACTCGACCAATCAGCGCTGGCTCTGCTGGAGGAGGCGGAGTCTAAGATAGCTCCACACCAGTCTCCATTCAGGTCCGACCTTAGACTCCGCCTCCTCCGGCAGAGCCAGCGCTGATTGGCCGAAGGCTGGCCAATGCATTCCTATGCGAATGCAGACTTAGCAGTGCTGAGTCAGTTTTGCTCAACTACACATCTGATGCACACTCGGCACTGCTACATCAGATGTAGCAATCTGATGTAGCAGAGCCGAGGGTGCACTAGAACCCCTGTGCAAACTCAGTTCACGCTAATAGAATGCATTGGCCAGCGCTGATTGGCCAATGCATTCTATTAGCCCGATGAAGTAGAGCTGAATGTGTGTGCTAAGCACACACATTCAGCACTGCTTCATCACGCCAATACAATGCATTAGCCAGTGCTGATTGGCCAGAGTATGGAATTCGGCCAATCAGCGCTGGCTCTGCTGGAGGAGGCGGAGTCTAAGATCGCTCCACACCAGTCTCCATTCAGGTCCGACCTTAGACTCCGCCTCCTCCGGCAGAGCCAGCGCTGATTGGCCGAAGGCTGGCCAATGCATTCCTATGCGAATGCAGACTTAGCAGTGCTGAGTCAGTTTTGCTCAACTACACATCTGATGCACACTCGGCACTGCTACATCAGATGTAGCAATCTGATGTAGCAGAGCCGAGGGTGCACTAGAACCCCTGTGCAAACTCAGTTCACGCTAATAGAATGCATTGGCCAGCGCTGATTGGCCAATGCATTCTATTAGCCCGATGAAGTAGAGCTGAATGTGTGTGCTAAGCACACACATTCAGCTCTACTTCATCGGGCTAATAGAATGCATTGGCCAGCGCTGATTGGCCAGAGTACGGAACTCGACCAATCAGCGCTGGCTCTGCTGGAGGAGGCGGAGTCTAAGATCGCTCCACACCAGTCTCCATTCAGGTCGGACCTTAGACTCCGCCTCCTCCAGCAGAGCCAGCGCTGATTGGCTGAATTCCGTACTCTGGCCAATCAGCACTGGCTAATGCATTGTATTGGCGTGATGAAGCAGTGCTGAATGTGTGTGCTTAGCACACACATTCAGCTCTACTTCATCGGGCTAATAGAATGCATTGGCCAATCAGCGCTGGCCAATGCATTCTATTAGCGTGAACTGAGTTTGCACAGGGGTTCTAGTGCACCCTCGGCTCTGCTACATCAGATTGCTACATCTGATGTAGCAGTGCCGAGTGTGCATCAGATGTGTAGTTGAGCAAAACTGACTCAGCACTGCTAAGTCTGCATTCGCATAGGAATGCATTGGCCAGCCTTCGGCCAATCAGCGCTGGCTCTGCCGGAGGAGGCGGAGTCTAAGGTCGGACCTGAATGGAGACTGGTGTGGAGCGATCTTAGACTCCGCCTCCTCCAGCAGAGCCAGCGCTGATTGGCCGAATTCCGTACTCTGGCCAATCAGCACTGGCTAATGCATTGTATTGGCGTGATGAAGCAGTGCTGAATGTGTGTGCTTAGCACACACATTCAGCTCTACTTCATCGGGCTAATAGAATGCATTGGCCAATCAGCGCTGGCCAATGCATTCTATTAGCGTGAACTGAGTTTGCACAGGGGTTCTAGTGCACCCTCGGCTCTGCTACATCAGATTGCTACATCTGATGTAGCAGTGCCGAGTGTGCATCAGATGTGTAGTTGAGCAAAACTGACTCAGCACTGCTAAGTCTGAATTCGCATAGGAATGCATTGACCAGCCTTCGGCCAATCAGCGCTGGCTCTGCCGGAGGAGGCGGAGTCTAAGGTCGGACCTGAATGGAGACTGGTGTGGAGCGATCTTAGACTCCGCCTCCTCCAGCAGAGCCAGCGCTGATTGGTCGAGTTCCGTACTCTGGCCAATCAGCGCTGGCCAATGCATTCTATTAGCCCGATGAAGTAGAGCTGAATGTGTGTGCTTAGCACACACATTCAGCTCTACTTCATCAGGCTAATAGAATACATTGGCCAATCAGCGCTGGCCAATGCATTCTATTAGCTTGATGAAGCAGAGTGTGCACAAGGGTTCAAGCGCACCCTCGGCTCTGATGTAGCAGAGCTGAGGGTGCACAAGGGTTCAAGTGCACCCTCGGCTCTCCTACATCAGAGCCGAGGGTGCGCTTGAACCCTTGTGCAGCCTCGGCTCTGCTACATCAGAGCCGAGGGTGCGCTTGAACCCTTGTGCACACTCTGCTTCATCAAGCTAATAGAATGCATTGGCCAGCACTGATTGGCCAGAGTACGGAATTCGGCCAATCAGCGCTGGCCAATGCATCCCTATGGGAAAAAGTTTATCTCACAAAAATCACAATTACACACCCGATAGAGCCCCAAAAAGTTATTTTTAATAACATTCCCCCCTAAATAAAGGTTATCCCTAGCTATCCCTGCCTGTACAGCTATCCCTGTCTCATAGTCACAAAGTTCACATTCTCATATGACCCGGATTTGAAATCCACTATTCGTCTAAAAAGGAGGTCACCTGATTTCGGCAGCCAATGACTTTTTCCAATTTTTTTCAATGCCCCCGGTGTCGTAGTTCCTGTCCCACCTCCCCTGCGCTGTTATTGGTGCAAAAAAGGCGCCAGGGAAGGTGGGAGGGGAATCGAATTTTGGCGCACTTTACCACGTGGTGTTCGATTCGATTCGAACATGGCGAACACCCTGATATCCGATCGAACATGTGTTCGATAGAACACTGTTCGCTCATCTCTAGCAGCTACATCTCCTCTAGTCATTTATTGTGCTGAATTGTACATGAGTGGAAGAAAACAGGGGGCAAGTCATGTTAAACAAGGTGGCACAGTGGGAAATATTCATAGCTGCATGGTGGTAGCACCAGGGGGGAAGATTAACATTACAAAATATGCACAAAGATCCCCCACCGTATCAGTATCTAATACATTACAGTGCATTGTATATCAGTTCTCCACTGGTTTTAGAATCAGTCCTTTACTGTCAATGAATGAAAGCATACTTGCTCACATCTTGTACATGAATGAGATGTTAACATTCATTGACTTCAACAGAATTTGTGACAACTGTTCCTTCTCTTTCACAGGTAGATGCCAAGAAATACCAGTTATTGGCAGACATGATCAGTGAAGAGGGCATCTGCCATGTCATTGGTGAGTAAAATCACAGCTTACAGTATGTGAATGCTGTGCGGGTCATGTCATAGTTCAGCGAATCAGTGGAAATATCTAACTATTTTACTATGACTACTTTAGTGAATTGCAATACATTATAGAGTTCCTTAGCATATATGTACATGTAAAAAAATGGTGATGTTAAACAAGCAGTTGAAAAGTGTCACATCGGTTGACGTATTGTCAGTGAAGTGCCCATGCTGAAAAAAGACAGAACTTTACCAAATTTAAGGAGAATATTTCTTCTATGATTTACCACAAAAATTCATTTAATATGTGTCTTTTCCTTGGACTGCACAGAAAGTAACAAGAAGAGAAAAGCTGTCATCTCCTGGCCCTTTACATTCAGGCGAAGTTCTACACTGTCAGAATCTTCAAGTTCACCAGAGCTAAAGACTACTTTATTTGACCAACCTTTGTCCATTATCTGTGAGGAGGACAACCTTCCTAAACCAATACTTGTAAGTAAGAATTTACAGGTATTTCTTCCAAAAAGCAGTGCCACACTTATTCATGGGCTATGTCTGGCTTAGAGAGATCACGCGATATACAATGTTGCAATGTAATTCTACAAACCCAGAAAATTCTTTCTTTTTGTCCTAATGTTTGGTGCTATTACTGGGTGTAGTATGTATTAGTAACCTGGCATCGCCACAATTCAGCAACTGATACATCGAGAATAGAGCAGGAAGCAGACGGCTTTGCTCTCTAGTGGCCATTAGACTACTGCAGATCATTTCTCATTCACTTGTATGTGAGCTAAACTGCAGTAACCTGGTCTGGCCACCACATAGAGAACACTTCCATCTGCCTCCTGCTACATTGTCTGTGTATGATCTACTGAAATCTGATTAGTGACAATACCTGATGTCAGACCCCGCCAATTTGATATTGATGACCTGTCCTTAGGATTGGTCATCAATATTTTTAGCCTGGAAAACGCCTTTAACTCCCTCGGGTAAATGTACCACAGATTGTGAACCCAGGTTATAGAATTTAATAGCTGACTTGAGCAATTTCTGTAAATCTTGAATTACAAATGTCTTGAAGTGCATTAACAACTACTATTTTATTTCTCCTTAGGACATATTAAGAATCCTGAGAATTCAAGGTCCACAGACAGAGGGAATTTTTCGCAAAGCGGCAAATGAGAGAGCTCGCAAAGAACTCAAAGACGATCTGAACTATGGAAAAAACTTGGACTTGAAAAGCAAACCTGTGCACTTACTGGCTGTTGTATTTAAGGTAAATTGGACAAGTATGCACTTTACCATAATCTACTTTATATAGCCTATATATAATAATGCTGCTTGTGGAAACATAGCAGAGTTGTACTAGGGTTTCTGTTATCTGGTGCAAATAATTCATTTCCTGCCATAGCTCTGCTTCTAAGTAACCTGGCCAAGGCAGAGTTTATTGTGGGCGCTTGTCTTGCACACAGCACCTTGGTCATATGCACTGCATGACCTCTAGTATTCCAAGTAATAAATCAAAGAATACAGGTTTGTTGCTGATAAATCTGTTTGCTTTTCTTTACTCAAATACTACTTTCTAATAATATTTTCTCAATGTCAGGATTTCTTACGAGGCATCCCAAACCAACTACTGTCCTCTGAACTCTACAACAAGTGGATGTGTGCACTGGAGAAGCCAAGTTTGGAAGAAAAAATTGAGGAGATAAAATGGTAGGTACAATTGTAACCTTATTTTATGTCACTATATTTGCTTAGCATATTGTAGCAGCATGTACAGCTGTGGTTCTCAAGGCAGGGTATGTGTACCCCTGAGGGTACATCCAGCTGTCCCTAGGTCTACACTTCACAGAGAGAGCCCCCCATCCCTAATGTTAGTTTATACGGTTCACCATCACCAAACTATTATAATAATATAGTATAACTAGCAGAGGCTCAGCAAAGGTGAATAAGCATTACAGACAGTGTTATTCACCTTTCCTGGGCTCCAGCGCTGCCCCCTGCGCTCTTCCGGCCTCCAGACAGGACATCAGGGACCACTAAGATCTGTGGGTCAAGTGTCATAAAGATGCCACCTTTGAAGGACAGAAGATCATGGGGGTCTTTCTTAACATCCTTGGGCCCATAATCTGCCCCAGTGGTAAGTAAATGAAGCAGTTTACCACTAGCTCCTCAAACAACCCTGAGTCTGGGAGCCATTATATGTGGGGGCCGTTTTGTTATATGTGGGGAGCACTGTGTTTTCTCACTAGGAGGTACTTTGCTTGAACAGGTTGAGAAAAACTGATGCTGAGTGTTATTATATTCAGAATGTTGTCAAGTCATGTGATGTGTGAATAATCATGGATGTGGTTACCAGTAAAATATGCATTATAGATTACTTAGTTATTCCTTGCAATTGCCCGAACAGAGCCACAGTTGCAGATATTGTAATTTGAGACAACCGTAACCTTACAGTGGGTTTGTGCTGTAAAGATCCTTTATTCTTTGCTACTTCAGCAAGCACATTTTGAGGATAAAAGTCTGTCTCAGTCTGAATGGGAGTTTTTGATCAAAAATTTTACATTCTAGTTCCTCTTTCGGAAGGAAGTCTTTAGTTTTGTACTTGAGTTGGAATTTTTAGAATGGTTGAAGTAAATTGCATAAATTCTAACTTCTTTCTCTTTCTCTATTTTATAGTGCTGCAGAGAAACTACCAAAACCAAATTTGATTTTGCTGCAACATTTGATCTGCGTTCTCCATCATATTAGTAACGCTTCCAACATTAACAAGATGGACTCCAGAAACCTAGCCGTCTGCATTGCTCCAACCATGCTTATCGCTCAGTTTGATAAAAACCTCCCTCTTGAAACTCAAAAAGAATTGAATGAAAAGGTAAAAAAAGAGTTTTGTTTTAACAATGAATGTTAAAGTCTATGTCAAAATGACAGGATCACTTATAGATAAAAAATGTAATATTTTATTGAAATACATAAAAACATGATATGACAAAAATAATATTGTAATAAATATGGGAAGGACCAAAAGAAACCAATAATGACCATAATATGGGAGGCTCAATGTTGTACCATGTAAATAGTAAAGCAGGCAAGGTCATAAATGTGAAAAATGTGCAACCACAGCTAATTCACTCAATTCAATAACATATAATAAAAGTTACATAGTAACATATAATAACAATTGTGAAGTGAACCACAGTGACATAGATATGAATAAATGTAAACCCACAATAAGGTGAATGCTTATAAAGACCAAGCACAGAGCACTGATATAAAAATAATAGCGAGCCTACCCAGATTTGGTGCGCCCGACGCGCGTTTCTCCACTTCCTGGCTTGATTTCCTCTACTTACTTCTCTTAGGATATGTTCACGCGGACATTTTTGCAGGCGGATTTTGACGCGGAATCCGCCTCAAAATCCGCCTGCAAAAACGACTCCCATTGACTTAATTGGGAGCCGCACGCTTTTTTTTCCACTAGCTGGTACTGGAAAAAAGAACCATCATGCCCTATCTTGCCATGAATTCAGCCGCGGTGTCAGCAGTTCGGTACACACTCTTGTATAGGCTCATTTATTTGGGCCTAATCAGGAGCGGGATACACTGCATCGGCCTCCCGTCGCGCTAGCTGTGCGGAAGTTTGCATACCGTTACTTTTCTCTCTTGGCCTACCCTCTCTCTCCGTTTCTGTGTTTTGATTCCCTGTAGACTTACATCCATGTGCATTTATTTTCCCAGGTCACAGCTCTGGTTGAGTTCTTTATAGATCACTGCTCTGAATTGTTCGGTGACAACGTATGCCAGCTAATAAGCACTTTGGAAGAGGATTCTCTGGAAAACATTACTAGTCCAGGTGTGTAAAGATGGCGATATTGTACAACCATCTTCTAATATGTGAATAATATTATATTAAACTATAGGCCTTATTGAAGTTTTACCACTTTGAAGGTACTGAGGCAATCTTGTTTAATCTCAATTAATTGCAGAATTTTTAGCAGCAAAGTGGATGAGCTTTTACTAAATGTCAAAGACATGCTATATAGAAATCTGTAGGGTAAATGGACCTGCAAAGCAGATTTTACATCCACAGCAAGTCAGTTTGCGGTGCTGATTTTCATAGTGGATTTCAGCCCTTGCAATTCATGGAGAAAATGTGCATTGAACCTGCAGCAATTTTTGCAGCAAATTCTTTACATTTTGTAAAATTCTAAACTGCCTGTAGATGAAGCTGAAATACAGCAAATGGCATGAAATAAAAACTAGGATATCAATAATATCTGAAAATATACATATACAAGAAGTAAGCAATATACTTTCTCTTTTGCAGAATTATCCTTTCATCACAATGACTCTGCCTATGATAGCAATGACCCAGACCACGAGGGTCATGCCATCACCGGATACCAGTATGGGCAGCGAGGACACAGCATAACTGAAAATCAGGATGGCTCAATACCCTATGATATGCCTCTCTCAGATTTGCCAATAGCCCACTTTAGGAACAAAATCTGTAGTATGGACAGAAGATGTTCGGAGCCTTTCATTTTCCCTTCACAGAATGATATGCCAATGTCAGAAACAAAGCTAACCAGAAGTCATGATGATGTTGCCATCCGGAAACAAAGTCTACATTCTCATGATGAAAAGCTGCCCACTATTCCTCCTGAGAAATACTCTGATCGAGCTATGTATAAGAGGAATATGCCAAAAGGTCTGAGAATTAATACCAACTATGACCCAAATATCACTAATGACCTTTTAGTCAATGCATCCTCAAGCTGTTCTCTTGACAGCTCTTTTTCAGACTCCTCTGTTTTTACTAGTTCTCCACTTGTATCCCCCTCAAGTCCAAAGAAAAATGATTTGTCAAGGCACAAGTCTTTATCTACTAAGTGCAATGTCATCAATGTTGGTCGAGAAATGAAAAAACACTCAAATTCTTTTTCTTATGTAAACCACAAAAAATTGGTAACCAAGACACAAAGCTGGGGCCCTGATAGAGACAATGCTGGTGGATTACAAAAAAATGCATTCAGCCGGAGTTTTCGATATAGGAGCAAAGGTGAGTGTGATGGTTCTTGGGACACAACTGTCCAACAGCCACATGCTATAAGAAAAAGGCAATCTGCTCGGAAATTATCTGTAGATGAAGTATTCAGGATGGTAGACCAAAGAAATCCTGGAAAGCCTCCCTCGTATGAAGAAGCTGTCTACAAAAATGTAACCTCTTATAGTCATAGCATGACTGTGCAAACCATGAGAGACAGTGTTTCAAACAATGACTGCCTTACACCTTCCATTTCTAATGGACCTTCAGCAGATTCCACACAGAATGCTTCTCATGAGGACAATAGATCAAGCTCTGTTATTGATGTAAAAATGGACTGTGCTTCTGAACGAATCCAGACCGACTGCCAGCCTGAAAAGATGAACTCAGTCCTTGTCAGGACCAAGTCAGAATCGTGTCACAGGAGCAAGCACGAATGTATAAGTCGAAGGTGCAGTCAGCCAATCTTTGAGATATATGATCAGATACAGTATGCAAAGGAGTCTTATGTTTAAACAATTACATTGCTATGTTGTAAATACTGTAAAATAGTACATACTGTAAAAGGGTATTTCACGTGGTGTTGCTTTGTGATTTTGTGTGTAGTCTTTAATATATTTAGAAATTGGCACCAGAGATTTGTTGCATAGAATATTACTTTATTATTATGCAACATTGTGTAAAAAAATCTTTGTCAAGAGGATATTTCCATAGAACAGTTAACACCAAGGGTGTAACTTGAGGGGGTGCAGAGGATGCAGATGCACCCAGGGCCAGGAGCCTTAGGGGGCTCATAAGGGGTCTCCTCCCTTTATTAGATCAGCAATATAAATGATACATCATTGTTGGAAGGCATTTACCACAAGAGCCTCAATATATGCCTCTGTTTGTCACTTTATTCAATGTTCTCAAGCTAAGTGTCGTGATGATATTTATGTCTTTATGTATCCATGTTTAACCTGATCACTATCCCACATTAGATTTTAATGTGAAACTTTAGATAGAAGTCAACCTATGGTTTGATATATTGACACTACATTAAAGCACTTTCGTTCAATTCTATGAATTTTGTTTCTTATTGTAATTTTAAGCAGATTTATTAAAAGAAGATTTTTAAAGCAACTCTTCAGTTCTTTTGCTTGAAGTTGATTAGATACAGGGTACATAGTAAAATATTCAATGCATTGCTAGAACACTTTATTCATTGTAATATGATGGTGGGGACAAGGAGTCTAGCAAATTTTCTATTTTTTGGTGAGGATTTTGGTGCTGAAAATCCACATGGAAAAAATTCCTTCGCATAGAGTTCTATGGGTTCCACTAGCTTTTTTTTTCCGCTAGAGGATTTTCTCCGCTAGTGGAAAAAAAAGCTTCCTTCAGGCGGATTCCGCCTGCATAAACCAACGCAGTCAATGGGAGGCAGAAAATCCACGCGGAGTTGGCAAAAACCACGTGGAAAAACAGCTAGCTGTTTTTTCATGGTCCATACACTGTGCTGGAGGAAAAAAACATTTCTTAATTCCTGAAGCAAATTTTGTCCTTGTCAAAATCCTCACTAAAAAACTCTGTGTGAATGGACCCAAACAGTTACACTTGTCATTTGCCATCATTATATTTAGCACATACCTCAAGTTATAAACACATTTTTATAACATTTCATGAATGGTACAGGTGAAAGCAAGACACATTGTAATATATCTTATTAAAGAGATATGTTTTCTTCTCCACATTTCAGTCAGAATTGCTTTCCACATATTAAAAGGGAGGCAAGAAGATGCTGCTACAAAAGATATAAAAGACACTGAAATAATTGCTGCTCCTGCACTCAGCTACTCTCTGCTATGTTGAAGATAAGAGACTTCCAAGTATCAGAATGAGGCAATAAATCAATTAGCTAGCTGACTGCAACATCCCAAACTATCTATCTCCATAGATGTCTATGCATGAGGCTGAATATATTAAGTAAACAAGCAGTAAGATTGAAGATAAGGAGCAGGGAAATAGCTTAATAAGTGGAGAAGTAAACAGATATTGTTAAAGATTCTTATATTGATATGCATTAATGGCAGTTGAAACTTCTGAGTCTCTGGAGCAGATGCCAATTCAGCCATATTTCTTACTCAGATATAATGAAATACTATCAGGGTTCCCTTGGACAATACATTTTTACATTACTATTTTGGGGAGGATCGCCAACATTGTGAGCTTGTAGCAGGCGATTATCCCAGCTTGTCGCACAGGAAAACAAATTTATATGGAATTTTCTACACGTTTAAGCCAGTTGCACACAACTGTATGCTAACCGGCTGCCGTGAATGAACGGCTTGGGTGGCGCACAGGAGACATGCGGATGTCTTCCCTTCATTCAATGAATAACAGCCGCAGAAGCAGTGCTGCAAAATCCGACAGGAATAGTACCTGTTCCATACTTTGTGGCCCGGATTGTCGGCTTGCACACATGACCCTGTCACTCACAGCCATGTGTATGGGCCTATAGAAATGAAAAGAAAAACCTGCATAACACACTGACCAGTCATATGGTCGTCTGCAAGGGGGCTAATACAATATTTTTTTCTTGAACCAGTTTTGTATTAGACTTATTAAAAAAATTTGTAACTTTAAATCATTTTTCTTTTAGCACTTCTCTAACTGAGCATTACTAAAGGAAATCCACATTCAGTATCTATGGTGAACATGGCTTCTGTGGATTTTGAAGATTATTAATGATTTAGTGACAGGGTTGAGGTTGAGGACTTATGAGCTTTTACTTCTGTGTTGATGTGTTGCTTTGGTATTGATCACAACACAAGATGTAGTTCCAACACAGCAACTAATTGGAAGCTGTGTTGAGAATAACTGAAGGCACCAATAAGTTTTACTTAACATTATGGGCACTTTGTACTACATATTGGTAGAAGTCACAGGGAAATGTATACTCTTCTTATGCATAACCATACCATTGAACCAGGGGCGTAACTTGAGGGGATGCAGAGGGTGCAGTCGCATCGGGTCCCATAAGCACTGGCATCAGTATTGAGGTTACAGCTTCCATCTAGCCCATAAACCAAGGAGACCCACAGAATACCCTAACCACACTAAGGTTGATTAAACTCCTTAACTTTCATAACCATCACTATCAAGAATTCGTTGTAGGAGGCCAACGGACAAAAGATTGCACCTGGGCCCACAAGACTTTAGTTCCGCCACTGCATTGAACTCTCAACTATACTACTTATTGGATTATTCCAACAGGCAAGGACTGATATTTTACACATCTGTCCAGTCCGGCCTCTGCTTCTTCCTCCGGGGGGCGCTGCACCGTTCTTCAGCATCTGCAGCAAATTTGTGCAGCACTAGAACAGTTTAATAAAAAGAATTACAGTTATACTCACCTCTACTAGGCGTCCAGCCGTCTGCTGACATCAGTAGATCTACTGAGCTCGATAAAGGCCCCAGTGGCCGAAACGTTGCTCGACACTCTGTATTGCCACGTGTACCACAATGCCTTTTACTATTGAATAAACGCAACATATTTACCCGATCTATTGGGATCCTTTTATTTACTATATGTACTGGGGTGGGACCCTATCCTATAGATCCTTGTAGGTGCCGGTCACACCTTTACACTATAGCCCAGTAAGTAACACCATTTTTTATGTTCCCTGACCTCCTCTGGGCCTCTGATTATTATACTCTGGTCTGATTGCCGGCTGGTAAAAGGCTGAAAAAGTCAAATAGGCCATTTTGAATGATAAAAATCAAATGTGCATGGCCAGCTTAAAGGGGTCTTCCCATGAACATAACTATATTTTAAATTTAAAGTAAAAAGTTGAACATTTTTGCAAATATAATAAATTTTGTCAGAAACTTGGTGGTTAGCACTGCAGCCTTGCAGTGCTGGTGTCCTGCGTTTGAATCCCACCAGGAACAACATCTGCAAGGAGGTTGTATGTTCTCCCTGTCTTTGTGTGGTTTTCCTCCCATTCTAAAAAGACATACTGATAGGGGAAAAAATGTACACTGTGATCCCTATATGGGGCTCACAATCTACATACCCCCCCCCCCAAAAAAAAAACAAACAAAAAAAAACAACAACAACTTAGCAATCATTTCTTTAATGTGACCGAGTTATCATGCAGCGACAGTGCATGCATGAGAAGATAACGCGGTCACAATGAAGACCGGCTTTCAGAGTATAGAAGCTCCCTGCAACCATAGTCGTATCCATTGGCCACCAATTATGACAACAGACTTTGACCAGTAAGATCTTGAAAATTGCAAAATTTTTCATTTGTTTTTGCAAAAATATTTAAAGTTTAAGGTTATGTTTGTGGGAATTCCTTTTTCAGCCCTATTCAAATAATTGGGACAGTTGCAGAAATATCTGCAACAAATTTGTTTCATATGAATATATCCTAAAACTACAAACCATTGCATAAGAAATATATTGCCCTGATTTAAACCCAAAACAGCTAATTTATAAAAAAAATTATATATTTATGTAATGTATTTTGACTATTTGGAAAGTTAATAGCAGTAAACTAAATGACATGAACAGAATGTTCTGTCTGTAAGAGGAAGGAAAACCACATTGATGACAAAATGCGGCTAATACTGTAGAGCTTAGAGCGTAGCTGCAGTTATGAACAACTCTTAAAAGATGAATAGTGCATGTGAATATAATAATGTTTGTAACATATCTTATTAAGGAAATCTGTTTCCTTCACCACTTATTATGCTGCTTTCCGTTTTCTTATCTTCCATATGATTATTATTTGTATAAGAGTCTGTCTTGATATCCAGCCTTACACACAGAACTGTATGGAGAAGAGATGGGAGAAGTAGGAGGCTGCTGAAGGCTGATTAATTGATTTATTGTCTCATTCTCTGCATTGGTAGCCTCTTAGGGTAAGTTCACATGGTGTTTTTTGGACCGGAACATGAGGCGGAGGCCAAAACACAGGTAACTGTGACTGGATGCCGGTGCACCACAGCGGCATCCAGTCGCGCACTCCGCTCCGGATTAGGCCCAAATTAATGGGCCTAGTCGGGAGGGAGTGTCTTCAGGCCGATGTTGCGAGGCGAATCCGACTGAAAGAATGAGCATCTCCCAATAATGACTGGCTCCCAATAATTTCAATGGGAACTGTCTTTTTGGTCAGGATTTTGAGGCGGACACAGCCTAAAAATCCTGACCAAAAAACACTGTGTGAACTTACCCTTAGGCTGAGTTCAGATGGAGTTTTTTGATCAGGATTTTTAGGCAGAATGTGGCTCAAAATCCTGACCAAGAAAAACGGCTCCCATTGAAATCAATAGGAGACAGTCATTCTTTTTACCGCGAGCCGTTTGTTCCAGCTCCCAGAAAAAAGAAGCGACATGCTCATTCTTCAGGCGTATGCTGCAGCCAGTTTAGCCGCGGACGTCCACCTGAAGACACTTCCTCCCAACTAGGCCCATTCATTTGGGCCTAATTTGGAGCGGAGTGCCGCGACTGGATGCCGGTGCACTGCAGCAGCATCTAGTCACAGCTACCAGTTTTTTGGTCCAGAATCTGAGGCGGCCTCCGTCTCAAATTTCTGGACCAAAAAACTCTGTCTGAACTCAGCCTTATATACACAATAGCAAAGTTAGAAATTAGCAGAGTGTAGCAGCAGCAATTATTTGAGTGTCTTTTCCAGGAGCTTCACCCTACCTCTCCCCTTTCATAGGCTAATATGCAGACAGTAAATCTGCCTCAAAAGTGGAATAGAAAACATATTTCTTTACCAAGATATATTGCAAAGTTATTTATAACTGGAGGTATGCTTTAAAGTTTTCCTTTATTTAAAAGTAAATGTTTTTAATATGTATTCATATCTTGTTGTCATGTCTTGTTTTACTTTATTACGAGATATAAGTGAAAGTATTGGTATTTGTTCCATGAAGCAGAAAAGCTGACGTATTGTTTTGGGGGTTTTTTTGAGTCAAAGCCAAGATTGGATTTAGCAGAAGAGAGCAGTATAAGTGCCTTCTTTATATTTATCATTCCTTTTGAAGCCATTCTTAACTTTGATGCAAAAAGCTTTTGCAGCAACTCCCTGGAGGACACCGGAGGATGGGAGTAGTAGTTAGTCAGCAGTGGCCAGCTAACAACCATCTGCTTTAGCCCACCTTCTGAGTTTGTGCAGTGCTGAGGAGGTCTGCAGGGCACCTGATGGTGATGGCAGTAGTTCTTCCAGGATGTTTCCAGTTGGGGGCAGTATTTACAATCATTAGCAACTATCCAGGTGATAGTGTTCGGATGGTAAGTGCAGGAATTGACTCAGGAGCTCATGGTTGCAATTGAACGACAAATAGAACTTTACTGAAGATGCAACAGCAAACCAAACAGCTTCCAGACATAAGTAGCAGCACAATGGTAGTTACATTGTAGGATGGGGATAAGCCAGGTTACGGTTCTCAGCCAGGCATGCCCAGTCTATATCACTAGTGTCTGACAACTCCAACTTCTCCTTTAAGATCATTCTCTAAACAGCTGTACTCAAGACAGTCCTGCTTGTCCTTTGGAAAGTTGGGTCAATAGTCATAATTCTCAAAGGAATTATGCTCATAGCTGTATCCAGAAGACATATAATACTCTTCCTGAATACAGCAACTAACATTTGGTTGTGCAGCATTCTCTGAGTCTTGAGAAGCTGTGGGGAGACTGGACTACTCTTACCATGCTAACTGCTCCAAATATGAGCCATCTTCTGACATGTTCACCATTTTGTGAAAAGTGGGTGGAGTGTATCAGGGATCAAAGTTGGCCAGGGCATGGATGTCTCAACAAAACAAATTTATACCGTATTTTTCGGACTATAAGACGCACTTTTTTTCCTCCAAATATAGGAGGAAAATGGGGGTGCGTCTTATAGTCCGAATGCAGCGTCTGTGCGTCTGTGTCCCATCCCTGTCCCGTCTGAGTGAAGCAACAGGAGGTTCGGTAATAGCAGAGAAAGGCTACAGAGAAAGGGTAGAGAACTTGCGCAGGCAAGTTGGAAGAAAGCCTGTGGTGTCTGTACTTGTTCATGATGCCCCTACACTCCAGCCCCTTCCTAACATCTGCCGTTTCAATACGGTAGATGTTGGGTCTTAAAGATAGCGGCCTCTCCTGCAGCGCGGTTGCCATAGCTACCGGGTCTCCGTTATACAGGAGACCCAATAGCTATGGCACTCGCTCTGCAAGATCGGCCACAAGTCTGAAGAGCTAATGCCGGTAATCAGGCATTATTACTACCAGGGTTAACCCCCCCCCCCTTTCCCCTAGAAAGTTAAGAAACCGCCCCTGGTACCTGTACTGTTGCAGGCCAGCTCCCGCAGGGCGAGATTGCAGGAGCCGACCTGTTCCTGTGCCACGCGGGAGCCTTGGCTTGTCATAGGGTTATTAGTATTGAGGCTGGTCTATGTCCAGTATATACCTTAGAGCATCACCCATAGACTGCAATACAGTTGTACTGCAGTCTATGGGACTTGCAATCAAATGATTGCAAGTTCAAACCACCTAGGAGGGGGCAAATAAAATATAAAGAAAAAAAAAATATATATATATATATATATATATATATATATATATATATATATATATATGTTCAAATCACCCCCATATCCCTAGAATACATATAAAACAAAAACATTACTGTGAAACACATACACATTAGGTATCCCTGTGTAACCCCTGTTCTATTTACATTGGTGAAATATTGTATTATTATGTTAATAAATATTTTACACATTTTTTGCTTCAAATTTTTTTTCCCTATTTTACTCCTCTAAAACCTTAGTGCGTCTTATGGTCCAGTGCGTCTTATAGTCCGACTTCCTATGGTGCCCCAGGATTATTAAGAGACCAGAGCCTCTTAATAAATCTACCACACAATAATAGGACTTGCATTTGATCCTAATACATACCAGCTCCATAAAGCCTGCAATATATATATATATATATATATATATATATACACACATATACACATTTGCATTTATTAGACCCCTAGAGCGCTTGAACCCCAAGGGATCTGATCACTAATGCAATGTATTACAATACTAATGCATTGCATTGCATAAAACCTGCAAGAGGCTACATAGAGTAGACTGCAATAGAGCATAATGAAAGACAGGCCTGAGAGCCTTCACAAGGCTCCCAGCTGTCATGACAATGGGATGCCGATCCAGGAGCTTGCTCCGGGTGCTGGTGATCGGTGGCAAAATGGCGGAGCCCACGCGCCATCAGAAATATGGTGCCTTGGTCAGCTTTGACCAAGGCGCCAGAGGGGTTAGTGCAGGCACCGATTGCAGGCATGTATAAAACAGCAGATACCCGCGACTATGGCGGCCGCCCAGCTCCTGAGTGGCCACCATCTTTAAACACCTGGCATCTGCCGTACGGCAGATGTTGGGAAAGGGTTAATTTGATTGCAAATACTTGTTTTTTTAAATGCCAAGCTTAATAGTCTCAGAGAGTTAGGCTGCATTCACAAAAATAGACATTAAAAAGATATTAAACAGTCAGTTTTTAACATCCATTTTCCATTGGTCTGTCAGTTATTTTTCATCAGTTTTCTGTCAGTTTGTCCATTTTTAATGTCCATTTTGTATCAGTGCGTTATTCATTTTTAATTGAGAGTTGATATGATATGCATATGATAGTGGTGCATGATAGACACCATGACAGTACTTATGGGTTAAATGAACAGTAGGGCCCAATCTCAGAAATATTCTTCATAATGAATGTTGAGAGGTTCGTCCATCTCTAGTGTATATTATGAGAAGTGGAAGAAAATGGCAGCACTCCAACAATTAGAAAAAGTGGGAGTTTATTCCAAGCAGAGCGACGTTTCGGTTCTTGTCATAACCTTTTTCAAAGAAAAAGTGTTTATTATGTCTATTTTAAGGGTTAATCTGTATTTGTAGGGAACCATTAGCTTTCCTGGCATAGTTTAGTATATATATATTTGTATATACTACAGAAAAGAACTATTTTAGAACATGTTTCTCAAAGCTCTACATTGAGACATTTCTCTGTGTCACATATTCCGGTAGTCACATTGCACGCACATTACTGCTAATGGCTTTCAGTTGTACTAGTGAGGGTGCAGTAATAAGTGGTGAATTGTGGGCAGTTACTACAGCTCAACCACATACGAGCACTAGTAGCCTTATTACTCCCAAACATTTCTAAGTAATTGATATTTGGATATTACCATTCCCCTTATTAAACGGCAGTCCATACACACCCTGACACAAGCAGCATTGACCTGGTCCTTGGGTCTGTGATCTTAAAGGGATTCTACCACTAAAACACTTTTTTTTCTAGTTACCACGTCGGAATAGCCTTTAAAAAGGCTATTCGTCTCTTACCTGTGGAAGTGCTCTCCGCCGCGCCGTTCGTTCAAAATACCGGTTTGTACCGGTATGCTAATGAGTTCTCTCGCAGCGATGGGGGCGTCCCCATCACAGGAGCAGCGATGGGGGCGTCCCCATTGCAGCTCGAAAACTCACCGCAGCGCCGCCTCTCTGGTCTTCGGTGTCCTCCCCTTGCCTCTTCAGCGTACTGTCGGACGCCTGCGCAGTACGCTCTGTTCGACGAAGATTGCCGAACGTACTGCGCATGCGCGAAAGTGCGGTCCCAGCCATAGTGCGGGCACCGCACTTTCGCACATGCGCAGTACGTTCGGCAATCTTCGCCGAACAGAGAGCATACTGCGCAGGCGTCCGACAGACGCTGAAGAGGCAAGGGGAGGACACCGAAGACCAGAGAGGCGGCGCTGCGGTGAGTTTTCGAGCTGCAATGGGGACGCCCCCATCGCTGCTCCTGCGATGGGGACGCCCCCATCGCTGCGAGAGAACTCATTAGCATAAAGGTACAAACCGGTATTTTGAACGAACGGCACGGCAGAGAGCACTTCCACAGGTAAGAGACGAATAGCCTTTTTAAAGGCTATTCCAACGTGGTAACTAGAAAAAAAAGTGTTTTAGTGGTAGAATCCCTTTAAGCCTAAATGTATTAGAACAAAATTCAAAATGTTGCAAAATAAAAAAAGGTCTATAAACACTAGGTGGCAGTGTCATGCAATGCATATATACTGTGTATCAGTACAGTCGGCCCCTACCTCTGCATAGTGTAAGAGGCTCTATTATTTTAAAACGGGACGGGGGTTTAAAATAAGATTAGCGGTGCCTGAATAGCCTTTTTAAAGGTTATTCACGAATATGTGGGGCTCATACAGCAAAATTTTGCTGAGCCCCTTTAATCTTGCTTAATGCACTCATGGATTGAACTGAATAGAACTAAACAATCCATTTAAAGTGTAAGTAAACTTTTATAAATTTTTTCATAAATCAATATGAGAAGGGAATAAACCTTGCAACATACTTCACAAGTGCCTTTATTTTAAGTACAGTACACGTCGTGCATGCTTCTAGTATTCCTCCTGCAAGGGATGATTTCGCTAAGGATGGAGGTACACCCCTCCTTTTATAGAGATGTATATTAGCCATCCAATTTACGGTGGAGGGGAAGAGACTGGAAGTCACCTCATGGCAACAAGTTACAGCCACCAGAGAGTGAGGACATATTAGGGAGTCCCATTGCTGAATGTTACTGCTGCAGTCCTGAGACTGGGAAGATCATGATGTCAGCCTACACAGAAGAAAGTTGGGGAAAGTGACAGTTTGAAGGAGAATTAAAGTATCCTAGAACCTCAAATGTTGGAGCCTGCATCCCAGAGATAGACAGGGTTCCACTGGGACTTAGCCATTCAGCCTATGTAATGTGAGAGGCAATGCTATACAGAAGATGGAGATATCAAGTGCTAAACTAACATCTTTATACTAGGCATTCCCTGCTGTGAAACCATTACCTGGCTCATTTTGCAACCTATAGTGGGACTCCCATTGCATTATCATCTGCAATCATCTGCAAGCTACCTCTGTTGCTGTTGCTTACCTCAGTAAAGTTTTATCTTATGTGCAGCTGCGACTGCAGCTTCTTTTCCTGCATTTACCATCATGAGCCTTTCCAACTACTATCACCTGGCACAGTGAAGTTGAGGGCTACCAACAGCTGAAAGTTCCCTGGAGAAAAGACCTTGCAGGCCCCCTCAACACTGTCCCAACCAAAGGCGATATTGTCATTACAGTTTGATAGGGGTACATTCACATCCTGTTTAAAAAGGATCTTTCACATTCTCTGGCATCTATGGTTTTATATACCGCTGGAAAGCTGAAAATGTTCTGACTTCAGTGCGCTGTCAGCTTTGACGGTATGCACCTGTCTGCCAGAGATATCGTTGCTGTTAGTTTCATCACAGATATCCCTTCACCATTGTTAGGATCGGGTTCCGCAGGCTTCCTGTCCAGCACATAGCGCCACCTGCAGGCCAATCCAACCCTCTCCCTCGGCGTCATGCAGTGAGGTGTCTGGAATCTAGAAGTCCAGCTTTTGGCCAACTGAGCATGCCTTTTTGAGCCACTCAGAGGCTAAGTCCCATGTTGCCCATACTGAGCATGATCGGTAAGGGCATGGACACGCCCTGTTGGGCGGGGACTAGCCTTTATATAGTGTGAGCCGACGCCCGGTGCTCACACTTTGACTACAAATACTTGAGACAGGAGGTCAGGGCTAGGTTCCTGTTAATGACAGGTTGTCAGTTCTAGGGATCTAGTTAGTATTCCTTGGCTCTGCCAGTGGGAATCTGTAGGGTCTATTGTACTGTCCATTTGTATTGTGGCTCCAAGCCGTTGTGGAGTCCTTTGTGTTGCTGACATGGGTGACGTTTAACCCCTGGCAGCCTTTCCTGTGAAGCAGGTGCTTGAGTCTAGCTCTCTGCTGGAGGTTCGCAGATCTCTATTGCTAGGCCTCAATTGGCTTCATCCCGCAGGTATACGCAGGTCTACTTTCCCTGTGAAGTTAACTGGTGAGAGCTTGTTTGCCAGTTCACACCAGAACTGCACAAACATCACTGCCAGTGCAGTTAACTGGTAGTGCGCATTCAGGCAGACGGCTGCCCACCTGGGCCTGTGGACCTCACTGCAGGGTTCTGTAGTCTAGCGGTTCCGTCTTGGTTAAAAATTATTTTTCATATATATAGACAGAACCGTAACAACCATCAGAGGGATTGGCCTTAATATTCAGCATCATTGCTGGGCCATAAGGAATGGCCCTTCTGATAGTACATTGTTATAGAAGAGTACTGTCTGGGGACTGTTCTTTACTAGAGATGAGCGAACACTAAAATGTTCGAGGTTCGAAATTCGATTCGAACAGCCGCTCAATGTTCGTGTGTTCGAACGGGTTTCGAACCCCATTATAGTCTATGGGGAACAGATACTCGTTAAGGGGGAAACCCAAATCCGTGTCTGGAGGGTCACCAAGTCCACTATGACACCCCAGGAAATGATGCCAACACCTCTGGAATGACACTGGGACAGCAGGGGAAGCATGTCTGGGGGCATCTAACACACCAAAGACCCTCTATTACCCCAACATCACAGCCTAACAACTACACACTTTACACACTCAATACCACCTCTCTGACAGTAGGAAAACACCTTGAAACATGTGTATTTGGCACTTGCAGTGAGGAGAGCTTGTCACCAGCAGTGAATTTGGCCCTTGTAGTAAGTTGAGGTTGGCACCAACATTTGTTTTGAAAATCAGGGTGGATTGAGCCTCTAACCAGCAGAGTTTGGGCAAATTCATGGTGGAGGGAGCCTCTAAACACCCCAGTTTGGGCAAATTCATGGTGGAGGGAGCCTCTAAAAACCCCAGTTTGGACCAATTCATGGTGGAGGGAGCCTCTAACCAGCCCAGTTTGGGCAAATTCATGGTGGAGGGAGCCTCTAAAAAACCCAGTTTGGACCAATTCATGGTGGAGGGAGCCTCTAACCAGCCCAGTTTGGGCAAATTCATGGTGGAGGGAGCCTCTAACCAGCCCAGTTTGGACCAATTAATGGTGGAGGGAGCCTCTAACCAGCCCAGTTTGGACCAATTAATGGTGGAGGGAGCCTCTAACCAGCCCAGTTTGAACCAATTCATGGTGGAGGGAGCCTCTAAACAGCCCAGTTTGGGCAAATTCATGGTGGAGGGAGCCTCTAAAAAACCCAGTTTGGACCAATTCATGGTGGAGGGAGCCTCTAACCAGCCCAGTTTGGACCAATTAATGGTGGAGGGAGCCTCTAACCAGCCCAGTTTGGACCAATTCATGGTGGAGGGAGCCTCTAAACAGCCAAGTTTTGGGAAATTCATGGTGGAGAGAGCCTCTAACCAGCCCAGTTTGGACCAATTCATGGTGGAGGGAGCCTCTAAACAGCCAAGTTTTGGGAAATTCATGGTGGAGGGAGCCTCTAACCAGCCCAGTTTGGACCAATTCATGGTGGAGGGAGCCTCTAAAAAACCCAGTTTGGACCAATTCATGGTGGAGGGAGCCTCTAAACAGCCCAGTTTGGGCAAATTCATGGTGGAGGGAGCCTCTAACCAGCCCAGTTTGGACCAATTAATGGTGGAGGGAGCCTCTAAACAGCCCAGTTTGGGCAAATTCATGGTGGAGGGAGCCTCTAACCAGCCCAGTTTGGACCAATTCATGGTGGAGGGAGCCTCTAACCAGCCCAGTTTGGGCAAATTCATGGTGGAGGGAGCCTCTAAAAAACCCAGTTTGGACCAATTCATGGTGGAGGGAGCCTCTAACCAGCCCAGTTTGGGCAAATTCATGGTGGAGGGAGCCTCTAACCAGCCCAGTTTGGACCAATTAATGGTGGAGGGAGCCTCTAACCAGCCCAGTTTGGACCAATTCATGGTGGAGGGAGCCTCTAACCAGCCCAGTTTGGACCAATTAATGGTGGAGGGAGCCTCTAAACAGCCAAGTTTTGGGAAATTCATGGTGGAGGGAGCCTCTAACCAGCCCAGTTTGGACCAATTCATGGTGGAGGGAGCCTCTAAACAGCCCAGTTTGGGCAAATTCATGGTGGAGGGAGCCTCTAAAAAACCCAGTTTGGACCAATTCATGGTGGAGGGAGCCTCTAATTAGCCCAGTTTGGACCAATTAATTGTGGAGGGAGCCTCTAACCAGCCCAGTTTGGACCAATTAATGGTGGAGGGAGCCTCTAAACAGCCCAGTTTGGGCAAATTCATGGTGGAGGGAGCCTCTAACCAGCCCAGTTTGGACCAATTAATGGTGGAGGGAGCCTCTAACCAGCCCAGTTTGGACCAATTAATGGTGGAGGGAGCCTCTAACCACCCCAGTTTGGACCAATTCATGGTGGAGGGAGCCTCTAACCAGCCCAGTTTGGACCAATTCATGGTGGAGGGAGCCTCTAAAAAACCCAGTTTGGACCAATTCATGGTGGAGGGAGCCTCTAAACAGCCCAGATTGGGCAAATTCATGGTGGAGGGAGCCTCTAAAAAACCCAGTTTGGACCAATTCATGGTGGAGGGAGCCTCTAACCAGCCCAGTTTGGACCAATTAATGGTGGAGGGAGCCTCTAAACAGCCAAGTTTGGACCAATTCATGGTGGAGGGAGCCTCTAAAAACCCCAGTTTGGACCAATTCATGGTGGAGGGAGCCTCTAACCAGCCCAGTTTGGACCAATTAATGGTGGAGGGAGCCTCTAACCAGCCCAGTTTGGACCAATTAATGGTGGAGGGAGCCTCTAACCACCCCAGTTTGGACCAATTCATGGTGGAGGGAGCCTCTAAACAGCCAAGTTTGGACCAATTCATGGTGAAGGGAGCCTCTAAAAACCCGTTTGGACCAATTCATGGTGGAGGGAGCCTCTAACCAGCCCAGTTTGGGCAAATTCATGGTGGAGGGAGCCTCTAAACAGCCCAGTTTGGGCAAATTCATGGTGGAGGGAGCCTCTAACCAGCCCAGTTTGGACCAATTAATGGTGGAGGGAGCCTCTAACCAGCCCAGTTTGGACCAATTAATGGTGGAGGGAGCCTCTAACCACCCCAGTTTGGACCAATTCATGGTGGAGGGAGCCTCTAAACAGCCAAGTTTTGGGAAATTCATGGTGGAGGGAGCCTCTAACCAGCCCAGTTTGGACCAATTCATGGTGGAGGGAGCCTCTAAACAGCCAAGTTTTGGGAAATTCATGGTGGAGGGAGCTTCTAACCAGCCCAGTTTGGACCAATTCATGGTGGAGGGAGCCTCTAAAAAACCCAGTTTGGACCAATTCATGGTGGAGGGAGCCTCTAAACAGCCCAGTTTGGGCAAATTCATGGTGGAGGGAGCCTCTAACCAGCCCAGTTTGGACCAATTAATGGTGGAGGGAGCCTCTAAACAGCCCAGTTTGGGCAAATTCATGGTGGAGGGAGCCTCTAACCAGCCCAGTTTGGACCAATTCATGGTGGAGGGAGCCTCTAACCAGCCCAGTTTGGGCAAATTCATGGTGGAGGGAGCCTCTAAAAAACCCAGTTTGGACCAATTCATGGTGGAGGGAGCCTCTAACCAGCCCAGTTTGGGCAAATTCATGGTGGAGGGAGCCTCTAACCAGCCCAGTTTGGACCAATTAATGGTGGAGGGAGCCTCTAACCAGCCCAGTTTGGACCAATTCATGGTGGAGGGAGCCTCTAACCAGCCCAGTTTGGACCAATTAATGGTGGAGGGAGCCTCTAAACAGCCAAGTTTTGGGAAATTCATGGTGGAGGGAGCCTCTAACCAGCCCAGTTTGGACCAATTCATGGTGGAGGGAGCCTCTAAACAGCCCAGTTTGGGCAAATTCATGGTGGAGGGAGCCTCTAAAAAACCCAGTTTGGACCAATTCATGGTGGAGGGAGCCTCTAAACAGCCCAGTTTGGGCAAATTCATGGTGGAAGGAGCCTCTAACCAGCAGAGTTGTGGGAAAGCAGGGTGGAGGGAGCCTCTAACCAGCAGAGTTGGTGGAAATCAGGGTGGAGGGAGCCTCTAACCAGCAGAGTTGGGGGAAATCATGTTGGAGGGAGCCTAGTATTAGCAGAATTGTGCAACGCTTATGGTGGATGAGTATGAGGATGCGGAGGAATTGGAGAGGTTGAGTACAGACATGGAGTTTCATGTTGGGGTGCTTTACACAGGTGGGCACAAAAATGAAGGCTCTATCCAGTGGTGGTTCATTTTTATCAAAGTGAGCCGGTCGGCACTCTCAGCTGACAGACGGGTGCGCTTGTCAGTGATGATGCCACCGGCTGCACTGAACACCCTCTCAGATAGGACGCTGGCGGCAGGACAGGACAGCACCTCCAAGGCATATAGGGCAAGTTCAAGCCACAGGTCCAACTTCGACACCCAATACGTGTAGGGCGCAGAGGGGTCGGAGAGGACAGGGCTGTGGTCGGAAAGGTATTCCCGCAACATGCGCCTATACTTCTCACGCCTGGTGACACTAGGACCCTCCGTGGCGGCACTTTGGCGAGGGGGTGCCATCAAGGTGTCCCAGACCTTAGACAGTGTGCCCCTCGTTTGTGTGGACCGGTGAGAACTTGGTTGCCTACTGGAGGAACTGCCCTCCCTGCCGCCACTGTCACATGCTGGAAACATCTCCATCATATTCTGCACCAATTGCCTGTGGCAAGCATTGATGCGATTGGCCCTCCCCTCTACCGGAATAAAAGACGAGATGTTGTTTTTATACCGGGGGTCAAGGATAGCAAAGATCCAGTACTGGTTGTCCTCCATGATTTTGACAATACGCTTGTCGGTTGTAAAGCACCCCAACATGAACTCAGCCATGTCTGCCACAGTGTTAGTTGGCATGACTCCTCTGGCCCCACCGGAAAGTTCAATCTCCATTTCCTCCTCATCCTCCATGTCTACCCATCCGCGCTGCAACAATGGGACGATTCGAAGTTGCCCGGAAGCCTCCTGTATCACCATCACATCATCGGACAACTCTTCTTCCTCCTCCTCCTCCTCCTCCTCCTCCATTAAACGCAGTGAAGCGGACAGATGTGTGGACCTACTCTCCAGCTGTGACGGATCGGATGCTATCCCTAACTCCTCTGTGTGATCTGAGTTATCCCTGATGTCAATCAGGGATTCTCTCAGAACACACAAGAGCGGGATTGTAAGGCTCACCATCGCATCCTCAGAGCTCACCCTCCTTGTGGACTCCTCAAAGACCCGTAGGATGTCACAAAGGTCTTGTCACGGGATGGTTAGAGTCTATACTATAGGCAATGTGTAATATATATTTCATGTGGAATGTATTCTCTAACCTGTTATATACATCAATGTGTAGTTGGCTGATTAGGGTCTAGTGTGTTAGCACATTGTATGCAAATACCTCTAACTAGTGAGGACCAGTGAGGACAATGGGTGGAGATAATCTGATCAGTGTCTCCAAGAAGATGTTGGATGGTGCATTGTCCATAGTAGACAGGGAGTCTGCTCTCCTTGGTATAGGTGAGGGGGGAAGGATCTGTGACTCAGCCCTTCCCACCCACAGATATAGGTGTAACAGTTTTAGTATATAGTTGTAGCTGGAGTTAGTATGTGTTAGCCGGCCTGTGCACAGCTCTGCAGAGAGCCAGGATATAGTTACAGGACCAAGGAACCAAAGTTATCATTGGATTGTGACTTCTGTGGACTTATTGTTATTACGGTTGATGTGACCGCTGCCGGCTACTAACTTTGTGGATTACAATAAATTGCTGTTGTCTCCCGACCTCTTGCGTCCGTGTTGATTCAAAAGACCATCCGGAGGAAGACGTATACCTTTGCTCCGTGACAACTGGTGGCAGCAGTGGGATCAACAGCGGACAGCGAGATGGACTACAGCAGCTCAGCGATTAATGGAGCCACAACCTCAGAATACAGGAACTGGACTATGGCAAGTCTACAAGTAAGGGCCCGGGAACTAAACCTGAGTTACCAGGGAAGAACGAAAGATCAACTGATCGAGGCACTGGAGGAGATGACCCTGCAAAGCGACCATGAGGAGGGCTGCCCCCAGGAGACTGGAGAGATACGGGAGTGGCAGGTACAGACCCAAAAGAGCAGATGGGTTGTTTTGTATGAGGAGGAATTGGCAGTGCTGGGGCTAGGAGCAACTGCAGAGCAAAGGAGTAGAGCATTACAGAGGGCTCAGGAAACGGAGAAGGAGGAACAGAGAATGGCGCATGAAAAGGAAAGAATGGCGCATGAAAGGCGAATGGCTGAGATAACTACGAGGAATTATAATCAAACGCCGACCCCCAGCCCAACAGTGAGAGAACCACCATATGTCTCCCATAAACACTTCAAGACCTTTGATGAAGCGGCTGGGGATGTTGATGGATATTTTCAGGACTTCGAACACCAGTGCCACCTGATGGAAGTCCCAGAGAAGGATTGGGTCCGGTATCTGGTGGGGCACCTACGAGATGGGGCTGCGGAAGCTCTCAGAGCCATGGACCCTAGTGATCAGCGGGACTATGAGGCCATTAAAAGAGCGGTGCAGAAGTATTATGCAGTCACTCCAGAGACCTACCGAGTTCAGTTCCGCTCTTTGTCTTACAATGGGGGAAGCTCCTTCCACATGTTCGCCCACAAGTTGAAGCAAGCATGCAAGCGCTGGCTAGAAGGAGAGGAGGCTGTCACAGTCGATAAGATCCTCCAAGTCATACTTAAGGAACAGTTCTTTTCCCAGTGCCCCGCTGAGATCCGTGAGTGGGTGCTGGAACGGAACCCAGCCACAGTTGAGCAAGCTGCTTCTCTTGCAGATGAGGGCCTGACCATCAAGCCGCAGTGGAAGAGGTTGTTTGCAGAGGAGCGGAAAACTACCACAGTCCGCCAGACACCCTTCAGCCAGCCACCCACCTTTCGTGTCCGGCCTCAGGATTACAATTCCCCCTCTACCCCTGCCCCAGCCCATCGGCCTCCAGCTATGAACAACCCTGTCCCTAGACAACGACCCACTGGAAGAATGCTAGAGCGCAGATGTTTTGGGTGCGGGCGGCCTGGACATTTGCAAGCTAGTTGCCCTGCTAACATGGGGGCACGGGCCACCGTGGCATCCCGGCCTATTCACTACCTGGGAACCACCCCTAGGACAGAAAGTTTGGCCCCATTTCCAGATGACTCCATGAATGACCCATCTGTTCCACCTCCAGGGGTCTATGGGATTCAGCCTTCCGCCACACATCCCGCAAACCTTCAGAGGAAGCACTTGCAGGAGGTCCTACTGGATGGCCGAACAGTTGTTGGATTCCGGGACTCGGGAGCTTTCCTAACGGTAGCGGACCCCCGAGTTGTGCGACCCGAGGCCCTAGAGGAGGGCCCTGGCATTTCTATCAAGTTGGCAGGGGGTACTCAAAGACGTATTCCTAAAGCTACCGTGGAACTCGACTATGGTTATGGACCAAAACGATGCACAATTGGTGTGATGAGCGGGCTGCCGGCCGATGTTCTGTTAGGCAACGATGTTGGAAATCTACAGTGCCACTTTGTGGGAGCAGTGACCCGAAGCCAAGCTCAGAGAGACGCCAACATGGATCGACCGGATTTTCTGCCAGATGCCAGCCCTTCAAACCTACAACTTTACCATTCAGTACCGCCGAGGGAACCAACACCAGAACGCAGATGGGTTATCCCGGCAGGAGGACATATGAGCTATAGAGACTGATGTGCATTCCCCAATTTACCTGTGTAGGCCAATTGTGTCATGCACATGTTTTGACAGGGGGAGGGGTTGTCACGGGATGGTTAGAGTCTATACTATAGGCAATGTGTAATATATATTTCATGTGGAATGTCTTCTCTAACCTGTTATATACATCAATGTGTAGTTGGCTGATTAGGGTCTAGTGTGTTAGCACATTGTATGCAAATACCTCTAACTAGTGAGGACCAGTGAGGACAATGGGTGGAGATAATCTGATCAGTGTCTCCAAGAAGATGTTGGATGGTGCATTGTCCATAGTAGACAGGGAGTCTGCTCTCCTTGGTATAGGTGAGGGGGGAAGGATCTGTGACTCAGCCCTTCCCACCCACAGATATAGGTGTAACAGTTTTAGTATATAGTTGTAGCTGGAGTTAGTATGTGTTAGCCGGCCTGTGCACAGCTCTGCAGAGAGCCAGGATATAGTTACAGGACCAAGGAACCAAAGTTATCATTGGATTGTGACTTCTGTGGACTTATTGTTATTACGGTTGATGTGAACGCTGCCGGCTACTAACTTTGTGGATTACAATAAATTGCTGTTGTCTCCCGACCTCTTGCGTCCGTGTTGATTCAAAAGACCATCCGGAGGAAGACGTATACCTTTGCTCCGTGACAGGTCTCTCATCCATGGCCACTCATGGATGTGAAACTGAGGCAGCTGACTTTGTGGCACCCTAGGGTTTTGTAGCTGGTATTCCATCAAAGGTCTCTGCTGCTCAACCACTCTATTCAACATCTGAAACGTTGAGTTCCAGCGTGTGGGGACGTCGCACAAAAGCCGGTGTTGTGGCACATGCAGGCGTTGCTGGAGAGATTTTAAGCTAGCAGCGGCTACTGTCGACTTGCGAAAGTGGGCGCACATGCGCCGCACTTTCACCAGTAGCTCTGGAACATTGGGGTAGCTCTTTAGGAAACGTTGCACCACTAGGTTGAAGACGTGGGCCAGGCATGGAACATGTTGGAGTCCGGCAAGCTCCAGAGCTGCTACCAGGTTCCGGCCGTTATCACAAACGACCATGCCTGGGCCCAGGTGCAGCGGCTCAAACCATATTGCCGTCTCATCGAGGAGGGCATCCCTCACCTCGGAGGCAGTGTGCTGTCTGTCCCCCAAGCTGATCAGCTTCAGCACAGCCTGCTGACGTCTACCAACGCCAGTGCTGCAACGTTTCCAACTCGTAGCTGGGGTCAATCTAACAGCGGAGGAGGAGGCGGTGGCGGAGGAGGAGGCGGTGGCGGAGGAGGAGGCGGTAGAGGAGGAGGAGGAGGGGGGTGTTCTTCTCGTGTCCCTGCCAGGAATGTTAGGCGGGGAGACGAGGTACACCGGGCCAGTTTGGGAAGCAGTCCCAGCCTCAACTACATTCACCCAGTGTGCCGTCAGTGAAATGTAGCGTCCCTGTCCGCATGCACTTGTCCACGCGTCGGTGGTCAAGTGGACCTTTGTGCAAAGCGCGGAACTAAGGGCCCGCCTGATGTTGAGTGACACGTGCTGGTGCAAGGCGGGGACGGCACACCGGGAGAAGTAGTGACGGCTAGGGACGGCATAGCGAGGTGCCGCAGTTGCCATCAGGTCCAGGAAGGCGGGAGTTTCAACAAGCCGGAACGCCAACATCTCCTGGGCCAGCAGTTTAGCGATGTTGGCGTTCAAGGCTTGCGCGTGTGGGTGGTTAGCAGTGTATTTCTGCCGCCGCTCCAATGTCTGAGAGATGGTGGGTTGTTGTAAAGAAACGCCTGATGGTGCCTTTGATGGTGCAGGAGAAGGAGATAAGACAGGACCAGGGGAGGATGAGGTAGAAGTCAACAAAGTGGCGGAGGCAGATGAAGTGGTGTCCTGGCTCGTCCTCTGGAGTGCATCGCCAGCACAGTCAGCAGTGGCAGTGGCAGAGGCAGAGGCAGAGGCAGTGGCAGTGGCGTGAACGGCAGGCGGCCTTTGTCCTGCCGTTGCTGCCTGCCACTGATTCCAGTGCTTGGATTCCAAATGACGGCGCATTGAAGTGGTGGACAGGTTGCTCTTCTCAGAGCCCCTAATCAATTTCGAGAGGCAAATTGTGCAGACAACACTATATCTGTCCTCGGCGCATTCCTTGAAAAAACTCCACACCTTCGAGAAACGTGCCCTCGAGGTGGGAGTTTTTCGGGGCTGGGTACGAACTGGAACATCTTGGGAGATTCCGGGTGTGGCCTGGCTTCGCCTAAGCTGCTGACCTCTGCCTCTGCCTCTAGCTACCCTTTTTGGTGCTGCACCTGCCTCAACATCCACACTACTTTCCCCGCTTGACATCCCCCCTGTCCAGGTCGGGTCAGTGTCCTCATCATCCACCACTTCCTCTTCCAACTCCTGTCTCATCTCCTCCTCCCGCACAATGCGCCAGTCAACTGGATGCCCTGACGGCAACTGCGTCACATCATCGTCGATGAGGGTGGGTTGCTGGTCATCCACCACCAAATCGAACGGAGATGGAGGAGACTCTAGTGTTTGAGCATCTGGACACAGATGCTCCTCTGTTAGGTTCGTGGAATCGTGACGTGGAGAGGCAGGTTGAGGGACAATGAAAGGAGCGGAGAACAGCTCTGGGGAGCAGGGACAGTTTGGGTTATTGTTCTGTAAAGCTTCGGAATTTTGGGAGGAAGGAAGACAAGACTGTTGGGTAATAGGAGGAGAGGAGGCAGAGTCTGACTGGCTGCTGGACAATGTGCTGTAAGCGTTCTCTGACAGCCATTGCAAGACCTGTTCCTGGTTCTCGGGCCTACTAAGGTTTGTACCCTGCAGTTTAGTTAATGTGGCAAGCAACCCTGGCACTGTGGAGTGGCGCAATGCTTGCTGCCCCACAGGAGTAGGCACGGGACGCCCTGTGGCTTCACTGCTACCTTGCTCCCCAGAACCATTCCCCCGACCTCGCCCACGGCCTCGTCCACGTCCCTTTCCGGGAGCCTTGCGCATTTTGAATTCCTAGTTAGAAATTGGCACTGTATACCAGTAGTAAAAATTGTGGGTGCACGTAACCCCAATATATTCTTTGAATTCCCAGTCAGACACTGGCACTATATGGCAGTAGCAAGAAATGAGGGTATTTGTATTCCCAATATACTCTTTGAATTCCCAGTCAGACAATGGCACTGTATACCAGTAGTAAAAATTGTGGGTGCACGTAACCCCAATATATTCTTTGAATTCCCAGTCAGACACTGGCACTATATGGCAGTAGCAAGAAATGAGGGTATTTGTATTCCCAATATACTCTTTGAATTCCCAGTCAGACAATGGCACTGTATACCAGTAGTAAAAATTGTGGGTGCACGTAACCCCAATATATTCTTTGAATTACCAGTCAGAAACTGGCACTATATGGCAGTAGCAAGAAATGAGGGTATTTATAACCCCAATATATTCTTTGAATTCCCAGTCAGACAATGGCACTGTATACCAGTAGTAAAAATTGTGGGTGCACGTAACCCCAATATATTCTTTGAATTACCAGTCAGAAACTGGCACTATATGGCAGTAGCAAGAAATGAGGGTATTTGTATTCCCAATATACTCTTTGAATTCCCAGTCAGACAATGGCACTGTATACCAGTAGTAAAAATTGTGGGTGCACGTAACCCCAATATATTCTTTGAATTACCAGTCAGAAACTGGCACTATATGGCAGTAGCAAGAAATGAGGGTATTTATAACCCCAATATATTCTTTGAATTCCCAGTCAGACAATGGCACTGTATACCAGTAGTAAAAATTGTGGGTGCACGTAACCCCAATATATTCTTTGAATTCCCAGTCAGACACTGGCACTATATGGCAGTAGCAAGAAATGAGGGTATTTGTATTCCCAATATACTCTTTGAATTCCCAGTCAGACAATGGCACTGTATACCAGTAGTAAAAATTGTGGGTGCACGTAACCCCAATATATTCTTTGAATTACCAGTCAGAAACTGGCACTATATGGCAGTAGCAAGAAATGAGGGTATTTATAACCCCAATATATTCTTTGAATTCCCAGTCAGACAATGGCACTGTATACCAGTAGTAAAAATTGTGGGTGCACGTAACCCCAATATATTCTTTGAATTACCAGTCAGAAACTGGCACTATATGGCAGTAGCAAGAAATGAGGGTATTTGTATTCCCAATATACTCTTTGAATTCCCAGTCAGACAATGGCACTGTATACCAGTAGTAAAAATTGTGGGTGCACGTAACCCCAATATATTCTTTGAATTACCAGTCAGAAACTGGCACTATATGGCAGTAGCAAGAAATGAGGGTATTTGTATTCCCAATATACTCTTTGAATTCCCAGTCAGACAATGGCACTGTATACCAGTAGTAAAAATTGTGGGTGCACGTAACCCCAATATATTCTTTGAATTACCAGTCAGAAACTGGCACTATATGGCAGTAGCAAGAAATGAGGGTATTTATAACCCCAATATATTCTTTGAATTCCCAGTCAGACAATGGCACTGTATACCAGTAGTAAAAATTGTGGGTGCACGTAACCCCAATATATTCTTTGAATTACCAGTCAGAAACTGGCACTATATGGCAGTAGCAAGAAATGAGGGTATTTATAACCCCAATATATTCTTTGAATTCCCAGTCAGACAATGGCACTGTATACCAGTAGTAAAAATTGTGGGTGCACGTAACCCCAATATATTCTTTGAATTACCAGTCAGAAACTGGCACTATATGGCAGTAGCAAGAAATGAGGGTATTTGTATTCCCAATATACTCTTTGAATTCCCAGTCAGACAATGGCACTGTATACCAGTAGTAAAAATTGTGGGTGCACGTAACCCCAATATATTCTTTGAATTACCAGTCAGAAACTGGCACTATATGGCAGTAGCAAGAAATGAGGGTATTTATAACCCCAATATATTCTTTGAATTCCCAGTCAGACAATGGCACTGTATACCAGTAGTAAAAATTGTGGGTGCACGTAACCCCAATATATTCTTTGAATTCCCAGTCAGAAACTGGCACTATATGGCAGTAGCAAGAAATGAGGGTATTTGTATTCCCAATATACTCTTTGAATTCCCAGTCAGACAATGGCACTGTATACCAGTAGTAAAAATTGTGGGTGCACGTAACCCCAATATATTCTTTGAATTACCAGTCAGAAACTGGCACTATATGGCAGTAGCAAGAAATGAGGGTATTTATAACCCCAATATATTCTTTGAATTCCCAGTCAGACAATGGCACTGTATACCAGTAGTAAAAATTGTGGGTGCACGTAACCCCCATATATTCTTTGAATTCCCAGTCAGACAATGGCACTGTATACCAGTAGTAAAAATTGTGGGTGCACGTAACCCCAATATATTCTTTGAATTCCCAGTCAGAAACTGGCACTATATGGCAGTAGCAAGAAATGAGGGTATTTGTATTCCCAATATATTCTTTGAATTCCCAGTCAGACAATGGCACTGTATACCAGTAGTAAAAATTGTGGGTGCACGTAACCCCAATATATTCTTTGAATTACCAGTCAGAAACTGGCACTATATGGCAGTAGCAAGAAATGAGGGTATTTATAACCCCAATATATTCTTTGAATTCCCAGTCAGACAATGGCACTGTATACCAGTAGTAAAAATTGTGGGTGCACGTAACCCCAATATATTCTTTGAATTCCCAGTCAGACACTGGCACTATATGGCAGTAGCAAGAAATGAGGGTATTTGTATTCCCAATATACTCTTTGAATTCCCAGTCAGACAATGGCACTGTATACCAGTAGTAAAAATTGTGGGTGCACGTAACCCCAATATATTCTTTGAATTACCAGTCAGAAACTGGCACTATATGGCAGTAGCAAGAAATGAGGGTATTTATAACCCCAATATATTCTTTGAATTCCCAGTCAGACAATGGCACTGTATACCAGTAGTAAAAATTGTGGGTGCACGTAACCCCAATATATTCTTTGAATTACCAGTCAGAAACTGGCACTATATGGCAGTAGCAAGAAATGAGGGTATTTGTATTCCCAATATACTCTTTGAATTCCCAGTCAGACAATGGCACTGTATACCAGTAGTAAAAATTGTGGGTGCACGTAACCCCAATATATTCTTTGAATTACCAGTCAGAAACTGGCACTATATGGCAGTAGCAAGAAATGAGGGTATTTATAACCCCAATATATTCTTTGAATTCCCAGTCAGACAATGGCACTGTATACCAGTAGTAAAAATTGTGGGTGCACGTAACCCCAATATATTCTTTGAATTCCCAGTCAGAAACTGGCACTATATGGCAGTAGCAAGAAATGAGGGTATTTGTATTCCCAATATACTCTTTGAATTCCCAGTCAGACAATGGCACTGTATACCAGTAGTAAAAATTGTGGGTGCACGTAACCCCAATATATTCTTTGAATTACCAGTCAGAAACTGGCACTATATGGCAGTAGCAAGAAATGAGGGTATTTATAACCCCAATATATTCTTTGAATTCCCAGTCAGACAATGGCACTGTATACCAGTAGTAAAAATTGTGGGTGCACGTAACCCCAATATATTCTTTGAATTCCCAGTCAGAAACTGGCACTATATGGCAGTAGCAAGAAATGAGGGTATTTGTATTCCCAATATATTCTTTGAATTCCCAGTCAGACAATGGCACTGTATACCAGTAGTAAAAATTGTGGGTGCACGTAACCCCAATATATTCTTTGAATTACCAGTCAGAAACTGGCACTATATGGCAGTAGCAAGAAATGAGGGTATTTATAACCCCAATATATTCTTTGAATTCCCAGTCAGACAATGGCACTGTATACCAGTAGTAAAAATTGTGGGTGCACGTAACCCCAATATATTCTTTGAATTCCCAGTCAGAAACTGGCACTATATGGCAGTAGCAAGAAATGAGGGTATTTGTATTCCCAATATACTCTTTGAATTCCCAGTCAGACAATGGCACTGTATACCAGTAGTAAAAATTGTGGGTGCACGTAACCCCAATATATTCTTTGAATTACCAGTCAGAAACTGGCACTATATGGCAGTAGCAAGAAATGAGGGTATTTGTATTCCCAATATATTCTTTGAATTCCCAGTCAGACAATGGCACTGTATACCAGTAGTAAAAATTGTGGGTGCACGTAACCCCAATATATTCTTTGAATTACCAGTCAGAAACTGGCACTATATGGCAGTAGCAAGAAATGAGGGTATTTATAACCCCAATATATTCTTTGAATTCCCAGTCAGACAATGGCACTGTATACCAGTAGTAAAAATTGTGGGTGCACGTAACCCCAATATATTCTTTGAATTCCCAGTCAGAAACTGGCACTATATGGCAGTAGCAAGAAATGAGGGTATTTGTATTCCCAATATACTCTTTGAATTCCCAGTCAGACAATGGCACTGTATACCAGTAGTAAAAATTGTGGGTGCACGTAACCCCAATATATTCTTTGAATTACCAGTCAGAAACTGGCACTATATGGCAGTAGCAAGAAATGAGGGTATTTGTATTCCCAATATATTCTTTGAATTCCCAGTCAGACAATGGCACTGTATACCAGTAGTAAAAATTGTGGGTGTATATAGCCCCAATTCTATTGCTAGGGGACTTGCAGGGTATTTCTGGGGTGAAGGTGGGGGGGCACACCGTTGGAACGGGTATCGGGGTATATATCGGGTATACGGGAATACACTGACAGTGTATTCCATTCAGGATCCTGGGAAAGCTGGGTTGCGGCGATTGAGCCCGTCAGTGCCACGTTACACTGACAAGCTTCTCCCTGGAATTTAGCTCTTACAAGAGCTGTTGGTTGTCTTCTCCTTCCTATCCTAGCCTGTCCCTGCCTACCCAGAATCTAAGCCCTAGCTAGCTGGACGGAAACCTCCGTCCTCGGTGAATTGCAAGCTCAGAATGACGCGAAGCTGGGCGGCGCTGTTCTTTTAAATTAGAGGTCACATGTTTTCGGCAGCCAATGGGTTTTGCCTACTTTTTTCAACGTCACCGGTGTCGTAGTTCCTGTCCCACCTACCCTGCGCTGTTATTGGAGCAAAAAAGGCGCCAGGGAAGGTGGGAGGGGAATCGAGTAATGGCGCACTTTACCACGCGGTGTTCGATTCGATTCGAACATGCCGAGTAGCCTAATATCCGATCGAACATGAGTTCGATAGAACACTGTTCGCTCATCTCTAGTAAAGAATAGAGATGAGCGAACAGTGTTCTATCGAACTCATGTTCGATCGGATATTAGGCTGTTCGGCATGTTCGAATCGAATCGAACACCGCGTGGTAAAGTGCGCCATTACTCGATTCCCCTCCCACCTTCCCTGGCGCCTTTTTTGCTCCAATAACAGCGCAGGGTAGGTGGGACAGGAACTACGACACCGGTGACGTTGAAAAAAGTAGGCAAAACCCATTGGCTGCCGAAAACATGTGACCTCTAATTTAAAAGAACAGCGCCGCCCAGCTTCGCGTCATTCTGAGCTTGCAATTCACCGAGGACGGAGGTTTCCGTCCAGCTAGCTAGGGCTTAGATTCTGGGTAGGCAGGGACAGGCTAGGATAGGAAGGAGAAGACAACCAACAGCTCTTGTAAGAGCTAAATTCCAGGGAGAAGCTTGTCAGTGTAACGTGGCACTGACGGGCTCAATCGCCGCAACCCAGCTTTCCCAGGATCCTGAATGGAATACACTGTCAGTGTATTCCCGTATACCCGATATATACCCCGATACCCGTTCCAACGGTGTGCCCCCCCACCTTCACCCCAGAAATACCCTGCAAGTCCCCTAGCAATAGAATTGGGGCTATATACACCCACAATTTTTACTACTGGTATACAGTGCCATTGTCTGACTGGGAATTCAAAGAATATATTGGGAATACAAATACCCTCATTTCTTGCTACTGCCATATAGTGCCAGTTTCTGACTGGTAATTCAAAGAATATATTGGGGTTACGTGCACCCACAATTTTTACTACTGGTATACAGTGCCATTGTCTGACTGGGAATTCAAAGAGTATATTAGGAATACAAATACCCTCATTTCTTGCTACTGCCATATAGTGCCAGTTTCTGACTGGGAATTCAAAGAATATATTGGGGTTACGTGCACCCACAATTTTTACTACTGGTATACAGTGCCATTGTCTGACTGGGAATTCAAAGAATATATTGGGGTTATAAATACCCTCATTTCTTGCTACTGCCATATAGTGCCAGTTTCTGACTGGTAATTCAAAGAATATATTGGGGTTACGTGCACCCACAATTTTTACTACTGGTATACAGTGCCATTGTCTGACTGGGAATTCAAAGAATATATTGGGAATACAAATACCCTCATTTCTTGCTACTGCCATATAGTGCCAGTTTCTGACTGGGAATTCAAAGAATATATTGGGGTTACGTGCACCCACAATTTTTACTACTGGTATACAGTGCCATTGTCTGACTGGGAATTCAAAGAATATATTGGGGTTATAAATACCCTCATTTCTTGCTACTGCCATATAGTGCCAGTTTCTGACTGGTAATTCAAAGAATATATTGGGGTTACGTGCACCCACAATTTTTACTACTGGTATACAGTGCCATTGTCTGACTGGGAATTCAAAGAGTATATTGGGAATACAAATACCCTCATTTCTTGCTACTGCCATATAGTGCCAGTTTCTGACTGGGAATTCAAAGAATATATTGGGGTTACGTGCACCCACAATTTTTACTACTGGTATACAGTGCCATTGTCTGACTGGGAATTCAAAGAATATATTGGGGTTATAAATACCCTCATTTCTTGCTACTGCCATATAGTGCCAGTTTCTGACTGGTAATTCAAAGAATATATTGGGGTTACGTGCACCCACAATTTTTACTACTGGTATACAGTGCCATTGTCTGACTGGGAATTCAAAGAGTATATTGGGAATACAAATACCCTCATTTCTTGCTACTGCCATATAGTGCCAGTTTCTGACTGGTAATTCAAAGAATATATTGGGGTTACGTGCACCCACAATTTTTACTACTGGTATACAGTGCCATTGTCTGACTGGGAATTCAAAGAGTATATTGGGAATACAAATACCCTCATTTCTTGCTACTGCCATATAGTGCCAGTTTCTGACTGGGAATTCAAAGAATATATTGGGGTTACGTGCACCCACAATTTTTACTACTGGTATACAGTGCCATTGTCTGACTGGGAATTCAAAGAATATATTGGGGTTATAAATACCCTCATTTCTTGCTACTGCCATATAGTGCCAGTTTCTGACTGGTAATTCAAAGAATATATTGGGGTTACGTGCACCCACAATTTTTACTACTGGTATACAGTGCCATTGTCTGACTGGGAATTCAAAGAGTATATTGGGAATACAAATACCCTCATTTCTTGCTACTGCCATATAGTGCCAGTTTCTGACTGGGAATTCAAAGAATATATTGGGGTTACGTGCACCCACAATTTTTACTACTGGTATACAGTGCCATTGTCTGACTGGGAATTCAAAGAATATATTGGGGTTATAAATACCCTCATTTCTTGCTACTGCCATATAGTGCCAGTTTCTGACTGGTAATTCAAAGAATATATTGGGGTTACGTGCACCCACAATTTTTACTACTGGTATACAGTGCCATTGTCTGACTGGGAATTCAAAGAGTATATTGGGAATACAAATACCCTCATTTCTTGCTACTGCCATATAGTGCCAGTTTCTGACTGGTAATTCAAAGAATATATTGGGGTTACGTGCACCCACAATTTTTACTACTGGTATACAGTGCCATTGTCTGACTGGGAATTCAAAGAATATATTGGGGTTATAAATACCCTCATTTCTTGCTACTGCCATATAGTGCCAGTTTCTGACTGGTAATTCAAAGAATATATTGGGGTTACGTGCACCCACAATTTTTACTACTGGTATACAGTGCCATTGTCTGACTGGGAATTCAAAGAGTATATTGGGAATACAAATACCCTCATTTCTTGCTACTGCCATATAGTGCCAGTTTCTGACTGGTAATTCAAAGAATATATTGGGGTTACGTGCACCCACAATTTTTACTACTGGTATACAGTGCCATTGTCTGACTGGGAATTCAAAGAATATATTGGGGTTATAAATACCCTCATTTCTTGCTACTGCCATATAGTGCCAGTTTCTGACTGGTAATTCAAAGAATATATTGGGGTTACGTGCACCCACAATTTTTACTACTGGTATACAGTGCCATTGTCTGACTGGGAATTCAAAGAGTATATTGGGAATACAAATACCCTCATTTCTTGCTACTGCCATATAGTGCCAGTGTCTGACTGGGAATTCAAAGAATATATTGGGGTTACGTGCACCCACAATTTTTACTACTGGTATACAGTGCCATTGTCTGACTGGGAATTCAAAGAATATATTGGGGTTATAAATACCCTCATTTCTTGCTACTGCCATATAGTGCCAGTTTCTGACTGGTAATTCAAAGAATATATTGGGGTTACGTGCACCCACAATTTTTACTACTGGTATACAGTGCCATTGTCTGACTGGGAATTCAAAGAGTATATTGGGAATACAAATACCCTCATTTCTTGCTACTGCCATATAGTGCCAGTTTCTGACTGGTAATTCAAAGAATATATTGGGGTTACGTGCACCCACAATTTTTACTACTGGTATACAGTGCCATTGTCTGACTGGGAATTCAAAGAATATATTGGGGTTATAAATACCCTCATTTCTTGCTACTGCCATATAGTGCCAGTTTCTGACTGGTAATTCAAAGAATATATTGGGGTTACGTGCACCCACAATTTTTACTACTGGTATACAGTGCCATTGTCTGACTGGGAATTCAAAGAGTATATTGGGAATACAAATACCCTCATTTCTTGCTACTGCCATATAGTGCCAGTGTCTGACTGGGAATTCAAAGAATATATTGGGGTTACGTGCACCCACAATTTTTACTACTGGTATACAGTGCCATTGTCTGACTGGGAATTCAAAGAGTATATTGGGAATACAAATACCCTCATTTCTTGCTACTGCCATATAGTGCCAGTGTCTGACTGGGAATTCAAAGAATATATTGGGGTTACGTGCACCCACAATTTTTACTACTGGTATACAGTGCCAATTTCTAACTAGGAATTCAAAATGCGCAAGGCTCCCGGAAAGGGACGTGGACGAGGCCGTGGGCGAGGTCGGGGGAATGGTTCTGGGGAGCAAGGTAGCAGTGAAGCCACAGGGCGTCCCGTGCCTACTCCTGTGGGGCAGCAAGCATTGCGCCACTCCACAGTGCCAGGGTTGCTTGCCACATTAACTAAACTGCAGGGTACAAACCTTAGTAGGCCCGAGAACCAGGAACAGGTCTTGCAATGGCTGTCAGAGAACGCTTACAGCACATTGTCCAGCAGCCAGTCAGACTCTGCCTCCTCTCCTCCTATTACCCAACAGTCTTGTCTTCCTTCCTCCCAAAATTCCGAAGCTTTACAGAACAATAACCCAAACTGTCCCTGCTCCCCAGAGCTGTTCTCCGCTCCTTTCATTGTCCCTCAACCTGCCTCTCCACGTCACGATTCCACGAACCTAACAGAGGAGCATCTGTGTCCAGATGCTCAAACACTAGAGTCTCCTCCATCTCCGTTCGATTTGGTGGTGGATGACCAGCAACCCACCCTCATCGACGATGATGTGACGCAGTTGCCGTCAGGGCATCCAGTTGACTGGCGCATTGTGCGGGAGGAGGAGATGAGACAGGAGTTGGAAGAGGAAGTGGTGGATGATGAGGACACTGACCCGACCTGGACAGGGGGGATGTCAAGCGGGGAAAGTAGTGTGGATGTTGAGGCAGGTGCAGCACCAAAAAGGGTAGCTAGAGGCAGAGGCAGAGGTCAGCAGCTTAGGCGAAGCCAGGCCACACCCGGAATCTCCCAAGATGTTCCAGTTCGTACCCAGCCCCGAAAAACTCCCACCTCGAGGGCACGTTTCTCGAAGGTGTGGAGTTTTTTCAAGGAATGCGCCGAGGACAGATATAGTGTTGTCTGCACAATTTGCCTCTCGAAATTGATTAGGGGCTCTGAGAAGAGCAACCTGTCCACCACTTCAATGCGCCGTCATTTGGAATCCAAGCACTGGAATCAGTGGCAGGCAGCAACGGCAGGACAAAGGCCGCCTGCCGTTCACGCCACTGCCACTGCCTCTGCCTCTGCCTCTGCCACTGCCACTGCTGACTGTGCTGGCGATGCACTCCAGAGGACGAGCCAGGACACCACTTCATCTGCCTCCGCCACTTTGTTGACTTCTACCTCATCCTCCCCTGGTCCTGTCTTATCTCCTTCTCCTGCACCATCAAAGGCACCATCAGGCGTTTCTTTACAACAACCCACCATCTCTCAGACATTGGAGCGGCGGCAGAAATACACTGCTAACCACCCACACGCGCAAGCCTTGAACGCCAACATCGCTAAACTGCTGGCCCAGGAGATGTTGGCGTTCCGGCTTGTTGAAACTCCCGCCTTCCTGGACCTGATGGCAACTGCGGCACCTCGCTATGCCGTCCCTAGCCGTCACTACTTCTCCCGGTGTGCCGTCCCCGCCTTGCACCAGCACGTGTCACTCAACATCAGGCGGGCCCTTAGTTCCGCGCTTTGCACAAAGGTCCACTTGACCACCGACGCGTGGACAAGTGCATGCGGACAGGGACGCTACATTTCACTGACGGCACACTGGGTGAATGTAGTTGAGGCTGGGACTGCTTCCCAAACTGGCCCGGTGTACCTCGTCTCCCCGCCTAACATTCCTGGCAGGGACACGAGAAGAACACCCCCCTCCTCCTCCTCCTCTACCGCCTCCTCCTCCGCCACCGCCTCCTCCTCCGCCACCGCCTCCTCCTCCGCTGTTAGATTGACCCCAGCTACGAGTTGGAAACGTTGCAGCACTGGCGTTGGTAGACGTCAGCAGGCTGTGCTGAAGCTGATCAGCTTGGGGGACAGACAGCACACTGCCTCCGAGGTGAGGGATGCCCTCCTCGATGAGACGGCAATATGGTTTGAGCCGCTGCACCTGGGCCCAGGCATGGTCGTTTGTGATAACGGCCGGAACCTGGTAGCAGCTCTGGAGCTTGCCGGACTCCAACATGTTCCATGCCTGGCCCACGTCTTCAACCTAGTGGTGCAACGTTTCCTAAAGAGCTACCCCAATGTTCCAGAGCTACTGGTGAAAGTGCGGCGCATGTGCGCCCACTTTCGCAAGTCGACAGTAGCCGCTGCTAGCTTAAAATCTCTCCAGCAACGCCTGCATGTGCCACAACACCGGCTTTTGTGCGACGTTCCCACACGCTGGAACTCAACGTTTCAGATGTTGAATAGAGTGGTTGAGCAGCAGAGACCTTTGATGGAATACCAGCTACAAAACCCTAGGGTGCCACAAAGTCAGCTGCCTCAGTTTCACATCCATGAGTGGCCATGGATGAGAGACCTTTGTGACATCCTACGGGTCTTTGAGGAGTCCACAAGGAGGGTGAGCTCTGAGGATGCGATGGTGAGCCTTACAATCCCGCTCTTGTGTGTTCTGAGAGAATCCCTGATTGACATCAGGGATAACTCAGATCACACAGAGGAGTTAGGGATAGCATCCGATCCGTCACAGCTGGAGAGTAGGTCCACACATCTGTCCGCTTCACTGCGTTTAATGGAGGAGGAGGAGGAGGAGGAGGAGGAGGAAGAAGAGTTGTCCGATGATGTGATGGTGATACAGGAGGCTTCCGGGCAACTTCGAATCGTCCCATTGTTGCAGCGCGGATGGGTAGACATGGAGGATGAGGAGGAAATGGAGATTGAACTTTCCGGTGGGGCCAGAGGAGTCATGCCAACTAACACTGTGGCAGACATGGCTGAGTTCATGTTGGGGTGCTTTACAACCGACAAGCGTATTGTCAAAATCATGGAGGACAACCAGTACTGGATCTTTGCTATCCTTGACCCCCGGTATAAAAACAACATCTCGTCTTTTATTCCGGTAGAGGGGAGGGCCAATCGCATCAATGCTTGCCACAGGCAATTGGTGCAGAATATGATGGAGATGTTTCCAGCATGTGACAGTGGCGGCAGGGAGGGCAGTTCCTCCAGTAGGCAACCAAGTTCTCACCGGTCCACACAAACGAGGGGCACACTGTCTAAGGTCTGGGACACCTTGATGGCACCCCCTCGCCAAAGTGCCGCCACGGAGGGTCCTAGTGTCACCAGGCGTGAGAAGTATAGGCGCATGTTGCGGGAATACCTTTCCGACCACAGCCCTGTCCTCTCCGACCCCTCTGCGCCCTACACGTATTGGGTGTCGAAGTTGGACCTGTGGCTTGAACTTGCCCTATATGCCTTGGAGGTGCTGTCCTGTCCTGCCGCCAGCGTCCTATCTGAGAGGGTGTTCAGTGCAGCCGGTGGCATCATCACTGACAAGCGCACCCGTCTGTCAGCTGAGAGTGCCGACCGGCTCACTTTGATAAAAATGAACCACCACTGGATAGAGCCTTCATTTTTGTGCCCACCTGTGTAAAGCACCCCAACATGAAACTCCATGTCTGTACTCAACCTCTCCAATTCCTCCGCATCCTCATACTCATCCACCATAAGCGTTGCACAATTCTGCTAATACTAGGCTCCCTCCAACATGATTTCCCCCAACTCTGCTGGTTAGAGGCTCCCTCCACCCTGATTTCCACCAACTCTGCTGGTTAGAGGCTCCCTCCACCCTGCTTTCCCACAACTCTGCTGGTTAGAGGCTCCTTCCACCATGAATTTGCCCAAACTGGGCTGTTTAGAGGCTCCCTCCACCATGAATTGGTCCAAACTGGGTTTTTTAGAGGCTCCCTCCACCATGAATTTGCCCAAACTGGGCTGTTTAGAGGCTCCCTCCACCATGAATTGGTCCAAACTGGGCTGGTTAGAGGCTCCCTCCACCATGAATTTCCCAAAACTTGGCTGTTTAGAGGCTCCCTCCACCATTAATTGGTCCAAACTGGGCTGGTTAGAGGCTCCCTCCACCATGAATTGGTCCAAACTGGGCTGGTTAGAGGCTCCCTCCACCATTAATTGGTCCAAACTGGGCTGGTTAGAGGCTCCCTCCACCATGAATTTGCCCAAACTGGGCTGGTTAGAGGCTCCCTCCACCATGAATTGGTCCAAACTGGGTTTTTTAGAGGCTCCCTCCACCATGAATTTGCCCAAACTGGGCTGGTTAGAGGCTCCCTCCACCATGAATTGGTCCAAACTGGGCTGGTTAGAGGCTCCCTCCACCATGAATTTGCCCAAACTGGGCTGTTTAGAGGCTCCCTCCACCATTAATTGGTCCAAACTGGGCTGGTTAGAGGCTCCCTCCACCATGAATTTGCCCAAACTGGGCTGTTTAGAGGCTCCCTCCACCATTAATTGGTCCAAACTGGGCTGGTTAGAGGCTCCCTCCACCATGAATTTGCCCAAACTGGGCTGTTTAGAGGCTCCCTCCACCATGAATTGGTCCAAACTGGGTTTTTTAGAGGCTCCCTCCACCATGAATTGGTCCAAACTGGGCTGGTTAGAGGCTCCCTCCACCATGAATTTCCCAAAACTTGGCTGTTTAGAGGCTCCCTCCACCATGAATTGGTCCAAACTGGGCTGGTTAGAGGCTCCCTCCACCATGAATTTCCCAAAACTTGGCTGTTTAGAGGCTCCCTCCACCATGAATTGGTCCAAACTGGGGTGGTTAGAGGCTCCCTCCACCATTAATTGGTCCAAACTGGGCTGGTTAGAGGCTCCCTCCACCATTAATTGGTCCAAACTGGGCTGGTTAGAGGCTCCCTCCACCATGAATTTGCCCAAACTGGGCTGTTTAGAGGCTCCCTCCACCATGAATTTGCCCAAACTGGGCTGGTTAGAGGCTCCCTCCACCATGAATTGGTCCAAACGGGTTTTTAGAGGCTCCCTTCACCATGAATTGGTCCAAACTTGGCTGTTTAGAGGCTCCCTCCACCATGAATTGGTCCAAACTGGGGTGGTTAGAGGCTCCCTCCACCATTAATTGGTCCAAACTGGGCTGGTTAGAGGCTCCCTCCACCATTAATTGGTCCAAACTGGGCTGGTTAGAGGCTCCCTCCACCATGAATTGGTCCAAACTGGGGTTTTTAGAGGCTCCCTCCACCATGAATTGGTCCAAACTTGGCTGTTTAGAGGCTCCCTCCACCATTAATTGGTCCAAACTGGGCTGGTTAGAGGCTCCCTCCACCATGAATTGGTCCAAACTGGGTTTTTTAGAGGCTCCCTCCACCATGAATTTGCCCAAACTGGGCTGTTTAGAGGCTCCCTCCACCATGAATTGGTCCAAACTGGGTTTTTTAGAGGCTCCCTCCACCATGAATTGGTCCAAACTGGGCTGGTTAGAGGCTCCCTCCACCATGAATTGGTCCAAACTGGGGTGGTTAGAGGCTCCCTCCACCATTAATTGGTCCAAACTGGGCTGGTTAGAGGCTCCCTCCACCATTAATTGGTCCAAACTGGGCTGGTTAGAGGCTCCCTCCACCATGAATTTGCCCAAACTGGGCTGTTTAGAGGCTCCCTCCACCATTAATTGGTCCAAACTGGGCTGGTTAGAGGCTCCCTCCACAATTAATTGGTCCAAACTGGGCTAATTAGAGGCTCCCTCCACCATGAATTGGTCCAAACTGGGTTTTTTAGAGGCTCCCTCCACCATGAATTTGCCCAAACTGGGCTGTTTAGAGGCTCCCTCCACCATGAATTGGTCCAAACTGGGCTGGTTAGAGGCTCCCTCCACCATGAATTTCCCAAAACTTGGCTGTTTAGAGGCTCCCTCCACCATTAATTGGTCCAAACTGGGCTGGTTAGAGGCTCCCTCCACCATGAATTGGTCCAAACTGGGCTGGTTAGAGGCTCCCTCCACCATTAATTGGTCCAAACTGGGCTGGTTAGAGGCTCCCTCCACCATGAATTTGCCCAAACTGGGCTGGTTAGAGGCTCCCTCCACCATGAATTGGTCCAAACTGGGTTTTTTAGAGGCTCCCTCCACCATGAATTTGCCCAAACTGGGCTGGTTAGAGGCTCCCTCCACCATGAATTGGTCCAAACTGGGCTGGTTAGAGGCTCCCTCCACCATGAATTTGCCCAAACTGGGCTGTTTAGAGGCTCCCTCCACCATTAATTGGTCCAAACTGGGCTGGTTAGAGGCTCCCTCCACCATGAATTTGCCCAAACTGGGCTGTTTAGAGGCTCCCTCCACCATGAATTGGTCCAAACTGGGTTTTTTAGAGGCTCCCTCCACCATGAATTGGTCCAAACTGGGCTGGTTAGAGGCTCCCTCCACCATGAATTTCCCAAAACTTGGCTGTTTAGAGGCTCCCTCCACCATGAATTGGTCCAAACTGGGCTGGTTAGAGGCTCCCTCCACCATGAATTTCCCAAAACTTGGCTGTTTAGAGGCTCCCTCCACCATGAATTGGTCCAAACTGGGCTGGTTAGAGGCTCCCTCCACCATTAATTGGTCCAAACTGGGCTGGTTAGAGGCTCCCTCCACCATGAATTGGTCCAAACTGGGTTTTTTAGAGGCTCCCTCCACCATGAATTTGCCCAAACTGGGCTGTTTAGAGGCTCCCTCCACCATGAATTGGTTCAAACTGGGCTGGTTAGAGGCTCCCTCCACCATTAATTGGTCCAAACTGGGCTGGTTAGAGGCTCCCTCCACCATTAATTGGTCCAAACTGGGCTGGTTAGAGGCTCCCTCCACCATGAATTTGCCCAAACTGGGCTGGTTAGAGGCTCCCTCCACCATGAATTGGTCCAAACTGGGTTTTTTAGAGGCTCCCTCCACCATGAATTTGCCCAAACTGGGCTGGTTAGAGGCTCCCTCCACCATGAATTGGTCCAAACTGGGGTTTTTAGAGGCTCCCTCCACCATGAATTTGCCCAAACTGGGGTGTTTAGAGGCTCCCTCCACCATGAATTTGCCCAAACTCTGCTGGTTAGAGGCTCAATCCACCCTGATTTTCAAAACAAATGTTGGTGCCAACCTCAACTTACTACAAGGGCCAAATTCACTGCTGGTGACAAGCTCTCCTCACTGCAAGTGCCAAATACACATGTTTCAAGGTGTTTTCCTACTGTCAGAGAGGTGGTATTGAGTGTGTAAAGTGTGTAGTTGTTAGGCTGTGATGTTGGGGTAATAGAGGGTCTTTGGTGTGTTAGATGCCCCCAGACATGCTTCCCCTGCTGTCCCAGTGTCATTCCAGAGGTGTTGGCATCATTTCCTGGGGTGTCATAGTGGACTTGGTGACCCTCCAGACACGGATTTGGGTTTCCCCCTTAACGAGTATCTGTTCCCCATAGACTATAATGGGGTTCGAAACCCGTTCGAACACACGAACATTGAGCGGCTGTTCGAATCGAATTTCGAACCTCGAACATTTTAGTGTTCGCTCATCTCTATTCTTTACCACTGCCCAGCGATGACGCTGAGCATTAAGGCATGTCTTTCTGACAGTGGGGAGTTATCGTCGTCGACCAGCTTGAAGATCCCTTTGCTTGTTCTTCCAATAGCCTACTTATGAAGTCTTTGCTGGTATTACTGTCAAAGCCACTCTCTTGAAACCTTAGTTCAATTTCAATATCTCCTTGTAAACTACATCAAGCACCCAATGAGTGTTTTGCCACACCACTCATTACTCTTACTTATTAGAACTACCTGTCCTCAGCGAACTTGAAAAAGCCAATATGGTTGTGGACAAGCATAGGTCATCTACTGTTTGAAAGCAGGGAGTGAAGATGAGTAGACTAACTGCGGCTCTACTGCTTCTCCAGTTAGTTCTGACAAACAGGAGATAAGATAAAGAGTGCCCCAGAGAATAAGAAGAGGAGGAGGAGCATGGAACATGGATTTGTTAGACTTAATTAATTACAGGCAGTTAGGACTAGAGGGAATGAGAATTTCTGATATTAGCCTGACTGTGGCAATTTGCACAGAATTATACAGATACTAAACAGTTTCTTTCATAATCTATTTTTGCAATAGAGTAGTTTTTTGTAATAAAGTGTCAGATTAATCTGTGACTGTCCACAGAGTGTCTTGCATACAAATTGCCATTTTGTGTGACAGCAAAAACACTATTATATAAGCACTAGAACTAAGAGTAAAAATAAGGGTGGCAACAGCAACACTACTTTTGTTCATGGCAGCCTCACCAGTAGCCACAGTGTTGTTGTACTTCCTGAGAATAAAAAAGGGTTTGAAACCAGTGAAACACAATTGTTGAATTAGGGTCCTCATCCTCTGTGCTAGGACTGTGCAGCAGGTGTGGCCATGGTATCAGGGTCGCAGCCTTTTCCACTGTAACTGTTCAGTCCAGCATGCATGGGGCTAATCCCCTTGCAGTCGATAGTCGTGGTCGGTCTGTGAAGGTTGTAATTTCATAATGTAAGAAAAACATTGTTATCCTTAAAAGGTTGAATGCTAGATATTGTTGTTTATGTTTGAAACTGAAATCCAAGATGGTGGCTGCACCCAGGATGATGCCCCTTTGTGTAAAGAAGAGCACATGCTTGGCTCACTGCCAAGAGACCCTCACCAGAAGACACCACCAGGGACAGAAGTAGCTGACTATATATAGAACTGCTTAAACTTTCTTTTTGAGTGATTAAGGGCCCCTTCACACGGCTGAAACGCGCACGGTTTTTGCACGTTTTTTTACACATGTAAAAATGAAAACGTCGCGTTTACACGACGTTTTAATAGACGGCGCGTAAACGCAGCGTTTACGCAGTCAAAAGACGCACAGAAAACACCGCGTTTACACGCCGTCTATTAAAACGTTGCATAAACGCGACGTTTTCATTTTTACACGTGTAAAAAAATGTGCAAAAAACACGTGCGTTTCAGCCGTGTGAAGGGGCCCTAAGATGTATTACACCAATAAGGAGAACTTAAGCCATTCTTATCTCTTTTTCTTTGTCTGCTGCTGTTTAACTTCACCTAGTCTTAAATAAACTGGGGCAGTTCACCGGGGCTGAGAGAGGAATGAATACCAGAAATAAGCATCTGGTGTCATTATCTTTACTGCCCTCAGCCTTATCAATTAGGACAACGACACTTACCCATGTTTACTGGTCATTTGGTCATAAACACGGCCTCTGACCTTATCAGGTCTGCTGATTGACACTAGTGTCAGCCTATCGGCATCTGACTTGAGCACCTGGGCTGGCTGCTTGGTCCCACCTTCCCTCCATTTAAGGAGGCTGGTTTGGACGCCCGGCGCTCTAGCCTCAAACCACAATTGTGTGTGGTACACGTCAGTGCAAAAAATTAGTTTGGCAGAGTACTGCCTTAGCTAGGTAGGGCTTTACTTAAAATTGTTCCCCTAGTAATGGCCCAAGGAATTCCCACCTAGCTAGTCTGAGACCAGGTGGCTGTGGCAAACCTCAAATGTTACATGTACTGCGGTTCTTTGTGTGGCCCAGCACTTTTATATGTTTTGTCTATGTCTTATATGTTTGTGGAAGTAGGTCTCCCTTCTGAAATTGTAGCTATTAGTTAGGAAAACTGTAGCTAGTTGGTTAGGGCCCTACTCTGTCAGCTTTCTGGCTGTGCTGCAACAGCGGATGACTGAAGTGGATGCGGCCCAGTAAGTTACTGGGAGCACACAGTCATAGTTTGTTACTTTATGTTTGTCTTGCAGTGCAGTAACTGCAAGACTTTTGAATTCATTTAAGAGGCTGCTTTGTACTGCAGTAGCAGCTGCCCTGTGAGGTAACAGGAGGCACTCAGTTGGTAGTGTAGCCCGGCAGTGAAGTAAACTGTCGGGCCTTGCTCACACCAGGGTGCCCTGTGGTTCAGAGCCCAGTCTTGTTCATGTCTTCTTCTTTACACCTTCTTCATGGTCACAGATCCCAGTCTCTAGTAGTCATTTGGTATCTCTGAGACAGATATTCCTCTTTGTCCAAGACTTCCTCTTCCTCTTCTTGATGAGTTGGATGAGAAAAAAACAATGTTTTTGAATGTACAAGAGGTAGAGGTTAAAGACATGAGTGTTAGTGGTGGACACACTAGTAGCAGGGTAGTTGCATTAGTACTAGCACTAGGGGAAATAGTGAGGCATAGAGGATTTTTTCTGTCTTCTGCTTGTCTGTATGAAATTCAGTGTTTTAAACTAGCAGGTTATTTTTCTACTGTATAGTGTTTTTTAGAAGTATATTGTGGTGCCATTATTATTTTCTGGCATACATGGCATAAAAAGTTTTTTTGATCATAATCATATCTTTGCATGTTAAAAATGAGGTTGTTGCTACAATTTATAGATACAATGAGGACATAAAATGCATATTCATATTAATCGCAGAACACACTCACCAGTGTCATCTACTACTTCCAGGGGTCTTAATTTATAACACTGGTGCAGAAATAATAACCTCTTAACTGTAAAAGAGCATTCATTAGGTCTGAGGAACACAAGGATAGCATTCTATCGGCCAGTTCAAAAAACATTCCCTCTTTGATCGTTTCAAATTTCCCGCCCCTTCTCTGACTATTAGATGAATGGGAATGAGGCAGGGGTAAACCTGCCCTTTCCGCCGCCCGAGGTGGATGACAGAAAGCCGCCCCTCCCCCCCCCCCCGGGAGGAGGGTGCGGAGCGGAGGGGGCGTGGCGGAGAGGGCGGGGCGAAGCGACCTGCTCTCTGCCTGAGCGTGAGGGGAGGCCGCTGGAGCAGCGCTGCTCCAGCGGCCTCCCCAATCCACCGCTCTGTGCTAAGCCAGTCCAGGACAGCTTGTCCTAGACTGGCTTAGGTAAGCAAAAATGCTGCCCTCCCTGGGGCCCTGGCATAGCGCTGCCTGAAGCGGTCGCTTCAGGTCGCCTCATGGGAGGTGCGGCGCTGGAATGAGGCCAGTAGGTATGGTAATGATATGCATAAGCACCCAATATGGTTTACATAAGACCAATGTTAGTTTATTGGTAATAGTGATTGCTATCTTCTTATATTGAGGACAATGGTACAATGGTCTGCTGATGCTCTCAATTCATTTAATGAATTGTAAGAAGAATTAATTGATGCGAATCAGCGATATAGGCATTATCAAAAATGATAGTGCTATAAATATCTCCAAGATAAAAAAGAGGACTAATACCTATGCTATTAGTATATACCTACAAATGCATACATAGTGTATGTAATTCATTAAAGAACCTAGGTTTACCTAAAACATATATAAAGCTGGATAATACCTGCCCCTATAACGTAAAAGGCCCAAAAGGGAGTTAGTTCAGGTTATACCTATAATATCATAATATATATGGACAGAATGGCTTAAATAATTGATGCAAAAGAAAATGCATAATTTAAACCCTGTTTGATCCCAATTGCCTCCATGAACAGTAGGATGAATTCTTTCGATGCTTTGGAAAACTAGAGTTTTAGGGTCTCCCCATGTACTTCCCAAATATGTTTGCTCAGGGGACAGTCTTACGGTTGATGTTACCAAAGACCTAATATCCATCTCCTAAATTTTCCAAAAGGAGAAGATGTACGAGACACTCAGGATAGAGATAGTCAGGCTGCTGTGGTAGGGTCCCAACCTAAATACAATCAAAAACCTAACTTCAGGACACCTTTTGAATACTTAAGTGATGAATTATTTTAATTAATAGTAATCCATATAATAAAGTGATCCATACATTATAGAGGAAATAGTTTAATGTTTTTGGCTTATCCAGCCTTCCTCAGACTCAAAAATAAAACATCAATACATTATAATTTGCCATAGAAAGACAATGCAGCATGGTCATTATGGTAATAATTTAATATTGTAAATAATGCATGCATACACTTGGAATGTAAACTACCAAAGAGATATGCCACGAACAATATCTTAGTAACATACAGAGACATTATTCTAATCTAACATTAAAGGGCTCAAAAAGACATATGAGTAGCACAATGCAACAACTGGAGCCAAACATGGGTTGCGGCAAGTAACATACCTCTACTATAATGAGTGTAGAGGGAAGAACATACTAGTGCATCTCAATAAATTAGAATATCATCAAAAAGTTATTTTTTTTTTAGTAGTTCAGTTGAAAAAGTGAACCCCATATATGTATTATATTGTTATTACAAACAGAGTGAACTTTCTCAAGTGTTTATTTCTGTAAATGTTGATGATTATGGCTTACAGCCAAGGAAAACCCAAAAGTCATTATCTCAGAAAATTAGATTACAATATTATATAAGACCAACTGTAAAAAATGATTTACCACAGAAATGTTAGCCAAATGAAAAGTCTGTCCAGTAAATGCCCTCAATAGTTAGTTGTGGCTCCTTTTGCATGAATGACTACATCAATGTGGCAATGTGGCATGGAGGGATCAGCCTGTGGCACTGCGGAGGTGTTGTGGAAGCCCAGGTTGTATGATACCAGCCTTCAACTCATCTGCATTGTTGGGTCTGGGGTCTCTCATCTTCCTCTTGACAATACTCCATAAATTCTTTATGGGGTTAAGGTCAGGTGACTTTGCTGGCCAATCAAGCACAGTGATACTGTGGTTATTAAACCAGATACTGGTACTTGTGGCAGTGTGGACAGGTACCAAGTCTTGTTGGAAAATGAAAATTCTATCTCCATAAAGCTTGTCGGCAGAGGGAAGCATGAAGTGCTCTAGATTTTCCTAGTAGACAGCTGCGCTGACTTTGGTCTTGATAAAACACAGTGGACCTACACCAGAAGATGACATGGCTCCCCAAACCATCACTGATTGTGGAAACTTCACACTAGACCTCAAGCAGCTTGGATTGTGTACAGCCTCTCCACTCTTCCTCCAGACTCTAGGACCGCAATTTCCAAATGAAATGCAAAATTTACTTTAATTTGAAAACACCTTTGACCACTGAACAACAGTCCATAACTTTTTGATGATATTCTAATTTATTGAGATGCACTAGTAGCTTTTAGATACAGAGGTAAAATCGATCCCCGCCATCTTTCCCCTCTTTTCTTTTTGTCCCAACTAGGTTCCCACTGCTCTGTTTATGGCACTGTAATAGGACATGTTTTTTTCCATGAAATCATAGAGTCTTATTGATGTGATATGACAGGGTTAATGTCTCACTGATCAGTCTATATGTATATCTGGTTGCACATCTATAAGACTGATCACTCTATAGTTCTGTATACTATTCTGTAATTCTGTATACTTCTGTGCTAATCAGTAGATAAGAATTTCTTCAAATTCCTGTACCATAGATTGTTTGACCACTCAGCCCCTCCCCTCCCCCAAAGATACTATAAAAACTGTAGGGGCTATTCTTTGGCAGTCTCAGTTAGAATTATGAGAAATAAACATGTCCAGCACCTCTGAAAGTCATCTAACTATGGGTATATATCAGTACATATTAAATAATGGGGCTCCCCATCAGTGGCAGATCCAGGGTTTGCGGGGCCCTGGGCAATTGACTTTGGCGGGGCCCTACTTACCGGGGGGTCTTGCACTTCTAACCTGTACCTCCCAACTGTTGAAGACTAGAAAGAGGGAATAAAACGTGCAAATTAGGCCCCACCCACTTTTATGTTGACTCTGCACATTCTCATTCATTTTTCATGTGATTCCACACAGTATAATCCTCCTACAGTCACCTGTAACTTATATGTCCCCCCTCCATCTCTCCCCCATTTTCATATACACCCTTCATCTACCCCTAGTTTCATGTCCCCCTCCTCTATCTCTGTCCCTAGTTTCATGCCATTCTCCCCCTTTATCTGCCCCAGTGTCATGCTGTTCTCCCCCCTTCATCTGCCCCAGTGTCATGCCATTCTCCCCCCTTCATCTGCCCCAATGTCATGCCATTCTCCCCCCTTCATCTGCCCCAATGTCATGCCATTCTCCCCCCCCTTCATCTGCCCCAGTGTCATGCCATTCTCACCCCCCTTCATCTGCCCCAGTATAATGCCGTTCTCCCCCTTCATCTGCCCCAGTGTCATGCCATTCTCCCCCCTTCATCTGCCTCAGTGTCATGCCGTTCTCCCCCCTTCATTTGCCCCAGTGTCATGCCATTCTCCCCCCTTCATCTGCCTCAGTGTCATGCCGTTCTCCCCCCTTAATTTGCCCCAGTGTCATGCCATTCTCCCCCCCTTCATCTGCCCCAATGTCATGCCATTCTCCCCCCCCCTTCATCTGCCCCAGTGTCATGCCATTCTCACCCCCTTCATCTGCCCCAGTATAATGCCGTTCTCCCCCTTCATCTGCCCCAGTGTCATGCCATTCTCCCCCCTTCATCTGCCTCAGTGTCATGCCGTTCTCCCCCCTTCATTTGCCCCAGTGTCATGCCATTCTTCCCCCTTCATCTGCCTCAGTGTCATGCCGTTCTCCCCCCTTCATCTGCCCCAGTGTCATGCTGTTCTCCCCCCTTCATCTGCCCCAATGTCATGCCATTCTCCCCCCCTTCATCTGCCCCAATGTCATGCCATTCTCCCCCCCCTTCATCTGCCCCAGTATAATGCCGTTCTCCCCCTTCATCTGCCCCAGTGTCATGCCATTCTCCCCCCTTCATCTGCCTCAGTGTCATGCCGTTCTCCCCCCTTCATTTGCCCCAGTGTCATGCCATTCTCCCCCCTTCATCTGCCTCAGTGTCATGCCGTTCTCCCCCCTTCATTTGCCCCAGTGTCATGCCATTCTCCCCCCCTTCATCTGCCCCAATGTCATGCCATTCTCCCCCCCTTCATCTGTCCCAGTGTCATGCCGTTCTCTCCCCCTTCATCTGCCCCAGTGTCATGCCATTCTCCCCCCTTCATCTGCCTCAGTGTCATGCCGTTCTCCCCCCTTCATTTGCCCCAGTGTCATGCCATTCTCTCCCCCTTCATTTGCCCCAGTATCATGCCGTTCTCGCCCCCTTCATTTGCCCCAGTGTCATGCTGTTCTCTCCCCCTTCATCTGCCCCAGTGTCATGCCATTCTCCCCCCTTCATCTGCCGCAATGTCATGCTGTTCTCCCCCCCTCCATCTGCCCCAGTGTCATGCTGTTCTCCCCCCTCCATCTGCCCCAGTGTCATGCTGTTCTCCCCCCTCCATCTGCCCAAATGTCATGCCGTTCTCTCCCCCTTCATTTGCCCCAGTGTCATGCTGTTCTCCCCCCTTCATCTGCCCCAATGTCATGCCATTCTCCCCCCCTTCATCTGCCCCAATGTCATGCCATTCTCCCCCCCCTTCATCTGCCCCAGTGTCATGCCATTCTCACCCCCCTTCATCTGCCCCAGTATAATGTCATTCTCCCCCTTCATCTGCCCCAGTGTCATGCCATTCTCCCCCCTTCATCTGCCTCAGTGTCATGCCGTTCTCCCCCCTTCATTTGCCCCAGTGTCATGCCATTCTCCCCCCTTCATCTGCCTCAGTGTCATGCCGTTCTCCCCCCTTCATTTGCCCCAGTGTCATGCCATTCTCCCCCCCTTCATCTGCCCCAATGTCATGCCATTCTCCCCCCCTTCATCTGCCCTAGTGTCATGCCATTCTCACCCCCCTTCATCTGTCCCAGTGTCATGCCGTTCTCTCCCCCTTCATCTGCCCCAGTGTCATGCCATTCTCCCCCCTTCATCTGCCTCAGTGTCATGCCGTTCTCCCCCCTTCATTTGCCCCAGTGTCATGCCATTCTCTCCCCCTTCATTTGCCCCAGTATCATGCCGTTCTCGCCCCCTTCATTTGCCCCAGTGTCATGCTGTTCTCTCCCCCTTCATCTGCCCCAGTGTCATGCCATTCTCCCCCCTTCATCTGCCGCAATGTCATGCTGTTCTCCCCCCCTCCATCTGCCCCAGTGTCATGCTGTTCTCCCCCCTCCATCTGCCCCAGTGTCATGCTGTTCTCCCCCCTCCATCTGCCCAAATGTCATGCCGTTCTCTCCCCCTTCATTTGCCCCAGTGTCATGCCGTTCTCCCCCCTTCATCTGCCCCAGTGTCGTGCTGTTCTCCCCCCCTTCATTTGCCCCAGTGTCGTGCTGTTCTCTCCCCCTTCATCTGCCCCAGTGTCATGCCGTTCTCCCCCATTCATCTGCCCCAGTGTCATGCTGTTCTCCCCCCTCCATCTGCCCCAGTGTCATGCCATTTTCCCCCCTTCATCTGCCCCAGTGTCATGCCATTCTCCCCCTTCATCTTCCCCAGTGTAATGCTGTTCTCTCCCCCTTCATTTGCCCCAGTATCATGCCGTTCTCACCCCCTTCATTTGCCCCAGTGTCATGCTGTTCTCTCCCCCTTCATCTGCCCCAGTGTCATGCCATTCTCCCCCCCTTCATCTGCCGCAATGTCATGCTGTTCTCCCCCCCTCCATCTGCCCCAGTGTCATGCTGTTCTTCCCCCTCCATCTGCCCCAGTGTCATGCTGTTCTCTCCCCCTTCATCTGCCCCAGTGTCATGCTGTTCTCCCCCAGTTTCATGGGCCCCCTACATTATTTTCCACCTAAATGTTTAACACACACAAAAAAACACACTCACCTTTCCTCGCTCCCCCGCAGCTCTCTCCCTCATACACATATTGTAGGCGCGATGTGACGTCATCACATCGCGGCTACAAATGCCGGAGCTCAGCGTTAAAACAGGAGCTGACAGCTCCTGCTTTAAACGCCTATGTATTCAGCTATGAGTTGAAATCGGGACATGCCGACCGGGACCATTTTGTTAGGTCCGGGCCGTGCCACGGGGTCCCACTGAGCACAGGGCCCCGGGCAGTTGCCCGGCTCGCCTGGCCCTGGATCCGCCCCTGCTCCCCATCCAGTGAACTATTGAATCATTTGTAACCACAGCTAAGTGTTATCGCTCTTCATTTATTAAACACGTATTATTTTATTATATTCTGGTGTGATTATAGTCATTCCTTGACCATCTTTGAGTTAACCTGTTTATCAAAAAATACCACTTGCCCCCAGACACTTACTCTTTTTATTGCGACCGCTCCAGAAATTTCTTCCAACAATATGTACTATATTGTCATCAGTTATCTTTATCAATGGATAGCCCTAGGTTAATATAATCCATTGTAGATATCCGTTGGCGCATTAAGGGCTAGTTCTCACTGAGTTTTTTTTTCACACGGAGTTTCAATGGGAGCCGCTCACTTCTTTTTTCCGCTAGCTAGTAGTGGAAAAAAGAAGCGAGATGACCTAACTTGTCATGGATTCCACGGCTGACTCAGACTGGACCTATTAGGCCCATTCATTCGGGCTTAATCCGGAGCGGAATGCCGCAATGGGACCCCACTGCACTGCATTGGCATTCCATCGCGGCTAGCTGTGCGGTATGTTCACAAGCGGAATCCATTTTTTGCCGTGTGAACGTACCCTAAGGGCTAGTTCACATGTGGGGCACCCGCGCGGGTTTTGACACAGAGAGAGCCGCGGCGAGCCGCGTCTCTCTCTGGTCAAAACCCACCTGCCACGACCATCACGGTCGCGGCTTACCCCTCCTATGTTGGCTCAAATGAATGAGCCGACACAGGAGGGTGCTGCCGCTAGGCGGAAGCCGCTGAAGAAAGGACATGTCGCTTCTTTACTCCGCTAGCAGCAGCCCGCCGCTAGTGGAAAAAGAAGCCCGGCGGTCTGCATAGCCCACCATTGTAAAGGGGTGGATTTTGAAGCAAAATTCGCTGTCAAAATCCGCCCCTTTGTTCACGTGTGAACGAGCCCTAAGGGGCAGGACATTATTTTATATGTTATGAGCAGTTTCTTTAATCAATTACATATATTATGTAGGTAGCTGTAGCACTATACCAATACCATATATCATATGTGTTATCCCCCTTCTTTTGTCTGTTATCTTGGACATGTTTATAGCACTATAATTTTCTATAATGTCTATATTGGTGCACTGCATCAATGGATCTTGAGAGTTCATTAAATAAATTGAGAGTGTCAACAGACCGTGGTCCTCAATATAAGAAGAGTGCCATCACTATTACCAATAAACTAACATTGGTCTCATCTAAGCCATACGGGATGACTAGGCGACCTGTTACCATACCTACCGGCCTAGTTCCCAATCAACCAATGATCAGAAGAACTGGGGAAATGGACACGTCAATGAGGAGGTTTGGCTATAACAAGTAAGTATGACAGCTTATAAATGGAGGCTGTCTATGGAGGCTTAGTTTATCAAGTACCAGCACCCACCATCTGGGATCAGGGAACTGCAGTTTTAACTGTATATCATATAACACTGCACACACACACACACACACACACACACACACACACACACACACACACACGTTGAGATAGGGATAGAGGAGCAGATGGTGGGACCTGGCTATGATCACATTTAGTTTGTCATCCCAGTGCTCCATCTACCCTGGAGAATATTTGTAGTGGTAGATACAATGTACTGTACTGCCTGCTATCCCTGTGTGCCTCAGAGTCAGACCCGTCAAGGTTTAAGAGGTTAGCGAATTGATGTTTGTTGTATGCTAGTGATTCATCCCATCATAGATGATATATTCCATCATAACAAGCAGCCTGTAAAAGGAGGCAACATAAAGATGGAAGCATCTTGGAAGGTTTAGAGATTCTTTGATAACACCTCATGCTTTGTTTGGAGGTAGCCTTGGGTAACTTATTAGCGTGTATTAGAATAATCATTGTTCAATATGTCATTTAAGTCCACCTTAAGAACATTCTCCGTCACCTTTTTATCAGTAGAAGTCATTTGTTGACATTTCATTCTTTCCCACGTCATTTAACAAGATTAGAAGTAGGACGCCGCCCTAAGAAGATGCAGAGAACAGTTATGGCTTTATGCATAGTCCTCGATACTACATTTTACATCGCTGTCATTCATAATCGATGTTAACCTTAGGGTAATGCTCTTGAAGTTGTGTTGCTATTCTATTTCATTGAAGCTAATTTCATTTTTTTTTTTACATACAGTAATGTTGAACTTTGCATGAACATTGCACTAAAAGCATTGACAATACAAAATTCATGTATAGGAGAGCATTGAAGTGAATGGGAAATGAGTTGCATTCACTTTCTGGACCCTCATTGATCCCATAAATAAAGATAGGCCATCAACATGTCTTAGATAGCCCTTTTGGGATAGACCAGAATTGAGAGATTTTGAAAAAAAACTCAGTTAACAAACATTTGTTTCAATTCATTATTTAAAAAAAAAAAAATTGCTGCTGTATGCTGGTATTAGAGATGAGCGAGTACTATTCGAAACTCCCGTTTCGAATAGCACGCACCCATAGGAATGAATGGAAGTGGTCGACACACAGTTTTTGCCAGCGGCCGACCGCTTAACCCCCTGTGTGCTGGCTGCGTCCATTCATTCCTATGCATGTGTGCTATTCGAAACGGGAGTTTCGAATAGTACTTGCTCATCTCTAGTCGGTATTACTGTTGAATATTTGTCATGATGCACCTTGTCGTCTTTTGATGTCCTCTTAGAAACTCTGCCTGATGTCGATATTTTTATTTCAAAATAATAATAATAATAATTAATAATTTAAAAATGAATATTGAAATAAATATGAAAAAATGTTTTATGTCATCTAACAAAAAAAGAAATGTAATATGTTACCACTGGACAACCCCTTTTGGTATGTTCAGGCTGAATCATTTGTGTGGCTGGTTGAGTCTTAGGCTGCATTCACACGGAGTAAACGCTGGCGGTTTTTGTGTGTTTTTTGCATATAGCGCCGCGTTTACGCCGCGTAGCGCCGCGTTAACGCCGGGCAACGCCACCGCTAAATAGCGCGGCGTTAACGCGGCGTATACGCGGCGTTAACGCGACGCTACGTGGCGTAAACGCGGCGCTATGTGCAAAAAACACACAAAAAACGCCAGCGTTTACTCCGTGTGAATGCAGCCTTAGGGGGCATTCACACGGAGTAACGCCGGGCGTGTATCACAGCCGTACAAGCCAGCGCTACGGCAGGCTGCCAAACACTTCCCATTCACTTCAATGGGAGCGCTCGTAACGGCGGCGTTACGAGCGCTCCCATTGAAGTGAATGGGAAGTGTTCGGCAGCCTGCCGTAGCGCCGGCGTGTACGGCTGTGATACACGCCCGGCGTTACTCCGTGTGAATGCCCCCTTAGGGAGCTTTCACACTGATTTTACGCTCCGCTCATTCTGAACGTAAACTCCTTCAGAGTGAGCGGCGTTAAAACAGATCCCATTGACTTTTATGGGTGCCGGCGTATGTGCTACCCATTGAAAACAATGGGAGGCTTTTTTACCTATTGCTTTCAATGTAATACGCGCAAATCACATTGAAAGCAATAGATAAAAAATCCTCCCATTGATTTCAATGGGGAGCGTTTGTATGCCGCCACCCATAGAAGTCAATGGGATCTGTTTTAACTCCACTCACTCTGAACAAGTTTACATTCAGAATGAGTGGAGCATAAACTCTGTGTGAAGGCTCCCTTATAATTCATAGTTTCACAAAGTGGATATTTTTGTCTTGCATGTACGTGAAGTAGATGCACCCAGAGACATACCTTATACTTATCACTTATATTCTGTTTACATAAGACTGCAATGTCTGAGGTTATATCAGTGACAGTATAATCATTCAGAATACAATACATACAATCTGTGCATGCCAGGCGTGGACTTATTGTGCAAGATAACCCATTAGTCACATAGTAACACAATTGTTTTGTTACTTCCGCAGAAACATCCAATGTGCTTTGTTCTGGTACATTTTTTATGAATAAATGATTTGTGTATACTTAAAACATAATCCTGAATTTCTTCAATTTTCTTATTTATCCAGATGAATTATAAAAATGTGCTTTGTATTTTATGGGAATTTAGCAGGATTGCCTTAAACCAATTTTACAATGCGATTATCTGTCAGTTATTGGGAACCAGTGTTCACTGGAATACTTCTTATTAATGATTAGTCCCTTTGAGGGTTTTTATTGATTGTTGGCAGCTCTTTGATGGTTATACAGGATGTTGTGGAGCACATTTACACAAGTTAGGTATGAGGAAATAAGCATTTTGATAACTGATCTGTTTAAAGGTACAGCCACATGCTCCAGTGCGGCCAAATCCGCAGCCACCAATGACAACACAATTTTGGAGGTAACGCCTCAATGTCAGGCCAATTGCAGACGACCGTGCTGCAACCAGCCTGCCATGAATTCGAAGCAGGGGCTGCACACAGGGAACATGGGGATGTCCTCATGTACATGGGCCGTGCTTCCGCGTCACCTTTCATTAAATGAATAGGAGCCATGGAAGCACCGGTCGCAAAATAGGACAGGAATAGGACCTGTTCCATATTTTGCGTCACAGACTGTCAGCGCATACATGGGACCACGTAATTCAGGGTCATATGTGCAGGATCATTGAAATGAATGGGTCAGTGTTCTATCTGGGAAAAAACGGAGGAAGCAATAAAGCAGAAGCAAATGCAGCAAAAACGCAACAAAAAGTGCTGCGGCAAAAATGAAGCACATTTTCACTGCATTTTGTTCTGCAGTGTTTTTAGTTAAGTTTCGCTATATAGGGCTTTAGCCGAACTAGGTGGATTGAGTAGTGAATGAGCCAGAACATTCTGCCTTTTTACTCTTGGAGGACATTTATCTGACCCTTCGGTTGCCACTTTAGCTTTAGTATACAGATGCATGTGGTATAAGTACACAGGGTTATCCATTGATTAGATAGGCTTCATTTCTATGGTCCACCTAGAGTGAAATAATACCAGTAGTGTCTGGAACCTACAGCTGAATTTTTTTCAAAGAGATTTTATTCATACCAGCAGCATAATACAGCATAATACAGCTCACAGCAAACAACAGACTTATAAAAAAAAAAAAAAAAAAAAAAAAAAAAAAAGGTATATAACGCCTTGCATAGTTTTCTACTATCGGCAACAAAGGAACTTCACAAGCTCACATTGTGGGCATGGATTTAGAATAGAAATTTGTTTGCTTTATGACTGTTAAATGCAATGTACATTTCACAATATACTGTAGCGTGAGTTAGACATAAGTACTATCTGTGACACAACATTAGCAGTTCTGGATCCATGCCCTGTACACACCTGCAAGAGCTCTGCCTGCAATGACACACAGGTTCTTCTGTCCCTGACTTTTATACAGAGCTATATTTATCCTGGGTCCTGATTGGTGGACTGTCAGAATGATGTCATCGGTGCTTTCGTGGTGTAGTTTGCTGTTTATACGGCTGCTGATGTATGAATTTGAGTAGCACATATCAATTACCTGGAATATCTGACAAAACAGTGTGATCAGTACAATAAAGACATAATCTAAGAGGTTTACTAAAAGCAAATTAAGTACAATAAAAGAACACTACCTTAGAATAAAGTATGAAGATGGTCAAAAAGAATTGAGTTCTTATCACATGACACACTACCAATCAATGGCATGAGATGCCACAGAAAAGGAATTTGTAAAATGCTGCGGAACATGTTGGTACTATGTAAATAAAATGTATTATTATTATTATAAAGTGGTGACATATGCGAGCGGCATCACCAGTTTCTTTCCTGTGGTCGCTGAGGACCCTGATTGGAGATCACGTGCGGCGCAGGGTTTCCCTCGACACAGGCATCAGCACACACTGACACAGATATCAGTGACGGACAACGGACAGGACAGGTGAATATGATTTTTTTTTCTATGTTTCCCTGGCCTCCTCCAGGGTTTTTGTTTATTTTTTACTTTTAGGTAATTGTATTGCTTAGGCTGGTCTTATGCGATGTAGTTTTACACCGCAAATGGTCCGCTATTGCGGGTTTAAAATTGCGGACCATTTATGGTCCCATAGTTTTCTATGAGGCCTCTTACACCACTGTAGTATTTGTCCGTGGTGTGGCGCGTCGCAACCGTTGTCCGGACAGTATACCACATGTCCGTAATGGCCGTGTTTTTACGGCACGGACTGTCCCATACAACTCTATGGGCGCATGCAGTTATGCGGATATAGACTGAACATACATCAGTGTATATCCGCAATTGCGGATGTCAACATGTGTGTTTTTTGGTGTGTTTTGTTGTTTGCGGATCCGCATAATACTGATACACACGGAACGTTGCGGAATGAGTTTTTAGAGTGAAATTTGTGTTGCAGATCCGCAAATTGCGGACCGCAAAAACCCCTACGGTCGTGTAAGACCAGCCTTACACATGTTAAAATGTAGCTGCAATACTGTCAAAGTAGTGGTATATCCTGTCCTGCCCTGCTCACTACAGACCTATCTGTACATCTGTATTATCCCCCTTCAACTGAAATATTTGTTCTACATTCATCTTATCAGCTATTTATCTCCTAATTCTCTTTCTGCAATCTCTAAGGTGGGCACTTGCTAACCCCTACAATTACAGTACCCACAAAAACCACTGTATTTCTTTAGTGGCCTACACCATTAAAATTCCCATACAGTATGGGAAGAGTATGGGACCAATTGCTGACCTCCCTCTCACAATTTTGTACCAGGACAGCTGCATCCCCTGCCACAGCTGCCCATCCCAGGCACTGGCTGGACCGTCATCCAGCCTTTGTGATTATTCAGGGCCATAACATTCAGGAGACAATGGACAGTGCTGTGATTCAGCCTCACATAAACTAGATCTCTTTTATTCTCAACAACATATTGGATGGCCTTTCTGGTCTTTTAAAGCAAATCTACCCTTCCTCACCCGTGCTTCTGCTTATAAACCCTAACCCTAAACCTGCTGTCCTACTGTGCCTAACTTATCTCCCTCTGTGTGTCTCTCTGTAATATATACATACCGCACAAGGGAGTATATATATATATATATATATATATATATATATATATATATATATACTCGAGTATAAGCCGACCCGAGTATAAGCTGAGGCCCCTAATTTTACCACAAAAAACTGGGAAAACTTATTGACTCGAGTATAAGCCTAGGGGGGTAGCGCAGCAGCTACTGGAAAATTTAAAAAATTAAAATGGTCAGAGTTTTTGGGTGCAGTAGTTGCTGGGAAAGGGGAGGGGGTGTTTTGGTTGTCTGTCTGCCCCTTCCCTGAGCTTGAGGACTGTTTTTTCTTCCCCCACTTGGAATTCAGTCTGGCTGAATGTAGGGTATCTGCAGTGCTCCTATTAACCCCTTTCCGACGGAACAGGAGCACTGCAGATAATAACCTATATTCAGTAGACCAGGCACTTTCAGACACAGGGATTCCTAGTGTATATGTGTTTCACAGTAATTTTCTACTTTTATATGTATTCAAGGGAAAGGAGTGAGTTAGAACTTTTATTTTTTTATTTTTTTTTTAATCTTTTTTTTTCTGTTGCAACACATATATACAGTATCGCAGTCTGTGCTAAACTAAAAAAAACTTTTATTTAAAGCTGACTTTTCCTGCAGTACCATATATACTCGAGTATAAGCCGAGTTTTTCAGCACAGTTTTTGTGCTTATACTCGACTTATACATTACAGTACTTCAGCAATATTTATAGTTACAGACCTTGCATCCGGACCTGGCATACAGACACCAGGGCGGGTGCCGGGCCGCAGCATTGCCACACTCCTGCCATGCTGTTCATTTCAAACTGCAGAAGTACTTATGGTACTTTTGCTAGCAGGCCTGCAGACTCTGCTCCTCCCCCCCACTCCATCATACGCCGGGTGACGTGGCCACATAAGCTCAGGCCCGCACTCGGGGTGTATCTGCATTCCGGGCCTGCTAGCAGAAGTACCGTAAGTACTTCTGCATTTTGAAATGAATAGCATCGCCACGCTCCTGCGGCCCAAGCACGCTCCTGCGGCACCAGCACCCACCCTGGTGTCTGTATGCCGGGTCTGGATTCTGGGTCTGTAACTATAATGGTGCTACTCTGCTCCAGAGCGGTCGCCATACCAAACGGCACCTCCATTGTAACTCTTACAGCGGTATGCCGGAGCTAATCAGAGATTGCAGGCATGAGCTCTGACATCTCTGCTGTAAGTGTTACAGTGGAGATGCTCTCCGGTGATGTCCCAGTCCGGTGATCCTCCCCTCCGTCGTCAGGTGCCAAGGGGAACCGCAGGTGCCGCCATGCCCATAGAGGGAGCGGGCGTGACCGCTCTCTCAAGGGTGATCCTGAAGTATAGGCTTAGCCGCACTGACGGAGATCCCCTGCCGCAGGCAGGAGCGCCAAGGGGCGGACCTGAAGGAGAACCTCAGCTGCCGGACCTGAAGGGGAACTGCAGCCGGCCGCCAACAGAAGCGCTGAGGTGAATCCCTGGCAGCCAAGGTCCTCCTTCAGGTCCGCTCTCAGCGCTTCTGCCAGGGATTCCCCTCAGCGCTTCTGTAAAGGCTCTCCAGCCTGCAGTGCTTTTCTTTTGCAGGCTGCTCTATGCAGCCTGCAAAAGAAATTATGATGTTTTGCAATGTATTCAGGACACCCTAGGGGGTCTAATAAATGCAAAAAAATTTTTAAAAAAAGTAAAATAAAAAAAAAGTATTCAAAATTCAAAAAAAAAAAAAAAACCTTTCCCTAGAACACATATAAAACTATAAATACTGTTAATACTGTGAAACACATACACATTAGGTATCCCTGTGTCCGAAAATGCCTGCTCTACAAATTTATATAAATTTTTTTCCTGTACGGTAAATGCCGTAGCGGGAAAAAAAAAGTTGTCTAACTGCCCTTTCCCTGAGACTAGGTTCCCCCCCACTTGGAATTCAGCCTGACTACAGCCAGGCTAAATATAGGGTATCTGTAGTGCTCCTGTTCCGTCGGGGTTAACAGGAGCACTGCAGATACCCTATATTCAGCCATGCTGAATTCCAAGTAGGGGAGAAAAAAACAGTCCTCAAGCTCAGGGAAGGGGCAGACAGACAACCAAAACACCCCCTCCTCTTTCCCAGCACCCAGCAACTACTGCACCCAAAAACTCCGACCATTTTAATTTTTGAAATTTTCCAGTAGCTGCTGCATTTACCCCCCTCGGCTTACACTCGAGTCAATACGTTTTACCAGTTTTTTTGTGGTAAAATTAGGGGCCTCGTCTTATATTCTGGTCGGCTTATACTCAAGTATATACGGTATTTGTAATAAAATTAAAAAAAACAACAAAAAGAAATACACATAGTTTCAGGATTGTTGCCAATCAATATAACTATAATTAAGCAGAATGTAGAAAACAGGGACAGGCAAAGTGAGGTATGAGGAAACACTCATGCTAGAAATCTGAAAATTCAGGTATTTATGGCCTATCCTGAGCATAGTCCATAAAAAAGATTAACCCTGGACAACTTCTGTAATATACATTACACAGTTTAACGTCCCTGCTTCCACACAATATAATGGCCCCATCACTGTTCCCTATACATTATAGGGGACCAGTGAAGAGGCCACTGTATGGGGGACCAGTGAAATGGCTATAAAAAATTTGGCCCAGAAAACCCCTTAAAAGAGGTTGCCTATAAACTGGAGTGACTCCAAAAAAATAGAACCAATCCAATAAAATACATAAATATTTTATTAATCAACTATAATTAATACACATAAAGAAACACATGGAGACACACAGGGGAAGGTCCACTACAACTCAGGAGGCCTCCTGATGAAGCTGCGGTTGGTGGCGAAACGCACGTCAGGCAGTTGAGCTTTATCCCAGGGACGGTAGCTGGAGTGGTTCCCCTTATTGGAGCTATTATATTTCAAATATGTCTGTAGGTATGTACTATTGAATCTATTATCTTATTACTGACCTTTATTACATGCTATATACATTGAAGGGATATATCTATGCACTTGTTGCTATTCCATGAGAGTGTGTGTATATTGGGTCAGATATTATTTATTTTGACTATTTTTGTACTCCTACACTTTGTGATCTGATTGATCTCTTTGGGGGCCCTCCTGGCTACTGTTTCTCTTGGGGGGTTGTGGTATTTGTCCACTTATTTGTAGTGGACCTTCCCCTGTGTGTCTCCATGTGTTTCTTTATGTGTATTAATTATAGTTAATTAATAAAATATTTATGTATTTTATTGGATTGGTTCTATTCTTTTGGAGTCATGTTATGCTTTGTTATACTCTTTCTTTACTTTTGGGGTTACATTAATCGGTTCTACTTATAAACTGGATTGATCACTGTGGTGACTGCCAGGGAGGTGTAAAAATTAAAAAAAAACAAACCATACTCGCCTGTCCCCAGCACCCCGTTGTCCCCCGCCTCTATCTGTTCAGTCTCATGGCGGCGACTCATTTCTGGAAATCCTCTATCTAATTAGTCTCACCGATCACATAAGGTGCAGGACTGCCAGCAAGGAGGCGCCAGCATGAGACTGAATGGACACTGGCGGTGGACAATGGAGCACTGGGACAGATGAGTATGCTTTTTATTTTACACCTCCTGCCTGGCACATGAGTTGCTCCAATTCCTGGACAACCACTTTAAAGAATTTATCCACGTTTCTAATATTGATGGTCTGTCTTTAGGATAGGCCATCAATATTACATCTGTGATGATACAACAGCCAGGACCTCTGCAGATCAGCTTTTCCTGGACGCTGCAGCTACAGGTAATGGTAACATTTCTAGGAGCCATGCTGTTCACTTACCATACAAGGTGTAGCAGTAGGTTTAGGTATTGCAGAGGTGCACATGGTATAGTGGGTGAGCAGCATGGTTCCCGACATATTATTACCTTTAGTTGTCGTGTCTCGGTACCACTGATCTGCAGGGTCCTGGCGGAGAGCCCCTAGAAACAATTCCACTGGTGGGCCCTAGACACCCTAGCCCGACCCTGCCTGGAAGGCAGATGTCACAGAAGCTTGCAGGGTGGGTGGCAATGATGGTAATGACAGACACATTTCTGCTGCTGTTGGTGGCAGCAACTACACACGGTCATCTCCCATTTGGAAATTGTTTTGCACATTTCTAAATGATAAATCTGTAGTAATGAGCAAACTCTGCAAGCAGAAACTTAGCCGTCGTTATGCAGAAACAAATGTAGAAATGATATCTCTATGTACTAACATGAAAAGACAGTGACAGGGAAAATGAGCTAAGCTGTTCTACTTCTACCTATGATCATCCCTTATAGGCAAGCCACTGAGCGGTGGATTGGGGAGGCCGCTGGAGCAGCACTGCTCCAGCGGCCGCCCCTCACGCTCTGGCAGACAGCAGGTCCTCTCCCTGCCTGCTCTCTGCCTGCTAAAGACGCTCGCTCCGCTCGGCCTCGCCCCCTCCGCTTGGTCACGCCCCCTCAGTGTGGCACCGCTCCGCCCCCTTCCACTCAGCCCGCCCCCTCCTCCGGGAAGGGGGGCTTTCTGACGTCTGCCTCAGGCGGCAGAAAGCCATGGTTCACCCCTGAGCACATGGTTATTGTTCTCATTATTATCACCAATTATTTCTCCTACTACTTCTCCTCCTCTTCCATGCCGTCAGTCACCCATAAGGGAATGTGTGGCCAGAAAACAGCAATATGCATCCAGTCATCCAGCAATTCTGCAACTTAAGATGTACCTGCCCAAACTGCTGTTGGTGCAGTTGCTGCCATACCACTTAGTGGATTACATTGTGTTTTGCCAACTGATGGCATGTGCTCATACCTAGAAGCCGTTAATTCTCTTTGTTCACTTGCACATTTTGTATTTGTAAGAAAATGAATTTTTAAAGGATGGAATAAAGATGAAGTTTTAAGAAATACAGGAGTGCGGACCTAATTTCTTCACATGTTATTGGATTAATTCTCTAGGAAAGCTGTCTTGGATATGTAAGTCTTGAGAAAGGTATGTACCCAGTGGCCTAATTACCACGGTAGCAGTAGTAGCAGCTGCCACAGGGCCGAACACCTTAAGGGGCCAGGGCCCCCTCACTAGTTAATATGCCAAAAAAAGAAATAAACAATACATTTTACTTTTTGAGGTCCTAGGGCACCTAAGGTGTCGGCAGGGAAGAGCCTCAGTGAGCGTCCTGACAATGGGGCAAGGGCAAAGACATTGTGAAAGAAGAGGATAGAGCGGGGGATTCATCTTATGGAGAGAACAGAGCAGTAGCGAGTGCAGACTGGTGAGTTTAACCCATGTGTGCAGGGCAGGCTCTCAGCACACAGTACTGTGCTGGCAGCTGCCTGCTACTCTTTCTGTTGCCTGGGGAAGAAGAGGTTATAAGTGTCACATTCAGTGTCTGTGAAAAGTGTTTTAATTGAGAACTGTGAGAACACTCTTCACTGACACTGAATGTGGCATTGTAACCCCTTCTTCCCTAGGCAGCAAACTTATTATAGCATTATATATTACACTACATAATACTGTGTGCAGGGGCCACTATTGGGCATAATATTGTGTGCAGGGGCCACTATAGGGCATAATACTGTGTTCAGGGGCCACTATAGGGTATAATACTCTGTACAGGGGCTACTATGGGGCATAGTAGTGCGTGCAGGAATGGGGGCGGTCAGTTGGTCAGGGTCTTTGGGGGGCCCTATGTCAAAGGTTCGCCATGGGGCCCCGTCATTCCTAGTTACGCCACTGTGTGTACCACCATTCCAACACCATACAGGGCCCATCTACCTCCTCCCTAAACATTTCCTGCCAACATCTTCATCAGGGCAAGCTTTTGCTTTCACTCCTGCTTCTCCCTCATTTCAGGGGTGCAAGGTGAAATGATGCCATGTCATTTTGCAATTAATGAGCTTGTATCAGAAAAGCCACACAGCAGAGGAACTACTTTGCTGTATCCTGCAGCAAATATCCCTTTGGATGGCTCTTCGTCAACTGCAACTGTGCAGTGATGCCAGCGACAATGGAACCAATATCGTTGCTGTACTGCAGTTAGGACAGATAACACATTGTCCCTTTATTTACTTAATCTGGAGGTTTGCTGCTTTAAAAATCTGTATAGTGGGTTGAAAGAGGTGTTCCTCGTGTCAGAGAGCTGTTTTTATGCCACAAAAAACACCCTACTCGATTTACAGCAGCAAAACGGTTTGCAATTGCACCACCTTATCTGTGACATTTTAACTTGGTGGAACTCCAACTTAAAGGGGCTTTATCATTGGGAAAAGTAATTTTTAACTATTAAATATTTAAATATTGCATTAATTTGTATGACCACAACAAAATTAAAAGTTTGACCACATAAGGCTGTAGAAAAAAAGAAAGATCAATATAATGAGACAGATTAGTGGTAAATACCAGATATGATAGGACGGCTGGGGGAAGTGAGTCAAAGGTTTAGGAACTTCTGGTACAAAAAAAAAAAAAAAAAGAGATAACTGATATTGACCCAATTGTAGAAACTCAAATTCTGTTTTCTTTAACAGACTCAGTTTAGACGCCCTACCTATTAATTGAGTGTATTCTAGAGCAAAATCATCCAAATGGTCAATGTAAAGCTTGGTTTAATAATTTTCATCCAAAAGAGTATTAATGCCTTTTCAAATATATGAACTGAGTTCCAAGATCACCTCCTTTATCTGTCGGCTGAATCTCTGGGTTGTCCTTTAGAGGTTTCATAACTGAATGGTTGCCAAATCAATATGCAAAGTGCAGTAAAATGGCTGGAAAAAAATCAGTGCAGGGGACAGACAAAAGGAGGGGGAGTAGGAAACACTTGTGCAAGTACTACTACTAACAATAAGAATGTGTAAAGTAACAGCAACACAACTTCTTGTCTTGACAGCCCTGCCAGTAGCTGCAGAGTTGTCATATTTCCTGAGAATAAAGACATTTTTTAAAGAAGTTTGAGGGCTCTGTGTGTTCCTCAAAGTGTAATCTACTATACTGTATTTGTGTACCTATCAACAATGTCTTCTCCTTTATCTTTACTGACACAAATTCCATTCTTTTGCAGTCATGTGGCATCTGGTGAAATTAATATTTCTCATGGCCCAAGACTTCCTCTACTTCCTCCTTTTTTTTTAGATAAGAACTGCCAGCATTTTTTTTTTGTTTTTTTTTTTTTGCTTTTTCTGCTAGAGGAGGTATACACTCACCGGCCACTTTATTAGGTACACCATGATAGTAACGGGTTGGACCCCCTTTTGCCTTCAGAACTGCCTCAATTCTTCGTGGCATAGATTCAACAAGGTGCTGGAAGCATTCCTCAGAGATTTTGGTCCATATTGACATGATGGCATCACACAGTTGCCGCAGATTTGTCGGCTGCACATCCATGATGCGAATCTCCTGTTCCACCACATCCCAAAGATGCTCTATTGGATTGAGATCTGGTGACTGTGGAGGCCATTGGAGTACAGTGAACTCATTGTCATGTTCAAGAAACCAGTCTGAGATGATTCCAGCTTTATGACATGGTGCATTATCCTGTTGAAAGTAGCCATCAGATGTCGGGTACATTGTGGTCATAAAAGGATGGACATGGTCAGTAACAATACTCAGGTAGGCTTTGGCGTTGCAACAATGCTCAATTGGTACCAAGGGGCCCAAAGAGTGCCAAGAAAATATTCCCCACACCATGACACCACCACCACCAGCCTGAACCATTGATACAAGGCAGGATGGATCCATGCTTTCATGTTGTTGACGCCAAATTCTGACCCTACCATCCGAATGTCGCAGCAGAAATCAAGACTCATCAGACCAGGCAACGTTTTTCCAATCTTCAATTGTCCAATTTCGATGAGCTTGTGCAAATTGTAGCCTCAGTTTCCTGTTCTTAGCTGAAAGGAGTGGCACCCGGTGTGGTCTTCTGCTGCTGTAGCCCATCTGCCTCAAAGTTCGACGTACTGTGCGTTCAGAGATGCTCTTCTGGCTACCTTGGTTGTAACGGGTGGCTATTTGAGTCACTGTTGCCTTTCTATCAGCTCGAACCAGTCTGGCCATTCTCCTCTGGTATCAACAACGCATTTCCACCCACAGAACTGCCGCTCACTGGATGTTTTTTCTTTTTTGGACCATTCTCTGTAAACCCTAGAGATGGTTGTGCGTGAAAATCCCAGTAGATCAGCAGTTTCTGAAATACTCAGACCAGCTCTTCTGGCACCAACAACCAGGGTCGGACTGGCCCGCCGGAGTACCAGGGAATCCCCCGGTAGGCCCCCTGAACTATTAAGACCTCATTATGGGGCCTTTATGGGGCCCTACCGGACCTCCACTGCCTTTTTTTTAATAGACAGTGGAGGTTCGGTAAGGCGTCTGCCCAGGGCTGCTGTCAGCACCTGGGCAAGTCACTGTGAGGTATGAAGGGAGAGAGACGTGCTGCACAAGGGCTGAAGGACCTGCGATGATGTCATATGTGGGCGGAGCTACACGGATCCTACAGAACAGTGTTACACGGGAAGATGAATCGGCGGGGAACAGACTGATGGAAGGAGCAGAGAAGAGACAGCATGTGTGGTGAGTAAGAGGGAGACATGGAGGGCAGGCTGTGTGAGCAAGAGGGGAGACATGGAGGTGCAGGCTGTGTGAGCAAGAGGGGAGACATGGAGGTGCAGGCTGTGTGAGCAAGAGGGGAGACATGGAGGTGCAGGCTGTGTGATCAAGAAGGGGGGAATGGGGGTGCAGGCTGTGTGATCAAGAGGGGAGACATGGGGGCAGGCTGTGTGAGCAAGAAGGGGGGAATGGGGGTTCAGGCTCTGGGGGGATGGGCACTATGAGCATATAATACTGTTTGGGGGCAACTGTGGTGCACATAATAATGTTTGGGGGTCACTATGGAGTACCTAATTCTGTTTGGGGGCCTCTGTGGTGCACATAATACTGTATGGGGGTCACTATGGAGCACGTAATACTGTTTGGGGGCCCCTGTGGTGCACATAATAATGTTTGGGGGTCACTATGGAGTACCTAATTCTGTTTGGGGGCCTCTGTGGTGCACATAATACTGTTTGGGGGCCCCTGTGGAGCACATTGTACTGTATGGGGGTCACTATGGAGCACATAATACTGTTTGGGGGCCCCTGTGGAGCACGTTATGCTGTCCCAGTATTGCTTACATGTGGGGCGCTGCGCTGCTTGCTCACCGTATTCTTGATAGCTGCAGTTGTGGGTACTAAAGCTGTATCTCTTTCAGGTATCTGAGATATTGCTTTAGCGCCCATAACCGCCACTATCAAGAATTCACTCTAGTAAGGGGATAGGGGACCACAGACAAAAGTTTGTACCCAGGCCCACAAAACATTAGTTACACCAATGGCGGCTGCTCTGGGTCCAGGCACCGCCATTAATATACCGTATTTTTCAGACTATAAGACGCACTTTTTTTCCCCCAAATTTCGGAGGAAAATGAGGGTGCGTCTTATAGTCTAAATGTGGGTTTGCAGCATGGCCGCGCTACTGCCACCGCTGGTTTTCTTCAGCGGCAGTAGCGCGGCAATCCGCAGGCCCCGGCAGCTAAGACAGTCCCCGGCATCTGCTGTAATAGACCGGCGGATGCCGGGGAGTGTCTTAGCTGCCAGGGCCTGCGGATTGCCGCGCTACTGCCACCGCTGGTTTTCTTCAGCGGCAGGAGTGTGACAATACTGCAGGCCCCGGCAGCTAAGACACTCCCCGGCATCCGCCAGTCTATTACAGCAGATGCCGGGGACTGTCTTAGCTGCCGGGGCCTGCGGATTGCCGCGCTACTGCCGCTAAAGAAAACCAGCGGTGGCAGTAGCGCGGCCATGCTGCAAACCCACTGCTCCTCCGCAGGTCCCGACAGTTAGTTAGCACCCCCCCCCCCGGCCTCATACCTTTAGTGATGCAGGCCGGCTCCTGCACGGCGAGGCCGCAGGAGCCGGCCTGTTCCGATGACAGCCGGGAGCCTAATGAAGGCTCCCAGGCCTGTCATAGATATATATTACTATCGCGGCTGGTCTATGACCCTCCGCGATAGTAATGTATAGAATCTCCCATAGACGGCAATACACTTGTATTGCCGTCTATGGGACTTGCAATCAAATGATTGCAGGTTCAAGCCCCCTAGGCAGGGGATATTAAAATAGTAAAAAAAAAAAAAAAAAAAAAACACTTAAAAAAAATATAATAAAAAATAAAATAAATAAAAGTTCACCTCCTTTCCCTAGAATACATATAAAAGTATAACATTACTGTGAAACATATACATTAGGTATCCCTGTGTCTGAAAATGCCCGGTCTACACCTGGCCCCACAAAAAAAACACCCTATACATCCCCGTACAGCTGCAGGGTCACCTGTCAATGTGGCCTTGCAGCTGTTCCAAAACTACAACTCCCATATATTAAATATTTTACCATTTTTTGCCTGAAAATTTTTTTTCCCAATTTTTCTCCTCTAAAACCTGGGTGCGTCTTATAGTCCGAAAAATATGGTACCTTATTTTTAACTAGATGGACTGTGCTGATACACAGACGTCCTGCACTTGGATGTAAAGTGGGCACCTCCGTTCATCAGGATCACAGGTAGGTGAGTATAACTCTTTTTTTAAGCTTAGTTGTGGGTATTTTAATAGTACAAGGGATTGTTTGGAGGGGGAAATTATAATTATAAGGAGGGGGCATTATGAACATAAGGGGAGTCACTTATATAAGGGTTATTAGGGGACATTAGGAATACAAGGGGAGGTTATATTAGGAGGCATTATGAACATAAGGGGGTGGTCATTGATATTAGGGGTCATTAGGGGTGCAGTATTTGTCAGGGGGAATCAGGGGCATACTATGAGGGGGCAATTAATTTAATGAAAGTGGCACTTGGGCTTTATTAAGACTAATGCCTGACGTTGCAAACTGCAACAAAATAGCGCTGCAGGAAAAACCGCAGCAGCAACGCATTGTGTTTTTTTCCCGCAGCGCTTTTCACTTTCTGCTTTCATTACACCTATAGGGAAACCAACAGTGTTTTCGTAGGTATAAGTGATATTCCAGCGATTTCCAAAACCCCAACGGTTTTGTAAATCGCAGCATATTCACTGCACATAATTTTCCACAACGTGTGGATGGGATTTGCTAGAATCCCATTCACATTGCAGGAACTGTCGGCTTTTCCTGTGGTGTTTTCGCCATATGAGGCCCCATTCACACTTTGCAGTAAAATAAGGTACATGCTGTAATTTCCAAAGCAGTCTTGGTTTTAGAGTTAGACATTGCAGCATGCCTACGGAATTCTGGCGGTTTCGATATAATTGAAGCAGAAAATAGAGAGGAAAGCTCTGCAAACTTTCTGTGCAAAGGGCTGCAGGAAGAAACGTGATGCGTCATGGACGCGGTTTTTCCCGCAGCGCTTTTTTGCTGCAGGACACCATGTGGGGCCTTAGGCTTAAGGAGTTTTCCAGTTCATTTATATTGATGATCTATCCTCAGAATAAATCATCAATAAGAGATAAGTGACCCCCTGATCAGTTGTATGAAGGGGCCATGGTGCCTGTGTATATCACACGCTGTCTGTTTATAGTGACCGTGTGGTGTAATTACAGCCTTGTCACATAGACGCTTATAGGACGAGGCTGTAGTTACATGACATGGCCACTATGAGATGTACGATACTGTGTAAACAGAGAAGGGGTCACAGCGCTTGCACAGATGCCACGATTCACTCAAACAGCTGATTCATCCCTCATTATTACACCTCGGCCATGGAGGTGTAAAAAAAAAAAAAAAACCACACTCGTCTGTCCCCAGCACCCTGTTGTCCTCCGCCTCTGTCTGTTCGGTCTCATGGCAACACCTCATTTCTGGAAATTCTGTACCCAATTCCTCTTAGCGGTCACATGAGGTGCAGGACTCCCAGCAAGAAGGTGCCGGCACGAGACTGAATGGACACTGGCGGAGGACAACAGGTTGCTGAGGACAGGTGAGTATGCTTTTTAATTTTAAACCTCCAGCCCGGCACATGAGTTGCTCCAATTCCTGGACAATACCTTTAAAGGATTTATCCATGTTTCTAATATTTATGGCCTGTCCTTAGGATAAGCCATCAATATGACATCTGTGGAAATCTGACAGCCAGGACCTCTGCAGATGAGCTTTTTCATTACAGTGCGACTACAGGTAATGGTGACAATTCTAGGAGCCACGCTGCTCTCTTGCCATACAGGATGTAGCAGTGGGTTTAGGTAGTACAGTGGTACACATCGTATGACAGGCGAGCAGCCGGCTCCTGATATTACCTTTAGCCATCCTGTCTCTGTACAACTCATCTACAGGGGTCCTGGCGGTGGGCCCCTAAAAACAATTCCACTGGTGGGCCCTAGACACCCCAGTCCGACCCTGCCAACAACCATGCCACGTTCAAAGGCACTCAAATCACCTTTCTTCCCCATACTGATGCTCGGTTTGAACTGCAGGAGATTGTCTTGACCATCTCTACATGCCTAAATGCACTGAGTTGCCGCCATGTGATTGGCTGATTAGAAATTAAGTGTTAACGAGCAGTTGGACAGGTGTACCTAATAAAGTGGCCGGTGAGTGTATATGGAAAACATGAGTGCTGGCAGAGGTAGTAGTGACAGTGATGGGTTACTGGTGGTCATGCTGGTAGGGGCACTAGGGGAAAATCTGTTAAATCTGTAAAAATGAGTTTAATGTTTAAAACCGGAGTTTGTATTCCCTGCTTACCATTCATTTTTCCATAGACATACATGTCACTTTTACTTTGGCATCATTTTGGCTGTGTTTTCCTTAGAAAGCTAGAACTTGGTTAAATAGGTTCCTAAGGGCTAGTTCACACATGAACTGCCCGCGCGGGTTTTGACACCGAGAGAGACGCGGCAAGCCTCGTCTCTCTCTGGTCAAAACCCGCCTGCCGCGACCATCGCGGTCGCGGCTTTCCCCTCCGCTGTCGGCTCAAATGAATGAGCCGACATAGGATGGTGCTGTCGGCTCAAATGAATGAGCCGACATAGGAGGGTGCTGCCGCCTGAAGATAGGGCAGGTCGCTTCTTTTCTCCGCTAGTGGCGGTCTGCAAGAGGCCTGGCGGTCTGCATAGTCCACCATTGTAAAGGGGAGGTTTTTGACGCGAAATCCGCTGTCAAAAACCTCCCCTGGGCTCACGTGTGAACGAGCCCTAAGAGCCCTAAGAGTATTCTGCACTATGTTTTAAGTCTACAAAAGGTGTGGCACATACTGAATTTGTTCAACCCCCCGAACCACCCATAACCAAAACTAAATAAATCTTGAGAAGTTTGCCATATTGTCGCCCATCTACACAAAAAAAAAAACTGGCATAGATAGGTTAATAAATTCCTCCTAATTTTAATTCACCTATTTCAGTGGAATTACCTGGTTTTAGAGAACAGTACATAAAGTTTGCATTTTACTTTATTTGGATTGGGAGTAACTTTAAAGGCATTTTCCTTTTTTGGGAAAATTATGTTCTATACTGGCCAGTGAGATGTCCACTGGTCACAAGAATGGAGTTGTTGTATTCCCTGTTCTGAGTGGAACAGTGGGCAGATAAGCATGCCCTTACTCCATTTATTTCAATGGAACTAGCAGGGCCAGTACATCTGATGGCAATAGCACGTAAACACCTCACTACCTATGATAGGTAGTGCACTTTGTATTGTTTTTTTTCCCAACAATTAAGGTTTCAGTAGGACAGTCCCAGATTTCAGGTGCTATCCTATTGTCCTGGGTTGTATATCCCAACTTCAATTTTATCTGAGTCATCAAGATATAGATAGAGTTTAACACAAGAACCTGGGAGCCATCTTGGAAGTCTGCTCCACTATACACTCCTTTGTCACTTCTGGTGACTTGTACACAAGGAGGTGCAATGTAGTGACAACATTGTGCCTGCTGTAACAAACCCCTTTGAGCATAGAGTGAAGAAGACCAGCTCCAGGGAAATAAGGTTAGGTGAGTATTACTTTTTCCTGCATTTTATTTAGTATGGGGAGCATATGAGGGTATTATTGTTTGTTGGAGTATTATACCGTGTGAGTGCCACAAGGTGGGCATTATACTAAATGGGAACTACAGGGAGGCATTAAACCATATGGAAGCCACAATGGGGCAATATACCGTGTGAAGGCTACAAAGGGAAAGACATCATATTGTTTGTGGGCATTATAATATTTATTTTCCCTGGTATAGCAGGATTGTAACATAACTACACTCACCGGCCACTTTATTAGGAACACCATGCTAGTAAAGGGTTGGACCCCCTTTTGCCTTCAGAACTGCCTCAATTCTTCGTGGCATAGATTCAACAAGGTGCTGGAAGCATTCCTCAGAGATTTTGGTCCATATTGACATGATGGCATCACACAGTTGCCGCAGATTTGTCGGCTGCACATCCATGATGCGAATCTCCCGTTCCACCACATCCCAAAGATGCTCTATTGGATTGAGATCTGGTGACTGTGGAGGCCATTGAAGTACAGTGAACTCATTGTCATGTTCAAGAAACCAGTCTGAGATGATTCCAGCTTTATGACATGGCGCATTATCCTGCTGAAAGTAGCCATCAGATGTTGGGTACATTGTGGTCATAAAGGGATGGACATGGTCAACAACAATACTCAGGTAGGCTTTGGCGTTGCAACGATGCTCAATTGGTACCAAGGGGCCAAGGTGCCAAGAAAATGTTCTCCACACCATGACACCACCAGCCTGAACCGTTGATACAAGGCAGGATGGATCCATGCTTTCATGTTGTTGACGCCAAATTCTGACCCTACCATCTGAATGTCGCAGCAGAAATCGAGACTCATCAGACCAGGCAACGTTTTTCCAATCTTCAATTGTCCAATTTCGATGAGCTTGTGCAAATTGTAGCCTCAGTTTCCTGTTCTTAGCTGAAAGGAGTGGCACCTGGTGTGGTCTTCTGCTGCTGTAGCCCATCTGCCTCAAAGTTTGACGTACTGTGCGTTCAGAGATGCTCTTCTGGCTACCTTGGTTGTAACGGGTGGCTATTTGAGTCACTGTTGCCTTTCTATCAGCTCGAACCAGTCTGGCCATTCTCCTCTGACCTCTGGCATCAACAACGCATTTCCGCCCACAGAACTGCCGCTCACTGGATGTTTTTTCTTTTTCGGACCATTCTCTGTAAACCCTAGAGATGGTTGTGCGTGAAAATCCCAGTAGATCAGCAGTTTCTGAAATACTCAGACCAGCCCTTCTGGCACCAACAACCATGCCACGTTCAAAGGCACTCAAATCACCTTTCTTCCCCATACTGATGCTCGGTTTGAACTGCAGGAGATTGTCTTGACCATGTCTACATGCCTAAATGCACTGAGTTGCCGCCATGTGATTGGCTGATTAGAAATTAAGTGTTAACGAGCAGTTGGACAGGTGTACCTAATAAAGTGGCCGGTGAGTGTATATTTATATGTCTACAAATCTTTTTTTGCTGCCCTGACATTTTAAGACCCTTGTTTTATTGAGAGCCATGTGAATTCTTTCTATATGATGTATTTAACTCTGTGTTTGTGAAAGCAAAGAAAGTATACAGTAGCTATAGACAGCTGCTGTCTCCTGGCTGAACATGCCACCCTAACAATATAGTTCTGCATAAAGTTGCCTCATGAGATGTGAGTCATATTTTAATTACTACTTAAGTAATGTAACTAGAAAGAAAGCTGGCGTGGCTCCTTAGAATATCCCAAAATCTGTTTGCTTTAGGGCCCGTTCACACGGAGTAAACACGCGTGTATTTTGGCAAAATACACATGTAAAAAATACACGTGTAAAAATAAGACTCCCATTGACTTCATTGATTTTTTACACATATATTTTGATGTATATTTTGACATGTTTTTTTACACGTGTAAAAAAATGTCATTGAAGTCAACGGGAGTCTTATTTTTACACATGTATTTTTTACACATGTATTTTGCCAAAATACACGCACATTTACTCCTTGTGAACGGGCCAGGGTAAGTTCACACAGGGTTTTTTGGATCGGAACCTGAGGCAGATGCTGACTGAAAGCCGATGCACTACACTTCACTCCACTCTGGCTTAGGCCCAATGAATGGGCTTAGTCCGGAGGAGGGAGTGTCTTCAGGCTGAATCATGAGGCGACCTGGCCTGAGGAATGAGCACCTCGCTTCTTTTTTCCGGGGGCCTGAAGAAATGGCTCTTGGAAAAAAGACGTGAGCGGTTCCAATTGATTTCAATGGGAGCCGTCTTTTTGGTCAGGATTTTGAGGCGATTACGGCCTCAAAATCCTGACCAAAGAACTCAGTGTGAACTTACGCTAAGATTACTGTACACTGGTAACGCTGCGAGAGAACTCATTTGCATACCAGTAAAAACTGTATTCCTAAAGAACGGCGCAGCGGAGACCTCGTCTAAAGGTAAGAGACGAATAGCCTTTCTAAAGGCTATTCCGACGTCTTATACACAAAAAAAAAGGTTTTAATGGTAGAATCCCTTTAAGTTTCAGGGGTAAGGAAAGAGTGGATTTGATACATGTTTTAGAGCTTGAGGTGGCAGGATGTTTTGAGAACTTGGATGTGAGGCTTGAAGGATAAGGTTATCTGAAGACAACAGGCTTGTGGGACTGGGGTAAGTGTGGTGCCATTTACTGCGATTGATAGATCAGGTAAGGGTGCTGCAGGAGTGTGGGGGAGACTAACTCAGTTTTCTCCATGCCAAATTTAAAAAAAATGGGAGGAGAAGAAGGAGGCTATGACTGTTATGACAATCCGAAATTCTGGATAGCAGAGTGCCTGGGTCAGAGAGACATATATGAGGGTCAGCATAACAGTGGTATCTCTGGCACTGGCAGGATTAACTAGAAAGCATCAAAGTATACAGCGGCAAATCTCTACACAGCTAATACCTAGGTGTCAATTTAAGTATCAGTTTCTGATATGAATAACAGAGGCATACAAATTTTAATGTCCCCGTCTGAAAATGTTTAATAAATAATAAAACATAAACAAAGCATATCATGCATATTGGATATTGATGTGTTCCGTAAGGACCCGAGTAATACAACTGTAATATTTTTTCACCTGCGCATGGAACGACGTAAAAAAATAAATCTATATTTTAAAAAAACGATACCAGAATTGCTGTTTTTTTTTATGTCTGTAGGCCACCGAAAAAGCCTTATACTGAAAAAGTGATCAAAAAGTGCTGTGTTCCCAAAGACAGCGCTTCCAGCTAAAGACAGAACAAACAGCCATAGGAATCACAGCAGTTGCCCTTGTGACCAGTCCCTAAATCAGAGGGCTTCATTAGCCTAGGTAGCAAAAAAGCAGCGTCTAGTGATTTACATTAGCCATGGGTTATTTACACTAGCCATGTCCTCGATTATGTGCCTCTATTCCTTAGGGTTCTTCTCCTTTATGCTTTGTATACTGTAGTTCCTATGTAGCATTTTGATAGATTGATGAGATAGATTGATGACATATAAAACTTTTTGCAGGCTTTGGTGTTTACATTAATTATTATTAGGTGTTCATGTACGAGTCTTTTATATTCTTTTTTTTTTTTTAATGTAGATTGTGAGCCCCACATAGAGCTCACAATGTACTCCCCCCCCCCCTATCAGTATGTCTTTTTTGGAATATGGGATGGAAAATCTGCAGCAAAAAAGCTGCATTTCCGAATTGTGGGGCCTTAAGGGTCCATTCACATGGTGGAAAATGGCACTTTATTTGGCGCAAAAAAAAAGCGCCATTTTTTTCTGTGTGAAAGGACCCTTAGCCTAAAAGAGCTTCTGAATTGTTCTTTGGGACCACCTGGTGAGTCTGCCGCCTCTTCTAATCATCATAAGGAGGTAGGTGAGTGTCTCAAGAGCCAAAGTGTGATGTTTACTTAACATATAGCTAATTTTGGCCAGTTGTGGATGCGGAGCTCAGGAAGATATGTCAGGGAATATAAAGCTTCTTAAGAAAGAGAGAATGTTTGAATTTTAAAAAGTACCATATTGAGAGTTTGAGGATAAGTGGCTAAATGGCCTTTTGACCCTGCCTGACCCACTGGAAAAATAGAGCACACTGGTATTCAGAGAGCAATATAATGGCACTTTGGAGAGTGAAAGAGATTCAAGTGCAGGCTGCTGGAACTACTATCCACTGGGTTCTCTCAATAGTCACAGCAGACCTCTGAACCTTCATTATTTGGAAGCTATTGGTTTCTTTACTGCACTGTTTTGCCAGTAAAGTTGTGTCCGATCTGTTTCGTGCAACCATAAGTCTCCTGAGACTCATTTTCTCATCATGGTTAATCCAACTAGGTCTGAAGACCATTGCCCTGAGAAAAGACTACCACCACCATCAAGTACATTGCAGGCCTCCTCAGGTCTGCACCAGCTCAAGAGAGCTGGAGTATTTGGTTGTCCACAAGCCAACTGCTATTTCTACTAAAACTCACAGCCTCCGGGTTTTCTCAAATAGCTTGCCATGTAAGTTCTGTATGAAAATTATGTTTCTCGCATATACCATAATACTTTTCTGTGTCCCTAATGCTCCAGTGTCCACCGCTGCTGTTCAGTGCTTTTTCTGGCGGAAGTCCTCGTCTCACGTGACTGCTGAGATGTATATGGCACTCATATATACAGTACATCCTGTGTTCTTTCCTTAGGCTGCTGAGGCCACAGCATGGGAAGAATATGCAAATCTGTCTCCCAAGATGTAAACAGGGAGACAGTGCCTCTGTTATGCTGCCCTCTATAGCAAGCAACCCTGAACAACATGCCCGACTTCCCAGAAGCCTTTGCTGCATGATGCGAGGTTATAACCAAATCAGTTTCTCAGCTACGGACAGCACCGTTTCTGTCTCTTTGGACGTCATCAGCGCAGCATAGAGAGAACTGATTTGGTTTAAGTGAGAGGCTGTGAGACCAGGTTGTGGGGATAACATCACTCCTTAGAAGGTGGTCTCTCCCTAAGGAGAGGAGGCCACAGCAGTGAGTGAGGACTGAGGTCAAATGCAGTGAACACTGCCAGAAACAAGACCCTGGAGACAGCAGGAATTGACACCCAAAAGTGAGATTAATGTCTTCCATAAAATGACAGGTATAGGTTGTGCAATACATTATAAAATTAATTAGAAGATTGCAAGTTTTGTCCTTGGGGAGAGAATTAAACTGTATTTTAAAGAGTGAATTTTTTTTTAATGTCCCCATCTGAAAATGTTTAATAAATAATAAAACATAAACAATCAAAGCATATCATGTATATTGAATATTGATGTGTTCCATAAGGACCCAAGTAATACAGTACAACTGTAATGTTTTTAGACCTGCACATTGAGCGACGTAAAAAAAATAAATCTATATAAAAAAAATGATACTAGAATTGCTGTTTTTTATTTATGTAGGCCACCGAAAAAGCCTTATATTGAAAAAGCGATCAAAAAGTGCTGTTTTCCCAAAGATAGCGCTTCCAGCTAAAGACTAGAGATGAGCGAACAGTGTTCTATCGAACTCATGTTCGATCGGATATTAGGCTGTTCGGCATGTTCGAATCGAATAAAAAAGTAAAGTGCGCCATTACTCGATTCCCCTCCCACCTTCCCTGGCGCCTTTTTTGCTCCAATAACAGCGCAGGGTAGGTGGGACAGGAACTACGACACCGGTGACGTTGAAAAAAGTAGGAAAAACCCATTGGCTGCCGAAAACATGTGACCTCTAATTTAAAAGAACAGCGCCGCCCAGGTTCGCGTCATTCTGAGCTTGCAATTCACCGGGGACAGAGGTTTCTGTCCAGTTAGCTAGGGCTTAGATTCTGGGTAGGCAGGGACAGGCTAGGATAGGAAGGAGAAGACAACCAACAGCTCTTGTAAGAGCTAAATTCCAGGGAGAAGCTTCTCAGTGTAACGTGGCACTGACGGGCTCAATCGCCGCAACCCAGCTTTCCACGGATCCTGAATGGAATACACTGACAGTGTATTCCCGTATACCCTATATATACACCCCCGATCCCCATTCCAACGGTGTGCCCCCCCACCTTCACCCCAGAAATACCCAGCAAGTCCCCTAGCAATAGAATTGGGGCTATATACACCCACTATTTTTGCTACTGCCATATAGTGCCATTGTCTGACTGGGAATTCAAAGAATATATTGGGGTTACATATAACTTCAATTCCAGGGAGAAGCTTGTCAGTGTAACGTGTCACTGACGGGCTCAATCGCCGCAACCCAGCTTTCCCAGGATCCTGAATGGAATACACTGACAGTGTATTCCCGTATACCCTACATATACACCCCCGATCCCCGTTCCAACGGTGTGCCCCCCCACCTTCACCCCAGAAATACCCAGCAAGTCCCCTAGCAATAGAATTGGGGCTATATACACCCACTATTTTTGCTACTGCCATATAGTGCCATTGTCTGACTGGGAATGCAAAGAATATATTGGGGTTACAAATACCTTCAAGTCCTGCCACTGCCATATAGTGCCAGTTTCTGACTGGGAATGCAAAGAATATATTGGGGTTACAAATACCTTCAAGTCCTGCCACTGACATATAGTGCCAGTTTCTGACTGGGAATGCAAAGAATATATTGGGGTTACAAATACACTCAAGTCCTGCCACTGCCATATAGTGCCAGTTTCTGACTGGGAATGCAAAGAATATATTGGGGTTACAAATACCTTCAAGTCCTGCCACTGACATATAGTGCCAGTTTCTGACTGGGAATGCAAAGAATATATTGGGGTTACAAATACACTCAAGTCCTGCCACTGCCATATAGTGCCAGTTTCTGACTGGGAATGCAAAGAATATATTGGGGTTACAAATACCTTCAAGTCCTGCCACTGACATATAGTGCCAGTTTCTGACTGGGAATTCAAAGAATATATTGGGGTTACGTGCACCCACAATTTTTGCTACTGGTATATAGTGCCAGTTTCTGAGTGGAAATTCCCCAAATAATTTGGGGATTCATTCACCCTACATCTCAGTCTCTTGACATATTCACCCAGGTTGTCAGTGCTGCACCAGCTCGTTCCCAGACAGCTCGGCCCGAAAAACACATTACCAATATAGAGGATTTGGACAATGAAGACAACATGTTCTAAATCTAATGTCTGCACCTTCTCCAGAATTAAAATAAAGGCAGCGTTTAACTTTCAAATAGCACTGCACAAAGGAAGATCTTATCAGCTTGTCTCATGACATGCTACTAAAAAGTGTCATTTGTGTATCTTAATGTAAATATAGTTGTATAAGCTTTTTGGGTTTTAGGCACTGCCAAGTTATTTATTACCACCCGCTCCTTTATAATGATGATGACGCCAAAGTCACTCTGGGTGTTCAGAGCTCACAGCTTTGGTTGACATTTGTCTTGCTCTCTGTCGGTACCAGCTGTCTTTTTGGATACCGTAAAGTTATGTTGACTTTATTAACAGCTATAGAAGCTTTAGCCAGGTTGTGACGGTGTGTAACCCTAACAACACTAAGTGGGATACACATTAATAGTCAGTCTATGTACGCTAAACGTATGACTGAAGTAATTTTTTTTCCCTCTCCCCTAATATAAAAAAGGAACAGACATTAGACCTAGACCGGGGTTCGAGGCTTGTAAAAATCCAGTATTATTTGTTCTTCATGATGTGAAATATGTGTTGAAAAGCAACCCAAGATGAAGTCAGCCATGTGTGCCAGTGTGTTACTTGGCATGCCTTTGCTGGCCCCAACTGTAAGGGTCACTCTCCATTTCCTCCATTTTCCACTCCCCTTCACACCATTTGTGGTGAAGCAATGGGATGCACTGAAGTGCACCCTCTAGCCTCGTGTGGGACAGGGACATCAGATGCCACTCCAACCCCCTCGTCTTCCTCCGCCAGCCAACGGTGCGAAGATGAGAGGAGTGTGCTCTGAATGTTTTCTGCCTAGCAGAGGCTAGTTCTCACTTACGAAAATGGCCCCACTTTGACCTGTATATCAGGCACAATGGTGTAGGTTTCAAAGAAACATTGCACCAACAAGTTGAAAAACGTGGGCCATGCGTGGACCGTGTTTGAGTCTGGCAAGTTCCAGATCTGCTACCAGGTTCCAGCCATTATTACAGGTGCAAAAATGCCAGGCCCCAGGTGTAGCAGGGAAAAAAAGCCATCTCAGCCAGGATGGCATCCCTGACCTCGGAGGCACTGTGCTGTCTGTCCCCCAAGCTGATCAGCTTCAGCACGGCCTTCTGACATCTCCCCACGCCAGTGTTACAGCGTTTGCCGCTAGTAGCTGGGGTGGAGGTTGCAGCATCGTAGGGTTTCAGTCTACTCCTGCCATGAATTTTGGCCTGGGAGAGGAGATAGGCCACCCCAGTTTGCACCCAGGGACCAGACTCCACCACATTCACCCTGCCTGTCATTAAAGATAAGCACTGCAGCATCCCTGACCACAGGCGCTTGTCCATGTGTCAGTGGTCAAGTGGACCTTGCAGCAAAGCGCAGAGCTCTGGGCCCGACTGATGTTATGGGACACATGCAGGCGCAAGGCAGGGACAGCACACCAAGAGAAGTAGTAACGGCTAGGCCCAGCATAGGGAGGTGCCCCAGCTGCCATCTGCTGACGGAAGGCCTGGGTATCCAGAAGCATAAACAAACACCAACATCTCCAGGGCCAGCAGTTTATCGATGAGGCTGTTAAAGGCTTGGGCATTGGGGTGGGTTGTGTTGTACTTCTGCCTGCAATGAAAAGCTTGGGAGATGTGGAGTGGCTGGGAAGAGGCGCATGATGGTGCAGGCCAAAAGGGCGCATGAGGGTGAACTCCCCAATGTGTCAGAGATAGGTGTGTAGGTGTCCTTGCATCATATACTTGCACCATACTTGGCTTTGGAAGTTAATTTTGTGCCAAAAAGTGGTTAAGACAGCGATACCTCAGCTACTCCCGTTACACTGTCTATTGACAACTCCAGCCCTGAAATTACCACCTTTGGAAGTAGACCACCACTTCTAAGATCCCAAAGGAAGTAGGCAAGAGATGTGCAGTGCAGAAAAAAAGATGAAAAAATAAGTGTAGGCAGTAGAGCACAGAGGGATCGGAGAGGACAGAGCTGGTGTCGGCCAGGTATTCCCACAACATGCGCCTATACTTGTCCCTCCTGGTGACACTAGGCCCCTGAGTGGCAGTAATTTGTCCAGGGGGGGCCATTAACGTGTTCCAGACCTAGGAATAAGTCTTCCAACAGGGTAGAGTTTTGCATGCCTTTGCTTCTACCCACTGTTTTTGCTGCTTAGCTTCCCTCCACATCTACACTGCTTTAGCCCCTAAACATCACCCCAGTTTATGCCTTTGCTTCTACCCTGTTTTTTTGTTGAATTAGCTTCCCTCCACATCTACACTGCTTTAGCCCCTAAACATCACCCCAGTTTATGCCTTTGCTTCTACCCTGTTTTTTTGTTGAATTAGCTTCCCTCCACATCTACACTGCTTTAGCCCCTAGACATCACCCCTGTCCATGTGGGGTCGGTGGCCTCGTCATCCACCAACTCCTCTTCCAATTGCGCACTGCCCCCTTACTGCAAACCGCACATGACCACAGCTTGCCCTGATGGCAACTGTGTCTCATGATCCCCACTGAGGTCCAGACAAGTCGGTGGCGGGTCCAAAACCCCAAAATTGGAAGGAAATGGCGGATGCTGCAGTATTTCTAACACCTGTTCCTGGTGCTCGGGCCTGGTCTGTGTTGTACCCTGCACCCTGCTTAACGCAGCTGCCATATCCGGAGTTGTGCTGAGCGCATGCTAATGTTTCGTGTCCAGTGCAATGGATGGGATGGGATTTCACATAAGTCTGCCACCCATGGCCACTCATGGTTGAGCAACTGAGGGAGTTGACTTTGACGAACCCGAGGGTTTTGGAGTTGGAACTACATCAAAGGTCTGTGCTGCTCACACACTCTGCTCAACACATGATATGTTTAGTGCCAGCAGTGTGGAGACGTCGCACAACAGCCGTTGTTCCAGCAGGTACAGGCGTTGTAGGAGTGCATAGAGGCTAGCAGCGGCAACTATAGACTTTAAAAACTATCCGCACAAGCGCCACACTTTCACCAGTAGCTCAGGAACATTGGGGTACCTTTTTAAAAAGATTAGCAGCAATGAGTTAAAAACGTGGCCCAGGCATGGAATATGTTGCAGGCTGCCAAGCTACAGAGCCGATCCCAGGTTACGGCCATTATCACACATGACAACATGCCTGGGCCCAGGTGCAGTGGCAAAAATCACATTGCCGTCTCATCGAGGATGGCATGACTCACTTTGTAGGCAGTGTGCTGTCTGGCCCCCAAGCTGATGAGCTTCAGCACGGCCCGCTGACGTCTCCCCACACCAGTGTTGCAGCGTTTCCAGCTCGTAGCTGGGGTCAATCTAACAGCGGAGGAGGAGGAGGGTGGTGTTTCAGCCCTCCTCCCAGGAATGTTTTGTGGGGAGACAAGTCAGGAAAATTCTTGAAACAGGGGAGAATTTTGCATCTTTGCCCTTGCTGCCTATGGACATCCCTTTGCCTCTAGCCACCATTTTCCCTGCTTTGCTTGCCTCCACATCCACACTGCTTTTGCCCCTAGACATCACCCCAGTCCATGCCTCTGCTTTTATCCCCAGTTTTTTATGCTTAGCTTCCCTCCACATCAACAATGCTTGCACCCCTAAACATCACCCCAGTTTCTGCCTGTGCTTTTCCCCAGCTTTTTTTGTCGATTTAGCTTCCCTCCACATGCACACTGCTTTTGCCCCTAGACATCACCCCAGTCCATGCCTCTGCTTTTACCACCAGTTTTTTATGCTTAGCTTGCCTCCACATCCACACTGCTTTTGCCCCTACACATTACCCCTATCCATGCCTGTGCCTCTAGCCATAACTCTGCCACCCATGGAAACTCATGGTGCAGAAAGTGAGGGAGCTGACTCTGAGGAACCCTTGGGTTTTGTAGCTGGTACTCCATCAAAGGTCTCTGCTGCTCACACACCCTGCTCAACATACGGTATCTAGGGTTTGAGCGTGTGGTGACCTCGCACAACAGTAGGTGCTTCAGGCAGATGTAGGCCTTGCTGGAGTGTATTGCGGCTAGCTCCAGGTACTGTAGACTTGGGAAAGTGGGTGTCCAAGTGCCCCACTTTCACCCTTATCTCTGCTAATTTGGGGTATGTTTTTAAAAATCGTTGCACCACTACATTCAACACGTGGGCCAGGCATGGAACGTGTTGGAGGCTGGCAAGCTCCAGAGCCCTCCAACAAGACAAAAAAGCCTGGCCCCAGGGGCAGCGGGGATAAACAAATTGCCATCTCATCCAGGATGGCATCCCTGACCTCAGAGGCAGTGTGCTGTCCGTCCCCCAAGCTGATGAACTTCAGCCCGGCCTGCTGACGTCTCCCCACACCAGTGTTGCAGCGTTTCCAGCTCGTAGCTGGGGTCAATCTAACAGCGGAGGAGGAGGGTGGTGTTTCAGCCCTCCTCCCAGGAATGTTGTGTGGGGAGACAAGTCAGTCTACCACATTTTGCGACCCGGTCCATGCCTCAAGTACATTCAACCACTGTGCCAAGATTAAAAGTTAGCGTCCCTGTCCGCATGCACTTGTCCATTCATAGCTGGTCACGTGGAACTTTTGGGCAAAGCGCTGAACTTAGGGACCGCCTCATGTTTGGGGAAAAGTGCTGGTGTGGACGGCACAGTGAGGTGGCGCAGTAGCCAGCAGGCCCAAAAAGGGCAGAGTGTCCACAAGCCGGGACCCCAACATCTCCTGGGCCAGAATTTTTGAGATGAGGCCGTTGAAGCCTTGGGCATGTGGGTGGGTTGTGCTGGACTTTAGCCTGGAATGAAAGGCCTGGGAGATGGGGAGTCGCATTGCAAAGTGTGTAAACCACACTCAGTTTGTCCTCGACCTATACATTTAGAAATTATCTCCCCCAGTGAGGAACGTGGCCTCGATGGGGGAATTTTTCTAAGGAAGCTAGAAAAGAGGGCATCTTGGGCCTTGCTGGCTCAGGTCTAGCTTCTGTCATGCAGCTGTCTTCTGCCTCTGGACATCCCTTTGCCTCTAGCCACCTTTTTCCCTGCTTAGCTTGCCTCCACATCCACACTGCTTTTGCCCCTAGACATCACCCCAGTCCATGCCTTAGCTTGTACCCCCAGTTTTTGCTGCTTAGCTTGCCTCCACATCCACACTGCTTTTACCCCTAGACATCACCCCAGTCCATGCCTTAGCTTGTACCCCCAGTTTTTGCTGCTTAGCTTGCCTCCACATCCACACTGCTTTTGCCCCTAGACATCATCCCTATCCATGCCTCTGCCCCTAGCCATAACTCTGCCACCCCTGGAAACTCATGGTGCAGAAACTTTGGGAGCTGACTTTGAGGAACCCTTGGGTTTTGTAGATGGAACTCCATCAAAGGTCTGTGCAGCTCACACACCCTGCTCAAGATATGGTATTGTAGGGTTTGAGCGTGTGAATGACGGACAACAGCCTGTGTTTGGACAGATGTAGGCCTTGCTAGAGTGTTTTTAGGCTAGCAGCGACTCCTGTACACTTGCAAAAGTGGGCGCACAAGCGCCGCATTTTCAACAGTAGCTTCGGTACATTTGGGTATGTTTTCAAAAAACGTTGCACCACTAGGTTAGACGTGGGCCAAACATGAAACGTGTTGGAGGCTGGCAAGCTCCAGAGCCGCTACCAGGTTCCAGCCATTATCACAGGCGTAAAAATGCCAGGCCCCAGGTGTAGCAGGGAAAAAAAGCCATCTCAGCCAGGATGGCATCCCTGACCTCGGAGGCACTGTGCTGTCTGTCCCCCAAGCTGATGAGCTTCAGCACCGCCTGCTGACGTCTCCCCACACCAGTGTTTTAGCGTTTGCCGCTATTTAGCTGGGGTGGAGGTTGCAGCGTCGTAGGGTTTCAGTCTACTCCTGCCATGAATTTTGGCCTGGGAGAGGAGATAGGGTACCTCAGTTTGCACCCCGGGACCAGACTCCACCACATTCACCCTGCCTGTCCTTAAAGATAAGCAGCATCCCTGACCACAGGCGCTTGTCCAAGTGTCGGTGGTCAAGTGGACCTTGCAGCAAAGCGCGGAACTAAGGGCCCACCTGATGTTGAGTGACATGTGCTGGTGCAAGGCGGGGACGCCACACCGGGAGAAGTTGTGACGGCTAGGGACGGCATAGTGAGGTGCCACAGTTGCCATCAGGTCCGGGAAGGCGGGAGTTTCAACAAGCCGGAATGCCAACATCTCCTGGGCCAGCAGTTTAGCGATGTTGGCGTTCTAGGCTTGCGTGGGTGGGTGGTTAGCGGTGTATTTCTGCGCTCCAATGTCTGAGAGATGGTGGGTTGTTGTAAAGAAGCGCCTGATGGTGCCTTTGTTGGTGCAGGAGAAGGAGATAAGACAGAAACAGGGGAGGATGAGGGAGAAGTCAACAAAGTGGCGGAGGCAGATGAAGTGATGTCCTGGCTCGTCCTCTGGAGTGCATCGCCAGCACTGTGAGCAGAGGCAGTGGCATGAACGGCGGGCGACGTTTGTCCTGCCGTTGCTGCCTGCCACTGATTCCAGTGCTTGGATTCCAAATGACGGTGCATTGAAGTGGCGGACAGGTTTCTCTTCTCAGGGCCCCTACTCGATTTCGAGAGGCAAATTGTGTAGACGACACTATATCTGTCCTCGGCGCATTCCTTGAAAAAGCTCTACACCTTCGAGAAACGTGCCCTCGATAGGGGAGTTTTTCTGGGCTGGGTACAAAAGGGAACATCTTCGGACATTCCGGGTCTGGCCTGGCTTCGGCAAAGCAGCTGACCTCTGCCTCTGGACATGTCTCTGCCTCTAGCTACCCTTTTTGGTGCTGCACCTGCCTCAACATCCACACTACTTTCCCAGCTTGATATCCGCCTTGTCCAGGTGGGGTCGGTGTCCTCGTCGTCCACCACCTCCTCTTCCAACTCCTGTCTCGCCTCCTCCTCCTGCACAATGCGCATGTCAACTGGCTGCCCTGACAGCAACTGCTTCTCATCGTCGTCGATGAGGGTGGGTTGCTGATCATCCGCCACCAAATCGACCGGAGATGGAGGAGACTCTATTGTTTGAGCATCTGGACACAGATACTTGTCTGTTAGGTCCGTGGAATCGCGAAATGGAGGGGCAGGTTGTGGTACAGTCAAACGAAGGGAGAACAGCTCTGGGGAGCAGGGACAGTTGGGGTTATTGTTCTGGGAAGATTGGGAATTTTGGGTGGAAGGAGGACAAGACTGTTGGGTAAGAGGAGGTAGAGGCTGACTGGCTGGTGGACAATGTGCTTTAAGCGTTATCCGACAGCCATTGCAAGACCTGTTCCTGGTTCTCGGGCCTACTAAGGTTTGTACCATTCAGCCTAGTTAATGTGGAACTTTTGTGCAAAGCGCAGAACTTAGGGCCTGCCTGATGTTAAGGGACACACGCTGGTACAAGGCTCAACTCACCCTAAGTGCCAAAAACACTGCTGGTGCAAGGCTCTACTCATGCCAAGGGCCTCAATCTCTGCTGGTAGCTCAGCTTAAGATCCTGTAACTTTGTTTGGAAGGGCTCATTTTAAGGGCTAGAAAAGTGAATTTTGGAAGGTCTTACCACATCACACACACACACACTCAAAATGACAGTTAAGGGTGAGGGCTTTTGGATTTCCCATTGTCTATTCCATCCGTGGTTGTCATGGGGAACGTGATTTAAAGGGGTGGTTGTTACTGTTTGTTGAGCTTAAATTGGGGTTTGTGTCCATCCATTTGGGGAGTAAAGAAGGTTTCCAGGTATTTTCCCACTTTGATAGAGGTTTTTTGGAATGTGGAAAGTGTGTAGTTGTTAGGCTGTGATAGTGGGGTAATAGAGGGTCTTTGGTGTGTTAGATGCCCCCAGACATGCTTCCCCTGCTGTCCCAGTGTCATTCCAGAGGTGTTGGCATCATTTCCTGGGGTGTCATAGTGGACTTGGTGACCCTCCAGACACAGATTTGGGTTTCCCTCTTAACGAGTATATGTTCCCCATAGACTATAATGGGGTTCGAAACCCGTTCGAACACACGAACAGTGAGCGGCTGTTCGATTCGAATTTCGAACCTCGAACATTTTAGTGTTCGCTCATCTCTACTAAAGACAGAACAAACAGCCCAAGGGGTCACAGCAGTTGCCCTTGTGACTAATCCCTAAATCAGCGGGCTTTATTAGCCTAGGTAGCAAAAAAGCAGCGTCTAGTGATTTACATTAGCCATGGGTTATTTACACTAGCCATGTCCTCGATGATGTGCCTCTATTTCTTAGGGCTCTCCTCCTTTATGCTTTGTATGCTTTAGTTGCTATGTAGCGTTCTTGATAGACTGATGATATAGATTGATGACAGATAAAACTTTTTGCAGGCTTTGGTGTTTACATGAATTATTATTATTATTATTAGTAGTAGTAGTATTAATACTAGTCTTTTATATCCTATACTATATATAATAGCTCTATTTTTTAGGATTCATCTATTAAAAGTTATATTTTAGTGTACTTTATTCCTTTTTTTTATTTGGTTATCTTTTCTAGTACCTATCTTCATTGTTATATTTTCATTTCTGAGGCTGAGGTCCCATGTTGCGGAAACCTTGCTTGTTTTGTTTCAGCGTTTGTTGTGGTTTTTTGAGCCAAAGCTAAGAGTCGATTGAGCAGAAGGATGACGTATAAGAACTTCATCTATATTTCCCATTCCCATTGTAGCCACTCTTGGCTTTGACTCAAAAAACTGCTGCAAAATCTACAGCAAAAAAAGCTGCATTTCCGAATTCTGGTGCCTTAAGGGTCCATTCACGCGGTGGAAAATGGCACTTTATTTGGCGCAAAATAAAGCGCCATTTTCCTCTGTTGGAATGGACCCTTAGCATAGAAGAGCTTCTGAATTGTTCTTTGGGACCACCTGGTGAGTCTGCCACCTCTTCTAATCATCATAAGGAGGTAGGTGAGTGTCTCAAGAGCCAAAGTGTGATGTTTGCTTAACATCTCGCTAATTTTGGCCAATGGTGGATGTGGAGCTCAGGAAGATACTGTATCTCTGCCATTTCCAATGCTGAGAATGTGCCCCCAAATGATGTAACAATTTTATAGTTTTTATGTTTTAATATCTTTTAAAAATGTTAAAAATTAACCCTTTCCTGCTGAAGCTATATATATATATATAGATATATATTTTTTGCATTTTCGTTTTTACTTCCGCCTTCTGAACGCTATAACTTATTGATTTTTTTCATTCACAGAGCCACATGTGGGTTTATTTTAGTAGGACAAATTGTAATCCATATGGCACCATGGTACTGTGAATCTTGAAAACTGTGGTGTTGCTGTTACAGTGTTCATCTTGAAGTAAAATGGCATGTTCTCTGTATTCTGCAAGTCAGCACAATCAATACAATACCAAATTTCTATAGTTTTTTCATGTTTTCAGACATTTAAACAAAAAAGCTAAATTAGTTTGTATCATCATACTCCTTTTTTTTGTTTCTGGAGGTGGTTAAGGTGTCACTTTTGTAGGGCAAGATGGAGTTTTTATTGATACCATTTTGGGAAATGAGCGCTGTTTAGATTGAAAAAAGAATTTAAATAAAACAATCACCTTTTATTTCATTTTTTTATTTCTAAATTTTTTAAACTTTTTTTAAGCCACTCACCCCTCTCCAGGGAGCTTGAATCAGTAATTAATTAATTACTATGGCAAGCCTGGTAACCTATTATGGCAGAGGTCAGGAAGAAGATTAAAAAAACGATTTCCATCACAATATTGTGTGACACTTGTCACTTTTTGGTTTTATGTTATTAATAGAGCTGAGCGAGTACTGTTCGGATCAGCCGATCCGAACAGCACGCTCCATAGAAATGAATGGATGCACCTGGTACTTCCGCTTTGACGGCGGCCGGCCGCTTAACCCCCCGCGTGCTGGCTACGTCCATTCATTTCTATGCGAGCGTGCTGTTCGGATCGGCTGTACTCGCTCATCTCTAGTTATTAATACCAATTTGGAAAGTATCATGTTTTGATCACTTTTCTTTGGGAATAAAAAATTGATTCAGACAATTGAATTTTTTCTCATTATTGCATTAACTTAACAGGATTACAAATTTAAATGTTAATAGCTCAGGCATACTTGGACTTGGTGATATCTAATATATTTATTTTTGTGTTAAATGGGAAAAATGACGTGATTTACATTTTTCTTTCCTATGTTTATTTTAATATCTTAAACACTTTCATTAGATTGCTTTTACCATAGACAATAATACTATTGTATTGCAAAAGTTTTTACTAAACTTTTTTAAGGGAACATAGCATTGTTTGGGGCTTTTAGTAGCCTCATTGTAACATCTCTGCCTGTTCGGGCCTCTGCGCCACCCTCTGCTCGCATGCTGCGGCGCCGGAGGCGTGTGCAGTTTGACAATTTGCTTAAGGTTTTTAGTTGCACTGTGTGAACACGGCTCTAGTCCTTAATTGGATTTGCACCACACCCGTCTTCTGCCAAGGTTGCCTCTGTTCATTAAGTGGTTAATCTGTCTTGCCTGTGATTGACAGCTTTTCTTCCTGTCAGGTTCTGGGCGGGTTCTTCCTTCCCTATTTAGTCTTGGCTCACAGTCACACTGGTGCCGGTTATTGCCCTTGCTTTCTGGTATCGCTTGCTGTTATTTACTTGTATGCTAATCCTTGACCTCTGGCTTTCCTACTGACTAGTCTCTTGACTCCGATTTGGCACTGCATCGCTCTCTTGTTACCGAACCCTGGCTACCTGACCTCCCTTTGTTGTTGTACGTCTTGTCTGCGTTTTGTGTTTCACGTATTCAGGGAGGGATTGTCCTCGTGGTTGTCGCCTATCACCTAGGATAGGGTCTGGCAATAGGAAGGGAAAGCGGGGGGCTTCAGTTTAGGGCTCACTGTCCCTTGTGCCCCTCCCTCCAGGGTTCACCAGCAGCTTCTGGGGAATTATCATCTGGCTATTCCCTAACACTCATAGTGACCATAACTCACAATTGGTCACCTTTGACCTTTGAGAACTTAAATGGTCACAAACTTTTTAGGCAAATTAGACTCATATAATATAGCATGTGATCCTTAACAAAAAAATAATTAAAAATATTGCAGCTCTCTGCCTGTGAAACCTCTCTAAAGTTCCAGTCACTTTTTGTTTCCCTTTCTAGCTAATTGGCAGTTCACTCTCGATTACTAGGGAACTAGATACCATTAAAAAGCAAGACAGCTTCATAGTGAGTAGACAGAGGTTGAAGTGGACTCTTCACGTGGTGAACGCAGAGTGGAGGGGTTATTTTTCCTCACAGCATATCTGCAAACTGCTTTCTCTGTGCACTGAATTTAATATCCTACGTATCTCACATCTTACAATGTAAGATAGGCCTTTTATGTACTGGTATCTGACTGCTTGTGTGATTACAGATGGGATACTAGTAGACTAGTAGCAGTTTTCCTGAGTGTGCCCATAGACTTCTATTTACCTGTGTCAGAGATCTTTTTAGTTGCATCATGCCTGCATGTATTTGCACTGTATTTGCAGTTCTGTGTCCCTGGATCTTCAATGTTATGCTAAAGCTGGATTTACATTAGCGTTGGAGTCTCCGTAGCACAGGGGTCCCCAACCACTGGACCGTGAACCAGGACCAGGCTGTTGAGGATTTTTTACCGGTCTGCAGGGCAGAGCAGCAGGCTGGCTTCAGTAGACCTGGCTCCCGACACAGCAGATTATGTGGTGCGAGTCAGCAATCTGGCCACAGTATCATGGATCCTGGCACAGATCCTGATGGGGACCTCATCTACAGTGCTGTACACCGAGCCCCCCCCCCCCTTCCTGGTCTACAGGGCTGTTAGGTGTATGGCACTTCTAAGTAGCATTGCCGTACACTGAGGTTCAATGTACAGTGCTGCTACTCTACTTGTAGAATTTGCTCAGACAGAAACAGGGACAAGAACATCATGTGTGTCCAGCCCTCTTTCCACCCCTGTTAGGGGGCGTTCACACTACCGTCTGTGTCCGACAGGTAGTGTCCGCTCCTAGTGTCCGTTCAAAATCTGGCACGGACACTAGGAGCAGACACTAGCTGTGTCCGTGACACCTGTCATTTATTTAAATGGCGATCGGGTGCGTTCTTTTGCACTCCGTGCCCTTCCTTCACTGTCCGCTTGTAAAGATGTCCGACTTTTCAAGCGGACAGAAAAACCTGAGATGTTTCTGCTTAAAATCAGCGGAGAACAAAGTCCTGCAAGGAGTATAAAATTGTCAGAAATCCAGAGAACCTCACTACCCTGTTTCCCCGAAAATAAGACAGTCTCTTATAATTAATTATCTAACGAAATATATGACCTTTGTTATTTTCGGGGGATGTCTTATGCAGCAGCTGGAGCGGGGAACAATCGGCAGTCATGCTAATGCTTCCTTAGCGGAGCGCTGGCATGACTGCTGCTTGTATGTGATCCAGAAGGTGAAGGGGGGGGGGGGGTGTCTTATTTTCAGGGAAACAGGGTATACACTATGGGGTCTGCGGGTGTTTTTTAAGCAAACAGGGTTTCTGTCTTTCCAGTTCCCATACAGACCTGAAGGAAAGAAACCTGAATGCTAGTGTGACCCTGGCATCACTTGGGCTTTTCTCAGTTATTTGTTTGCTATTGTACATATAAATAAGTTAGTAATTTAGGGGAGGGGGTAGACTGTTCTTTACTGTACATGCCCACAGCCTCAGGAACAAATGTAAAATGGGGTATTAGCAGCAGAACAACTGATAGAGTACTAAGTATGAAGGTTTATATAGTCCGAGAACAGTTTTACCCTCAAGACCCTGCAGATATTTCAACTTTTCATGAAAACTCAGAGATCCTTTAATTCTCTGTGACCAGAGTTGTCACAAGAAAATATATGGAATGATGATGGAATTTTATTTTACAATACTAGTAAATTAATATGTCCCATTTCAAAGTAATATAGAATCATGTGAAAATTCATGCTTTGTTACGTTTTAACGCTGTACTGGTTTAAAAAGTGTACAAAAGTAATCTCAAAGATATTAAAAATACTTAAGTATTTAGTAAAGCAATGTTTGAACAAAGGGTGTATGCTATCAACAGGCAAGAATTGTTCCATTCCTTGAATATGAAAATGAGTCATGCAGGATCCTGTCCAAGTTTTGCAGAAGTACCTTCAGGCGCTTACCACTTACTTCGCAGAGGACTCCAAGAATGACTGTGTGCACTTCTAGCTCAATGTTTAATATACTGTAAGTACTGAATAAAAGTGTTCACTTAAAACAATTGAAGTCTTCGTGGCTGAAAACTATACGCACTTGATCATTGGATCTAGCTATAGATATTATTGTAATACTGTATATAGAGTTGTGAAAAAAGTTTTTTGCATACTCCAGGCAAAATATATAATGTGTATAATTTTTTCTTTCAAATATATAGTAATATTGGTCAAGAGAAATTATCTATTAACACAGAACTGTGTATATTCTTTAGTAAGAAACATAACTGAAGTCACACAGAGAGCCCTGATCAAAAGTTTACTGCCACTGTTTGTTCTGATAACATAAACTCAAGTTGGCACACATAGGTTCAAATGGCAATGAAGGATATGGATCCACTTGTAACTTCTACCTACTCGTCTCGGTATTAAGTCATTGAAGCACATGTATTATTTCTCAAAGTCAATTTTGCAAAGTGTGGGTTTGACTTTTTTAATGCCATTTTTAGGGAGCCTTTTTTTCTAAAATGGGGCATGGTGAGGGATGATGCTGAGGGTGGGGCCAATGATCCCAACCGAGTTATGATCTTCTATGCCAGTTTACTGGTAAAAATGACGCCTGAAGTCTAGTCAGTGCCCCATCAGAAAAAGTGCCTGATTTATGAGGAGATGTTCCCCTTGTCATAAATGAGAAGCATCCTCGAGCAGCAGAGGGAATATCAAGACTTGACTTTTATAAAAAAAACAAAAAACATCTTAAATATCATTCAGACTGCAATGATCTGGTCAATAGGAAAATCAAAAGAATGGTCAAAAGGATTCATAAACACTTATTAAGTACAAAATAATTGGTCCTGTCAATACCAAGCCACAGTCAACTAAACCTAGAAAAATTTCAGACACAAACAACTCACAAAGCTGGAACAAAGCGGTTTACACTTCATCTGTCTGTGTCACAGCAATCCATTGCTGCCTCTCCTCTGGCTCACTTGGTCTTTGTTTACATGCGCTGCTATATGAAGGAAAGTCAGCATACTAGTACTATGGTGCCTAACTTCAGCAATCATGTGACCTATGTATGCCAACAGATATTGGGAAGCAAAGGTTCATAGGCCCTGGTGCAAGAGTTCATCCTGGGCCCGTTGCCCACCTGCATCGCCCTGCTGAATGGCAAAGCAGTTAGTGTTGGGCTCACATGGTATCAAGTCAGATCAAATTAAAAGCAAATACAGTTAGGGCCAGAAATATTTGGACAGTGACACAATTTTCGCGAGTTGGGCTCTGCATGCCACCACATTGGTTTTGAAATGAAACCTCTACAACAGAATTCAAGTGCAGATTGTAACGTTTAATTTGAAGGGTTGAACAAAAATATCTGATAGAAAATGTAGGAAATGTACACATTTCTTTACAAACACTCCACATTTTAGGAGCTCAAAAGTAATTGGACAAATAAACATAACCCAAACAAAATATTTTTATTTTCAATATTTTGTTGCGAATCCTTTGGAGGCAATCACTGCCTTAAGTCTGGAACCCATGGACATCACCAAACGCTGGGTTTCCTCCTTCTTAATGCTTTGCCAGGCCTTTACAGCCGCAGCCTTCAGGTCTTGCTTGTTTGTGGGTCTTTCCGCCTTAAGTCTGGATTTGAGCAAGTGAAATGCATGCTCACTTGGGCTAAGATCTGGTGATTGACTTGGCCATTGCAGAATGTTCCACTTTTTTGCACTCATGAACTCCTGGGTAGCTTTGGCTATATGCTTGGGGTCATTGTCCATCTGTACTATGAAGCGCCGTCCGATCAACTTGGCAGCATTTGGCTGAATCTGGGCTGAAAGTATATCCCGGTACACTTCAAAATTCATCCGGCTACTCTTGTCTGCTGTTATGTCATCAATAAACACAAGTGACCCAGTGCCATTGAAAGCCATGCATGCCCATGCCATCACGTTGCCTCCACCATGTTTTACAGAGGATGTGGTGTGCCTTGGATCATGTGCCGTTCCCTTTCTTCTCCAAACTTTTTTCTTCCCATCATTCTGGTACAGGTTGATCTTTGTCTCATCTGTCCATAGAATACTTTTCCAGAACTGAGCTGGCTTCTTGAGGTGTTTTTCAGCAAATTTAACTCTGGCCTGTCAATTTTTGGAATTGATGAATGGTTTGCATCTAGATGTGAACCCTTTGTATTTACTTTCATGGAGTCTTCTCTTTACTGTTGACTTAGAGACAGATACACCTACTTCACTGAGAGTGTTCTGGACTTCAGTTGATGTTGTGAACGGGTTCTTCTTGACCAAAGAAAGTATGCGGCGATCATCCACCACTGTTGTCATCCGTGGACGCCCAGGCCTTTTTGAGTTCCCAAGCTCACCAGTCAATTCCTTTTTTCTTAGAATGTACCCGACTGTTGATTTTGCTACTCCAAGCATGTCTGCGATCTCTCTGATGGATTTTTTCTTTTTTTTTCAGCCTCAGGATGTTCTGCTTCACCTCAATTGAGAGTTCCTTTGACCGCATGTTGTCTGGTCACAGCAACAGCTTCCAAATGCAAAATCACACACCTGGAATCAACCCCAGACCTTTTAACTACTTCATTGATTACAGGTTTATGAGGGAGACGCCTTCAGAGTTAATTGCAGCCCTTAGGGCCCCTTCACACGGCGTATACGCTCACTGCTTTGGAGCGTGTAAACGTTCCGTAGCAGCAGCGTCTAAAGCACTTCCCATTGTTTTCTATGGGAGCCGGCAGACGCGCGCTCCCCATAGAAATGAATGGAAAAAGCAGCCCATTCATTTCTATGGCGAGCGCGCGTATGCCGGCTCCCATAGAAATCAATGCGATCTGCTTTTAGACGCCGCTGCTACGGAACGTTTACACGCTCCAAAGCAGTGAGCGTATACGCCGTGTGAAGGGGCCCTTAGAGTCCATTGTCCAATTACTTTTGGTCCCTTGAAAAAGAGGAGGCTATGCATTACAGAGCTATGATTCCTAAACCCTTTCTCCGATTTGGATGTGGAAACTCTCATATTGCAGCTGGGAGTGTGCACTTTCAGCCCATATTATATATATAATTGTATTTCTGAACATGTTTTAGTAAACAGCTAAAATAACAAAACTTGTGTCACTGTCCAAGTATTTCTGGCCCTAACTGTAGTTTGGCAATGCTCTTTACATAATCTGCACTACTAAGGTGCTAGATGATTCAACTTTTTGTGGTACTGTTACTTTAGGGCAGGGCTAAACTTGACCACGATGCAGCCAGATTCTGACCGAAAGCTATATGGCCAAGTCAGTTGCCACCTAATTCTATTAGATCAGGAAAAAATTATTATTCAATAATGCAGTCTTTCCCATGATGAGGGCTCTGACATGTGACAGCTAATAATTCATGTGCTTCACCTATTGTGTTTCTCCAAAAATAAGACAGGGTGTTATTTTATATTTTTTCTCTGAAAAAGGGCTAGGGATTATTTTCGGGGTAGGTCTTATTTTTTCAGGGACCAGAGCAAATTAGAATATTTTCTAATCCACTCCAGACGAATCTTGGAAAATGTTTAGGGTTAGTAACCATACCCCTAACTTGCATTCACAATTGATGCTGCAGTGTCAGTGGGTCTTTAAAAAAAAAACAAAAAAAAAACCTTATTGGCTCTCTCGCTAAACACTTTGTGTGGCAGTGGCACCGTGCCCTCTCTATCGCCTTTCCTTTATGCTCTCCTTTACCTTAAGGAGGAGGTGCTGTAGTGCAGTCGCTGCATCTGTGCGAGCGAGCAGGGGTGGCACCTGCCCACAGCATAGCATCAGCCAGGAGGTGGCACTCGGGAGGCAGGAGGTGGCACTCGGGAGGTAGGAGGCACTTGTCCAGGACGGTTGGGAGCTATGGTATGCCTATTCTTCTCTTTATCCTATTGCATGAAGCACTATCAGTAACTAGGGCTTATATTTTAAGCCTATTCCGAAAACCCTGCAAAATCAAGCTAGGTTTTATTTTCGAGGTAGGGCTTATTTTTGGAAAAGCAAGGTATACATTCTGCCTCATGTGTAAGTTCAATATGAAAATGATCTCTTTGGAGCAATGAGAGCTCAACGAAGTTTTGTTGTTTACCAAATACTTATTTTCCACCATAATTTGCAAATAAATTCTTACAAAATCAGACAATGTGATTTTCTGGATTTGTTTTCTCATTTTGTCTCTCATAGTTGAGGTCTACCTATGATGTAAATTACAGACGCCTCTCATCTTTTTAAGTGGTGGAACTTGCACTATTGGTGACTGACTAAATACTTTTTTGCCCCACTGTATGTATTATCACAACATTTGCATGATTAATGATGATTTCCCCTTGATAATGTATTAGTATCTTCTGTTATTTGATTATTCTTGAGTAATGTATTAATTAAGTGATTCAGACAACATCATATTAGAAGACATTTTCCTCAAGACAAACCGATTACTAAACAAAATAGTAACATATACTGATAAAAGTAAAGGAGCTCGGGGCAACATAGTGGCTCAGTGGATAGCACTGTAGCCTTGCAGCGCTGAAGTCCTGGGTTTGAATCCCACCAGGAACAACATCTGCAAGGCGTTTGTATGTTCTCCCTGTATTTGTGTGGATTTCCTCCCATTCTACAAAAAACATACTGATAGGAAAAAATGTACATTGTGATCTCTATATGGGGCGCACAATCTACATTTAAAAAAAAAAAATTAAAGGAGCTATGAAATTGAAATATGTAGGAGAAACATCTTCACAACTTTCTCTTACAAAGAAATCGCTGAGTAAAACAGCCTCAAAAGGAGGTAACTAACAGCTCAACCTCTGCCTTATCTTCTCCACTATCCTCGACTATCTCTTAGGACACGCAATAAAGATTTCAGGTTTAAGCCCCCTAGGTATATAAATATAACAAAAACACAGGGTATATCATCACTAAGAGCCTTGAGTTGGAGACAAGCCAGTTTACATGTATATCAGGTGAGACCTATCAATGTTTGGGTCATCAGTGTGCTTCCAGTAGTCTTCACAGTGAGTGCCTGTTACTTTAATTTTTTTTATATTATGGGAAATAATAGGTAATACAGATGTTATATCTTTCATTTTATTCTTGCTGGGAACAGATGAACCATTTTAACAATGAGGCATTGGACGTATTTTGGAAGTATTTTAATGTCACCAATGTTACAAAATAAAAATGCTACCAAAAACACATGTAAAAAAACCAACAACTTAACATTAAATTATTTAAAAATGATGGAAAAACAAGTCAATATATGTACATCCACTCACTGACAAAAAAGAAGAAGCCACGAACAGCTCCTGCTTCACCGCTGTATTCAACTCCAGAGAGAACGCAGATTAATTGAAGGACATACCTCTGGCCGACCAGTACAGCGGGACAGACCCGCTGTCGCCAAAAATGCTCCCAAAAATGCTCATTTAGAGATAAATCTGGTTTCTGGAAGACCAAGAAAGTGTTATGATCCGGCAAAGACATTCCTAGAAAACCTTTGCTGTGTACGGCAAACATGATCCTAATGGTAAATGTCAATTGGAAGCCCTGCCATGAAAGGCAACAAATGTGGCTGCAGGATGTCCTGTACATATCGCAGAGATGTTAGTATCCCTTGTATTACTACTAGGGGTGAGTGACTTCTGTTTGTGCCGATTTTCCAGATCATTACACCAGCATTTAAGGCAATGTGTCTCCCCACAACAGAGGCAGAAATGAAGACCTCAACATGAAGCCTCTATACTCAGACCTGACCGTCATCGAATCCCAAAGAGAACCTTGAAGACGATACCAGTCTATATTAGTCTACATTTTTTGTTCATGATAGTACTGCATACTAAGGCAAAGGTGACTGGTTGTCAATGACATGATAAGTAAAGGGAACCATGACACCAAATTTCTTTCTGCTAAGTACCTACATATTGGGTATTTCAGTTGTTAATGTAACGTGTATGACCAGCTTTACTCTAGGCTGTGGACCACACTGTTTACATAAGACACAGGACTGATCGACTACAATATTGCCTCTAGGCAGTGGAGTGACAGACAGGAGCTCTCTCACACATGTCAATACATACATTATATATACAGTATACACACAATTGTGAATGGAAACTATTTTATTTGCAGTCTGGGACCCTGTATAATAACAAGTACTAGTAAAAAGAATGAATAAGGGGGAAGCTAAAAATATTTGCAAGTGTTATCTTATTATAACCCTGGGATTCTTATCCTCATGCTTCACATTTAATGCTAGTATCCCCTGGTATTCCCTGCAATAGGTGAAGAGTTGTGTAGAAACAAGTCAGCTCTGATAGTCACACCCTGATCTCTAAATCCGATAACTAGTACTCCTAGCTATAACACTGCTTTGATGCATCTACACTGCTGTACAGGTTTCTGGAAGTTCTTTTCATTACATGAATGTTTTTATGTTCAGGATTTACACATATCTAATACATATTATAAAGAAAGTATCTTTGTGCCATCGTATTCTGTTGGTGTGTGCACATTTACATACCAGCTCAAGGTTTTGGGTGTGCTTTTTAAAATTATACACAGATGTCACAAAATACATGAAATTTCACATCTAGCAAAACATCTGGTTCTCTGCTTCCCAGGGTAGACACAGACAACGGAGGACACTTGTGGAAAAACAGCTTGTGGGCCTTTCTGCCAGCATACCTGCAATGTATGCATTCCTCCTATTTAAAACAATAAAAGGGACACTCCAGTGACTTTTATGACTCCTTTTATTGTCTGGCAATACACAGCTGACAACACACTTCTAATCTTAGAATATACGGGTGTGTCAAGGGTACACATTATTTTCAGTGTTTTCCATATACAGTGCAGAGAGTTTGTGGATACTGGGGTATACCCCCTGTCATGGATATACATGTTTATCAGACATACCTGTCCAGTGTTATCTATCTCTGTCATTTTGAGACATGTCTCTACCATCCCACAGATAACCAACAAACAGCCAAGAGATCCAGCTAAAGAAAAAAACTATCAACTTCTTCCATGATGTAAGCCTAATAAGATACTGACTGATATTTCTAATATTCTGAAAGTTTTTCCTGTATCTATTTTCCCATGAAGACAAATAAATTTCCATGTATTTATAAGAATTCGAGTCCTTCAAATAATGTTACCATGTGGAATATGTTGGCGTTATATAAATAAACTGTATTATTATTATTTTTTTGGGCCAACGTGTGAGTAAGAATTCACCCAAGTATATCATATTTTACAGTGACCTCTTTTTTGGAATGGGTTGCTGTGTAAACAATAAGCTTCTCTCTGCTACTTGCAGATAATATTGAGGGCTATCACAGGACTTACATAAGCTCTGTCACGACCTGTATATTTGTGTATAGTATGTGTGTTTTTCCGCTGGGGTTTGATCCGGTGTTCTTTGGTCTTCTGGTGGTTTCCTTGCCGTTGAGTCATCTATTTGTATATTTGGTATGGGCCTTAAGAGAATACTTGAGGTTCTTGGGATTGAGCCTCAGGTGTTGGTCATCACCATTGTCCTATCGGACGCTTCTGGGGCCTGTATAAGGAGGAGGGCTGGCTTCACTTGTTGCCAGTTTTCATTGTTACCAACTGGAATTTGTGGCTCAGGGAGGAGGATTGTTTGTGGAATTACAACTGACTAAGAAGTGGTGTGAGTGTTGCCTTGTGTGTGAGTCTGGTTTGTCCCTCCACACTTCTACTCTACCCTGTCCTTCAGTTCTGTTTGCCTGGCACTATCTGGTTATTTGTGAGATTTGGGTTCCAGTTTGTTTTGCCCCAGTCCTGTGTTAACCCTTTCCTCACCTCTCCACTCAGTGGCGTAACTAGGAATGGCGGGGCCCCGTGGCGAACTTTTGACATGGGCTCCCCCCTCCGACACCAAAGACCTCGACCGACCCCCTCCTCCGCACTATTATGTCCCTTAGTAAGCCCTGCACACAGTATTATGTCCCTTACTGGCCCCTGTACACAGTATTATGTCCCTTAGTGGCCCCTGCACACAGTATTATGTCCCTCAGTGGCCCCTGCACACAGTATTATGTCCCTTACTGGCCCCTGTACACAGTATTATCCCCCATAGTGGCCCCTGCACACAGTATTATGTCCCTTACTGGCCCCTGCACACAGTATTATGTCCCTTACTGGCCCCTGCACACAGTATTATGTCCCTTACTGGCCCCTGCACACAGTATTATGTCCCTTACTGGCCCCTACACACAGTATTATACCCCATAGTGGACACCCATAAACAATTATTATACTCTGGGGTCTTTTCAGACCCCAGAGTATAATAATCGAAGACCCGGGGGAATAAAAACATAAAAAATTACTGTTTCTTCCCTGTCCCCGGCTCCTACGCTGTCTTCTCCGCTGGCGTCCTTATGAAATGACGTCAAGACGTCACATGACCCGGGACGCAGGCCGGGTTCATGTGACGTCAGAGACGTCAGAAAGGAGGCCTGGCAGGATTGTGGAGAGGTAAGTAACACTGTTTGTTATGTTTCCTTACCTCTCCCGATCCGCCGATCATTATACTCAGGGGTCTGAAAAGACCCCTGAGTATAATGATAGTATTTGTGGGGCCCGCGGTGTCACTTGCCGATCCCGGCCCAGCCAGGATCGGCAAGTGAATAGGGCCTGTAATGGCCTATTTAAAAAAAACAAAAAACGCAGCGGTAGCGGCTGTCACCGGGCCCCCTAATGGCCCGGGCCCTGTGGCAGCCGCCTCCGCTGCCTCTATGGTAGTTACGCCCGTCTCCACTGTCCCTCTCCTCATTTTCTTGTTGCGTATTGTGTTGTGCTGCAAGTCTGTTGTCCAGCACATCCCATCCTGTTTGTTTTGTCTGCAGCTGCACCTTGGTTTCTGTAGGAACCACCTTAGTATCCCCAGTCCCTAACCCTCTTGTAGCTCTCGCCCTATCTGTCGGCTAGGCCTTCGTGTTAGAGAGCCAGGAGTTGTCGGGGCCAAGGCTAGTTTAGGAACAGCTGACCACCACCGGCAGGCAGGGCCTAGCTAGCCGCCATAGCGTCAGGGAAAGTCTCCTTCCCCTGTTCCCTTAGCGGTGCGTCTGCAGTCCAGATTCTGGGTCTGGGCATAGACACGAACGTAACAAGATCTATGGATAAATTAAATCTAAATTCCGGAACTGATCCATCATCAGTGCTCAATAACTGTTCATACAACACTGAAAGAACCAGAGACTCCAAAAAAATAGAGACAGGATTGCCTTGGTCCATACTTATCATCCATATGCATACAAAATCCACTAACACATTATATGTAGATATTGGTCCTTACTATAAAAGGGTTACCCAAATGTTAAAGAATTGAAGAAATCTTTTCTTCCATGTTTTCGCCATCCAACAAAACTAAAAGATAGATTAGTAAGAGCTGACTTGGGCTCCAAAACTAAATTACCCCAACAATGTTTTCTAAAAGCTCAGTAACAGGGTACGCTCCCTTGTCTGCAATACAGTAACGCTTTGAAGGGTGGCGCCACATGTCGCCCACAAACAGAACGTGCTATCCATATGAAGGGTTTCTACACATGTGATTCAACTTATGTAGTTTACATGATTAAATGTCCATGTGGATTTCTTTACATAGGTGAAACCACACAAACATACGTGACAGTATTACCTTACCATACCACATTTATCATGCCAACCACCCTATTTCACAACTTCAGTTCCAAATCCTGGAGCAAGTTGCGGTCCACAAGAAGAGGAGGCGATCGGATCGGATTCATCAACTCAAGTTAAGGGAAGCCTTTTGGATACATGAACTACAAACTTTACACCCTGAAGGATTGACTAAATACTATGATCTGCATAGTTTTATAAGATAGAATGGATTCCATTATTTTGTTACTAACACATCTCTTTTTGTCTTTACAGATTTGCTAGAAACTAGTGCTGAATGATTAATGCTGAATGCTCCGGATTACCCTTTTCTTCCCCTATTTTTCCCCTTTTTTCTTTTCTCCTTTTTCTCCCCCTCCCCTCCAGATTGTTTCTCTTTCATTCTTCCCATACATATAATTTCCTTTGAGTTTTATCTTTCCCATATACACTATCCGCTGTGACCACTAGATGCCGCTAATATACACACGTCCTCTATAGAGAGTGCTGTGATTACATTACTTACATAAGCTTTCCTATAGTGACGTGCAGTCCTGAGGGAGAGGCAGGTAAAGAGAGTGACACCAGGTCGCCACAGCTGAGGGAGTGGCAGCCTGGAGGGTGGAGGGAGGGACCTATGCACTAAGTTTGCCAGTCAGCAGCCATATTGCAGTAAAGGAACACCCAGGGACAGCAGGACATCTCGGGCAGTGACTGGCAGAAGGGTAAGTTTCGCTGCTGCGATATTCCTCTGACATGGTTTCAGTTAGAAGAGCAGGTGGGATTAGGGGCATTTGACTGACGGGGCACAGTTCTCCTGGTACAGCTTGTAGGTAGAGCACCTGTTGCAGTGAAGGCAGTACGCAGGTGGCACCAGTGTCACCCCTGTCCTGGCCCCAGTATGAGGGAACCTGTGTGTGCGGATATACCTGGTATATGAATGTGATGAGTTGCATTCGGTAACGCCTGGTACTAACCTAGGTAGGCAATGAATTCGCTGTGTGCACAGGGTATGGCTGCTGTCTGCAACCCACTTTATCGCTCCAAAGTTGGAAAGTGGCAGAACAAGTTCGTAGTAGTCAGACAGGTAGAGGTGGGGCTGCGGAGGTGCAGCACTTCCATTACTGCAGGCTTCATTCCCACCACACAGCATTGCCTCACCATGAACTCTGCCTAAATAAGGGTCATTCACCTGGTCGCTGCATGTTTTGTGTGACAGGAACATGTCAGCAGGGCAGGGTCCCCGCACATGTCATACAATTTTATGAAAAGTGTTGTTTTTATTATTATATTTTGCAAGTTAAGTTTGTGTTTTGTGTTATTTATATGTATTTTACATAGCCCGCTCCCCATGGTTCTGAGTAGAGAGATGGGGTGCCTGTCCTTCCCTTGCCTGCTTGATATTCCCATATCTAATACTGCAGGTCTGATGCCAGGGGGAGGGCTGCAGATTTTCACATGGGACAGAAGGAAACCAGGGCTGTGGTTGCCAAGGGTGCCAGGGACTTGCTATGTAACATATGCCCCCTTGGGTGCGAGCTAAGTAATGAACATAGTAAGATTCCTTTATAAATAGCCTGCATAATGTTCATGAGCAATAAGACACGGTACTATATGAGCAATGCTTGGTAAATCTGAAAAGCTAAGATACTGAATATGTTTAGTCTTATGGGTGTGGTGTAAATGACCTTTCAAAGGTTGTAATTGGACTTTCTGCCACTGGGTGAGGCTTGCTCCTTCGTAGCGACTTGGAACTGCTTGTTTTATGATTCATAGACCTGAGCACAAAACCTTAAATTAGCTGCCTCTCATAGTAATCCTTGCATCCTGTAAGGCAGGACTACAGCGCGTGTCATGAAGCTGCTGCTTCCGGATTAACCATCTAGAATATTCTAATTTTAGTCATTTTTTTCAATTCCAGGACGAGTTGAAAAATTGATCCTGGACTCTACAATATTTTTTAATTTTGCCAGAGTTTTAAAAGGAACCAACCATGCCAAAACCGGTAAGTCTGAATGAAGTTATCTAGTTACAGTGTTTTTATACCTATATTTTAAAATAGTATTTTTTTTTGATGAATAACAGAATTTGATATGTTAGGATAGTTTTTCTTTGCAGTTTTTCAGTAGATGAAAGATATGCGACATTTATCACTTAGCATCTGCCACTGTGATAAATCCGGTGTATGTTCAAGATGTCTGTCTAAATTTACACTGTCTAACTGTTAGCAAATCTGAGCCAGCAAAACCAAAACAGAGAAGTTAGGCTCGTGCCTCACGTGGCGTGAATGCCACGGTTTAGACGCGGTGAAAAGTCACAGGAAAAAATGCTTTTTTTTTTTTTTTTACAGTCACTGCATCCACACAATGCGGGAAAATATGAGCAGGAGACATGATGCAGTTTCCGAAACCGTTGCTGTTTTCGAAATCGCAGAATATCGATTATACCTATAGAAACTTTGTTTGTTTCCCTATATGTATAATTGAGGTGATATATTCCAGAGACTATATCTCGCATTGGCATGATCTTGTTCATTATAGTGAACCACTGTAGGTAGGTTTGAGGATTTCCACAAATCGAAATTTATACTTTCACAATGTCCAGGAGGTATCTAAGGAGGGAGCGATTGTAATATTATTCCATTGGAGAAGGACATGCCTTTGATCAGTCAGCAAGGGACTTTCTGCGATTCAAGAAGCTACTTCTTGGACCATTATCCAGAATGGGGAGATGAGTGGGCAGGATCATATTTAACAGGATGACCTCTGTTCCCTGGCACTTCCAGCATAGGGTTGAGACAGGGGTATATTTTACCCACAACCGAGGGCACTTTGTACCATCAGGCAGCAACTTATAATTTGTTTCTTAGTATCTAGAGTAGAGGGATGTTTAATTTGCCAAGGTGAGAAGTTTCCACTTCTCCTCGGCAGACCACAACATCTGGAGATCCCTTTTCCATTTGGCAAGTCCTTATGGGACCCCCAGCTGCACAGAGAATTTCAAAGGGGATGAGCTGTGTGTTGTATGCGCGGAATTGGGAAGAGATTAAAGATAGTGGTGTAGGTGGGAGAGACTCCAGTTATCCAGCAAAGGTAAATCAGAGAGGTGTGACAATTGGTAGCTTGAGGCCATTGACAGTCCATCAGGAAGTGACTTACCTGGAAACTGTCTCCCACATCGGCTGCCTGAAACATCCTCTGTTAGTTCCAGGGGTTCCCCAAAATCGCATTCATTGGGGAGGGTGTGGGGTCAAGTTGGCACTGGACAAAAATTGAAAAGCAGGTCTACGGGCGGGAACTATAGTGGCATGCCTGGTGAAAAGCCAACGAATGGCTTGAAAATAGGACAAAGTGATGGATTAGATGAGCTTGGAGCAGTTAAAAGAAAAGGACACGGGAGCAGGTTCATTTTAATGATGTTACATCTCCCAAACCAAGAAAATGGACCCTTCTGCCATGAGTCAAGGTCCACTTTTAACAACTTCAGTAATGGGGGCAAGATAAAATGTACACAAGTGTCCCAGTACCATAATGCCCAAGTATTTATTGATTCAGGGGTCCATTTGAAAAAAATTCAAATAGACCCCGGAAATGTGCTTGTTATAGCAAACTGTGAACCCATTGGGGCCAGGAGACCCACCATGCTATACTCGAGAGCCCAAGGTGACTCTAGTTCTGTGCAGTCTCAGAAGAGAGAGTTAAAAGACCAGAGTTTACTATGTAGTCCCTTATCATGCGTGTGAGAGGGGCCAGGAGAGTCAATATTATAGAGGGTGTGGTAGAAATTTTGAAAAAGTGAGGCAATGACCTTGCCATATTATTATTTATCACTATAGTCATAAATGTTTCCCCGGCATCTGGCTGATGCTTCCTTTGCCACTGATTGTTGTCTTCTCCTAGTCCTTTACCAATATGGACCTGAGCTCCTCATCTACAAAGAAAATTGCAAAGAATACTATGTAAAACAACTTTTAGGCTATAAGGCCACACGTAGAAAATTGTTGGGCCTTAGGTTAGATTTATATGACCATATAGTTTTTGACAGATGTAAAGTCTTTGAAAATGTCTGTTCGTTTATGATGGCCATTGGGCATCCATTTTGTTTTTATGTTTTTGATGGCCAAGTGTCATCTGTTTTGCATCTGTATTTTTTTTTTTTTTAAATAATTGATGAATTTCATTGGTCTTTCATTCTTGACTCAACCCATTGATCCATTTTTAACCAATGCAACATAGACATCAAGTATGTTTTACATCTGTTAAAATTAGATCTTTTGATTTCTATTGGGTCTTTCGATTGGGTCCATGTGTTCATCAAATGGACAAAGCTAGAGCATGTCTGTTTTTTTAAATGACTGTTCATTCTGTCCATTGGATAAACAGACTTATTCATCGGTAGTGTGAATGTGCTCAAGACTGAAAGAAAACAATAACATCGGTTGAAACTGTCAGTTTTGAACATCCATTTCCCACCAGTTTGTCATCCATTTTTAACTAAAGTTAATAAAAACAGAATTCAATTAATATTTATTTTTTTTTGACCAAACCCACTCACCCATTTTAACAGCTGTATCTATTTTCATTTGCCCATCTAGCAATCCATTGTGAAAACTGTCCATTAAACAGTTCATTCACTACCATTGTTCTTAAAGTGGATGTAATGGATGTTAAGAAAACGTCAGTTTTTCACATTTGTGTGCATGGCGCCTTTTCCATGCGTAGGTATATTTGAAACTGAATTGGGAATATAGCGGCAAAGAAAAGCAATGAAACATATCTGTATATGGACTTACCGTAACTACACGGTAGTGGGGAATTGCGACTGAAAATCAACATCCCATGCTCCATGTTAAGTTTTGTTATTCCTGCATTAAATAACTTTTATCTTTTATTTTCTGATTATTGTTTATATTTTGAGTTTGGAAATTCATTCTGTACAAGCTAAATAAGGTATAAGGTGCATCCATAACAAAAAATAGTTCCCCTCTAACAGTAAATGACGTTATTCCTGTTATTGCAGTATTCGGTGCCAATGGCTAATTTAGACTTGAGATTTGAGTGGATATAATGTTCTCAGGATTAAAGTCTTGGCTAGTTCTGCCTCAAGAAATGATTTCTCTATAATTGGTATGGCCAAAAACAAATTGAAATCCTTGAATTTCTATAGAGTGATCCTAAACCTTTTTGAAAACGCATGGAAGAATGGGGGAAATGAAGATGAGCCCTGATTGGCCGAGCTTGGCACAGGTGCCATATACACTTCCTTATTCTGTAGGGTTATAGACATATGGAGGGCTGTTTCCGGTGCAGAGGAGTCCATCTGTTTACTAAGAGGGTGACAGTAAATGAAATAGATGTAAAGAAAGCCATTCTTTACATCCAAGTCCATTATTTACTAATGTAATAGTAACTGCTAATTGACTATACATATTACCTATGTTGTTTTTAATACTTCAAGTACATCATCTGTCCTGTAGAGGAATTTTGCCTTGCAGCTTGTTGTCTCTTTCCCATTGGAAATAAAATTATGCATAGAAGAAGGGAGTCTGTCAGTACCATAATACCCACCAAACCAATAATAGTATTTTGTATGGGTCTTTAATAGGAGCTAAAACTTACATATGCGGTCACAAATCAATGTAGCCGTGCGAGAAAACTGTCTTTGTATGGATATGCAAATTAGCCTGCAAGTGCAACATGGGTGGGCCTGACCTGACAGATTTACTTACTCTTGGCACTGCCTGCAATAAGAGGCTGAGGCACTCAGGCAAGCTCCATGGCCTCTTCACCACCAGGCACAGTGCCATGCAATACACTAGTAACTGTGTCTGGTACTATACAGAGCCCTGCTCCTTTGCCATTAGTAATGTAAGGGTAAACAATGAAGAGGCTGTCCCTTCAAACAACTGGTTGGTGGGGGACAGACCTCCATTGACCTGATGGCCTAGCCTAGGGTAAGTCATCAACATTTAAGTCCTAAAAAACCTGTTTAGTCTAATGCTCTACATAGCGAAGCACAGCAAAAAAATGTTGCAGAACCACGTATACTGTATATGCTGGGCATTTTTGAAAACGCAACTATGAGCCAGAATCCCATCCACTTTGCAGGTAATGTAAAATGCAGCATTTCCCCAACAAGGGATCCTGGCCTTAAACTGTTTAGGGACACTGCTAGTTACAGATAGTTATTAGATATTCAGTGAATATGGTTACTGTAAGCTTTGAAGACTGAAGAATTAATCTTGAGATCATGCTAGAGAATTTGATAATTGATTGTGAAAAAAAACATGGTATTCTTTTTCTTATTTTTCTTTTATCCTTATTTGTATGTGTTCATATTGTTTCTTTAGAGGACATCACCCCCAGACAATGAGCGCTGAGATATAACTCATTTTCTCAACAATAGATTTAACTGGTGGCCTGAATGTTATCAGGGTTTGCAAGCTCACACAATGTACCTGTCATCAAAATAAGAGTTACGATTGCATGCTGACCAAAGTAGAATTTGTTGTTTGTTCGGGTAGCTAAAGGCTTTTAGACAATGCCTCAGTCCTGCAATTACATCTGGTCACAAGACTTTGCAATAAAAAGTCATGTTCTAGTGCTGGCTTTGATTCTAGTAACAGCAGAGAATGATGTGCCAAGTGGCCATTGTGTGAGGCTGTGCCTGTGTGAGATAATAGTACTTATGTATATAATACTGTAATGGCCAGACCCCACACAAGACCTAATATGTATGCTACTAATGAAATAGGGATTTTACAAACATTTGTGATCCTATTATCACAACACAGCTATATCCCCTTCACTGCTCACTTTCCAGGTTCCCATTTTAATAGGTATCTTGTTTTTCGGAATAAATGGGCGCGGTAAAGGATTTATATTATAACAACATCTTAGTCATGTCTCTATCTTTTCCTTTTTCTTTTCTAATTTATTTATTTTTTGTTTCTAGATCACTTGTAGAAATGTTGCTCTTAACCATGCTGTATATCATTTGATGCCCTGTATTATAGGTATATGGCATCACTGTGTTAAAGCGACTACCTGTGAGAGCGTTATATAGAAAACCTAGGTTTACTACTGTTGTCAGGTTTTCCAGGTTGCATCCCAGCAAACAGCTTGTAGCCAACAAAGGCATACATGTTTTGATCTCAGGAAAGACAGCTGTTAATAGGATTATGTAGGGTTGCTAGGGGCTTGACAGAATACAGTCAAAGGCTGGTCTGTGCGGCGAGTGGTGTTTTAATACCCGTCTTGTAGTGTTTGATCAGCAGGACACTGTCCAGAATATAAAACACTAGTAAACGCACCCATAAAAACACCACAAACATTTAAACCATAGAAGTTTCATTCTAGAGAAAGTTTAAGGCAGGAAAATGCAATTTACTATAAAGCATAGTATTAACCATTGCAAAGCCCATGCAGAAAAAAATGATAGGTGAAACCACAGACTGGATGAAGCTAGAAAAAATGGCGTCATCCTGTTGTCGGTAACATGGCCAGGCAAGGAGAATGGGAGCAACGGATGAAGGGTGCGTATGTCCGGCCTTTGTTTAATTTATATCTCCCAATCTATACATTAGATGGAGGCCATAATCGCAATGTGAACCAGGGATGTGGAATTTGAATAGGGACAACTTTTGGGTGGAGTTGGAAAAAATTATATTGTACAATGATCAATATTATAAAATTATATTGTACAATGATCAATATTATAATATTATTAGATACAGAGCTTGTTACATATTTACTTTAATAAGATTTGTTGATTTGGTCTACTGACTCCATCGCTCTGATCTGAACAGAGCCTTACGTTCAGTAATATTGATGGCCAGCAGGCAGACAAAGGGTCCATGTATAGTGGAGGTTATTGGCACCTCTGATTCTCAGAAGTACATACCATACATCTATACAAGTGACTATAACACTCAGTATGGTAGATACTGTACACACATGTGTTTTGTAGTCTACCTGTTCAGTTTTTTTTTTTTGTTTTTTTTTTAACTGGATGGAAGTGCATGCAATAGTGCAGGCAGCTGTGCTATTTCATGAGTTGAAAAAAGGCAAATATTGCCACATTTCTCCTGAAATAAGAATGTTTAAAGAGGACCTTTCATCAGATTGGGCACAGGCAGTTCTATATACTGCTGGAAAGCCGACAGTGCGCTGAATTCACCGGTACCGTAGCGCTTTACAGTCAGAAGGGCGTTCCTGACAGTCCGCTAGTGTACATACGATGTCCCTCTTTAATATAGGTATCAATGGAGCAAATTAGGACCCCTAAAAACTGACAGCTACCAGTACAGTAAAGCAGGGATACAATTTTTTTTTTTATCTTACATGTGTCATTTACACGAATAGGGAAGCAATCATAACAGCAACCAAAGCACTGATGACATGCCATAAGTCACCATTGAGTACCCATAAATACCTCACATATCTTCAGTAACCGTCTTATCAGTTTTTGTAGTAATGCATTGGATTCCTAGACATAAATCCTGTTGCTTAGGAGCAAATCAGTTTCACATTCATTAACTTATAGATGGACATAGTGACGCATATAACCTGAAAGTGATTTCAAGTATAGATTATATTTAGTGTATGATTCAGTGGGAGTATCAGGATGTCTGCAGTTATTTGTATTGTAATACATTGATCACACCCTAGGTACTCAGGAACCAAGTTACTGAAGAATGTCAGGGCAATGTTCAGTGTATGCCAGTGCTAAAGTTAGTTAATCATAGACTTTTTTTCTCATTCTGGTGTGTCCATACACACACACACATACAGAACATGTATGTATGTGTGTGTGTGTGTGTATATATATATATATATATATATATATATACATATATATATATATATATATATAATTATTTTATTTTATTTTTTTTCATTTAGCAACATACCATGATAAAAATTTTGAATTGCTGCCATAGTGTATTTCTTGGTGAGAGCTCTAGATCATAGACTGCTAGATATGCATTTACAATGCACTAGGGGGCGCATCATTGGATTGAGAGCAGCAGAATGGTAATTTTAATGAATTGTTAGCCATCTAGTCTGTTCTGACCTAGCTGTTCTGTTGGCAGCAGTTAGGTGAGGACACACACACCTGGCAGTTAGAGACAGAAAGGGTCCATTCATACAGAGTTTTTTGGCGAGGATTTTGGAGCTAAATCTGTGTCAGAATCCATGAGGAAAAAATGCCTCCCCATAGAGTTCTATGGGTTCCAATGGCTTTTTTTTTCTGCTAGCGGAAAAAACGCTTCCTTCAGGCGGATTCCACCTGCAAAAACCAGCGCAGTCAATGGGAGGCAGAAAATCCATGTGAAATTGGTAAAAACCACTGGCAGTTTTCTTAAGGACCATACACTGCGCTGGAGGAAAAAAAAAACATTTCCTAATTCCTGAAGCGGATTTTTTTCCTCACCAAAATCCTCATCAAAAGCTCGGTGTCAATGGACGCAAAGAAGCTTGTTGACCCATCTTCAGATTCATGTTTTTTTCCACCTCCCATTCATTTCATTAGGCTTTGCAAGGAGGAATTTGCCTGAAGATACAGCATGACATTTTTTCCCCTCTATCTGAACCAATCAACTAGAGAAAAAAAATATGCTACTGACTCCCATTGAAATGAATGGAATAGTTTGGAGGCATATTTTAAGGAGGATTCCACCTGAAAAATCTGTCTGCAAAAACTCTGTGTGAATTTACCATAATATTGTAATGACTTGCATTAGGATGGGCAATGAAGCGAAAAATAACTGAAACCAAAAATCAACCTAGATAACCAACATAATTTTGTTCACATCGGTTATTTCGGATTGGTTATTACAATATTTTCAGTTTCATTCAGACTGAAGACATCTGAACGGAAACATCTATTATACTCTAGGGTCTCTTCAAACCCCAGAGTATAAGGATTGGAGACCCAGGGGAGCTGATGAAACATAAAAAAAGTGTTACTCACTTCTGCAGGGCTTTGGTACAACTGCCTGTTCACTGCGACACCTCTGCCTGTTGTCAGGGACTGGGCCTATGATTGGGCCACGGTAGTCACACTGCATTGTGATGCTTGCATCTATGCGACACAATGCCACGTGACTCTGAGGCCCAATCACAGGCTCAGGCGGTCCCTGATGTCAGTTAGAAGCGCCAGCCAAAGACAGCAAAGTGTCATGCTGAAGCCCAGGAGAAGTCATTAATATTGGTTTTTTTTATTTTTGATCACCTCCCCTCGGCCTCCAATCATTATACTCTGGAATCTGAAGAGACCCCACAGTATAATAGGTGCTTTGGTTCGGCTGTGTTTGGTCCAAACTAAACTGCAGAGCAAACCTTGCAAAATTTCTCGCATGGTCGCTCAACACTTATTCATACTGTATGTGGTATGGTTTAAGTGCATGACCTAAATAATCACCATTAATCGTAATAGAGGTAAAATGCATGATTAATCTTTATTTTAATTTAGGTCATACTCTCTAGCCCTTACATATATCATCATTACATTCACCAACATTACATTCAAGATCTTTCATTATTTCTTCAATGAGTGTATATACGGTATGTGTTTAGAGATATGTGGGTGGGTGTTTGTGTGTGTATCAGCAGTGGAAGAAATAGTATAGACTTTAGGAGGCCATAAGATAAGCACCAAACAGCACCCATGTTAATATGGGCTCATAGTGCTTATAGGAATGGTGTAATATACTGTCCATTTGGATAGTGCCATACCTTTACTGCACCCCTGGACATTTCCCAGTTGCTTCCAATTAGTTTGCCCATCCTTGCTACTGTGCAATGCCTAGAGGTCATTTTGACCTATGTAAAAACAGGTAGGCTGCAACAGGTAAGAGAAGGATAATCCTGTAAATTCATTTTGGCTTAAATCTTCAAAGGAATGGTTTCACTTGTGGTGTCAAATGTAATTCCTAGTTAATGTAGTCGGTTCTCATTGAAGCTGTTAGTACCTGCCTGATGCTTTCTTCTTTATTGTATAGGAATACTTAGCATTCGATTGTGAGAGTCACTCTATCCTTCCCCAAAGCCTAATGGTTAACTTGTTATAGCTTGTAGCAAAGTATATTGTAACCGAAATAAACTGCAGTCTTAATAAATGGATGTGCCCCAATGTAATTGGCCCTGTTATGTCAATCATTCCTTAAGAAGACGTAACATGGTAACAAGTCTTTTAAGTGACCAAAAACAATTTTGAAATGTGACTGAGGTCCGGAGTTCCTTGTCCATATATATATTCACATAAGTCACAGATCATACACACATTTGTGTATATATATATATATATATATATATATATATATATATATATATATATATATACAAATGTGTGTATGATCTGTGACTTATGTGAATTTTGTGACTGGTTTTGTGACGCTAACAAATTACAGTACTGAAAATGATCATATGCTTATTGTATATGAGATTCTAGGCATCAAACACAATAAGTATTAACATTAGTTATCAATATAAACAGTATAGCAGTAGTAGCACAGTGTAGTATGATGCAGTTGGATTACGACTGATTGTAGTCTTGGGAGTACTTGGTTTGAGTCTTAGTAATATTGATGGGGGGTACAACTTTCAAATAACTGGTGGAAAGGTAACCCAAATGGATGATGAGATGCCGCAGGATAACACAGGGTTATGCCACAGTATAATAAAAGAATTCTGGTTAACTTGTTAACAACCTTTGACCAGTAATGAGCCTGAGAGCTGCTGTAAAGGTAATGATTAGTGAAATATGCAAATACCAATAGATTTAATCCGTGCTACATCCTAATACTAATAGAACAGTTATATATTATAATGTACATGTGCTGCAATGTCTGCAGAAATGTCGTGTCAGCCTGGAACTACAGTATATACAGTGAACAATGTAAAATGGATTGAAGTGCTGTTTATGAAATAACATGTAAATAAAGTCTTTCTTACAGGATGCTGTTATAGGTTTGGTTTTTTAGATAAAGCAAAGGCCCCACATTGTGGAAAAGAAAGCTTTTTTTGTTGCAGATTTTGCTGCAGTTTTTGGGCCAAAGCAGGAGTGGATTGAGCAGAAGCTAGTGTATTAAGAGCTTCCTATTAGAGATAAGCGAGTACTGTTCGGATCAGCTGATCCGAACAGCACGCTCCATAGAAATGAATGGATGCACCAGGTACTTCCGCTTTGACGGCGGCCGGCCGCTTAACCCCCGCGTGCCGGCTACGTCCATTCATTTCTATGCGAGCGTGCTGTTCGGATCAGCTGATCCGAACAGTACTCGCTCATCTCTATTTCCTATATATTTCCCATTCCTTTTGTAGCCATTCTTGGCATTAGCTCAAAAAAAAAAAAAAAAAAAAAAATGCAGCAAAATCTGCAACAAAAAAGTTTCTGCAATGTGGGGCCTCAGCCGAAAATCTGAAATGTAATATATATATGTGTACAGGGGCGTAACTACCGTGGTAGCAGCAGTAGCAGCTGCCACAGGGCCCGGGCCATTAGGGGGCCCGGTGACAGCCGCTACCGCTGCGGTTTTTTGTTTTTTTTAAAAAAGTCCGTTACGGGCCCCATTCACTTGCCAATCCTGGCTGGGCCGGGATCGGCAAGTGACACTGCGGGGCCCACAGAGGCTATCATTATACTCGGGGGTCTTTGCAGACCCCCGAGTATAATGATCGGCGCATCAGGAGGGGTAAGGGAACATAAAAAACAGTGTTACTTACCTCTCCGCGATCCTGCCAGGCCTCCGTCATTCGTGTCTGACGTCACATGACCCAGGCCAGCTTCCCGGGTCATGTGACGTCTGACGTCATTAAAGCTGGACAAGAGCGGACAGGACAGCCGACAGGAACAGGTAAGCAACTGTCTCTGTTCTTTTAATGGTTTTAATCCCCCGGGTCTCCGATTATTATACTCTGGGGTCTTTTCAGACCCCAGAGTATAATAAATGTTTATAGGTGTCCACAGTGGGACATATGGGGACACTATGGGGGATAATACTGTGTGTGCAGGGGCACTATAGGGGTTAATACTGTGTGTACATTGGACACTATAGGGGTTAATAATACTGTGTGCATTGGACACTATAGGGGTTAATAATACTGTGTGCATTGGACACTATAGGGGTTAATACTGTGTGTGCATTGGACACTATAGGGGTTAATACTGTGTGTGCATTGGACACTATAGGGGTTAATAATACTGTGTGTGCAGGGGACACTAGGGGTAAATACTGTGTGTGCAGGGGACACTATGGGGGATAATACTGTGTGCATTGGACACTATAGGGGTTAATACTGTGTGCATTGGACACTATAGGGGTTAATACTGTGTGTGCAGGGGACACTATTGGGGATAATACTGTGTGCAGGGCTTACTAAGGGACATAATAGAGTGCGGAGGAGGGGGTCAGTCGAGGTCTTCGGCATCGGTTTGGGGAGGGGGGGCCCCATGTCAAAAGTTCGCCACGGGGCCCCGCCATTCCTAGTTACGCCACTGTATGTGTATATGTATGTATGTGTATATATATATATGTTATGATCAATGTATACAGTCCTATGAAAAAGTTTGGGCACCCCTATTAATCTTAATCATTTTTAGTTCTAAATATTTGGTGTTTGCAACAGCCATTTCAGTTTGATATATCTAATAACTGATGGACACAGTAATATTTCAGGATTGAAATGAGGTTTATTGTACTAACAGAAAATGCGCAATATGCATTAAACCAAAATTTGACCGGTGCAAAAGTATGGGCACCCTTATCATTTTATTGATTTGAATACTCCTAACTACTTTTTACTGACTTACTGAAGCACAAAATTGGTTTTGTAACCTCAGTGAGCTTTGAACTTCATAGCCAGGTGTATCCAATCATGAGAAAAGGTATTTAAGGTGGCCAATTGCAAGTTGTTCTACTATTTGAATCTCCTCTGAAGAGTGGCATCATGGGCTACTCAAAACAACTCTCAAATGATCTGAAAACAAAGATTGTTCAACATAGTTGTTCAGCGGAAGGATACAAAAAGCTGTCTCAGAGATTTAACCTGTCAGTTTCCACTGTGAGGAACATAGTAAGGAAATGGAAGACCACAGGGACAGTTCTTGTTAAGCCCAGAAGTGGCAGGCCAAGAAAAATATCAGAAAGGCAGTGAAGAAGAATGGTGAGAACAGTCAAGGACAATCCACAGACCACCTCCAAAGAGCTGCAGCATCATCTTGCTGCAGATGGTGTCACTGTGCATCGGTCAACTATACAGCGCACTTTGCACAAATAGAAGCTGTATGGGAGAGTGATGAGAAAGAAGCCGTTTCTGCACGTACGCCACAAATAGAGTTGCCTGAGGTATGAAAAAGCACATTTGGACAAGGCAGCTTCATTTTGGAAACAAAAATTGAGTTGTTTGGTTATAAAAAAAGGCGTTATGCATGGCGTCCAAAAAGAAACAGCATTCCAAGAAAAACACATGCTACCCACTGTAAAATTTGGTGGAGGTTCCATCATGCTTTGGGGCTGTGTGGCCAATGCCGGCATCGGGAATCTTGTTAAAGTTGAGAGTCGCATGGATTCCACTCAGTATCAGCAGATTCTTGAGAATAATGTTCAAGAATCAGTGACGAAGTTGAAGTTACGCCGGGGATGGATATTTCAGCAAGACAATGATCCAAAACACCGCTCCAAATCCTCAGGCATTCATGCAGAGGAACAATTACAATGTTCTGGAATGGCCATCCCAGTCCCCAGACCTGAATATCATTGAACATCTGTGGGATGATTTGAAGCGGGCTGTCCATGCTCGGCGACCATCTAACTTAACTGAACTTGAATTGTTTGTCCAAAATACCTTTATCCAGGATCCAGGAACTGATTAAAAGCTACAGGAAGCGACTAGAGGCTGTTATCTTTGCAAAAGGAAGATCTACTAAATATTAATGTCACTTTTCTGTTGAGGTGCCCATACTTTTGCACCGGTCAAATTTTGGTTTAATGCATATTGCGCATTTTCTGTTAGTACAATAAACCTCATTTCAATCCTGAAATATTACTGTGTCCATCAGTTATTAGATATATCAAACTGAAATGGCTGTTGCAAATACCAAAATATTTAGAACTAAAAATGATTAAGATTAATAGGGGTGCCCAAACTTTTTCATAGGACTGTATATGTATATAATTTATATAATATTAGAGATGAGCGAACAGTGTTCTATCGAACACATGTTCGATCGGATATCAGGGTGTTCGCCATGTTCGAATCGAATCGAACACCGCGTGGTAAAGTGCGCCAAAATTCGATTCCCCTCCCACCTTCCCTGGCGCCTTTTTTGCACCAATAACAGCGCAGGGGAGGTGGGACAGGAACTACGACACCGGGGGCATTGAAAAAAATTGGAAAAAGTCATTGGCTGCCGAAATCAGGTGACCTCCATTTTAGACGAATAGTGGATTTCAAATCCGGGTCATATGAGAATGTGAACTTTGTGACTATGAGACAGGGATAGCTGTACAGGCAGGGATAGCTAGGGATAACCTTTATTTAGGGGGGAATGTTATTAAAAATAACTTTTTGGGGCTCTATCGGGTGTGTAATTATGATTTTTGTGAGATAAACTTTTTCCCATAGGGATGCATTGGCCAGCGCTGATTGGCTGAATTCCGTACTCTGGCCAATCAGCGCTGGCCAATGCACTCTATTAGCTTGATGAAGCAGAGTGTGCACAAGGGTTCAAGCGCACCCTCGGCTCTGATGTAGCAGAGCCGAGGCTGCACAAGGGTTCAAGCGCACCCTCGGCTCTGATGTAGGAGAGCCGAGGGTGCACTTGAACCCTTGTGCACCCTCGGCTCTGCTACATCAGAGCCGAGGGTGCGCTTGAACCCTTGTGCACACTCTGCTTCATCAAGCTAATAGAATGCATTGGCCAGCGCTGATTGGCCAATGCATTCTATTAGCCTGATGAAGTAGAGCTGAATGTGTGTGCTAAGCACACACATTCAGCTCTACTTCATCGGGCTAATAGAATGCATTGGCCAGCGCTGATTGGCCAGAGTACGGAATTCGGCCAATCAGCGCTGGCTCTGCTGGAGGAGGCGGAGTCTAAGATCGCTCCACACCAGTCTCCATTCAGGTCCGACCTTAGACTCCGCCTCCTCCAGCAGAGCCAGCGCTGATTGGCCGAATTCCGTACTCTGGCCAATCAGCACTGGCTAATGCATTGTATTGGCGTGATGAAGCAGTGCTGAATGTGTGTGCTTAGCACACACATTCAGCTGTACTTCATCGGGCTAATAGAATGCATTGGCCAGCGCTGATTGGCCAGAGTACGGAATTCGGCCAATCAGCGCTGGCTCTGCTGGAGGAGGCGGAGTCTAAGATCGCTCCACACCAGTCTCCATTCAGGTCCGACCTTAGACTCCGCCTCCTCCAGCAGAGCCAGCGCTGATTGGCCGAATTCCGTACTCTGGCCAATCAGCACTGGCTAATGCATTGTATTGGCGTGATGAAGCAGTGCTGAATGTGTGTGCTTAGCACACACATTCAGCTCTACTTCATCGGGCTAATAGAATGCATTGGCCAATCAGCGCTGGCCAATGCATTCTATTAGCGTGAACTGAGATTGCACAGGGGTTCTAGTGCACCCTCGGCTCTGCTACATCAGATTGCTACATCTGATGTAGCAGTGCCGAGTGTGCATCAGATGTGTAGTTGAGCAAAACTGACTCAGCACTGCTAAGTCTCTGCATTCGCATAGGAATGCATAGGCCAGCCTTCGGCCAATCAGCGCTGGCTCTGCGGGAGGAGGCGGAGTCTAAGGTCGGACCTGAATGGAGACTGGTGTGGAGCGATCTTAGACTCCGCCTCCTCCAGCAGAGCCAGCGCTGATTGGTCGAGTTCCGTACTCTGGCCAATCAGCACTGGCCAATGCATTTCTATGGGGAAAAGTTAGCTTGCGAAAATCGCAAACTGACAGGGATTTCCATGAAATAAAGTGACTTTTATGCCCCCAGACATGCTTCCCCTGCTGTCCCAGTGTCATTCCAGGGTGTTGGTATCATTTCCTGGGGTGTCATAGTGGACTTGGTGACCCTCCAGACACGAATTTGGGTTTCCCCCTTAACGAGTTTATGTTCCCCATAGACTATAATGGGGTTCGAAACCCATTCGAACACTCGAACAGTGAGCGGCTGTTCGAATCGAATTTCGAACCTCGAACATTTTAGTGTTCGCTCATCTCTATATAATATAAGAATAAAATAACTTGCTACAAGGTTTCTTGACTGTATAAAAGTGCAAGGCTCAGTGCATATGGTACAAATCTCATGACTCAAAGGTGACTCCAGTTAAAAAAAATTAAAAGGCAATGGGGTCCCCTGGACTCTGTTCTTATCTGTTATTTTCATAGTCTGTTTTTGCATTCTTTTGGTCCTCTGACAGACCAGAATGGACTTCCAAATGTAAACAGTTTAATATTCTTATCCTTTAGAGTGTTGGTTATATTATTGCTTATAATACATGGTAACTGATGCAGAATTTCATTTTGAGAGACACTGCATATATGTCAGACAGTAAGTGGTTGACACGGAAAATGGGCATCAAAAGATTGCTGTAACACTGTACTATTTATTCACAGGTTAACACATAAGATGGTAATGGGAAATTTCCATTTGTATGTGTATTATTTACAGATATTTACATAAAAGCTAAAAATGATCCTAGGGATACATAAGGACAATCAGTATTCATGAACTCTCCCCCCAAAATTACTATAATGCATGTATCGCTGAAGAGAAACAAAGACTCTGATGTAATTATTATCTCTGAAATCACTCTCATTACCCTGTAGTAAGACCAGCAACTGGTGTGTAATCTGCATTATAACTACATCCCCTGGATCTCTAGGCTCAGGGAAATACCTGTACCACTGTATGCTTCAGTAGCATATAGTGCACAGGATGTTTTCTGGATTACACAGGAAAGTGAAAGTGAGTTCAGAGATAATACATTATTTAATTAATTACATTAATAATTACAGTATTGGAATCTGTGCCTCTTCAGCTACATTTTATTAAGTTTACCTTGATGAAAAAGGAAAACTCACTCTAGCACCACCTTTCGGAAGGTAGTTTCCTATAGATCAATGCCTAGTTGACTATGAAACCTGAATATCCTCTCCAAAAGGAAAAAAAGACCTGTGTGCAGACAGCTTTTTGGGGTCATTGCCTCTCATTAGTGCGAAGCAGGGTACTGGCTTGGCTGGCTGAGAGGTCTGTGATGTGGGTGAAATGGGGTACTATATTTCTGTAGGTATATTTCCTTTGCAAGCCACCTTATAGAGTATAGAACAGACCAAGAATTTTCTAGTAAGAATTCTGGCAAACTAATATTTATATACGTTGTCAAACTCACTCCAGCTCCAACTTTTGGAACGTAGCTCTCTATAGATCAATGTTTAATTTTGTATGAAAACTAAAGACATTGTCTGGAATTAAAGCTGAACCAGAACAGGGCAATAAGACCAAAACTGCTGTCTGTGGATGGGTCTCTTTTGGAGATGTTCTGCTTTGGCTTTACTTCTGTAGGAGTTTCCATTGCAGCAGTCATAGGGCAGCATATTCAGGTGGCAGATCTGCTTTAAAGGGATTCGTTCATTTGAATCCCATTATTTCTCCCTAACATGTAGGAATGACCTTAAGAAAGGTTATTCTTCTCATAGATTTAGAAGTCTTCTCCGGGCTGCCGTTTCGTAGATATCCCAGTTTTCTTCGGATATGTAAATTAGTTTTCTTGCAGCACTGGAGACACCCCCAGTGCTGTTTGAGTCTTCAGAACTCTCTTGTGGATGGGATTAGCCAGAATCCCATTCATTTTTCAGGTACTGTAAAAAGCTGCATTTTTGCAACATGGAGCTCTGACCTTCATTTCAGTTTTTCCACCGAGTCTACTAAACATCTGACTTCAAAGGATAGGTGCCTCCACCCTAAACTCTATGCACCAAGGTTGGTCAGAAATTGTGGAGTCTTTCTTTGATCACTTTGAAATCCCACAAATTTTCACTCCCAGATATGTCTCTTGGTATTATAAGCAACATAGTACAGAGTTGTTATTATTACAAGAATTTTTTGTTGTTGTTTTTCCCTATTTTGTACCAGGAAATATTTATGGCTTGCAAGGTGACAGTAAATATCAACACAAGCACATTGGCTTCAGCTGTATGTAAGCTGTTATACGTTACTGGAAGATGCCTCCATAAATTCGAAAAAGATCTCACTTCAATGGTTAGAGATGTCTGTGGTTAACCTCCATTCAGATCACTTTTCTTTTTTTTTATTCCTTCTTTATGAACATTTTCAAAAATCTAAAAATAAAGGGCATGTAGGCCGCAGGTATCGACATACGTGTCACTACACACAGGGAGGGCCACAGAACATCACAGCAATCTACCAGAAGCAGGTTTGCAAGGGGGAAGCATTTGTCAGGACCAAAAGAGAGCAGAGAGGAAGAAAAGAGAAAAAAGAGAGGCAGTGAGGGGAAGGGAGCAAATATGAGAAGAAGGAAAGAAAAAAGGGGGATTTTAATGGGGGTGGGGGGGGGCAGATCACCTTTTTGACATCCATTAAGCAAGAACTGCTTAACAGTTGCAAAAACCAGACTAAAACAGATGGCCATTCATTTACATAGAGATCAATGTTTTAAAAAATGATCCATTTCAAGGAGCCATGTGCCAGGAAACTGTTCTGATACCTTTATTTAAATCCTTCTGTCCATATTGCAATCTGTCTGCCCTTGAATGTTGTCTACGTTTGAAGGTCTTTAGTTACGTCACAATAGAAAGGAGGGGTGTGAGGCATTCTTCCAGTGCCTCCATTTCTTAGAGTGAAGTCCAGTTCTTGAATTTCCTCAAACGTTGCCATCACTCTGCATAATCTTATTTTGACCTACACCTGTCCCTAGCCTCGCTCGTGGTACGACTTTTCTGATAAATTACCTCAGATAGCATTTCCTTGTGCTACTTTATAAAAAATACACTACAAAGCAGAAATATTAGTCATTGCCCCCTAGGAGTTATTCTAGAAAACATGCCTAAACTCCCATTAGGCCACTGCATTCATACATTATATATCTACATTATTCAGTAAAAAGAGACTTTTAGGGGGAAGTTATCTTCAGGGAATTTTTCAAGTCCGTTTTGCTGGAGTCTGTGTTGCTGGACTTGTCAAAGTTTGTGTGATGTTTGCTGCATCTATAAATCTAAGGCCTCATTCACACAACTGAGTGTGCAGGCCGAGATTCTGATGGGGGTTCGATACTCCATTCCATGCCAATGTTATAGAGCAGGTGCTATCCTGCTGTGTCACATCAGAACAAATGAGAAACCTCCACTAAAGTCACTAGAAAATGGCACCCCAACACCCCGCCCCTCCCCAGAATGGAGGCTGAAAGTCAAAAGTTCAAAACATTTGTATGCTTTTGCGCTTCTATTGTGGGACTGTTGGATACTGAGTCTTAGGTTTCAGCCATTTGTACTACCTTTCTGGTGTAAATTATAATAAATTAGTTGGGTGGCCATTTGCTTTCATGCTCCTCCCACTTTTCTGTGATGTAGTCTGAGTGGTGGAACAAGAAAAAAAAATGGCACCACTTTTACAACAGATTTCTGCCATAGTCAGTAGTAAATATGCCCCAATGGATCTACTCAACACATATATGTGAATTATTCATATCTGTATTAATTTTTATCATCATTCTTTACCTGCTTACTAGGGCTGGTTGATTATGACCTAAATCAAAATCACGATTAATTGATCATTTTACCTCGATTCTGATTAATGAATGATTACTTTAGGACACTTCCATTTTTACATGCCAAACCCCATTATTTGTATGCTACACCACTCCACCTTTGGTTTTGTTTATTCACGCATCAACAATCTTGACTGGATAGTGTAGAGTTAGTGGCATATCCTTAGTTAGTGGCCTGTATGTGAAACTATTGAAATAATCCATGTCTGTAAGTTTACAATTAACTGAGCTGACGTTCGATCTCCGTCATTCTCTATTAATTGCCCAGCCCTACTGCTTACTCTAGGTTCACATCCTCGCTTGGGTTTTCATTCTTCTGGTCTGCTTAGGAACCTGAGAAACAGAAACCTAATCTGCTTAAAAAGTGGTTACCTGTAGAAACCTGTGGACTCCATAGACAATAATGAGGTCCACTCGGTTTTTGCCCCAAAAATGCAGAGAGAAAAGTCCCTGAGCGCTCACCGAGCACAGATGTGAGCCTAGCCCTTACTCTGTACTTTGTGGTTTGCTGATGTTATTTCTATGGGCTTTTGCTCAATAATATGTTTCATCTAACATCCAGCTTAAGCCACATTCCCAAAACTATTCAACTGAAAATGTAAAGAGAGAACAAGATTTTAAATTTCCTTTCAGACTTTGAATGGACATTGGCGTCCAGTGTATAGAGGAGAATCCTCTGATCTGGTTAGTAAATAAGTTTATCCCATTTAGTTTTGGGATCAAGGAATAATCCTACTGAAGTAGAGAAAAGTTAACCCTTAGGGAGCCTTCACACAGAGTAAACGCTCCGCTCATTCTGAACGTAAACTCGTTTAGAATGAGCGTCGTTAAAACAGATCCCATTGATTTCTATGGGTGCCAGCATACACGTGTATCACATTGAAAGCAATAGGTAAAAAAGCCTCCCATTGCTTTCAATGGAGAGCGCGCGTATACTGGCACCCATAGAAATCAATGGGATCTGTTTTAACTCCGCTCATTCTGAATGAGTTTACGTTTAGAATGAGCGGAGCGTTTACTCCTTGTGAAGGCTCCCTTAGTTAGGCAATTCTTTTACATTTTGTGTAAGGCTTGTTTCACAGAACAATGGACATTAAGGCTAAGACCCCATGTGGCGTCCCGCAGCAAAAAAGCGCTGCAGGAAACCACGACGCTTTACCAGAGGTTTCCACTGTGGACTTCCTATTTCAGTTACAGCTATGGGAAACCGTTTCCGTAGGTATAATTGACATGTTACAATTTCCAAAACCGCTTTGGTTTTGGAAATCGTCACATGTCCACAGCGCGGTTTTTACAGCAAAGTGGTCGTGGGATTCGCCAGAATCCCATCTACTTTGCTCTGACTGTAAAACACTGCAATTTTTTCTGCACTGTTTCCGCCACAGGCAAATTGCTGCGTTTATGCTACATGGGGCCCCAGTCTGAAACAGGTATGCAGACTTTCTGCATCCATAATACATATGGGGAAACGCTGGCTTTTCTGTAGGTATAACTGACATGCTGCGATTTTCAGAACCGCAACGGTTTTAGAAACATCAGCGTTTCCGCTACCTGTTTCTTTACCGCAATGTGTACAGTAGAGGGATTCGCAATGCAAATTTCATCCATATTGTAGTACTGTAAACTGATCTAAAGGAATTTTCCAACCAAGAGAACCCGTTGCCATTCATACTGATAAGGCAGGCCTAAGATAATATTAGATGCATGTCACCTGTATCACATGCATATGTTGTTGTGGATTCCTTGCAGATTTTGAAATGGATTTTTGGCAAAATCCATGGCAGAGTAATTGTTGAGTTACCTTAAGGTCTTATTCACATATTTGTATCTGTTTTTGTCTGTAAAAACAAAGTGGTTTTTTTTTTTTATTCATGAGAATGTACATCATAACTATCTCCGTCTGAATGTGTGTGTGATCTTCCATCTATGTCATCCTTTTTTCACAACTGTTTAAAAAAAATAGGAGGTTTATTTTGGCCAAGCCACTAAAAGAAGTCCCATGATTGTGGCCACAGATGAAATCGTCAGAGCATCTCCTAGCAGCAACTGTGACTTTCTTTGATCTATTGTTAAGGATGAACTTGTTCTGTCTGAAAAACGGATAAAAGCAGAACATACTTTCATTTTTGTTCCTACCTGAGCAACAACGATCCACAGATAAAGAGGACATCTAAATGCATGTGAAACCCACACACAGCACATGGACAGACACATGTGAATGCGGTCCTAAAGAGGGCATTATAAATTCTGGACTACTGTCATGCCAGATACACTCCATTTCCTTGGTAACACAATAACTGTTTTTACTCTTACAAGCCTGAAAACCCACTTCAATTGTATTCTTATGTTCAGGTTGTTTGTGCAACTTTAGAAAATAAGAGTCAGCCTGTGCCAGGCTAGTAAAGGATATCCTGCTTGCCTTTAGGTAGACATAAGGACAATGCAAGCTTTGTTTGACTGCCTTCTATACAAATCCTTATTTGATGTAAATAAATCAGCATTAAGATTAGCCCAAGGAAGCAAGATCTCATGCCCATGTAGATTGTATTGTTTCTGTTAGCTGTGCCAGATCTCAACAAATGTAACCTATCTATACAATATATGTTTAAAGGGAACCTGTCATCAGATTTTTAGTGTCTAAACGGGCAGCATGGTGCTGTAGCCATGTAAACAACATTTCTACAATGCCATTGCTAAAATTCTCCATTACACACTAACCAAGGCCAGTGATGGCGAACTGTTTAGAGACCGAGTGCCCAAACTGCAACCCCAAATTCTCTACATTATTGCAAAGTGCCGACACGGCAATTTACTCTTAATACTCTTGTTGGGTGAATGGGGCTTTACAGAGCTTTCAATCATAGAAACAACTTTATATTGAAAGGTAATAGTTTTCATTTGGCATAATTTTGAATAATCAATGTTCACTATTTAGATAGCATAGGATCTGTTTTATAGTGATTGTTCAATGTTATTACAGCCTGTACTAATATCACGTCTGCTCAGTGGTGTAACTAGGAATAGCGCGGCCCCATGGCGAACTTTTGACATGTCCCCCCCCACACACACACACACACGAAGACCACGACCGACCACCCCATCCCGCCTGCATTCCTGCACAAAGTATTATCCCCCGTAGTGGCCCCTCCACACAGTATTATGCACCATAGTCACTATGGGGCATAAATACTGTGTGTAGGGGCCACTATGGGGTATCATGGAGCCAGCCTTTAGGGCTGCCTCTAGCCTGGATACAAGATAAGATATGGATGGGTATAGAGGTTCCATATGGTATCCTGCACCACATTTACCCACAGATGTTAAGCTTCAGCAACTAACAAATATGCAAGCTCTGTGTCCCAGCTAGTCCATAAATGCTCGAATCTGGCTCAAAAGGTCAGTACCTGTGCAGGCAAAGAAGGTACTTCAGTCTGGCAGAGAAATTCCTGGTAAACTACTGCTATGTGTGGGCAAACAGCATTATCCTGCTAAGAAACCCTATGATGTGCTGCACATTGTTGTAGTAATAATAACCGATGGCCGACCAGATCATTACACCTGCAGTTGACAGAGTGTGTCACCCCACAGAAAAGGCAGGACTGAAATGCTCACCATGAGGCCTCTATACTCCAATCCGACCTTTGCCAGAAGCCCAGTAAGACTCTAGAGTTGATGCTAAAGACAGTACAGTTCCAGTAAGTAATGGCCCAGGTTTCTTGTTCACGATACCATTGCAAATGAAAGTGACAGTGTTTACCTATGGCAGGATCTGTAATGGGCCCGTAACACCAAATTAATTTCTGTTAAGTACCTGAAAATGATCTGGGCTGAGACAGGGGTATGTAATGAAGATGTAGGAGCTGCTTGTGTTTGTCAAGAGGTAAAATGTTTCTTTCTATTCATGTTCTGATTGGAGCCCGTATGTGTGTGTACCCTCATGTAACCTTTTAACAGCTTGGTCAGAATTGCCTAGATGTAGGGCAAATTGTCAAAATGACTATTCTGCTTCTCTCATTCCAATGATGCTCTCCCTTTCAAAATCTGTCAAATTGACAAAATGTCTTTACATGTTTTGTAGTGGCATGTCTGGCAGTCAGTGATCTCCCTCAACAATAGGTATGCTACCCAAAAGTAGCCTCCGAGAGCCTTTTTGTTGGGCAGTAAGGATGTACTCTTACGCCCTCCTGTGTTAAGACCATTTACATATCTGCCTGAGACATAACTGAATGCAGTTTTGCAGAAATTTGACATTTCTATCTGGAGGTTTTACTCATATATATATATTTTTTGTCAGAGAGTACATATTTATGGCGGGGTGAGATAAATGGTACCTGTGCTCTGCTAACAGTAGTATATCCAATGCTTTATCTGTACCTCTCCACCTATGACATACTGTAGATCCTGTATCACTCTGTTTCTATTTAGTGCTGGGTTACAGAATGGCCATTTCATCCTTTTTGGCTGATGGGGGAACATTTTTTCAGCCAAAATTGATGGAGGATGATTCAGAGCCAATGGACACAATAGATAAAACAACATAGCAGTATATAGGTCAGCTAAAATCCAAAATGTCTGATCACATTTGGCCTAGAAGCAGCTTTAGGATCACTTGACACCTTGATATCATGAATCAGCACACAATATTTCATGCGGCCTTCTTGTTTACTAAGTCTGTGTTGCTTCTTTTGTTTAGCAGCTTCATCTGTCAGTCAGCTCAGGGCTTCATTTCACCAGGTTTTAAAAGATTGCTTAGTGCGTAGGTGTTTTTAATCCCATCTGCTTTTTAATCCCACTTGCCTTCGGGTTTAGCTATAGTCAATGCAGCAGCTCCAGGGTTGGTTCAGCCACCTACTTTGTAGTAACTCTTGAGATATAACTTTTTGTTTTTCAGGATATGTTAGATTTATTGAGATTTCACATATTGCAATGCTAATCAAGATTTATTCTCAAAGTAATCTAATGAGGGTTATTTATGTGAGCACTAGGTCCTAAGTATATGTTCCTTTCTGTATAGAAATTTATAATGCAAAGGGCAATGATTCCAAGACACTGTAAAGCCTTATTCAAACCTTCATATTTTATGTATCTTTGGCACTGACGACATACATACCCATTCATTTCAATGTGTTTATTCAGATGTCAGTGAAAAGCGGATGAACCATGGGTAGCACACCATCTGCAATTGAGCAGGGTATGGTGTTGTCTGTGAAAAGCACAGACCCCAGATACAGAAATGTGAATAAGACCATAGAAGTACACTATATAGTAACCATGCATTTCATTCATGCATCCTTAGTTACATGAGCGAAATTAGAAGTGGGTTCACACTCTGTATTTTTGCTGAAGAGTAGCGCATGTTATGAGTAATAAATAGCACGTTACTATGCACCTCACCTGTGTGCTCGCAGCCAATACCCCAGAGGTTTTCAGATTAATGATCATTAATGATTGTTAGCACACAGGTAAGCTGAATAGTAACATGCGCTACTCATTACTGCAATTAAAAACTGCATGCAGTTGTTAAGCAAAAAAGTGCCATGTGAACCCAGCCAAAGGGTCCATTCACACAGAGAAAAATGGCGCTTTATTTGGCGCTGAATGTCAGTGCTGAAAAAAAGTCTCCCATTGACTTCAATGGGTTCTGCTAGCTTTTTTTCTGCTAGCAGAACCCATTGAAGTCAATGGGAGGTCTTTTTTTTCAGCGCTGAAAATTGGGTTCCTTCATTGGGTTCCTTTTTCTGCTAGCAGAATTTTCTGCTAGTATATTCTGCTAGCAGAAAAAGGAACCCAAATTCCTCACCATTTTCCTCCGTGTGAATGAACCCTTAGCTGTACTGAACCTTTCCAGCAGCCCAAATGTGTTCAGGTTCTGACCACAGAGTACCAGAAGACACTATACTTGATGGGGTAAGGGAAGGGGGAAAACACAGCCCACCTACAAAGAAACTCGGAAATACTTGTGATATCAAAAAATACAAAAACTCACATTCCTGTGGAACAAAGATGGATGCACGGACGACTAGACTCTGTCGGCCCAGAGTATTCCATGTGGAAAAGATGATAGGAGTCCAGCAACCGCAGATAAAATATCATACTACTTTATTCAGTCCAATTAAAAAGGTACAAAAAATGTAAAGGCGTTTCAGAACGTCAGTTCCTTAGTAGTAGCCTAATCCCCAAGTTTATTTTTATTTTTGTTTTTTCAATGTTGTTTTATATTTGGGTGTATATTCTGCTTCTCTCATTCCATATCTCCACCATTTATGCAGACCCACATGCGCCAGCATTACTCCTGGTCCAAATGTTAAAGAGGATAAAGTGGCAGCTAGGACGTAATATTGGATTTTTAATAGTGCATTACTGAAGGTAGCCAGGCAAAGGGCAGCACTGATGTGAACTTTGTGTCATCCTCATGGGTTTTCTGGCCACTTTTTTTTTTCCAATTCAGAGTTTATTGATTTTCAATTAGGCATAAAATATAGTGACAACAGATAGCTGCAAGGACAGCAACAACATTTTATACTGTAGATAACAGGGAGATCCCCATGTAGATTATTTTATCCACTTTTTTTTTTTTTATAAAAGATGACTTAACTGTGAGGTTAAGGGCCCATGTAGCAGACACTATAGCGGAAACGCATTGCCGTTTTTCATGCAGTGCTTTTCACAGTTTTCCTCTGTAGACTTTCTTCTCAATTAAACCTATAGGGATACGCCGGTTTTTCCATAGGTATAATTGACATGCTGCAATTTCCAAAATTTTGGAAATCAGAACATTCCCGCTGTTGTTTTTCTGTAATGTGTGGATGGGATTTCCTAGAATCCTATCGACTTTGCAGGGATTCTAAAACGCCGCGTCGGGATCCAGCCTTTAAGTGTATTTATGGCTACTGTAACAAAATGGGTTTTTCTTTTTTGGAAAAAAAAAACATTAAAATGTATTTGTAATATTTTTTTTTCACACTCAGAATGCTGTAAAGAAGGTTTTAGACTAGTCCCATCTGCAAATGCCATCACATTTCAAACCACAGATTATTATGTATTAAGTAGAAGTAAATTCCTTAGTTATTTTCCACTTGGAAAGCAATCTGTAGAAAAGCAAGTTAGTGACCAAATAACTTTTTTAAGCAGCTTTAGTATTAAGTCCAAAGTAATTCCAACAAAAATGTTGGAGGTAATCACCGCCGGGACGATGACTTTCTAGTTAACTTTCTTAAACTAATAAAGCGACTTATAAGGTTCAGTATGTTTCCTGTGTTATCTTTTATAATACATTTTATTGTGATTCTCCCTTTTCATTAAAAAGGAAAGGAAGTAATGACAGTCTAACGCTAAAGGGTTAATCTAATCAATGGAAAACGCAGAGGACGGTGAACATTGAACCAAGCTCCAATACTGAAAGCATAGCACGTGTGATAAAGCAGTCTGATATGTTATTAGAAACAATATCCATAGGAAAAGGGATGGGATAGGTTGGGGTTAAACTGTACAACAGTTATCAAATCCAGTATTCGAAAGGCTTCCCTTTATTACTATATGGAGGAAAGGTAACAAGACTTTGATAACCAAAAATCCTTGTCTTTCGGGAATCACTGTCATGAGAATAGTAAGAGAGGAGAGGAGTATTGGATATTAATTAAAAGGTATTTTTGTTAAATGGGGCTTCCAATTTTCTTAAAAAAATGGTCAGAGTAATGTAATAGTATGAAATAATAAAAGAATTTATATTGACCTTTTAAATCACCTGCGACCCCATGGACCCCGGAAAATGCAGGTGCCATGCGTGGGATAAATATACAGATTCAAATGATGAATTGTCAATGCTTCACTGTTTTATGGATATGTATTTTCTACAAAAATGAAACGATTTTGGTTTGGTGATTTTTTTCATGATATATCCATTACCTATTTGTAAACAAGTATTTTTTTTATAAATTTCAGGTCAATGTTCGGGTGACCACTATGGATGCGGAGCTGGAATTTGCCATACAGCCCAACACTACTGGCAAACAGCTATTTGACCAGGTAGACCTTGCAATATTTTAGAACTGGCTATTAATAATGATAATAATAATAATAATAATATTGATGATGAGGAGGAATTGCACAGACATTGATGTAATATTACTTAAAAACATATGTAACCCTAATTTTGAAATACTCTGTTTAGTAGTATAGGTAAGCAATGTAATGTACATTATTACACCCAGTTCAAGGGACAAAGTTTTAACCACTTCATATAATATTTTAGGACACGACTAAAAACGTCTTTGTGCATTATAGGATTATCTGTATGGAATTTAAGAAGTAAATAATTGAAACTCTAGACTTCTAAAGAGTAATAGTATAGGACAGTCTCTGTATGTAAGTATTTATTATAATTTACCTACCTCTGTGAATTTTCCATGGCACTGCCGTTGATTTTACACTTTGAATTGCATTTCCAAGGTTGAATCTGCAGCAAGTCCACATGTATGCCATGGAGATTTTGCTGCGGACTTGTTCATATTGTAAAATTATGGTATGTGTGAATTTAACCTACTGACTGCCATATTGGAGTCGGGAAGGAATTTTTTCCCCTGAAAAGGGGCAATTGGCATGAGCCTCATGGGGTTTTTTTGCCTTCCCCTGAATCAACACTGTAGGGATTGTAGGGTTATAGGTTGGACTTGATGGACTGATGTCTTCATCCATCCTCATCTATTATGTATGTAACTATGTAAAGTAATGAAAGAAGATTGATAGATGTATTGAACCTGTTTCCAACTCTATAGTAACATATTATATTTGAAAAATTTGTATATGTTGGTCACGTCTCCACTTAAACTCCTCTTCTTCATACTAAACAAATTCAAATTCCTTTAGGCCCGGTTCACATCTGCATTCGGTAATCCATTCAGGGAGTCCACATGGGGACCCCCCGAACAGCATACCGAATGCATTGACAAGTGGTGAGCTTATGAAAGCACACGGACCAATAAACTATAATGGTGTCTGTGTGCTTTCCACGCGGTGTCCGCACAAGTCATGCAGACAGGAAAGTAGATCATGATAGTCTATGGGGTCCGTGTGCTTTCATAAGCTCACTGCTTGCTCATGTGTTCGGTATTCTGTTCGTGGGGTCCCATGCAGACTCCCAGAGCGGATTAACGAACGCAGATGTGAACCAGGCTTTAGGCTAAGGCCCCATGTAGTGAGCCACAGCCAAAAAGCGCTGTGAAAAAAAATTGTATTGGAAACGCATTGCTTTTTTTCATCTTTGTTTTTTTACAGAAAGTCTGCAGCCTTTCCATAAGTATAATTGACATCCTGCAATTTACAAAAAAAACTGTCACATTTTTGAAATTGCAATATTTCTGTTGCAGATTTTTATTTTTTTTTTGCAAAGTGTCAATGGGATTACCCAGAATCCCATGCACTTTGTAGGTAATGTAAAACACCATGGAGTTTACGTTATGTGTGGCACCAGTCCCACAGATTTAAAAATTCAATGTGGTTTTAGAAATCGCATCATGTCAATTATACCTATGAAAACACTGGCAGTTTCCCTATAGGTATAATTGAAGCAGAAAATCTGGAGGAGAAACCTCTGCAAACTTTCTGTCAAAAGCGTTAGAACTATGATGCGTTGCTGCCACAGTTTTTCCTGCAGCGCTTTTTTGCTGTGGGACACCACATGGGACTTTTAGCTTAAAAGGACTTTTCACAACTGAAATATTGATGACCTATACTTTGGACAGGTCATCAGAATTAGATGGCATTGGCCGATATCTGTGAACGCTCACTAATCAGTTCTTCGTATCGGTACTCCAATGAGTGCCACTTCCGCTTGACGGACCATCTGACATCATGATCATCGGTGACATGGCCTAGTTGCAACTCAGTACCATTCAACTACTAAGATGCAAGGCAGAGCACAGTATGGAGCTATGCTTGGCAAGTAGCGCAGAGGCTGCAGCTCTCATTTCAATGCTGCAGTCTCCTCTAATGGTCACTTTAATATGTTCATTAATTTTCATTGTGGCTTCAAAAATGGATTCACAATCCTCAAACTGTGAACATGACCATAAAGTCCAATATACTAAAAGAGCCTTATCCCCTGACATCAGACACATTACATTAGCCTGTTATATTCTTTTAATGGATGCTCGAATTACCCCAGAAAGGATGGGCAGATTGTAAGCCAGAACTTCAGACTACATGGAAATATGTCATTAAAATCTCTATTCATTTCTTCTTTCATCTCCTTCTGTAGAAATAACTCTATATTGTGTATGGCTAATGAGCCTCGCACCCCAAACAATAACCTGCTGAGCGCTCATTTGCAAGGAATCTCTCTCTACCAGGAGGAATTGTTTGGTATTTTTGGCTTGACTTTCTTCAGAGACCTTACTTTAATTTATGACCGTTCACATGCCAGCCTCCATTAACATAGCTGCCCTAATTTTACCAAACCCTGGAAAGCTCTGCGTCTCTGTAATAATTTTAGAAAGGGATTATAATTTTATAATTCATTTCAGGCTACCTATGGCACACACACACACAATGGTATTTTCTAGAATGATGGGTCATGTATTAATAGCACATTTTCCTATTGCTATTTTTATTGATGTTGGGGGGTTAAAGAGATATCTTTGTGCTTCGGCTGAAGTATTTTTCTAGATGTGCCCTGGGCAATGGGATATTGCAGTCTGTTCCATTTGACAGTGAAACATCTGTTATCCTGGCGGACGCCTAGAAGAGGTTGCCTTATGTATACTGTTCAGCAGCTGTATTTAAAGAGAACCTGTCAAGTGTTTTTCCACCTGACATTGGTCCCAGCATGCGGAGCATCAATGACCTTTCCTATTATGTTCTTCACTAAGTTTTCTGTTGCTAAAGAGTCAAGTTATAAGCTTTTAAAGCCTTAGGTTGCCATATGCAAAATTAACTTATGTCATGGAGTACGGGGATCAGCTTCATCTAGTCAAGCAGTCATGGCTCTAAATCACACCCTGTGAGGCTGACAATTAGGAAAGGTTTCAGGTTGATTTCGGACAGCAAGGGCAATGTCAGCCACTCTGCACAGGGTGTGATCTAGTGCAATGACTGCATGACTAGATCAAGCTGTTTCTTATATACCTAGGACTAGGTAAAGCGGTTAAAGTGGTTTCAATATTTCAATCTTTGGGGCTCTGACACCAGTGATTACCTGTACTGAGACACCGTGGCTCTTGGTAATGTTTATATACTGCAAGCTGTGCTGCTCACTTGCTATACAACCTGCAGCGCCTAGTGTAGATAATGCAGCGCTGTCTCATAAACATTTTAAGGTTTTAAAAGCCTATAACTTGACTTTTCAACAACAGAAATCGAAGTAAAGGTTTGATGGTGCACATGCTGGAACCAGTTTAGGGTAGAAAACCACCAGATTAGTTTCTTTTTTGATTAAGGCTACACCTTGCAAAAAAAACCCCTCCTTTTTTGATTCAGAAATTGCTACGTTTTTTTGAGCTAAAGTGGCTTCCAAAGGAATGGGGAACGTATAGGAAATACCAATCTGCTCAGTCCGCTACTGTCTTTGGCTCAAAAAAAACAAACAAAAAAAACCCACAGCAAAATCTGCAACATAAAAAGCAGCTTTTTCACAACCTGGGGCCTCAGCCTTAGGCTAAGGCCCCACAGGATATCCCACAGCAAAAAAAAACTATGGGAAAAACCGCGGTGGAAACACATTGCGTTTCTTTCCACCCTGCTTTAGACAGTGCGCGGCAAGCACACAGACCCCATTATAATCTATGGGGTCTGTTTGCTTTTACAGCACAGCGCTTGCAATTGCGTTTGTATTCTGTCCGGGGGGGTCTCCATGCAGAATGGACAGAATACAAAAGCAGATGTGAACGAACCCTTAGGCACAAAAAGTGTCATAGAGTTGTTGTCAAAGCTGCTCACTTGACAACAAAATGTCAAAGCAGATGTCTTCGGATCTTACATGACTGAGAATCCACCAATTGCTGGAAGAACTGGGCTGAGGTGCAAGGTTTAGGTTAGGGTCAGCTCTGCTCACCAGATATCAGAAAGGCTAGGTTAGAAGTGTACTCGCGTCTCAGAAAAGAGCCAGGGCCAAAGCAGAACATTTCTAAAGCCACAATAACTGGGCTGTAATGGGGGCTAGTAAGCATTATTATTATTATTATTATTGTTTATTTATATAGCACCATTAATTCCATGGTGCTTTACATTTGGGGGTTACATACAATTCACAAAATATACAGGTACATATCATACTAACAGTGATCGGCTGGCACAGTGGGGTAGAGGGCCCTGCCCGCGAGGGCTTACAATCTATGAGGGAAGGGGGTAGAGACAGAAGGAGAGGGGGAGACTGTACAGATGGCGGTGCGGTGATGGTGTTATTGGAGGTTGTAGGCCTTCCTGAATAGGTGAGTCTTCAGGGCCTTCTTGAATCCTGTGATTGTGGGGGTCAGTCTTATGTGTCGTGGTAAGGAGTTCCAGAGTATGGGGGATGCACGGGAGAAGTCTTGGAGACGGTTGTGTGAGGAGCGGATGAGGGCAGAGCGGAGTAGGAGGTCGTTGGAGGATCTGAGGTTACGTGTGGGCAGGTAGCGGGAGATGAGGTCAGAGATATATGGAGGGGACAGGTTGTGGATGGCTTTGTATGTTAGCGTTAGTAGCTTGAACTCAATTCGCTGGGCTATGGGTAACCAGTGGAGGGACTGGCAGAGGGGAGCAGCCGATGAAGATCGGGGGGTGAGGTGGATTAAGCGGGCAGCACAGTTTAAGGTGGACTGGAGGGGGGCGAGGGTGTTTGCCGGGAGTCCATGCAGAAGGGTGTTGCAGTAGTCATAATTGGATTGATTATTAACAAGCTGTCTGCTTTTTCAGGTTGTTAAGACTGTGGGACTACGTGAAGTGTGGTACTTTGGACTGCAGTACGAAGATACTAAGGGATGCACAACCTGGCTGAAACTCGAGAAAAAGGTATGTCATTCAGTTCGCAGAGTTCCAAAGTCCTTATTGAAGTGAATTCCTGAGACGGTTGTTGATCCTTCAGCTGTAATTACACAGTAACAGTTTAACCAGTGTAGAACATATTACACGAATGCCAGTATTGGACTAAGCCTCGTATAGTGGAAAGATCTACAGTTAACGTAAAATTATCATTATTAATAAAATGGACCCACCACTAGCAACAACTATGTGTAATACCTGCATTTTTCCTGCAGTTTTGTCATAATTGTATTTGTTGCTTTTTCCCCCCCTCAGACAGAAAAGCTGCTTTAGCTGAGGCCTCACATTGCAGCTTTTTAATTGCAGATTTTGCTGCAGTTTTTTGAGTCAAAGCCAAGAATTGCTACAAAAGGAATGGGAAAGATAAGATAATCCTTTAGTAGTCCCACAGTGGGGAAATTTCAGTATGTTACAGCAGCATAGTAATACAGATACAGGATAATACAGAATAATATATTACAGAAGTAGACACACATAAGCTGAGAAGAGAAGATATACTAGGAGTCCATAGCAGCTAAGGAACGGAAGAGAAAGAGGGAAGACTTCATAGTCATAATCATTAGTTCTCTGTGCGGAGTGATCTTCTCTTGGTCTGATGTAGATTATACAGCCTGGTCACGGTTGGAAGGAAGGACCTGCGATAGTGCTCTTTCTCACACTTGGGGTGAAGTAGACGGTCACTTACAGTGCTGCCAAGTCCCATCAAGGTCCCATACATGGGGTGGGATTTGTTCTCCTGCATGGAGGTCACCACAGACAGTATCCTTCTGTCACCCACCACCTGTACTGGGTCCAAGGGACTCCCCAGGACAGAGCTGGCCCTTCTGATCAGCCTGTCAAGTCTATTTGTCCTGACTATTTTAATACATGTTCCTTGGATCTCCACCGGGGTCGGGGCACTTCTCTATTTACTAAAGTCCACCACCATCTCCTTGGTCTTCCCAGCATTAATCCTGAGCTGGTTCCGCTGGCACCATTCAACAAAATCCCGGTTTAAGTCTCTGTATTCCCTATCATCACCATCAGTCATAAGGCCTACTATAGCAGAGTCATCGGAGTACTTCTGTAAGTAACAGTTGGATGAGTTGTGTCTAAAGTCAGCAGTGTACAGTGTGAAGAGAAATGGGGCAAGAACTGTACCTTGTGGTGCCCCCGTACTACAGATCACAGTGTCAGACACACAGTCCTGGGCTCTCACATACTGAGGGCGGTTTGTCAGGTAGTTTAGGATCCAGTTGGACAGGTGATGGTCCACTCCACCAAGGTTCAGCTTCTCCCTCAGTAGCCCTGGCTGAATGGTGTTGAAAGCACTGGAGAAGTCAAAGAACATTATTCTCACAGTGTTCCCGGGTTTCTGTAGGTGAGAGAGAGCTCTATGAAGAAGGTGGATGATGGCGTCATCTACCCCAATGCCTGGCCGATAGGCAAACTGGAGGGGGTCCAAAGTGGAGCTCACTAGGGGGCGTAGGTGTGTCAGGACCAGTCTCTCTAGGACCTTCATCAGGCGGGATGTCAGTGCTACAGGCCGGTAGTCATTGTAGCCCATCGGGTTGGGTTTCTTTGGGACTGGTACCATGCAAGATGTTTTCCACAGTTGAGGTACCACTCCCAGCTTTAGACTCATATTGTACATATGCGTAATAATACCACCCAGCTGGTCACTGCACATTTTAAGAACTCTTGCGCTTATATCAGGTCCTCCAGCTTTGTCTGCTTTAATATTCTTGATTTCCCTACACACCTGAGATTCCTGGAGGATCAGATAGTCAGATTGCAGTTGACTGCAGGTCGGTGGGGGTTGGGTCTTGGTGTGTGAGGGGGGTTGACTGAGATGCTGGTGAAGGGAGCATTGGCTTGGAGTCAAATCTATTGAAGAATAGATTAAGCTCGTTAAGACACTTCCTGTCACCTTTTATCTGAGGGCCAGCCTTTTGTTTGTGTCCAGATATAGCCTTAAGACTGTCCCACAACTTCGAGATTCTACCCTCCCCCATCTGTAGTTCCATCTTCCGCCTGTAGTTGGCTTTCCCTTCTCTGATCAGTTGTCTTAGCTGTTTCTGCACCACCCCCCGGCTATTTTTGTCCCCAGACCTAAAAATTAATTTTTTCTCCTTGAGAAGAGTTTTAATCTCAGAGTTGACCCATGGTTTGTTATTGGAGAAACTCCTCACCTTTCTAGTTGGTACCGTGCTATCCACGCAGAAATTAATGTAGTCTGTTATGCAGTGTGTGAGTCCCTCAATGTCCCCTGGAAATGAGTCTTGAAACACTTCCCATAATGTTATATTAAAACAGTCCATCAAAGTCTCGACACTTTCCTCTGACCAAATTTTCACTGTACGGGTAACCGCCGGTTCTCTGCGCACCAGTGGAGTGTATGTGGGTCGCAGATGTACCAGGTTGTGATCTGATCTGCCTAGGGGCGGTAGGGCAGATTAGTTATATGCATCCCTTACGTTGGCAAAGAGCAAATCCAGCATTTTGTTGTCTCTTGTATGGCAGGTTACGTACTGAGTAAAGCCTGGTAGAGTGGATGCTGGAGAGACATGGTTGAAGTCTCCCGACATTAGGAACAGGGCATGGGGGTGAGATGATTGCAGCTCGCTCACAACCGCATGCAGCATCTCACAGGCAGAGTCAGCTTTAGCAGAGGGGGGGGACATATGCAGCTAGTACGATAACATGTAATAGTTCCCTTGGCAGGTAATAAGGTCTCATGCTCACGGCTAGCAGTTCAATATCCTTTTCACACGTTTGTTTCTTAACTACAATATGTCCTGGATTACACCATCTCTCATTCACAAATATTGCAAGCCCTCCTCCCTTGCGCTTACCGCTCTCCAGCGTCCTGTCCGCATGAAGAAGTTTGAAGCCCTCCACGGAGACAAGTGTGTCCAGAGTGATTTCAGTAAGCCAAGTCTCTGTAAACAGCATCATACTGCACTCACGAAACTCCTGTTAATGCCTGGTCAGTGCTGTCAGTTCATCCATCTAATTCACAATTGATCTCACATTCCCCATAATGATGGCCGGAATCACATGCTTTTTGCATTTTTTCCTTCGCGTTTCAGTATTCCGGCTCTTTTTCCGCGTTTTCTAAGTTTTTTAAGTCTTCTTATTAGTTCGTGGGGGATGGTGAGAGCATGCTTGTCTTGTAGCATGCTTCCTGCAGACATAAGCTGTAACAGTGTCTCCTCTTGTGTACACAAGTCTTCCTTGTATGTGTGGAGACATTCTTCCAGACAAACGGCTCAAAATGGATTCCTTTGACATGTGTTTCTACAGCAATTTCAGCCAGCAAGTAAGTTTTCATACTAATGTTCCTTATAGTGATAGAAAAGGAGTGTAAGAAAGGAGAGGAGAGAGAAAGATCAGTTTAGTTTGTAGCAGCTGTAACACAGGCAGCCACATATGGCGGCGCCATCTTGAAAAATAGGAGTAACTTATACTTATCTCTTCTGTTCAATCCGTTTCGCCTCAGCCTTATCCGGGTTGCACACAACCGTGTGCTGGTTAGCTGTTTTCGTGGCCTTTTTCATTCAATGGACAAGATCTGCAGAAGTGTGGTCGTAAAATCAGACTGGAATAGGTGCCTCAGCACCAGCAATTGACCTAGCACAAGATCATGTGCAAGGGGCTTAAGTTGAAGATTTTGCTGCGTTTTATTGAGTCAAACCAGGACTAGATAGAGCAGAAGGGAGAAGTATAAGGGAGCCTTCACATGGAGTTTATGCTCCGCTCATTCAGACACGTAAACAGGTGTCAAAGTGACTGCTGTAAAACAGAATCCCATAGACTTCAATGTGTGCCGGTCTTACGAGCGCTACACATTGAAATCAATGGGTTTAAAAGCCTCCCATTGATTTCAATGTGCAGCGGGTGTAAGACTGTCACACACTGAAGTCTATGGGATTGTGTTTCACAGCGGTAACTTTGATACATGTTTACATGTCTGAATGTGCGGAGCGTAAACTCCGTGTGAAGGCTCCCAACGAGTTTCCTTTATACAGTGTTGGCCAAAAGTATTGGCACCCCTGCAATTCTGTCAGATAATACTCATTTTCTTCAAGAAAATGATTGCAAGCACAAACTCTTTGGTATTAATATCTTCATTTATTTTGCTTGCAATGAAAAAACACAAAATTGAATGAAAAAAAAAGTCAAATCATTGATCGTTTTACACAAAACTCCAAAAATGGGCCGGACAAAAGTATTGGCACCCTCAGCCTAATACTTGGTAGCACAACCTTTAGACAAAATAACTGCGAACAACCGCTTCCGGTAAAGCGGTAAAGCTTCAATGAGTTTCTTACAATGCTCTGCTGGAATTTTAGACCATTCTTCTTTGGCAAACTGCTCCAGGTCCCTGAGATGTGAAGGGGGCCTTCTCCAAACTGCCATCAGGAGATCTCTCCACAGGTGTTCTATGGGATTCAGGTCTGGACTCATTGCTGGCCACTATAGGAGTCTCCAGTGCTTTCTCTCAAACCATTTTCTAGTGCTTTTTGAAGTGTGTTTAGGGTCATTGTCCTGCTGGAAGACCCATGACCTCTGAGGGAGACCCAGCTTTCTCACACTGGGCCCTACATTATGCTGCAAAATTTGTTGGTAGTCTTCAGACTTCATAATGCCATGCACACGGTCAAGCAGTCCAGTGCCAGAGGCAGCAAAGCAACCCCAAAACATCAGGGAACCTCCGCCTTGTTTGACTGTAGGGACCGTGTTCTTTTCTTTGAAGGCCTCTTTTTTTTCCTGTAGACTCTATGTTGATGCCTTTTCCCAAAAAACTCTACTTTTGTCTCATCTGACCAGAGAACATTCTTCCAAAACGTTTTTGGCTTTCTCAGGTAAGTTTTGGCACACTGCAGGCTGGCTTTTTTATGTCTCTGGGTAAGAAGTGGGGTCTTCCTAGGTATCCTACCATACACTCCTTTTTCATTCAGACGCCGACGGATAGTATGGGTTGACACTGTTGTACCCTCGGACTGCAGGGCAGCTTGAACTTGTTTGTATGTTAGTCGAGGTTCTTTATCCACCATCCGCACAATCTTGCATTGAAATCTCTCGTCAATTTTTCTTTTCCGTCCACATCTAGGGAGGTTAGCCACAGTGTCATGGGCTTTAAACTTCTTGATGACACTGTGCACGGTAGACACAGGAACATTCAGGTCTTTGGAGATGGACTTGTAGCCTTGAGATTGCTCATGCTTCCTCACAATTTTGCTTCTCAAGTCCTCAGACAGTTCTTTGGTCTTCTTTCTTTTCTCCATGCTCAATGTGGTACACACAAGGACACAGGACAGAGGTTGAGTCAACTTTAATCCATTTCAACTGGCTGCAAGTGTGATTTAGTTATTGCCACCACCTGTTAGGTGCCTCAGCTAAGTAACAGGTGCTGTTAATTACACAAATTAGAGAAGCATCACATGATTTTTCAAACAGTGCCAATACTTTTGTCCACCCCCTTTTTTATGTTTGGTGTGGAATTATATCCAATTTGGCTTTTGACAATTTTTTTTTGTGGTTTTCTATTGAAGACAAATTAAATGAAGATAATAATACCAAAGAATTTGTGATTGCAATCTGGAAGAAAATGAGTATTATCTGACAGATTTGCAGGGGTGCCAATACTTTTGGCCAACACTGTATTACCCATTCCTTTTTTAGCCACTCTTGGCTTTGGCTAAAAAAAACCACAGCAAAATATTTAAAAAAAAAAATTGGTAGTCTTTGAATGTGGAGTTTCATGAACAACATTGTGATAATGTACAGTAAAATGACAAATTGCCTAGTCACCTAATCTAAATCTGATATTTTTAGATTACACAGGCAAGGCCTGTGTGACTGTATCTCATGATAATAAGTATAAATACCTTTCCATTATATAAATACCTTCTTTTTCATTGGCTGTGGTGACATGTCATTGCAGTAAGGACAGCATTTGTAGCTTACCTAGCATTTACAACTAGAAGATCTGACACTGGAATTAGATTTAGGTTCCATTCACATGGAGGAAGATAGTGAGGAATTTGGTGTGGAATTTCAGCGCTGAAAAAAGCCTCCTATTGACTTCAATGGGCTCCTTTTTGTGTGTGAATGTCCCCTTAGGACTATTAGTAGACTTAGTTCCAGTTGCATATATTGCATATGCTCCCTAATGTATTGAAACGGGGAAAAGTCATAGAGTAATTTTGTTAGTTTGAGGGTAAGTTCACATGGGGTTTTTTGGTCAGGATTTTGAGGCCGTATCCGCCTCAAAATCCTGACCAAAAAGATGGCTCCCATTGAAATCAATGGGAGGGGAGCTGGTCAGTTCTTTTATCAGGGAGCCATTTGTTCTGGCTCCCGGAAAAAAGAAGCGACATGCTCATTCTTCAGGCCGATTTGCCTCGCGATTCGGCCTGAAGAAACTCCCTCCTCCCGACTAGGCCCATTCATTGGGCCTAATCCGGAGCGGAGTGTACGCAATGCAGTGCAGTGCATCGGCATTCAGTTGCAGCTACCCGTATTTTGGTCCGGTATCTGAGGCAGCCTCTGCCTCAGGTGCCGGACCAAAAAGCCCTGTTTGAACTTACCCTAAATGGGATTAGCAGTTGAGATGTGCCCTTTTGTGCTACAACAATGACATCAATGCCACACCTCTAAAAGTACTACAAATCACACCTTCTAAGAATAGATGTGACTAGCACATGAAGTTGAGTCATTTGCTTTTATTCGTAACCGGTGACCCAACAGTACAGTAACTAAATCACTGACCACATCACTAACCAGTCATAGACTAAACAATAAAATAACATACATAAATAACATATTGCTTCACAAGCATTCATGGTTCATGTGTAGACTACAGCAAAACAAAAACATTGAGAAAGATGGTTTTCGTGTTTGTCTACAACAATAAACCACAAACTTTTTACGTTTCTTCTGATTTACTGCTTTCTACATTGTGCTTGTATGTTTCAGCTTAACCAGTATAGCGCTATCTTTGTGCCATTTCATGGCACTGATTTTGGCCACTTAATATTTTGCAGGTATCTGCACAAGAAGTTAGAAAAGAGAATCCTCTTCACTTCAAGTTCCGTGCCAAGTTTTTCCCTGAGGATGTGTCTGAAGAGCTCATCCAGGACATCACTCAGAAACTATTTTTCCTGCAAGTCAAAGAAAGTATCCTGAGTGATGAAGTTTATTGTCCCCCTGAGACCGCTGTCCTCCTTGGCTCTTATGCTGTGCAAGCCAAGTTTGGAGACTACAATCGGGACACCCACAAGTCTGGATACTTGAACTCAGAACGTCTTCTAGCACAGAGGTGAGTGTATAAGTGAAAATGTGATAGATAAAGGGTTATTCCCATCTCCAGGTTCTCATTCGAAATTGTCGAGCATGGCAAATAAAGTGTTTTTCAAATACATGTCAGGAAACTTGCCTGGCTTCCCTGATAAGGCCCCTTATTTCTCCACTTCATTGACAGATGACAAATGAGTGTGCTGGTGGTTGCCAGCCACCACTTTGCTATAGAACTACTGACTGGGCTGGTAACATGATGCCCTATCTTCTGAGCAATAAGGGCCTAAGTGGCCAGAATCAGTGGATTGTGCTTCTCCCAATGGACTTTACCATCTCTTCCTCCAGAATACAGACAATTCCAGAGGAAGTCCATTAGACATGGAGCCGTCTTCAAACTGAACCCTACAAAGCACACATAGACACTGGGCTAGTCTCCCAATACAGATCCAGTATACAAAGAAATGCTATGCACTTCAAATGCAAGGTAGTTCTAAGGGATTTTGTAGCATTCACCCTTCAACCCCTATATGGCATCTAGACTTCATTGTATAAAATCCCCAGGTCACTAACTTAACAGTGTACACCAGAGCATGAGAACCACCAGTCAGATGGGCAGTAGTGAGGGCAGGCTGACTCACAGCTATTACAAAAATGTTAACCCCCCCCCTTCCCCCAACACAATGGCATAATAAACTAAAATGGGAGTTACTCATTAAATGTGTGTGCTGAATGTTTAGCATTGGATAGGCTTTTATTTATACATTTATTTTGCTGTTAATTTATAAATGTCCATGACTTGTAGGAATTTAATCTAATCAGCGTGTGTTTCAAATTTCTAGAGTGTTGGATCAACACAAGCTTTCCCGAGATCAGTGGGAGGAGAGGATTCAGGTGTGGCACTCAGAACATCGTGGTATGCTCAAGTAAGTTTTTTCTGGTTGCTATTACATAGACTGTGTTTGTAGCTGCGACCTGGCTGTATATATCTCCATGTAGTCCCTTTTTAATGTAGCTTTGCAGAGAATCATTAGTGCTACAAAGAGTCTTTCCCCTGGTTCACATTAGCGTTCGGATTCCGTCCAGGGGAGTACGCATGAGGACCCCCCCCCGAACGGAATACCAACGCAACTGCAAGCACTGTGTAGTTAAAGCACACGGACACCATAGACTATAATGGGGTCCGTGTGCTTGCCGCACACTGCCCGCACAAATGATTCGTAAGGGTAGTGTGCTGCAAGCAGACGGCCCCCATTATAGTCTATTGGGTCCGTGTGCTTTAACTGCATAGCGCTTGCAGTTGCGATTGTATTCCGTCCGGGGGGTCTCCATGCGGACTCTAACCGGACGGAATACATACGCAAATCTGAACCGTCCCTTAGGCTAGATTCACACAACCAAGTTTCACCTGTGAAACTCGGTCCATGTGTTCAGCGGATCTTTGCCAGAAAACTGGTGTAGAATGGCTGATAAATCTGCCTCATTGTGTATAAAACTCACAGCATATATTGTCTTTTGCTTCAGGTTTTGATACTATAGCATGTCATTTATTGCTGTGTGGTTGGGTTCAGCTTCAGTCCTTTGCAATGCAAATATTGAAACCCAGTTCCGTTCGCCTGAGAATTGCAGCTTGAGGCTAAGGCCCTATGTTGCGAAAACGCCAAAGTCAAGAAAGGCTACAAAAGGAATGGGAAATATATAGGAAGTTCTTATACTTCTACCTTCTGATCAATCCACTCCTGGCTTTGGCTCAAAAAAACACAAAATCTGCAACAAAAAAAGCTGCGTTTCCAATAAGCTCTGCAAGTTATTTTGGTTTGTTTTGGAAGAAGATGTAATGTGACATTTTCGTAATATGCCATGTTGTGGTTTGTGGAACCTGTCATTCCATACTAGTCAGCCTTGTCAATTTTCTAGAACTATGCTCATACTTGGCTCACATCCTATTGACTGTCTCTTCCTAAATCTTTGAGTGGCTTGGTTGGTTCACAGTAGCATTCAGGGATTCCGTCCTCCATTCTGCTTAAAATATGCGGAGAGAAAAGTCCTGCTTTATAGTCTGAGGTCCGTGGGTAACCGCTTTTTTAAATAGATAGGGTTTCCGTTTTTCGGGCCCCCAAGCGGACCTGAAGAATGGAAACCCGAATGCAAGTGTGAACTTATCATAATTATAACCTGTGAATTTTTACTTCTACTACAGTAATATTAGCTGATCATTTATTTTGAGGCATCTAAATGTTCTTGCTTTTCAGAGAAGATGCAATGCTGGAGTATCTGAAGATAGCTCAAGACTTGGAGATGTATGGCATTAACTACTTTGAAATCAAGAATAAGAAAGGCACTGACCTGTGGCTCGGAGTTGACTCTTTGGGATTAAACATTTATGAGCATGATGACAAGTAAGTAGATCTGTAAAAAGTACACAGAAACTTCAAACTAGGCTTTAAAGAGGACCTTTCACATCCTCATCAATATGCAGTATTATATACCGCTAGAGAGCTGATAGTGTGCTGAATTGCTGAAAATATCAGTGCTGTAATTTCAGCACCAATATAGCTGTAAGACCCGTCCTTCTAATAGCGGGGCGATATCGGTGATGAAATTAACAGCACCTATATCTCCAGAACCAGGACGTATATTGGGAAATTTAGTCGGCTTTCTAGTGGTGTATATTACCTCCCCTTGATGAGGACATTAAAGGTCCTCTTTAACTGAAGATAAATGTATATTCCCAGTAGACTCTGAATGGAGTAGCAGTGCACAAGAACAGGCGATCTGAGACTCCCTTTCAAGTAAAAGATGGAACCCATAGCAATCATCTCTTTGTTACCGATACCATGGATAGATAAAAATGACAATGTGAGATAACCAGTATACAGTAGTGACCAAGCAGCTTATAAATACTTACACATAGGTTGGCAGAAGATATGGCCTATTTCATTATACTATGAGATGTATCACTTTATATTGAATCACGATTATAAGCTTAAGACGTGTTTGGAGACTGGTCTAATAATTTGTGCCAGAAGCAAGGAGTTCATTGGTGTATGGTGCCTGGGTGTCTGTCCTGCTCAATGAATATTGATGCCAGATGGGACTGTCATAGTGTCTTATTGCCAGATTGATCAGATTTACATAATGAAAAGCTGGTTTAGAGTAATTATTTTATAACTATATATGTGTGTGTCTGTGTATCATAGGTGTGTGTTTGTGTGTGTGTATGTATGTGTGTGTGTGTATATATATATATATATATATATATATATATATATATTAGCTATAACCCACGACTTCGTCCGCTGTCCCCTCACCCTTGCGCGATGCACCCTTGCGCGACCCGTGGCCCCCATGGCCTTTCCTTGCGTTCCAGTCACCACCTACATCTAACCCTTCCCCCCCCAGCACCACCCGTGACCTCAGCTACCCCCCCCCCTTTCCACATGTGCAATTTGGCCCCACTCCCCCCTACTTGCCTTCTGCCCTCTGGTGTGAAACCCGATGCCCCCCCACCTCCCCGGCACCCTGTGTAACTCCTACCACCAGCACCTCACCCAAACCAGCAACCCCCCCCCCTACTGATCACCCGTGCCTCCCCACCCCATGTAGATGCTGGGGAGCTGTGTGTCCAGTCTTTTCCGTTCTGTGTGTGTTCCCGGTTGCACAGTTCAAGGGTAGGTGTGGCTGGGCTTGTTCGGGCCGGGTGCGCTGCTGCATGCTACGCCGGCCTGAGGCAATGTGTGGCCAGGCGGCATGTGAGCGGCGTTCGGAAGCATGCGGGCAGCCGCCATGTTCAGCGAGGAGTCCCCGCGCGCTGGCCACGCCCACAATTCGGCGCCAACCTATGGGCCGCTGTGCTGGCTCCCTATCTCGCCCACACACCGCCATGCACCAATTGGAGTGGCGTCTAACTACCTGCGCTGATGTCATGCCTGGGCCGACAGTGGACCAGGCGACAACTTTGGAGGGTCGCGGTGGTGTTTTGGGGTGAGTGAGACACTTTTAAAGTAGCCTATTACCCCTTCCTGGCCAATATATAGGTGTGTGTGAAATTTCTAGGAAATCCATTCAGCCGTTCGAGTGTGATTGAGGAACGAACATCCAAACACACAAACCCACAAACATCCAAACTCACAAAATTTCATATTTGTAATATTAATAGGATATATACACATATATATATATATATATATATATATATATATATATATATATATATATATATATATATTTAAAGTTTGGTTCCACAGTTGTTACTCTGTGCTGTGCAAGCTTTTTTAGTCATACACAGTAGAATGAAGGCTAAGTTAGTTCCATGTTTTAAACATATGGAGCTATAAAGAATAAGGAAAGATACATCATATTAGAATGTAAACTCCAGTGTTATATGTGGAGACCCTGCCAGGTAATGGGAGTCTCGATATGTTCTGGAATACTTGAGAGCCAGAGGCTCAGTACAAGGTGTGGTGAGCCCCCAGCCCTGTCTGGAGAAATAGAAAGGAGTACATGAAGTCATTCTTTCGCAAGCTGCCAGCATTACAGATTCCACCCTGTGGAGAAACAAGGAGTGCCTGTCTGTGGGTTACGTAATAGAAACTGCCAGTACTTTTTTTTCATTATTTGAAATACGGGATACCTACAGTGTCACTATGGAGATACAAACAGGTTTTGCAAGTTGTAGGGACTGACAAAATACAGCACAGAGCAGAAAAATGTAACTTAGAAGACCTCAGAAATGCCAGATGCTTGTACTATGTAATGTTTGTTTTTTATGAAGTTCCTCACTGCTATTTACTGCTTTGCAAGCCAGATTTCCTAGACTTGTCAAAGCCCTTATAAACCCAAACACGATAGTTCAGTTGTCAGTTTTGCGTTTTAGTTGAAGAATTCAAGAATTCCAGTTGGAGAGCATCTTAATAACTTGACAGTGTTTTTTGGGGGAAAGCTTTGTAGCCATTGTGATATTCAATATGTTGCCAAGCACTTTTTGTGGCCGTCTTCCAAGTCTCTCCTGTAAAACACCTACGATTATTTGTATATCAAGTTGTTCGAGACTGCACATTTAGTACACCATGTACTTTTGTGTGCTAGGGACTAGACTCAGACTACACATGACCCTTAAAGGGATTCTACCATTAAACTACCTTTTTTTCTAATGAACACGTCGGAATAGCCTTAAGAAAGGCTATTCGTCTCCTACCTTTAGACGTGGTCTCCACCGCGCCGTTCCGTAGAAATACCAGTTTTAACCGGTATGCAAATGAGCTCTCCGCAGCAATGAGGGCGGACCCCACCGCTGAAACACCAATGAGCGCGTCCCCATTGCTGCCCAGAGCTCTTTCCTGCGCTGCCTCCTTCTTCTGCAGCAACTCCGCCTCTTCTGGCTTCTCTTGCTCTTGTAGTTGTATACAGGAGCATAGAGAGGCCACCCCAAAATGGCCGCCGGCCAGCTCCTGTATTGAACTGCAAGAGCGGCTACCCCAAAATGGCCACCGGCCGGCTCCTGTATTGAACTGCAAGAGTGGCTACCCAAAAATGGCCGCCAGCCGGCTCCTGTATTGAACTGCAAGAGCGGCTACCCAAAAATGGCCGGCGGCCATTTTTGGGTAGCCGCTCTTGCAGTTCAATACAGGAGCCGGCCGGTGGCCATTTTGGGGTGGCCTCTTTATGCTCCTGTATAGAACTACAAGAGCAAGAGAAGCCAGAAGAGGCGGAGTTGCTGCAGAAGAAGGAGGCGGCGCAGGAAAGAGCTCTCGGGCAGCAATGGGGATGCGCTCATCGGCCTTTCAGCGCTGGGGCCCGCCCTCATTGCTGCGGAGAGCTCATTTGCATACCGGTTAAAACTGGTATTTCTATGGAACGGCGCGGCGGAGACCACATCTAAAGGTAGGAGACGAATAGCCTTTCTTAAGGCTATTCCGACGTGGTAATTAGAAAAAAAAGTAGTTTAATGGTAGAATCCCTTTAAGTCCTCAAAAATGGATCAGTTTTCTTTTTACATTGATCCCTATGTAAACTGATGGCCATCTGTTTGCATCCACAAAAAAACATGATTTCAGACGGCTGTTCTTTGCAGACAGCCATGGGCTGGCCACTGGCCGTGAGTGATCGACATGGCCAGTACATGTGCACTACCCGGATCTATGGCTCCATTCATTCAATAATTAGGATCCACAGAAGCATGACTGCTAAACCAGTTATAGGACCCGTCCTGAATTTTGTGGCTCAGACTGTAATACATGGCCATGTACACAGGCTGGTAGAAATGAATGGGCCAGTGTGCTGTCAGGGAAAAGCCCAGATAATACACTGAACTCGTCCACGGCCGTCTGCAAGGGGCCTAAGGTAATTATTATTTTAAATATTTTGCTTTCCTCTTCTTTTTTAGATTGACTCCAAAGATTGGCTTCCCCTGGAGTGAAATCAGGAATATTTCCTTCAATGACAAGAAGTTCATTATTAAACCGATTGACAAGAAGGCACCTGTAAGTGTTACCTTAACCCCTTAAAGACCGATCCAATTTTGGTTTTTGCCACATGATGGCTTATGGTTTGTGGAACAAATTGTACGTTGTAATGGCACCATTCAATATCCTGTGCAATGTGCTGGGAAGCTGGAAAGAAATTCAGAATGTGGTGGAACTGGAAAAATTCTTATGTGTTTAACACATTCACTATGTGCTAAAAATGACGTATTACCAATATTGTGTGAGTCAGTATGATCACGGTAATACCACATTTGTATAGTATTTGTAATGTTTTAATACCTTTTAAAGACTTTGCAAAATAGAAAAATTTCTTTGTGTTGCCATGTTTTGACATCGGTAACTTTTTCAGATTTATGTATATTGAGCTTTCTATGCAGGATGTCGTTTTTATTGAAATCATTTTGGGGAAGGTCTGATGGTTTGATCTTTTTTTATTCAATTTACCTTTTATAAAAACCTTTTATATTCTTTATTTATTTATTTTTTTACTTTTATTTTCAGACCCCCTAGGGAGTGCAGGGTATAATAAAATCCATTGACTTCTGTTACACTATTAGAATTATAGTAATGACAAGCCTGGGAGTCTTCAATAGGCTTCTAGTTCTGATGGCCAGCGGCATCTCAAGCGGCTCCAACTGGCTGTTATTGTAGGGTGTTGACTGTATATTATATCTATCTATCTATTTATTAAATACCGTATTTTTCGGACTATAAGACGCACTTTTTTTTCCCCAAATTTGGGGGGAAAAGAAGGGTGCGTCTTATAGGCCGAATGTGGTGCCTGGCATCCGCTGTAATAGAGAGGCGGAAGCCGGCAAGTGATAGACGCCATTACAGGTGCCGGGGCCTGCGACATCGCTGCGCTCCTCTGCCCTGCATGAAGCCAGCAGCGGGAGGAGTGATGCTATTCCGCTCCTCTGTCCCCCCGCCGCTGGCTTCATGCAGGGCAGGGCAGCGATGTCTCAGGCCCCGGCGTCTATCCCTCCCCGGCATCCGCCTCTCTAGTACAGCGGATGCCGGGTCAGTATCGGTGGCCTCTTCTCCCCCGGGGGCGGTCCCCACCGGCCCCGTACCTGTAAAGTTGCAGGCCGGCTCCTGCGCGGCGATATCGCAGGAGCCGACCTGTTCGGGTGACAGCCGGGAGCCTAATGAGGCTCCGCGGCCTGTCACTGCTGTATTAGTATTGCGGCTGGTCTCTATGACCAGCCGTAATACTAATAGACAGAATGTCCCATAGACGGCAATACAGTTGGGGGGGGAATAAAATAGTAAAAAAAAAAAAAAAAAAAGCTTTAAAAATATATAATAAAAATATGAAATAAATAAAAGTTCTAAATCACCTCCTGTCCCTAGAATATATATATAAAAGTAGAAAATCATATATCATAAACCACCGGTTTTTTTTTTTCAATAAAAGGTGATCTAAGCAATAGATATTCCCCAAAATGGTATAACTAAAAAGTACTTCTGGCCCCGCAAAAAAAAACACTCTATGCATCCCCGTACAGCTGCAGGGTCACTTGTCAATGTGGCCTTGCAGCTGTTGCAAAACTACAACTCCCATATATTAAATATTTTACCAGTTTTTGCTTCAAAATTTTTTTTCCCTATTTTCCTCCTCTAAAACCTAGGTGCGTCTTATAGTCCAGTGCGTCTAATACGGTATGCATTATACAAACCTATATTTTACATATTTAGCTCCTGAGCCCTCTCCATACAGCCTGTCATGCCCAATAACATACATGTACGTAATTTTGTGCCAAGGGATTAAGAATCAATAATTTTTTTAACCAATTTGATTCAGTGTACTTGATTTACAGAACTTCCCAACGTTTAAGTTGCCACAAACCAAATGAGAATTCTTACTTTTGGGTGGGATTTCAAGAACCCTGCCTCCTTCACAGTCTGGTTACCAAGTTTGTCCTGAAAAAATTGGGACTGTTAGATGTAGTTATACCAAATTGTAGCTTCCAAATCCATAGATGCTTAGGAAATAAAGCTAGTATACATGTGTACATATCTTATTATATTACTGGTAATAAGATTGTATGAACTTTGATGCTGTAATACTGTATAATCTAGATGCATTTGAGGTTTGTTATACAGTAATTTAAAGGGGTTGACAACATTTTTTCATTTATTTCCTATTCTTAGGATGGGTCATGATATCTGATTGGTGGGGGACTGACTGGCTGCCCTTGGATGGATGAGCTGTATATTGGTCCATGTGGGAGGAGCTTGTCGGTACCTCACAATCATATATTTGTGACCTTTCCTAAGGATACGCCCTTTAAGCAACCCAGCCTTAAAGATTATTAATACTGTATGTACCTTTGAGGGTAAATTCACATGGAGATTTTTGGTCAGGATTTTGAGACTGTATCCACCTCAAAACCCTGACCAGAAAGACAGCTCCCATTGAAATCAATGGGAGCCGCTCAGGAGTTTTTGTCCGGGAGCTGTTTCTTCTGGCTCCCAGAAAAAAAAAACCGAGATGCTCATTCTTCAGACCGAGTCACCTTGTGATTTGGCCTGAAGACACTCCATCCTCCAGACTAAGCACATTCATTGGGCCTAATCCGCAGCCGGTTGCGCGGCTGGATGCCTCGACCTCAGGTTCCGGACCAAAAATCACTGTGTGAACTTACCCTAACATAGTTTGCAGTTATTATTGTAATTATCAATAAGTGGTGCCATGGTGTAATTCATTTCTCTCGTCATTTCAGGACTTTGTCTTTTATGCTCCACGCCTGAGAATTAACAAGAGAATCTTGCAGCTTTGTATGGGTAATCACGAGCTGTACATGCGCCGCAGGAAGCCAGACACTATCGAAGTTCAGCAGATGAAAGCTCAAGCCAAAGAAGAGAAGACTCAAAAGCAGCTGGAGCGGTGAGAAGAAGCCCAGTATTTTACTGATACATGGCTCACAAATAATTACACTATATTTTTAAGTAACATTCTATAAACCGATAGTTATTAAGGCTGCTTTCACACTAACTTCCTGTTGTTCTGGTCTGTTATAGGAGCAGACAGTGAAAGTAAGAGATCCTTAAAATGATGGACACCAATGACTACTATGGGGTCCATAGAAGTTTTGTTCCAGTATCCATCATTTTATGGAATAAAAAAATCCTACATGCAGAACTTTTTGTGTCCTTAATTTTTTTTGGATGCTCTTTACAATAGCTCAATATAACCTTAGAAGCGCTATATTCCAAATAAATATTGAAAATGTAGGTACAACAATTTTTTTTAAGAAAACACTAAACTGGTATTCACGTTTCCAAAAACCAGGGAGTTTTTGCATGTGATTTTAATCTGAAATATACCAAAAACCCTATAAAAATGTGTGCATAGTGATCAAGTACTGTTAGTGAAGTGCATTTATACTACCACTAGATTATATCCACTTGAGGTGCTAGATAATTTTTGTCTATTGTTCCCAATACAGTCAACAGCTTGAAAATGAGAAGAAGAAGAGGGAAGCAATAGAGAAAGAGAAGGAACTAATGATAAGAGAGAAGGAGGAACTCGTGCTCAGGTTGCAGGATTATGAAGAGAAGACACGGAGGGCAGAAAAAGGTATAGAAATCTGTAGAAACAATGTGAAAAGCAATTTTAGTACTGGTCTTCATATCCCCTGTGTGTGTCTCATCATAAATTAAGTGCATCCTCCAGCAGTCCATGCACCTTCACCGTGTTCCAAATTATTATGCAAATGATATTTTTCTCTGATTTTCCTAAATGGTTGATGCAAATAACAGCATAATATAGGTCATATTTTATTGGACAAACATTCCAATGATGATTTTTTTTCACAAATTAAAAAATCAAAACCATCGTTCCAAATTATTATGCACAAAACGTTTTATAGGTTGTAAAGAACTTAAAATGGTCAGTAGTTCAATTAGGTCACATTTACTGAAATCAAAAGCTATTTCAATCAAAAATTTCTTTACAGACCAAGTTACATGTTAACATAAGACCCCTTCTTTGATATCACTGTTACAATTCTTGAATCCTTTGAACTTGAGAGTCTTTGGATAGTTTGTGCTTGAATTTCTTTACAGGATGTCAGATTAGCCTCCCATAGCTGCTATTTGTATGAGAGCTGCCTCCTACCTTTATAGATATTTTGCTTGAAGATACTCCAAAGGTTCTCATTAGGGTTGAGGTTATGGTGGCCACACAATGAGTTCCTCTCTTTTTATTCCCATAGCAGCCAATGACTCAGAAGTATTCTTTGTTGCATGAGATGATGCAATATCATGCATAAAGATGATGATTATGCTACAGAAGGCACTTTTTATACCAAGAAAGTGGCCAGTCAAAAACTCTAGATTCTTTGCAGAGGTCATTTTCACACCTTCAGGGACCGTAAAGAGACTCTCTTCCCATGATTCCAACTCAAAACGTAACTCAGCCACCTCCTTGCTAATGTAACAGGCCATTATCCATCCATCTGGACCATCCAGGGTTGAACAGCATTTATCAGTTAACTAGACTGTTTCAAAATTAGTCTTCATGTATGTCTGGGCCCACTGTAAGGGCTCGTTCACATGTGGGGCGGGTTTTGACACCGAGAGAGACACCAATCCGCGTCACTCTCTGGTCAAAACCCGCCTGCCACGACCATCGCGGTTGTGGCTTTCCCCTCCGCAGCTGGCTCAAACGAATGAGCCGACATCGGAGGGTACTGCCGCTAGGCGGAAGCCGCGGCTCAGCGTGCCGCGGCTTCCGCCTGAAGAAAGGGCAGCTCGCTTCTTTTTTTCAGCTATCAGCAGCTGTCAATAGCGGAAAAAAGAAAGCTAGTGGTCTCCATAGACAACCATGGAAAGGGGCGGATTATGACGTGGATTCCGCTGTCAAAATCCGCCCCTTTAGCCCCGTGTGAACTAGCCCTAATCATTTCTGCTGTTTAGACATGGTTGAATAGTAGGTTTATGCACAACAGCAAGGCACCAGCAACTTCAAATACCTGTTTGCTGCTTTGTAATGCAATTGTAGCAGCTGCTCTCCAAATTCGATGGATTTAGCTGGTAAAAACTTTCCTCATTATGCCTTTATCTGCAAAAACCCATCTGTGCTCTAAATAAGCCACGGTGTATGATGATCATGCTTAAGCTTTCATACCTGGTCCAGTGCTTTTCTGCAGCAGTATAAGAACTTCCTATAGATTTCTCATTCCTTTTGTAGCCATTCTTGGCTTTGGCTCAAAAAAACTAGTGAATCCCATCCACACATTGCGGAAATATACGCACAGTGGACACACTGCAATTTCCAAAACTGTTGCGGTTTTTCCCCAATTGCAGCATGTCAGTTATACCTACGGAAATGCTGCAATTTCCCTATCGGTATAATGGAAGCAGAATGTGCGCAGAGGAAACCTCTGCAGACTTTCTATGAAAAGCACTGGGGGAAACTGATGTGTAGCTGCTGTGGTTTTTCCCGCATTGCGTCTTGCTGCAGCTTGCTACATGGGGCCTTAGCCTTGAAGGGGTTGTCCACGATAAGTTGACAATTCCTGGCTAAGTCCCCGTGCCCCCCCCCCCCCCTCCAACGTTCTAATATATCTTTTTTTACCCAAATTGTTTAGTATTTCAGTAATATCTATGTAGATCATGTGACCTGCATATATTACATTTTTTACCTTTCCGCTAACGGGTCATCAGTATAATCCATATCCTGACCCATTATATCCGTGTAAAAGCCTCACCCTCCCATCTTCATTATACTTCCCATTTCCTCTGGAACGGGCCGACGTGTCATCCAGGGAAGGGACACCTCTTCTTCTGTGTGCATGCGCAATAGTGCCTGGGAAGCTGGCACATAATATTTATCTTCTCTTGCTTCTGGTCCGGAGCTGAGCCGTGACGTCACTTCCGGAAGTGACGTCGGGCCCGGCTCCAGACAGCATGGGAGGCTTGCAGTGCTTCAGGACACATCGAGAAAACTAGGGTAAATGAGGATAAAATTGCTAGCCCAATGGCCCAACAACCTCACACCCGGTTTTGGAAAGTGGCCAGGACAGTGTAAAAACTGCATTTGCAGAAAAAAATTTGAGTAAATAACTATAAAAATAAAATAAAAATGGCAATTAAATATATGGTGCATGATCATGGTTTAGGAGTCTGGTGTGAAAGTGACTTGCAATACTCATATTAAAATATAAGCTTTGATCACAAACTATAATTCTCTGTGTATCTTTCTGTGTATGTTATTTGTGTACATCTTTTCAGTGAGTGCTACTTGCCACCAAGGAATATGTAGAATTTTTAAATATAGATATCTGAATTATATGGAAATGAAATGTTAGCATGTTGTCAGGAGAGGGGATAAAAGGGAATTCATCCAGACTGGCATTACATATGATTCCCTGTGCGCTGGAGTGACTTTGCCTAATTTGTTAAGAGGCGTATCCTCATCTTCTTCCTGTAAGAACTTGATTTTTACATTTTATATTCTAAGTTATGTTCCTTTCTGGACACAGAAAAAAGTCAACCAGTTGCTAAAAAAATATTTGAAAAGGTATTGGCACCTGCTATTTCTACAATCTGATTGAAGAATTGCATCAACTATTTCTGTATGTACCTTGACTAAAACATTGGAAAATCAGTAAGATTGCAACATATCAGTATGGAAAAAAAATCTAAATGTAAATGTGTGAAAGCTCAGCTCTTTTCTGTTTGACTGTTGTCTCAGATTCATTCTTTGTGTTGTTGAACAGAATTATCGGAGCAGATTAGAAAAGCCCAGGAGCTGGAAGAAGAGAGAGTAAGAGCTCAGTTAGAAGCAGAGAGACTGGAGGGTGAACGCATTGCTGCCATCCGTGCCAAAGAAGAACTGGAAAGACAAGCTTTTGATCAGATGAAGAGCAAAGAGCAACTGGTAATACACCATTGAACCCTTTGCTTTTACCAAGGTTTTTTATTTTTTGCCTAAGTTTATTGACCAGTAAGGTTGCCTGCATCTTCAATACAAATGCTAGCAAAGCTGAAAGAAGGGATGTAGTCTTAGTGGCCTGGCTTTACACAGGGTGTTCTTTTCTGCTTATATCTTGAGGCAGAATTGTTAAAGGGATTCAATCATTAAAATGCTATTTTTTTCTCCCTAACATGTAGGAATAGCCTTAAGAAAGACTATTCTTTCCCTCCCTTTAGATGTCTTCTCCTCACCGCCGTTCGGTAGAAATCCTGTTTTCTTCTGTATGTAAAGGAGTTCTCTCGCAGCACTGGGGGCGTCCCCAGTGCTCAAACAGCACTGGGGACATCCCCAATACTGCGAGAGAAATCTCCAGCGCCACCTCCATCTTTGTCTGGAATGCCTTTCTCCGCATCTTCTTCTGGCGCTTCAAACTTCTAGGCATGCGCAGTCGGCTCTGCCATCAGGCAGCTTACTGTGTAAGCAGTCACAAGAAAATGGCCGCTTACACCAGTTTACTGTGTAAGTGGCAACAGGAAAATTGCCGTGGGTTTGCGCAGTCGGCTCTGCCCAAGGCCTGATGGCAGAGCCGACTGCGCATGCCTAGAAGTTTGAAGCCAGCGCCGGAAAAAGACGCAAGGAGCAGCCATTCCAGACGAAGATAGAGGTGTCACTGAAGATTTCTCTCGCAGCATTGGGACACCCCCAGTGCTGTTTGAGTGCTTGGGACCGCCCCCAGTGCTGACAACAACTCATTTGCATACAGAAGAAAAACTGGATTTCTACCGAACGGGGGTATGGAGAAGACATCTAAAGGTAATAACCTTTCTTAAGGCTATTCTTACGTCTTAGGGGGAAAAAATTGCATTTTAATGATTGAATCCCTTTAAGTTAAATGTGCCACAATTCTTGCTTATATTGCACCAGAAAACGGTCCTTCATAATGTGCAACACATTTGTAATTTATTTTAGACACCTTTTTGCCTTTCTCAATAAGGGAGAGGACTTGACAGGAAAGAAGACAGACTTTAGATACAAGTTTGTGGAGAATCTATTAAGACTGACACTTCTTACATCAGTCTTAGTTCATTCTCCGAGACGCACAAAATGTGTCAGAATTCTACTACTAGAATTAGGCAAAACTGAAAATTGACAGGGATAGATTTCTGGTATGAGTATTGCCAGTTTTCTGATGTGAGTTACTGAAAAGCTCTGCTCACTGTCTAAAAAAGTAGTTGCTGAGATGCGCCATCATGAGACAAATTAAGGCACATTTTTAGCCAATTTCTAGACTCTGCTCAGATAGTAAATCTGAGTTAATGTGGGCCAGAATTGCTCTAAATGTATAGCATATATTTATGTTGCAGACTACGCCAACTGTTAGGTGGTATAAACATATCTATCTAGAACATTCTATCTTTAATCTTGATCCTGGTGACAGTCACTGCAGTAACTCACACTATAGTTTTCATGACAACATGGAAAAAGGTCGTCCATACACTGTTTTGGCACCAGTATTTTCAGTGCTAATGCCCTACACAAAAAAAGCTAAACCCACAAATTTCAGTAGAATTAATTTATTTGTGTGGGGGTCTCCTAAATCTTTCCTATAATTCTGCCCCAGGAAATAAACTTCCTCCTGAGGTGACTGTAAGCAGCCTATTTGCCTCCTGAGTACGGAGACCGAACGCTAGTGTGAACCCAGCGTAACAGAGCATGTGTTATATGTCACATGTGTGTTATGTTTCATACATGTTTTAATAAAAAAAAAATAGTGATTCATTAAAATGGTAGAAATTGTCCAAGCAGTGGATATGTACTGAATAAGTGAGGAGAGAAAGCTATTGCAAGTCATGTTTGGAAGCAACTTATCTCCTCATGAACAAAAGGAACAGACAGTAGAAATCCAACAGCCTGATCCTTATCTACCGCCGCGTAGTATTCACGTGCACGTTAGATGGATTTCCACACGTTCTAAAATTGGCAGCCTCAGTCACCCTACAAAATGTGTGCATGGACTCCTTTACAGGACATTGATCACTAAAATAGGGCTTCTTTTTACAGCTGGGCAATCTCTGCTATCTAATAAGACAGCAGAGAGCAACAGGAGGTTGCGGAAATGCAGCCCTGAAATTTTTCACATAGTTGGTCCATTCTGTACAATTTTTGCAATGGTCATTATTAAGGAGAAAAGCAATGTATTGTGTATCCTATGTTTACTGTTATTTATCTATATATGCAGTGTAGACCTCTATTGTATGAAACGTCTGCCACTTTCTTTTAGGCTGCAGAGCTAGCGGAGTATACAGCCAAGATTTCCATCCTGGAAGACGCAAAAAGAGATAAAGAAAAGGAAGCCGGTGAATGGCAACAGCGGGTATGTAGACTCCTTTTTATTTTTTTTAACTTTGTACCCTGAATATTTCTTAGTATTCGCTTGTGTTGTTTTTGAATGCTATAAATTGATTTTATATTATTCCAATGTTTGAGTTAAAGAGGACCTTTCACTTCCTCAAAGACGTGCAATATTATAGGGTAAGTTCACACGGGGCTTTTTGGTCCGGAACCTGAGGCGGAGGTTCCGGACCAAAATACGGGTAGCTACGACTGGATGCCGGTGCAGTGCACTCCGCTCCGGATTAGGCCCAAATGAATGGGCCTAGTCGGGAGGGAATGTCTTCAGGCGGATTCGCTTCATGACATCTGCCTGAAGAATGAGCGTGTTACTTCTTTTTCCGGGAGCCGTTTTTCAATGGGAGCCATCTTTTTGGTAAGGATTTTGAGGCTGATACGGCCTCAAATTACTGACTAAAAAACCCTGTGTGAGCTTACCCATATACTTCTGGAAAGCCAAAAGTGCGCTGCTTTCCCATTATGAGCTCTGATATCTCCCCACTGTTAGAAAGTCAAGCTTTACAGGTTAGCGTCATCACTGGGCAGGATTGCTTCCCCCCCCCGATAAGTACAAGTCTATGGAAGAGTACAGTAGGGGCGGGGCATTCCTCACAGCCCACAATGACATTGGGCTGTAAGGCCAGCCCCTTTTCACAGTGGGAAGATATCGGTGTCGAAAATAACAGCATCAATTTCTTCATCAGCAAGGTGCACACTGAAAAAGCCCACAATGCGCCCATCTATGACGACGGGAAATGTCCTCTTTAATTACATTTTTTTGCCAAGATTTGAGCCTTGTATAAGGGTCCATTCACACGGAGGAAAACAGAGAGGAATTTGGTGTGGAATTTCAGTGCTGAAAAAAAAGCCTCCCATTGACTTCAATGGGTTCCTTTTTCTGGCAGAAAGCAGAATTCCCTGCTACACAACTGTTCCTGCAGCATTGATATCCTCACTAACTGCAGAAGACCTACCTGCCTTATTTATTTATTTTGCTTACTTATATAGCGCCATCATATTCTTCAGTGTTGTACAATCACTGTCCCATATGGAGCTCAAAATCTACATTCCTTATGTCATCAGAGTGTAGGGAGAACATATGTTGTCCTTGGCTGGAATCAAACCTAGGTCTCCAGCACTGCAAGGCTGCGTTGCTAACCACTGATCCACTGTGCTGCCACTATAAGTCATTGGCTGCAGCAGTCACAAGCAGGTAGTCAGAATGTTATCATTGCAGGACATCTACAGAGAATGGCATAGGAGGCAGCTTTTTAGTATTTCCCCACCATTGACTTTAATGGTATGAAGAAAGATTTCAGTTTGCATCCTTTTGCATCAGTCAAAAAACAGATCAGATAAAAACAATCAAAATTGTAGCTTCATAGAAGTGTAAACAGAGCCTAAAACAAGTGACAGTCGTATCCTGCTATTCACTGCGTTTAAGTATAAAACACTACTAAAGGCTACTGCATCTGGCAAACTTGGTGGTAGAAGGTTCTGGTAGTATCTGCCAAAAAACAGACAATTGATTATTCATTTGTCAGCTGCTTGAAATTTTTTCGGTCATGTTAGGCTGCATGCACACGGAGTTATGAGCGCTCCCATTGAAGTGAATGGGAAGTGTTCGGGAGCCGTCCGCAGCGCTCGCGTGTACGGCTGTGAATGAGTATTTTTACAAGCCCGGCGTAACTCCGTGTGCGTGCAGCCTTAGGCTGTTAAACTCCCCATTGTGGGAACCCAGATGTTCACCATCCTATACCACCATGGGTATCCCCTCCAATCCATATACACAGACTGTTAACACCTTCCCACTGAAGGCATTTTTCAGTTTTAATTTTTGACTGCCCATCTTTCAAACCCCATAACTTTATTTTTCTGTTCACAGAGTCATATGAGGGAGGGACTTAATGTTTGTGGGACAAATTATGCTGTGTAATGGTACCATTCAATATTCCTTACAATGTACTGGGAAGCTGGAAAAAAATCAGAATGGGGTGGAATTAAAAAAAAAAAACAAAACAAAAAAAACATCCAAAACTTTGCAATAAGAAAAACCGGAAAACAAAAAATTCTTGGAGTCGTCATAATTTTTTTTTTTTTACAAAGCCAGATTTACGTTATAGTTATATTATTTTGGAAAATGTCTGATATTTTAAAGGGAAGTGAAATGGTGAAAAAACTGGGGGTTTTTTGTACTGGTTGAACACAGGGATATATAATTTGTTTGTATGTTTTTGTTTATTTTTATCGGAAAACTAGAGAAAGGGAGGTGATTTAAATTTTTTAAAATATTTTTAAAAACATTTTTGTATTTTTAATAAAATTGTTTTGCAGTCTATGGGAGATTCACTACATAACTATTCATAGACCAGCCTCAATAGTTATAATACAATGACAAGCCTGGGAGCTTTCAGAAGGCTCCCAGCTGTCAAGGAAACAGGATGGTTAGCATAATCTTGCCATGCAGGAGCCGTCAAAGGTAAAATTCTGTCTCTGGTGGACGGGTGTCCTGATTAGGAATGCCCGCGACCACAGTGAACTCTGATCACAGGTATTGGCTCCGGTAGCTGCCATCTTTAAAGACCATACATCTGCTTGAATAGTACAGTGGATGTCGGGAAAGGGTTAAAGTGTAGTTCCCTTTTTTTTTTTTTTTTTTGCTATTATGTTAGGGGTGTGTTGTGGTAAACATCAAACTTCCTTTTAATAGAAAACAGGCAGTGAAGTTCCCATTAGGAATACTGTAACTAAGTACACCATTATGGATTTTCCTGATTATCTAATTCTAGGTGTGGGGCTGTGGAGTCCTTAGGCCAAACCCCCAACTCTGATTTTACCACACTCTGGCTCCTTTATAAATGACTGTCTTGGTCAGTGAAAAGCAATAAAATTCATTTAAAAAGCCAGTGATTAAATTCCTATGGAGTAAATATGCAGCACACCTTTCAATATTAAAAATTTATAATATAATTAAAAATATTTATTTTATTTTGTAGAAAAGTTACAAACTCTATCTCACCCAAAATTGGCCTCAAATGCAATGTATTAATATATCATGGTTAACTTCTTTTCTTCACCTCCCACTTTCCTTACTTAAAACGGATAGATGCCCTGGTTTAGGCCAGAAACGCGTTTGTATAAAACTTTCATCAAAGTTGTAAGTTCACTTGGTGGTCAGTTCCGGAGAAGGCGGCTATTCTACTTTATCTACAACCATAGCAAAAGGGACTGGTGGTCTACTAGGATGTTGCAGCTTGACACAAGAAGTGTTAATGGAGTAACTTGCAGCAAATGAAAGTCGTCCGCAGGTGCAAATTGAGGAAAATTGCAATCTCCATGTGTTCCCCTTGAGTGGACCCACAGTGATTTGACACTCTGCCACCAATGATACGTTTAAAGTATTTTAGCTTTAGCCTTGTTTTTCGCCTAGACATTTATCATTGTTCATATGTTCTTGCTAATATAATGCTTTTCACTAAAATGAAACCCAATATAAATGTTATATTAATATCACTGTTTCTTCTTACATGGTTAACAGGCAAGAGAAGCACAAAATGATCTTGTAAGGACAAAGGAGGAGCTGCATATGGTCATGAGTACTCCCCCACTTCCACCTCCACCGGTATATGAACCAGTCAGTGAATACGTCGTCCATGAGCACTTGGCAGATGATGGAGTAGATCAGTACAGTGCAGAATTCACCAATGACGATTTCCATGATAGCCGCATAGAGGAAAAGCGTACTACAGAGGTAGAGAAGAATGAGCGTGTACAGATGCAGCTAATGGTAAGTGCAGATACATTGGGTCTTTATAGATAATAAATGACCATACTGAATGAATAGTTGTTTTCTTATTAGAACTATTGTTGGTCATTACGTTCCTTTCTTGACTTTTTTTTTACCTTAAAGGGAACCTGTCACATTGAAAACATAGTACAAGCTGCAGGTATCATATTATACTGGAGGAGGAACTGAAAAGATTGATAAACTTATTGCTGTGAAAAGCTTTAGTATATAACATATCAATTTAAAAGCTCTATTTTGAGCTTAGGAGTCTTGTGGGCTATTCTACCGTGTACGTGTATAGATAGCTGCCAGTTGCTGAGTAGCACCGTGCACTAGTCTCCTAATTCCAGAATAAGTATGTATATATATATATATATATATATATATATATATATATATATTAAAGGGGTTTTCCAGTTTCAGCAAGTAAATGTTATTGTTTGCATAATGGATAGCTATCAAATTTTTCTGTATAATTTCTGTATCAATTCCTCACGTTTTCTGGGTTTCAGACATCTGCCTGATTAGGAGCCATGCATCTGTGTGTCTATCACATGATCATGGACAAAGAAGCAAGCGGAGATCTAGAAATCCGTAAAAAATGGATACGAAAAATATATTGGAAAATTTGCTGAAACTGAACAACTCTCTTTAATTTACACTGAATCTTTCCCACCAAACTAATACCAGATACTTATGATAGGACTTATAGTTCATTGCCAGTCCTTTTTACACCGTATTGGGACAACTGCATAGAATGAAAACACCCAATTAATTCCAGGAACTTCTATTACTGCAATGAAGGAATTTAGGTCCTAAAAATTAAATGGTGACATTAAATATTTCTACATTTCTTTACTAGGCTTTGACAAATGAGCTTTCTCAAGCCCGGGATGAAAGCAAGAAGACACACAACGATATGTTACATACACAAAATGTTCGAGAGGGCCGTGACAAATACAGGACCCTGAGACAAATCCGGCAGGGCAACACCAAACAGAGAATCGATGAATTTGAAGCAATGTAATGGACTTTGTCACCAGACACAGTCATATCTCCATTGAGGATGTACTGAAGAGTCCATGCGTGATATCATTATATAGTTGACAATAATAGCTGCAAAAAACTATTTTTTTTCTTTTAATGTCCTATTTTTAGACAGCCAACAGGTCTCCATAGATACCTGGGGCCAAAATGCATTCCGGCTGCCATATGCAACCGCATCTCATTTTTGCACCAGTTATTTAAGATTAATAGTTTATTAGAAATTATGTTTATCAAGCTACAATTAAATAATGTTATGGTGCCAAAAGGCTTGTTGTCCTTGTGGAGAAATGAAAAAAAAAAACTATTTTTTGTAAAGCTTGATTACAATGTGATCTGGTTAGCAGTATGGCACCTGATTGATACACTGATGCCAATGGGTCATTTGTTTTTATTATATTTTTTCACTGTAAATTGCATTGGTGTATGCCTGTAATTAAAGATTTCTGGGTGAACATTGTGCCATACATTTGATCTGTATTTACTCCTGGTTGGGTAACATTTAACTGAGATCAAAGTTTTAAGTGTTAACAGCTTAAAATAAAGTAAAACTATGTCAAAGATTGTAATATCAGGACCTTGAGTCTCACTGTTATATTCAACAATTAGTATAATAAACATTCTTAATAAACACTTCAATTATTCAGAATTTCAATCCCACCATGCCTCAGGAATGAACACAAATTTCATATTACTTATACCTTGTGAAGCAGTAGATGGGAACATTGAGTACTAAAAAACTATGTGAAGAATATGCAAATCTGTCTTCCATGATGTAATTAGGAAGTCAGCTGCTGCTGCCTCAGTGTTGCAAACCAATAGAGGGCACTAACTGGAATGTGCAAGCCTGTCTTCCCTGATGTAGATAGGAAGACAGAATTCCAGTGAAATAACCCAATAAAGGCTGCTCCCTTTAGTATCATGCTCGACCTTCCAAGAGGCCTTTGTTTTGCTTCGATGCTGGGATTATTGCCAGGTATAGTCTCTCAATCGAGGACGGCCGTTTCGATGTACTTGCATCTCATCAGCTCGATGTAGAGAGGACTATATGGTGGTCTCTCCCTAAGGAGTGACAATATCTACTAAAAAACTGTTACACTTCTTATGACAACCATGAGGAGTGGGAAAGAAATGTAACAACTGTGCTGAGCATATATGTGACTGATTTTTAAGATTTATTGTTGTTGGTACCAATTTGCTAAAATTAATCTGTCACAGGGCAGCATGGTGGCTTAGTGGTTAGCAGTGGAGTCCTGGGTTCAAATCCTGTCAAGGACAACATCTGCAAAGGAGTTTGTATGTGTTTTGGTGGGTTTCCTCCCACATTCTAAAGACATACTAATAGGAGAGAAAAACATCTGGCACATTGAACATCCCTCTACACTTTCTCTCCTGAGGTACAGATGCAGCAGTCACCAAATGAATGTCCAATTTGCAATTTCCATTCTATGTAATTTGCGTAGCATGGCCGCTTCCCATTCATAATGAATGGTGGCCGCGCTACACAGTTTTTGTAAGCGTGAAATTAACATGATACAAAATTTTTTTCACAGCTACTACATCTATCTATATGTCTATAGAGGATTGGAATAGAGCATTTCCCAAAGCCATATAGAACAATATTATGCCACGTAATTGTCGCCACCTCATCATTTAATCAGAACTGGGACTCAAGTATTGTTACTCCCTTAGATCCCTGGCAGACGACTGTGGTGTATGTCAGTGTGCTTTCTGAGTATGACCGTGTATTACACATGGCTAACAGTCCGGGCCACAAAACTCAAACAGGTCATATTCCTGTCCGCTTTTGCGGCCGTGCTTCCGCGGCTCCTATTCAAAGAGGCCACAGGAACACAGGCGGCACAAGGGACCTTAAAGATAAAATTCAAAAAATTATAACAATTCTAAACATAGATGTAGTCTGCAGTATTCCCTTCTGGGATAATTTTGACTTTGCTCCTTACTGAGACACCTCTAAACCATTAAAATACTTGTTATCTAGCTGGTAAGATAAGATAAGATATTCCTTTAATAGTCCCACAATGGGGAAATTTCAGTGATACAGTTTCATAGATGGTACAGTAGTATATAACAAGAGAGAAACACATACAAGCTCATGGCAGATAGAGAAATCCTATGAATCATAGCAACTAAAAAGAAAGAAACACAGACACTGCAGGATCATTTAGTTCTCTGTGTGGAGTGATGTTAATAATACAGCCGAATGTGGTTGGAGGACACGAGGAGGGGGGTCACAGCATGTAGATATAACAGGCAGAAAAACATTTTTGCAGAGGTGGGGGACATATGCGGCTATCATGATAACATGTGGTAGTTCCTTTGGTAGGTAGTGAGATCTCCTGCTCACAGCTGATAGTTCGGTATCTTGCATCCAATATAGTCTTCCTCTTTATACTTATGATTGTACCTTTGTACTCATGCTTATGTATGTTCATATCTGTGTGTTAATTTTGATAAAAACTGTCGACATGCTATATAAAACTATGAATGGATGAATGATTCATTTAACTAAAACTAACAACCCTATACCAATGTGCTGGTCTCCTCCTGTTCTCTGACATGCTATCGGGAGTGCCTCTAACACTAACAAGCCTCTAAATAGGTTTCATCAATTAGCAGCGATTATTATTATAAAACACAACTTTATGAAGAAGAGTTCTCAGAATTGGCTAAACATGTTTTGGAGATAGTTAAAGGGATATTTTAGTTTTAACAAATTTCATACATGAAAATGTGCACCATAGTAGAATTAAATGGTCACTAACTGTTAAACCATCTTTGCTGACATAAATAGTACAGGCAATTATAGGAAACTTGATAATATTTCTTATCAGAGCAAAATATCTTTCTGCTCTTATCAGGTTGTTTTTCTGCTGCGCCTTGCTCTGCTAAAATTATGTTTAGGCTGAAGCCCCACGTTGCAAAAGTTCTGCGTTTTACAATCCCATCCAGACATTGCAAAAAAGGAAAAGTTGCGTTTTCAAAAACGCCCAGCATATAAATAATGCCTGCAGAAACGCTAGCAGAAAGTCTGCAAGGGAAAACTCTGCGAAAACACAATGAAAAATGCTGCAGAATAAACTATGATGCGTTTGCCCTGCAGTTCTTTCAGCAGCATTTGTTTTGCTAAGTGGGGCTTTAACCTTACTCCGAAGATCTCTGCTATATCTGTATATAGACAGCAGGTCACATGATTAAAATGATACATGTCTGTAGAAGTCTATGGAGAGGAAGGAATGAGCAGGTCACTATGATGCTTAGAGCCTGGGTCCATGCTCATCTGGGAAATAAGGCTGACACCCAGTCTATATTTCATAGGCAAAATCTGCAACTTTAGTACTTTATTATATATATTCTGCATGGACCCAGGGCTGTCTCATAGAGCAGGACTTTGTTACAATTCTACCTATGGGGAAACCATCGGTGTTTCCTTAGGTGTAATTGACATGCTGTGATTTGCAAAAACGCGTCAGTTTTGGAAATCACGGTGTGTCCACACAGCAGTTTTTACTGCAAAGTGGGCATGGGATTTGCTAGAATCCCATCCACTTTGCCCTTACTGTAAAATGCCGCAATTCTCTCCACGGAATTTCCGCTGCAGGCAAATCGCAGTGTTTTTTCCTCCAAACAATACATTTACAGTCATGTCATAAATCTGTGGATTCTTTGCACAATTTCAGTAAGACACTACTTTACATACAGCTATGAGACTGTATAACCGTAGTCACTTGTAAGATCAGGGATGGCTAAAGTCACTACATAATAATGTCAAACATTGTGTTAATCCTAAAAGAGTGTCATTTATTGCAGTTTATTAGAACACCTTTTGTTTTTGATACTGGTTTAGTTACATAGTAAGAATTATATTTGGGTCACATTTAAAAGCTTTCTGCGACCTAGGTTGGATCCTGACATGATAATGTTAAGACTTTCCAAAAAGATATCCTTGTAATTCAGAATAAGCTTTAGGGTTTATGCATACAACCCTATTACAACTTTATAAGAGTTCTGGCAGTCCAGTATAATGTAATAGTAATACTGTCCTATCAAGTTTTGGATGGACAAATTTTGTTACTATTTGTATGTACTATGTTTGGAAAAAAAAAAATCACGCCCTGTTCCATAGTTTGCTAGATGGATATTCCTGTATAAGGATCTATACAAAACGTCCACATGAATATTTTGCAAGAACTGCTTTTCTTCCCTAAACTTTTCACAAAGATGACTGGTTTTAATAGAGGGAATATTTTGGGACATGCGGTACTTACGCAGGGCACTTTATAGAGCTTATACCTTAATTGAATATGTAAACACGTACAGGCCTTGCCAAGTGTAGTTTGCACATTTATAGTGCTTGGTTCTTTTTCATATACTTGTGCATATGAGACTGTTTTATGTTAAAAGTACTACACACCTTTGGCACAAGCACGCCTGCTTACAGGTACAAGCCTTTGGCAGAATCTATCACACTTGGTGTCAGTTTTTCTCTTTTCCAAAGACCGGCATCCGGTAAACTCATAACAGTGTTCGCTCATCTCTAATGACTACATTTGTACATTTGGCACTTGGGCTGCGTTGATACTTTTATTCAGGCTTCTGCTGGCAGTTCTATCACACTTTTTGGCAAGATTAGTGCAGCAAGCAGTGTTATTATGCTATCAAAACCCAAAGAATGTTGGCGGCCATTTGGATCTGTTGTGTGACAGTTGTGAGATCGCATAAGCTGACCATGTAAACAGAATCAAACAATTTACTTGTGATCATTTTGTAATATTGGAATATTCATCCCAGATGGACAATTGTATCTGTAGTTTAGGCCATGTTTATTGTGATTTCTATGCACAATCTGCATTGGTAGGCGGCTAAAAACCAATCAGATTTTATTTGTTAGTAAATGAGTTTCTATTCACAAGAGAAGTTTTTTGTGACCTTTTTTTAACTTTGATTTTGTATGCCTCAGAAGTTTAGGGGGTTGTTTCGTGAAAGTAACCCTGCCCTTGTGGCCTATTAGGTTATATGAACATCATAAAGGGTATTTTCCTGCTTGAGGCGAAGGTCCCACGCAGTGAATCGCTACAAAAAACACTACAGAAAAGGCAGCAGAAACAAATTGCGTTTTTTAAACAGCGTTTTTAATGGAAAGTCCACACAGTTTTCCTCTGTGGACTATATGCTTCTATTATAACTATACAGAAAACACCAGCGTTTCCATAGGTATAATCGACAAGCTTTTCAGTTGCAAATTTTTCTCTGCTATGTGTGGATAGGATTAGCCAGAATCTGACCCACTTTCTAGGTAATGCATCGCAACATGGGGCCCCAGCCTGAAAACCCCTTTTATGAGTCAGTTATGTGAAGCTGCTCCAGCAGATCTCATCCATCCATCCATTACCGGATGGCCAAGCTATTCATTTGGCTTTTTTTACCAAAAAGTTACATTCTTTTCAAAACAAAAAACAGGTCATTCAAAGATTGATCTGTGTTCATATGTCATTTTAATGAATATGAGATGAGGGTCTTATCTCTTGTGGCATGAATAGACTTTAGCCATTCAGACATTACAAGGTTAGCCATTCATTTATTCACTGCAGGCAAAATGCAAGGCTAGTGGCAAGTTCTCCGAATCATTCTTAGGATAGGTTACCAATCTGATCCATGGAGGGCCCAGCAGTTTGAAGAGTTGGGTGAGGTTACTGTGGTCTCTTCCCCGAATACATACCAATCACAGCGCTGTATATTATATTGTATTGCATTTACCATGTGACTGATGAATATAATGAAACATGATGGCATGGCCTCTTCAAACTGTTGTTGGAGGTCCCAGGTGTCAGATTCCTACAAGTAACATATTGATGACTTATAAGGAGATGGTTCCATTTTCAAAAATGAAATATAATATTTCTGCTTCGAGTTGATGTCGATCTACAACTTCTTCTGTTGTGACTTATGATGGTGTATAGCTGCTCTACACAGTAGTTCTAAGCTCATGGCACATTTGTAGATTCTCATTCATATACCAGGTACTTTGTGATATTCATTACGTAAGAAGGAAATGACTTGTGGTAGTATTTTATACGATATAAAGTGTTTCATCTACTAGCTAAAAGGGAAATAGGTTTTCATCGTATATTGCAAAAATAAATTGTTTATGTGAAATATGCTAACTTTCTTATACATAGATACTGATGGGAAATAGGTTTCTCTTTCTCTTACAATAATGGAAATATAAGAATTGAAATGTTCTCCAGTCTGTCATATAAAATTTTAATGCTGTTTCTATTTCAACAATGGACTTTTTTTTATACTTATAACATTATCAATCGCTACGAACATTACTAAAATTTCAGAGCACAGCATATTATATGAAACAGTATGCGAATAATAATGTTTTTGCTGCTATGATACAAAATAAAGCTTTTCAGCACATTCTTTCTAGTAACTATTTACGTGATTGTATTTTGTGTACAGAATTATCTAGTGCTCCACAAACTATAGTGACAATACCGCTATAACCAAACATATTCTCTGATTTTTGAGAGATTATTAAAAAAGCAAAACATATAAAAGATGTAAAATTACAGCCCTCAGGTGCATGCGCCTCCCAGTGAGCAGTTCTCCTAAAACTCCCTTCTTTTTGGCTGGAATGGACTAAAGATGGCCATACACATTGAATCTGAGTTGGAAGATTTTGGACTGACTGCAGACTGATCATAAATAATCCAAACATCAAGTAAAGTTGGTCAGAAGCAAAATCTGTTGTGTTGGCTTTTTTCTGCCATCTGTCTGCCATGATCTGTTGTGTATGGACTAGACTGACAGACCTATGGGCGATTTTTGTATTGTGGCCATATGTTGTGCACTGCTAGGACACCCACAAAGTGTCCATCGTTTCCTGGTTTTGGTACTTCATTAGCATGGGTCCATGTGCCATTTGTTTTTAACGGACCCATAGACAATCAAATTATAGAAAATGAAAATAATAAAAACTGATCTGCTTATTACAGACATGAAATGTGGATCAACCATGGACAGCACACCATTAACCCATGAGCAGACTGTGGATGTGGACATGTGAACAAGGCCTAACCCCTATGTGTCCAAAACATTTCAACCCAACCTGAAGCTCTGTTTTTAACCAGTTGTGGCTTTCATTTATACTGTACCAAAAGCCACAGTGTTGGTCTATATATGTGTCACATAATGTTCTTATGGAGCCCATCTAGCTCAGTCGAAGTGCCTGCCTTCCAGACTGGAAAATAGTGGTGCAAAGCTTACAACAGCAGTAGATTTCTTCTAGCAGAAAAAGGAACCCATTGAAGTCAATGGGATGCTTTTTTTCAGTGCTGATCTGACACGGATTCCATACCAAATTCAGCACCATTTTCCTCCATGTGAATGCACCCTTAAGGGTCCATTCACACGGAGTTTTTTGGCAAGGAAAAAATCCGCTTCAGGAATTAGGAAATGGTTTTTTTCTCCAGCACAGTGTATGGACCTTGAAAAAAAAAAAAACGCTAGCGGTTTTTTCATGTGGTTTTTCCAACTCCATGTGGATTTTCCACCTTCCATTGACTGCATTGGTTTTTGCAGGTGGAATCCGCCTGAAGGAAGCTTTTCTTCCGCTAGTGGAAAAAAAGCTAGTGGAACCCATAGAACTCTGTGGGAAGGCTTTTTTTTCCCACGTGGATTCTGACACGGATTCAGCGCCAAAATCCTCACCAAAAAACTTAAAGGGAACATGCCACATGGAAAATACAGTCCAGTCTGCATTTTAAAGGGATTCTACCACTAAAACACTTTTTTTTCTAGTTACCACGTCGGAATAGCCTTTAAAAAGGCTATTCGTCTCTTACCTGTGGAAGTGCTCTCCGCTGCGCCGTTCGTTCAAAATACCGGTTTGTACCGGTATGCTAATGAGTTCTCTCGCAGCGATGGGGGCGTCCCCATCGCAGGAGCAGCGATGGGGGCGTCCCCATTGCAGCTCGAAAACTCACCGCAGTGCTGCCTCTCCGGTCTTCGGTGTCCTCCCCTTGCCTCTTCAGCGTCTGTCGGACGCCTGCGCAGTATGCTCTCTGTTCGGCGAAGATTGCCGAACGTACTGCGCATGCGCGAAAGTGCGGTGCCCGCACTATGGCTGGGACCGCTATTTCGCGCATGCGCAGTACGTTCGGCAATCTTCATCGAACAGAGTGTACTGCACAGGCGTCCGACAGTACGTTGAAGAAGCAAGGGGAGGACACCGAAGACCGGAGAGGCGGCGCTGCGGTGAGTTTTCGAGCTGCAATGGGGACGCCCCCATCGCTGCTCCTGCGATGGGGACGCCCCCATCGCTGCGAGAGAACTCATTAGCATACCGGTACAAACCGGTATTTTGAACGAATGGCGCGGCGGAGAGCACTTCCACAGGTAAGAGACGAATAGCCTTTTTAAAGGCTATTCCGACGTGGTAACTAGAAAAAAAAGTGTTTTAGTGGTAGAATCCCTTTAAGCAAGAATGTTAGAGAGCAGAGTGAGCTGAACAGATTGATATATGGTTTTCTAGGAAAACATTCAGCATAACCTTTATATATTGCTTTATGCATTGAAATCTTTGATTTTCCTATGTTGAGAAGTCAAGGGGGCGTTTCCATCAGTGACTGAAAGCTATGTTTGATGAGAAGTCATAGAGGCGGCCCTATCAGTGATTAAAAGCCTCTGCTTTACGCTTACATAGACAGCGCTTAAACATAAATAGATAAATGACAGGTTTTATTGAATTTTTTCCAGCAAACCCATCAATCTGCTCTAGTCTATAACATGTTGTCTACATATTGGACTGCATTTTTCATGCCACAGGTTCCCTTTAAGTCATTAACTTCTTTAACTAGCTTTCCTTATCTTGCTGCTCCCTGTGTACCGGCTGCTGGAGTATGGAGGTGACTTTTATTAAGGGACGTGATGAGTGCAGGAAAGAGGGGGGGGGGGGAGGAATTACAGGACAAAGAAGCATTTTTCCATGGTAAAATATTTTACAAAGCTGATACTTAATACCTTTACTATAGATTTATAAAAATATCTATACATTTTAACTCTTCACCTTCCAAAACTCATAACATTCTTAAAGTCGCCATATTCTGACATCCATAACTTTGTTCTATTTCTGTGTACAAGGATGCAGAGAGAAGCCATTTTTAATGGTACAGGTGTGCTTAGTTATACCATTTTGGGGAATGTCTATATATCAGAGGCAAAACTGTCACAGTCAGCACTTTTAATTTTTTTTCCTACTATACAGTTGGCTGTACGGGTAAAATATTTTGATAGGTATGCAGACGTGGCATTTTTGGACATAGGGATACCTGATGAGTATGTGTTTCACTGCAATTTTTTGTTTTATATGTAATGTAAGTTTGTTTACTGTTTGGTTTTTTTTACATATTTTTTAAAACTTATTTTTTTTACTATTTTATTAGCCCACTGGGGGCGCTTGTACCTGCAATCATTTAATTGTAAGTCCCATAGACTGCAATAAAACTGTATTGAAGTCTGTGATAGATTCACTCCATTACTATGGAGACTTTTCATAGACCAGCCTCAATAGTAATATACATATGACAGGTCTGAAAGCCTTCATGAGGCTCCAGGCTGCCATGAGAACAGGTTGACTATCGAAACCTTGTCACAGGGGAGCCGGTCTGCAACAGGAAAGGTATGAGGCCATTGGGACTTGCCCCAGGGGCAATTTTTTTTTACTTGGAGGGGTTTTGGTTTTCAATACCCCTCGATCGCATTTATCTCCAGGTCTCCACTGTACATTACAGCAGAGACCCAGTAGCTATAGTGATCGCTCTGCTGCAGAGCAGCCGCCATAATAGTACAGGAAGGAGTAAACCCATAATAGAAACTATAAGGATAAAATATAAAATTATAAAGTACAAATATGGCAAATCAGGAAGGTCAAAAATGAAAAACTTCCTTGTTGGCTTGTAAGGCAAGAGTCTCTTCCATCCATTCATTTGGTATACTGAGAAGTTGCTCCCATAAAAGATGTGATGGTTGGTGATAGTCACTGGCACTGTCTTCTTCACCTGAAAGAGAACTTGATATATTCACAAATATATATGCCTTTTATTAATATTTACTTATGGATGGATCACTAGTTATCTATTCTATGTATTTAGTATAACCCATTCTCTTCATTTATCCCTGCAGCTAACATTAGCAAGGAAAAAAAAAAATAATAATTTATGTATGAAGTTTGCAGTCTGAAATACACATGTAGAAGGATTTACATTAACCCTCAATGCGTAGAATACATTTGTGGTAACGAACTATTAAAGGGAGTGTTCCACCACCAAAATCTCTTCTAAGCCACTTATACACTGCTGTAGGGTAGTTGGCATAGCTAACATAGCTTCAATATAGATTAGAAATTGAATTTCTCAGCAGCAAAATAGCATTTTGATACAAAAATAGACAGTTCAATAGCCACTGACTGCCCCTACAACAGCATATACGTGGTTTAGAAAATGGCTTCTATTTTCAGAGTCATGTCAAGGCATTGGGTGAGATTATTATAGTTATTAGCCCGGAGTGAATTTAGCAGAGGGAGAAGTATAAATGCTATACCGTAGCAAAATCGGTATTAAAAAAACCCCAAAACAACCAAAAAAAACCCCAGCTTTTCCACAACGTGGGGCCACAGCCTAAGGATGTTAATACACATCTTTGTTCTTACCTGAATTAACACATGCATTTGATTTTTAAGCCACGTATTCAGCATTTTAGATTAGTCTTAGTTTTCCATTATAGCACATGTTACTGCTAGTAAAAAGCATCTGTGTACTCACAACACAATTAAAGAGGACCTTTCACCACTTTTGGGCACATGCAGTGTTATATACTGCTGGAAAGCTGACAGTGCGCTGAATTCAGCGCACTGTCGGCTTTCCCGATCTGTGCCCGGTGTAAAGAGCTTACGGTGCCGGTACCGTAGTGCTCTATGGTCAGAAGGGCGTTTCTGACCATTAGCTAGGAACGTCCTTCTGCCTCGCGGCGCCAATCGCGCTGTGCTGTGGAGCGGGGAGGAACTTTCCCCTCCCTCTGCTCACACAGCTCGTCCATAGACGAGCATTATCAGGAGCGGGAGGGGGGAGTTCCTCCCCGCTCCACAGCACAGCGTGATTGGCGCCGCGAGGCAGAAGGACGTCTCTGGCTAATGGTCAGAAACGCCCTTCTGACCATAGAGCACTACAGTACCGGCACCGTAAGCTCTTTACACCGGGCACTGTCAGCTTTCCAGCAGTATATAACACTGCATGTGCCCAAAAGTGGTGAAAGGTCCTCTTTAAGAAACACAGTTTTGTTGGCTGGTCTGGGTGTAAACAGAAATGTGCTAACAAACCCCTACGCAACCAGCACATACATGTATGTCCTGGTGCTGGGACTAACTATGACGGCAACACTTGCAGGCGGGTCTGAGTTGTTTCACTGTTACTCTGAACACAGGCTTTTAAGCACTTTAAGCACTCAAATGTATCCTTACGGGATACAGACATTTAACATTTTCGTTTTATACGCCCTGCATTCCAAAAGCCATAAGTTTTAGGAGCAACACGGTGGCTCAGTGGTTAGCACTGCACCCTTGCAGCGCTGGAGTCTTGGGTTCGAATCCTGCCAGGAACAACATCTGCAAAGAGTTTGTATGTTCTCCCCGTCCCATTCTACAAAAAGACACACTGATAGGGCAGAAAAAAAAATGCACATTGTGATCTATTCACGATTTTTTCGTGTTCATAGTCCTGGAGCTGGCGGAGGATGTGTGTCATATATGACGAAGTGAGGTATACCGTCCACCAGGCAGTGTGTCTGGGAGAAATGTATAGTAGCTCATATCTGGCATAAAGGCCTAGATTTCCGATGTAAATACATTTAACAAGGCTGACCCGCCCCATGTATACCTTCACCAACCCCTTTTACAAAAAAGTGACAAAGATGGCGCAAATTTCAATAAGTCACATAAGGTGCAACAACAACAACAAAAAATTGCTACTTTTCATACCTTGTACACCAGAAAATAGCATACAAGACCTTGTAAATCTGGAGCAATGTGTATAGTATGTACTATATACACTGCCTACAGCTAGTATTGGTTGCAGAAACAGACTCCTTAATCTACTTCTACAGTCCCTGTCTTCTGTATGTCACACTATAGTGAAAGACCTAATATAACTTATATTTCTCAAGTCATCCTCCGTGGAGGTTGATTCTGTGACCTAAAGCGTCAGAGAGGTTAAAAGCAGGACCTCTCCTCTATAGAAGCCAGTGTTTCTAGTCCCATTCTTCAGAGAACAAAGATCTGCAATGGCCTTTTTCAAAGGGTAAACCTTTGTACTTACCAGGTGAGTATCAATCATTACCGGTCTTGCTCTGTCATGGAGGATGACAGCACCCTACTAATAATTTTGAGGACTTCTTTTGTAATTTATAAACCCTAGGTTCCTTAGGGAAGGGATCCTGCTTTTATCCTCAGTTTCCTGTCTCTATAGGTCCTCTAGGTGGTGCCGTCATGGAGGATTCCAAGAATCCGTATTACCGGTAAGAACTAATTCAATTTTCTCAGCTCCTGTCTAAAACACTGCCAGTACTGAGTGATACAACCTTGTTCCTATGTTGTTTCACTGCACATGCCCATTGGCTTGTTAGTGAGAGGGACATGCTGTGAAAGGAGTGGTACAGGCGGTGTTAGGGAGGACAGTGAAATAAAAGTTAGATTTCGTCTTATTTTCACTATAGGATGGCATAACACACTGTTCTTACACCTCCCAACACAATAGCAAAAAAATTTAAAAAAATTGAGATGCTGCCTATGTTTTAAAAGTAAAGCGGTGGATCATCATTGGTCAAAGTTGGTCAATCTTCTGCTGCTGGTCATGTGAAATTACAGATTACCTTGCATTTTTGTGGTGGAATATAGTCTGGACAGCGTTCAGCCCTTGTATCTCACTACCTTTGAGGGCATACATCTGGAAGGAATGATTATACTCTACCTATGCTCAAACTGGTTCCACCAAGAAATCGCTCATTCAAGCCTTGATCCCATGCAGTTAGATCCAGTCTAGACATCTTGAGATCACTTTGCTTAGTTATATCATAGATGATTGTGTGATTCCATTCTGGACAGAGTTGTCTTCTCAACACTGGAGTCCTTTGCTTCACTTCTTGCTTGTTTGGCAGAACCAGGCAACTAAAGAATTCAATAAACAGACAAAAGAAACCTTTAAGCTCAGCGTGACTTGTACCAAAACTGGAAATTCAGATCTCTCAATTTACCTCTTCACAAAAGGGCTTACAAAACCATCAGGTCTCAGCGACAAATTTCTGGCACTTTTTATTACAACATGGAGCTGGACCGCTTCAAAATGCCTTTCAGCTTTTTCTGTATCAAGAACAGAAGTTAAGCAAAGAAATACATTATACTATGAAAGGTGATTCTTATTCTGGACTGTCTGAGACTTCTTACCATCTGACATATGCTCATACAGGAACGCTCTAGAAACTGGAGGTACCTCAAGTCTGAGTCTCACACACAGTTCTCCATGATATTGCAATGTCAGCTCTTCAGTCTTTTTTGGCTATAGTATAAAACATAGAGACAACAAAGAAGAGTTATCGAAACTAGTGTAGATCACAGTGTAGGATTATGAAAAAAAGAATGAGAGCGCTCATAGGGTGAAATGTTTGTAGAAGTAGTAGGCCACTTTTGAGTCTTTTAGATGGGTACTCACCTATTCTTAAAGGGGCTCTATCAGCAAAATCATGCTAATAGAGCCCCACATATGCATGAATAGCCTTTAAAAAGGCTATTCAGGCACCGTAAATGCTATATTAAACCCCGGTCCCATTTTTAAATAAAAGCATTAAAACATATATGCTAATCGTACCTGAACGTGCACCATGGGCGGGGATGCACGGTGCGACGTCAGCTTCGGGCCCGCCTGCCTTTTCTGTCTTCTTGTAGTGACGACCTCTGGTTCCGTGTCTTCTTCCGTCTTCTTGTCTTCAAATCCCACGCCTGCGTAGTAGCGCTTCCCTCCGGAGTGCTACTGAGCAGTACACTCACGAACTGCCATTAAATAATATGGCGAGTGAGTCTGCGCAGTAGCGCTCCGGAGGGAAGTGCTACTACACAGGCACGGGCTTTGAAGACAAGAAGACGGAAGAAGACACGGAACCAGAGGATGTTACTACAAGAAGACAGAAGAGGTAGTCGTGCCCGAAGCTGACGTTGCACCGTGCATCCCCACCCATGGTGCATGTTCAGGTACGATTAGCATATATGTTTTAATGCTTTTATTTAAAAACGTGACCAGGGTTTAATATAGCATTTACGGTGCCTGAATAGCCTTTTTAAAGGCTATTTACGCATGTGTGGGGCTCTATTAGCATAATTTTGCTGATAGAGCCCCTTTAAAGAGGACCTTTCATGACCTCATGAAAGTGCGGTTTATATACCGCTAGAAAGACAGCTTTCCAGACAAAACTAGTGTAGAAAACAGTTGCGATTTGTCTATAACAACCTATAAGTTATCTTTTACAACAAGTGCAGGTTTAATATAGTATATGCATATACTGTATAACATATGGACAAGTATTGTGACAGCTACACATTACACCTACAGAAGAATCTCACTGAATTTGATGTCTGTGGGAATTTTTGCCTTTTAAGAAAAATAGTGTTGCACAATAATTGTTCCTGGGCAGTGCAACTATGTCCACTAGGACTCTCTCCATGCTCTCCATGCTCATTTAGGCTAGTGCTTTGGTTTGCACGGCCAAAGATTGTTAACTCCTTTTGCAACTTCTCTACCAATGTGGGTGAATGGAATCTTATTGCAACCAACATTTCTAGTTGCAAAAGTGTAAAACAGTATTTTATTGGAATCTGCAGCTGTTTCATAGCTTATTGTGTAAACTTTGAAGTTAATAAAGTGTATAGTTCTATAGTTTGCTTCAGGCAGCAGAGAGGCTAGGTTCACCCCTGTTGAAAGCTATACTCTGTTTTCACGGCATATTTGGGCAGTCTTTTTTGTAATGTAGGAAAGCCAAGGCTTGGGAGAGGGCAATTCAAACAGTTATATCCAGGGTTTTATTTCATGTAACATCAAGATCACAGTTATAATTCAAAGATTTCCAAAAATATCACATATTGAAACAGTTGGGATTGGAAGTAACTGAAGCTGGAAATTTTACAGCTAGAACTGTGATATTGGTATGTAAGCAAAGTAGCAAAGTAGATTGTCCCTTCCTGAGCACCGTTCCAAATAGGAGTACCATATTATCTTGATATATAACAACTATTTAGAGACCTGATTAAACAATACATTTTAGACTTGCTCATTTGTCAGCTGAGTCCTGCCCTGTTTACCTGGGACAATGTCAAGGAACTGGCATTCTTATAAACATTTGTGTGATCAAATGTGATAAGTTCGGCTTCCTTTACTTCTATCTTTTCACCATGCAAAGGAAGACAGCCATGAGCAGCTGCTTGGCACTGAAGTGTATATTATAAGATGAGTATTTCTTCTTTTTTTATGTTTGTTTTGCTAAAAGAGTGGACTAGAAGGACATTGGCCCACTGGAACCTTTTTTTTTTGGGGGTGCTAAACCTAAAGCTTTCTAACTTTATCAATGCTGTTACAGTCTACTGCAGAGAATACATCATTTTTTCTATGTAGGTAATTCATTTACTATACCATACCTTTGCTTTCAGCTGGTACCAAGTAAATGATTTAGTTGTGTTGTCTTCAAAGTCCCAGAATTCCAGTGGAATCAGCACTTCCCCTAGGAAGACCTTTCTTTTCAGTCTCCCAGCATGCCACACTGATACCTGAAGAGTTCGTGTCTCCAACTGGGATCGTTCAATAGTGTACTGCAGGGAGGAATATTTAGAGGTATGTAATATAATGTATTAGAATGATATTGAGTATTGCATGTGCTTCAAAATATTTCACGAAAGACGTTAACCCACAATTATATGATATAGTTCTCAGTTATATCAGATAAAATATTATATTTTTTTAAAATTAAAATCAGTTTAAAAAAATTCTAAATATCTAGACTAACCCTGGTCTTCTATTAATTCCACCTCAAAACGTTTGTTGAATGTGGCCAATACTAGTGGTCAGGGGCGTATCTGTCATGAGGTGACCTGAGGTGATGGCCTCAGGTGGTGCCTCATGGAGTAAACTGGGGGAGGTTTTTTTTTAAAAAAACAGCCACTACTTATTGTATTTTTGCAATAAGCAGCAGCTGATACTTTTTACTCACCTGCTCATGCTCCTGTCCTGGCTGCCCTCTGCTGCAGCCTTTAGGCAGATCCACAGTTATGTCACGAAGTGAAGAAAGTGGGGATGCTACGTATAGAGTCCCAGCTGGCTTTGTCTTCTTTTTAGCAAAGTCTAATCTGGCCTTTCTATTTTTGAGGCTGATTAATGGTTTGCTCCTTGGTGAAACCTCTGTATTACCTTTCATGAAGTCTTCACTATATGTTAGACTTGCATACTAATACACCCACTTCTTAGAGAGTGTTCTTCACTTGGCTAGATGTTGTGAAGGATTTTTTCACCATGGAAAGGGTTCTGCGATCATCCACCACTGTGGTGTTCTTTGGATGTCCAGGCCTTTTTGAGTTCCTGAGCTCACCAGTGCACCTTTTGTTTTTTTACCAGAATGCAGCAAATTGTGATTTGGCCACTCTTAACATTTCAACTATCTCTCTGATGTATTTCTTTGTTTTTTAGCGTAATGATGGTCTGTTTCACTTCCATCAAGAGCTCCTTTGACTGCATGTTGTGGGTTCACAGAAACAGCTTTCAAATGCAAATGCCACATCTGGAATCAACTCCAGACCTTTTGCCTGCTTAACTGATGAGGAATTAAGGGAATAGCCCATGCAACCCATCAAATAGCTTTTGAGATAATTGTCGAATTACCCCTGGTCCTTTGAAAAAGAGGCAGCTACATCTTACAGAGCTGTAATTTGTAAACCCTTCCTCCAGTTAGGATGTGAATACCCTCAAATTAATGCTGAGAGTCTACACTTTAAGCCCATATCAATTATATACAAAAACTTGTGGCACTGTTCAAATATTTATATTTAGAGATGGCTAACACAGTACAACACTCTGCTACTACAAATAGTAGATGGCACATTCATTATAATGGAGATTATTTGAGCAGTTACCTTTAAACATTCATTAAATGAAGGATCAACTGTATTTTTCTTTACACTTGTTTTCATCTTACTGGTTGTGGACTTATCAGGAAGTAAGTAAGTCTTTACATACCTAGAGTACAAAGAAAGTAGGTAAATAATCATAAACCATTAGTATATTGATACTACACACCTAAACATATATATCCTTCTGTAATATCAATCTCTCAGGCTGCAAAAACATGTTGTATTGTGTGGCTTCTGACGCTAGGTTCACACCTGCGTTCAAGGTCTCCGTTCTATGGTTTCCGTCTTCTGCATGCCAGAAGACAGAAACCATAGACCGGGTCCGGCCGTGAGCGGCGGTGAGCGTTTTAGGCTCTCCGCCGCGAAACCGGATTTTTTTTTCCGGACACAGAGTACTGCATGTTCGACTCTGTGTCCGGATTATAAAACCCGGTTTCGCGGCGGAGAGCGCAAAACGCTCACCGCCGCTCACGGCCGGACATCTCTCTCACCCATTCAAATGAATGGGTGAGAAAGTCTCCTGCAGGTTTCCATCTCCTGCCTCTGTTTTAGGCAGGAAACGGAAACCTCAAGTACGGAGAGGGCAACGCAGATGTGAACGAGCCCTAACACTGCTCAAAGAACAACAGTTTGATGGCTAGAGGCCGGCTACATTTAGGTATAAGTACTTAATTTTGCACATGATGGGGCCAGGTTATTGTGGGAAAACCACCTCACATGTTCCCTTTAATGCTTTGAGCACCACTGGGCCACCTTTTGCCCATCCCTATACAAAGTATAACATTGTAAACTGTAGCTTAAAGAGGTTGTCCCATCACAAGGATCCTATCTATACTGCTTGTTAATGTGGATGTAAGACTTTTCCTAAATACATTGCTTCAGCAAAACTGATTTGTTTGTCCACTACCTTACTTTATTCAATTCATTGTTGACACGGCCCTTGACTTATCTGCTCAAAAGCCAAGTGATGTATGTGCTGCTCTCAGGGGGGAGGGAGGAGGGGCTAAGTGCACGGGAGCCAGCCTTCGTTTCTAGCTATTCCTGTGTCTGCACCACGTGACCTAAGTCCTGCACTCAGATAGGGGAGAGGAGCTGCTTTCATTTCTGAACGTCTTCTGTTCTCCAAGTTATCAGGCTAGCTAATTCAATTATGTTCATTATGGCAGAGACAGGCAGTCTCTGTATGTAACACAGAATGGAGTTGCTCCTGCCTGTATTTCATAGTCCAATATTGTGCAAATAGTGTTGTTTGAGGACCTTTGATGACATCACTGGCCCTTCAGCCACCCCATAGGATCACGCTATGTGGTGGGCGGAGCTACACAGTAATTTGGGGGCGGAGCTAAATGGCAGGTTGCATGTGAAACCCCACCCACCAAATGATGCAAGAAACCAGGAAGAAAGAAGATTTTACAGCAGTGAAGACTGGTGAGTATGCGACGTGGGAATATCCCTTTAAGAGCTGATTCAGATCTGTTATGTGATTGTTACAGCTTTGCTTTCCTGTACATACAAATTCTAACAACTTCTACTCAGCTCCAGACATTATTTGTTGGTTCTTTTTTACATCAGTATTAAAATAGGTCATATATAGAAATATTCAGGAAATATTCTGCAAGTATAGTGCAAGGTTACTTCTTACGGGTTACATTTCTTCTTCTTCTCTTCACCATGAGCTAAGTTTTTACATGCTTTGATTAAGATCTCCAGCGTGCAGGTCTTCAGGTTGTATAAGATTGCAAGTTCAATTTCTCCAGTGACACTGGCATTGTCAATACTGCCATCAGTGCCAACACTGTTGATGCTGGTCATGCTAGACTGAAAAAGATCCAAAAGTCAGCACTTTCATATAGTCCAAGTACATTCAATAATTAGACATTCCTCACTCTATACCTCATTACATCCAAGATTTTATAATGTCATTAAAAGCCTTCACACATGGGCTACAATTAAGAATACATATAATTCCTCAGGGCTCGGTCCTAGGCCTCCTGTTCTTCTCTCACTACACGGCCCCATTGGAAAAACCATCACCAGATTTGGCTTCTGGTACCATCTTTATGCTGATAACACCCAATTATACACATCTACCCGTGACATCATGCCTGCACTAATACAGAACACCAGTGATCATCTTTCTGCTGTCTCAAATATCATGTCTTCTCTCTATCTGAAACTGGGGGTTGAATGACCAAAACACAGGGGTCGCCTAAAGCCATCGGAAAATACATATTTCCGATGGCTTTAGCAGCTGAGAAGCCATGCTACGTTTTGCAGCAGGGTAGCTGCTAAATCCTAGTGGGCTGAATGACCTGTGATGATGTCATGACCATGTGATCGGACTCTGTGGGTGGAGCTATTCAGTACAGTGGAGAGAAGAGACAGCATGTGTAAGCAAGGGGGGGTGGGAGGGGGTGCAGGCTGTGTGTGAGCATGATAGGGGGGTTCAGGCTGTGTGTGAGCATGATAAGGGGGTTCAGGCTGTGTGTGAGAATGATAGGGGGGTTCAGGCTGTGTGTGAGCATGATAGGGGGGTTCAGGCTGTGTGTGAGCATGATAGGGGGTTCAGGCTGTGTGTGAGCATGATAGAGGGGTTCAGGCTGTGTGTGAGCATGATAGAGGGGTTCAGGCTGTGTGTGAGCATGATAGGGGGGGTTCAGGCTGTGTGTGAGTATGATAGAGGGGTTCAGGCTGTGTGTGAGCAAGATGGGGGGTGTTTCAGGCTGTGTGTGAGCATGATAGGGGGGGTTCAGGCTGTGTGTGAGCATAATAGTGGGGTTCAGGCTGTGTGTGAGCATGATAGGGGGTTCAAGCTGTGTGTGAGCATGATAGGGGGTTCAGGCTGTGTGTGAGCAAGGGGGGGGGGTTCAGCAGATTTTGTGGAAGAGAGCTTTTGTGATTAATCACTATGTTTAGATTATGTTTGATTTGTAGCAATGAGAATACATAATGCATATCAGGTATTTACATTCCGAATCATCACTGTAACAAAATTAAGGCCCGTTCACACAGGCACAGAGGGGGCAGATTATGGCGCGAAATCCACGTCATAATCCGCCCCCTCACAATGGAGGTCTATTTAGACTGCCAGGCTTGTTTTTTGCATGAGCGGCATGATGCCGCTCACGGAAAAAAAAAAGCGGGCTGCCCGTCAGGCGGATTCCACGACTCGGTGAGCCGTGGCGTCCGCCTGGCGGCAGCAACCTTCGGGGTCGGCCCATTAATTTGAGCCAACTCCGGGGGGAAAGCCGTGACAGTCGTGGCAAGCGTGTTTTGATCCGAGAGTGATGCGGCTCCTCGCGTCACTCTCAGTGCCTAAATCCACTATGAATCCGCTATACCGCCCCCTGTGTGAAATAGCCCTTACAGTTATGAAGTAGCCACCAAAATTATTTTTTGGTTTGGGGTCACCGCAACATGAGGAACTGTATTGCGGGGTCACGGCATTAGAAAGGTTGAGAACCACTGATCTAATAGATCTGTCCCTGGTATATCCATTGCACTCTCAGGCCTTACTATAACTCCTAGACAGCATTCCCGCTGCCTCGGGGTTGTGTTTGACTCAGACCTTTCTTTCATCCCCATATCCAATCATTCGTATGCTCATGTCATCTCCACCTCAAAAATATATCCAGAATACGACCTTTCCTTACCAGAAATACATTAAAGACACTTATTGTCGCTCTGATTCACTCTCGCCTTGACTACTGTAACTCCTTACTAATCGGTCTTCCCCTCACTAAACTCTCCCCTCTACAATCTATTGTGAATGCAGCGGCCAGGCTCATCTATTAGTCTAGACCAGGGGTCCTCAAACTGCAGCCCGAGGGTCACATGTGGCCCGCCAAGCACTTCTGTCTGGCCCCGCTGACAACGCCGGCAGGCGTGCATTTATAATGAAGCTCCTGGGGAGCTCGGGCCAGGCCATGGAGCGCACTTCACTTTACCTATTGGAGGGCACCACTCCCGATGTCTCTGCGACCTGCTCTGCCTCCGGCCCACTGTTTAAAAAGTTTGAGGACCCCTGGTCTAGACGCTACAGCGATGCCTCTGGTCTGTGCAGACATGATTTGCGTGGGCAGTATGCGGCAAGCACACATACCCCATTATAGTCTATGGGGTCCATGTGCTTTTACAGCACTGCACTTGCAATTGCTTTCATATTCCGTTCAGGGGGTCTCTATGCAGACTCTCTCCAGACGGAATACAAAAGCAGATGTGAACAGGGCATATGAGGTGTTTAGGTCACGGTTGGTGCGTGCTAGTAAATGAACAGTATAGAGGATAGTTTGATTCACCGACAAGCACATACTCACAATCTCCTGTCCACCATTTAGACATAGGTGGCACCTTGGCATAAGGAAATGCCCATAACTTCTCCTGCCAGCCAGCTACAGTTGCCTTTATTTGCAATGATGTTGTGAACGAGAAACCTGGATGCTATGGACTGGAACTTTTAACAATAATTACAGGTTCTTTCCATGAACTGTCAGGTTTAAGTAGGGAGGCCTCATGGTTAGCACTTCAATGCTGACTTTGTCGAGTGACAACCTTGCCCCAACTGCTGGCTTAGTGAACTGGTGAGCCATCCCATACAATAATTGGTCACCCCTCATAGTGATACAAAGGAAACAACTCAGGAATATGTATAGGACATCCTGCCACCCCAAGTGTTGCCTCTCATGACAGATCTTCCAACTGGCATTTTTCCAATAACACACAGCAGGAATTTCTCAATAATGTTTCTGCCAGATTACAACAGATTTAGCACTAATCGGGCATTATTATTATTATTATTTATTTATATAGCACCATATATGAAACCAGAAAAAACAACAGCATTGATAACCTATGAGTGTGCATGATCTACAGGCCTAGGTGCAAAATCTGAGTGCAAATGTAAGAATACCATATGGAACCTGTATGCCTCCATGTCCAACTGTAGCTCATCTTGTATCCTCGCTAAAGGCAGGTCAACAGGGGACTAGAGCTCCCTTTCATTTGCACAATTTTCTTCATTGAACATATCCTCTCACTCTAATATTGTAATGACATGGAAAGCTCATATTATGCAAAAATATATTATACTGTATATTAATATAAGAGTTTATTGCTTTGCAGTTTGCAACTTCTTTAATGTAAGGGTATGAAAAAGTACATGTTTAAATGGAAAGAAATATGATGGAAATAGATATTTAGTTCACATGATTTTGCAGTTCTAGTAAATGATACCACAGTATAGATAACAAAGCTGGCCAATCTGGAATGTTTATCGAAGTGATAATTGTTGAATATTACTATTCCAATTTTTTTTTACATTTTTTATGACATAAAACATATTAGCTATGCACACACACATTATACATACCCTTTTCAAACCCCCAAAGAACATTGTTTTGTTTTGGTCATCAATGTCCTTTATTTCTTGACTCGGGTCATTTTCGGCTTCATGTACTTCCTCTCTGGCTTTGTGGATAAGCTGGTGTAGACTGCTGGATTTTTGTAACTGTGATGTAATATTTTATATGATTAACATTCATGAAAATGCAAAGATGTCATATTTATTCTTGCATTAATTTCTAGCATTTTTTTTTACATTGAATATGCAGTCTTAACTGCAGGGGTTGCTTCTATATTAATATATAAATTTTCAGAAACAAAAGTCATCATATCATAGAATTTTTTGATTTAGTTCTTTGCCACGCCAAGTATAGGAGTGCAGTGGATAGTCCTACCCATTCACTAACAGTCATCTCTGTAAGCTTACTGGTAAAGAGATGGATGTCAGTCAATGAATATTTAATAAAAGTCAAGTTTTATTATCTTTATCTTCTAGTTACATTTACAGTGAATCGTATACACAATCTAGAAGCATACATATCTCTATTCAGTGAATCAGTCAATGAATGGGCTCCTAAGAACAGAGAGCACATGCACTTACATTCCTAAATTACAAGATACACTGAATCTCCACAGTGGTCTCCACACTGTATAGTCTGCTTCACAATGGCCTCAACACAGTACATTAGGCTCCCCAGTGGCTCTTCCAACAAAACTACAAAAATTTGCAACGTGATCAATATGACAGGTTGCCTTTAAAAGATAAAAGTGGGCAGACAAGCCCACATGCCTTCATAGTTCATTCAACCTTATGTCCTTTACTTCATACCTCACTAGCTATATGGATAGCAGTATCTGAATGACTTCTCCTTTCTTTTCTTTTGTCTGAACTTTGCCCATAATCTGTGCTTAGGTAAAATTTATCAGTCATGTCATTCTGTGACTTGGACATTTCTAATATAAAAAAGAGAGAAACGGCAGAGTAAGTAGTTCACATTAGCTTACAATATTAATCACTACGCATTCATGTATTAAAGGGAGTTTATCATTGGGGATATGCATTTTAACTCATTTATGCTGGAGGTTCAAATTTTTGAGTTGTGTGCTATGAGGCTGCCGTTCCAATAATGGAAATCTACTGTAGGCATTAACAGGTTAAACTAAAGAGTAGAATATATTTTCTAAAGGCTATTCAGACATGTCCTTAGATAGATTCCCTTTAAGCATATAAGAATATTACACCCCATAGGTGCCTTTGTGTATGTTCTGCAGTTACAAAAAATATAACGTGCGAGTGTTTTTATATGGCTGTGAATTCATCTACAAGTACTGAATTATTTTAAAGGCTTTAGTAACATTGAAATTTGACAAGTGAAATCAAACAGCTCCTTGTCATCGTCTCACATGCTCTTCCAACTTTACCAGAGCCTGATGTAATAATGTTACCAAGCATATTATGGTATAGATTGCTTTTCACAACAACATCACATTTTACACTCAGACTATGGTTGTATGTGGCACAGTTTTCTTATGCTTTATCAAGTCTACTACAGGAGATATGGATCATTGATCCCTATTTATTTATTTATTTATTTATTTATTTATTTATTTATTTATCCCTACTCCCTAACCTTCTGTCCTTTATAGGATATGTAGTATTCTGAATGTGTATCCACACTTACTTTTTACTTGGGTTGTGAGGGAAAAGAATATATTTTCCACTGATTTATTAAAACCTTTAGATTTATTGAGCTCCTGCAAAACAAAATTCATTTTAGATACTTATAAATTAATATTTCAACTTTATTCAAGTGTTCTAATGTATGAAAGCTGTGTTATGAAATTGCTGCTCAAATGCTATAATATATACCATTAGTAAGATCACCAAAGCTACAAATAACAATATTAACCCCTTCCCACTGCAACCATTTTTCGTTTAGGCATTCTGCACTTGCGTGTACAAACATCATAAGTGGATGTGGATACATCACTCTGGAAAAAGAGAACTTCACTTAAACACCATATCCCACTTGAAAAAGGGTACATTGCCCTGAAACGCAGTTTAGTGTTGTGTGATGGTGGTTTTTCCAGTAAAGAATTGTATGCTGCAAATTCTTAGGTGTGCACAGTGTGTTTCACCACTCCACACTGACTCTACCACTATAGGAGGGGTACCAAATGATCTTTTTAGTCTCCATATATTTTTGTCCGGGCAAGAGGACGATGAGGCTCCAGCTGCTATAGAACACACTTCGCTCAAAAATTGTTGTGTGAACTTTTACAACAGAATGCTATGTGGTAAGAGTGTTAACTATATACTCAGCATGACATAACAGTACAAAGCAGAACCGAAAGGGGTTAAAGTTTCGACATCCACCATACTATTATGTTGGAAAGAGGGTAAAAGGGGCTCTATAATATTAGAAAAACGTGGCTGCTTCTTTAAGAAACACCTGTCCATGGATTGTTGATACACACAAGTCAAGATAATGTGGCCTACTCTAGACGATTTAACAAATACTTCTATTTGGCCACACAAATACGTCAGCCAAGACAAGAAACAGAGACATTTGGCACAACATAACAAAAGCTTCTGAAATTTATTAAAGTGCAGAAATCATACTGGTGTGGTTTTATTAAAAACTAGGGCAAATGAAAAAAAAAAAAAAAAAAGCAGTCTTAGGCTGGGCCACACATTTTTAAAACACTGCATTTTGGCCACAACGGAAAAGCTGTGGCAAAGAAACGCTAAGTTTTATAGTACCTGCAAAGTGAATGGGGTTCTGGCTACAGTGGAAGTGCTGCAATTTCAAAAACGGTTGCATTTTTGTAAATTGCATATGTCAGTTATACCTACGGAAACGCTATTTTCCTCTGCAGAGCTTGTGAAAAACGCTGTGAAAAAAACACAATGCGTTTCTGCCGTGGTCTTTTCCACAGTGTTTTTTGGCTGTGGCTCGCTGCGTGGGGACTTGCCATTATATAGTAACCAGCTCTCATTTTGAAGATGCCTTTTAGAAATTGAAAGTGTAATATGATTGGCTGCCATCTGTTTTTTATCGCTATTTATATAACTCTCTGGCAAAGATAAAATGCGTAAAATTTGGTACATTACCACTGTGGTGTATGCAGGAGATACTTCAGAGAAAGGAGGTGGAGTAGGTGGAACAATGGAAATCTTACTGAAACATGAAAGTACATAGAGAGTACAATGAGACAAGCTAATATAGACCTTTATTCAGTTACAAAGAGAAATACACAATTATGCCATGATCTTGTCATATTAATAAAACAGAGGGCCTGTTCCCACTGAGGATTTGGGAGAGGTTTCCATGGTCACCCGGCTGGGCCATCACATGACTTATATATTGAAGTTCTTAGTACGTTTCCCCTCTCTATTCTGTATCTGGAATTTGCAGTCCTCGCTGAGCAGGTGGTGGCGACTATCTGCCATACACGGCACCCACTGAGTAGAGAAGGAAATTGCTCTATAACACTCTCTCCCCTACTCAGAAACACACATGAACGACTGACCTCTACTGATGTGAATAAAGTCATTTAGTTGTAGTACAGTTTTTACATGTTTTCTTCTGTTATCTCCTCCATTTCCTCCCCACCCCTCTCCATAAAGAACTATAGAGTCATCTGAGTCATGTGACTTGCAGTCCATTATTAAATGGATACAGTATAGCAGGTATTTTCATAGTAAAAGTCATTTTAGGGGAGGGGGAGCAAGGAAATAGCTTGATAAGAGCAGACAGAGGCATTTCTTTCTGATAAGACATGTTACAAAGTTTCTTCTAGCCACTAGTACTATTATATCGGTTTCATATGTATGTTTGTTGAAACAACAGTCCTTATTAAAGATCAGCAAAACACTAAAGTACCTCTTTGACTTTTATTCACAACTATTTACCATGTGACTATTATTTTATCTGTATCACAATTAAGAACGAAAGGCTTGTACACTTCCTTTGTGGTTAGGTGCTAAAGTCAATGAAGTGGCCAAATGAATGAATCATATGTATGTGGGATAAAGTCTCTGAACACCTTGGAAATACCCAAACATACCTGCACAATCAATTATTAGCTGATACACGTTAGCACGATATCTAGTTATTGCCTGAGAGGACATTTCAGGGTATTCCCTTCAAAGGAAAGACATTAGGGACGGAATCACAAATATGAGAACATTTTTTACCCAACTCCCTGCATCACTATAAGGCTCCATTCAGATCAGGTGTTTTACATTGGTTTAGCAGATCTTTTTTAACGGATGCAAAACATGGATCCAAAAAAGTTTCAAATGGACATGAATGGGATCAATCATAAAGAAGAAAAAAAAAAATCAGTTTCTGTCCATTCTTTTTTTTGGGGGTGGGGGTGGGGGGGCTTTAATGAAACATAAGTGAAATTTTTGAATCAATATATTTTGTAATATACTTTTAACAGATTTTGGCTCCTTTCTATGAAATCCTGCCTCTCTGTATTCTTCTGCTGTCTTCTGTATTGAGAGCTGTTCCTGCCTATCACTGTATGGAGTACGGGCTTGGAATACAGGGCTGTGTAAGGTGGTAAGATGTAGAGAAAGTGAGAGTAGGGATGGGTCAAACATTTATATCTCGAATGTTATAAAACATAACTTGCTTTTGGTATCATATGAAAGAGATGATTTTTCAGAGACTAGGAATAATAACACAAAAACTATTTCTCCTCTCATAGTTAGTGGTTGGTTGAAGTCATTTCTTGTCAAACTTCTGTCTTTTTGCTCTTTTTTAATCATAAAGCCCTGGAGTTTTTCACAGATTTTTTTTTAAAACTCTTTAATTACTCACCTCATCTTTTGATAGGACTTTAAGAGCTTTGCACCAGCTGTTTCATGTTTTCCTGCAAGAAAACAATGTTACATCATGTTATCTTATGGTATCACATTATATAGACCAGTGATGGCGAACCTTTTAGAGACCGAGTGCCCAAACTGCATCTCAAAACCCACTAATGTATCACAAAGTGCCAACATGACAATTTAAAGGGGCTCTATCACTAGGAAAAGTCATTTTTAACTAATCAGACCTTTGCATAGCCTTTAGAAAGTCTATTTCACACTTACCTATAGTATGTAGATTGCCTCAGTGGTTTCTGAATAAGTCAGTTTTTTATTCATATGCTAATTAGACTGGTGCATGATAGATCGTGCACACCTCTCCCATTGTTTTCTATGGGAGACTGCTGCTGCTGATGATGATGACTCAGCTTCCTGTTTGCTTCACACACGTAGAAGATAATAGAAGAGAGGAGGCTGCTGGGAACTTCCTGAACTGGCTGGAAGCTCATTAGCATATTAATAAAAACGGACTTATTCAGAGACCACTGAGGCAATTTACATACTAAAGGTAGGTGTGGAATAGACTTTCTAAAGCCTATGCAAGCATGTGTTTAGATAAAAATGACTTTTCCCAGTGATAGAGCCCCTTTAATCTTAACACTGTTCCATTGATCCACAATTGTGGACAGTTATGGATGCTTTGTAATAATATCACTTGTCTGCTATAAAACAGATACTATGTGATAAAAATAGTGAAGGGCCCCCACACAGTACAATCTGCTCCACAGTGGCCAATACACAGTACAATTTGCTCCACAGTGAGCCCCACACAGTGTAATCAGCTGCAAACTGGCCCCACACAGTATAATCTGTTCCACAGATGGGTGCCCAAAGAGAGGGCTCTGAATGCCACTTTTGGCACGTGTGCCATAGGTTTGCCATCATGGATATAGACATTTGAGACAGTAGTATCAATAGTTTCTTCAGGGAAGCTATACTAGGTATAGGCTTTGACTCTCACACCTAGTCAGGGGTGAGTGGTCTGGGTGTGTTAGAGCGACTCCAGTATTGATTAGGGAGTGGCCAGCCCATTGCATCTCTATACACCCCAGTCCTGCAGTAACTTATCCCTGATACAATAAGGTGTAGAGGGGGACAGTATTGTGCACCGATAAACAATTGCCGTTATCCTAGTGTATGCTTGCCTTAGTTGATTATTCTCTGTGAGAGTAAGCGATACCAGACACATGGGGTCAAGACTCATGCATCTGGGGTCTTGATTATTAGAATTGAGAGGGACTGGTTTATTTTATATTGACCAGCACCCTCACAAGAATCCCATCCACTACACAGTGACAGTAAAACACTGCATTTTCTTTCCACCGTGAAAAAAACCGTGGCATTTACATCACGTGGGATTCGGGCCTCAATGGTGTCTTTTTAGTATTCCCTCTAGAATTACTGTGGGTATCCTGATTCTTTAACCCTTTGCACTGCAAAGATGCAAAACCCATAGCATAAATTGACATGGTACAGGTTAAAAATTCACAATGCAAGTAAATTTGTGCTCAGTGTTTTTAACACTGCACGTGGATGTGACCTACTATGTTTTGTACATGCTATATTTATACAAAAATGCCACAAACCGTGATGCAAAATATGCTATATTTTAACAAAAATGACCCCTAAACACAACAAAAATAAAAAATGCTGGAAATGATTTTTGGTATGCCCCATGTATATCAGACAATCAGAAGGTTCATCAAACATTACTCTAATGTGTATGGCCAGCTTAAAGAAGACCTTTCATGTCCTCTGACATCGGCGGCATTTTATATCGCTAGAAAGCTGACTTCAGAGAACTGTAAACTTTACAGATATACAACCTGTTGCTGTTAGTTTTGGCACTAATATACCTCCACTGTCAGAAAGGGGAGCCTTAAAGCTCTGAGCCATCGCTTGGCTGTGAGAAACGTCGCCCCCCATGGCAATACTCTTTCATAGCCTTGTACTGTTGGGGTGTGGGGTCCTCACATCTCAGTGATGACGCTGAGCTGTAAGGTCCTTCCTTCTGATAGTGCAGGAATATCAATGATGAAAACAATGGCATGGACATCTCTGGCATTGGGACACATACTGGCAAAGCTAGTACATATAATGGTATTGTAAGGTATATAATACCGCTGATGTCAGAGGAAATGAAAGGTCCTCTTTAAAATTGCTTGATAATGTAAGGTAAACATGTGTCCTAATGTCTGTTTATTTTTATTTCCAATGTAACAGAACATTGGGTATACACATAAGAGTGCCTCTGCCTATCATACAGTATATACTATACTGTAGATCCTATGAAATGGAGCACACCAGAACTAAGGTGCAATTGCTGCTTCTGCATAGCTATGACCCTGCTTTATTTAAAAAAGAATATTCAGAAAATTGCTATCAGTTTATACTTATGGCAAATGTAACTACGTAAAAATCGTACAGATTACCTGCAGATGGAAATTTTTTTTCTCTTTCTTCATAGAACCATTCACCAGTCTTTATTTTAATATCCCTGTTATACATAAGGTAAAGATCATGGGTGTTATTATTTACCAGCCACCATAATAATTCTAGTCATTAAGTATCCACATCACCAGAATAGTAAAATTTTACTAGGAAAATAATACTGACCTTTACCTAAACTGTGAAATGAATTTTCAGGAAATGATGCTATGTGTGTACCGGAGGAGTAAGGGGGTGTTCACACTAGCGTCAGTGTCTGACAGCTAGTGTCCGATGCTAATGTCCGCGCAAAATCTTGCGCGGACATTAGCATCGGACACTATCTGTGTCCGTTACATTTTGCATTATTTTAAACTCGTTTTATTGAAGAAGGTGTAACAAGTTAAATAATACAATCAGGAGAATACATATACAGAGCAAGAATAATGGAACAGTAAAAAAGGGTACCAAACAAACAAACAGAGATCCGCCACAGTGCCATCCCAACCCACCCCCGACCATATCACACACAAGAGGGAAGAGAAGAACAAAACACCTTGGCGTCAATAGTCACACAGAGATCCAACCCGAAAGGATCACAGCTCCATTCAACAAATCACTCACTCAGGACTCAAAGGCGCCCAGAGCTGAACGCATCAAGGGGGCGGAGTACTGGGTAAGAGGAGAATCGCACCACACTCCCCAAACCTTGATGAATTTCTGGGGGCAGCCCCTACCTTTGTATATGATCTGGTTGAACGGGAGGATGAAATTAACCAACTTCCGCCATTGGACATTTTGCATTATTTTAAATGGGACATCATGTAGTGTCCTTTACTGACCGTGTCTGTCCTTAAGTGTCCGTTCACAAAGATGTCTGATTTTTTTCAAGCGGACAGCTAAATCCTACATCGGACATCTTTGTGAACGGACACTTAAGGACAGACACGGACAGTAAAAGACACTGTATGATGTCCCATTTAAAATAATGCAAAACGAGCACAGCTAGTTTCCGATGCTAATTTTTCGCGGACATTAGCATCGGACACTAGCTGTCGGACACCGACGTTAGAGTGAACCCTGCTTAACACTATACACAGGGCAAGCGTTAGGGGGGAAGGGGCAAACTGGGCAAATGCCCGGGGTCCCCAACTCCAAAGGGGCCCTGGGATCCGAAGCACTGCTCCAGATCAGGGGAGCCCTAGTTACATGTGTATCGGCATTCTATACATGCCAATGCTGTGGACATGAAGATCTATTATAGAGCAAGGAGCTGTAGTCCTGCTCTACATAGATCACTACATAGAAGATGAAGAAGGACCTGTAGTGACGTCTCAAGCAGAGCGAGAGACTTCAGCCTCAGGTAAGTAAAATGTTATTATTTTTCTGAGAAAGTAAATGGGCTTATTACTAATAAAGGGGGCACATATTTACTTAAAGGGATTAGTTTTAATTCTTTCAGGGCAATTTATAAGGAGGACTTATTGTTTATAAGCCTAGGGGATCTATTATATAATGATGGGGGGGAAGGTGGATAGTTCCCCTAGCTCTTTTAACAATAGATCATCCTTATACCCCCCCCCCCCCCCTAATTTATTATGAATAGTTCCTTTATATACATATCCTCCTTATATAATAGTTCCCCAGCCTTATTATCATTAGTTATTATAAATAGCTCAGATATGTGTATAGATAGATAGATAGATAGATAGATAGATAGATAGATAGATAGATAGTCTATCTACAGTATCTGTGTGTATGTAGAGACTAATATTAATGCATCTAGGGGGGTATAAAAAGCCACTGTTCATAACAAGGGAATTTATATATAAGGGAATTTATATATACAGATAAAGAGAGAGGAACTATTATTAATAAAGGGGCTATTTAAAAGGAGAATCTATTGACAATGGACCATAGTTGATCAACAACAGACCATTGTTGATCAGCAATGGACCATTGTTAAATATTGACAATGGACCATTGTTCATGAACAATGGATCATAGTTGATTATTGACAATGGACCATTATTGATTAATAATGGACCCTTGTTTAATATTGACAATGGAACATTGCTGATCAACAAGGGACCATTGTTAATCCTTGACAATGGACCATTGTTGATCAACAATGGACCATTGTTCAATATTGACAATGGATTATTATTGTTGATCGTTGACAATGGACCATTGTTCAAAATTGACAATGGACCATTGTTTAATACTGACAAGGAAGCATTGTTGATCAACAATGGACCATTGTTCAATACTGACAAAAGACCATTGTTCAATACTAACAGTCGACCATTGTTGATTATTGACAATGGACCATTGTTGATTATTCACAATGGAACATTGTTGATCAACAATGGTCTATTGTTGATTATTGACAATAGACCATTGTTGATTAACAATGGACCATTCTTCAATATTGACAATGCACCATTGTTGACCAACAATGGACCATTGTTCATTATTAACAATGGACCACTGTTGATCAACAATAAACCATTGTTCAAGATTGACAACGGACCATTGTTGATCAACAATGAACCATTGTTCAATATTGAAAATGGACCATTGTTGATGAACAATGCTCCATTGTTGTTGATTGACAATGGACCAATGTTGATTATTGACAATGGACTATTGTTGATGAACAATGGACCAATGTTCAGTATTGACAGTTGACCATCGTTGATTAATAAAGCTTGGGGAACTATTAGCCCCCCTTATTAATAATGGTTCCCCCAGCCTTATTAATTTCCTCAGACCTCGTGTACATTGTAGTGTACAACGGTTTTAAACGATATGGATAATTGGATAATTTTATCCGAGTATTATGCATTATGGTGCACATTTTTTTAAAATTTCAAGACTATATATAATGTTACTTGGCCTTGTTCTATTATATTTTTACATTGAATATAAAATAACTGTATAATACTAATGGGCCTGAGGAGGTTAATAGCTACTCCCAATAACTAGCATATATATATATATATATATATATATATATATATATATATATATATATCAGTTCAAATTTCAGAAGAACCCAAAAGGTTTAAAACCCAATTCCAACATTTACTGTGGAGTAGATACAATGGTGAAGCACATGGAAAAACTCTAGCAATACACAAGGACAGGCGACTGAAGTGTGTATAGTTAGGTATTCATGTTATGGTTTTGTGGATGAAAAGGAGTGCACCAGCAGAAGTGTTGTTGTCTCTGATTGGGTGCTTCTAAAATAGAGATATGTTATAGCCATGATCATGACCTAAAAAAACTAATGTCTGAATAGCCAGAGAAGAGAACTTGTGTTTTAGTGTGTATCGGGTATTGTACTGTCAGATATTTAAAAATGAGATTATATTTGTAATGTAGGAATGTGGTGAAAATGTACCCCACCAATTTTGACATATCATAGTGACATATCAGAAGTTTTCATTAGTGAGGGTCTGGGTGCTTAGACCCCCAACAATTACTGACATGAAACTCACTCACCTGAGCACTATGCCCCTTTGGCTTTGTTCAGCTCTCGAAAGGCTTGGCAGTATATGGACCAATAGTAAGTAATAGTACTTAAGCAGTTTGGCTTTCTCTAAACCACTAACCTTGCCTCTGAGGGGAGAAGTAACAGAACCCAAAGCAGCACTGCTCTTATCCAAGCCCTTCTGCCCCTTTTCAACACTATGACTTGACAAATGGAAGATACGCTTTGAATAAACCCTAATTTTTTACATTACACTTCTCATAAGACTATTGTCAACCAATTTTCAAAATGTTCACATAGCTGCTTACAGAAAAAGATTTTTTCATTACCCATGAGCATTGCAGACTGTACACTTCCATACAATGGCACAGCGGTAAACCTGGCATTCCTGGCACACTCTGTGACTGCACCCATTGCAAACGTCACCTCTGTTCAGCAACCTTCCAAGCGCTTTCTGGCATCGAGCACATGATCGCTCTTGGTATTCTCTGCTTGCACTTTTCGCTCCTTTCCATCGAAGTTGTTGCAAGTGTGCTTTCAGCTTTCTGCATCACATAAAGAACAAACATAGCTGAACACTAGGACATTATGGCTACATTCACATCACAGAAACAGTCAGTTTTAACATCCATTTTCCATTAACGTATCTTATTTTTCATCAGTTCTCTGGCCGAATGTCCGCTTTTAACGTCTGTTTTGCAACAGTTTTTAACTGCTAGTGAAAACAACGGATGAACTATACTGGTCTTATTTGTTGACCCAACTCATTCATATGACCTATAGACTTGTATTAAATCCTTTAGGCCAGAAAATAATGGACAAAGACAAGACATGTCCTATTTTTTATCTGACAATATTCACATGTCTATGCCCATTATTCTAAAAAAAGACATACAATGGACGTTAAGATAACATGCATTGTTCATTTCTCTTGTTGTTGTGTAGGGTCTAAAGGTGTTGTACAGGATTATAGGCATGACTGTTTTCTTTAAAAAACGCCATCACAACTATCCACATGTTGTGCATGATATTGCAGCTTAATAATAACAAATACGATCATCTAAAACTTAAAGGGGCTCTATCACTGGGAAAAGTCATTTTTAACTAATCACATACTTGCATAGCCTTTAGAAATGCTATTACACACTTAGGGGGAATTCTGGCACGTATTCTGGCGCGCGATCTGGCACGTATACGCATGTCAGCAGTTTGCGCGCTCAAAAAGATCCCATTGATCTCAATGGGGTTTACAATCGTATATGGCGCGTAATTTTGCAGCCGCAAAATTACGGGCGCAAAATTATGCGCCGTATACAATCGTAACTCCCATTGAAATCAATGGGATCTTTTTGAACGCGCAAACTGCTGACACGCGTATACGTGCCAGATCGCGTGCCACTTTACTCCATGTGAATTCCCCCTTACCTTTAGTATGTAGATTGCCTCAGTGGTTTCTGGATAAGTCTGTTTTTATTCATATGCTAATGAGCTTCCAGCCAGCACAGGAAGTTCCCAGCAGCACTCGCCTCTGCTATTATCTCTTATATGTGTGTGCAAACAGGAAGCTGAGTCATCATCATTATTATCAGCAGCCTCCATAGGAAACAATAGCAAAGGGAGTGCACGATGTATCGTGCACCAGTCCAATTAGCATATGAATAAAAACGGACTTTTTCAGAAACCACTGAGGCAATCTACATACCAAAGTTAGGTGTGAAGTAGCATTTCTAAAGCCTATGCAAGGATGTGATTAGTAAAAAATGACTTTTCCCAGTGATAGAGCCCCTTTAACATTTATTAACTGAATAACCTAAAACTAGATAGTTATTATTATTATTATTGTTGTTTAAGATGGACAGCCACCTATATATCTACTCAGTTTAGTCTTGTTGATATTGCAGCTTAGCCTCATTCATTCATTCATTCATTCATTCATTCAATGGATCTGAGTCGCAATACCAGATAAAACCTATGGACAGGTGTGGTGCTGTTTCTGCAAGAAAGCAGCCTTGTTTTTCCTAACCTGTACAACTTATAAGTATAATACAAGTGAAGGAACAAACTTTGTAAAATAGTTTATTAAAGAAAATGGGCTGTTTGTTCATTTGTTTGCCTCCTTCTGGCATTGATCAAATCTGTACAACAGACCTCTGTAGAGAGGAGAGGATAAGGAAGACAAGAGCTCCTCAAAAGCAAAGAGACATCTGCACTATAGACAGAAAGTTTTTTTCTTTTACAACACAACTGGGTTATCAAGAGTTACTATCTAGCCGTCTTCTGACAGAGATGACTCATTTAGTGTTATAGACTGTCTGATATATCTCTCCTTCTACCCACAGACTTCATTGTAAATTGATCACAGATAAGGAGTAAAGAAGTAATAGTCATATTAGTCAATAGTAAAGACACTGGCTGTTAGCGAATTGCTAGGACAGCAATTCCCCAGTAACTGTTTGAACCCTGGGACGGGACACAAGAGACAGTGAGCCCTAAGCTGAAGCCCCCAACTGTCCCTTCCTATTGCCAGGCCCTATCCTACGTAATAGGCGGCAACCACAAAGACAGTCCCTTCCTTTATATGTGAAACATAAAACAGAGACAAGACGGACAACATCAAAGGGAGGTCAGCTAGCCAAGGGTCAGTAATAGTCGAGCGATGCAGTGCCAAATCGGAGTCCAAAGAATAGTCAGTGAGGAAAGCCAAAGGTCAAGGATAAGAATGCAAGCAAAAATAGGGACAGTAAGGAGCAAGTATGCACACGGCAATAGCAAGCATAGGTGTGAATGAGAGTCAAGACTAAATAGGGAGGAAGAACCCGCCCCTGGAGTTGACAGGAAGGCAGGCTGTCAATCACACGAGTTAACACTTAACGAACAGAGGCAAACAAGCACAGAAGATGGGTGTGGTGCAAATACAATCTCAGAACTAGAGCTGTGTTCACACAGTGCTACCAAAAACTTTAAGCCAAGAACCAAACTGCACCCGCCTCCTGTGCCGCAGCACGCGAGCAGAGGGTGGCCCAGAGACTTGAACAGGCAGAGATGTTACACTTGCACTTTTTTTTTTAATGAAGTATATTGCAAAGTTTGCTCCCTCTAACTGAACTACTGATCTATGAGAACACAGATACATTTACTTAGATTTTATCTCAGAGTAGTAAAAGACAAAATCAAACCTTTGAAAGCAACAGAGAATTTAAGTGAATTCAAATTTACCTCTAAATTGAATACTAGTTTAAAGGGGTTGTCCAGTCTATATCTAAAATGAAGTTCACCGTACCGTTTACATTCATACATGAAACCATCACTATTAATTTTTTTTTTTAGATATTAGTTTAACAGAATCAGTGGAAGGAAGTGTTGTCACTACATCTTTGTATAGAAAGTCCATTGCGGGTAATAGTATATTGAAGGCTAGCAGTTGCCACCCGCAACATACAATTAAGAGCATTCCGGTGGGTGAGCTAACGAGGACAAAACAAGCCTGCGGTAGTGAAGAGGAGTACAATAAACTAAGTTTGGAAACCATTAGGAGAATGAAGGAAAGGGATTACCCTAAGTGGACCTTAAAGAGAGCTATAGAGAAAATGAAAAGTAAAGATAGGGACAGCTTGCTAAAGAATAAAGATGGAGAAACAAATTCTAACAAAAAATAAGATCATTTTTAGTACAGCATATAGTCCTCAGTTTAACATCATTACAAAATTAGTAAAAGAAAATTTATCAATATTACAGACAGATTCGGTCACAAACAGTATCTTACAAAATGGAATCCAATTCGTAGCTAAGAAATGCAGGACGTTAAGTAACACATTATCACCAAGTTATCTCCCAATAGAAAACAATTCAAAATCTAAAGGATCAAAAATAGGTTTTTCCAAGTGTGGAATACCTAAATGTAAGACATGTGCATTGGTCATGAACGTCACAGAGATAATGAGCAGTGCTTCTGACTTTAAGATTAAAATCGAAGATCATATGGATTGCAATACGGAATCGGTTATATATTGCTTTAGATGTCTTGAATGTAGTATTGACCATATAGGATGTACTAGTAGAAAATTAGGCATTAGAATTTCAGAACACATAAGAGACAGCAAAAAAGAGGTGACGGAGAGTATGTCAGGTGCTTCGCGGTATTTTTCCACCATACGTAAAGGAAGTGTTCATACACTGCGTTTCTTTGAAGTAGAAAGAGTGAATAAATCAATCAGAGGGGGAAATCACAAAGAAAAATTATTGAAAAGGGAAGCTTTCATTATTCTGAAGTTGAATTGTAGAAGCCCCAAGGTATGAATGTAAAGACAGACCTGACTTACATTTATTAAAATGCATATATAAATTGTGGATTATGGTAAGATCAAATGAAGGAAAATAATAAGCTATGATAAATTACATTATATTCAGATTATTACAACAAGATATAATATGTAAAGTGACAAACTGTAATACAAGCAAGCGGTGGTGTCTACTAAGAGTCGTATATTATATGGTAAATGATTTGAAAATGTTACAAAAATAGACAAATGACAAGAAGTGCTGAACAAGGAAGTGTATATATGAACTTACCGTTGTCCGTGCGAGATTATACATACAAACAGATAGAGAGAATAGTAGTTTGTGATTGGTGAGAATAGATCACGTGACATACTTCCTATTGGTTAAGGGAGTCTAGTGAAGAAGGATGTATTGCGCCTATATACGTAGTTCATTCATAGAAAATGGGAGAGTTTATGATGGGTGAAAGGAGAACACGTGATATAGGGTGATTGGCTAATAGGACTTAGTATAAGGTGCAAAAGAAAGACGATAGAATGACAATGTGCTGGCAGTGTATATATATTCCTAGAAAGAAGATATAGATATAAACAGTGATATAAATTAGAGATGAGCGAGTAGTACTCGATCGAGTAGGTATTTGATTGAATACTACGGTATTCGAAATACTCGTACTTGATCGAGTACCACTCGCTATTCGAATGGAAAAGTTCGATGCAGAACCAGCATTGATTGGCCGAATGCTATACAGTCAGCCAATCAACGCTGGTTCTTCTCCTACCTTTAGTAGGCTTCTCCATGCAGCTTCCCCGTGGCGTCTTCCGGCTCTGAATTCACTCTGCCAGGCATCGGGCCTGGGCAGAGCCGACTGCGCATGCCCGCTTGTAGTGCGGATATGCGCAGTCGGCTCTGTCCAGGCCCGATGCCTGGCAGAGTGAATTAAGAGCCGGAAGATGCCGCGAGGACGCTGCACGGAGAAGACTTCTCGGAGGATCCAGCCCGACCATTACTCGTGGACTTGGTAAGTATAATTTGATCAAACGTTGCCTACCCCTGAAATGAGCATTTTCCCCCCATAGACTATAATAGGGTTCGATATTCGATTTGAGTAGTCGAACATTGAGGGGCTACTCGAATCGGATTTCGAACCTCGAACATTTTAGTATTCGCTCATCTCTAATATAGATCAAAGTGGTAATGGTTATCCAGAGGAATGTCTGGCTTAGTAGGTGTATATATAAAACATATAAAACTAATAAGAAACAAAAGTATAGGAGTTTTTTCCAATAAACTTTATTGAGACAAAATGTATAAACAAAACTATTTAATGATTTAGAGTGCCACACATCATTAAAAGGGAGTGTTCATATATAAAGAGGTTAGTTTCACAGATGAGACACGCTATGACTAAGAGGTAGAGTACCTTGAAACGCGTTAGCGGTTGTTTTAAATCATGATAAATGTTTTTTTGTACGGTGAACTTCATTTTAAATATGGAAAATTAAAAGTTAAATTTTAAGAAGCCCTTGGAGCAGTGCGGACTATCTATACTATTGACATTTTCACACTAGAGGGCCTGGGTGTGTCAGGACCAGTCTCTCTAGGACCTTCATCAGGTGGTATGTCAGTGCTACAGGTCGGTAGTCATTGTAGCCCATAACCTCCCCTGGGGTTCTGATTACCCCCCCCCCCCCCCCCGAGTATAATAACAGTTTATGGGTGGGCAACTGTGGGGAATAATAGAGCTTGAAGGGTCCATTGTGGCCCCTGTAATCTCTATTATGCCCCATAGCGGCCCCCCCTGCAACCTCTATTATGCCCCACAGTCTATTGTGCAACTGTGGGGCATAATATATGCTGCAGGGGCCGCTGTGCGATATATATATAATATAGGGGTTGGGTGCATGGAGAAGTGAGGAGTCAAAGATGTCTGTGTTACAATCTTTACAGAGTCAAGTCACAGCTGAAAGAAGTGGTTATGGCAGTCCAAAGGGAAGAGACAAAGGGCCACATGGTGGCTCAGTGGTTAGCACTGCAGCCTTGCAGCACTGGGGTCCTGGTGTTCAAATCCCACCAAGGGCAAAAAAAAAAAAAAAAAAACATCTGCAAGAAGTTTGTATGCTCTCCCCATGTTTGCATAGATTTCCATCCCATATTCCAAAAAGACATACTGATAGGGGGAAAAAAAAAGTACATTGTGAGCTCTATATGGGGCTCGTAATCTACATTTAAAAAAAAAAAAAAAGACAAAGGGAAGAGACTGGAACTGTGGGAAGAAGTCTCCTGTGAGTATTACTGCCCAAAATATTACTGCATTGTATTTAAAGTAATGTTACTGCTAGCACCCCTAACCCCCCACTGCCGGAGGTGGACGATCAAAAGATGAACTCGCCCCGGACTCAATACCAGGGGGGAGGGGGGGCATCTTTTGATCGTCCGCCTCAGGCAGCAGAGAGGCTAGGTTCACCATTGATTGTATATCACATGACTATAGACTCATTTTTTTGAATGACAGTAAGCAGAGATCTAGAAAACCATGAGGAATTGAGAATACAGAAACAGACAATCCCTTTAATGAAAAAAATAGGGTGTATTAATCAAAACTGTCAGACAGAAAACTGATGTTGATAGCAACCAATCAAGGCTCATTATCTTTTTGATGGTTGCGCCATCAATACAAATGGAAATAAGTAAACTGACTATGCATTTTATTTTATTTTTTTACCCCATAATCTATAATGGGATCCGTGTTTTTACTGCACGCTGTCCGCGTTTGTTCTAAGTTTACTAAGTTATGCTATTAACCCCTTAATTATACAGACTATATGGCTTTAGGGACCAAGTACACCTAATATATATATATATATATATATATATATATATATATATATATATATATTAGTTTTATTTTTTTTAAATGCAGATTGTGATCACAATGTACATTTATTTTCCTATCAGTATGTCTTTGTAGAATGGGAGGAAATCTACGCAAACTCCTTGTAGATGTTGTTCCTGGCGGGATTTGAACCCAGAACTCCAGCGATGCAAGGCTGCAGTGCTAACCACTGAGCCACCTCTGACTACACATTTTAGTCCTGGTTCACATCTGCGTTCAGTGTACCATTCTGGAAGTTCGTATGGGGACCCCCCGAATGGAATATCGAACGCAACGACAAGCAGTGAACTTATGAAAGCACATGGACCCCATAATCTATAATGGGATCCGTGTGTTTACTGCACGCTGTCTGCGTTTGTTCTAAGTTTACTAAGTTATGCTATTAACCCCTTAATTATACAGACTAAATGGCTTTAGGGACAAAGTACACCTTTCAGCTTTTTGCATTCCAGCTTTCTGAGAGCCATAACTTTTCTATTTATCAATTGACTTCAAATGGAAAAAAAAAAGGAAACAATCTAAACAAATGTAAACATTCTGATATACAATATTATGCATCAATTTTTTGGAAGGGTTGGGGGTGGGACAGCAAAAAAAAATAGCCATTGTTTAATTTTTGTTTTGTTTTTTTACATTGTTTACCATATAGTAGTCTGTTTTTAACATATAAATTCAGACACCCTGAGACAAACAACTGCTTTTCAATAAAAAAGAACTGCAGATTAACCTCCTAGATGCTATGATCAATAGCAGTATCAAGGTGGGTCTGGGAGTAAGATTGCCCCCTTGTCACTCTTCAGACCCCCTGCAATAAGATTACAGGTTCTGGGGGTTGCCATAGGAGCAAGGAGGCCAGGCAACGGCCTTCTGACTGCCTATTAATGTATTTTGATCACTTTGCTTTCCCCAAAAAAATCACAATAAAAAGTAATCAAAATCAAACAAACAGTCATATATATCAAATATTGCTACCAATAAAAAGTACAAAGTATCCCACAAATAAAGAACCCTGACACCAAAAAAAAAAAAAGCGAGATCGACCAATCTGTCAATTCTCCAACGCATGGAAAAAGAGCCAAAGAAAACACTGCGCTAGCATCGACTGGATAAACCGAAATCCTTTATTGAAGACACAGCATAACACTACACTCCTAACAGCGTTTTGGGGTCACAGTACCCCTTTATCAAGTGATATATATGGCAAAGTAAACACAGAGGGATTCTTATTATATCCCTAGGGGTGGATCCCAAAGAGTCTCATGACCTATGGATTCCATGACTTACAGATGCTGGTTTCATGACACTTATGGGCCTACCTGATTGAAATGTGTGGTGATGTCACATCAGCTTACCTCGGTAAAGTAAAAGTCTCCTGTAAAACTTCTGTATGGGAGCTATAGAGAGCTAGTCACACAGCAAGCAGGCAAATGTTCTCACCATGGCTCTCAATACCTCCCAAAAAAACCTAAATAAAACCTAATCAAAACATTAATGAAAGTAGAACTCATCACGCAAAGAATAAGCCCTCACATAGCTATGTCTACAGAAAACTAAAAAAGTTATGAATTTTGGAAGAGGGGAGGGAAAATCTGAAAAAAAAACATACAAACTACCTTAAATAGTTAAGTGATTTTTGCAATGTACTTAAGGTAAATACTACTTTACAAAATCATACTATTATTAGAGATGAGCGAACACTAAAATGTTCGAGGTTCGAAATTCGATTCAAACAGCCGCTCACTGTTCGAGTGTTCGAATGGGTTTCGAACCCCATTATAGTCTATGGGGAACATAAACTCGTTAAGGGGGAAACCCAAATTCGTGTCTGGAGGGTCACCAAGTCCACTATGACACCCCAGGAAATGATACCAACACCCTGGAATGACACTGGGACAGCAGGGGAAGCATGTCTGGGGGCATAAAAGTCACTTTATTTCATGGAAATCCCTGTCAGTTTGCGATTTTCGCAAGCTAACTTTTCCCCATAGAAATGCATTGGCCAGTGCTGATTGGCCAGAGTACGGAACTCGACCAATCAGCGCTGGCTCTGCTGGAGGAGGCGGAGTCTAAGATCGCTCCACACCAGTCTCCATTCAGGTCCGACCTTAGACTCCGCCTCCTCTGGCAGAGCCAGCGCTGATTGGCCGAAGGCTGGCCAATGCATTCCTATGCGAATGCAGAGACTTAGCAGTGCTGAGTCAGTTTTGCTCAACTACACATCTGATGCACACTCGGCACTGCTACATCAGATGTAGCAATCTGATGTAGCAGAGCCGAGGGTGCACTAGAACCCCTGTGCAAACTCAGTTCACGCTAATAGAATGCATTGGCCAGCGCTGATTGGCCAATGCATTCTATTAGCCCGATGAAGTAGAGCTGAATGTGTGTGCTAAGCACACACATTCAGCACTGCTTCATCACGCCAATACAATGCATTAGCCAGTGCTGATTGGCCAGAGTACGGAATTCGGCCAATCAGTGCTGGCTCTGCTGGAGGAGGCGGAGTCTAAGGTCGGACCTGAATGGAGACTGGTGTGGAGCGATCTTAGACTCCGCCTCCTCCAGCAGAGGCAGCGCTGATTGGCCGAATTCCGTACTCTGGCCAATCAGCGCTGGCCAATGCATTCTATTAGCCCGATGAAGTAGAGCTGAATGTGTGTGCTTAGCACACACATTCAGCTCTACTTCATCGGGCTAATAGAATGCATTGGCCAATCAGCGCTGGCCAATGCATTCTATTAGCTTGATGAAGCAGAGTGTGCACAAGGGTTCAAGCGCACCCTCGGCTCTGATGTAGCAGAGCCGAGGGTGCACAAGGGTTCAAGTGCACCCTCGGCTCTCCTACATTAGAGCCGAGGGTGCGCTTGAACCCTTGTGCAGCCTCGGCTCTGCTACATCAGAGCCGAGGGTGCGCTTGAACCCTTGTGCACACTCTGCTTCATCAAGCTAATAGAATGCATTGGCCAGCACTGATTGGCCAGAGTACGGAATTCGGCCAATCAGCGCTGGCCAATGCATCCCTATGGGAAAAAGTTTATCTCACAAAAATCACAATTACACACCCGATAGAGCCCCAAAAAGTTATTTTAATAACATTCCCCCCTAAATAAAGGTTATCCCTAGCTATCCCTGCCTGTACAGCTATCCCTGTCTCATAGTCACAAAGTTCACATTCTCATATGACCCGGATTTGAAATCCACTATTCGTCTAAAATGGAGGTCACCTGATTTCGGCAGCCAATGACTTTTTCCAATTTTTTTCAATGCCCCCGGTGTCGTAGTTCCTGTCCCACCTCCCCTGCGCTGTTATTGGTGCAAAAAAGGCGCCAGGGAAGGTGGGAGGGGAATCGAATTTTGGCGCACTTTACCACGCGGTGTTCGATTCGATTCGAACATGGCGAACACCCTGATATCCGATCGAACATGAGTTCGATAGAACACTGTTCGCTCATCTCTAACTATTATATTAAAGACTGTCACATTTAGGCAAAATTGGTTACAGACAAAATGACAGTAATAAGCAGCAGTTAAACAGCACAGTAACAAGCTAAAGGGTTGTATCAGTCTCCAATTACATCCTATAAATATATGCGCGAGCCACATTAACTCCATTGGCTACATCATCATTTCACACTTATATTGTAGCTCCTGCTGTTACTTTCATCATTAAAATTTATTACATTTTTCAAGAATTTCCTGCTGTTATTTTGGTTATAATTTTTTTTAAAGATTTCCAGCAACCTTTATTGCAAAAATGGTCACCAGGCTCATTCACATTTAACTTCCTATTTTGAGGAAGTCTTTTCAATCTGTGACTAAATATTTTGCATACATCATATTCTGTTACATGAATCTTTGCGGTTTAGGACTCCACTATAGAAGTCAACCTACTGAGTAGTACAAACAGTTGACAGCACTATCTAGCACATCTCACCGTTTTGGGCTGAATTCACACTGTGCTTTTAAAATCAGGAAACGCATGTTTTTTTCAATTGCTGTAATTGGTAGCACATTTTACTATGTATTCAGCTGAGAAGCACATTTCTTTAACCAGAGGATTTTAAAGTAATGCCCATTAGCTTCAGGTGAAATATATTGTAATAAACTACTCAGTGCTGCAAGTAAAAACTGCATGTAGTTACTGACAAAGTGAAGCCAGCATTAGGACATGGATAGTGTAAAGCAGTGTTACAGGAGGATTACAAATGGTGTGATGTTCCTTTACTCTTTATAGGATTTTGACTAACATAACATGGATATAGAAGAGTAGCAGGACTCACAGTACCTTATTCTTTCCTCCTCTGCTTTCTGAAGAGTTTGGTCTCGATATAGGACTTCCAGAACCCTCTGTCTTTCAAGCTCCTTGAGAAAGCTTAGATTGAAATCAACAGCCATCTTCTGAGAAGTCCTGAGATCTTGCTACCATCCACTTCTCGCTTGGATTGACTTGTCACTTAATGTTCCATGGTTGAGGGACAGAGGAGCATATCTGCTGGGTAGATACATAGATGAGATGTGACTTCCTCATCATCAGTCCAGACAAGACAAATGAATCTCTATCAGCGCTGTCACATGGTATGACACTGGACTTGTCTACGGTAAGATGCCACGTTTCTATGAGCCTTATGTTTAGGCCTTTAGATACAGTGAGCTGCAGCAGGTGTTTGCAGACAAATGCGAGTAGAGAAGAAAGCGCAGTAGTTTTGTGTTGTTAACTTGAGCACATTTTCTGGTCTTACATTGAACTACATAATGCAGCTGTGGGAAACATAACCACTTATTCCTGATAATGTGCCAAGACTATAATGATATAATGTGCAGCAGCTAAGTGGAGCCATTCACTAGGCACAGCTTGCAGACCAGCTAAAAAGGCTTTGCTTTCAGCATTCTGCCCCGTAAAAGTGGGAAGTCAATCTGTCTTCAGTACTAACTGTGCAGATCCAAGACTACAAGCAAATATATTCTGTAGTGCATTGTATATAAAACAATCTACAAAATAATATTTGTTCATGTGCACCCTGGTAAGTTTACAGCAGGTTATCTACTCCAGATCGCTTTAGGCTGCTGTTTCCTGAAAACCATATGACAATCATCATGATAGTAGTAGGGCTTAGCAAATGTAGCTCTATTATAAAGTATTTCATATACATAGAGTTATAAGGATGGATATACCATTACTGAGGCAACCATGGTTACAAAGAAGCTAGTAGAGATGAGTCTGAAATAAAGGTTACTTAAAATTACTCCCCTATGGTGTAAAAAAGCAGGAGTCCCTGCACACAAGGCACTAGGGTACAAGCCTAAGGAGCACAGCATGCTTTTCTCATACAATGAATGCAGAAACAATCAGTTCCCAAGCAAGTACCGTATATACTCAAGTATAAGCTTATCCAAATATAAGCTCTACACATCAGACTCATTCCTTTGTAAGTATAAGGCTAAGGCCCCACTGGGCGTAAATGCAGCGCTAAAGCACTGCGGAAAGAACCGCAGCGTGAACGCACTGCGGTTCTTTCCGCAGCGCTTTCAACAGAAAGTTCGCAGAGTTTTCCTCTGCGGACTTTCTCTTAACATTATCTCTATAGGAAAGCTGCCGGCGTTTCCGTAGATATAATTGACATGCTGCGATTTGCAAAGCCGCAACAGCTTTGCAAATTACAGCGTGTCCGCGCTGCGATCTTTTCCGCAAAGTGGGGATGGGATTCGCATGAATCCCATCCATTTTGCCTGCACTGTACAATGCCACGATTTTTCCCGCAGCGTCTCCGCTGCGGCCAAATTGCAGCGTTTACGCCCAGTGGGGCCTTGGTTTTAAGGCGTTTTTTTTTTACACCCTGGCATTGACAGGCTTACTATAGGAATACTAGTGACACAAAACCACTGATGAATAAGGATATGGTGGTGGTAATGTCTCAGATTCACCTTGCAAGTTCCCTTTATAATGACCTAGGGTGGGTTGCATTTTTTTTTTTTTTTTTTTAAATGTAGATTGTGAGCTCCACATAGAGTTCACAATGTACATTTTTCCCTATCAGTATGTCTTTTTGGAATATGGGATGGAAATCCATGCAAACACGGGGAAAACATGCAAACTCCTTGCAGATGTTTTTTTTTTGCCCTTGGCGAGATTTGAGCGCCAGGACCCAGCGCTGCAAGGCTGCAGTGCTAACCACTGAGCCACCGTGTGGCCCCCCCAACATTTTTGGACAAGACAGCACTAGGTTAAAAATGGCTCAAGAAAAATACATGGGGTAAACACAGTGGTTTGGCCACAGCAAAAAATCCATGGCAAAAAAACACAGCATTTTAAAGTCACCGCAAAGTGCGGAAAAGTACACACAGCAGGCATGCTGTGATTTGCAACACTGTTGCAGTTTTGGAAATCACAGCTTGTCAATAATAGCTACAGAAACGCTGGTGGTTTCCCTATAAGTATAATGGAAGCAGAAAGTCTGCAGAGGAAACCTGTAATGCGTTGTCGCCACAGTTTTTCCCTCCCCTTAGTCATTGCGGAAAAAAATGCAGTGTAAATGTATCAAAGTTTTTTCTACAGCGGTTTTCATTGTATTTTTGATGACCTTTTCTCTGTGTATTATCTTCAGGGCGGATCTGGAGTAGGCCTCAGCACAGGTGTAGCTCCTAGGCTCATTACTGACCCAGAGCCTGCAGTTCATGGCTGTTACATGAGGTGTTTGGTTCTGTCCTGTAACACTGAGTCCCGTGAGACTATATTGCTCCTGTTTTGTTAGTGTGGCTGGAAGTAAGCCACACATATAGTTAGGTTATCTGTTCTGTTAGCTAGTTGCTCAGACGAGCGGGTTTTTATTTTGTTTTTGCCTGAAGTTAAGACTGGATTTTGTTTTATTTTTATGCCTGAAGTGAAGGTTTATTTTCCTGTGTTTTGCTAAATAAACCAGTTTGCTGCATATTTTGTGCCCCTGTCTTGACTGTTTGGGTCCGCACCATTAATTCTACCGAGCTAACTTCCCCACAACCTATAGTGAAAACGCAAACATTTCCGCAGGTATCATTGACATGCTGTGATTTTCAAAAATGCAACTTTTCTGCAGTGGATTTTTTTTTTTTTTTAACGGAGTCTGTGTTATGAAATTAATGAATAAATGAAAATCTTATTCACTATACAGGTACTGTAAAATGCACCTTTTTTTTCTGCGTTGTTTCTGCAGCGCCAAAAATGCCTGCATTTTTGCAACATGGAGTTTTAGCCTGAGACTGGGGACTCAAAAGTCACACCTCTTAACTATTGCGCCTTATTCAGAGCCATTACTACTGGGGTCAAAATCAAGTAACTAGCCAAACACTCTGCTTTTACAAATATTTGGTCGTAGACTATAAAGTAGCGATGTACTTAGTAAACCAAAGAATCCTCGCCCACTCTCTGCAGGAAGCTAGCCTTAGTTATTATTCAGCAATCTAGCAACAAAGGTATTTCCACAAAGTTTCACAAATGTTTAATGTCTCTGGGCAAGTGCCCTTCATCACTCTCCTTCACAAGATAGGCCAACCACTCAAAGACCCCCTCAATGACCAGGAGAACAGAATTAGGGAAGTTAAAGTGCAGTCACACCAAATACTGATTGATTTAGATTTCTCTTTTGTTCATTCACTTAATTTTGTGACAAAAATAAACTATTGAGACATCCCACATTTGAAAGAATTCTTACTTTGCAGCAATTTTACTCACTTGACTAAACCTTCGCACAATACTGTATATATTGGGGTACTCAGGTATTTTTAGTAATAGTTTACAGACCAGGGTCCGCCATCACTTTAGACAGACCTGGGCTTAGGCTAGAAAAATGAATAAATACTATTTAATACTAATCTAACCTTCCCTGGTTGTGAAATAGAGTCAGTAACAATTAGTGGTGAGTACAAACATGGCGTTATACTGTCTGGGGGCACTAATGTGGCATTATACCAAGGAATGGCACTAACTTGGTATTATGCTGTAAGGAGCTCTATACTGCATAGTGTGGCATTAAAGAGCTTCATACTGTGATAGAATTAAGAAGCATTTTACTGTGAAGGGGAGCACTAACTGAGGCTCCGAAAGGCTACTTTAGGGTTGTGTACCTCTTGATGAGAGATTGTTGACTACTAGACATGCCTGTAAGATGTACTCAGACATTTTAGCCATTTGACAGAATTTGACAATGGGCACATGGTTGAGAGAAGCAGGATGGTCATTTTGACAAATTTCCATTCATCAAGGCTGTTAGAAGGTGTTGAGCACAGTGGTTTTGTAAGAGTGAGCACAAATGGCAAATAATTTCCGAATTGCCCAGAGAGACTACGGGTATAAAGAGTTATTTGATCCACCAACCAGTACGAGCAGCTTCCACAGTCTCCTTAGCAGAAGGAAATCTAGTGACACGTGCGCATTACATGTCCTCCTATTGACTGCCAGCCACTGTCCTCTGCATTTGCGGGTTTATGATCAAGAAACCTGGACTGTTGTGGACTGTAACTGTATCATGTTAACAGACGAATCCCGGTTCTGTTTGTGATGTGACTGTTGGGTTTGAGTGTGGAGGTCTCATAGTGAGCATTACAATCCTGCCTTTACTGTGGAGCGACACTCTGCCCCAACTAATTGTGTATGATCTAGGGAACCATGATATATGACAGTTGATTCCCCCTACCATATGTGTTGACCCTCATGGCAGAGCTTCCAACAAACATTATTAAGCAGCATAAAGGTGAATAAGTCTGGTGGGCACTGATTTTCTTTAGAGACAGCACCATGAAGGAGAAATGAGTCTTAAAGGTCATACAATGTTCCTCTAGGAAAAAGTTATGCAAAACAGCTCTTCTTTCCCAATCAAAATACCAGCCCAGAGAAAGAGCAATCATTCTGACCCGTGTGTACATCCCTCCTTGTGTTTGTCCCTGATATTGACAGTCACTTGGCCAATCGCCGACTGTATGAAAATTGTATCTAATATAGCCATTATTGACCAACAATCTCCTATGACAAGATTTCTGTTTAAGTAGAGGAAAGCGAGAAAGTGGATATGCTGTGCCCATGGCAAAACTGACTTCTATCACAGGAGAGAAGACAGAGTACAATTGAAGAGTGGCAGAGGTTGAATGTGTTAGAGGTGGATTATATTGGCCAACTGGCACACTTTCCACTGGCCCATCGGTCAGAAATACCAGAATGTTAGTCTAGTACTATATGTGAATTAGGAGACAATACTTATGGCACTGATTTACGGCTTGATGAGATTTAGCTTGTTTAGGCTGCATTACAGGAGCAGATTGAAGAGAATAAAGGAATCAAGACAACTCATAAATGGAATACACAACGTATACATATAAGCCTCTACATAGTATTTAATAAAAGCTAATGTTCCACTATATACAGAAAAATATTTTTGACGGAGCCAGAACATGTGCCATATTTATTGAGATACACGTGTGTGGTGCCAACCTCCCAAACTATACTGTTTATTAGACTGTCATAATAAACACTAATCTTGGCCAATATGTTTTTAAAATTTTGGAACGAGAGAAGGAATAGGAGTCAGATATTTTTCAATGGCGTTATCAAGCCATCCATGAATTACATGGGTGCTCGCTACGTGACCCTGACACTGGGGGAAAAGAGGGAATGACTGACCAGCAAAAGCTTTGCCTGTCAAAAATTAGCCAATTTGCCAGGGCGCTAAAAGCTAACCATGGCAGTCAGTTGATCAATATGGCACCTTAATTCTGGAACAAGTTGTCTCTATTAAAACAATGGGGAGAATTTATTAAAACTGGAGATTCTTGCCACCAGCCTTAATTCATCTCCAACAGGCACATGACTGGCTAAAATTACTAAGAGGCCTCAAATCTACACCTGTCAGAGACTAGAGCTCAGCTCCCATTTAAGTAAATGGGAGCTAAACATGCAATCATTTTTAGAACCATTAATTTAGGGGCCAATAGTAAGAATAATTTAAAGCTACAATTTGAGTTTATTAGGGTTTTCTGACAAAGTGTATGAGAAAAGACGTTGGTATTTTTTTTTTTTATAAGATGTTATACTGGTAACAATTACAGTAATATGAATACAAACCTATGCTATGTACCACGTTTGTTATTACAGTGGCTTCATGTTACCAGTGCAGCTGCGGGGTTGACTTCATCCATATGATGTTTTATATCCATATCGACATACTCTCATATATTGTTCACGGTGCATAGACATTTGTTTGGAGCCTTTTACTACAGGTGCCTAGTTCAATGGTTCAAGACCTCCTAATAGGCTACTTTAGGTTATTGAACAAACAAACAAAAATAACTGAATAGATCGGTTTAGCCATATAGCTAAACATCACAGCCGACTGAGCGCTCAACACATATAGCGCATCTTTTTTGTTTTCTAGTGTTAACCCATGAATTGGGTATGCTGGGGGGCCTTTAGTTAACCATCCAATGCCTCTGATGATCCGGAGTAGCTGGGGAAACGCGTTAGGCAGAGTAGTTTAGGCCTATGTGTCAGTACCTTCATGTGTGAATGCGGCTCTAGCCAACTAATCAATACTCTGGTTTGAGTACAGCTGAGTGTAGTACGGGGTCTGCTGTATTGGACTTTAGTGTTAGTAGTTTGTGTGGTGTATTGGAGTTGTATGGGTGAAAGTGGATCTTCTTCTAGGGAATCATGCTAACTAGTATCCAGGCAATGGATTCACCAAAGTGATAGGAGGTTACCTAGTACCCAAGATATTTCCTAAACCAGCCTGTTTGTCATACACACAGTTTAGCCCCTTTTTCTACCATTTTTATCATATGGATAGCTAGCTTTTAATGAACATTAATAAAAGTTACATTTTAGTGCACTTTATTTTCTTTTTTTGTTTTACTTTAGGTTATTCTCTAATTGACATCTCTATGTATGGACTGCATATCTGATTGGATTAAAGCTGAACGATTATTACACAAGGGAACCCAGGAGGAAATGGATGAAGTTAACTGAAAGTTGCACTGTTCACTTACAGATCCATGTCTTAACAAAAGTGGTATGTAGCATAGGTTATCTTAGGTATGTATCTTATAATGGCAAGCCCTCATACAGGCAGTATGTACTGAAAATGGCTGTTCTGGCATTCAGCATAGGCTATATATATCATATAACATGTGTTATACTTGCTAAGCCTGTATTATCAGTTCACCCAGTTATCTGTTCTAACAGTCTGGGACATCAATATGGGGATGCATAAAAAATGATTCTTCTGAATGAAGTAGGTTATACATGTAACCACGAATGACTCTTAGGGAGCCTTCACATGGAGTTACGCTCCGCTCATTCTGAACGCAAAACTCGTTCAGAATGAGCGCGTAAAAACCAGATCCCATTGATTTCTATGGTTGCCGGCATATGCGTGTATCACATTGAAAGCAATAGGTAAAAAATCCTCCCATTGATTTCAAAAGGCAGCGCGCGTATGCCAGAACCCATAGAAATCAATGGGATCTGGTTTTTACACACTCACTCTGAACGTGTTTTACGTCCAGAATGAGTTGAGCGTAACTCCTTGTGAAAGCTCCCTTAGGCCGGGGCCCCACGTTGCAAAAATACAACGTTTTGACCACGGCGTGAAAGGCAGCAGCAAAAAACACTGCATTTTACAGTACCTGCAAAGTGGATGGGATTCTGGATAATCCCATCCCCACACTGCCGAAAAAAATCCCCAGCGGAACCTTGCAGCATGTCAATTATACCTACAGAAACGCTGTCATTTTCCGTATAGGTAGAAAAAGTGAAAGAAAAAACTGCGGACTGTTTGTGAAAGACACTGCAGAAAAAACACTGATGCGTTTCTGCCGAATTTTTTTCCACAGTGTTATTTTTTTTGCTGGGCTCGTTACGTGGGGCTATAGCCTTAAAATGTTTTTCTCATGAACAACAAGATAGGGCATAAGGGTTTGATCGCTGGGTGTCTGACTGGTGGGACTTCCACTAGTCACAAAAATAGCAGTTCCCGAATCCCCTGTGTGAACGGAGTAGTGTTGCACCTAGAACAGCCATTTTCAGCACACTCTGCTTGTTTGTTGACCTGATATTACAAATTTTACAAGTATAACTAAATTACTTTGGTACATATAACATGTTAAGTACCTACGGCCTGTTCTCACAGCTTGTGACTATTTAAAAAACATGGAAAACATGTCAAGAACTTTCTAAAAGACCATCCAGCTCCAGATATTTACTTAGGGGGCGTTCACACTACTGCCACTGTCCACCCCGGGGTTTTGTCCTAAACTCCAGGGAAACTGGACAGGGAACGGCTTGCCGGTGGTCAGCTTTAAAACCCATCCATCATTATTTTTTGGGGTTTTTTTTGCACGGACACAAAATTCTGCATGTATGATGTGTGTTTCCAGGTGGAGAGGTCGCATACAAACACCGGCGGTCACCATTAAAAACCCATTCAAACGAATGGGTTTTAAAGCTGACCGCCAGCAAACTGTCCCCTGTCCAGTTTAGGATGGCATTTCTGGGGTGGACAGCGGCAGTAGTGTGAACCCAGCCTTAGGTTCTGGTTAATCTGTCCCTGTGTTTCTTTGCACATCAGTATAGAAGCAGCAAAGTTTCATTAATTATTCAGGCAAGTAATAGTTAATGGGCTGTCTGCCTAACACAATCTAGCAGAATCTATATTCTGTGCTGCAGAGATAAGAGGCTGTAAGTGATGGTTCTGCTGTTGAGTATCCTGTAAGATGGGATCACGTACATAAATAGTGTGACAGGAAGTTGTTATGTTCTACAAACAAGCTGTCAAGCTTTCTGATCCGCAGTAGAGATTTCAGGTCACTTCAGCAGATTCTGTCTTTTCTTTTTTCTAGCATAGGTTAAAAAGTAATCTGCTTATGTGCAACTTGTAATTCATGACTGGGAAATGAAGCAAGACAATATCTGACGAATAATGGTGCGAATTTCAGTTTTATATTATAATTTTTATAGCGTATTTGTGTTTTCTTGACAGTTAATAATCATCATTACATGTGAACATGATTGTATTAGTGTTTTACTACTTAAATGTGTATATTTACACAAATCAGATATGTTGCAGAAATTTCTGCCACTATACCATTCATCTGATGGAACGTACAGAACAACATGTGCTTTCGACAAACTATACCCATTTATATTAATGGAACTGGCTTTAGGTTGAACAAATTTTAGCAACAAATTTGTATTTGTCACCTTTGCAGAAAAACATTGTGAAATTCAGGCCACAACGCAGTGGAGTAAGTACAGTACAATACAGTCCTCCGTGCAGTTCTCTCTGCCGCTTTTGACCTGTTTCTGTAGCGCAGTTTCCAACAGCGATTGTGGTGCAGATGTGAACATAGCTTTAGTGAGCATACCAGGAAGGTAGAAAAGATTGGGCCTGCCATTACTCAGAGGCAAGCTAAAATATAACCCGAATTTCAAAAAAGTTGGGACACTGTGTAAAATGTAAAGAAAAAATTATTTTGGGAATCTCATATAACCAGATTTTATTCACAACAGAAAATACAACACATATATCAGATATCCTCACTCTCACTGACCCCCTCCCTTTCTCACACACTACCCCCCTCCCTGTTTCCCTAGGTAGCCTGCCCACTACATCAGCAGCCATCTGTAGCAGGCATGTCAAACTCAGGGTACTCCGAGGGCCACATGAGTAACAAGAGGTTGTTGCGAGGGCCGCACACAGCAGCTAATGGCTAGGGCCTAGGGGACTGATCACTAATACCATGCATCGCAAAAATCCGGCATTTCTATTGCAGGCTACATAGAGTAGCCTACAATAGAAAGTATAGAATGACAGGCTGGAGCCTCACAAGGCTCCCGGCTGCCATAAAAATGCACGCAGGCCCCGAATCTTGCTCCGGGTGCCTGCGATTGCTGGTAAAATGGCACCTCAATTAAAGCTGGCAGACACCATTATTGTGCTGGGGAAGGGTTGTAGTACTGGGGGGGGGGGTGCTGGGGAAGGGGGGGCTGGTGATGGCTGGCTTCTGGATGTCTGGCCCTTCCTTGGGCCTGAGGACTGTTTTTTCCCACCCGCTTGCAATTCTTGCACTTGGGGGTTAATAGGAGCACTACAGACTGTAATACTCCTATTAACCCCCAAAGTGAAAGAATTACAAGGTCGGTGGGAAAAATCACAATTTCTTCTGCAGAAGCTTACCTGCTTCTGCTTTTCAGCCTGCTCAGCGGTCTTGTGAGACCGCGTAGGATGCAGGCACACGTCAGGTGCGGGCCTGATTATGTGGCCACGTCACCCGGCGTGTGGGGAGGAGGGGGCGGAGCGAAGCAGGCAGAGAGCAGGCAGGGAGACCTGCTCTCTGCGAAGGGTGAGGGGTGGCCGCTGGAGCAGCGCTGCATCCAGCAGGGCCGCCCCAATCAACCGCTCACTTTCCTTGTACATCTGTGGCCCGCACAAAAGTCTCAAACTTTGTCTCTAAAGTCTAATGTTTGACATGCCTGATCTGTAATCTCCCGCTCCTAACTCACCACACCTCCCCCAACAAACTGATCCCCCTCCCTGTATATCGTTTTCCACCAAAAGCCAATTAAAATAAGACCTACAAAAGATAAAAAAGTCAGCATGTCTTACATATTGGATGTACTTGCGATCCCCCTGTGAAGAAAGTTAGGCAATGTGCAGGGAGATTGCAAGTGCATTCAATATGTAAGACATACTGGCTTCTGTTGTCTATTGCACATGCGTGGGCTGGCACACATATTCATGACATTGTCGGGTAGTCCGCGCATGCGCAATAGGGTGGATCAGCTCATGAACGCTATTGCGCATGCCCTGTGCTGCAGTGATGGAGGTTCCAGCAGGGAGAAAGGTAAGTATGAGAGGAAGGGTGTAGTGAGGGGATGGGAAGTGAGAGGAGCGCAGGGGACAGAAAGGCAGTGGAGGGGAGTAGAGTGGAGAGTACGGGGATATTGTATGTGATGCTCTGTTTCCGGAAGCGGCGAAAGAGAATGCCACAGGATCCTCAGAAAATGTGCCTTGGGTGGGCACACATGACTGCCCCGGCGATAATGGTAATTATACATTTTTTTTAAATTTAAATAATATATAAAGTAATCTATAAAGTAGATGGGATGGGATGGGTTTAGTTTTTATGTATAAATTTTTGTTTAACAAGGACAACCCCTTTAAAGAAATTTTACATTGAGGAACATTTTTCTGAAATTGTTCAATAATATCTAGATGCAGTTTCTCTCAGGCTGGTGAACTTCTGATCATCTTTGCTTCTGAGAAACTTTTCCTCTCTATCATGCTCTTTTTATACAAAGTCATGAAACTTTGTTGAAACACCTTCAGCTGTTTTTCAGTAGTACCATTTACTTACATCTTACAGCCATCCATTTCTAAATAAGTTATTTTTCTCAAATGAAATGGAAAAATATTGTACTTTCAACTTCTGATATGTGCTCTGTTTTATTGTGTCCAAAATATGGTTCTATGAAATTTTCAGATCATTGCAGACTTATGTTTTTTTTTTACATTTGAAACAGTAGTACAATATTTTTTCACAGGGTTTGTACCCACAGAATAGGGCAGATAGTATAAGGCAGAATCAGAGAGCATAGTTTTTATGTAGACAGTGGGTAAGGAGAGAAGAAGCAATATGAAAGGCCTCTGCATCTAGTTATTGGAATTCAGAGTTCGCACTAAAGAGGCTGTTTTCTACTAAAATTATCAGGAATTCCCTAAGAAGGTACAATAAGAGAGGTCAGCAGCACAGCACTCCAGTGCTGGAGGGAATTGTAAGAAGGCGTGAAGGTAGCGAGTAGAGAGAAAAAGGATCACATCAGCAAGCCAACAATACCTTTTACCAGGGCTCAGATCTGATTTACATTAAAAAAAAAAACACCTTTTTTTTTGCCTTTTCCTTTCTCTATGCCAGTACATAAGGGCAGTTTTATAATGCTTTGTAACTGTGAACAGATCTGATTTGCTGGTTCAGTAACTGAAAACCTACAGGAAGTGAATATTACTATTAAACAAGGTTGCACCATCCTGTTATCTGTATAGGCACAGATAGTATTTTTGCATGCAGTGCTTGGAGGCCAGATTTATACATATACTAGATGGTACCCGCGACTTCGTCTGCGGTGATTGTAGAAGTGGGTATATACAGGCGCGGGTAAGGTTTTCATACTGTGTATAAGGTATGGGATATAAAATGTAACTGTGTATCTTGTTGTTGCTGTAATTCTGAGAGCACATGAGACTTTTGTGTTGAATGTAATTTGTATTTCAGCCGCTATACGGTGTTGGTATAAACTGTACATAGTGTCTTTGGGACAGAAGTATTTCAGGTTAATATACTTTGATATACGACATTGTATGAGTTGTTATTTTGCGCCAGTACATGTAAGTTTTGGGCACAGGATACTCTTGAGCAAGCAACATAAAGTCTGGCCCTGTGCATGACAGTTTAGTAACTCCATGCGCCTCTTATTAATAGCAATTAACCCCATCATGTACTTCACATTAACCCCAGTGTAAGAGTTACTGATAGAGATGAGCGAGTACTGTTGGGATCAGCCGATCCGAACAGCACGCTCGCATAAAAATGAATGGACGTAGCCGGCATGCGGGGGGTTAAGCGCGCCGGCTACGTCCAAGCGGAAGTACCAGGTGCATCCATTCATTTCTATGGAGCGTGCTGTTCGGATCGGCTGATCCCAACAGTACTCGCTCATCTCTAGTTACTGATATGTGAGAGACTTGGAGGTAATAATTAAGTATCTTCATTACTGAGGTCTTTTATTAGTACCTCCATATGTCTCACATATTAGTAACCTTTATATGGGGCACACAGGGGTTAATATGAGGGACATGATGGAGTGTATTCCTATTAATGTGAGGCACATGGAGTTACTAACACTAAACTAATAACCCCAAATGGCTGACATTAATGAGAATAGGAAGTAAAGGAAGGTAGCTGTGTGTTTCTTACTTTCAGTTTGCTAGCAGCTTCGGCAGGAGCTATCACTATAGCAGGCAGAGACTTGAGCGATTAAGCTCCACCCCCTGGGTTTCCTGCACCCCTCTCAAAGGGGAGTGTCCTTATGCCTCAGCTCTAGCAGAGACTTCATTTAACTCTTGCAGGTCCTGTGCTGCTGGCATGCCAGTGAAATATGGCAGGAGTGCCACTCTTGGCATGTGTGCCAGGGGTTGCTGACCCCTGCTGTAGAGGGTAATATGAATTTTGTGGCTTGCTATGGTCCAAAGTGTGTGAGATTGCAGAGATAGTGATGCGAGTTTGGGTTTTGTGGGGGTCCTGGGAAAAACGTATGTGCACTATTGTGACGAAAAGTAGCCTATTGCGCAATCGAGTGTAGGGACTATGTTTGTGGAAAATTTCAGCCAAATCGGTGGAGTGGTTTTTGCGTGATTGACCGCCAAACATCCGAACATCCAAAGGGTCCTGGGAAAAACGTATGTGCGCTATTGTGACGAAAAGTAGCCTATTGCGCAATCGAGTGTAGGGACTATGTTTGTGGAAAATTTCAGCCAAATCGGTGGAGCGGTTTTTGCGTGATTGACCGCCAAACATCCGAACATCCAAAGGGTCCTGGGAAAAACGTATGTGCGCTATTGTGACGAAAAGTAGCCTATTGCGCAATCGAGTGTAGGGACTATGTTTGTGGAAAATTTCAGCCAAATCGGTGGAGCGGTTTTTGCGTGATTAACCGCCAAACATCCGAACATCCAAAGGGTCCTGGGAAAAACGTATGTGCGCTATTGTGACGAAAAGTAGCCTATTGCGCAATCGAGTGTAGGGACTATGTTTGTGGAAAATTTCAGCCAAATCGGTGGAGCGGTTTTTGCGTGATTGACCGCCAAACATCCGAACATCCAAAGGGTCCTGGGAAAAACGTATGTGCGCTATTGTGACGAAAAGTAGCCTATTGCGCAATCGAGTGTAGGGACTATGTTTGTGGAAAATTTCAGCCAAATCGGTGGAGCGGTTTTTGCGTGATTGACCGCCAAACATCCGAACATCCAAAGGGTCCTGGGAAAAACGTATGTGCGCTATTGTGACGAAAAGTAGCCTATTGCGCAATCGAGTGTAGGGACTATGTTTGTGGAAAATTTCAGCCAAATCGGGGTCCAAAGTGTGTGAGATTGCAGAGATAGTGATGTGAGTTTGGATTTTGTGGGGGTCCTGGGAAAAACATATGTGCGCTATTGTGACAAAAAGTAGCCTATTGCGCAATCGAGTGTAGTGACTATGTTTGTGGAAAATTTCAGCCAAATCGGTGGAGCGGTTTTTGCGTGATTGACCACCAAACATCCGAACATCCAAAGTCACAAACCCACAAACTCACAAACATTTCACATTTATAATATTAATAGGATAGGATGAACATGTTCACACATGTATTTGGACTGAGACACAAGTTTTAGCATTTTAGCTGTTTACAAATACATTTTCACTATACGGTTATATAATCAATGAAGTGCAGGATATTTACATCCTAATTAAAATAAATGTTTAGGAATTATAACTTTGTAATATCCGAGTAGCTCTTTTTCAAGAAGCCAAAAGGTAACTGGATAATTATTTCTAAACCTATTTATCAATTAAGCAGGTAAAAAGTCTGGAGCTGATTCCAGGTATGGCATTTGCATTTGGAAGAAAGCAGAAAAAAGAACCCATTGAAGTCAACAAGAGGCTTTTTCCCATACGAATTCTGTGTCAGATCCCATGCACGGAAACTCTGTGTGACCCTGAAGGGTTAAAAAACAGAACAATACTGGGTACACTATGAAATGAAAAAGTGAATGTGAATGGGGAACCCAATGGCTGAACAGAGTCTTGTATAAAGTATAGAGCCTGACTAGACAATAGGAACCGTTCAGTTCTTCAGTAACTTAGTAGCTGTGGGTATCAGGTATTAAAGTGTACTGAAACATTTCATAAAACACACACCGCACCAAGGCATTTTCCAAAGCAATTTAGCCTTCTTCATTGCCACAATGTTGGGTATTCCTCCTCCAGGTGCCAGAGGTGTGCCCATGCTTCTGATAAATAGGTAAGCGCCTTCACAATTACACCTACATTTCCAGGAGGCTACAGTTATGGATAACAGACAGGGGCACCACTTGAAGGGGTCAGGGGGCTGAGCAAACTGGGGAGAATGGCTTCAGTTTCAAACAAAACTGGACTGTTCCATAAAGAATATATTAAAGCAGTGTAAATACATGATTTATACATAATAGTAAAGAGTACCTAAGTAGTAGCCAACCCCTTAAATACATGTCACAGCTGGCACTTGTCTGATCCCCTACTAGTCAGCAAACATAAGCAAAAGCTATATTAACATAAAGTAATATGTGTAAGAGGTGCTAGAGCTGAAAAGATTTAGTTGTATTTTCTGTAGAATCTAAATGCCTTTGTAAAGTCATACAGTACTATATGACAGAACAACAAAGGTATACATGTAATTTTTAGGTGTGATTGTCACATGGGTATATTCCAAAGTTTATGGCGAGAATATAAAAAAATTACATTTCGATATTTCTGGAAAACATTAAAAAAAGAGACATAATAAAAAAGACATCCGGTCAGAGATAGAAGATATAAAAGCAGAACATTTATGTATAGAATAGATTCTAATCTAAATCTTATGCCTTAGGAGAGCCATTCTATGTCCTAGGGTTATCTATACCAATACTGAAACGACAGCTTCAGCCAAAATCAAAGGAAAATCTTTAAGTGACGGCATCATTTATAAGTATATGGCATATACGGTATTTCCCTTTACATCTATTAGCTTGACAGTCTATACAGCTTGAGAGCTTTTTTGAGCCAGAAGGCACCAATATGAAGTAGTACACAGTAAAACAAGTTACCCGTTATGAAATGATACAAGACATACCTTACAGCAATGCTTCAGCTATTCCGAATCTACTTTCATCCATTGTGCATATTAAGAACATATAGAAAGGTATAGCCTAGGATGATTCTTACCTTGTCTGCAGTGGTAGTAAGAGAAAACAAAAGGTATTTGGAACAAGACAACTTATTTCTCTTCTCACTGTGGAAACAAACACGTCATTGCCTTTCCTTCCTGCTCAGTCACTAGGACCCTCTTAGCTGCTCTAGTAATGAAGTCACAGCAAGTTCTGAGGCGTCTTATCACATGGACAGAGTTCCTGTCAGCATATGCAGCAAACAGGGCAAGATACTTCCACATAGGTCCTTTATACTGAACGAGAAAACCAAACCACTTCCATTCTGAGCAGTAGACGTGTTCTGGTTACATACCATATGGTACAAGCTGTGGCTTCAGCCTTGCAGAAGCTGCAGACAAATAGGAGTCATGCAGAAATATGGTTTACTGGTGCTATACACAGAACAATCATAGTGGGCCCTACATTATGATGGCATCCATGCCTTAAAGGGATTTTCCAGGCCCAAACTGATTATTCATACTGATAACCACAATATGTAATCTGTGGGAGTTTGACACCCAGACCCCACAAAGATCAGTTTCTACCAGCAGATACTGGGAAAAAGCAAAAGCTGCTAGTGGATGGGGAGCTCGTGCAGAAGTGCTCCTACTCAAGTAATAAGAGCGACGCTGCAACTTATACAGTGGATTCTCTATAGCAGGATGTCCTGATCAAGTTTTTGCCATCCTATTGGGTAAGGGCGTGAGAAAGAATGTACTGCCGTTTTACATGACAAGATAAATGGAGATAGATAAATGAATCTCCAGGTGCCTATTGTGTAAATACAAATTACAGCAAAGAAGCATTTGCAACATTTTTAAAAACTGAAAATTATCTAGAAATTTTTGTTTCATTTTCCAAATTGTGCCCTAATGACATTTTATGTTGGGATTTGCAATTACATACAAATAAGTTCGGGTCACAGGACTAGCATTGTAAAACTGCTGCAGAAATCCTTAAAAATCATATACACAGCAAATTATATAAACCATAAATGTAAAAAAAAATCTTATTCTAGTCAGCAAAAAAGAAATAGAGAAATGCATAGGGACTTTAAAGGGGTTTCTGGTCAAAAAAATATATTTTTTTAAAATGTCTGTTAGTGCTATAAATGGGTTAATAAATGCACCCATATACCTTTAGTCGTGTTTTGAGTGATTTCTGTGTGTCTCTGGGAGCTCCTGTTATCTCCTGCATTTGTTTACATGGTTCAACTTCTTGCTATGTAACTTCCACACTAACCCCTCTCACCTCACTCCACCCTCCTTCCTCTCTCTCTCCCTCCCATACACCCCCCCTCCCTGTCTCTCTAGCTATTCAGCTCACTACTAGCCCTTCCCTACCGCCTCAGTCCAACCCCCAACCTTATTATATACTTACCTCTCTGCCTTCCTTCTAGGCTTCTTCCTGTGGGACAACTCCTCCTTCTTTACTGATAATGCAGGCGCGCACTCTTCTGCCATCACTATTCTGTGTGACAACCTCTACTGCGCATGTGTGGTAGCAGCGCAGTAGAGGTGGATTATTGGCAGCAGTGCGCAGAGCAATGTTGAGAGGACCTGCGGCATGCCGAAATGGAGGAGCCATCCCGCAGGAAGAAGCCTGAAAGATAAGTATGATGGAGTAGATGGGGGGGGGGGGGGAGTAGTAGTGACGATCCATTTCCAGAAAAGGGGAAACGGATCATCACCAGATAATCAGAAAATGTGGGTAAATATACATTTTTGATTACTTATGTTATTTAGAAAGTAGGAGGGTGTTTAGATTAGTGTAGGAATTTCCAGTTATCTAAGACACCCTCTTTAACAAAAATCTATGGGGGAAAGATTCATTACAATGGGAATTATTAAAATCAGTTTTGCTAGAGTCTTCACTGAAATCGTTTACGGTGACATGGTGTTTCAAACGCTGGCGTGAAGTTTGGTCTAACACTTCTATCTTGAGACAGACCTGGTTTCAATCAGCTCAACAGGCTGTGAAGTGCATAAAATACACTGCTAATTTTTTTTTTTACATACAAACTTAAAATGTTTCAAAACTTATTTTTGGTAGCAGACAACAAGATTTGATATAATCACAAAGTTAGGGCAGACAAAACGAGTTGCAACCAATTGACATTTTGTAATATATCTTCCTAAAAAATAAGTTTCCTTCTTCTAAGTTTTAACATCTGCTAGACAAATTGCACCTGGAATTTGTCTGCTATAAGAAACCTTTTGGCACATTATTTTCAGATTTGAGCCCTTTTATGAGGAACATTAACATAAGGAAAATGTTTGTAATTGTTTTTAAATTTGTACAGGATTTCGGGTTGTGGGATGGCCAATAAACTTCTGTTGATGTACCACAGGTGTCAGGACCCTGTTCACTAGGTGCCATAAAGGTATGGCAGTCCACTGAACTGGCTGATGTCTTAAACATAATTGTCCCTCTCTTATTTGCAAGCACATTGTACAGCTTTCTCAGATGACCTGGTTTTGCCTCCTGCAAACAGTACTCCAACAACAAGCTGACCTCTACTCATATGAGCTGTCTCCTATGAACTTGTCTCTAGCTGTGTTCTCTCCCAACAGAGTGTGGGAGTGGCCCTTAAATTAGGGAACCATCTCCTGTCCTAAGTAGCTGGAATATTGCTTGACATACCCAGAAGTACAAGAATACTGACAAAACAATGACTTGCACCGATTGAAGCAACATGGACATGAATAAAGTACATCATCCATCACAGTGCAGACACATCAGAACACATGATACAGTGTTGACCAAAAGTATTGGCACCCCTGCAATTCTGTCAGATAATACTCATTGTCTTCCAGAAAATGATTGCAAGCACAAACTCTTTTGTATTAATATCTTCATTTATTTTGCTTGCAATGAAAAAACACAAAAGAGAATGAAAAAAAAAAAAAGTCAAATCATTGATCATTTTACACAAAACTCCAAAAATGGGCCGGACAAAAGTATTGGCACCCTCAGCCTAATACTTGGTAGCACAACCTTTAGACAAAATAACTGCGAACAACCGCTTCCGGTAACCATCAATGAGTTTCTTACAATGCTGTGCTGGAATTTTAGACCATTCTTCTTTGGCAAACTGCTCCAGGTCCCTGAGATGTGAAGGGGGCCTTCTCCAAACTGCCATTTTGAGCTCTCTCCACAGGTGTTCTATGGGATTCAGGTCTGGACTCATTGCTGGCCACTTTAGAGGTCTCCAGTGCTTTCTCTCAAACCATTTTCTAGTGCTTTTTGAAGTGTGTTTTGGGTCATTGTCCTGCTGGAAGACCCATGACCTCTGAGGGAGACCCAGCTTTCTCACACTGGGCCCTACATTATGTTGCAAAATTTGTTGGTAGTCTTCAGACTTCATAATGTCATGCACACGGTCAAGCAGTCCAGTGCCAGAGGCAGCAAAGCAACCCCAAAACATCAGGGAACCTCCGCCATGTTTGACTGTAGGGACCATGTTCTTTTCTTTGAAGGCCTATTATTTTCATATAAACTCTATGTTGATGCCTTTTCCTACTTTTGTCTTATCTGACCAGAGAACATTCTTCCAACACATTTTTTGCTTTCTAAGGTAAGTTTTGGCAAACTCCAGCCTGGCTTTTTTATGTCCCTGGGTAAGAAGTGGGGTATTCCTGGGTATCCTACCATACAGTCCCTTCACATTCAGACGCCGACGGATAATACGGGTTGACACTGTTGTACCCTCGGACTGCAGGGCAGCATAAACTTGTTTGGATGTTAGCCGAGGTTCTTTATCCACCATCCGCACAATCTTGCGTTGAAATCTCTCTTCAATTTTTATTTTCCGTCCACATCTAGGGAGGTTAGCCACAGTGCCATGGCCTTTAAACTTCTTGATGACACTGTGCACGGTAGACACAGGAACATTCAGGTCTTTGGAGATGGACTTGTAGCCTTGAGATTGCTCATGCTTCCTCACAATTTTTCTTCTAAAGTCCTCAGACAGTTCTTTGGTCTTCTTTCTTTTCTCCATGCTCAATGTGGTACACACAAGGACACAGGACAGAGGTTGAATCAACTTTAATCCATTTCACCTGGCTGCAAGTGTGATTTAGTTATTGCCACCACCTGTTAGGTGCCTCAGGTAAGTAACAGGTGCTGTTAATTATACAAATTAGAGAAGCATCACATGATTTTTCAAACAGTGCCAATACTTTTGTCCACCCCCTTTTTTATGTTTGGTGTGGAATTATATCCAATTTGGCTTTTTGACAATTCTTTTTGTGGTTTTCCATTGAAGACAATTTAAATGAAGATAATAATACCAAAGAATTTGTGATTGCAATCATTTTCTGGAAGAAAATGAGTATTATCTGACAGAATTGCAGGGGTGCCAATACTTTTGGCCAACACTGTACAGTATAACAACTAAGCAGCTATTACATCATTAGCCCTAATGATTTTATATTGGAATATCTGGGTACTGGGAGGCACAATGTTAGAACCTGGGAAAGGCGACTGCTATAGGTGAAGTCAGTTCTGACATCTAGTGTCCAGTTCGTGTTGTTACAGTAAGATCCTTGTAACCACTAATACTGTTGACTCATAAAGAAAACAAAGGAGATGTGAAGAGCATAAGTATCCATGGTCTTCTGAATACTACTGGACAACATGTAATATAGGTTTATTTTTATGCATCCCCCATGATTTACCAATTAAACTATTCATTTTTATTTACATGAATATAGTGTTTATTTAACACCTGGGACAAGGCTCAAGACGAGGCTGATATACAGAAGCCTCCATTGCACCATTGTCAACGAGATCACAGGTATGGTCATACCACCACAATCTCTAGTTGTTAATATATCATCCAGCCGAATTCAGCCTACTACAGAAAGGACTAACCTTTATAGTTCATCATATAGCTCAATAGAACTTAAGGCATATTTTTCTCGAGAAGATGGTAACACCAAGAGTTTGGGACTGAAAACCGAAAGCTATTTTTCTCCTAGTACCATTCCACCTGAGGAGACAACAATATCTCTTCTTAGAAGGAACATGGAACTATTCTGAAAAGAGATGGAGGGTGGATCTGTCCTGTGCATCTTACCTTAACAACCTGGATAGACAGGCTCTGACTGCTCTCACACAAGACCCCTCCCTGGTTCTAAAGCCGGCACATAATGGAGGTGTCTTAGTCATCATGAATAAAAAAGATTATAGAGGAGATACAACCAACTACAGGACACCATGCAATTGTATATGAGATCTTACCACATAACCCTGTATTCTCTGTAGCTAATAAAAAACAACACTCTATAACACCGATGTTCCACGCTCTTCCTAAGATCCATAAGAGGTTACTCAAACCACCTGGCTGCCCCTTTGTGGCCTCAACTGATTACATTGTGTCCCTGTTTACTATTTTCATTGAGAAAGTTCTGACTCCTCTGGTCAAAAACACAAAGTCACTGGATACTACTATGTTCTTATCCACTATACGAAAATTAGAACCTATTCCCACTGAGGCATTACTGGTTACATTTCTCTGCCTCCAGTGTTCTAATGTTGTCAAAGTGGATGGAGTCTATCGTCCACAATCGGGCCAGATAATCAAGATCAATAGATACTACACATGTAACACCAACTACGTGATTTACCTCATTATATGTCCATGTGGACTCGCATACATTAAGGAGAACACTTGACGTGTGCGAGCCGACATGAAACAACATACACTTTCAAACATACAGTGCCGTAACCTATTACATCCAATACTGGCTCACTTTGCAAGGTACAACCATACTATTGCACGACTTAGATACCAAGTGTTGGAATAAGTTCCATTACCCCACAGAGCAGTACGCAAGCAAAAAATGCGGCCGTAAACGCTGCATATACGCTCATAGTAAAAAGCTCTGCGTAAACGCGACGTAAACGCTACCCTCGTATTTCTACGCCAGTAAAAATAAGCACACATTGAGCCCGGCGTTACTCCGTGTGAAGGCTCCCTTATTGTTAGGACGGGCCAGGGACTCCACTGTGCTGCGCGGAGGCGCATGACCTGATCCCTGTCCAGCACCGGGACTTCTGCTGATTCCGGGGGGTAGTCTGGAGGCCTCCGCTTGAGTATGCAGAGGTTCCGGTTCCCCCCCTAGCACCGGGACCAGGGGTCATTCCGGGGTCAGGGGCGTCAGTGGCGGGCCTGGGGCTATTTAGGCCTCATTTTGGTTCTGGCCCGCCGCTGGTTGTTTACCCCACGGTATCAGCTCCTTAGCGACGAGCCTCTCCTGTTTTCTTCCTTGCTCCCTGCCACCTGTCACTTGTCCCTGTACTTGGATTCCCTGGATATGTTTGACCTGGCTTGCTTTACAGACCTTCTCTCCGTGATCCTGATTTGGCTACTCCTCTGATCTCCTGTGTATGACCTTTTGGCTTTCTCCTGACCTCCCTTTTTGGATCCTGATTTGGCTACTTCGCTGACCTCCTGTGTATGACCGGGCTCTCCTGACTTTGATTCTGCCTCTTACCTCTGCTACCACATGACCTCCAGTTAACAACTCGGTTTGCTCGACTACAAATTTGCTCCTTTGGTTTCCGCATGCCTTCCCTGGATTACCTTCCTGCTCCATCCTGCTCTTCCGGACTTCACTCAAAGGTTAGTGTCTGGGTATTTATGGGCCCTCTTACTTGGGGTTCGCTGGGCGTGTGTCGCTCTCTGAGCGGATCTGGGCCCGGGACTTTTACCAAGTCCGACACTCCACCATCAGGAGCTCTGGCGAAGAACTCCAGGACCTGGTTCCGCTCTGGTTAGGATAGCGTAGCACACCCAGGACTGTTTTTGCTTCAGCGCTTGGGGATTCTAGATGCCCAGGATCTTACAAAGCTGTTTGTTGCATCAGGTTCCTAACACTTATACAGTTATAGAACCAGCAAGACCCTGCAGATATTTCAACTTTTCTTTGAAAACTCAGGTATCCTTTAAGTAGCAATCTAAATAAAGACAAGTGTCTACATACAGAATATCAAATCTAAACTTTATTAATGCATCAAATATACAGACATTAAAAAATGCCCTTTAAAACCATGACCCCATAGTTGACATTATTGTGACATATATTGTTGTTTCTGTTGTACATTGTATTATTGTTTCTGAATTTTTATATATATACTAGTAGAATACCTGCGGCTTCGCTCACGGAAAATATGTTGAATTGTTGGTTATGCTAAGTGTCACACTGAAATTGACATTTTGAGAGTGTTACAGTAAATATTTTTTTACACTTAAAATTTGTATTTTTTGAACAATTTTTTTTTTATATAAAACCTTATATAAAAAAAAAAAACAGCGGTAGTAGCTGCCACAGGGCCCGGGACATTAGGGCGCCTGGCGACAGCTACTACCGCTGCATTTTTTTTTTCAATAGGCCGTTACTGGCTGGAGTTACTCCAGACCGTAACAGGCCCTATTTACTTACCAATCCTGGCAGCGGCCCCCACAAACAGTATTATTGTACTCAAGAACATAAAAAACTGTGTTACTTATCTCTCCGGGCAGACTTGGTGCCTATTTGTGTGATGTCCCTTACTTCACATGACCGGGGCCTGCGTCCTTTGTGTTGCGACACAGGCCCCCTGGGTCGCGTGACATCCCGGACGTCGCGTGATGTGGCACATATACAGCGTGTAAGACTTTGTGTGCCGTTAAAGCTCCCATTGATTTCAATGGGAGCCAGGATCGTATACGCTGCGTTATTTTGCGGCTGTGATTTTGCGGCGTATACGATCCTGGCTCCCATTGAAATCAATGGTAACTTTAACGGCGCGCAAAGTCTCACACACCGTATACGTGCCACATCATGCGGCACGTTACTCCGTGTGAACGCACCCTAACAGTGATTTTTTTATGTTTGTATCCCTCCTGAGTCTCTGATTATTATACTCTGGTGTCTGAAAAGCCCTCAGAGTATAATAATTGTTCATGAGTGTCCACAATGGGGTATAATGCTGTGTGCAGGGGCCATTGTGGGGTATAATACTGTGTGCAGGAGCCACTATGGGGTATAATAATACTGTCTGCAGGGGCCACTATGGGGTATAATACTGTCTGCAGGGGCCACTATGGGGGATAATACTGTATGTAGGGGCCACTATGGGGCATAATACTGTATGCAGGGGCCACTATGGGGTATAATGCTGTGTGCAGGACACAGGTCAGCTCCTCGCTTCGCCGCCGGTCTCGCTGACACATATGCGGCTGAAGCGAGGAGCTGAGTGTCAGCTCCTCGCTTCAGCCGCATATGTATTAGCGAGACCGGCGGCAGCGGGGAAGCGAGGAGCTGACACAGGTCAGCTCCTCGCTTCAGCCGCATATGTGTCAGCGAGACCGGCGGCAGCGGGGAAGCGAGGAGCTGACACAGGTCAGCTCCTCGCTTCAGCCGCATATGTGTCAGCGAGACCGGCGGCAGCGGGGAAGCGAGGAGCTGACACAGGTCAGCACCTCGCTTCAGCCACATATGTGTCAGGGAGAGAGGCGCGCAGCGAGGAGCTGACCTGTGTCAGCTCCTTGCTTCAGCCGCATATGTGTTCAACTCAGATCTGCGTCCTCTGGTCGCAGATCTGAGTTGAAATCGGGACATACCTCCCTCCAACCTGGACCGCGGGACATGTCACCCAAATCTGTCCCGCGGAAATCGGGACGGTTGGGAGGTATGAGCAGGATACATTGTACAGCTGGACCTCCTGTATACTACTCTATGGTACATTGCTTTGTACACAGCGGGATACATTGTACAGCTGGACCAGCTGTATACTACTCTATGGTACATTGCTTTGTACATAGCGGGATACATTGTACAGCTGGACCTGCTGTATACTACTCTATGGTGCATTGCTTTATACACAGCAGGATACATTATACAGCTGGACCTGCTGTATACTACTCTATGGTACACTGCTTTGTACACAGCGGGATACATTGTACAGCTGGACCTGCTGTATACTACTCTATGGTACATTGCTTTGTACACAGCGGAATACATTGTACAGCTGGACCTGCTGTATACTACTCTATGGTACATTGCTTTGTACATAGCGGGATACATTGTACAGCTGGACCTGCTGTATACTACTCTATGGTGCATTGCTTTATACACAGCAGGATACATTGTACAGCTGGACCTGCTGTATACTACTCTATGGTACATTGCTTTGTACACAGCTGGATACATTGTACAGCTGCACCTCCTGTATACTACTCTATGGTGCATTGCCTTGTACACAGCGGGATACATTGTACAGCTGGACCTCCTGTATACTACTCTATGGTACATTGCTTTGTACACAACTGGATACATTGTACAGCTGCACCTCCTGTATACTACTCTATGGTGCATTGCCTTGTACACAGCGGGATACATTATACAGCTGGACCTCCTGTATACTACTCTATGGTACACTGCTTTGTACACAGCGGGATACATTGTACAGCTAGACCTGCTGTATACTACTCTATGGTACACTGCTTTGTACACAGCGGGATACATTGTACAGCTGCACCTCCTGTATACTACTCTATGGTACATTGCTTTGTACACAGCTGGATACATTGTACAGCTGGACCTGCTGTATACTACTCTATGGTACATTGCTTTGTACCCAGCGGGATACATTGTACAGCTGCACCTCCTGTATACTACTCTATGGTGCATTGTCTTGTACACAGCTGGATACATTGTACAGCTGGACCTCCTGTATACTACTCTATGGTACATTGCTTTGTACACAGCTGGATACATTGTACAGCTGCACCTCCTGTATACTACTCTATGGTACACTGCTTTGTACACAGCAATATACATTGTACAGCTGGACCTCCTGTATACTACTCTATAGTGCATTGCCTTGTACACAGCGGGATACATTATACAGCTGGACCTCCTGTATACTACTCTATGGTACACTGCTTTGTACACAGCGGGATACATTGTACAGCTGGACCTGCTGTATACTACTCTATGGTACACTGCTTTGTACACAGCGGGATACATTGTACAGCTGGACCTCCTGTATACTACTCTATGGTACATTGCTTTGTACACAGCTGGATACATTGTACAGCTGGACCTCCTGTATACTACTCTATGTTGCATTGCTTTATACACAACAGGATACATTGTACAGCTGGACCTCCTGTATACTACTCTATGGTACATTGCTTTGTACACAGCGGGATACATTGTACTGCTGGACATGCTGTATACTACTCTATGGTGCATTGTTTTGTACACAGCGGGATACATTGTACAGCTGGACCTGCTGTATACTACTCTATGGTGCATTGCTTTATACACAGCAGGATACATTGTACAGCTGGACCTGCTGTATACTACTCTATGGTGCATTGCTTTGTATACAGTAGGATACATTGTACAGCTGGACCTGCTGTATACTACTCTATGGTACACTTCTTTGTACACAGCGGGACCTGCTGTATACTACTCTATGGTACACTGCTTTGTACACAGCTGGATACATTGTACAGCTGGACATGCTGTATACTACTCTATGGTACATTGCTTTATACACAGCAGGATACATTATACAGCTGCACCTTCTGTATACTACTCTATGGTACACTGCTTTGTACACAGCGGGATACATTGTACAGCTGGACCTCCTGTATACTACTCTATGGTACATTGCTTTGTACACAGCTGGATACATTGTACAGCTGGACCTCCTGTATACTACTCTATGTTGCATTGCTTTATACACAGCAGGATACATTTTACAGCTGGACCTGCTGTATACTACTCTATAGTACATTGCTTTATACACAGCAGGATACATTGTACAGCTGGACCTCCTGTATACTACTCTATGGTACATTGCTTTGTACACAGCGGGATACATTGTACAGTTGGACCTGCTGTATACTACTCTATGGTACATTGCTTTGTACACAGCGGGATACATTGTACAGCTGGACCTGCTGTATACTACTCTATGGTACATTGCATTGTACACAGCGGGATACATTGTACAGCTGGACCTCCTGTATACTACTCTATGGTACATTGCTTTGTACACAGCGGGATACATTGTAATGCTGGACATGCTGTATACTACTCTATGGTGCATTGCTTTATACACAGCAGGATACATTGTACAGCTGGACCTCCTGTATACTACTCTATGGTGCATTGCTTTATACACAGCTGGATACATTGTACAGCTGGACATGCTGTATACTACTCTATGGTACATTGCTTTGTACACAGAAGGATACATTGTACAGCTGGACCTGCTGTATACTACTCTATAGTTCATTGCATTGTACTGAGCAGGATAGATGGCACTACTGGACCTGCTGTATACTACTCTATGTTGCATTGCTTTATACACAGCAGGATACATTATACAGCTGGACCTGCTGTATACTACTCTATGGTACATTGCTTTGTACACAGCTGGATACATTGTACAGCTGCACCTCCTGTATACTACTCTATGGTGCATTGCCTTGTACACAGCGGGATACATTATACAGCTGGACCTCCTGTATACTACTCTATGGTACACTGCTTTGTACACAGCGGGATACATTGTACAGCTGGACCTGCTGTATACTACTCTATGGTACACTGCTTTGTACACAGCGGGATACATTGTACAGCTGCACCTCCTGTATACTACTCTATGGTGCATTGCCTTGTACACAGCTGGATACACTGTACAGCTGAACCTCCTGTATACTACTCTATGGTACATTGCTTTGTACACAGCTGGATACATTGTACAGCTGCACCTCCTGTATAGTACTCTATGGTGCATTTCCTTGTACACAGCGGGATACATTATACAGCTGGACCTCCTGTATACTACTCTATGGTACACTGCTTTGTACACAGCGGGATACATTGTACAGCTGGACCTGCTGTATACTACTCTATGGTACACTGCTTTGTACACAGCTGGATACATTGTACAGCTGGACCTGCTGTATACTACTCTATGGTACACTGCTTTGTACACAGCGGGATACATTGTACAGCTGGACCTCCTGTATACTACTCTATGGTGCATTGCTTTATATACAGCAGGATACATTGTACAGCTGGACCTCCTGTATACTACTCTATGGTACGTTGCTTTGTACACAGCGGGATACATTATACAGCTGGACCTTCTGTATACTACTCTATGGTACATTGCTTTATACACAGCAGGATAAATGATACAGCTGCACCTTCTGTATACTACTCTATGGTACACTGCTTTGTACACAGTGGGATACATTGTACAGCTGCACCTCCTGTATACTACTCTATGTTGCATTGCTTTATACACAGCAGGATACATTGTACAGCTGGACCTCCTGTATACTACTCTATGGTACATTGCTTTATACACAGCGGGATACATTGTACAGCTGGACCTCCTGTATACTACTCTATAGTACATTGCTTTGTACACAGCGGGATACATTGTACTGCTGGACATGCTGTATACTACTCTATGGTGCATTGCTTTGTACACAGCGGGATACATTGTACAGCTGGACCTGCTGTATACTACTCTATGGTGCATTGCTTTGTATACAGTAGGATACATTGTACAGCTGGACCTGCTGTATACTACTCTATGGTACACTTCTTTGTACACAGCGGGACCTGCTGTATACTACTCTATGGTACACTGCTTTGTACACAGCGGGATACATTGTACAGCTAGACCTGCTGTATACTACTCTATGGTACATTGCTTTGTACACAGCGGAATACATTGTACAGCTGGACCTGCTGTATACTACTCTATGGTACATTGCTTTGTACATAGCGGGATACATTGTACAGCTGCACCTCCTGTATACTACTCTATGGTACATTGCTTTGTACATAGCGGGATACATTGTACAGCTGCACCTCCTGTATACTACTCTATGGTGCATTGCCTTGTACACAGCTGGATACATTGTACAGCTGGACATGCTGTATACTACTCTATGGTACATTGCTTTGTACACAGAAGGATACGTTGTACAGCTGGACCTGCTGTATACTACTCTATAGTACATTGCATTGTACTGAGCAGGATAGATGGCACTACTGGACCTGCTGTATACTACTCTATGTTGCATTGCTTTATACACAGCAGGATACATTGTACAGCTGGACCTCCTGTATACTACTCTATGTTGCATTGCTTTATACACAGCAGGATACATTGTACAGCTGGACCTCCTGTATACTACTCTATGGTGCATTGCCTTGTACACAGCAGGATACATTATACAGCTGGACCTGCTGTATACTACTCTATGGTACACTGCTTTGTACACAGCAGGATACATTGTACAGCTGGACCTCCTGTATACTACTCTATGGTGCATTGCTTTGTACACAGCGGGATACATTATACAGCTGGACCTGCTGTATACTACTCTACGGTACATTGCTTTATACACAGCAGGATACATTATACAGCTGCACCTTCTGTATACTACTCTATGGTACACTGCTTTGTACACAGCGGGATACATTGTACAGCTGGACCTCCTGTATACTACTCTATGGTACATTGCTTTGTACACAGCGGGATACATTGTACAGCTGGACCTCCTGTATACTACTCTATGTTGCATTGCTTTATACACAGCAGGATACATTGTACAGCTGGACCTCCTGTATACTACTCTATGGTACATTGCTTTGTACACAGCGGGATACATTGTACAGCTGGACCTGCTGTATACTACTCTATGGTACATTGCTTTGTACACAGCGGGATACATTGTACAGCTGGACCTGCTGTATACTACTCTATGGTACATTGCATTGTACACAGCGGGATACATTGTACAGCTGGACCTCCTGTATACTACTCTATGGTACATTGCTTTGTACACAGCGGGATACATTGTACTGCTGGACATGCTGTATACTACTCTATGGTGCATTGCTTTATACACAGCTGGATACATTGTACAGCTGGACATGCTGTATACTACTTGTTAAATATCTTGTATTTGCCGGTGAGACTTGTGTCCACTGTTAAATATCCGGACCTGGCCTTGTCCACGATAGGAAGAAGTCAGCTTGTTATAAATCAGTGTAGAGGTTTATTAATATCTTGAAGGAAAACACAGGAACAGGGAAAATGTCCAAATAACACAAATATCAGTCAATTGTCAATAGCTTACATCTTCAGAGAAGTTAAATCATCTGGATATCTTGTAGTTACAGCTTGGTTCATGCTTGTCATCTGGTTGGTGGACTTGGGCTGGTTACGACGTCCATGGATGTCCATCTGCCTGGACCACCCACCCTGGTGTTCCCAAAGACAGACCTCCTGGTCTTCCCCTGGTCTTCCCAAAGACAGACCCAGACATGTGTATTTCTTACTCATTTATATTCATGAGAGTGGGTGTTACCTTCCATCTTGTAGCTATGTAAGGAGATTTTTAAAATAGTGTACACTAACCGCACCCATGTACCCAAAATACAACAGATATGATGTCAGTAGAGTGTTAACCCCATGTCTGCTAGAGAATATTGTAAATATATAATATTTAACATTTCCCCCTTTTGAGAGTGAAATATCTGTTTGAACTCTCAAGATATACCATACGACAATATTCATACAATTAGATTATATCTTCTTTCTTCCTTGCTGGAACTTAATTTTCATTGATTGTCCATGTAACAATAATTTCATCAATTTGCAATACATTTTGACATTAATAAATGTTATGTTATGGTAAACTGTGATCAAAGATGGAAACAATTTGATCCACTATCTAACCTACACCTGATGAAGGCTCTTCTTTCATCGTCTGGTCTTCTGGTCATCTCTTCTTCCGTCATAATAGAAGGCTTATTACCACAAATGTAGTTCTTGACTTAAAGTCCTTTAGATTTCCTCCGTGTTGTGCAGATATTATAACATTGTCCATTAAAGTTCATATTGAGAAGATATTGATATAACAACAAAGTCCATATGTTTCACTTCACCAAGACATAGACTGTAGAGGAGTTTCCTTTGGTAATTCCCTTGACCACCTGTCACTGTACAATCATGTGACACTTCTGGAGCAATACTGCAAAAGCAAGGCAAGTGTGAATTCTGACATCATCCCTGCTGCTTGTCAGTAAGGTTCAGTCCTGGAATCTCAGTCTCTTGGATACACAATTTCTGTGTTCGGGTTCTATCATTCACAACCCTTTTGCTCACCAAACAACTTGAAGTCTTGAAATAGAGAGGATTCCACCAAACATTGATGAGGACGTCTTTATATCTGTCCAATCATCAGCTGATCAAAGGTTCCAACCTCCAGTAATCATTTTTAAACACAGTCCTTGGCATAAGCTTAAGCATATAGCATCATACCTTCAGATTTTGTCTTTTCCCGCACATCTTCTTCTTGTAACTGTTAAAGTCTTTTTATTAACATTTGATATCAAACTTTATCATAATCTTGGACTTGATTGAAGATAAGTTTTCTTTCCCTAATAACTAAGCCAAATTAGGCAATTGACTAAACTATAATATCACAGTGTACCATACCACTCATTTATATATCATACTTCTCTTTATATTGTATCAATATTTATATTTGACTTATAAAATATTGATATTCAATACATTTATCAAACTATCAGATAATAGTACTTTGGATACAATAATCTATATAAACATCATATATCAACATATATATCTTTATATCTATATGTATGAATATATATGTGTAATTTACTTGTGATGACAAATTGCAACATAACTCTGAAATATAATGTGATTATTAATTACCATTCTATAGACAATCACAATATTTATTCTTTAGTTAGAACTTTTCACCAATTATACTAAACATATGTTCCTATATGAATGTGTTATCATACTTAATCATACATTTTAGTCACTTTATTTTCCTTTTTAATAAGAAATAATTTTATTTTAAACATTCATTTATTAAATATCATTGTGTTCTTTATCTGAGACACAATATTAACCTTTATTCATAAAAACGTATGTGCCTAAAGTTTCCTCTTAACACCTCGTCTCTTCACAGATTCCTGTGACCTTCTTAACCTTTCAGATACCTCCAATACCAAGAATAGAGACAAGACTTAAGACACTTGACTCTGTCTTACACTTAACTGTATATATTCTTGTGTACTGGTTGTATATGAACACCATATATATTAAATAAGTATATAAAACATAAGCATTTCAAAATGTCACATCCTATAATCAGAAGTTTAAAGAATAAACCAGAGACTATCACTCTTGATATCCCATATCCTTTGATGATCTTATACGTCTCCTTTCATGAAGATGATTAGCTTATCTCATTTGCATATAAGACATTTATGTTTACCCGATGTTGTTTTCCCAATGTTTGTGGATGTTGATGTGTGTAAGTGTATGCAAGTGTGTGCGTACATGTAAGAATACATAATCAATAATAATATAATAAAACAATAATACAATACTGGCTATAACTAACTAGATTTTCCCACCATAACTAATATATTTATTATCCCATGATCCAATTACCCCAATAAGCCTTTATTGTTTGTCAGGTTTGAACAAATATATTGAAGAGCTATCTATATCTTAGTCAAAAGCTTCTTCTTTTGCAACAAACTATTCACAAACTAAAATAACCTTCACCCTACTGCATCTGTCACCTTTCCTCAGCTCATGTGACTTAAACACTTGGTTTTCCTGTAGGTATAAACATATGAGGTTCCTTTCAATGGATTTCAAATATATTTGCTAATTTCCCAGTTTAATATAGAGTATCACATAAGATAAAAAATAGAAAGAAATAGAAAAAGAAAATAGAAATAGAAAATAGAAAGAAATAGAAAATAGAAAGAAAATAGACGTCTCTTTGTTGGATATATTTTCCTTTTTTCCTTGTTGGATGCATCCTGATTTTCTTAGGCCTATTTGTGATGTCACAGATCTGTTGTATACACCAGTGGACACATAACACACATAACACTTATACTGACCAGCCCATCAGGGTCACAGGTCACAATGTGTTGCTGTCAATCAACTGACCACATGAACGAACACTTATTCTCACAGTAAGTAAGAGCTCCATGCCTAGTTGCATGCCTTCATACATAATGGATTATAACTTGAAAATCCTAAAAACATGGACTTTACATGAAACTATTGAAAAACATGCTTGAGGTAAGTTAGAACTTCTATCACTTTATCATGCATTGTTATTAGTTACACCATGTGAAATTAGTTTACTCATTAATAGTTAGACACTCCATGTATTCTTTTGGCTATAAGGAAAGAATGATGAATGAATGGACATCACTGATTGAACTGATCCATTTTTCCATATATCTATATCTGATGAGAAAAAATAGATAAACTTTAGCAAAAACCAAATTAATACAATAATGATTTTAACCAATGGAAAATTTAATAACTTTATGGATCCCTAGTACTATTTGATCATATTCATATAATGTACATAACATGTTCCTCCTCTCTCTGCATCCAGAGAGTGGACTATGACAAAAATCTGTCACCACACATCAGGCTCTCCTCCTATATGTGTGTGTATATATATAATAATATGATCCATAGTATTATTCACAATAGCATAATTAGGATTATTTTACAAACATTATCACATAATCATGTGGGTTATACCTGATCATTGGACTTCTCCTCATGTAAAAGGGATTTCTCTTTACATAGCCAGATAGTACATAAGTAAATACTCAATAGACAGTCATTCCTTCAGAGATACTTTTAAACTCGACCCCTGACCTTCCTGTCAATCACATCCCACAATAACTCCACCAGGTCATTAGAGAATGCCAAGCTTGCCCTTTTCCTAAAAATATTAGGTAGCTCAAATTCCTCTTGGTTACTGGGAAGATCTGACATTTTGGAGACAACTGGTACATTCCCAGATACATTCTTTTGCAGATACTCAATAGATTTGGCTGGCTGCAATTCTTTAATTTCAGTTAATAATGGAATTTCAATTTGTGGATTTTCTTGCATGGCATATGGTTTATATGCAACATGTAATTTCCTACGTTTCTCATAGATTTTGTCACTTTCCCTCCTATAAATAGGGGACACTTTAACATGATTTGACAGATGTCTCTTAATAGGCTTTGCTTTTTGCTTTGGACATACTCGATTTACATTTGACATATGTTTCTGATGTCTTCTGGCCATGTCCAATAAACTAGCAGCTTCAAATAAAGTCTTCTTATCTGACGCACTGGCAAGGGTGACTGCATCCAAGAATTTGAACTTTTTAACAAAACTTTTCACCATAGATGAAGAGTTCACCTTTTGAATGACAGTTTTGTATGTTCTCTCAAATTTAGACATGAATGCATATGTACATTCTTTTCTGCCAATCTTTATCTCATTCAGTATATCAGGTGTTGGCATGCTGTCACCTCTAGTGCACCAGATTAGTTTCTTTAATCTCTCCACATCACTGTCTTTTAACCATTCATTTGACTCATTATCATAAGACATTTTTGCAGACAAACGTTCTGTAAAATCAATAGGAAGCCATAATTTAAACAGTTTATTTCTCTGTTCAATATTTAGATCAAATTTCTCTGCATGGCTTTCAAAAATTTCTGAGTTTCTACACACATGGATCTTTACATCATATGTGGGAATGGCTTTACTCAGATTGATCAAATATTCCTGAGATTTTAATTTCAATTTAGTTTCTTGTATCATTTGTTCTTCACCATCTATGGCCATTACTGCCACATGGTGCTCTTTATCAACATATTGAGATTTCTCATCTGTCTGAACAGATTTATGCATACTATTACTTAATTTCTTTTCTGTTACCATGTCATTAAAAATCTTTACCAAAGAAGCTATATTCCTAAATACCTGCTTCTCTTTTGTAGAACAAATTCTATTTTCAATCTTAGAATTTGCCTGCTCACATTGTGTATACAAATCTTGCCATATACTCGCTAAATTGTCACTAGACACAATTTTAAACTCAACGTTACACTTTTTAGACAATGACTCTAATTTTTCCATACTTTAAAAGTAAAATCTTTACTCACCACTGTAGAAAGCTTCACTTTTAGCTTGTCCTTGGAACAGTTGGTCCCTGTCATCAGAACGTCTCAGTACGTCTGGCACTTGTGGTCCTTCTGTGTTTCCTCACAGGCTTTCCTCACACAGGCTTCCGTATCATATAACACGTACAACAGTCATCTGTATCTCACCAATATAGGTTTCTTTTCGAAGTCTTCCTGAATCTTGCAATTCATACAACTTGCAAAATACTCCTCTCTTCCCCCTTAATTGCAAGTGAACGGAACGAGAAAAACAGGAAAAAAAAACCGACCGTGCTGGCTCGCCACTGTTAAATATCTTGTATTTGCCGGTGAGACTTGTGTCCACTGTTAAATATCCGGACCTGGCCTTGTCCACGATAGGAAGAAGTCAGCTTGTTATAAATCAGTGTAGAGGTTTGTCACGGAGCAAAGGTATACGTCTTCCTCCGGATGGTCTTTTGAATCAACAGGGACGCAAGAGGTCGGGAGACAACAGCAATTTATTGTAATCCACAAAGTTAGTAGCCGGCGGCGGTCACATCAACCGTAATAACAATAAGTCCACAGAAGTCACAATCCAATGATAACTTTGGTTCCTTGGTCCTGTAACTAAATTCTGGCTCTCTGCAGAGCTGTGCACAGGCCGGCTAACACATACTAACTCCTAGCTACATCTATATACCAAACTGTTACTTCCTATACCTGGGGGTGGGAAGGGCTGAGTCACAGATCCTTCCCCCCTCACCTATGCCAAGGAGAGCAGACTCCCTGTCTCTTTTGAACAATGCACAGTCCAACATCTTCTTGGAGACACGGATCAGATTATCTCCACCCATTGTCCTCACTAGTTAGAGGTATTTGCATACAATGTGCTAACACACTAGACCCCAATCAGCCAACTACACATTGATGTATACAACAGGTTAGAGAATACATTCCACATGAAATATATATTACACATTGCCTATAGTATAGACTCTAACCATCCCGTGACAACCCCTCCCCCTCTCAAAACATGTGCATGACACAATTGGCCTACACAGGTAAATTGGGGAATGCACATCAGTCTCTATAGCTCATATGTCCTCCTGCCGGGATAACCCATCCGCGTTCTGGTGTTGGTTCCCTCGGCGGTACTGAATGGTAAAGTTGTAGGGTTGAAGGGCTGGCATCTGTCAGAAAATCCGGTGGATCCATGTTGGCTTCTCCCTGAGCTTGGCTTCGGGTCACTGCTCCCACAAAGTGGCACTGTAGATTTCCAACATCGTTGCCTAACAGAACATCGGCCGGCAGCCCGCTCATCACACCAATTGTGCATCGTTTTGGTCCATAACCATAGTCGAGTTCCACGGTAGCTTTAGGAATACGTCTTTGAGTACCCCCTGCCAACTTGATAGAAATGCCAGGGCCCTCCTCTAGGGCCTCGGGTCGCACAACTCGGGGGTCCGCTACCGTTAGGAAAGCTCCCGAGTCCCGGAATCCAACAACTGTTCGGCCATCCAGTAGGACCTCCTGCAAGTGCTTCCTCTGAAGGTTTGCGGGATGTGTGGCGGAAGGCTGAATCCCATAGACCCCTGGAGGTGGAACAGATGTGTCATTCATGGAGTCATCTGGAAATGGGGCCAAACTTTCTGTCCTAGGAGTGGTTCCCAGGTAGTGAATAGGCCGGGATGCCACGGTGGCCCGTGCCCCCATGTTAACAGGGCAACTAGCTTGCAAATGTCCAGGCCGCCCGCACCCAAAACATCTGCGCTCTAGCATTCTTCCAGTAGGTCGTTGTCTAGGGACAGGGTTGTTCATAGCTGGAGGCCGATGGGCTGGGACAGGGGTAGAGGGGGAATTGTAATCCTGAGGCCGGGCACGAAAGGTGGTTGGCTGGCTGAAGGGTGTCTGGCGGACTGTGGTAGTTTTCCGCTCCTCTGCAAACAACCTCTTCCACTGCGGCTTGATGGTCAGGCCCTCATCTGCAAGGGAAGCAGCTTGCTCAACTGTGGCTGGGTTCCGTTCCAGCACCCACTCACGGATCTCAGCGGGGCACTGGGAAAAGAACTGTTCCTTAAGTATGACTTGGAGGATCTTATCGACTGTGACAGCCTCCTCTCCTTCTAGCCAGCGCTTGCATGCTTGCTTCAACTTGTGGGCGAACATGTGGAAGGAGCTTCCCCCATTGTAAGACAAAGAGCGGAACTGAACTCGGTAGGACTCTGGAGTGACTGCATAATACTTCTGCACCGCTCTTTTAATGGCCTCATAGTCCCGCTGATCACTAGGGTCCATGGCTCTGAGAGCTTCCGCAGCCCCATCTCGTAGGTGCCCCACCAGATACCGGACCCAATCCTTCTCTGGGACTTCCATCAGGCGGCACTGGTGTTCGAAGTCCTGAAAATATCCATCAACATCCCCAGCCGCTTCATCAAAGGTCTTGAAGTGTTTATGGGAGACATATGGTGGTTCTCTCACTGTTGGGCTGGGGGTCGACGTTTGATTATAATTCCGCGCAGTTATCTCAGCCATTCGCATTTCATGCGCCATTCTTTCCTTTTCATACGCCATTCTCTGTTCCTCCTTCTCCGTTTCCTGAGCCCTCTGTAACGCTCTACTCCTTTGCTCTGCAGTTGCTCCTAGCCCCAGCACTGCCAATTCCTCCTCATACAAAACAACCCATCTGCTCTTTTGGGTCTGTACCTGCCACTCCCGTATCTCTCCAGTCTCCTGGGGGCAGCCCTCCTCATGGTCGCTTTGCAGGGTCATCTCCTCCAGTGCCTCGATCAGTTGATCTTTCGTTCTTCCCTGGTAACTCAGGTTTAGTTCCCGGGCCCTTACTTGTAGACTTGCCATAGTCCAGTTCCTGTATTCTGAGGTTGTGGCTCCATTAATCGCTGGGCTGCTGTAGTCCATCTCGCTGTCCGCTGTTGATCCCACCGCTGCCAACCAGTTGTCACGGAGCAAAGGTATACGTCTTCCTCCGGATGGTCTTTTGAATCAACAGGGACGCAAGAGGTCGGGAGACAACAGCAATTTATTGTAATCCACAAAGTTAGTAGCCGGCGGCGGTCACATCAACCGTAATAACAATAAGTCCACAGAAGTCACAATCCAATGATAACTTTGGTTCCTTGGTCCTGTAACTAAATTCTGGCTCTCTGCAGAGCTGTGCACAGGCCGGCTAACACATACTAACTCCTAGCTACATCTATATACCAAACTGTTACTTCCTATACCTGGGGGTGGGAAGGGCTGAGTCACAGATCCTTCCCCCCTCACCTATGCCAAGGAGAGCAGACTCCCTGTCTCTTTTGAACAATGCACAGTCCAACATCTTCTTGGAGACACGGATCAGATTATCTCCACCCATTGTCCTCACTAGTTAGAGGTATTTGCATACAATGTGCTAACACACTAGACCCCAATCAGCCAACTACACATTGATGTATACAACAGGTTAGAGAATACATTCCACATGAAATATATATTACACATTGCCTATAGTATAGACTCTAACCATCCCGTGACAAGGTTTATTAATATCTTGAAGGAAAACACAGGAACAGGGAAAATGTCCAAATAACACAAATATCAGTCAATTGTCAATAGCTTACATCTTCAGAGAAGTTAAATCATCTGGATATCTTGTAGTTACAGCTTGGTTCATGCTTGTCATCTGGTTGGTGGACTTGGGCTGGTTACGACGTCCATGGATGTCCATCTGCCTGGACCACCCACCCTGGTGTTCCCAAAGACAGACCTCCTGGTCTTCCCCTGGTCTTCCCAAAGACAGACCCAGACATGTGTATTTCTTACTCATTTATATTCATGAGAGTGGGTGTTACCTTCCATCTTGTAGCTATGTAAGGAGATTTTTAAAATAGTGTACACTAACCGCACCCATGTACCCAAAATACAACAGATATGATGTCAGTAGAGTGTTAACCCCATGTCTGCTAGAGAATATTGTAAATATATAATATTTAACACTACTCTATGGTACATTGCTTTGTACACAGAAGGATACATTGTACAGCTGGACCTGCTGTATACTACTCTATAGTACATTGCATTGTACTGAGCAGGATAGATGGCACTACTGGACCTGCTGTATACTACTCTATGTTGCATTGCTTTATACACAGCAGGATACATTATACAGCTGGACCTGCTGTATACTACTCTATGGTACATTGCTTTGTACACAGCTGGATACATTGTACAGCTGCACCTCCTGTATACTACTCTATGGTGCATTGCCTTGTACATAGCGGGATACATTGTACAGCTGGACCTCCTGTATACTACTCTATGGTGCATTGCCTTGTACACAGCGGGATACATTATACAGCTGGACCTTCTGTATACTACTCTATGGTACATTGCTTTATACACAGCAGGATACATTATACAGCTGCACCTTCTGTATACTACTCTATGATACACTGCTTTGTACACAGTGGGATACATTGTACAGCTGGACCTCCTGTATACTACTCTATGGTACATTGCCTTGTACACAGCTGGATACACTGTACAGCTGGACCTCCTGTATACTACTCTATGGTACATTGCTTTGTACACAGCTGGATACATTGTACAGCTGCACCTCCTGTATACTACTCTATGGTGCATTTCCTTGTACACAGCGGTATACATTATACAGCTGGACCTCCTGTATACTACTCTATGGTACACTGCTTTGTACACAGCGGGATACATTGTACAGCTGGACCTGCTGTATACTACTCTATGGTACACTGCTTTGTACACAGCTGGATACATTGTACAGCTGGACCTGCTGTATACTACTCTATGGTACACTGCTTTGTACACAGCGGGATACATTGTACAGCTGGACCTCCTGTATACTACTCTATGGTGCATTGCTTTATATACAGCAGGATACATTGTACAGCTGGACCTCCTGTATACTACTCTATGGTACATTGCTTTGTACACAGCGGGATACATTATACAGCTGGACCTTCTGTATACTACTCTATGGTACATTGCTTTATACACAGCAGGATAAATTATACAGCTGCACCTTCTGTATACTACTCTATGGTACACTGCTTTGTACACAGTGGGATACATTGTACAGCTGCACCTCCTGTATACTACTCTATGTTGCATTGCTTTATACACAGCAGGATACATTGTACAGCTGGACCTCCTGTATACTACTCTATGGTACACTGCTTTGTACACAGCGGGATACATTGTACAGCTAGACCTGCTGTATACTACTCTATGGTACATTGCTTTGTACACAGCGGAATACATTGTACAGCTGGACCTGCTGTATACTACTCTATGGTACATTGCTTTGTACATAGCGGGATACATTGTACAGCTGCACCTCCTGTATACTACTCTATGGTACATTGCTTTGTACATAGCGGGATACATTGTACAGCTGCACCTCCTGTATACTACTCTATGGTGCATTGCCTTGTACACAGCTGGATACATTGTACAGCTGGACATGCTGTATACTACTCTATGGTACATTGCTTTGTACACAGAAGGATACGTTGTACAGCTGGACCTGCTGTATACTACTCTATAGTACATTGCATTGTACTGAGCAGGATAGATGGCACTACTGGACCTGCTGTATACTACTCTATGTTGCATTGCTTTATACACAGCAGGATACATTGTACAGCTGGACCTCCTGTATACTACTCTATGTTGCATTGCTTTATACACAGCAGGATACATTGTACAGCTGGACCTCCTGTATACTACTCTATGGTGCATTGCCTTGTACACAGCAGGATACATTATACAGCTGGACCTGCTGTATACTACTCTATGGTACACTGCTTTGTACACAGCAGGATACATTGTACAGCTGGACCTCCTGTATACTACTCTATGGTGCATTGCTTTGTACACAGCGGGATACATTATACAGCTGGACCTGCTGTATACTACTCTACGGTACATTGCTTTATACACAGCAGGATACATTATACAGCTGCACCTTCTGTATACTACTCTATGGTACACTGCTTTGTACACAGCGGGATACATTGTACAGCTGGACCTCCTGTATACTACTCTATGGTACATTGCTTTGTACACAGCGGGATATATTGTACAGCTGGACCTCCTGTATACTACTCTATGTTGCATTGCTTTATACACAGCAGGATACATTGTATAGCTGGACCTCCTGTATACTACTCTATGGTACATTGCTTTGTACACAGCGGGATACATTGTACAGCTGGACCTGCTGTATACTACTCTATGGTACATTGCTTTGTACACAGCGGGATACATTGTACAGCTGGACCTGCTGTATACTACTCTATGGTACATTGCATTGTACACAGCGGGATACATTGTACAGCTGGACCTCCTGTATACTACTCTATGGTACATTGCATTGTACACAGCGGAATACATTGTACAGCTGGACCTGCTGTATACTACTCTATGGTACATTGCTTTGTACATAGCGGGATACATTGTACAGCTGGACCTCCTGTATACTACTCTATGATACATTGCTTTGTACACAGCTGGATACATTGTACAGCTGGACCTCCTGTATACTACTCTATGGTACATTGCTTTGTACACAGCGGGATACATTGTACTGCTGGACATGCTGTATACTACTCTATGGTGCATTGCTTTATACACAGCTGGATACATTGTACAGCTGGACCTCCTGTATACTACTCTATGGTACATTGCTTTGTACACAGCGGGATACATTGTACTGCTGGACATGCTGTATACTACTCTATGGTGCATTGCTTTATACACAGCTGGATACATTGTACAGCTGGACATGCTGTATACTACTCTATGGTACATTGCTTTGTACACAGAAGGATACATTGTACAGCTGGACCTGCTGTATACTACTCTATAGTACATTGCATTGTACTGAGCAGGATAGATGGCACTACTGGACCTGCTGTATACTACTCTATGTTGCATTGCTTTATACACAGCAGGATACATTATACAGCTGGACCTGCTGTATACTACTCTATGGTACATTGCTTTGTACACAGCTGGATACATTGTACAGCTGCACCTCCTGTATACTACTCTATGGTGCATTGCCTTGTACATAGCGGGATACATTGTACAGCTGGACCTCCTGTATACTACTCTATGGTGCATTGCCTTGTACACAGCGGGATACATTATACAGCTGGACCTTCTGTATACTACTCTATGGTACATTGCTTTATACACAGCAGGATACATTATACAGCTGCACCTTCTGTATACTACTCTATGATACACTGCTTTGTACACAGTGGGATACACTGTACAGCTGGACCTCCTGTATACTACTCTATGGTACATTGCTTTGTACACAGCTGGATACATTGTACAGCTGCACCTCCTGTATACTACTCTATGGTGCATTTCCTTGTACACAGCGGTATACATTATACAGCTGGACCTCCTGTATACTACTCTATGGTACACTGCTTTGTACACAGCGGGATACATTGTACAGCTGGACCTGCTGTATACTACTCTATGGTACACTGCTTTGTACACAGCTGGATACATTGTACAGCTGGACCTGCTGTATACTACTCTATGGTACACTGCTTTGTACACAGCGGGATACATTGTACAGCTGGACCTCCTGTATACTACTCTATGGTGCATTGCTTTATATACAGCAGGATACATTGTACAGCTGGACCTCCTGTATACTACTCTATGGTACATTGCTTTGTACACAGCGGGATACATTATACAGCTGGACCTTCTGTATACTACTCTATGGTACATTGCTTTATACACAGCAGGATAAATTATACAGCTGCACCTTCCGTATACTACTCTATGGTACACTGCTTTGTACACAGTGGGATACATTGTACAGCTGCACCTCCTGTATACTACTCTATGTTGCATTGCTTTATACACAGCAGGATACATTGTACAGCTGGACCTCCTGTATACTACTCTATGGTACATTGCTTTGTACACAGCTGGATACATTGTACAGCTGGACCTCCTGTATACTACTCTATAGTACATTGCTTTGTACACAGCGGGATACATTGTACTGCTGGACATGCTGTATACTACTCTATGGTGCATTGCTTTGTACACAGCGGGATACATTGTACAGCTGGACCTGCTGTATACTACTCTATGGTGCATTGCTTTGTATACAGTAGGATACATTGTACAGCTGGACCTGCTGTATACTACTCTATGGTACACTTCTTTGTACACAGCAGGACCTGCTGTATACTACTCTATGGTACACTGCTTTGTACACAGCGGGATACATTGTACAGCTAGACCTGCTGTATACTACTCTATGGTACATTGCTTTGTACACAGCGGAATACATTGTACAGCTGGACCTGCTGTATACTACTCTATGGTACATTGCTTTGTACATAGCGGGATACATTGTACAGCTGCACCTCCTGTATACTACTCTATGGTACATTGCTTTGTACATAGCGGGATACATTGTACAGCTGCACCTCCTGTATACTACTCTATGGTGCATTGCCTTGTACACAGCTGGATACATTGTACAGCTGGACATGCTGTATACTACTCTATGGTACATTGCTTTGTACACAGAAGGATACGTTGTACAGCTGGACATGCTGTATACTACTCTATAGTACATTGCATTGTACTGAGCAGGATAGATGGCACTACTGGACCTGCTGTATACTACTCTATGTTGCATTGCTTTATACACAGCAGGATACATTGTACAGCTGGACCTCCTGTATACTACTCTATGTTGCATTGCTTTATACACAGCAGGATACATTGTACAGCTGGACCTCCTGTATACTACTCTATGGTGCATTGCCTTGTACACAGCAGGATACATTATACAGCTGGACCTGCTGTATACTACTCTATGGTACACTGCTTTGTACACAGCAGGATACATTGTACAGCTGGACCTCCTGTATACTACTCTATGGTGCATTGCTTTGTACACAGCGGGATACATTATACAGCTGGACCTGCTGTATACTACTCTACGGTACATTGCTTTATACACAGCAGGATACATTATACAGCTGCACCTTCTGTATACTACTCTATGGTACACTGCTTTGTACACAGCGGGATACATTGTACAGCTGGACCTCCTGTATACTACTCTATGGTACATTGCTTTGTACACAGCGGGATACATTGTACAGCTGGACCTCCTGTATACTACTCTATGTTGCATTGCTTTATACACAGCAGGATACATTGTACAGCTGGACCTCCTGTATACTACTCTATGGTACATTGCTTTGTACACAGCGGGATACATTGTACAGCTGGACCTGCTGTATACTACTCTATGGTACATTGCTTTGTACACAGCGGGATACATTGTACAGCTGGACCTGCTGTATACTACTCTATGGTACATTGCATTGTACACAGCGGGATACATTGTACAGCTGGACCTCCTGTATACTACTCTATGGTACATTGCTTTGTACACAGCGGGATACATTGTACTGCTGGACATGCTGTATACTACTCTATGGTGCATTGCTTTATACACAGCTGGATACATTGTACAGCTGGACCTCCTGTATACTACTCTATGGTACATTGCTTTGTACACAGCGGGATACATTGTACTGCTGGACATGCTGTATACTACTCTATGGTGCATTGCTTTATACACAGCTGGATACATTGTACAGCTGGACATGCTGTATACTACTCTATGGTACATTGCTTTGTACACAGAAGGATACATTGTACAGCTGGACCTGCTGTATACTACTCTATAGTACATTGCATTGTACTGAGCAGGATAGATGGCACTACTGGACCTGCTGTATACTACTCTATGTTGCATTGCTTTATACACAGCAGGATACATTATACAGCTGGACCTGCTGTATACTACTCTATGGTACATTGCTTTGTACACAGCTGGATACATTGTACAGCTGCACCTCCTGTATACTACTCTATGGTGCATTGCCTTGTACATAGCGGGATACATTGTACAGCTGGACCTCCTGTATACTACTCTATGGTGCATCGCCTTGTACACAGCGGGATACATTATACAGCTGGACCTTCTGTATACTACTCTATGGTACATTGCTTTATACACAGCAGGATACATTATACAGCTGCAACTTCTGTATACTACTCTATGGTACACTGCTTTGTACACAGTGGGATACATTGTACAGCTGGACCTCCTGTATACTACTCTATGGTACATTGCTTTGTACACAGCTGGATACATTGTACAGCTGGACCTCCTGTATACTACTCTATGTTGCATTGCTTTATACACAGCAGGATACATTGTACAGCTGGACCTCCTGTATACTACTCTATGGTACATTGCTTTGTACACAGCGGGATACATTGTACTGCTGGACATGCTGTATACTACTCTATGGTGCATTGCTTTGTACACAGCGGGATACATTGTACAGCTGGACCTGCTGTATACTACTCTATGGTGCATTGCTTTGTATACAGTAGGATACATTGTACAGCTGGACCTGCTGTATACTACTCTATGGTACACTGCTTTGTACACAGCGGGATACATTGTACAGCTAGACCTGCTGTATACTACTCTATGGTACATTGCTTTGTACACAGTGGAATACATTGTACAGCTGGACCTGCTGTATACTACTCTATGGTACATTGCTTTGTACATAGCGGGATACATTGTACAGCTGCACCTCCTGTATACTACTCTATGGTACATTGCTTTGTACATAGCGGGATACATTGTACAGCTGCACCTCCTGTATACTACTCTATGGTACATTGCTTTGTACACAGAAGGATACATTGTACAGCTGGACCTGCTGTATACTACTCTATAGTTCATTGCATTGTACTGAGCAGGATAGATGGCACTACTGGACCTGCTGTATACTACTCTATGGTGCATTGCTTTATACACAGCAGGATACATTGTACAGCTGGACCTCCTGTATACTACTCTATGGTGCATTGCTTTATACACAGCTGGATACATTGTACAGCTGGACATGCTGTATACTACTCTATGGTACATTGCTTTGTACACAGAAGGATACATTGTACAGCTGGACCTGCTGTATACTACTCTATAGTACATTGCATTGTACTGAGCAGGATAGATGGCACTACTGGACCTGCTGTATACTACTCTATGTTGCATTGTTTTATACACATCAGGATACATTATACAGCTGGACCTGCTGTATACTACTCTATGGTACACTGCTTTCTACACAGCTGGATACATTGTACAGCTGCACCTCCTGTATACTACTCTATGGTGCATTGCCTTGTACACAGCGGGATACATTGTACAGCTGGACCTCCTGTATACTACTCTATGGTACATTGCTTTGTACACAGCTGGATACATTGTACAGCTGCACCTCCTGTATACTACTCTATGGTGCATTGCCTTGTACACAGCGGGATACATTATACAGCTGGACCTCCTGTATACTACTCTATGGTACACTGCTTTGTACACAGCGGGATACATTGTACAGCTGCACCTCCTGTATACTACTCTATGGTACATTGCTTTGTACACAGCTGGATACATTGTACAGCTGGACCTCCTGTATACTACTCTATGGTACATTGCTTTGTACCCAGCGGGATACATTGTACAGCTGCACCTCCTGTATACTACTCTATGGTGCATTGCCTTGTACACAGCTGGATACATTGTACAGCTGGACCTCCTGTATACTACTCTATGGTACATTGCTTTGTACACAGCTGGATACATTGTACAGCTGCACCTCCTGTATACTACTCTATGTTGCATTGTTTTATACACAGCGGGATACATTATACAGCTGGACCTCCTGTATACTACTCTATGGTACACTGCTTTGTACACAGCGGGATACATTGTACAGCTGGACCTGCTGTATACTACTCTATGGTACACTGCTTTGTACACAGAAGGATACATTGTACAGCTGGACCTGCTGTATACTACTCTATAGTTCATTGCATTGTACTGAGCAGGATAGATGGCACTACTGGACCTGCTGTATACTACTCTATGGTGCATTGCTTTATATACAGCAGGATACATTATACAGCTGCACCTTCTGTATACTACTCTATGGTACACTGCTTTGTACACAGCTGGATACATTGTACAACTGGACCTCCTGTATACTACTCTATGGTGCATTGCTTTGTACACAGCGGGATACATTGTACTGCTGGACATGCTGTATACTACTCTATGGTGCATTGCTTTGTACATAGCGGGATACATTGTACAGCTGGACCTGCTGTATACTACTCTATTGTACACTTCTTTGTACACAGCGGGACCTGCTGTATACTACTCTATGGTACACTGCTTTGTACACAGCGGGATACATTGCACAGCTAGACCTGCTGTATACTACTCTATGGTACATTGCTTTGTACACAGCGGAATACATTGTACAGCTGGACCTGCTGTATACAACTCTATGGTACATTGCTTTGTACATAGCGGGATACATTGTACAGCTGCACCTCCTGTATACTACTCTATGGTGCATTGCCTTGTACACAGCTGGATACATTGTACAGCTGGACATGCTGTATACTACTCTATGGTACATTGCTTTGTACACAGAAGGATACATTGTACAGCTGGACCTCCTGTATACTACTCTATGTTGCATTGCTTTATACACAGCAGGATACATTGTACAGCTGGACCTGCTGTATACTACTCTATGGTACACTGCTTTGTACACAGCGGGATACATTGTACTGCTGGACATGCTGTATACTACTCTATGGTGCATTGCTTTGTACACAGCGGGATACATTGTACAGCTGGACCTGCTGTATACTACTTTATGGTACACTTCTTTGTACACAGCGGGACCTGCTGTATACTACTCTATGGTACACTGCTTTGTACACAGCGGGATACATTGCACAGCTAGACCTGCTGTATACTACTCTATGGTACATTGCTTTGTACACAGCGGAATACATTGTACAGCTGGACCTGCTGTATACTACTCTATGGTACATTGCTTTGTACATAGCGGGATACATTGTACAGCTGCACCTCCTGTATACTACTCTATGGTGCATTGCCTTGTACACAGCTGGATACATTGTACAGCTGGACATGCTGTATACTACTCTATGGTACATTGCTTTGTACACAGAAGGATACATTGTACAGCTGGACCTGCTGTATACTACTCTATAGTTCATTGCATTGTACTGAGCAGGATAGATGGCACTACTGGACCTGCTGTATACTACTCTATGTTGCATTGCTTTATACACAGCAGGATACATTGTACAGCTGGACCTCCTGTATACTACTCTATGTTGCATTGCTTTATACACAGCAGGATACATTATACAGCTGGACCTGCTGTTTACTACTCTATGGTACACTGCTTTGTACACAGCGGGATACATTGTACAGCTGGACCTGCTGTATACTACTCTATGGTACACTGCTTTGTACACAGCTGGATACATTGTACAGCTGGACCTGCTGTATACTACTCTATGGTACACTGCTTTGTACACAGCGGGATACATTGTACAGCTGGACCTCCTGTATACTACTCTATGGTGCATTGTTTTGTACACAGCGGGATACATTGTACAGCTGGACCTCCTGTATACTACGCTATGGTACATTGCTTTGTACACAGCGGGATACATTATACAGCTGGACCTGCTGTATACTACTCTACGGTACATTGCTTTATACACAGCAGGATACATTATACAGCTGCACCTTCTGTATACTACTCTATGGTACACTGCTTTGTACACAGCGGGATACATTGTACAGCTGGACCTCCTGTATACTACTCTATGTTGCATTGCTTTATACACAGCAGGATACATTGTACAGCTGGACCTCCTGTATACTACTCTATGGTACATTGCTTTGTACACAGCGGAATACATTGTACAGCTGGACCTCCTGTATACTACTCTATGGTACATTGCTTTGTACACAGCGGAATACATTATACAGCTGCACCTTCTGTATACTACTCTATGGTACACTGCTTTGTACACAGCGGGATACATTGTACAGCTGGACCTCCTGTATACTACTCTATGTTGCATTGCTTTATACACAGCAGGATACATTGTACAGCTGCACCTCCTGTATACTACTCTATGGTACATTGCTTTGTACACAGCTGGATACATTGTACAGCTGGACCTCCTGTATACTACTCTATGTTGCATTGCTTTATACACAGCAGGATACATTGTACAGCTGGACCTCCTGTATACTACTCTATGGTACATTGCTTTGTACACAGCGGGATACATTGTACTGCTGGACATGCTGTATACTACTCTATGGTGCATTGCTTTATACACAGCAGGATACATTGTACAGCTGGACCTCCTGTATACTACTCTATGGTGCATTGCTTTATACACAGCTGGATACATTGTACAGCTGGACCTCCTGTATACTACTCTATGGTACATTGCTTTGTACACAGCAGGATACATTGTACAGCTGGACCTCCTGTATACTACTCTATGGTACATTGCTTTGTACATAGATGGATACATTGTTCAGCTGGACCTGCTGTATACTACTCTATAGTACATTGCATTGTACTGAGCAGGATAGATGGCACTACTGGACCTGCTGTATACTACTCTATGTTGCATTGCTTTATACACAGCTGGATACATTGTACAGCTGGACCTGCTGTATACTACTCTATGGTACATTGCTTTGTACACAGCTGGATACATTGTACAGCTGCACCTCCTGTATACTACTCTATGGTGCATTGCCTTGTACACAGCGGGATACATTATACAGCTGGACCTCCTGTATACTACTCTATGGTACACTGCTTTGTACACAGCGGGATACATTGTACAGCTGGACCTGCTGTATACTACTCTATGGTACACTGCTTTGTACACAGCGGGATACATTGTACAGCTGGACCTCCTGTATACTACTCTATGGTACCCTGTTTTTTACACAGCGGGATACATTGTACAGCTGGACCTCCTGTATACTACTCTATAGTGCATTGCTTTATATACAGCAGGATACATTGTACAGCTGGACCTCCTGTATACTACTCTATGGTACATTGCTTTGTACACAGCGGGATACATTATACAGCTGGACCTTCTGTATACTACTCTATGGTACATTGCTTTATACACAGCAGGATACATTATACAGCTGCACCTTCTCTATACTACTCTATGGTACACTGCTTTGTACACAGCGGGATACATTGTACAGCTGGACCTCCTGTATACTACTCTATGGTACATTGCTTTATACACAGCAGGATACATTGTACAGCTGGACCTCCTGTATACTACTCTATGGTACATTGCTTTGTACACAGCTGGATACATTGTACAGCTGGACCTCCTGTATACTACTCTATGTTGCATTGCTTTATACACAGCAGGATACATTGTACAGCTGGACCTCCTGTATACTACTCTATGGTACATTGCTTTGTACACAGCGGGATACATTGTACTGCTGGACATGCTGTATACTACTCTATGGTGCATTGCTTTGTACACAGCGGGATACATTGTACAGCTGGACCTGCTGTATACTACTCTATGGTACATTGCTTTGTACACAGCGGAATACATTGTACAGCTGGACCTGCTGTATACTACTCTATGGTACATTGCTTTGTACATAGCGGGATACATTGTACAGCTGCACCTCCTGTATACTACTCTATGGTGCATTGCCTTGTACACAGCTGGATACATTGTACAGCTGGACATGCTGTATACTACTCTATGGTACATTGCTTTGTACACAGAAGGATACATTGTACAGCTGGACCTGCTGTATACTACTCTATGGTACATTGCATTGTACTGAGCAGGATAGATGGCACTACTGGACCTGCTGTATACTACTCTATGTTGCATTGCTTTATACACAGCAGGATACATTGTACAGCTGGACCTCCTGTATACTACTCTATGTTGCATTGCTTTATACACAGCAGGATACATTGTACAGCTGGACCTCCTGTATACTACTCTATGTTGCATTGCTTTATACACAGCAGGATACATTATACAGCTGGACCTGCTGTATACTACTCTATGGTACACTGCTTTGTACACAGCGGGATACATTGTACAGCTGGACCTGCTGTATACTACTCTATGGTACACTGCTTCGTACACAGCTGGATACATTGTACAGCTGGACCTGCTGTATACTACTCTATGGTATACTGCTTTGTACACAGCGGGATACATTGTACAGCTGGACCTCCTGTATACTACTCTATGGTGCATTGATTTGTACACAGCGGGATACATTGTACAGCTGGACCTCCTGTATACTACTCCATGGTACATTGCTTTGTACACAGCGTGATACATTATACAGCTGGACCTGCTGTATACTACTCTACGGTACATTGCTTTATACACAGCAGGATACATTATACAGCTGCACCTTCTGTATACTACTCTATGGTACATTGCTTTGTACACAGCGGGATACATTGTACAGCTGGACCTGCTGTATACTACTCTATGGTACATTGCTTTGTACACAGCGGGATACATTGTACTGCTGGACATGCTGTATACTACTCTATGGTGCATTGCTTTATACACAGCAGGATACATTGTACAGCTGGACCTCCTGTATACTACTCTATGGTGCATTGCTTTATACACAGCTGGATACATTGTACAGTTGGACCTCCTGTATACTACTCTATGGTACATTGCTTTGTACATAGATGGATACATTGTTCAGCTGGACCTGCTGTATACTACTCTATGGCACACTGCTTTGTACACAGCTGGATACATTGTATAGCTGCACCTCCTGTATACTACTCTATGTTGCATTGCTTTATACACAGCAGGATACATTGTACAGCTGGACCTGCTGTATACTACTCTATGGCACACTGCTTTGTACACAGCGGGATACATTGTACAGCTGCACCTCCTGTATACTACTCTATGTTACATTGCTTTGTACACAGCGGGATACATTGTACAGCTGCACCTCCTGTACACTACTCTATGGTACATTGCCTTGTACACAGCTGGATACATTGTACAGCTGGACCTCCTGTATACTATTCTATGGTACATTGCTTTGTACACAGCTGGATACATTGTACAGCTGCACCTCCTGTATACTACTCTATGGTGCATTGCCTTGTACACAGCGGGATACATTATACAGCTGGACCTCCTGTATACTACTCTATGGTACACTGCTTTGTACACAGCGGGATACATTGTACAGCTGGACCTGCTGTATACTACTCTATGGTACACTGCTTTGTACACAGCGGGATACATTGTACAGCTGGACCTCCTGTATACTACTCTATGGTGCATTGCTTTATATACAGCAGGATACATTGTACAGCTGGACCTCCTGTATACTACTCTATGGTACATTGCTTTGTACACAGCGGGATACATTGTACAGCTGGACCTCCTGTATACTACTCTATGGTACATTGCTTTGTACACAGCTGGATACATTGTACAGCTGGACCTCCTGTATACTACTCTATGTTGCATTGCTTTATACACAGCAGGATACATTGTACAGCTGGACCTCCTGTATACTACTCTATGGTACATTGCTTTGTACACAGCGGGATACATTGTACTGCTGGACATGCTGTATACTACTCTATGGTGCATTGCTTTGTACACAGCGGGATACATTGTACAGCTGGACCTGCTGTATACTACTCTATGGTACATTGCTTTGTACACAGCGGAATACATTGTACAGCTGGACCTGCTGTATACTACTCTATGGTACATTGCTTTGTACATAGCGGGATACATTGTACAGCTGGACCTCCTGTATACTACTCTATGGTGCATTGCCTTGTACACAGCTGGATACATTGTACAGCTGGACATGCTGTATACTACTCTATGGTACATTGCTTTGTACACAGAAGGATACATTGTACAGCTGGACATGCTGTATACTACTCTATGGTACATTGCTTTGTACACAGAAGGATACATTGTACAGCTGGACCTGCTGTATACTACTCTATAGTACATTGCATTGTACTGAGCAGGATAGATGGCACTACTGGACCTGCTGTATACTACTCTATGTTGCATTGCTTTATACACAGCAGGATACATTATACAGCTGGACCTGCTGTATACTACTCTATGGTACATTGCTTTGTACACAGCTGGATACATTGTACAGCTGCACCTCCTGTATACTACTCTATGGTGCATTGCCTTGTACATAGCGGGATACATTGTACAGCTGGACCTCCTGTATACTACTCTATGGTGCATTGCCTTGTACACAGCGGGATACATTATACAGCTGGACCTTCTGTATACTACTCTATGGTACATTGCTTTATACACAGCAGGATACATTATACAGCTGCACCTTCTGTATACTACTCTATGGTACACTGCTTTGTACACAGTGGGATACATTGTACAGCTGGACCTCCTGTATACTACTCTATGGTACATTGTTTTTTACACTGCTGGATACATTGTACAGCTGGACCTCCTGTATACTACTCTATGTTGCATTGCTTTATACACAGCAGGATACATTGTACAGCTGGACCTCCTGTATACTACTCTATGGTACATTGCTTTGTACACAGCGGGATACATTGTACTGCTGGACATGCTGTATACTACTCTATGGTGCATTGCTTTGTACACAGCGGGATACATTGTACAGCTGGACCTGCTGTATACTACTCTATGGTGCATTGCTTTGTATACAGTAGGATACATTGTACAGCTGGACCTGCTGTATACTACTCCATGGTACACTGCTTTGTACACAGCGGGATACATTGTACAGCTAGACCTGCTGTATACTACTCTATGGTACATTGCTTTGTACACAGTGGAATACATTGTACAGCTGGACCTGCTGTATACTACTCTATGGTACATTGCTTTGTACATAGCGGGATACATTGTACAGCTGCACCTCCTGTATACTACTCTATGGTACATTGCTTTGTACATAGCGGGATACATTGTACAGCTGCACCTCCTGTATACTACTCTATGGTACATTGCTTTGTACACAGAAGGATACATTGTACAGCTGGACCTGCTGTATACTACTCTATAGTTCATTGCATTGTACTGAGCAGGATAGATGGCACTACTGGACCTGCTGTATACTACTCTATGGTGCATTGCTTTATACACAGCAGGATACATTGTACAGCTGGACCTCCTGTATACTACTCTATGGTGCATTGCTTTATACACAGCTGGATACATTGTACAGCTGGACATGCTGTATACTACTCTATGGTACATTGCTTTGTACACAGAAGGATACATTGTACAGCTGGACCTGCTGTATACTACTCTATAGTACATTGCATTGTACTGAGCAGGATAGATGGCACTACTGGACCTGCTGTATACTACTCTATGTTGCATTGTTTTATACACATCAGGATACATTATACAGCTGGACCTGCTGTATACTACTCTATGGTACACTGCTTTCTACACAGCTGGATACATTGTACAGCTGCACCTCCTGTATACTACTCTATGGTGCATTGCCTTGTACACAGCGGGATACATTGTACAGCTGGACCTCCTGTATACTACTCTATCGTACATTGCTTTGTACACAGCTGGATACATTGTACAGCTGCACCTCCTGTATACTACTCTATGGTGCATTGCCTTGTACACAGCGGGATACATTATACAGGTGGACCTCCTGTATACTACTCTATGGTACACTGCTTTGTACACAGCGGGATACATTGTACAGCTGGACCTGCTGTATACTACTCTATGGTACACTGCTTTGTACACAGCGGGATACATTGTACAGCTGCACCTCCTGTATACTACTCTATGGTACATTGCTTTGTACACAGCTGGATACATTGTACAGCTGGACCTCCTGTATACTACTCTATGGTACATTGCTTTGTACCCAGCGGGATACATTGTACAGCTGCACCTCCTGTATACTACTCTATGGTACATTGCTTTGTACACAGCGGGATACATTGTACAGCTGGACCTCCTGTATACTACTCTATGGTACATTGCTTTGTACACAGCTGGATACATTGTACAGCTGCACCTCCTCTATACTACTCTATGGTACACTGCTTTGTACACAGCGGGATACATTGTACAGCTGGACCTGCTGTATACTACTCTATGGTACACTGCTTTGTACACAGCGGGATACATTGTACAGCTGCACCTCCTGTATACTACTCTATGGTACATTGCTTTGTACACAGCTGGATACATTGTACAGCTGGACCTCCTGTATACTACTCTATGGTACATTGCTTTGTACCCAGCGGGATACATTGTACAGCTGCACCTCCTGTATACTACTCTATGGTACATTGCTTTGTACACAGCGGGATACATTGTACAGCTGGACCTCCTGTATACTACTCTACGGTGCATTGCTTTATACACAGCGGGATACATTATACAGCTGGACCTCCTGTATACTACTCTATGGTACACTGCTTTGTACACAGCGGGATACATTGTACAGCTGGACCTGCTGTATACTACTCTATGGTACACTGCTTTGTACACAGAAGGATACATTGTACAGCTGGACCTGCTGTATACTACTCTATAGTTCATTGCATTGTACTGAGCAGGATAGATGGCACTACTGGACCTGCTGTATACTACTCTATGGTGCATTGCTTTATATACAGCAGGATACATTATACAGCTGCACCTTCTGTATACTACTCTATGGTACACTGCTTTGTACACAGTGGGATACATTGTACAGCTGGACCTCCTGTATACTACTCTATGGTACATTGCTTTGTACACAGCTGGATACATTGTAGAACTGGACCTCCTGTATACTACTCTATGGTGCATTGCTTTGTACACAGCGGGATACATTGTACTGCTGGACATGCTGTATACTACTCTATGGTGCATTGCTTTGTACATAGCGGGATACATTGTACAGCTGGACCTGCTGTATACTACTCTATGGTACACTTCTTTGTACACAGCGGGACCTGCTGTATACTACTCTATGGTACACTGCTTTGTACACAGCGGGATACATTGTACAGCTAGACCTGCTGTATACTACTCTATGGTACATTGCTTTGTACACAGCGGAATACATTGTACAGCTGGACCTGCTGTATACAACTCTATGGTACATTGCTTTGTACATAGCGGGATACATTGTACAGCTGCACCTCCTGTATACTACTCTATGGTGCATTGCCTTGTACACAGCTGGATACATTGTACAGCTGGACATGCTGTATACTACTCTATGGTACATTGCTTTGTACACAGAAGGATACATTGTACAGCTGGACCTCCTGTATACTACTCTATGTTGCATTGCTTTATACACAGCAGGATACATTGTACAGCTGGACCTGCTGTATACTACTCTATGGTACACTGCTTTGTACACAGCGGGATACATTGTACTGCTGGACATGCTGTATACTACTCTATGGTGCATTGCTTTGTACACAGCGGGATACATTGTACAGCTGGACCTGCTGTATACTACTTTATGGTACACTTCTTTGTACACAGCGGGACCTGCTGTATACTACTCTATGGTACACTGCTTTGTACACAGCGGGATACATTGCACAGCTAGACCTGCTGTATACTACTCTATGGTACATTGCTTTGTACACAGCGGAATACATTGTACAGCTGGACCTGCTGTATACTACTCTATGGTACATTGCTTTGTACATAGCGGGATACATTGTACAGCTGCACCTCCTGTATACTACTCTATGGTGCATTGCCTTGTACACAGCTGGATACATTGTACAGCTGGACATGCTGTATACTACTCTATGGTACATTGCTTTGTACACAGAAGGATACATTGTACAGCTGGACCTGCTGTATACTACTCTATAGTTCATTGCATTGTACTGAGCAGGATAGATGGCACTACTGGACCTGCTGTATACTACTCTATGTTGCATTGCTTTATACACAGCAGGATACATTGTACAGCTGGACCTCCTGTATACTACTCTATGTTGCATTGCTTTATACACAGCAGGATACATTATACAGCTGGACCTGCTGTTTACTACTCTATGGTACACTGCTTTGTACACAGCGGGATACATTGTACAGCTGGACCTGCTGTATACTACTCTATGGTACACTGCTTTGTACACAGCTGGATACATTGTACAGCTGGACCTGCTGTATACTACTCTATGGTACACTGCTTTGTACACAGCGGGATACATTGTACAGCTGGACCTCCTGTATACTACTCTATGGTGCATTGTTTTGTACACAGCGGGATACATTGTACAGCTGGACCTGCTGTATACTACTCTACGGTACATTGCTTTATACACAGCAGGATACATTATACAGCTGGACCTGCTGTATACTACTCTACGGTACATTGCTTTATACACAGCAGGATACATTATACAGCTGCACCTTCTGTATACTACTCTATGGTACACTGCTTTGTACACAGCGGGATACATTGTACAGCTGGACCTCCTGTATACTACTCTATGTTGCATTGCTTTATACACAGCAGGATACATTGTACAGCTGGACCTCCTGTATACTACTCTATGGTACATTGCTTTGTACACAGCGGAATACACTGTACAGCTGGACCTCCTGTATACTACTCTATGGTACATTGCTTTGTACACAGCGGAATACATTGTACAGTTGGACCTCCTGTATACTACTCTATGGTACATTGCTTTGTACACAGCTGGATACATTGTACAGCTGGACCTCCTGTATACTACTCTATGTTGCATTGCTTTATACACAGCAGGATACATTGTACAGCTGGACCTCCTGTATACTACTCTATGGTACATTGCTTTGTACACAGCGGGATACATTGTACTGCTGGACATGCTGTATACTACTCTATGGTGCATTGCTTTATACACAGCAGGATACATTGTACAGCTGGACCTCCTGTATACTACTCTATGGTGCATTGCTTTATACACAGCTGGATACATTGTACAGCTGGACCTCCTGTATACTACTCTATGGTACATTGCTTTGTACACAGCAGGATACATTGTACAGCTGGACCTCCTGTATACTACTCTATGGTACATTGCTTTGTACATAGATGGATACATTGTTCAGCTGGACCTGCTGTATACTACTCTATAGTACATTGCATTGTACTGAGCAGGATAGATGGCACTACTGGACCTGCTGTATACTACTCTATGTTGCATTGCTTTATACACAGCTGCATACATTGTACAGCTGGACCTGCTGTATACTACTCTATGGTACATTGCTTTGTACACAGCTGGATACATTGTACAGCTGCACCTCCTGTATACTACTCTATGGTGCATTGCCTTGTACACAGCGGGATACATTATACAGCTGGACCTCCTGTATACTACTCTATGGTACACTGCTTTGTACACAGCGGGATACATTGTACAGCTGGACCTGCTGTACACTACTCTATGGTACACTGCTTTGTACACAGCGGGATACATTGTACAGCTGGACCTCCTGTATACTACTCTATGGTACCCTGTTTTTTACACAGCGGGATACATTGTACAGCTGGACCTCCTGTATACTACTCTATGGTGCATTGCTTTATATACAGCAGGATACATTGTACAGCTGGACCTCCTGTATACTACTCTATAGTGCATTGCTTTATATACAGCAGGATACATTGTACAGCTGGACCTCCTGTATACTACTCTATGGTACATTGCTTTGTACACAGCGGGATACATTATACAGCTGGACCTTCTGTATACTACTCTATGGTACATTGCTTTATACACAGCAGGATACATTATACAGCTGCACCTTCTCTAAACTACTCTATGGTACACTGCTTTGTACACAGCGGGATACATTGTACAGCTGGACCTCCTGTATACTACTCTATGGTACATTGCTTTATACACAGCAGGATACATTGTACAGCTGGACCTCCTGTATACTACTCTATGGTACATTGCTTTGTACACAGCTGGATACATTGTACAGCTGGACCTCCTGTATACTACTCTATGTTGCATTGCTTTATACACAGCAGGATACATTGTACAGCTGGACCTCCTGTATACTACTCTATGGTACATTGCTTTGTACACAGCGGGATACATTGTACTGCTGGACATGCTGTATACTACTCTATGGTGCATTGCTTTGTACACAGCGGGATACATTGTACAGCTGGACCTGCTGTATACTACTCTATGGTACATTGCTTTGTACACAGCGGAATACATTGTACAGCTGGACCTGCTGTATACTACTCTATGGTACATTGCTTTGTACTGAGCAGGATAGATGGCACTACTGGACCTGCTGTATACTACTCTATGTTGCATTGCTTTATACACAGCAGGATACATTGTACAGCTGGACCTCCTGTATACTACTCTATGTTGCATTGCTTTATACACAGCAGGATACATTGTACAGCTGGACCTCCTGTATACTACTCTATGTTGCATTGCTTTATACACAGCAGGATACATTATACAGCTGGACCTGCTGTATACTACTCTATGGTACACTGCTTTGTACACAGCGGGATACATTGTACAGCTGGACCTGCTGTATACTACTCTATGGTACACTGCTTCGTACACAGCTGGATACATTGTACAGCTGGACCTGCTGTATACTACTCTATGGTATACTGCTTTGTACACAGCGGGATACATTGTACAGCTGGACCTCCTGTATACTACTCTATGGTGCATTGATTTGTACACAGCGGGATACATTGTACAGCTGGACCTCCTGTATACTACTCCATGGTACATTGCTTTGTACACAGCGTGATACATTATACAGCTGGACCTGCTGTATACTACTCTACGGTACATTGCTTTATACACAGCAGGATACATTATACAGCTGCACCTTCTGTATACTACTCTATGGTACATTGCTTTGTACACAGCGGGATACATTGTACAGCTGGACCTGCTGTATACTACTCTATGGTACATTGCTTTGTACACAGCGGGATACATTGTACTGCTGGACATGCTGTATACTACTCTATGGTGCATTGCTTTATACACAGCAGGATACATTGTACAGCTGGACCTCCTGTATACTACTCTATGGTGCATTGCTTTATACACAGCTGGATACATTGTACAGTTGGACCTCCTGTATACTACTCTATGGTACATTGCTTTGTACATAGATGGATACATTGTTCAGCTGGACCTTCTGTATACTACTCTATGGCACACTGCTTTGTACACAGCTGGATACATTGTATAGCTGCACCTCCTGTATACTACTCTATGTTGCATTGCTTTATACACAGCAGGATACATTGTACAGCTGGACCTGCTGTATACTACTCTATGGCACACTGCTTTGTACACAGCGGGATACATTGTACAGCTGCACCTCCTGTATACTACTCTATGTTACATTGCTTTGTACACAGCGGGATACATTGTACAGCTGCACCTCCTGTACACTACTCTATGGTACATTGCCTTGTACACAGCTGGATACATTGTACAGCTGGACCTCCTGTATACTATTCTATGGTACATTGCTTTGTACACAGCTGGATACATTGTACAGCTGCACCTCCTGTATACTACTCTATGGTGCATTGCCTTGTACACAGCGGGATACATTATACAGCTGGACCTCCTGTATACTACTCTATGGTACACTGCTTTGTACACAGCGGGATACATTGTACAGCTGGACCTGCTGTATACTACTCTATGGTACACTGCTTTGTACACAGCGGGATACATTGTACAGCTGGACCTCCTGTATACTACTCTATGGTGCATTGCTTTATATACAGCAGGATACATTGTACAGCTGGACCTCCTGTATACTACTCTATGGTACATTGCTTTGTACACAGCGGGATACATTGTACAGCTGGACCTCCTGTATACTACTCTATGGTACATTGCTTTGTACACAGCTGGATACATTGTACAGCTGGACCTCCTGTATACTACTCTATGTTGCATTGCTTTATACACAGCAGGATACATTGTACAGCTGGACCTCCTGTATACTACTCTATGGTACATTGCTTTGTACACAGCGGGATACATTGTACTGCTGGACATGCTGTATACTACTCTATGGTGCATTGCTTTGTACACAGCGGGATACATTGTACAGCTGGACCTGCTGTATACTACTCTATGGTACATTGCTTTGTACACAGCGGAATACATTGTACAGCTGGACCTGCTGTATACTACTCTATGGTACATTGCTTTGTACATAGCGGGATACATTGTACAGCTGGACCTCCTGTATACTACTCTATGGTGCATTGCCTTGTACACAGCTGGATACATTGTACAGCTGGACATGCTGTATACTACTCTATGGTACATTGCTTTGTACACAGAAGGATACATTGTACAGCTGGACATGCTGTATACTACTCTATGGTACATTGCTTTGTACACAGAAGGATACATTGTACAGCTGGACCTGCTGTATACTACTCTATAGTACATTGCATTGTACTGAGCAGGATAGATGGCACTACTGGACCTGCTGTATACTACTCTATGTTGCATTGCTTTATACACAGCAGGATACATTATACAGCTGGACCTGCTGTATACTACTCTATGGTACATTGCTTTGTACACAGCTGGATACATTGTACAGCTGCACCTCCTGTATACTACTCTATGGTGCATTGCCTTGTACATAGCGGGATACATTGTACAGCTGGACCTCCTGTATACTACTCTATGGTGCATTGCCTTGTACACAGCGGGATACATTATACAGCTGGACCTTCTGTATACTACTCTATGGTACATTGCTTTATACACAGCAGGATACATTATACAGCTGCACCTTCTGTATACTACTCTATGGTACACTGCTTTGTACACAGTGGGATACATTGTACAGCTGCACCTCCTGTATACTACTCTATGGTACATTGCTTTGTACACAGCTGGATACATTGTACAGCTGGACCTCCTGTATACTACTCTATGTTGCATTGCTTTATACACAGCAGGATACATTGTACAGCTGGACCTCCTGTATACTACTCTATGGTACATTGCTTTGTACACAGCGGGATACATTGTACTGCTGGACATGCTGTATACTACTCTATGGTGCATTGCTTTGTACACAGCGGGATACATTGTACAGCTGGACCTGCTGTATACTACTCTATGGTACATTGCTTTGTACACAGCGGAATACATTGTACAGCTGGACCTGCTGTATACTACTCTATGGTACATTGCTTTGTACATAGCGGGATACATTGTACAGCTGGACCTCCTGTATACTACTCTATGGTGCATTGCCTTGTACACAGCTGGATACATTGTACAGCTGGACATGCTGTATACTACTCTATGGTACATTGCTTTGTACACAGAAGGATACATTGTACAGCTGGACATGCTGTATACTACTCTATGGTACATTGCTTTGTACACAGAAGGATACATTGTACAGCTGGACCTGCTGTATACTACTCTATAGTACATTGCATTGTACTGAGCAGGATAGATGGCACTACTGGACCTGCTGTATACTACTCTATGTTGCATTGCTTTATACACAGCAGGATACATTATACAGCTGGACCTGCTGTATACTACTCTATGGTACATTGCTTTGTACACAGCTGGATACATTGTACAGCTGCACCTCCTGTATACTACTCTATGGTGCATTGCCTTGTACATAGCGGGATACATTGTACAGCTGGACCTCCTGTATACTACTCTATGGTGCATTGCCTTGTACACAGCGGGATACATTATACAGCTGGACCTTCTGTATACTACTCTATGGTACATTGCTTTATACACAGCAGGATACATTATACAGCTGCACCTTCTGTATACTACTCTATGGTACACTGCTTTGTACACAGTGGGATACATTGTACAGCTGGACCTCCTGTATACTACTCTATGGTACATTGCTTTGTACACAGCTGGATACATTGTACAGCTGGACCTCCTGTATACTACTCTATGTTGCATTGCTTTATACACAGCAGGATACATTGTACAGCTGGACCTCCTGTATACTACTCTATGGTACATTGCTTTGTACACAGCGGGATACATTGTACTGCTGGACATGCTGTATACTACTCTATGGTGCATTGCTTTGTACACAGCGGGATACATTGTACAGCTGGACCTGCTGTATACTACTCTATGGTGCATTGCTTTGTATACAGTAGGATACATTGTACAGCTGGACCTGCTGTATACTACTCTATGGTACACTGCTTTGTACACAGCGGGATACATTGTACAGCTAGACCTGCTGTATACTACTCTATGGTACATTGCTTTGTACATAGCGGGATACATTGTACAGCTGCACCTCCTGTATACTACTCTATGGTACATTGCTTTGTACACAGAAGGATACATTGTACAGCTGGACCTGCTGTATACTACTCTATAGTTCATTGCATTGTACTGAGCAGGATAGATGGCACTACTGGACCTGCTGTATACTACTCTATGGTGCATTGCTTTATACACAGCAGGATACATTGTACAGCTGGACCTCCTGTATACTACTCTATGGTGCATTGCTTTATACACAGCTGGATACATTGTACAGCTGGACATGCTGTATACTACTCTATGGTACATTGCTTTGTACACAGAAGGATACATTGTACAGCTGGACCTGCTGTATACTACTCTATAGTACATTGCATTGTACTGAGCAGGATAGATGGCACTACTGGACCTGCTGTATACTACTCTATGTTGCATTGTTTTATACACATCAGGATACATTATACAGCTGGACCTGCTGTATACTACTCTATGGTACACTGCTTTCTACACAGCTGGATACATTGTACAGCTGCACCTCCTGTATACTACTCTATGGTGCATTGCCTTGTACACAGCGGGATACATTGTACAGCTGGACCTCCTGTATACTACTCTATGGTACATTGCTTTGTACACAGCTGGATACATTGTACAGCTGCACCTCCTGTATACTACTCTATGGTGCATTGCCTTGTACACAGCGGGATACATTATACAGCTGGACCTCCTGTATACTACTCTATGGTACACTGCTTTGTACACAGCGGGATACATTGTACAGCTGGACCTGCTGTATACTACTCTATGGTACACTGCTTTGTACACAGCGGGATACATTGTACAGCTGCACCTCCTGTATACTACTCTATGGTACATTGCTTTGTACACAGCTGGATACATTGTACAGCTGGACCTCCTGTATACTACTCTATGGTACATTGCTTTGTACCCAGCGGGATACATTGTACAGCTGCACCTCCTGTATACTACTCTATGGTACATTGCTTTGTACACAGCGGGATACATTGTACAGCTGGACCTCCTGTATACTACTCTATGGTGCATTGCCTTGTACACAGCTGGATACATTGTACAGCTGGACCTCCTGTATACTACTCTATGGTACATTGCTTTGTACACAGCTGGATACATTGTACAGCTGCACCTCCTGTATACTACTCTATGTTGCATTGCTTTATACACAGCGGGATACATTATACAGCTGGACCTCTTGTATACTACTCTATGGTACACTGCTTTGTACACAGCGGGATACATTGTACAGCTGGACCTGCTGTATACTACTCTATGGTACACTGCTTTGTACACAGAAGGATACATTGTACAGCTGGACCTGCTGTATACTACTCTATAGTTCATTGCATTGTACTGAGCAGGATAGATGGCACTACTGGACCTGCTGTATACTACTCTATGGTGCATTGCTTTATATACAGCAGGATACATTATACAGCTGCACCTTCTGTATACTACTCTATGGTACACTGCTTTGTACACAGTGGGATACATTGTACAGCTGGACCTCCTGTATACTACTCTATGGTACATTGCTTTGTACACAGCTGGATACATTGTACAACTGGACCTCCTGTATACTACTCTATGGTGCATTGCTTTGTACACAGCGGGATACATTGTACTGCTGGACATGCTGTATACTACTCTATGGTGCATTGCTTTGTACATAGCGGGATACATTGTACAGCTGGACCTGCTGTATACTACTCTATGGTACACTTCTTTGTACACAGCGGGACCTGCTGTATACTACTCTATGGTACACTGCTTTGTACACAGCGGGACACATTGTACAGCTAGACCTGCTGTATACTACTCTATGGTACATTGCTTTGTACACAGCGGAATACATTGTACAGCTGGACCTGCTGTATACAACTCTATGGTACATTGCTTTGTACATAGCGGGATACATTGTACAGCTGCACCTCCTGTATACTACTCTATGGTGCATTGCCTTGTACACAGCTGGATACATTGTACAGCTGGACATGCTGTATACTACTCTATGTTGCATTGCTTTATACACAGCAGGATACATTGTACAGCTGGACCTCCTGTATACTACTCTATGGTACATTGCTTTGTACACAGCGGGATACATTGTACTGCTGGACATGCTGTATACTACTCTATGGTGCATTGCTTTGTACACAGCGGGATACATTGTACAGCTGGACCTGCTGTATACTACTTTATGGTACACTTCTTTGTACACAGCGGGACCTGCTGTATACTACTCTATGGTACACTGCTTTGTACACAGCGGGATACATTGTACAGCTAGACCTGCTGTATACTACTCTATGGTACATTGCTTTGTACACAGTGGAATACATTGTACAGCTGGACCTGCTGTATACTACTCTATGGTACATTGCTTTGTACATAGCGGGATACATTGTACAGCTGCACCTCCTGTATACTACTCTATGGTGCATTGCCTTGTACACAGCTGGATACATTGTACAGCTGGACATGCTGTATACTACTCTATGGTACATTGCTTTGTACACAGAAGGATACATTGTACAGCTGGACCTGCTGTATACTACTCTATAGTTCATTGCATTGTACTGAGCAGGATAGATGGCACTACTGGACCTGCTGTATACTACTCTATGTTGCATTGCTTTATACACAGCAGGATACATTGTACAGCTGGACCTCCTGTATACTACTCTATGTTGCATTGCTTTATACACAGCAGGATACATTATACAGCTGGACCTGCTGTTTACTACTCTATGGTACACTGCTTTGTACACAGCGGGATACATTGTACAGCTGGACCTGCTGTATACTACTCTATGGTACACTGCTTTTTACACAGCTGGATACATTGTACAGCTGGACCTGCTGTATACTACTCTATGGTACACTGCTTTGTACACAGCGGGATACATTGTACAGCTGGACCTCCTGTATACTACTCTATGGTGCATTGTTTTGTACACAGCGGGATACATTGTACAGCTGGACCTCCTGTATACTACGCTATGGTACATTGCTTTGTACACAGCGGGATACATTATACAGCTGGACCTGCTGTATACTACTCTACGGTACATTGCTTTATACACAGCAGGATACATTATACAGCTGCACCTTCTGTATACTACTCTATGGTACACTGCTTTGTACACAGCGGGATACATTGTACAGCTGGACCTCCTGTATACTACTCTATGTTGCATTGCTTTATACACAGCAGGATACATTGTACAGCTGGACCTCCTGTATACTACTCTATGGTACATTGCTTTGTACACAGCGGAATACATTGTACAGCTGGACCTCCTGTATACTACTCTATGGTACATTGCTTTGTACACAGCGGGATACATTGTACAGCTGGACCTGCTGTATACTACTCTATGGTACATTGCTTTGTACACAGCGGAATACATTGTACAGCTGGACCTGCTGTATACTACTCTATGGTACATTGCTTTGTACATAGCGGGATACATTGTACAGCTGCACCTCCTGTATACAACTCTATGGTACATTGCTTTATACACAGCAGGATACATTGTACAGCTGGACATGCTGTATACTACTCTATGGTGCATTGCCTTGTACACAGCTGGATACATTGTACAGCTGGACATGCTGTATACTACTCTATGGTACATTGCTTTGTACACAGAAGGATACATTGTACAGCTGGACCTGCTGTATACTACTCTATGGTACATTGCATTGTACTGAGCAGGATAGATGGCACTACTGGACCTGCTGTATACTACTCTATGTTGCATTGCTTTATACACAGCAGGATACATTGTACAGCTGGACCTCCTGTATACTACTCTATGTTGCATTGCTTTATACACAGCAGGATACATTGTACAGCTGGACCTCCTGTATACTACTCTATGTTGCATTGCTTTATACACAGCAGGATACATTGTACAGCTGGACCTCCTGTATACTACTCTATGTTGCATTGCTTTATACACAGCAGGATACATTATACAGCTGGACCTGCTGTATACTACTCTATGGAACACTGCTTCGTACACAGCTGGATACATTGTACAGCTGGACCTGCTGTATACTACTCTATGGTATACTGCTTTGTACACAGCGGGATACATTGTACAGCTGGACCTCCTGTATACTACTCTATGGTGCATTGATTTGTACACAGCGGGATACATTGTACAGCTGGACCTCCTGTATACTACTCCATGGTACATTGCTTTGTACACAGCGTGATACATTATACAGCTGGACCTGCTGTATACTACTCTACGGTACATTGCTTTATACACAGCAGGATACATTATACAGCTGCACCTTCTGTATACTACTCTATGGTACATTGCTTTGTACACAGCGGGATACATTGTACAGCTGGACCTGCTGTATACTACTCTATGGTACATTGCTTTGTACACAGCGGGATACATTGTACTGCTGGACATGCTGTATACTACTCTATGGTGCATTGCTTTATACACAGCAGGATACATTGTACAGCTGGACCTCCTGTATACTACTCTATGGTGCATTGCTTTATACACAGCTGGATACATTGTATAGCTGCACCTCCTGTATACTACTCTATGTTGCATTGCTTTATACACAGCAGGATACATTGTACAGCTGGACCTGCTGTATACTACTCTATGGCACACTGCTTTGTACACAGCGGGATACATTGTACAGCTGCACCTCCTGTATACTACTCTATGTTACATTGCTTTGTACACAGCGGGATACATTGTACAGCTGCACCTCCTGTACACTACTCTATGGTACATTGCCTTGTACACAGCTGGATACATTGTACAGCTGGACCTCCTGTATACTATTCTATGGTACATTGCTTTGTACACAGCTGGATACATTGTACAGCTGCACCTCCTGTATACTACTCTATGGTGCATTGCCTTGTACACAGCGGGATACATTATACAGCTGGACCTCCTGTATACTACTCTATGGTACACTGCTTTGTACACAGCGGGATACATTGTACAGCTGGACCTGCTGTATACTACTCTATGGTACACTGCTTTGTACACAGCGGGATACATTGTACAGCTGGACCTCCTGTATACTACTCTATGGTGCATTGCTTTATATACAGCAGGATACATTGTACAGCTGGACCTCCTGTATACTACTCTATGGTACATTGCTTTGTACACAGCGGGATACATTGTACAGCTGGACCTCCTGTATACTACTCTATGGTACATTGCTTTGTACACAGCTGGATACATTGTACAGCTGGACCTCCTGTATACTACTCTATGGTACATTGCCTTGTACACAGCTGGATACATTGTACAGCTGGACCTCCTGTATACTACTCTATGTTGCATTGCTTTATACACAGCAGGATACATTGTACAGCTGGACCTCCTGTATACTACTCTATGGTACATTGCTTTGTACACAGCGGGATACATTGTACTGCTGGACATGCTGTATACTACTCTATGGTGCATTGCTTTGTACACAGCGGGATACATTGTACAGCTGGACCTGCTGTATACTACTCTATGGTACATTGCTTTGTACACAGCGGAATACATTGTACAGCTGGACCTGCTGTATACTACTCTATGGTACATTGCTTTGTACATAGCGGGATACATTGTACAGCTGGACCTCCTGTATACTACTCTATGGTGCATTGCCTTGTACACAGCTGGATACATTGTACAGCTGGACATGCTGTATACTACTCTATGGTACATTGCTTTGTACACAGAAGGATACATTGTACAGCTGGACATGCTGTATACTACTCTATGGTACATTGCTTTGTACACAGAAGGATACATTGTACAGCTGGACCTGCTGTATACTACTCTATAGTACATTGCATTGTACTGAGCAGGATAGATGGCACTACTGGACCTGCTGTATACTACTCTATGTTGCATTGCTTTATACACAGCAGGATACATTGTACAGCTGGACCTCCTGTATACTACTCTATGTTGCATTGCTTTATACACAGCAGGATACATTATACAGCTGGACCTGCTGTATACTACTCTATGGTATACTGCTTTGTACACAGCGGGATACATTGTACAGCTGGACCTCCTGTATACTACTCTATGGTGCATTGTTTTGTACACAGCAGGATACATTGTACAGCTGGACCTCCTGTATACTACTCTATGTTGCATTGCTTTATACACAGCAGGATACATTGTACAGCTGGACCTGCTGTATACTACTCTATGGCACACTGCTTTGTACACAGCGGGATACATTGTACAGCTGGACCTGCTGTATACTACTCTATGGTACACTGCTTTGTACACAGCGGGATACATTGTACAGCTGGACCTCCTGTATACTACTCTATGGTACATTGCTTTGTACACAGCTGGATACATTATACAGCTGGACCTGCTGTATACTACTCTACGGTACATTGCTTTATACACAGCAGGATACATTGTACAGCTGGACCTGCTGTATACTACTCTATGGTACATTGCTTTGTACACAGCGGGATACATTATACAGCTGGACCTGCTGTATACTACTCTACGGTACATTGCTTTATACACAGCAGGATACATTATACAGCTGCACCTTCTGTATACTACTCTATGGTACACTGCTTTGTACACAGCGGGATACATTGTACAGCTGGACCTCCTGTATACTACTCTATGTTGCATTGCTTTATACACAGCAGGATACATTGTACAGCTGGACCTCCTGTATACTACTCTATGGTACATTGCTTTGTACACAGCGGGATACATTGTACTGCTGGACATGCTGTCTACTACTCTATGGTACATTGCATTGTACACAGCGGGATACATTGTACAGCTGCACCTCCTGTATACTACTCTATGGTACACTGCTTTGTACACAGCTGGATACATTGTACAGCTGCACCTCCTGTATACTACTCTATGGCACACTGCTTTGTACACAGCGGGATAGATTGTACAGCTGGACCTGCTGTATACTACTCTATGGCACACTGCTTTGTACACAGCGGGATAGATTGTACAGCTGGACCTGCTGTATACATGAGTCCCCCTGCGAACTTCCGGTTGGCACATGCGCAATGGAAGGGCGGCAAGAAGACTTCCTGTTCCTTAGTGAATTAACCAGGGCTGGGTATGTACTTCAGGGTATGGTCCTCGGGTTACGACGAGCCTGCTGCAGAACCTCATTTTCTGAATGCTATACAGTGTATAGCATTCGGCAAATGAAGGCTGATTGTGTAGCAGGCTCGTCCTTGCTACGAGCAGGTAAGTATGCTGTTACCAGTTGACTTTTTCTCATTGAAATGAATAGACCAGCGTTGATTGGCCAGTTGCCAGTGATTTGGCCAATCAACGCTGGTTCTGCCAGAGGCTCGTCTGAGGAGGCGGAGTCTAACATCGGACTATTCATTCCAATGAGAAAAACTCTTGCCTGCCCGTAGCAAGGACGTGCCTGCTGCAGAATCAGTGTTCATTTGCCGAATGCTATACATATATATAGCATTCGGCAAATGAATATATATACTGTATAGCATTTAGCAAATGAGGTTCTGCAGCAGGCTCGTCGTAACCACGAAACAGTATGCCTATACCCCTGCTAGACATGGCAAACTCTCAAAACCGGAAAGAGATCTTCGACCGGAAATAGGAAGGGCGGGACTTAATCCTTTGTTATTGTTGTCAAAGGGGGACTCATGTATACTACTCTATGGTACATTGCTTTGTACACAGCGGGATACATTGTACAGCTGCACCTCCTGTATACTACTCTATGGTACATTGCTTTATACACAGCAGGATACATTGTACAGCTTGTCCTGCTGTATACTACTCTATGGTACACTGCTTTGTACACAGCTGGATACATTATACAGCTAGACCTCCTGTATACTACTCTGTGGTACATTGTTTTGTACACAGCGGGATAGATTGTACAGCTGGACCTGCTGTATACTACTCTATGGTGCATTGCTTTGTACACAGCTGGATACATTGTACAGCTGCACCTTCTGTATACTACTCTATGATACATTGCTTTGTACACAGCGGGATACATTGTACAGCTGCACCTCCTGTATACTACTCTATGATACATTGCTTTGTACACAGCTGGATACATTGTACAGCTGCACCTCCTGTATACTACTCTATTGTGCATTGCTTTATACACAGCAGGATACATTGTACAGCTGCACCTCCTGTATACTACTCTATGGTACATTGCTTTATACACAGCAGGATACATTGTACAGCTGCACCTCCTGTATACTACTCTATGGTGCATTGCCTTGTACACAGCGGGATACATTGTACAGCTGCACCTCCTGTATACTACTCTATGGTACATTGCTTTGTACACAGCGGGATACATTGTACAGCTGCACCTCCTGTATACTACTCTATGGTACATTGCTTTGTACACAGCTGGATACATTGTACAGCTGCACCTCCTGTATACTACTCTATGGTGCATTGCCTTGTACACAGCGGGATACATTGTACAGCTGGACCTCCTGTATACTACTCTATGGTGCATTGCTTTGTACACAGCGGGATACATTGTACAGCTGCACCTCCTGTATACTACTCTATGGTGCATTGCCTTGTACACAGCGGGATACATTGTACAGCTGGACCTCCTGTATACTACTCTATGGTGCATTGCTTTGTACACAGCTGTATAGCTTGTACTGCCGGACTTGCTGTCGCAGCGCACATATGTAACGTACAGTCCCACAGGGATCAGGGGCGGGGCAGATGACGTAACCCTTCCGTCGCTCAGGCGGTGTCACGCAATGCATTGTGGGACATTTCCGTTTCTTCTCGGTGCTATACTATTATACCTTTAGGTGACGGGACTGAAGAGCCATTCCCGCGCTTCTGAAGACTTCTCCCCGTTAACATAAACCAGTTTGTTGCCCTTTGTTATGTCAGCTCCTGCCCCACCCACTACCTCTAAGTTGCCGCAGCAGGGGAGGGGCCTATCACGTGACAGGCTAGAGAGTCTTTGGGCGTGGCTGTCTTGCGCGTCTGTGGCAACCGGCGGTAGGCGGGGTGGGTAGTGGTCTCCTGCTACCGGTGAGTGTGAGTGCGGGGAGGCCGGATTACAGGCAGCATGGACGAGTTTCAGACAGCGGAAGAGGTGAGTTCGGTCCCGGGTGCTCCTTGCTTGGAGGTCTCGTCGGGTCAAGGGTCAATGTGTGGCAAGAACCTGACAACAACTTCCCCTTTGCCTCCTCCTTCTCTCCCGACGCGGGGAGTGTTATGTCATAGTGCGGGCTGCGGCCTCTGACAGATGGCCTCTGTATACGTGTGGCGACAGTGTGATGTCCCGAGAGAGTGGTCTCTGCTGGAAGTGGCTGCATGTGCTCGGGCTCTTTGTGTAGTTGTATTGTGCTCAGCGGCCCTTGTTACTAGTGGGATCCCCAGTACAAGGCAGTGGGTGTCCCCTACGTGTAACAACATGGTGCTGTAAACTTTACCTGGCCTGTGTATTACACGGATGACCCACTGATAATACTGGCTGCTGTGTGATCTGTCACTTTAGGAAACACTTGACATGTCAAAGAAAACAGATGAAGGTCAAGATACTGAGGCCCTCATTGTGCATGATAAAGGGGTACAGCGCCCCATCAGATACCAGCTCTCGCCATGTACCCCTCTCTATTTACTATCGCCCCTTCATTGTCCACTGAAGAGTAATATGGCTTTCAGCAGCTGATGAGTAAAACATCTTACACATCTCTATGAATTGTCAGTAAGCCTTTTCCTGCCTGATGCTGGTTTTTGATATATGAATAGTACAGGGGAATATAAGACACTTTATGGGGAGGTGAGGGCTGTAACTTGATATATTACCTTAGGCCCTATGTACAGGACTGTGTTCAGGTCAGAGAAAATGGAATGGATGGTGCACAGATTGGTGTCCGCGTGCCTACCACAATTATCACTGACCCATACACTTGAATAAATGGGCCGAGCCACAAAAATGGTCAGTTATAGGATCTGCAATAAATTTTGCAGCTCTGTATTATGGCCCGGACAGGCAGCTATAAAAACTACAGCTGTGTATATGGGCATATAGAAAATGATGGGACCGTATGTTATCCGCAATTTCAGTGCTGTATTTTCTGATAATATGCAGATAATAAATAATTATGGTCATGTATATGAGGCCTCATTCTGTGCATAGCACATAGCAGAGTGTAGCAGCTTTTCCAGCATGGTTTGCACCCAGCCTTGCCTTACGTTATCACCCCTGGTTGTATTTGTGATGCCATGGCTACGTATATATGGCGTGCGGTTTGTTTACAGTTGCTATGCAGATAAGAGCTGCTTTTCAAGTCAGTGAACACTGTTATCCACTGCTATACTTCTACAATGTGTCATGTCAACACTGCATTCAGTGTTTATAATCATGAATAAATGTAGTGAGATTATTTCTAATGCTTGGTATCTCCTAATAGTCTTAACTCTAATTTCGGTAGTCTGCCCCCCACAAATTCAGGATAAAGACATTTTGTTTCCAAGCTGTGATAGACAGTGATGGACATCTGCATCATTGCACCACACACTGCAGTCTTTATAGACTGCATAGAAAGTTGTAGTGAATGCACAGGAGACGTTGTGAAAGTGATGGGGCTGCAAAATGGTGGTGCTTTGTTTTGCATGCCCCCTGCTGAATGTCACCTTGTAAAGTCGTTCTTACAGTTTTTCATTAATTTTGACATATTAAAGTCTTATACTGTGCAGCTAGGAGGATGTTCTGTAACATGTAGGCATCTACTTGGGGTCTGTTCACGACATATTCACACCTGATAACTAGCATCCTATACTGTCCCAAGTCTGCCAGGTTTAGGTTTGTTCACGCTGGTAGCCTTTAAAGGGGTTGTCCAGGACCTGCAGTACGCAGGACTTTGTCTTCCATTGGAAAACAAGCAAGTGGAAAGAAAGCTTCGGTACCCTGTTTTACATTTCATTGAACTATGATGAATACAGACAGAATATGCATCAGTCATTCTATTAGATTTCAGTCCATTATTCTGCTCCTATGACTGATCAGAACAACAGACATAAAACAAGCAGTTGTGAACTTAGCCATATCTTGAATCCATATCCATTCTCAAAGAAAGTAGTGAACAGGCAAGTATCTTTACGATTGTGAAAGAAAGCTAGAGTGTTTGTAGGAATAGTTTGTGAATATAATGATTCTGCATCCTCCATTTTATGGTTTATTCTCTATCTTTCTTGGGGGTTTGGGGGAGGGAGCATGGATATGACAGAAGTAATTAATCTGGTTTTCATTGGCTGATTATTGTGTTGCATGTAAAACCTATTTTGTAATTATATTTTCTTTTTATAATCTTTTTCAGTCCTCATTTGTTGTAGATGAAGTGAGCAACATCATTAAAGAGGTCAGTTTTCTCCATTCAGAAAAAAAAGAGTAAATTTCCTGTACAGTGCATACATTTTTTGTACTGCTGTGTTATATGCAATTTATATATTTTATACCATCTTTTAATGCTGGAATGCTTTGTATTTAGTCGATAGAAAGTGCCATCGGTGGAAATGCTTATCAACACAACAAAGTCAACCAATGGACTACAAATGTCGTGGAGCAAACTCTGAGCCAACTTACAAAACTGGGAAAGCCATTCAAATACATTGGTATGTAGCAGGAGCCAGGTAGCCATTATGACTAAAATTTGTTGCCGGTGTTTTACTTATCCGATTGTTTTCATTTGGTCTCCATTCAAGTGGCTCAATTTACATAGTAAACCATAGGAAAGTCAAACAAAACAATAAGGACCAACAAATCAGATGAGCAGTGTTTGGTGACTTCTATAAGATACAGATTATCGACTGCACATCCACCCTGTGTAGTCCATGGATCTCCTGCCAATAATCCATGATAGACAACCAACCAAAAATAAGCAACCTAAGGTATATGCGTAAATGCATGGGTTCCTTTTAGACTATACCAAGCCCTAAAGAAATCTGTGTCCTCACCATACACAAAATATCCACAAGAAAAACAATCGTGAGTATGACACTTAGTATAAAAGGAATATATTACACATCCAGTCTAGGTCAATAAACTTGTCATATTTTTATTTATTACATAATACACATATATAAAAGATGGACATTGAAAGGAGAATCTACAAATACAAACTGACTGGGTAAAAGTGAAGTGCAACAGATGGTATGTGGTCCCTTTAAGTATTTACATACAATGGAATGCACATGGATTAAGCTAATGCCAGAAAGGACCTCAGCATTGGAGTCCCTTATACACTGTGTGTGGAGATTATATACACATAGTAATAGTACCAATAGCCGCTGACGTATATATTGCTAAGTAATCTTATAGTTAGCTTGGCTTAGCCTAGCAGTAGTGACTCCATTTTGGATTATATGTTACCTTTATATGAACTTTTGTACTCTTAGTAGATGAGCAAAACAAGTTGCTGTTCCATAACCTAGTACGCATATTTTATTCTCAGACATTTATCACTTTTATACAGAGTTAAAGGATGTGTGGTAATGGATCTAGGAAGAAGGAGTATAGCATGTAGTTAAAGACAATTGTGGAAGAGGTCAGTTTTGGAAATACCCTCATTCTGCATACTTTTTTTTTCCTCAGAAATCGTATGAAATCATATCCATAAGTATATGTGATGCCAGATTTGTGTCATTATTATGATGAATTGGTTTTTGTATTTGAATGCTATAAAATAAACGGTCTCTGGGCGGAACTTTGCAGAGCTCTGTCCGGACACACAGAAGTATAACTCATGTGTATCTGTCTGTAATGTCTGACTGTGCAATCTACCTGGTCGGTCCTGGGGTAAGATACCTGACAACCATGACAGCTCTAACAATATCATGATTGGCCACGAAGTTATACACATTGCCACAACAGCTCAAAGAAAGTGCTAGAAGTTTAAAGTTACCATGTGGTCCAATGTATATCTCCTATCCATTAAAGTAATAGCATTGATACACACACATTGGTGACTATAACAACATAGGTTCACATATATCCTATACCACTATATACAGGTTTAATAGCACTGTGGCTTACCCATGTTGACAGGCACTCACTCCCCAGTACCTAGGTACTGGGGAGTGAGTGCCTGTCCCGACTTGTATACCTCCTATATTGTCAACATGGGATATATGACTTGTTTGGTTTTTTTGCTGTAGTCAAATGTAATGGAAAGGTAATTGTGAACTATTGTAGTGATTTACCAGTTCTACCACAGTCTATTTCCAACTGTATAAACCTTGTCATGGTGCAGAGACCTAGAGGTGAATTGGTGTTTCGGTTTACAGATCTGTACCTAGAGTTATCTTGCATATATTTATATTAAATTTCTTTTTTCATCCAGTTACCTGTGTGATCATGCAGAAGAATGGCGCAGGTCTTCATACAGCAAGCTCATGTTTTTGGGATAATTCAACGGATGGTGAGTCTATTTCCTTCAGAGGACTGTTGAGGAAGGTCTTACTCTGCACAATGTCCACATGTAGCTTCTGAAATCTGTTGCCTTTTTGGGTTCATTATGAGCTAATTTCATTTCCTGCAGTGTTCTACTCAATGTAGCAGTTACAACGCTGAAGTGCTGACGTTAAATTTCCCAGCAGCCCTGCTTGTTCAGTTTGTGCACAAGGCTAACGTAAGCCATACGTAAGAATGTATGTTGGCCAAACCTGATAACATCGGTGTGATCAGATGAACAAATAGAAAAAGTTCACATGGATTCTGCCTAAAAATCAGTTTGAAGTTCAATCCTGAATCTGCCTTCCTTTGTATTCAATTGGAGACAGAGATAAAAGCAGGATGCTGAAAATATAATCGTCCTGCTCCATCTTGTTGTGGATTCCACGGCTGTTTCAGCCACAGAAACAACCAGTCCATACTTAACTCTGCAGCCTGACTAATCCACCTCTCTGCTCATTCTTCATCTGCCTCTCCTCTTCGCCATTCCCTTCATTGACTACTTATTGCCCAACCAATTCATTATATTAATTATGACATACAAAGCCGGCCCTCCAGACATCTCTGACCTCTCCCGCTATCCCCTCACACGTAATCACCAGTCGTTACACGCCTTTTTTATTTGTTCTGCTCATATATATATGGAATTAATGTTGCTATATAAATAATAATAATCTGTTTCCTTCACCACATATTAAGCTGCTTCCTCTTCTGTATCTTCAGTCAGACTGTTTCCATAGAGACCCATCATGTCTATTACACCACGTCTTATATTCACATGTATTATTCATTTATGTTGGTGAAAGGAAGGGTTGGGCATATTGGCGTTCAGTATGCCCACCCCTTTTGTTGTTGGGGAGATTTAAGATGCTTACTTTTACCCTTTTGAGAATACACTCGACATAAGACAGGGGAGGGTTATTATGGGTTGTAGGAATAAGAGCAGTATTAGGGCTAGTTCACACGTAAAAACTAATTAGGAAGTGTTTTTTTTTTTTTGTTTTTTTTTTACCTTGAGGCATTTTCTGGAGCAGTTTTTGATAAAAACTGCTTCAGAAAACACCAGGTGGTTTCCCCTCCCCTAAAGTGAATGGACTGTAAAAAAATACTAGGCGTTTTTGGTCTTGTTTTTTGCCTCCCATTCACTTCTATTGCTTTCCTCAGGCGTAATCCACCTGAAGAAAGGTTATGTCACTTTTTTTCTGCTAGCAGAAAAAAAAACTGCTAGCAGAAAAATGAAGGCTAGCGATCTCCAGAGACCACCATTGTATGGAGGCAGATTTTGAGGCGAAATCCGCTGTCCAAATCTGCCTCATTGCCCTTGTGTGAACTAGCCCTTATAGCGGGGACCACATATGATCACTGGATAGATTTTGTGAGTAAGATTTTGCCAGCAAGCAACTTGCGATTTTTTTAAAATGACTCTTGTGGGGATAAAACAATCATCTTATGTTCCCTTATTCAGTAAATGAATTAGATAATACATTTACTTTCTTATTTCTTCTTTGCAGGAAGCTGTACCGTCAGATGGGAGAACAAGACTATGTATTGTATTGTCAGTGCCTTTGGACTTGCAATTTGACCTTTTTCTTCTTAGTCCAGTTATTAGTTTTATCATTCTATCTGTCTTTTGTGTTGTCCACACTATGAAATGTATTATTCTTATTTTTTTTTTTCTTTCACTTTAATTCACAAAGTTTCTTTATTAGAATACTTGTTTTCTTTCCATGTATTGAACCTCTATGTAATTTGAGGTGCTAAAACTTGAAAGTGCCACTATAAAACTTTCTTCAATTCATACCTCTGATGCACTATCACTTGTCATATTTTAGCTAGTACAAAATAAATTATTGGTTGGAACATTTTATATATTTTATATTTTGCGTGATACACTGGTTATGCTGAAGTATTTATTTATTTTTTAATATGTAATAGTGGAGCAATATAGTAGCAATACAAAGTGTCCTTAAAGGGGTTGTCCCACGTTGCATACTCACCAGTCTTCGTTTCTTTGAAATCTTCTGTCTTCCGGCTTTGTTTCGTCATTGGTGGGCGGGGTCACATATGCAAAGCCAAGCGGCGAGATGCCGCCGGCCCTGCGTGCGCGCTCATAGACCAGTCTAGCCTTCACAATGCAAATACAGACCCGACAGGGTGCCGGGTCTGTATTCGCATTGTGAAGGCTAGACTGGTGTATGAGCGTGCACGCAGGGTCGGCGGCATCTCGCCGCTCGGCTTTGCATATGTGACCGCGGAGCGGAATAACAGCATCGCTTCTGCCGCTGCTGGCTTCATGCAGGGCAGAAGCATAGCGATGTTGCTGGCTTCACCTGTGCCGGCGTCTAACTGTCCCCGGCATCCGCCTCTCTATTACAGCGGATGCCGGGGACAGTTAGACGCTGGCACAGGTGAAGCCAGCAACATCGCTATGCTTCTGCCCTGTTATTCCGCTACACCGCCACCCCACCCACCGGAATAGCGGCATCGCTTCTGCCGCTGCTGGCTTCATGCAGGGCAGAAGCATAGCGATGTTGCTGGCTTCACCTGTGCTGGCGTCTAACCCTGCATTGGCGGCCCCTTCCCCCAAAGGGTAAACTACCCCCCCCCCCTCCAGGTTCGCTCCCGTGCACTTATTTTATTTTAAATATGATTTTTATTGAATAGAAGAAAACTTTTACAATATAATAGAAAAACAGTTACAAACATAAGAAGAATTGGCATAGGTCCAATCAATAGAACAGTAATTACAAGTTGGAACTTTGGGCTGCAACCCAAATACATGGATGACACAAACATGACCAAATAAACAAAGACCAAAGAACCAGATATACAAACACTACAAAGACACCAATTCTACGAGACGGAAATGAAAGGATGGAGAGAGGAACACAACCAGAGAGGTACAAGAAGGGAAAAGGGAAGAGAAAAAGTAGAAGAGATGGAATAGAGACAGAAGAGAACGAGAGGACCAAACAATAACATGAACAACATAACCACATACCTGAATACAATACTGAAAAAGACAAAAAACAAAAACACACACGGTACATCCAAAAAAGAAAATAAAATAAAGCCACCTGGGATAACAACACAATAGGTAGATAGTGATCAAGGGGTCCCCACGGGAGCAGCCTGAGGCCAAGGAGAAGGAACTCCCTTATGAGACTCCACATACGAAATCCAGAGGGACCACTGGGATCGAAACTTGGCATAAGTATGATTTTTGTTGGACAACAGACGTTCCAAGGTGCATGCCAAGTTCACATGGTGGAATAATTCAGCTACGGTCAAGCAGAGAGCAGACTACCACTGACGAGCGATCATGGCCTGAGCTGCGAGCACGATCTGACCCAGAACGACCTGCGACTCTGTGGGAAAACTACCAACGTCCAAGAAGCATAGGGCGAGACCAGGGGAAGGACTGATATCAAAACCGGCTATGTTGGACATGAAGTGGAATACCGCTATCCAGAAGGCACGAACCGGAGGGCAGTCCCACCACAAATGCAAGAAGGAACCTACGTGGCCTCATCCTCTCCAACAGAGTCTGGAGCAAGAAGGATCAATATGCGCCAGTTGGGTCGGAGTCCTATACCACCTCAGCATAATTTTCAAGGCCGTTTCCCAATGAGACGCCCCCCTAGAAACACGCTTAACAAACCCAGCTGCCGTATACCAATCAGACAGAGGGATGGTTCTGGCAAGATTCGCTTCCCAACGGAGCAGGTGAAGAGGCTTGACCCGCTCCGGAGGGACAGAGAAAAAGCCATAAAACACAGATAACCCACCTCTAACAGGCGAGGACCTATTCCACAGCTTTAAGGCTAGCCTGGGAAAGGTCAATCTAGAAGGCTCGTAGGAGTGAAGAAAGTGACGCAACTGTAAATATTTAAAGAAGTCTGTTTTAGGGAGCTGAAACTCTTCTTGTAACATGGAGAACGACTTAAACCCATCATCAGAGTACAGATGGGACACTTTATAGAGACCCATCCACGGAGTCGGAGCTGGGGGAGAAAAGAGGTCAGATATAACAGAGGTAGCTTCGACAAAGGGACCAGGTCTTCCCTAGAGGTATATGACGAGAAGTATCGCCAAGCAGACACTGAGGCCCTAATACTCAGCAAGGGAGGGGAAGTGATGGGGGGGCCCAAATCCTTAGGACGTAAAATACTCAAAAGTGGGGCATCTAGAAGGCTTTCCTCAATTTCAGCCCAACGCCATTTAGAAGTCTCATCCCACCCAACCTTAAGTTGTTCAAGGATAGACGCCATATAATATTTTCTAACATCTGGGACACCAGCACCCCCATGGGACCAAGTGCGTGTCATCACCTTAAGTCGGACCCTGGATCTCTTACCCTCCCATATATAATTGGACAGAATAGACTGAAGCTTAGTAAAATATGAGTCAGGGAGGGGGATGGCAACTGTACGAAACACATACAAAATTAGAGGTAACACCATCATTTTGATAATGGCGATTCTGCTAGCCCAAGACAATATCGGCTGCGAGAAGGAGGCAAGTAGAGAAGTAATTTTGGTCAGGAGGGGGGTATAATTGGCAGAGAACAGATCTGAACTAGGGGCCGTCAGAGAGATGCCAAAGTAAGCTATACGGGAATCATTCCATTGGTAGGGGAATCGAACACTAAGGTCCCGTCTCAACGAGCCCCTCCTCCCTCCCCCCTGAGAGCAGGCTGATACATCACTTGACTCAGGAGCAGCTAGGTCAGGGCTGTGGCCACAAAAAAAATAATAAAGTAAGATAGTGGACAAACAAAGCAATTTTGCTGAAGCAATGTATTTAGGAAAAGTCTTACATCCACATTAACAAGCAGTATAGATAGGATCCTTGTGATGGGACAACCCCTTTAAGTGATAGTTGTTAAAACTAATGGAAGAATGAGTGATGTTTACCTTGTGGCCCGTACATTTGTAGGCTTCCCCACAAGTACCAATGCACCCACCACCAGGAGCCAGGGAGCTATTGAAACTGATTTTAACTGCATAAATGTCTGCATGTGTGCCCCCCTAAAATATTATGTCGGGTGAAATTGCTAGGAAGCAGGGGACAATAATATAACATCAATAACATCAAAGTGGATGTGGGCTAAACTAATCTCATCCACAAGCTGTTGATTTTCATTCTGGCTTTCACCCTTTGCTTTCAATCCATAGAGATAACCCCTGTGAATTCTATGCCAAAAACCATCCTAATTTGGGTATTTTTTTTATTTTACATTGCTGATTTTTAAAAGTCATTGCTGACTAAGACTAGGTTCACACAATATTATTCTCAGTGGTCTGAAGAGACCCCACAATATAATAGCTAGTGAGTGGTGAAGATTGGAACTTTAAAAGTTGGAATATAATACTGTGTGCGGGATCCTCTATGAGAAATAATAGCGCGTGCGGGGCCACTGTGGGATATTATTCTGTGTAACGGTGCATTGCACAAAAACCAGTCATATTTTTTTTGTGCAAAAATATACCATGTGAACGCAGTTTTACATCAAAGTAAAAGTTCTAGCTCCAGAAAACGACAGTAAACACATGCGTCCTACAGCATCTGGTGGCAGCACTTCTGTGTTATGGTTTGTGGTATATGACTTTAGTATAGGGGTCGTCAGCCTTAAAATTATTGACCAGCACTCCGAAGACCTCATCTTTTTATTTATTTTTTTTTAATTTAAATCAGCATGCTGAACAAAAAAAATGTTACATACCCCTCACATCCACAAGCTATAAATAAAATGGATGCAGTCTCCAAAGCCCTCCCTGGAATCAATGAGAAGACCCCAGGGCAAACCCAAGATGCAGGGAGGGGGGGGGGGGATGGTCAGTTATACTTCTAGGGAGATAACAAATCTTGTGAATACTACATGTCATCGATCTCATCCCAATGGCAAGATCGATACAGGACACAGAGTAATGAGAACCTGAGTAGCACGAATATTGTTTGTCATTCATATAAGCCATAAATCACACATGCCAAGTTCCTCCAACAACCTAGCAAGTGAAGTCAAGGTCATCAAAGAACTCTGTCGATCTAAGGATACCGATAGCACATGTTTATAATATCCAATTAATAAAGTTGGGGTATCTGGGAATGAGGCGAAGAATGACACTATCCACTATCAGAATCACCAAAGAGTATGGTGGAGGAGTATATAAGGTCATTATATTAGAAGTCACATGGGCGATTACACAACAGAGGCATGCAAAGTGGCCTTTCTGATCAATAAGGGATCAAACACATTGGTAGGTAACCCAGTGATTGCAAATTGACACAACTCTAGCATGCATGGAATACGTGCAGTGGTGTTCATGGCACATCCACGCTCTATGAAATTAAGAGCATCACCAAGCAGAGTAGCGCTGGTTGGTCATTTTGCAAACTAGAAAATATGCCTCTTCGATTCTCCAGTGCCCAGAACATGCCAATATATCAAAAGCTAAAGGTACAGGACAGCAAATCTGTTCCAAAATACTTACAGGAGAATACCTACTATCCAGGGGTGAACCTAGCCTCTCTGCTGTCTGAGACAAACTATAGCTATCTTGGTTGCATGACGGGGCATCTCTAAATAGGACATCCCCCCCCCCCCCTTCATTTGCAGATCAAAAAAATCCCCTCCAGTTTATTCAATGAGATGTTGCCTGAGACCACCACCTCAGGTCACTTCATGGAAGGTGTCTCCTGTTACCCTCTCTCAAGAGACCATGTCAGTAGGAGAGAAGGGGGAAGGGCGCACCATATACAGGTATAAGTGATATGCTCCTGTGTTGATCAATGTAGAAAAGAAAAAAGAAAAAATGCCAAACATTAAAGAGGTTGTCGGGGCTGGAGGAGGTGAAAAACCATTATACTCGCCTTTCTCTGCTGCTCTCCAGAACCAGACCACGCTGAGAAGCAGCGAGTAAAGGTGAGTATATTTATTTTCTATTCTTTTCAACTCCCTCGACCTATTTAAAAAATAAAATGTTTGCCCTGACAATCCCTTTAACTTAAGACAAAACAGACATAACACAAAACAGAAGACATTTCAACCTGAGAGAGAGAGAGACCCGGGTGCATGGGCCTGGATGGCGCCTCCACAGACAGAGGTGAAAATGCGGATCAATGTCCCCTCTTGATGGCAAATAATGGCATCAAGGTTTCTCTGCCAAATATCGACTACTTAGTTACCATAGAATTCATTTGGTTTTGGGTCCTCAGCCTTATACAAAATCTCAATGAGGTGCAGGTTATTGCGTTAGGGTGCCTTCACATGGAGTTTACGCTCCTTGTATTCTGTCTATTTTACATGTGTAAGAAGACACCCAAGTCTGTTTTCAAGATCATTCGACATCTGCACAACTGTGCCCAAATTTCTTTGTAAGGGAGGAAGTCCATCCTCCATCGTGCTTACATCGTCCGCAACTTTACGAATGCGCTCATTTACTTTTTGCAGGTCATGTCTTATCAAACTAATGTCCATTTTTTTTTCTCCCATATGAGCATTAAAGGTGTTACATTGGGTGATAACCGCATACACATCTTTAAAAGAAGCGTCCCTTATACCTGGAAGTGCAACTGCAGGTCGCCAGCAGGAGTTAGAGGTACAGCTGCCAAGTTTGTATGTTTTATAATATCTGAGATCTAACTGTTTGATGGGACCCTCCCTATTTTCTCCAGAGCCCTGTACTCCATACACTGTAACATTTAGTGACAGGCAGAAACAGCTCTCAATACAGAAACAAAGGGAAAGAGTGAAAAAGTGCAGGATTTCACGGAAATTATCCTAAATTTGTTAATAAAATATATTAATATTATTTATGACGCAAATACTGGCAGAAATCAAAAGTCTGAAAGATGAGTTACACTTTAAATATAAAAAACACATCTTAAGACATACAATGGAACATTCATGTGCCACAGTAATCTGCTTGGACTACGAGCAGTCGCTATGTGATAAACAGGAGTTTGATTTTCAGGCGTTGCTCTGCTTTCTTCATTCTGGGGGGAAAAAGTTCTGGTGGCTTTGACATTCTCAGCCAAATTGGATCTAATACAGTTTTTCCTCTTGCTATGTCTGTTTTAGGAGATACTTTGCTTTTCCCTAAAACAGTAATTCTGCAGTGTCTTTTCTTCCAACTGTGTTGTGCTATTCTCTTTATGCTCAATTTCTTTTAGATATGTATGAGATGACTTGGCCTGGCATTACCCTTCCCAATAAGGTCTGTCCCTGTACAGCCTGGCATTGTTCAAAGTCAGACTGTGTAAAGACCATGACGGGTCCTCCTCGAGGTTAAGGCCCCAGACAGCAAAACGCAGTGAAAATGCATTGTGTTTTTTCTAAGCATTTATTATTGAGTTTTATGTAGCATTTTTCAATAGAAAAACCACTTGCAACGCTGCAGCTAAAATTAGCCTCCGGCAGCTTTTTTTTTTTATCGAAATGTGTCAATGAAATCTTATTCACTTTGCTGTTATAGTGAAACATAACATGGCGCCTTTGCCAAAGGCTGGTTTCAAACAGAATTTTCAGAAAACAAGTTTTTTTACAATCCAGGTTTAGACCATAAGTGAATTGAAAAGAGTGGGAAATTCTCCTTCGTGTTAGTTTAACCCCTTCCCGCTGATGGCATTTTTTGATTTTCGTTTTTGATCCCCTTCTTCTAAACCCCATAACTTTTTTTATTTCTCCGCTCCCAGAGCCATATGAGGCCTTAAAGGGGTATTCCCACCTCACATACTCAGCAGTCTTCACTCTTGTAAAATCTTCTTTCTTCCTGGTTGCTTGCATCATTTGGTGGGCGGGGTTTCACAGGCAACCTTCCGTTTAGCTCCGCCCCCAAATTCACATGTAGCTCCGCCCACCCACATTGGACTATGAAGTACAGGCAGCAGCAACTCCATTCTGTGTTACATACAGAGACTGCCTGTCTCTGCCATAATGAACACAATTGAATTAGCTAGCCTGATAACTGGGAGAACAGATGAAAGCAGCTCCTCTATCTGAGTGCAGGGAGCTAGGTCACATGGTGTAGACACAGGAATAGCTAGATACACAGGCTCGCTCCCTGCACTTAGCCCCTCCTCCCTCCCCCTGAGAGCAGCAGATACATCACTTGACTCAGGAGCAGCTAGGTCAGGGCTGTGGCCACAAAGAATTGAATAAAGTGAGATAGTGGACAAACAAAGCAGTTTTGCTGAAGCAGTGTATTTAGGAAAAGTCTTACATCCACATTAACCAGCAGTATATATAGGATCCTTGTGATGGGAAAACCCCTTTAATCTTTGCAGGACAAATTTTTCTTCATGATGCCACCATTAATTATTCTGTATAATGAACTGGGAAGCAGGAAAAAAAATTCAGAATGGGGGATGCATAGGGTGTCTTTTTTTGCAGGGCCGGGTGTTCTTTTTAGTTCTACCATTTTTGGGAAATGTTATTGCTTTGATCACTTTTTATTCAAATTTTTATCAGAATCAAAACAGTGAAAAAACGGCGGTTTGGCACTTTTGACTATATTTCCCACTACGGCTTTTACCAAACAGGAAAAATATTTTTATAGATTTGTAGAGCGGGTGATTTCGGACAAGGGGATACGTAACATTTATGTGTTTCATATGTGTTCTAGAAAAAGGGGGGTGATTTGAATTTTCAATACTGTTAAAAAATATTTTACTTTTTAAAAATTATTATTTTTTTTTGCATTTATTATACCCCCTAGGGGTGCTGAACCCCAGGGGGTCTGATCACTAATGCAATGCATTACAATGCCAATGCATTGCAAAAAATCATCCTTTCTTTTGCAGACTGCATAGACCAGCCTGCAAAAGAAAGAGATTTCAACGTGACGTCGGCCCTGGAGCTTGCTTGCGCCTCCGGCGCCTTTGACCGTGGCGCAAGAGAGGTCAAAGCCTCCGATCGGTCCAGGGACCGATTGGAGACATTAGTGCCGGGCGGTCGCCATAGTTACACACCCGACATGTGCCGTACTATTACAGCAGATGTCAGGAAGGGGTTAATGTTCTATTTTTTTCTCACCCTAAGGCCAGGGCCCCATGTAGCCGAAACGCCGCAATTTAGCTGTGGTGGGAATGTTGTGGCAAAAACTGCTGTGTTTTACATTACCTGCAAAAGGATTCTGGCTAATTGCATCCACACATTGCAGAAAAACATCCGCACGTGAAATCCTGCAATTTCAAAAAACGTTTTTTGCAAATCGCAGCATGTCAAATATATGTTCAGAAACACTGGTGTTTTCCATATAGGTGCAATAGGGACAGAGAGTCTGCAAATGAAAACTCTGCAGACGTTCTGTGAAAGGTGCTGCAAAAAAACTACAATGCGTTTCCGCTGAAGTCTTTTCTCCTGTGCTTTTTGGCTGAGGCTCGCTACATGGGCCTTAGCCTAATAGACCAGCAATGACTGCATGGTGTGATTGGGTAAGAAACATTAATCTGAAAGATTCCTAATACCCTTCATAAGCTTTGATAGACAATTATAGGATACCAGTACCATAGAACATCATTGTAACAATTGTAGGATATCAGCACCATAATGGGCATCAGTCTTTAAATGGTTCTTAAGTGAATCCTTTTGATATGTCAGTCAGCAAGGTTCCCTTCCCGGCTTTTGGTAGAAAGGTGGCTGTGCATGTATGAGAGCAACTTTCTGCTGAGATGAGTAGGAGTTAGGGAAACTTCTTTACATACTGAGACTTCTGCAACTCCCGCAGTCTTATATCTTATATAAAGATTAATAAGAGTATTCACATATGACTGCATGAAAAATGTAGTCATAAAGAGGTTTTCTTCTCAGAACAGGCTGCATGAGAAACAAAGGCTTACCCATGATTTGCTCTTGAGAAGATGAAGCCCACCCAGCACCTTTATATAATATGGAAAGCATTGCTGTACTTAAGAGACTCGTTGGGTTGAAACATTGCCGTACACATTTATAGGAATAAAGGCTTGTAGTTTTTGCCGCTCTTTACATATTGTGCGTTGGTGGTTTGTGAAACCAGGAGCTTGGCTTGGCTGATGCCTGACTACTGGTACTAAATTACCCAGGAGAGGTGGGTGCTGCTGGATGGATACTGTCTACATCTTTACATGTCCGGCTATTCAACATGTAAAGATGGTTGTAAAAAAATGTGTAATTTGAAGTTTCTGGCCCCTAAGGCAAAATTTGAAATGGGACCCCCTACTCACATTGTGTTGTTGGAATATTAATATATTTTATGTAGACCCGTCAGAGTCCAGGACTCAATAGAGACTTACCGCTGCATCCCTGGTTGCACATCATTGTAATAGGGGTACATTTTAGGGTCCTTATTACAGCTGCAACATTTGGATTCTGGTAATTTTACTGAAATAATCCTCATGGTGTTGTGATTTGGTTCAGTAGAATGATGTGACCTATTCCAGATACGCTCTAAAATACATAAGAATTGGGGACGTAGAGTCTCCTGTAACAGCTACAGACAGTTATGGAGTCTCTCTAATGTCTTTGGTAACTTATTGTGTATTGGTAAAAAAGTGGAAATAAAAACAAGTATGAACAAATAGACAAATGAACAAATACAAATAGACTATTCTGACCTGGTGGTAAGTCAAATAGGGAATCTAATGATAGAATCCCTTTAAAACTCTGTATCCCTGCTGCACAGAATATTTATATTGCCATAGGTAAGGGCTGAAGTGTCCACTAAATCCTGTGGCTATGTATATCACTATATATGCTCAGTGGCACAGATATGTGGGTCAGGTCATTCTCCTCCCCCTCCTCCTACAGGCAGTCCTGTATACAGCAGCAGAGGTGTTGTGCAGGATACAGATGACGTCACCGGGCTGTGGGCAGGGAGCTGTCCCTCCTCCTTGGTGCTGATCGCTAGTGCCCTCATCTATACACCAGGTGTTGTGGAGACTCCTCCCGCTGATCCCGCACTGCCATGCTCTGGCCTTGGGCTGCCTCCTGCTGTCTTGCGCCTGGCATCTTAGATCTTGGTCGCCTTTCCATGCCACAATGACACAGACAGGCTCCTTATTGTACTGACTGTTGGGTATCAGAAGCGACACCATGATGTTCCCCTTCCCTCCTCATCTGTCGGCCATCTCCTGTCTCAGCCTGCTGACCATACTGCTCTGCTGGGATCTGGGGGGCTGCAGGAGGGTCTCCCCGGGCTCCCCTGCCCCGCAGCTGACGGACCTCAGGTCGCAGATCTCCGGGGTGGAGGAACTCCTCGAAGAATTCCGTAAACAACTGCAGCAGCAGCGGCAGCAACAAGAACCGGAGCAGGAGTGGGCGCAGGACGGGCACCGGCACCGGCAGCACGGCAATGGCCGGGACGAGGAGGAGGCTGTCATGCAACAGCAGCTGCAGGAGGTGGCCGTGCGGCCCTCCGGAGACTCCGGGGAGGATCTGTGTAACTTCAGCCAGCTGGAGGACTACATCATCCGCACCAAGGACTCGCTGGAGGCCGGAGCCACCTTCCTGAAGGCCCCGGGCGAGGTGTACAGCTGGAAGCAGTGTCTGGAGGTGTGCTGCTCCCAGCCCCGGTGCTCGGCCGCGGTGGTGGAGAGGGCAGGCCGCGGCTTCAGCTGCTTCCTCTTTGACTGTACCCACCGGGGGCACAGCGTGTGCCAGTTCTCTCCCCATAGGGACTACACTAGCTTCACCCTCACAGGCCGTAATGCTTCCTGGGCTTCTCTGCGCACAGTGACCAGCAGCCTGGGTAAGAGATGTGTCCTCCCCTTTATTCCATACCCAGGCACCCCAAGCCAGTCATCCAGCTGAGAGTATATAGGCCAGCAGTTGTCACATGCACCTGTTGGACTTCTCTTCCACAGCCATTGCTATTGACCTCTTTGGTACCTTGATGCCATAGTGGGACTAGTGGGACAGGGAATGGAGGTGCTTGCACTTTGCATTGGCATTAAGTCAGGACACAGACAGCTGAGGGTCCCTGTGCGAGGACAGGTAATGGGCTCCTTGTTTTCTAACATCTCACCCCAGTGATAGCTGCCCATGACGTTCATTAGTTTAGGCATATAGCCACAAACTAATAGACTGTTAAGGTGATACGGCCCCCAATCTACTGGTCATACAGAGGTTACAGCAATGGTATGTCCTGCATTAAGTCACATGTCCAGGTGATCCTCAGTAGCGGCAGTAGTAATACTGCACTGTCTTCATCCAAGAACACTGTGAAAGCTTAAAGGGATTTCCAGGATTAGGGGTTTTTTTCTTATCTAATCATCAGTACAGAGAGCCCTATACACAATACAAGACCAAAAACTGAAAGCCTCATCCCCTGTATCACTGCAGCTCAGCTCCCTCTGACTTCAATGGACAGTGAGCTGCAGTACCACCACTCAACCACTGTACAGGGGACGGAGCTTTCTGCCACCGGCCCAGTATTGTGTATAGGATGTGCGCTGTCATGCGGACAGGAAAGTAGATTGTGAAGTACTTTCCTGTCCGCATGTTCCCTGTAGAGATCTCGCGGCAAGCACATGGACCCCATTAAAGTCTATGGGGATCCGTGTGCTTTACTGCATACCACTTGCAAATGTGTTCGGTAGTCCGTTCGGGGGGGAAGGGGGGCCTCATTCGGACTCCCCCGGATGGATTACCGTGGCAGATGTGAACGAGGCCTTAGAAAGTACAACTCAGTGTGTGAAAAACAAGCCTTCTCGAAAGGAAATTTTGACCTTTTAAAGAGGGTTTCTATTTTTACAATATTAATAGCTGATCCTTAGTATAGTCCTTCAATATGAGTTCGATGGGAGTTCAACTCTTAGCAAACTGGTGAATAGCTGTCTGAAGGAGCACTGAAATATCTTCATTTTTATGTGTTGCCATTAGAGATGAGCGAACACTGTTCGGATCAGCCGATCCGAACAGCACGCTCCCATAGAAATGAATGGAAGCACCTGTGACGCCGTCCGGCCGCCGGCAAAGTCAGCGTCACAGGTGCTTCCATTAATTTCTATGGAAGCGTGCTGTTGGGATCGGCTGATCCGAACAGTGTTTGCTCATCTCTAGTTGCTATCTATCCACATGCTGTCTACGTAGTACAGGTGTACAGCACCTGGTAGACTTTGTAAATGAGTCGCACAGTGTATGTGGAACGGAATCTCTAGTCAAACAGGGGACAGAGACCCCCCTTTTTTGCTTAAGTTGAGGGTCTCGGTGGCGCCACCACTGTTAATAACATATAATTTATCCTGTAAATAGCTGATGATAACTATTGATGATGGGAAAACTTCTTTAATTGTATAAACTCTACTATAGTTATCATATAAAAATGACAGAAAGATAGATACGGCCCTTGTGAAATAACAAAAAAGTTAATAACTCAGGTAGCTGTTCTTATAGTTCATTTACTACTCCAGATGTGCACCTTAATGCTTACACTTAAAGAATCACTCTCTTCATCCAAGACTTACCTTAAAAGCATTTCTCCTAAATTCATATAAATGAGATTGATGCATTGGAATGGACTTGTATGAATCTTGATATCTCAATTAAAGATATTTTAGATGAGGTGTACAATCCATTAGTAGTTTGATGAAAGGAACATTCACTGCCTGAGACTCACCAGATGGCATAGCAGATGGTGATATACTCCATACACAGTGTATCACTGTACATTATATGCACACGGATTTACAATACAAAATATGTTCACAATATGTTTCTGGTATTAACTGTATGTGATCTTGAAGATTGGAGTTCTTAATGTTCAATACATTTCCTGAATTGATAACAAATGAATTTAGCAAAGTTTAATATTATTGTTGAAGACATATATGGGGAGACTTATTATGGCGGCTATGCTGGGTTTCCATGCTGGGTAAGGCTTCAGTTTCTCATTAAACCATTCAACTCAATATCATGACTATTCGTGCAATAACAATATTAATGCATTTCCCTTTACCCCCACTGGATGGCCTCACATAGACACAAATAGAATAGCTGCTGAGCTTATGGCACATCCATCTGGATATAGCCAGCCAAGAGCACGGCTAGGTAAGGACATATATGTATACTGTCTTCTCTGGTCTGATCAGACACCATCTTGATTTTCAGTTTTTCCTTTTTCTGTGCTCTGCTGTAAGTCTCACACGAGCATCAATTGGGCAGCTGGAACCAGTAGAGTATCGGCCTGCTGGGAAGACATTGTAATTCTCCTTCTCTCTATCTTACGTTAACAAATCAGCATCTGAATTTATGGATACATTTAGTAGTGTGAATGTACTATAAATATAAATCCAATTTATTTCCAGGGCCGGCGTCAGGGGGAGGCATATTGGGCAATTGCCCAGGGCCTCCGTCCCCAAAGGGGGCCCCGGGATCCAGAGCATCAGGCTTTTACTCTGAAACTTCGGATCCTGGAACCTCCACAGCCGATATGTTTTAATTGTATGACAGAGCAGGGAGCTGAAAGGTCCCTGCTCTGCCATAGAGGACCGCCAGAAGTGCACAGGACGTCACGGTGTAGATGGTGTGATGATATCACTGCATCGCGCCACCTGTGCCACTACTACAGAGAGAGTCTTCAGCTGCTCCGCTCATGGTGGGGTGCGATAAGGTGAGCATAAGATTTATTGTTTTCTGGTAAATGAAAGGGATTACCTGCTAAGGGGCAAACTATTATTTATAGGGGGGGGGGGGTAATATCTATAGTAGGGAAACTATTAAATAAAGGGGGCTAGTATTTATAAGGTGGTAACTATTAGACATAAGGGGTACTATTATAGGCAAGAAATTATTATAGATTTCTATTATAAGGGCAATTATATATAAAAGGGCTGTCATAAGGGAAGACATATATAAGGGGTTTATTATTTTAATGGAGGAACTGTTTTATATAAGGAGCGATGTTATAAGAGAGGAGTTATTATATATAAGGAGCACTATTATAAGGTAGGACCAATATATATATAAGAGGGGCTACTATAGGAGAAGATCTATTATATATAAGGCTGTTATAAGGGGGAGACTGTTATATATAAGGGGCTATTATGTATAAGGGAGGAACTGTTATATATAAGACGGTGTCTGTTATACATAAACGGAGAACTAATATTCATAAGGGGGCTATTATAGGAGAGGAACTATTATAGATAAGGTGGATTGTTATGTATAAGGGAGGAACTATTTATAAGGGAGCTACTATAAAAGGAAATTATTATATATAAGGTGGGCTATTATAAGGGAAGAACTATTTATAATAGATGTGAAATGTAGAAAACAGGGCACTCACCCGCCACGGGATACATAAAATATTCGTTTTTATTTCATCCTCTTAAAAAAAGGGTCAAACCTTGACCATCGGGGTACAGAAGACGGAATGATGCAAAGAAACAAACAGCAACGATCGTTTCGTGCTTAGTGCACTTCGTCAGGTTTGTTTCTTTGCATCATTCTGTCTTCTGTACCCCGATGGTCAAGTTTTGACCCTTTTTTTAAGAGGATGAAATAAAAACGAATGTTTTATGTATCCCGTGGCGGGTGAGTGCCCTGTTTTCTACATTTCACATCGATATGTCACTGCCTGTCTAGGTTTTTTCACAGTGAGCACCACCCTGGGATTTAATTTATTCCATGGTTTTTTGGCTGTTGCAGCCGGGAATTTTTGCCAATACTGACACAAGATTGTGAATACAAGCGTTCCCACAGTAGTGCCGCTGACTACTTTGTTCTTTGCAATATATGACTATGCATAATAGGCCTATATATAATAAGGGGACATTATATGGGAGGCTATTATAATGTGGTCTTTTTTATTTATAAGAGGGAAACTTTATAAGGAGGGTATTGTTAATGAGGCTATTTATAAGGGAGAACTATTATTTATAAGAGAGCTAATATTGATAATGTGGAATAATTATTTTATAAGGTGAACTGTTATTTATGAGGGGGCTATCACTGATAAGGGGGCACTATTCCTGATATTGGGCACTGTTTATAAGCAGGGACTATTATTTATAGGAGGCGCTATACTAATTGATGAGGGAGCGCGAAAACCTTTTAGGTGGTACAAAGGTGGTTATTTGAATTGTGTGTGGACATAAGGGGGGGTGGTTGTTACTGTTTTGGAGGCAGAAAGGGGGCGTTATTAAAGGGGCTTCCACTGGAAATATGATGGCGTTGTTGGTATATCAGCATTTGGGGCCCAGCTTTTACGTTTGCCCAGGGCCACAGTTTGTCTAACACCGTCCCTGTTTATCTCCTATAGTGATAGTAAAATATTTGAGTATAAAAATATTTGATGTTAAATTATGTGAATTTTCTTCCTACAGATACAGACAAACCACCAAACAGCAATGCGGGGCAGGACGTGGTACTTCAGCTCCCTGTTAATTGGGTTATACTGGATGGACGTGAAAGCAGTGATGACCATGCTATTATTCGATATGACTGGACACTGCTGGAAGGGGACCCTTTAGTAGAAATGAAGGTATTATCGTTTAGATTATTATCAACATACTACATGACATACTACAGATCACATGTATCAGTATAGTACAGTATATGAATCACATAGCGACCCTTTTAATTTGGCTTTATGTTATCCATGGCAGTGACATAACAAATAGAAAAGTGAATTTTCTACCACAATATAATTATTCATTTATTTTGCACACATGTCCAGTTATTTTCTCGTATTCATCCTGTGAGCACTCGTTTGATATATATGAGTGTACAAACCAGAACCTGGATATACAGGGGAAATAATGGAATGAATCGAGTTCGCTGCAGTTTGCAGATAATCTGGGCTGATCCCCAATTGATGTTTGAGGGCACAAATGTTTCAGCCTGTAACAATATACAGAGCAGGTAAACGGACACTGGCATCCACTACAAAGCACATTGGGATTGGCAGATCGCTTCCCACAGACTTCAATGGCATCTAAAATATAGTTATTTAAAGTCTGTATTATATTTAGCTATACTTGTATGCAAGCTATATTCCTGTTTGTTAGTTTTTAGAAACATGTACTGAATCCATGTTGAGAACTGATTAAAAATCTGCTGCCATCAAAATATCCAATTTCCTTGGCCTTACACGTGTGAACAAAGAAGCTACAGATGAAAACGTATAAGACCAATGAAGCAAAGAGAGCAAAGTGAACTTTCAACAATGGTTCCTTGTGCTCTACCTGGGAACAAATGTCTGTATGTTATGAGATATGTTACTTTGCTTGGAAGGCATATGCTGGCTAAATATAGCCTTAAACATTCTCTGTAGCATAGCGTCTTCAGAATTATATACATTAGTTGGATACAGGGACGTAACTTGAGGGGGTGCAGAGGTTGCAGTCGCACGGGGCCCAGGAGCCTTAGGGGGGCCCAAAAGTACTGACAAGGTTGATTAAACTTTTTTGATCTGTTATTGATTTCCAGAGTCATAGCTATAGGGGATACAGCAGTAGCCCTGAACCCTGGGGAGCCCTAAAGATCTCTCTGCCACATAAATTATGCCACTATTCTAAATGGCATAATGTAGGGATGGGGCCCCATTACAAATTTAGCACTGGGGCCCAGGAACTTCAAGTTACGACTCTGGATGGATGTATTTTGTTAACTAGTTCTACAGTCCTGTGCTAACCTAGGATATCTCCCATGTTTTAATGTTTGGGTTGATGAACTGCGGGAAAACTTCTTAGTCCTCACAACGAGAGTGGCATTCACTTGTCTTAATATTGTGACCTGTATGGTTCAGAAGAGAAATGATAAAATTTATTCCTAGTATCCCATCCCATATACAAATAAGCTTGCAAGTGTCCATTGGGTTTTCCAAAGTACTCAGGCCTTCTGTATCGCCTTCCTTTCGGTGTTGATAGATAGTTCCAGCATTCAGTACATCACAGTGACATCGGAGGGTTAAGTATTGTGGAGGGTTCTATGGAGAGACCCAGAGCACCTGTTGGGTTTGTTGGCTGTGGCACATGCTGTTATTTCACTTATCACTGGAGAGCCACAATATGTCCTACTGTATTTGAGTAGTATCAAAAGCTCAAGGATGGAGGAAATACTTATTAAAGACCTAGCATTAAAAACAATCCAAGTGGGGAAAGAGGACAGCAGCAAGGCACTGCAGAATAACAGCAGATTGGAATATGCCATGCTTCTCAAGCGTGACATAGCCAAAACAGCTGTTACTACGAGGTGTCTTGTTCCTGTCCTCTTTCCCGCTTGGATTATTTTTAGTGAGCTGAAATAAAGGTGAATTTTATGTATGCAAATGGTGAGCTGCTGCTCTTCTCTATATTTTATTTATCCGTAGCCACCTTATGGCTCTAGTTATGCTGATATTTTTTAATATCATGCACTGCCTTCCCTGCTTTGCGGACTGTTTACTCAATTGCATATACTTGCATATGTTACCTATACTGTATATATATATATATATATATATATATATATATATATATATATATATATATAGCTTTTACTCTCCAGCTGCAATATTGCTGTTATTTATTCTTCCACCTTGTTATCTACACCGCCATTGCTATGTAAACTCTCTCTCTTGAAGAAAGCTTGAGAATAATAAATCAATAAAAAAGGTTTGGATTAACCCATTAAAGGGAACCTGTCACATGGAAAATGCTATTCGATCTGGAGGGAGCATTTTATAGAGCAGATGATGCTGAGCAGATTGATATATACCGTATGTACTCGAGTATAAGCCAAGTTTTTCAGCACAGTTTTTGTGCTGAAAAAGCCCCCCTCGGCTTATACTCAAGTCAAGCACTAGAGCAACACAGCAACACAATCGGCAAGACACCTGTGAGTGGCCGCTGGAGCAGCGCTGCTGCCGATAAGCTCACTATTAATTTCAAACTGCAAAAGTGTACTTACAGTACTTCTGCTAGCAGGCCAGGAACGCAGACACACGTCGGGTGCGAGCCTGCGCTTATGTGGCCACGTTACCTGGCGAGTGATGGAGCGGTGGGGGGGGGGGCGAGGTCTGGAGAGCAAGGAAGTGGAGGCCTGCTGCTGACTATAGGCGGCCGCTGGAGCAGCGCTGCTGCCGATAGGCGAGTGGTGAAGCAGCTCTGTCTCCAGGGCCACCCCAAGATATTTCCAGAGCGTCTTCTCTACTGAAGGCAGTGGCGCACTAAGAAGATATAGACAAGCTGCTTTCACGTAGAGGTGTTCACGATCTTGCTGCCTTCAGAGCCGTGTCTCTGCCAACTGTGTCACAATGAAAACCCTTTTTAAAAAGGGTACACTATGAACATAGATTTATAGGTCTGCCCTATGAACATAGCTTTATAGGTCTGCACTATGATAATAAGTATTGTCTTTTTGTTTAATATTGAAGGAACAGGTCAGCTCCACTCAAATATACAATTTCAGCTTTGACTAGGGATTGGCTGCTTTCCTAACAAATTTCACAAATGCGGGATGTGTAATGGTATACAAAACTATTATGCACTTAACAACGTTCCCCACCGATGCCCATGTATCCATGGGTTTTCAAGATGGCGGTACTACCAGCAATGGTGCAGATTCAGTACAGGTATTTTTGTAGAGTGTTCATGGGTTTTCAAGGTGGATGGGCTGCCTCCTCTACTGTACCTTCTCTGAATACTTCACATTGGGAGTTTAGTTAAGCCCTGAAGTGGTTTACGGTTTAGTTTGCCATTACACATCAGTATATGACATCTGTGAAATTTGGTTTGGAATCTGGACTATCCCTTTAAGCACAATACTCACCTACTGTATATCATAGGGTTTTAGGAAGTTATAATTTGGGGTACTCTCCTGCTGATTAAAGAAGGAACTGCGTATATGTCCCTTTGTATGCTGGACGTATAAGATGAAAGACACACTGGTAGTCTATTCCTGACAACTAAAAACTGTCTCATGTAACCTTTCTAAGTTTTGTGGTAGGGCATAGTAAAGCTCTTTATGGTAATTGAAATTTCTATTTATTATAAAACATTGCATATTCTATAGTAACATCCTAGATACTTCTATGAAAACTTTAACATAATAAAATGATTTAGAACAGATTTACATGGCAAGCATATACTGAATAATACATTAACAGCTAGACAAGAACAGATGTCTAATGGTAGGTCACATGTTTGTTCAGATATAGCTTCCATACAAATAGCCAACTGCCCGGCAATATCTGATCATTTGCCTCTGTGAATACTACTGTCATAATGTTAGCACTATTTAAGGAGGACCTGTCTCTTTCCTGACGTGTCTGTTTTAGTATAGAATTGCATTCTCTGTGGAAAAAAAATCAATTATGGTATATCTTCTCTTAAAGGTTTGCATTGCCCATTGCTATACTCTGTCCTATAATATATATATATATATATATATATATATATATATATATATATATATATTACATTTAAATAAATGAAGAAATTGCCAACTAGCTGTTTTCCTTATCAAAGAGGTGTGTTTGAGTTGTGGACAGGTTCCAAATGTGCACAGAAACCTCTCCAGCATCCAGTTGTCAGCTTATTTATCAATTTGTAGGAGACAGAGCAAAGAAACATCAACATACAGAGATCTACAGAAAGATACCTTAGAATGAAGAAAGCAAGCATTACAAATAGTCCTGGAACATGCAGTTGACGGACATGATATTGACTAGTGAAAAGGGTTTGGAAGGGATCCTTACTGAAACTTGGAACAGAAATAACAACTCTCTAAACATTCTATAGAATTGTAAACTGGTTATGTAACTACCATGCACTATGGCTCTTCAACTCCCTGGCTAATGTAATGGAAGTCTTCCCCCTCCTCAGCTGAGATACAGGACAACACCATTGGGGAAGTCTTCCCACTAGCTGAATGACACCGCCGTACACTCTCTCTGTCTTAAGTCCCACTTTAGTCTCCTTGTGACTCTGACTTCAGTGTCTTCACAGTGAGTTTCCTCACTTGGGCAGGTATCCTCTGCAAGTCAGCTGAACTGTGCACAGCAAAAACTTGGGTTTCACCATCCCAGTACTCCACCGTCCTCAGACACATGCATTTGACATGGCATTTGCGTTGATATAACCAGTGTAATCTGGAATACTGGTGGTTAACTGCTCTCCACCTTACAGACAAACATGTGGAAAGATGACAGGTCCTCTATAATATTAATGCTATTAATCCATAATATTGGTTTTATGTTATTTTTGCTGTTGAGTTTAGAGATAGACAAAGGTGCTAAACAGGCTTCGGAACATTTTATAAAGGTTGTACATGGTTATTAACCTGAAAAGCTAACCAGGGATTTAGTTTCTAACAACTTTGTCAGTCCTCCACTGATCTGTGAATAGATCATCCATAAAAACGAACTGGGTGTTGGGCAGGATCCTTCAGGAACGAGTTGGTTGTTGTTTTATCTCCACCAGTTTGTGTACATTTTGGCAAATACCCGTACATATCTATATAAGTATCTATGCACTACCTGTGGAACAATGCCAATTACACTCCTCAACATTAAATTGCAACACTAAAGGCCCCTTCACACGGAGTAAACGTGCGTGTATATTGGCAAAATTGTAAAATAAGACTCCCATTGACTTCAATGACATTATTTTTTTTACATGTGTAAACAAAAACGTCAAAATACACGTGTAAAATGTCATTGAAGTCAATGGGAGTCTTATTTTTACATGTGTATTTTGCCAAAATACACGCACGTTTACTCCGTGTGAAGGGGCCCTAAGAAAGACAAGCCGTATGGTTATGCAAATCAAGGAAAGTAGTAGGGTGTCAACAAAGTTCTACAAATGACCAAACTTTCAGCTCAGAAATCGCATCAAGTGATATGAGAAGATTGTGCAATGCCTCCTGTTCCTGAATGTGCCAGCTATCGGCACTTTTCTCAAAGTGGGAGCATCAGAATTCTCAAACTGAGAACCGGTGGCTCATCACTGTGGCAGATGGCTATGCCTAAGCCAAGATGTTGCATATCCGGGTAGTTGGAAGAACAACAAAGAGCTTGAATGACAGCAAGGGATATGTGGAGGTGAATGTCTGTACGGATGGATCATCTGATTATAAAAATGGCACATAGTGATCCATTCTGTTCTACAAGTAAAACTGGACATTACACCCCAAACCAAGGGCAGCAAACAGTGTTGACTTAAATCATTAGAAGGTGTTTGCCTGGCACTGGACTATGAGCTAGATGTCAAACTACAAGTGTTCCACTGACCTCACTCCACTGCTCCCATAAGCTATCATAGTGCACAGCAAGACAGCCAGTGGAGGTGTCTCCTCATCAGGAATGAGTCACACATTTGTCTTGGATATAATGATATCTGGAGATAGGTCTGGAGACCAAATAGGCAACGTCCATAAGGGAGAGTCACGTGTCCTACTCCCAGGATTACAGTGTAGAGTGGCATACTGTACAGTATCCGTGCCTTTCTAATATTCATTGTAGGCACACTAACAGCTCAGTGTGACATTGTGAATAAATCAGTGTTTCTGTATTTTTTTTTACCATTTGCATATTAGTAAAATGCCTATTTTATCCTTTTACAACAATTCAACTTTGAACTAACAAGTGGTATTTTATAGGTTCCTCAACCAGGGACACTAAGGCTTTCCCATTTGCAAGAAGGAGTTTATACCCTGCAGCTGACGGTAACTGATACATCTGGTCAGAAAAGCTCAGACAATGTCTCTGTCACTGTTCTCTCTGAAGAACATCATAAAATAGGTAAGGCCTTGCATATTATTGATGAAAGTAACACACTGTAATTCATAGCTTTACTGATGTAAAATAATTTTCCCACTAAATTAAAGGGGTATTCCCATATCAACAAACATGGTGGAGATGGGAACATGTGACTTCTTTTCCTGACCGCCAGTTCATGAGTTACAGAAACAGCCATAAATGACTATTTTACACTGTTTACGTAGCGCTCGTAGAGGTAAATAGAAGTTACGGAAGCAGCATAGCACAGTGATCTACGCTGTTTCCTTGACTTCTGGAGTTATGGCAATAGTACAGCTTCCTCTGCCACGTTGTTTCCTTAACTCTGTTTACCTCTATGGGGTTTATAGAAACATTATACCACAGCCATGCCGGGCTATCTCCAGACCTCAGAGCAATGGATACAGGGGTATCTTAGCCATGAAAGGCTGAGTTGGAAATAATCCATTAAGTGAATGGATTATATGGAGCAAATTGCAAGAATATTTGATCAGTTATTGTTCATGGGGTCCATAGTAGCTCGTTTGCTGACTTTCCCTGTATAGCCGGTGGCTGCAGGCATTGGGAAGGGAAAACCAGCAAACAGTAGCATTTACATGAACATGACTGTGTGTTAGTTCCATGCACAGTGGTGCTGCTACATGGTATATTGAGTATTGTACTAAATGGGAATCACCTTTTATTTAATAGGAATTCTTTAATTCTGCTTTTAAAATGGAATGTCATACAGTGTTGGCCAAAAGTATCGGCACCCCTGCAATTCTGTCAGATAATACTCATTTTCTTCCAGAAAATGATTGCAAGCACAAACTCTTTAGTATTAATATCTTCATTTATTTTGCTTGCAATGAAAAAACACAAAAGAGAATGAAAAAAAAAGTCAAATCATTGATATAATTCCACACCAAACATAAAAAAGGGGGTGGACAAAAGTATTGGCACCGTTTGAAAAATCATGTGATGCTTCTCTAATTTGTGTAATTAACAGCACCTGTTACTTACCTGAGGCACCTAACAGGTGGTGGCAATAACTAAATCACACTTGCAGCCAGTTGAAAAGGATTAAAGTTGACTCAACCTCTGTCCTGTGTCCTTTTGTGTACCACATTGAGCATGGAGAAAAGAAAGAAGACCAAAGAACTGTCTGAGGACTTGAGAAGCAAAATTGTGAGGAAGCATGAGCAATCTCAAGGCTACAAGTCCATCTCCAAAGACCTGAATGTTCCTGTGTCTACCGTGTGCAGTGTCATCAAGAAGTTTAAAGCCCATGGCACTGTGGCTAACCTCCCTAGATGTGGACAGAAAAGAAAAATTGATGAGAAATTTCAACGCAAGATTGTGCGGATGGTGGATAAACAACCTCGACTAACATCCAAACAAGTTCAAGCTGCCCTGCAGTCCGAGGGTTCAACAGTGTCAACCCGTAGTATCTGTCGGCGTCTGAATGAAAAGGGACTGTATGGTAGGATACCCAGAAAGAACCCACTTCTTACCCAGAGACATAAAAAAAGCCAGGCTAGAGATTGCCAAAACTTATCTGAGAAAGCCAAAAATGTTTTGGAAGAATGTTCTCTGGTCAGATGAGACAAAAGTAGAGCTTTTTGGGAAAAGGCATCAACATAGAGTTTACAGGAAAAAAAAAAAAGAGGCCTTCAAAGAACACGGTTCCTACAGTCAAACATGGCGGAGGTTCCCTGATGTTTTGCGGTTGCTTTGCTGCCTCTGGCACTGGACTGCTTGACCGTGTGCATGGCATTATGAAGTCTGAAGACTACCAACATATTGTGCAGCATAATGTAGGGCCCAGTATGAGAAAGCTGGGTCTCCCTCAGAGGTCATGGGTCTTCCAGCAGGACAATGACCCAAAACACACTTCAAAAAGCACTAGAAAATGGTTTGAGAGAAAGCACTGGAGACTTCTAAAGTGGCCAGCAATGAGTCCAGACCTGAATCCCATAGAACACCTGTGGAGAGATCTCCTGATGGCAGTTTGGAGAAGGCCCCCTTCACATCTCAGGGACCTGGAGCAGTTTGCCAAAGAAGAATGGTGTAAAATTCCAGCAGAGCATTGTAAGAAACTCATTGATGGTTACCGGAAGCGGTTGTTCGCAGTTATTTTGTCTAAAGGTTGTGCTACCAAGTATTAGGCTGAGGGTGCCAATACTTTTGTCCGGCCCATTTTTGGAGTTTTGTGTAAAATGATTTGACTTTGTTTTTTCATTGCAAGCAAAATAAATGAAGATATTAATACCAAAGAGTTTGTGCTTGCAATTATTTTCTGAAAGAAACTGAGTATTATCTGACAGAATTGCAGGGGTGCCAATACTTTTGGCCAACACTGTAGGCTCACTATGTGTGCTGGGCATAGGGTTGCTCGGCCTCTTGGCTGCCAAGGTAACCCCTCGGACCATGTGATCTTTGATCCTGGGGTTGGCGGCGATCTTGCTCTTGGATGCTGTGAATGTTATTAATCTGTTGGGTTAATCTGGCAGAGTTAAAGTAACTACTGACTCCAGTTACTAGTCCTGGGCCTCGGCTGCATACCACAGCTGAGTGCCGGAAGCAGGGGTGCCAATACTTTTGGCCAACACTGTATGTTGCTGGTGAAACTTTTTCACCTCCAGACATAGAGAATGTCACCTTGTCACTGTCACTGGCCTAGGAGTAAAAAGATCCTTAAGAGATTCTCTGCTGAAAAGTAGATTACATGTAGACATGGGGAATGGGCTACACCAAAAGGTAACTACAGTATAATAGCAACTGTAAATTATGTCTATTCAGTACCCAATTAAAAACAATAACGGCGAGTGGCGTAAATCGTCCTGAAAAGCAATTTAATAGTTAGAAGTCATAATATATAGTTTATGTCCTTTTCTGCTCTTTGGTCATCTGTATGTTAGGATACATGAGCATTTCAAGTCTATAGAAAGAGGGAATGAGAATTAGACACAGCGTCCTCAGGAGGGAAGTGACCCTGCTTATGTGCTCAGGAGCTTTGGGTGCTTTAGGTCTGTATGGCCATAACTATCTGAACGTGTTTTTATTGTTATTTACTATGTCACTATAACAACAACATAATACGTCACTGGTTTTAGGGAAGTGACGTTGTGCCCATAGTATTGAGTTTGAGCAAGCGTGTTACAGGCAAACAGCGGTCACCTGTGTTTTTCATCACTGTCCTCTTTCTCTGTGTGGGATTTTTTAATGCACCAAAATGAATAAAGATTGGAATACGATATGGAGAGTTTGCCACTTGCTTTATTGTATAACTACTGTATCTATATTACCTTGATGGCTCTGTGTATGAATGATCATTTTCTGGTCAGGCGCTCTCCGATTGCTGACCCTAAGGGTTCTATTAGTGGAGTTACTTTAGCTTTTATTATTAGAGCATAGTCTGTACTTATGGGTACGGTATAAAACCCCCAAAGTTGTGTCTCCTTAAAAAGGCTTCTTGAGTGTGGACCACTATGACACACTTGATTCCAAATGATGTTCTTGTCTGCTTCACGTTCTCCCCTCATCTTGAAAGGTGGCCCTATGTTATCATGTATCTATTGTATCATATCTCTTTTTGATATCTCCTTATTATTACAATTTATCTTGATGATTTCAATAAAGATATTATTCTTGGGGTTGATTTCATCAAGCCTTATATGCCAGCTCTTTGGTGCTAAAAAGTTGTAACTTTTTCTACATTTTCAAAGAAACTTGCACCTTTTTAGAGTTTCATCACATAACATTTTTGTAATACACTGTCTACCAATAAGTATTTGGACACCCATGCAAATGAAGATATCTGCGATCATGATGTACGTCAAGCCTTCTGCCGTTAAATAGGAAACAGCACTGGCATTAGTCGCATGCAAGATGCCACGAAGTGCAGAGTTGTCTGATTTCGAGAAAGGGGTAATTGTAGGGTACCACAGAAATGGTCGATCCTTAAAGGAGTATTCCCATGTACATATTCATATCTATATTTGTAGATAATTAAAAGTTAAACATTTTTTGCAAATATAAGTAATTAAAAATTCTGCAGAGTTTTAAAGATTTTCTCTAACTTTCTTAGTGGTGACAGTCTGTTATCTTGATCGGTTGCCATGGTTACGACCACTAATGCAGAAACTTTCTATGGTCAGGGACTTTCTAGGTCAGCTATGATTTTCTTATTGTAGCCGGGCTATCATGCAGGGACATTACATGTATCAGAAGATATCCCGGCCACAATAAAGAAATCATGGCTGGTTTTCTGACCTTAGAAAGGTCCTTCATTCATGGTCGTATCCACTGTCAGACCCCAGAGTATAATAATCGGAGACCCGGGGGAATAAAAACATAAAAAATTACTGTTTCTTACCTGTTCCCCAGCTCCTACGCGGTCCTCTCCGCTGCCGTCCTTCTTCTATGATGTCGGACGTCACATGACCCGGGACACAGGTCGGGTTCATGTGACGTCAGAGACAAGTAGGAAGGAGGCCTGGCAGGATCGTGGAGAGGTAAGTAACAGTGTTTGTTATGTTCCCTTACCTCTCCCGGTCCGCCGATCATTATACTCGGGGGTCTGCAAAGACCCCCGAGTATAATGATAGTGTTTGTGGGGCCCGCGGTGTCACTTACCGATCCCGGTCCAGCCAGGATCGGCAAGTAAATAGGGCCCCTATTAAAAAACAAACAAACAAACAAAAAAACGCAGCAGTAGCGGCTGTCACCGGCCCCCTAATGGCCCGGGCCCTGTGGCAGCTGCCTCCGCTGCCTCTGCGGTAGTTTTGCCCCTGCTCCCTTGATCTAGCAGTGTGTAACAATCGTTCTAAGACATCTTGAGAAGCTGCTGAAGAGGATATCACACTTTAAAGGTCACATCTGCTCTTTCCACTTGAAGAGATTGCCATCTAGTGTCACAAGAAGGAACTTCACATGCTATCATAAAGACATGTTCACATGGAACTGTTACTATTATACCTAATTTCTACTGTTGTAATTATTTGTTTAATGGCTAAAATAAAAGAGGATGACAAATAGCAAACATTCAAGACTACTTAGACCTGGTGAACTAAGAAAGCTGGTTATTTGTCATTATCATTTCATTTAGCCATTAAAAATAACAATTACTATTATTATTTATAGGACATAAATACACAAAACATTAAATATTAATGATGTTATTTATTTATGAAACTAGTTGTGCATAACTACAAAATTCCTGCAACAAATTTACTTACAATTATCTCAAATTCTGAATAAACATGTATTAATTTGACATATACAGTATATGAGGATTAGGTCAGTAATATAAGTCAGGATGTGCCTACCCCTTTAGACACTAGAATGTGTACAGCGTTATTGCATATCTATATGAATAATGGTGTATAAAAGTAGTGGGATTGTTTCCCTGACCTGCACAGGACCCTCCTATCAGCTATTATAGAGCACCAATAGTGACTTTGTATCACAGATTGTGCCACGTTTTTTCTCTAATGCTTTCTCTGGTACAAATATGTAGTCGGCCACAGCTTTCCCCGGTAATAACCGTCAATGATTGTACTAGTGTGAGCACATCTAGCTTCAGCGTCATCTAATCTTACGGATTTTCTCTCCATCCTAGCATCTACATCGTGTAGTGGCTCTTGTTCCCGCTACCAGTTTATTTGTGATGATGGCTGCTGTATAGATATCACACTGGCCTGTGACAGAGTGGTGCAGTGTCCGGATGGCTCTGATGAAGCTTTCTGCCAAAACTGTGAGTCATTTTTATCCAATTGTGGAATATACTTAGAAATTATGAAACTGCAAACCAAGAACAGAAAGATGCCATTGTAATGCTTTGTTTTCAGTAAACAGATACTTGTCTTTAGATATACTTGTCCTTAAATGCTTGTTATTATGTAAACTTCATGTGTCCAAAATTGGGGCATTTGTTATTTTGTATTTCGGTTTTAGATATATCAGGTCCAGATATAGACAGTAATGGGGTTAATTTGTTTCATTTATGGCCATGGTCTGTATGTTACAATTCCCTTCAAATCACCCTCTGATCCAGACCAGATATCCCATGACAGATATGATCATTTTTCATTCGAACCCGATCTCGATCCCAATTCCGATCCCAATGCAAGTCAATCGGATTTTTTTATTAATCGGAGATCGGATTTTAAAAGCAATCCTACCCCCTGGTGTCCACTTACCTCCAGAGATGGCTGGTCCTGTGCCCCGTGCCTTCATTCTTCGCCTCGCTGCTGCTCCACGCTGCTCTTCTCTCTTCGCTGCCCCCTCCCTGCCAGTTTAGGAGAGTGTGGGCGGGTTAGGAGAGTGTGGGCGGGTACTGGGAGGGGAGACGTCACGTCTCCCCGCCCTGTACCCGCCCACACTAAGCCACAAGCCCCGCCTACCTAGCGCTTTAAACACTAACCTGGGAGGCGGGGCAGCGAGGCAAGAAGAAGGAGTTCACCGGAGCAGCCATCTCTAGAGGTAAGTAGCTGCTAGAGATTTAGTTTAGCCTTCCATTCGAATGAATGAAGGCAGCCGGCGCGCAGAGGGTTAAGGCTGTGTGTCGGCTGCTTCCATTCATTCCTGTGGAACTGCAGCAGAGCCTTCACACTGAATATACATCGTATACTCAGTGTGAAGGCTAAGCAATGCATTGTGGGAAAAATCACCAATCTCGATCCCACATAAAAAGATCGTGTTCGGAATTCCGATGGCGATCGTGAAATTTTCTCGATCGCCGATCGGAATCTGATCTTTTCCGAACACGATCGCTCAACCCTAAGTTTTAGGTATCACTGTATCTACTCTACTACCCACTGTTACCAGTACAGATCCGTATATATAATGCCTCTGATTTAACATCTGGACATTATACAGAGAGAACCATCTTAGGGGAAAAATTATACTACGAGGGCCACATTACAGGGACATTTTACTGTGGGGGCCTATTAAAGGGGACATTATACAGTGGTATCCAAAATCAAGGCGATATTGTACTGTGGTGGGCCACATTAAGGGGAAATTATATTGTGAGAGCCAAATAGTGGGAGACTTTATTACAGTCCTATGAAAAAGTTTGGGCACCCCTATTAATCTTAATCATTTTTAGTTCTAAATATTTTGGTGTTTGCAACAGCCATTTCAGTTTGATATATCTAATAACTGATGGACACAGTAATATTTCAGATTTGAAATGAGGTTTATTGTACTAACAGAAAATGTGCAATATGCATTAAACCAAAATTTGACTGGTGCAAAAGTATGGGCACCCTTATCATTTTATTGATTTGAATACTCCTAACTACTTTTTACTGACTTACTGAAGCACAAAATTGGTTTTGTAACCTCACTGAGCTTTGAACTTCATAGCCAGGTGTATCCAATCATGAGAAAAGGTATTTAAGGTGGCCAATTGCAAGTTGTTCTCCTATTTGAATCTCCTCTGAAGAGTGGCATCATGGGCTACTCAAAACAACTCTCAAATGATCTGAAAACAAAGATTGTCCAACATAGTTGTTCAGGGGAAGGATACAAAAAGTTGTCTCAGAGATTTAACTTGTCAGTTTCCACTGTGAGGAACATAGTAAGGAAATGGAAGACCACAGGGACAGTTCTTGTTAAGCCCAGAAGTGGCAGGCCAAGAAAAATATCAGAAAGGCAGAGAAGAAGAATGGTGAGAACAGTCAAGGACAATCCACAGACCACCTCCAAAGAGCTGCAGCATCATCTTGCTGCAGATGGTGTCACTGTGCATCGGTCAAAAATACAGCGCACTTTGCACAAGGAGAAGCTGTATGGGAGAGTGATGAGAAAGAAGCCGTTTCTGCAAGCACACCACAAACAGAGTCGCCTGAGGTATGCAGAAGCACATTTGGACAAGCCAGCTTCATTTTGGAAGAAGTTCCTGTGGACTGATGAAACAAAGATTGAGTTGTTTGGTCATACAAAAAGGCATTATGCATGGCGTCCAAAAAAAACAGCATTACAAGAAAAACACATGCTACCCACTGTAAAATTTGGTGGAGGTTCCATCATGCTTTGGGGCTGTGTAGCCAATGCCGGCACCGGGAATCTTGTTAAAGTTGAGGGTCGCATGGATTCCACTCAGTATCAGCGGATTCTTCAGAATAATGTTCAAGAATCAGTGACGAAGTTGAAGTTACCCCGGGGATGGATATTTCAGCAAGACAATGATCCAAAACACCGCTGCAAATCGACTCAGGAATTCATGCAGAGGAACAATTACAATGTTCTGGAATGGCCATCCCAGTCCCCAGACTTGAATATCATTGAACATCTGTGGGATGATCTGAAGCGGGCTGTCCATGGTCGGCCACCATCAAACTTAATTGAACTTGAATTGTTTTGTAAAGAGGAATGGTCCAAAATACCTTCATCCAGGATCCAGGAACTGATTAAAAGCTACAGGAAGCGACTAGAGGCTGTTATCTTTGCAAAAGGAGGATCTACTAAATATTAATGTCACTTTTCTGTTGAGGTGCCCATACTTTTGCACCAGTCAAATTTTGGTTTAATGCATATTGCACATTTTCTGTTAGTACAATAAACCTCATTTCAATCCTGAAATATTACTGTGTCCATCAGTTATTAGATATATCAAACTGAAATGGCTGTTGCAAACACCAAAATATTTAGAACAAAAAATGATTAAGATTAATAGGGGTGCCCAAACTTTTTCATAGGACTGTATATGGGGCCACAATTAGGGGTCATTATGTTGCAGGGCTACAAGGAGACACAAACCTGGGGGGACCACTAGGGGGCAGTGAATCTGGTACGATGTTTACTAAAGTCAATATAAATCCCATTATGTGCACATACAGAGATACAGCAATTTACTGTTTGCAATGTGTTTTTACTGCTGACTTTTGGTAACTGATGTTCATATTTCTGATATAACTAGTTATTTATATGTATATTTATTGTAGTCAGTTCTGGCCGTAAGACAGTGATTCACATATCACAAGACAAAACAAACAGCCACGCAGTCTCAGGAAGTGAGATGGACAAGGAAAAGGATTCTACTGTAGAAAATTCAAGAGTCACAGGGCATAAGATTGTTGTGTCCTCCAAAAATCGGACATTTGAGGATTTGAATGGGGATAGTAAAGGTAGGATATATTCTGTATAATATAATATGTGCTAGAAAGCTTTTATTAACCATTTCTAGACAAATTTATAAGGTGGTGTAATATACAACAGTGGTTCTCAAGGCATGATAGGCACATGATACGAGCCACAGTGAGAGCCTCTTCCCCACTTCGATTGGTATTTTCTTGGTTTGCCACCCATAAACTTCTATCCAGAGATGATGTCAGGGACGTGACGCCTCAGCGGTCACATAGGTCATGTGGTGCGATGATAGTATGATGATTTTTTAATTTTATTAAGGTTACGGTCACTGAGAGACATTATACTGTGCGAAGGGCCACTATGGGATATTATGCTGTATGGAGGGGTCACTATGGGACATTATACTGTATGGAGGGGCCACTATGGGATATTATTCTGTATGGAGGGGCCACTATGGGACATTATACTGTATGGAAGGGTCACTATGGGACATTTTTAAGTGATCTCTACTTTGGGGGTACTTGGTTGGGCCGTTTTTTTCACTTTTCTTTACTTTGCTTGAAAAGGTGAGGACCACTGATATAGACAACCTGATTTAGATGACTTCCTTATCTTCATAATGGTCATTGCTCTGTTTTACTGACAAATACAAGTCCTCGTCAGACTTTCTGCTTCCATTACACCTATAGATGGCGTTTCCATAGGTATAATTGGCATTCTGCTATATCCAAAACCGCAACAGTTTTGGAAATAGAAGTGTGTCCACTGTATGTGGGAGTGGAACCCCACTTTAACTTTACTACCTTCTTTTCTGCTTATTGTAATGTGTGTATTATTCTGAGACCCTATAGATACATACCCTTATGATTATCTACTACCTTTGCTCTTTAGTATTGGTCAGGAGTAGAGATAAGCAAGTAGTATTCGATCGAATAACTCCCCGCCATAGGTATTTGTGTAAGTGGCCAAACACCAAGGGGTTAAGCGTATCAAATATTCAATACGTTTAACCCCTTGGTGTTCAGCTGCTTACACGAATACCTATGGCGGGGAGGTATTCGATCGAATAATACTCGCTCATCTCTCGTCAGGAGTATATCTGTGTTTATAGTGATTCTATACTGTTTCCACCAGGCTTTTTGCTGCTTATCCTTTTTCATTTGTGCAAATTCAGTCTCTCGTAACGGTTCTTATATGAAGTGTTTAATGATGAACTAATAAGTGTATGTATTTGTATTAGACTTTGGCCCTACTTGATTTTTTTAAGTTGGTGGTTGGCATGCATACCATGCATTTTGCACCAATACATATATGGTAGCTATTAGTGACTTTACATATAAAGATGAAATACAAGGCAAGGAATTACATTTTACTGTATAACAGTTATAATAATGCAATCTTTGATACTTTTGTAATAGTATCTAATATTGTAGCTATATACTATACATATATACATTTATTGACTAACCAGAAAAATTACATTTGCAAGCTTCTTCTTCAGGCTTTTAGAAATGAATGACTAAGAACACAAAACCACACTGGCAACATAGATTGTAAGCTCTGGCGAGCAGGGCCCTCACTCCTATTGTTTGATGTGTTAACTTTGTAATGTCAAATATTGTCAGTTCATGTGTCCTCTGATTTGTGAAGTGCTGCGGAATATGTTGGCGCTATATCAATAAATAATACTAATATTTATTAATTTGCTACACAAAGGCAATTAGTTCATGACACGATAGAAAGATAAGGTAGGATTATAAAGCTAAGCTTATAGGATGAGGACTTGGAAGTGCAGAGGTCTGAAGTCAATGTGATGAGGGCGAGGTAAAGTGAATTATGTCCATGATAATGCCCACCATAATTAGTATAACAGTAAAGTTTAGCAGTAAAGTTTTGTGATTTGTGTCTTTGTATAGGAGCCATTATACAACACACAACGCTGGACCCACGGGGAAATCTTGAAGCAGTACCAGGTATGCAGCTGATGTTTGCAGTTACAAAATTAAGTTGCTTCACTATTTTATTATTAAATGACACAATTTATAGATATGTTTAATGGTCATGCTTGTGCTTTGTTTTTATGGCATTAACTGTGCAAGCAAAATGACATTTCTCCTGTTCTCTATGGGTCAATACGATTCTGGTACAAAATCTATATAGTTTTATTTACATTTTAACCCCTTAAAAAAATCTAAAACTTTGCCACCTATTTTTCTGTGCCACTTTTTTTTCGTCCTATAACTTTTTATATTTCTGTCTGCAAAGATGCATAAGGTGTCTTTTTTTGTGGGTCTTTTTATTTATACCATTTTTGGGAATGTCTGATATTTGGATCACTTTTTATGAAAGGCGAAGCAAAGTGTTTTGCATTCTGCACTTATGTGTTAGCTATAGAATTTACAGCCTCATAAAGATTAATAGGAGCTTCAGATCAGTTCATCGATATATGATAACTAACAGTAATTCTATTACTATATAACAGTAATTCTGTTACCTATGTATATATAATAAAGACATTAACTATAAATGTATTTAGTTTATAGCATCTTTTCTTTTTCTAGCCACTACTTCACCAAAAACTGACAAAGATGTGGTAGAGAAGAATTTCTTAATCTCAAAAAACATAGTAAAGGGTAATGGACACCCGGCACCTGAAGCAGGTAACTTTAACCCAAAATTTACAAGGCTACATTTTCTCTTGTCAGTGAATGATATGTTTTTATTATATGTCTGAATTATTAGTTAGAATGTGTATTTTGCATATCCCAGCATAAAGGAATACAAAGCTAGACAACTTGGTCACCACATCTCCAAAACAGCAGACCTTGTGGTTTTCCCAGTATGTGGTGGTTAGTACCTACCACAAATGGCCAAAGACAACAAATGAACCTGTGACGTGGTCATTGACACTGAATGTTTCTTCATAATTGAGTGAAGTGATGAAGCTTCAGAAAAAGTTAATGGTGGCTATGATATAACAGCGTGACAAAACACACATTTCATTACAGCCTGGCATGTAGACCATTCCAACTGCACATGCTGACCCCTGTATACCAGCAAAAATCACCTTAAATATCAGAACTGGGTTATGGAGCAATGAAAGAAGGGCTTAGTGTAACAAATCACACTTTATATAATATGTGGGTGGCTGCGTCAGTCATTGGCAATAGCCGCTTACATAGGGTAGAGATGCTATTCACATGCACCATGAGAAGTCAAGATAAAAGAGGCAGTGTAATGATCTCGGCAATATTTTGTTGGAAAACCTTGGTTCCTGCTCTTTGTGTCAGTGTTACTTTCTAAACTTTGCTATAGACCATATACAGCTCTGCATGGAAATGGTATTCAGCAATGGCAGTGGCTTCTGCTGTATACTGTATGTCACACTGCAAATATTAACCAGGAATGCTGCAAGGAACATGTCCAAAGAGCGCAAGGTGTTGACTTGGCCTCTAAATTCCATAGATAACAATCAGATCAAGTATTTGTGGGATGTGCCAGTGGCCCCACCTTGCAATTTATTGGATTTTCCCCATGAACATAACCAAATTTAAATTTGTAGGCAACAAAATGTTAACACGCCCTCCCGACTAGGCCCATTCATTTGGGTAGCAAATCCCATCCACACATTGCAGAAAAATATTTACAGTGGAAATGCTGCGATTTACAAAACAATTGCGGTTTTGGAAGTTTCAGCATGTCAATTATGCCCACGAAAATGCTGGCGGTTTCCCTGTAGGCATAATTGAAGCAGAAAGTACGCAGAGGAAAATTCTAATGCGTTTCTGCAGTGGTTTTATTGGCTGCAGCCTGTTAAATGAGGCCTTAGCCTTAAAAAGCTTTTACTAGCACTTTGCTTATATTTTCCTTGAAATAAAAAAAGTGCAAAAATAAAAATAACATAAAAAGAAGCCGAAAAAAGACACAAAATTTGTTGAATGTTATAGATTTCAAAACCGCATATACGAAAAAAACCAAAAATGTGTCTGGTCCTGAATCAGAGAAATTGGCCCACTGAAGTGGTTAAGTAATGTTTCTGATCAATGTATTATTAACACATTAGAGCAGATTTAGTAAGAGAAATATGTATATGAATTCTGGCTCTAACTGTACAGAAAAACTGGAGTAGTTACCTTGCACCACATTGTTTTAGAGACTTTCTGTAGCGTATTCAATAAGGCGGAGTGGCTGACACTAGGTTCACACTAGCGCCCGGAGTCCGTTCTGAGCCATTCCGTCTTCTGCAAAGCTGTCGGACCGGGTCCGGCCGTGAGCGGTGGTGAGCGTTTTATGCTCTCTGCCGCGAAACCGGTTTTTTAAAACTGGACACAGAGTACTGCATGTCCGATTTAAAAAAAATGGTTTCGCGGCGGAGAGCATAAAACGTTCACCGGCGCTCACGGCCGGACATCTTTCAAACCCATTCAAATGAAGTATGAAAGAGTCCTGCAGGTTTCCGTCTCCTGCCTCTGTTTTGTGCAGGAAACGGAAACCTGCAGAACAGAGACCGGGCGCAGATGTGAACGAGCCCTGAGTCGGAAAGGGGCTCCATATCCTATACCTACATAATAAGAACTGTATGAGTCTGTTTCTCTGTAGTTATATTGTACTTGTTCTTACTTTCAGGAGCAGTTTTACCACTGGCCCTCGGTTTGGCGATCACCTCCCTGCTGCTGTTGATGGTGGTTTGTCGTCTGCAGCTGGTGAGACAGAAGCTTAAGAAAGCTCGTCCACTAACTTCTGAAGAGTCAGACTATCTCATAAATGGCATGTATCTTTAGCAGTTGTGGCTGTTCTCCTTACATTTTCCTGTTCCCGCATATCTTAACTTATTGTCCATATACCTGAAATCCAAAAATACTTGTAATAATTAAACAGGACTGAGTCCGCACTGTTTTGTTTCTTTTCATGTGGTATAAATAGAGGAAAGTAAATGTGAACATATTACCGTATTGTGCTGTCTTTGGATAAATGGCATTGTTACTATGGCTGAAAGATGTCCATCATACCAACATTTATGGATTCACACTTTATTGGCGTATAACCTCTGCAGCTGGGGTGAAACTGAAATCTTGCCTGTGCCCTGAGATCTCTGTGAAGATATATTGATTGTATATTCATGGGTTTAACACTATATATATATATATATATATATATATATATATATATATATATATATACACATACACACACACACACACACGGTGAGGGTGATAAAGGTATAGTGTGTACATGTTGCAGGGAAATGATGAAACCCAGATAAATCCCGGAAAATGTTAAAATAACAACCCTGTGGGGTCATTTCCCTAAAGACAGGGAGGTATCCCAATCATTCGTGACGGAGGTGCACCTATTGTGGAGCATTTTGTCATATAACACATTTTATAAAAGAGTGTCTAGTTTTCTTTGAAGAACTGGAAGTCTGGTCATCATCAATTTTGATGTGGCTTCGCTATATTGATGATATTCTTATATTTTGGAGTGGGACTGAGAACTCCTTCTGGTCAAGTGCTGAACTGTGATGGTCTGAAATGTTGCTGAAAATCAACAGCCACAAACAGTTTACAGTGGTGGGGCAGCTTTCATCTGGAGCCACTAAGAAAGGGTATTCCGAAAGGGAAGTTCCTCTAAATGAGGAAGAACTGCTCAGGCTTTGAAGAATTTAAATATAAATCCCATGATCTCAAACAGATTTAAACAGGAGCTATCCACCACAGATTAACAGGTACAAGATCATGCCATGGCAATGAGTAAGAGAGGCCTCTTGACCCCAGCCCTAAAGAAGAGAGGTGAAGAACATCTAATCAGTCTGAAAGGAAGTTTGATCACAGTGGTATAATCAAACGAATCTTGAGTTCTTATTGGCAGATCTTACTACTTGATTTTGATGTACAAGAACACATAACACCCCGTCCATCGATTACCTTTAGAAGGGGCAGAAACCTGAGAGCAGAACTTTTTGCATCGCCATCAGTGTTTATCTGAGCAGAGTTCATTATTTTCAGCACTTAAGTGTTAATGTATTTAGCCACATGTACCTGTCCTAAGAACTAGGTGGGGAAGGCCATACGGGAACTGTGGAGACGAGTCCTGAAGCACGTAAGCAATTCAGGACCAGCTGATTAGTCGTCACAGCTGGGAGGTGCATGGTGGGGACCCCAGGAGTATTTCATTCCAGGGAATCGAAGTAATAAAACCTATTCGTAGAGGGTATTTGGATCAGAAAATCCTACAGAAGGAAGCCCAGTGTAAAGGGGTTTTCTCATCTCACTGTTTCTGATGTTTGCCCCATGTCTCTTCTCCTCCCCCCACTCTCCTCCCAGCTTGCTGAAAAGGACACTATGAAGTATCACAGTACTTATGCAAATCAAGTAATATGCATATGCTTGTACAGAATGGACTCCGAGTTATCTGTGTGTTTACAAAGAAAGACAATAGATTTAGCTTCATCAGCAAACTGCAATTAGCTGAACTGATTGTCCTGCCAGCAAAGCAGTGAGTGATGTCACTTCTCCTATCTCACAGGTCCATGGTTATGGAAACACTGTATAAATAATGGGAGGAATAAGGTCACATACCAGGAAAACAAAGCAGCATTTCTAAAGTATATATTTAGGAAAAGTCTACAATTTACTAAAAGCTACCAGTATAGATAGGATCCTTGAGATGGAACAAACCCTTTAAATAAGACCATTTCATTTAGCTTTTTTATTTACGCAGACCTTTCCTTCACCCCTCATATTGAATCATTCGCACGTTCTTGTCACCTCCATCTCAAAAACATCTTCAGAATACGCCCTTTCCTTACCAGAGATACACTAAAGACACTTATTGTCTCTCTGATTCATTCTCACCTTGATTACTGTAACTCCTTACTAATCGGTCTTCCCCTCACTAAACTCTCCCCTCTACAATCTATTCTGAATGCAGCGGCCAGGCTCATCTATCAGGCTAGACGCTACAACGAGGCCTCTGGTCTGTGCCAGTCACTACATTGGCTGCCTATTCATTATAGAATAAAATATAAAGTTATCACTCTCATCCACAAGGCTCTCCATAATGCCGCACCTCCATACATTTCCTCCATCACCTCTGTCTACCGCCCAACTCGTGTTCTCCGTTCACTCAATGACCTAACACTTACATACTCTATTATCAGACTTCCCACGCTCATATCCAAGACTTCTCCGGAGCTGCACCACTTCTCTCGAATGCTCTATCCTGGACAATCAGATTAACTCCTAATTTCTACAGTTTCAAACGCAAACTAAAGACACATCTTTTCAGATAGGCCTATCACAATTCCTAATGTAAACCCTTCCATACTATAATTAGAATCCCCCAAATTTAACCCTCCTCTGTCCCCGCTCTTACATTTCCCCACATGATGTCTTGCCATTTCAGGCCAACTTTATAGGTCCAAGCTCCATCCACATGTTAAAGGACACGACTAGTGACGGCTCATAAAGTTTTAGGTTTGTGTAATGACAGTAACCTGTATTACAAAAGTGTCTGACCTCTGCTTAAAGAGGACCTTTCACCACCCCAAGCCTGTGCAGTTTTCTGCGCCATGTCACAGGCGCAGCTGCACAGACCCTGGGGCACTTTGAATTATTTCTCTAGCCCCCTCGTTGTGGAGCTCTGAGCCCCGTTAGTTCTGGCGCCCTATACGTTAATTAAGCCATTCAGTGTCAGAAGGGCGTTTCTGACACTAAAGACAGCAGCTACGTCAGTCTAACACTATCCAATTATCATTGGACAGTGTCGGAGCTGCTTCAGCAGCCTGTTCTCGGCAGTTCTTCTGAGATCACACAGCCTTCTCTTCACGGGACTGCATAGAAGACCCGGAGAAGCGATCCAGGCAGAGTATTGAAGCAGTTTATACTGCTTCATATACAAGGGTGTATACACACCCTTTACTTACTGAACCTGCCCTCATACCTACCTGTTGGTAGAATATGTCCTGTCACTTTTTAATATGTTGTCCCTTGTCTTTTGTAATTAATAATACATTTTATGATTATTAGTAGCATTTTCTTTCCGTTTCTTTTGTTTACCCCTTGTGTTGGGCTTGAAAATGCATGCATACTATAACCTCATACTGGGTATTCTCACTAGATGTGTCAATTATTGATCTTTTATACCCTTTCCTCATGCTTGTGTATTTGCTAGAGTATTGAAGCAGATGAAGGAGAACTTCAGTGACATCGCTACAGGTAAGTAAAGAAACCCCATAAGTGCCCCGTAGCCCCTATATAACGAGCATTAACCCCTAATTGCCCCTATATGAGTATTAATCCCTAGTAGCCTCTATACAACAAGCATTGCTAGTTGCTAGGGGCTATCAAGGGTTAATGCTCATTGCCTAAGAGTTAATGCTCGTTGCTAGGGGCTACTGCTCATTGCCTAGGAGCTATCAAGGGTTAATGCTCATTACCTAGGGGCTATCAAGGGTTAATGCTCATTGCCTAGGGGCTAATGCTCGTTGTATAGAGGCTACTAGGGGTTAAAGGGGTATTCCCACGTCGCATACTTACCCGTCTTCGTTCCTCTAAAATCTTCTGTCTTCCGGCTTTGTCTCGTCATTGGTGGGCGGGGTCACATATGCAAAGCCAAGCGTCGAGATGCTGCCGGCCCTGCGTGCGCGCTCATACACCGTCTAGCCTTCACAATGCGAATACAGACCCGACACTCTGCAGGGCAGAAGCATAGCGATGTTGCTGGCTTCACCTGTCCCCCAAAGCCCCCCCCCCCCCTCCAGGCTCGCTCCCGTGTACTTAGCCCCTCCTCCCTCCCCCCTGAGAGCAGCAGACACATCACTTGACTCAGGTCAGGGCTGTGGCCACAAAAAAAAATGAATAAAGTGAGATAGTGGCCAAACAAAGCAGTTTTGCTGAAGCATTGTATTTAGGAAAAGTCTTACATTCACATTTACAAGCAGTATAGATAGGATCCTTGTGACGGGACAACCCCTTTAATGCTTGTTGTATAGAGGCTACTAGGGGTTAATGCTCGTTGTTTAGGGCTACAGGGCACTTATGCTTAGGGGTTTCTTTACTTACCTGTAGCGATGTCACTGAAGTTCTCCTTCATCTGCTTCAATACGACTGCCTGGATCGCTTCTCCGGGTCTTCTGTGCAGTCCTGTGAAGAGAAGGCTGTGTGATCTCACGAGAACAGGCTGCTGAAGCAGCTCAGACACTGTCCACTGCTAATTGGACAGTGTCAGACTGATGTAGCTGCTTTGTTTAGTGTCAGAAACGCCCTTCTGACAGTGAATGGCTTAACTAACATACAGGGCGCCAGAACGAACGGGGATCAGAGCGCCACATCAAGGGGGGCTATAGACATAATTCAAGGTGCACCAGAGTCTGTGCAGCTGCGCCTGTAACATGGTGCAGAAAACTGCACAGGCTTGGGGTGGTGAAAAATCCTCTTTAAAAAACACCACCCCTGCTACCTCGTGTCACCCCCTCTACCTCATAGATTGTAAGCTCTTGCGAGCAGGTCCCTCAGTCCCATTGTATTTTAACCCTACAAATTGTACAGCGCTGCGGAATTTTGGCGCTATATAACATTTAATTATTTATTTGAGGGGATATTCTAGCATATTATAACTATATAGGGATTTTGATAGGACTATTTCATGACATTTAGTACTGATGCCCACCCTTTAGGGTGTTGGGAACTACAGTTTTAATTGCACAAAAAACTTAAGTAAAACTGTTTTTTTTACTGTCAGAAGTATCTTCTGTGCTAACCTCCTGAGGAACCCATAAATAACATATGAGGGAAACATGTTGAGGTGTATAGTACAGTTTGGAGTGGTTTAGCGCCACCTGTACCCGGTATAGCAGGAGCACAGAATACATAGTGGACTGTCATTTTTGTGGGAGTTACATATGGTTATTACACCCATGGATAAGCTTTGGGGGTCTGTCTGAAAATTATGAGTAGACCCTAATCACTCTTGGTGGTGTTATATAGGGGAATCCAAATTTGAACCTTTTCCACACCTGATTGAGGTACAGATAGCAAAATAAATTCCAATCTTCAGAATTACATTTGATTTTCTGGATAGTTTCTGGGGGTTGGGTTCTCCTGTTCAGTGTATGACTGCAGACATGTTGAGCAGTGATTTGTGTTTTTTATACACCTGGAATATATCTCCAATTTTACAATACACCAATAAAAGTGATTAGGTTTTATTGAGCCAGTTTTTATGTTACTGGTAATAGCATTCAATTTAACATGAGATGCTATCCAGCTTTCCCAGAACCCTGAAAGACAAATCTAGAAAAGTTTTGGCGTGATTTTAGAGCAAGTAGGGGAAATTATTTGGTATGTTTGTATGTTACCCAGCTTCCTCAGAGCCCTGAAAGCAAAATCCTGGCAAGCTATGGTAGGATTATAGTGCAAGGAGCTACCCAGCTTTCCCAGGACTCTGAAAGCAAATCTGGCATGGAATGCTATACTATTTAGTAGATATAGTTTGAGGGCATTAATGAGGTCTGGTACTCTGAATACCTATCCATTGGTTGTTACTTAGGTTTCCAAAGCTCCTTTAAAGTAAATCTGCATAATATTGCAGGGATATAGGGGTAATATTAACGCATAAATACATATATTTTTCATTCAGCCGTTTTGGAGAATTGGGTGACTTCATCTGTGGAGCTGTAGTGAGTTGTATTATTGTCACTATGAGTTAGTGAGGGACACCCAGCTGGTATCACTGTATGGACACTACTGATAGCACCATTACTGCTGGTACTACTGTTCAAATCTATTTCATACAGTCAGTTACTTTGGGGATTCCTTCCAACAAAATGGCCACATACTTTATAGACAAGACGTGCGAAACGTAGACCCAGCCCTCCCCTCCTAAACATCCTGTGCGTACATGCAATAGCATTTAAGGGGGAGAAGTAGATGAAGGAGGGGGAGGGGGGGGGGTGTATTATGGCTTCTGAGTTTGGTGCTCCTTTAAAGTGCAATTCTCGTCCTAACTGTGGTCCAGTGTTACAAACTGCCGGCTGATTTCCATAGAGTGCTCGAGGCAGTTATCCGAATATGCCTTTCCCATCCATCCAACCATTGTGTTTTTAAAAGTGGAGGCAAACTATTTCATGGGCTGAAAAGTGTTAAGGAACTGAGGTAAGCCATCTCACAATGTCCTGGAACTTCTACAAGGGAGTCCAGTCGGGTTTATTGTAGCCAGCAGATGGTGTTCAGTAGTTTTAATGGTTTGCTTTGTAGTGTGCAGCATTTACAATACTTTCAACTTAATACTAACCTGTTATGCAGAGTCTCCCTGTGATAATGTAGAGCAAGGCATTGTTATTATGGCTTACACAAGTACTATGTGACACTCCAATGTGCCACCGTGCCAGAATCCAGCAGTTTTCTAACCGTTGGCATCTGTTCCGCAGATATCAGCATCCAATGTACGAGGAGGAAATTAATAACACATGAAAGTAATAACCTAAGCCAACAGGACGAACAATAACTTATCTCAATCTCAATCTTTTCATTCAAGTCAATCTTTAGCACTAACACAAAAGAAGTACAGGCACATTGTTGGGTTTTGTACTTTATTTGGCAAAGCGTAACTGCATAAACTGTTCGAGAACATGGCTTACACAGCACGTGTGGTACACAGCAGTGAACTATAAACTGCATCAACAAGAAAAGCTCAGATGGAAGTGGCTGCCAATAAACACCTGTCTCAAAAACAATGAAAACTATTCCATACGCATTTGGGTCTGACCGGCCTGATTCAAGTGGTCTACAGCTCACTCTGATGCACTGAAGAGTCCAGGGCTATGTGTGTCATGACCTGGTAGCACAGAGACAATAAAGGACATAAATATTTCCCGGTGTTAAGATAAAGCTGCTGACTGCATCCACATGCTATTCTACGACACCACGCCAAAAAGCTCTGAGAGGGAAGCTCAGGTCTATATGTTTAGCAGCATTTAGCGGAGACTTGACTTAATGCATTGTAGTGTCATTTGGTGACATTCTGAACATTTTACAGTGATGCTGACGTTACACTTTAAATGTATTCAGAAATTAAAATGTGTATTTTTTTATTTTTCTTAAATAGTTTGCAATGGTGAGTATCTGCACTACATCTGTCAAACACCCTGGCATGTTCAAACGCATTGAAAAAAAAAGAAAGAAAAAAAAGTAGATCTTAAATGAGAAATTCTCAAATAGAATCCGCAGTTTAACATAAGATTTTAAAAGCCAAAAAAAAACAAAAAAACAAAAACAAAAAAAAAAAACACTTCCATGCCAATTCAGCAGGGTAAAAAAATCCAAAAGAAGCTGCACTGCTGATGAGTCTGAAGAAAAAAAAAAAAAAGCTTTTGGAGGTGCAGGAGAGCACCCTGCCATAATACTATGTTTGGATCGGAGTGATGGGGCCGTTACAATTCATCCCTGCAGAGAGAAAAGCATTGTTACTGGGAGAAAGAGAACATGGCGTCAAAGACTTCAAAAGAGATAGAAGCAAAGCAACAAGCAAAGTAAAAGCTTGTTATAATAAGTCACTTGTTATTAAAAGATAACAAAAAAGTGATGCAACAATGTGCAGCTTAGCAAACAGGAGGCTAATCTCAAGTGACATGTTTTCTTAAATGGAGCATTTGGGGCCACAGCAAAATACACTCAGCAAATGTAATGTCCATTGTCTTCAAATTGAACTTTAATAGATTAAAACTAAAGAAATACGATGATTTGTATTTTGTATGTATGGTCTACTAATGTGCATCTCCAATGCTAAAATATTCCTAGTGCTTCTGATGTGCAGTAACTGATCTACAAACATGGGTTGTGGTGAACTACAGCAGAAATGGATAGAGCACAGATGCTTCAGCAAGAAAAAAAAGAAATCCATTTTAATGTAGGAATTTTAAGCTACACAGTCTCAGCAGAGCCGTTTCTAAAGAAAATACCTTAGGCCTCACTCACACTTCTGTGATAATCACAGCACACTATCCTGTTAATTTTTTCACATATTCGAAAAGTAATTTATTTTTCTTTACTATAATATTCACTTTCTTAGGATAAGTGCACACGGAGTAACGTGCCGCGTGATGTGGTACGTATACGGCGTGTGAGACTTTGAGCGCCGTATACGCTCCCATTGATTTCAATGGGAGCCGGGATCGTATACGCGGTGTTATTTTGCGGCCGTGATTTTGAAAAAATGCCAGCTGTAGTACTAATGGATCTCTTCCAGGGGCCAGCAATCCACCCCAAATTCGTCAGGAAAATGGCAACACTGTTCAGTTTGACCAAATCAGGTTAATTGAGGCTAAGTCATTAATTGAAGATTGGCAGGGGTCAGACACCAGGGCACAGTGTATGGATGTGTCTTGGCACTCTGTTGGTATCAGCTAATGAGTGCAGGGACTCATTTGTCAGTTTCCCCCCCAATCTCCAGTTAATGACCTATCCTAAGAATAGGTTTCTAATTCTTTAGATCCCTTTAGACCCACGTTGCGAATACACAGCACTTTGGCCACTTTGGAAACGCCACAGCGAAAAACGCCGCGTATTACAGTATTTGCAAAGTGGATGGGATCCCATCCACGAATTGCAGAAAAAAATCTGCAGTGGAAATGCAGTTACAAAGACTGCTGCATTTTTGTAAAATTGTCAATATGTCAATCATACCTACTGAAATATTGGCAATTTCCGTATAATAGAGACAGTCCGCAGCACTTTTTTTGCTGTGCCTATCTGCATAGGGCCTTAGCCTTACCGTCTACAATATTTTCAATTGCAATACGCTGTGCTAGACTTCTAAAATACCTTGGTTAATATGAAAATATTCATGGATCTAATTGTCTGTGTCATCTGAATTTTTTGTTTTCTTTGAAGTTCTCACAATCTTTTTCTTGGAGGCAATTGAGGCTTGTACTGTAGGTACTGTACTGTTCCATTTGTCATGTCCTTTTTCATTATTGCAGATTTGTTGGTTCATTAATCTTAATTACGTAAGATGGATACATTTTAAATGTAAGATAAATCAGATCTAAAATTGCAACAATGGACAAAATGTGGGAACAGCTGCCATTTAACTCTAAATGTGCCCCCTTCCCAACATACACCTAATATACTGTAGTTGTATAGCAGCTGTAACACCAAATGCTGAATTATATAAAAACATGTTGCATGAACAAAAAGCAGAACTAGATATGACTGACAAATATAGAACATTAAGTGTTATCTAGCATGTGGTTCCTTCAGTCTCCCAGAAGCCATGCACACCATTCATTTGTATGTGTGGTGCGTTAGGTATACCAAGCAATCGCCATACTGCGCCATACTATGTATGCTAGTGTTATATGGTATGGAAGTAGCAGAGAGCAGTGACAGCAGCAAATGCAGTCATTCCAGTTATCTGCTAATATCCAGACCTTTCACCTTGTGTGCAACTGGAAGGAGAAATAGTGGGACAGAAAATCACTTCCACCTTGACCATTGCTTGTCTTTGTCTGTTAAAGGCACATAGATCACCCCCATCAGAGGTTTCATTTTGACACTTCCATCGTCTAACTTATCGTATTGCTCCAACATCTGGTTTCCTCCAGCAGGACCGACAGGTAGGATTAGTCTTCCTCCAGGTTTAAGCTGATCTATTAGCTGGAAAAGCAAAGCACACATTTTAGAGAAGCGCGCCGTAGAGCCAAAATAGTATAAAAAAATGGATTATTCAGCAGATTTAAAAATGGCTGGACAATCCTATTAACAGTCTAGTGTTAGGTTTTCCGTTTTTTGGCCCTTTATCTACCCACGGAAACCCACAGACTATAATGGAGTCTGCCAGGTTTCCACAATTTAAAACTGAAATCGGCAGAGAGAAAAGTTCTGCTTGTAGGACTATTCTCTCTCCAAGTGGAATGGGGGATAGATTCCCATGAACAAACCCTTAGAATCGCACAAAAAAAAGTAAAATTAAAGATACTCTCCTTATAGATTCTCCAATAGTCCTGAAATGGAAATGCCCCCACAGCTAAGAATGGCCTAGTCGGGTCACCAGTGATTGGGTGTGATTGGCTGTGACGAGATGGAACCAAGCATTGGATACCATCAGGAACCTGGCAAGTGTTGGAACAGGTGCAGTAAAGCAACTGGAGAATCTCTTAATCCACTGAACTGTTTTACAAAAGTTTCCGCCACTGAACAACCCCTTTAACAATCACCATAAATGGTCAAATCCAAACAAAGCTTGCAATCAACGAACAGATCTATTGAATACCATGCACATTTACATCTGCATGTGCTTTATATGGCTAGCTTCATAGAAAAACAAGTAAGAGAATTGGAATTACAGTACAGCTATATCATGTTGCTGATGAGTCCATAGTTAAACATCAGTCTCAAACGTCAAGTTGAGAGCAACTCAATGCAACTGAAGGAGTAAGAGAAGGAGAATCCTACATGGATTGTTAGTTGTTCCCAACTGCAACCAATTGTACAAAACAATTACCCAAAAGTAGAACAAAGGGAAACAAAATACATACAGCTTGCGGTACAATTGGTGCGGCAGCTCCAACGTGAATAGCATCATATGGTGCTTCTTCAGTATGACCCATGCGTCCATCTCCAACTAAGGACACGCAAAAAAGGAATTAAAGGGGTTGTCAAGTTCATTTTTATTGATGACCTGTCCTCAGGATAAGTTATCAGTAAGAGAACAGTAAGGGTTTGACACTTTGTATCCCTGCTGATCAGCTGTATAAAAAGGCAGCGTCTCTCAGCGATTACATTACACGCCATTTGCTTTGTAGTGGTTGGGAAATGTAATTACAGCCTCATCTCATACAAGTGAATGCGGCTGTAATGACGTGGTACAGCTGCTATGGAACAGATAGCATACAATGCAAACAGTGCATGAGAGGTGTGGCCCCTTCAGACAACTGATCAGTGGGGGTGCCAGGCCCCCACTGATCTTTTATTGATCACCTTTCTGAGGACAGGTTCATTGCTAAAAACAAACTGGACAACTCCTTTAAAATTAGAATATTGCTATTTAAAGCACTGTAATTGTATGTAGATAAAGCTTAATCATTGTACTTTTTAAGGTATAGCATTTCAGTTTCTCATTGTTACTGCTTGCTTTTGTCGAATCCTTTCAATACATCGGTCTGGTAGTACCAAGCCCTCTCTCTTATATCCACACAACTACAATATATTATATTTCCATGTTGTATAGCGCCATAACAGATTTCCATAAGACCTCTAGTGTACTGTAGTATGCCTTAAAGAGGATGCCCCGTCCCTCTGCTCGCAGTACTCGTCCATAGACGAGCATTATCAGGGAGGGAGGGGGGAGTTCCTCCCGGCTCTCACAGCACAGCGCGATTGGCTGTGCTGTGAAGAAGGACGTCTCTGGCTAACTGTCAGAAACGCCCTTCTGACCATAGAAGAGCTACGGTACCGGACCGTAAGCTCTTCACACCGGGCACAGATCTGTGCCTGTGTGCAAAATGGTAAAAGGTCCTCTTTAAAGAGGACCTGTCATCACTCGGGGCACATGTGCTTTTATATACCGCTAGAAAGCAGATTCAGCGCACTGTCGGCTTTCATGATCTGTGCCCTAGGTGAACAGCTATCGGTGCCGGTACCATAACTCTTCACCGTCAGAAGGGCGTTCCTGACAGTCAGTCAGGTACGTCCTTCTTCAAAGCAGCGCCTATCGCGCTGTACAGTGTGAGCGGGGAGGAACGCCCCCTCCCCTCCTGATAATACTAGTCTACGGACGATCACTGTGAGCAGAGGGAGGGGGCGTTCCTCCCCACTCACACTGTACAGCGCTATAGGTGCTGCTGTGAGGAAGGGCATTTCTGACTGACTGTCAAGAACGCCCTTCTGACGGTGAAGAGTTATGGCACCGGCACCTATAGCTCTTCACCCGGGGCACAGATCGTGAAAGCAGACAGTGCGCTGAATTCAGCCCACTGTCGGCTTTCTAGCAGTATATAAAACCGCATGTGCCCCAACTCATGAAAGGTCCTCTTTAAAGGGGTTGTGCAGGCCCTTGATAACTTGGCTTCTTTCTGCTTCTCAGGAAGTAACAAGTTCGATGGTTATATGGCAAAACCACCATTCACATGAATAGGACTGAACTTCAGCAAGGACATATGACCAACGGACATGAGATGACTTCCTGACAAGAAGAAATCAGCCATGTTTTCAAAGTCCTGCACAACTACTTTAACTTTCATTCCTAGGTACAGAACACTGTACCATGTCTATTTTTCAGTATAGAATTTTTTTTAAATAAAGAAAAATTCTAGAAAAAAAAGTAATATTCTAATGAACCATGTAGCACATTTTATGAGGAATCCACGACTAGGGACTCCCCCTATATTAGTGCACAGCCATATGTTGCCAAGTAGAAACCCAAGAACGAAAAAGCTATTTCTATAAAAATGGTTTGGTAATAGCCATAACTGTCACACAGAGTGCCTACCTAGCCATGAAGGAAGCTGTAACCATTGAACTAGTTCATAATAATGCAATGAAGTAAAGTGGTTAACTCCCCACTTCCAAGTGAGTCTCCTTTTATATAGATGTAAACACCACCTGGTTGTTTAATGTAGGATTTGCAGACCATGAATTTTACAGCCAATACCATTACTGCTCAGACTAGATGTCCCCGGGCAGCTGCTGGGACGCTTTATGAACACTAACTTACGCCTTTACATATGTATTTAAAATTGCACTTATGTCCATAAACTGAAAGTGTACAGGACACTTACCTAAGAGAGTCACTCGACCAGAAGACAGTAACAACGGATCATCTTTTTTTACATTATTTATAGAATCATCTACTAACTCCTTAATGTGATCAATTCCTACGACTCGGCCCTTGGCGCCAACCTGAAGAAAAAAAAATCTCTCCATCAATTAACATAGCGGACATTCAACGTCATGAAATCTCTCTTTTACACTGAGTTATATTGCCCCTATAAAGTTGATGCGATCACAAGCCATCAAAGCCACTGAACAGCCATATAGTTTGCAAATTGTGACAAGAGTCTGGGCTGTGCTGATGGCCAACAAAGAATATGATGTTTCATAATCTCATTTCCCGATAACCTTTTCTATTCCACAGTAATTTCTTGTTTTAATGCAGAATGCATATAGAAAGAATTGACGGGATTTGGAAACAACACTATTAAAACCCACAGCTAGGTGTGACAATCCTGAAGAATACATGACGCACAATATAGAGGTACCAGGAGAGCACCACATGGGAACAGCTAAGGGGTTTCACCATGACAACTATAGGTTAGTGTTTGTTTGTGAAATGCTTGGCACTAGATGTTGGCAGAGAGTCTCGCTCTGAAAGGATTACATGTAGAGAGACATCAGCTGACAGCAGGCCCCGGTGTATTGCACTGCACTCAGCAGAAAGTGGCTATTTATGTAAAGCAATGTTTGGATCATCATGCTCAGAGCACGGAAAGTCTATTAGTGTCAAATGAGCTGGCTTCTTTATTGTATTATTAAAAAATAAAAAAACGTTACTGTGTCACAGACATTCTGTAAGAAGTATTAGTCGCATTGCGGAGCCTTACTGTTAAAAATGAAATCATAAGACAATTGTTTCACCTTCCCAGGGGTTATCCGAAATCAGAAAAATTACATTCCTCAACGTTGAAATTGCATCCCCAAAATGGAAAAGTCTTGGAACTCACAGGATTGGTAGATATATTAAAGATAAAAAAATGGAAAAAATATTCAAAAGCTGTGAAGGCCATTTCATGGTTTTGCCCACTTGGTCTCCAGATCAATCTCTGGATCTCACTGCATCTAAGACTTACTGCTGAAGAGGATAAACCTCAATTCCAGCCTCCATTGTTGTCTTGCTGTGCACCACAATATCCTTTAAGAGTGGTGGTGTGAAGTCAATAGGACCTGTAGCTGGATGTCATGGCTCATAGCTCAGTGTCGTGCAAACACTTTCTGATTATTTGTGTTGGCACAGTTTGCAGCTCCGGGCTTGGGACGTGACATCCAATTTCACTTGCAGTACAGAATGGATCACTATGCACCATTCTTTCAAACAATCCATCTGTGAGATTTGCCTTTACGCAACTCTTGCTGTGATTCTAGTTGTTCTCCCAATCATGGAGACATGCAATGTTGAATAGTGCTGATTAGAGATGAGCGAGTACTGTTCGGATCAGCCGATCCGAACAGCACGCTCCATAGAAATGAATGGATGCACCTGGTACTTCCGCTTTGACGGCGGCCGGCCACTTAACCCCCCGCGTGCCGGCTACGTCCATTCATTTCTATGCGGGCGTGCTGTTCGGATCGGCTGATCCGAACAGTACTCGCTCATCTCTAGTGCTGATATCTTGCCCTAGGCGAGTACTGATCTCACATTGTGGTAAACCAAGTTACCAAAGGTTTCCGTCCCTCTCAGTTTGACAAGTGGGGATAACTGGCCTGCCGAAATAACAGGAGACATTGCACAATAATCCCACCCAACTTAATACCATTTTTGAAGTTTTATGTGGCGAAAAACTTTGCATTCAATCTGGATTTAAAGCCCCTCCCACATGCCACAGATTGAGCTATATGTAATGACTGCAGACCTTAGTAACACCGGCTACTTGTTTAATTTACACAGCCATATGGCTTTGTCCTTCTTAGTGTTGAAATATTAATGTAGAAGAGTGTAAATTGTAGCAAGTGACAGCTACACAGTGAACACCATCAAAAACAAAGATCATAAAAGATCTCAGAAATGCAGTTTTTCAACAATTCCAGTAGTGCAATTCCTCTTTAACAGTATTAGTGCTATAAACAATCATAGTTCACATTATTTATTCTAAAATTGGACTGCATTCATGAACCACGATTGCCCAATAAATTAAATAGGGTTTTTACTTTCCACCTTATATTGTTACGCACACATGAATATGCAATTTTAGAATTTGTAATTTAATATATTATCTATTCTAACAGTTGACTATAGAAATTCAAAAGCCTTACCATTCTTGCAAAGCATGCGGTCAGAATACCACTTCCCGAGCCTACATCCAGGGCTTTGGCACCTTCGTGTAGCTGATCGTGGAGGAGTTCTAATGCATATGCATGCTAAATACACACAGAAAAAAAAAAAAACAGTATGCCATAAGAGAAAAAGTCAAGTCCTTCCTTATCTTCAAATAATAGCCTGCATTGAAGTATTGACCATTTTAAAGATACCCAGTATTCTTTATTTCCTGACTCGTCATCGGTCACCTGTGTCTGCCCTATCTCACTACTTACTGTGGAAGTTAGGGTCAGTTCACACGTGAAAACCGCCTAGCTTATTTGTGCGAGGTAAAAAACCTCGAGGAGTTTTTTTGACGCTGTTTTTTGCATTCCACGCGGTTTTTGACGAGGTTTTTGACGCGGTTTTCGCTAGGGTTTTTTTTTCCTATATGTGCTATAGAAACTGCAGGCAAAAACCGCGCGGTTTTGTGTGCAAAAAACCGCGCGGTTTTTGCCTCCCATTCACTTCTATGCAATTCTTCAGGCGTTTTCCGCCTGAAGAAAGGTCATGTCGCTTCTTCAGGCGGAAAACGCTAGGAGGAAAAAAAAAGCTAGTGGTCTACATAGACCACCATGTTAAAGGAGAGGTTTTTGAAGCGAATTCCGCTGTCAAAAACCTCCCCTTTGCCCACGTGTGAACTAGCCCTTAGAATGCTTCCCAAAACTGACAGTCCACATAAATTGCTGTCATATGGATATACAAATACTGTATGTGTGATTATACATAAAAATAAATAAATATATATATATATATATATATATATATATATATCCATATCCCTCAGTTTCCAAAGGGAACATTTTGGTGTTGTGAAGCTATACATCTTCCTGTACCAAACAGATATGTCTGGCTATGGCCATCAATCATGAAGCATCAGCTACTAGACATCTGAGAAAATAGTAGGGATTTCCACTGCTCAGCTCCTCTTGCTCTATAACATGCTGCCTGAATTGCACTCTATTTTCCATAGGAAAACTATATCTTTGTACCGTATTAACCAGTGGATATGAAATATAAAAGATTGAGTCTTCAGTAGTTTATACCTTTTTAATGGCTAACAAAAATAATGACAGATTGCAAGCTTTCGAGACTACTAGGTCTCTTCATCAGGCATGGTATGACAATTTCTGAAGCCATGCATATTTATACACAAAAAGAAGCACAGGGATCAAGTGATGGAAAGCAGTATACATACAAACAAGTTAAAAAACAAATGATCAGTTCCAAGGACGGCCCTCTGACTTTTATGGTCCCTTTGATTGGTGATGTGATGCCTAGCTCTTGTAGAAGGACATAAATCCATGCGACAGATTTATTTATTTTTTTAAATGTAGATTGTGAGCCCCACATAAAGCTCACAATGTACATTTTTCCCTATCAGTATGTCTTTGGAATATGGGCTGGAAATCCATGCAAATACGGGGAAAACATACAAACTCCTTGCAGATGGTTTTATGTCCTTGGCGGGATTTGAACACCAGGACTCCAGCGCTGCAAGGCTGCGATGCTAACCACTGAGCCAACATTTGGCCCCTGTCCATGCGACAGATTTAACCCCTCTGGAATGTGTCAAAGGTGGTCATGAGTTTATACTCCCATACTCTCCTGCCGCTTTTACATTTGAAATTCCCCCTTAAAATCAAAATCTATTTTCCATGTGACAGGTTCACTTTAGTATTATACCTTAAACATGAATGAATAAAATATCCCAGTGATAACACATACCATGTGAGGGGCGCTAATTGTTGCTTGATAACCTGTTAGGGGCAAAAAGATACATTAGGATTTACATATCAAGTCCTCATTGAAGTCACTAGAATGAATGACATCATCTTATATGAAGCCAAAAAAATGAATAAAAGCAAGACAATGATCTTCCACTGCCCAGGGGGCCGAAGATCAGCACAATACAACCCATACAGCGTACTGCAGATACGCAGGATTTCATCATGACACTCCACGATGTCAGGGCCGTATGATACTCATCTTCCACTGCCCAGTGGGCCAAACCGGAAGCAAGGATGTGAGTGATCACCAATGACGGCGCTACGCTCCAGGATTGCAGACAACACCCCGTTCTGTGGACCTCATATACACATTATCTAAACCTGCTTTTTACACAATCCTGGTGCCCTGGCTACATTACAAAGGCACAGTTTGACTTGTATTAAGATCCGGTACAGCACAATAGCAGTAGCTTACAGTGGCAGGAGCTGATAGACTCCCTTTAACAACTGATTTTTTTTTTTTATTAATGGGTGAATATATAAATTATTAAAAGGTGCATCAATTACTAATGAAAATATTAAAACATACAGAGAAGCTAAAAGTAAGAGTCCTTACCTATAGATTGAGGAGAGTCCATATAGGGATTACATTTTGCATAATGTTTGCGGTCAGTAGCCAACATTACATCATATACTCGATCTGACTTTATAATACCATTTTCTGAAAAATATATAAGACGACAATTAGAATCATTCCCCAAAGGAAACAGAACAAAAATATTAAATGAGTTTTCCAGTTTCATGGAATGTGATTTTCTAATACACTTTGTCTTTTAGTTTCTTGCCATTTCTAAGGTAAGTATGCTGGGAATGGAAACTTTGTATATTTTTTTTTTTTACATTTAACGCCAAATGTTTGGTACATTTGTAACCAGTGGTATATATAAGAATATCTCGCAGCAGCACAAATCTTTCTCCTAGGCTGATAGTCTTGCAAATATCAGTATAGTTGAAATTTTCATAAATTAATAGTAAAAGTGAATATAGGAAACAATCTAACAAATCCTATTAAAGGGGCTCTATCAACAAAATCATGCTGATAGAGCCCCACATATGCGTGAATAGCCTTTAAAAAGGCTATTCGGGCACCGTAAATGTTATATTAAACTACCCCCCCCCCGTTTTAAAATAAAACCCTAAAAAAGAATGTGATCTACTTACAGATTGTGCACACTGGGCGGGCATTCAGGGTGTGTATTCTTCTTCATCCACGCCTCTTCTTCCCCCGATGTCCTCTGGTCCCGTCCTCCTCCGGCGCTCGCGAACTGACACTGATATTAAAAAATGGCCTGGGTGCATGCGCAGTAGCATGCAGCTTCTACTACGGCTACTGCGCAGGCGCCCAGGCCATTTTTTTTTTTTTATCAGTGTCAGTTCGCGAGCGCCGGAGGATGGGACCCGAGGACATCGGCGGAAGAGGAGGCGTGGATGAAGAAGACGGTGCACCCTGAATGCCTGCCCACCGTGCACGATGCGTAAGTAGAGCACATTCTTTTTTAGGGTTTTATTTTAAAACTGGGGGTAGTTTAATATAACATTTACGGTGCCTGAATAGCCTTCTTAAAGGCTATTCACGCATATGTGGGGCTCTAGCAGTATGATTTTGCTGATAGAGCCCCTTTAAAGAAAAAGGCTTTTTTTTTCTACATTATCACTGCGTTCCTCCCACTGTCTTCAAAAAGTTAGGATGTGGAGTCAGTAGGCCAAACCACTGGCTCCGACCTCCATTTTTCCACAGCCCAACTCTGACTCCTTCATAAATGACTGACAGCGGTGGGCAGACAGAAGAAGTAAAGCTACTCTAAGGCACTAAAGAACCAGTGGCAAAATTGGTCCCAATTCAGACTCCTTAGACCTGTCAAAAAAAAAAAAGACTTACTACAACTCCTATCCAAAGAAGGGAAACAGACAACTTAGTGGCAACAGGGATACAGACAACATGAACATCTATGGAGAGGGTATGGGGAGGAGAAGGCTGATGGAGAGAGACAGACACATTGATAAGACTATGACTAAAGGGGGGAAAGGTAAACAGCCTAACAAACGTAAGCATTTCTCGTTACACTATGCAACAAATTTTTTTTTGTATTGTCTTAATGTTATTTTCTGATTATTTAGATCTGAAAAGAATATTAAACACTAATTTCAACTCAAACTTTGTTTTTGGTACCAAGACATCGATATTTTAAAATCATATATTTTAATTAACAAGCATATCACATGTCTAGATGTTGATGAAATATTCTAGACTGTTCTGAAAACTTCCAATGTCTACATCACTCTGTTCATGTCTAGACGTCAGTAAAATATACTAGATGTCTGCCCGTTTACTATATAAGCACGTCTGCTGGACAGTCGTACTTATTGTAATTGCAGTTATAGCGTGATAGTGGATAGCAATATAGTGTAATAGTGGATAGCGATATAGTGTGAGAGCAAGTGCAGCAACCGAATAGGACTGAGAAACATAGTGTGTAGTTACATGTAGAGATGGCATCAAGAAGCTGTAAGCATTATGCTGATTCACTTTGCTACATATGTGGCAAATTCATCAAGTCGCGAGCCAAGAAATATTCAATGAGAACATCGGTCAGGACGTGTGAAGCCTAGAAGGTTTACTTCGGAGTACAGGTTGGGGACCAGGACAAACCCTGGGCATCTCACTACAGTTGTGTAAACTGCAAAAGAACACTTGAGGGATTTGTCCAAGGGGAAAGAAGAGCCAAGAAGTTTGATATTCCAAGAACTTGGTGAGAGCCCACCAACCTCTCAACCAACTGCTACTTTTGCATGGTCGATCCTTCCAAATGTCGAAGTGGCAAGAATGCTCCTCCAGTGGTGTATCCTGATATCCCATCATCAATTGCTCCAGGACCACACTGCACTGAGCTCCCCATACCTGCACCTCCTGAAAGAAATCAGCCATCATCAGATTTTGAACAAGAAGATGTAACTGATCCAGTCTATAGTGTCAGGGAGAAATGGAGAAATACTATCCCAATCAAAAGGATATTCAATGACTTGATAAGAGATATGGGACTCACAAAGTCCAATGCTGAGCTACTGACATCTAAACTGAAGCAGTAGAACCTTCTGGACGAAAGTGTTCAAGTTGCAGATCAGTGGTAACAACATCGAACATTTGCTAGTTTCTTCAGCAATTGTGACGGTCTGTGCTACTGTCACTGGTTTATTCCTTGCAATTGGTATTGTCTTTAACCCACAAGAATGGCGACTTTTTATAGATAGCTCATCTAGAAGTTTAAAGTCAGCGCTGCTACAGAATGGGAACAAGTATCTGTCTATTCCTTTAGCTCACTCCATATACTTAAATGAGAACTACAACAACGTCAAGACACTGTTGGAGATGCTGAAATATGCTACTCACCATTGGGATGTTATTGGAGATTTTAAGATGGTAGCTTTTCTTATGGGTTTACAGGGTGGTAACACAAAATATCCCTGCTACCTTTGCCTATGGGACAGCAGGGACAAGAATGAGCATTACCACCAGAGGGACTGTCCACAACGTACTGAGTTCGCTTTAGGAAAGAGCAATGTAATATGGGAGCTGCTGGTGGAGCCCCACAAGGTGCTAATACAGTACTGTACAATGACATTTTTATATGACATTTTGTTATTGTATATGAATCTAGACAGCTGAATATAGTCATTATTTTTACTAATAGACATTTATTGTTTTCGATGCCCTGGTCATAAAAACAAAGTTGATTAATAATAATTTATATTTTCCGTAATGCCAACCTATGCACTGGTAGGAAATAACTTGATGAACAAGGACAAAAACTCTGTTACATAGTGTAAGATACAATCACTAACAAAAAATATAACGTCCATATACAGTACAGACCAAAAGTTTGGACACACTTTCTCATTCAAAGTTTTCTGTATTTTCAAGACTATGAAAATTGTAGATTCACACTGAAGGCATCAAAACTATGAATTAACACATGTGGAATTATATAAAAGTGTGAAACAACTGAAAATATGTCTTATATTCTAGGTTCTTCAAAGTAGCCACCTTTTGCTGGTTCAGTATGCCTTCCAATTTGAATAAATCCCCAACAGTGTCACCAGTAAAGCACCCCCACACCATCACACCTCCTCCTCCATGCTTCACGGTGGGAACCAGGCATGTAGAGTCCATCTGTTCACCTTTTCTGCGTCACACAAAGACACAGTGGTTGGAACCAAAGATCTCAAATTTGGACTCATCAGACCAAAGCACAGATTTGCACTGGTCTAATGTCCATTCCTTGTGTTCTTTAGCCCAAACAAGTCTCTTCTGCTTGTTGCCTGTCCTTAGCAGTGGTTTTCTAGCAGCTATTTTACCATGAAGGCCTTGCTGCACAAAGTCTCCGCTTAACAGTTGTTGTAGAGATGTGTCTGCTGCTAGAACTCTGTGTGGCATTGACCTGGTCTCTAATCTGAGCTGCTGTTAACCTGCGATTTCTGAGGCTGGTGACTTGGGCGAACTTCTCCTCCGCAGCAGAGGTGACTCTTGTTGGGGATTGATTCAAAATTGAAGGCATACTGAACCAGCATGGCTACCACAGCATCTTGCAGCGGCATTCTATTCCATCCGGTTTGCGTTTAGTTGGACCATCATTTATTTTTCAACAGGACAATGACCCCAAACACACCTCCAGGCTGTGTAAGGGCTATCTGACCAAGAAGGAGAGTGATGGGGTGCTACTCCAGATGACCTGGCCTCCAAAGTCACCAGACCTGAACCCAATCGAGATGGTTTGGGGTGAGCTGGACTGCAGAGTGAAGGCAAAAGGGCCAACAAGTGCTAAGCATCTCTGGGAACTCCTTCAAGACTGTTGGAAGACCATTTCTGGTGACTACCTCTTGAAGCTCATCAAGAGAATGCCAAGAGTGTGCAAAGCAGTAATCAAAGCAAAAGGTGGTTACTTTGAAGAACCTAGAATAGAAGACATATTTTCAGCGGTTTCACACTTTTTTGTTAAGTATATAATTCCACGTGTGTTAATTCATAGTTTTGATGCCTTCAGTGTGAATCTACAATTTTCATAGTCATGAAAATACAGAAAACTCTTTGATTGAGAAGGTATGTCCAAACTTTTGGTCTGTACTATAGAAATGTTGAGTTGAAATGCAGTTATGTTATTAATACGGTGTGGACTACGGAATGTCTACTTTCATTATGTTTCAATTGTGAAGACTATTAGATTAAATCTGAATGTAGAAATATTAGGCTATTAAATATTATATGAATAACTAGTATATAGTGATACAGCTGTATTGCTATAACAGAAGCGAACCACTGTCATGATCATTTTACAGGCCTAATTCCCTTTTTATTTACAAGCATGTCTAGGTAATGCAAAGTCCTGTCAAATTAAGTCTCCACATCGTGGTATCTCTCTTCTGCAGTATGCTCCAGATTCATTAACAGATCAATGTATTGAAAGATTTTCCAACATAAAATTGATAGAAGTTAGTCTCTGCACTACTTAAGACTCAAACGAGTGTGGATCCGATATGGGGCCATGTTTGCATCAAAATGCACTCGGATGTCGCTCTGAATGTATTCTGCTGCAAACTCTGCACCACATTGGTAAAATAAGATAAGGTAATCCTTATGAAATTTCCACCATGGGGAAATTTCAGTGTGTTACAGCATACGGATACAGGATAATATATTAGAGAAGGAGACACAAATAAGCTCAGAATAGCCTATAGGAGAAAAATACTAGGAGTCATAGCAGCTAAAGAAAGAAAAAGACGACTTCAGGATCATTTAGTTCTCTATTCTCCAGCCTGCAGCTCACCACAGACAGTATCCTTCTGTTACCCACCACCTGTACTGGGTCCAGGGGGCTCTCCAGGACAGAGCTGGCCCTTCTAATCAGCCTGTCTAGTCTATTTCTGTCCCTGGCTGGTATGCTACTCCCCAGCAGGCCACAACGAAGATGATGACTGAAGCAACCACAGAGTTGAAAGAGGCCTTGAGAAGTGTCCCCTGGACTCCAAAGACCCTCAGCCTCCTGAGCAGGTAGAGCCTGCTGTGTCGCTTTCTGTGCAGCGCATCCAGGTGATCAGCCCAGTCCAGATTATTATTGAGGAGCACACCCAGGTACTTATACGTGTTAACTATCTCAATGGCAGAACACTGAGTCGTGTGCATCATACCAATTTGTTTAAGAACCTGGCTCAGGGACTTATGACACTCAACTTCAATGCCACCAGTCTTCAATGCCTGATCAGCAACGTTCCAACAACTGTAGCTTCTGCTGACCACTAGAAGAGCAGTGCTGCCTCTGCCTGGCTATTGAAAATCAAAGTCATCATCAGTGTGACCGATGGGAGACACAAATCATGTGACACGGTGCCATTCATATTATTCCTATCCTTGGACTTTTAAAACTGGTCACAATTAGAGATGAGAGAGTACTGTTTGGATCAGCCGATCCGAACAGCACGCTCCATAGAAATGAATGGATGCACCTGGTACTTCCGCTTTGACGGCGGGCGGCTGCTTAACGCCCCGCGTGCCGGCTACGTCCATTCATTTCTATGCAAGCGTGCTGTTCGGATCGGCTGATCCGAACAGTACTCGCTCATCTCTAGTCACAATCTTATGGTGAAACATGGTTTTACTACCAATAAATAACCACATCCTAAAAGATAAAGCCAGGAAATGCTAGATGCTACATAGTAGCAAAAAGGTCATGCCATTTTAAGTACATGGACAATATTTTCCAATTAGACCATATCTAGTATACACTGGCCTGAGATATTTTACTATATATGACTTAACTGTGTGCCAAGAAATTAAAAAAAAAAAAGTAAAAAGGGCTTTTGTGTTTTGACAGCTATGCGTGGGCAACTGTTACAATGCTGACTTTCAGACAGCCAGGGCAGGCTACCCCTGCAGACAATGTTTTGGAACATAGCTGGAATTTGCATGCTAAGCTGGTTTCCTCTAGCTTTATTCAGCCATACTAAAAGCATAGAAGGTAGCAAACTAACAAGAAATCTGAACTCTACTTCATGTGGTCACACATAAATTTTGTATAACCATGAAAGAAATTGAAAGCTTTGCATTTGCCCATGTAATGTTTTCAAGAGTGTATAATTCACTATCACTTGCTGCAAACCGACTGCTCAATGAGACAAGGGAATACAGTTATATAACATCTTTCACACTATGCCAAGTATTCTATACACATGACCACTACAAGAAGTGAGAAAAACACCAGAAAGATAGTTTTGTGGCAGAAAGAAATAGCAAATATTGGGCACAAGTCATCTTTTGAGCAAAAAAAAAAAAAAAAAAACCCTTTAAGGCTGAGGCCCCACATTGTGCAAACAGCTTTTTTTTGTTGCCTTTTTTTTTTTTAGCCAAAGCTAGAAGTGGCTACAAAAGAAATGGGAAATACAAAAGCAGCTCTTATACGTCTCCCTTCGGCTCCATACACTCTCCCTTTGGCTCAAAAAACTGAAGCAAAGTCTGCAACAGAAAAAAGCAGCTTTTCTGCATAGTGGGGCATCAGCCGTACTCTGGCCTGGCTGTGTAGGAGTCTTTGTAGGGTTATCCATTTCATTTTTGTTGATAGACTGACACCCCGGACCCCAATTAATTAGCTGTTTAAAGGGGCTGCCGCAGTCATAGGATTCACATCATAAACGCACGTTTGTACAATGTATTTACTGTCTCGTCCCATTCACTTCTATGGGATGACACTGTAATTACATTCCATGGCTGCTAGAAAGCAGACTGTATGCAAAATAAATAAAGGTCACGGCAACTACACGAGCTGCAGCCCCTTTAAAGTTACCATATGATTTTTTTAATGCAGACCCTCCAAAGATTTTAAAGGGGCTCTATCATTAGATTTTGGCCATTTGAGATAATCATATATCTGAGTAGCCGTTAAAAAAGGCAATTTGGGTGCTTTTTTCTAACAGCCCTCCATTTTTATGATATACCGGTAAAACAGATATGCTATGAGCCCCTCCGTGCACCCCCAGCGTCATACCTTGCTCACGCACACCTCTGCCCGAGATCGCCAAGAATACAGACGCTATATTGAAATCTCGGTTTGAATACAGCGTCTGTATTCTTGGCGATCTCGGGCATGCGCAGTGTCCTCAATTATAGCGGTGGTGAGGGAGGTGGGGGGGTGTTTCCCCAGACTGGAGATCACAGCAGATCATGAAGCAGCTGAGCTGTTAGTGTTGTGGGAGGAGCAGAGAAGACAAACCCGCAAATTCCCAATTAAACCTATGACACTGCCATAGGAACGCTGACATAGAGCTCACTGTGTACTATAGGGTGTATTGCTACTGCGCATGCCCGAGATTACTCATAGGGAGGAGGAGGATGACTTTTAGAGCACACATAACAGAGGTGGGCATGAGCAAGGTATGACGCTGGGGGTGCATGGAGGGGCTCATTAGCATATCCATTTTACCGGTATGTCATAAAAACTGGGGGGGAAGGGGGTCTTGGAAAAAACGATTAGCATCACCCGAATAGCCGAATTATCTCAATTGGCCAAAATCTATTGATAGAGCCCCTTTTTGGAGGATCTGCATTATAAAAAAAATAAAATAAAATAAAATAAAAAAATCACATGGCAACTTTGTCCAGCTGGTTATTGCGATTACTCCTATATCACATTTATATTGGTTCTATTATGTTTTACCACGTTTAAAAATAAAACATCACTTTTCTAAAATGATCACTTTATCTTGAGTCACCATACTCTAGTGCCTATAACACTTTACTGTTGTGTTGATGGAAATATGTAAGAGATCTTCATCTGCAGGCAAGTTGTAGTTTTTAATGGTACTAACTTTTGGTATGTATGACTTTTTGATCACTTTTTATTGCTATTTTTGGGGGGGAAGTCAAGTAACCAAAATGCATTAACTTGCACACTGCGGTATTTTTTTTTTTTTTTACAGTGTTAATTGTAGGGTCCTGGCAAAAGGACCCCTTGTTCTTAGGATTGGTGGGGTCTCAGCAGTCAGTCTCCCAGTCAGGTATTTATCCTCTATCCTATAAATATTTTTGTGGTATAACCCCTTTATTGATCTATTGTGAGGTCCAGATTCTTCCATTTCTCCTCACTTGCACAGTAGAAGTATAGGGGTCTTTGAATGGATCACAAGTATCACAAGATATTGCTATTGGAAAAAGTGTAGAGATAATTTAACAGGGCTGGATAAATGACATGCAGTTTAGACAGGTAAAAAGCACAATGCAAAACAAGCAAAAGACCTGGAGGCCCGCAGCAGACTTCTAGATGCTATGGCTAGCTGACCCCTGGAATTTGTCCAACCCTGGATTTCTACATTATTCACTATCACACTGGTGTCCAAAATAAAAGGTTACAAAACACCAAGAACGTTAAGTTCTCAACTACCAGATTCACAGCGAGGATTATATACATGTCCCTGTACATGCACAGCAACAAACATTCAGCACTTCAAAGAGGTGCTTCTATATTGAGGTGCATAACCCAGCCCTGTAAGCAAAGCCGGCAGGAGTTATGCACAAGTGGGATTGCAGCCAAACTGATCTGGCATTTGGCCTAGGCCACCCACAACCATTGGTAGTAACTGATGGCAATAATATCTAGCAAACAAACATCACAAATGTGCAAAATGTGCCTTAAACATATCACATTTGGCATATACCATACATCCCACCCTTTCTGACATAACGTTGCTGAGCAAATCTCACCTACTGTATCATTTGCAAAGATGTCAGAAACAAATCATATTTAGGCTAGAGTAACATGGAGGGTGGGTTAAGAATCAGTTTATTTCATACACATATCAGTAAGGCTAGGATCACATCTGGGTTGCAGTCTTCATCGTAGGGACTACTAAACAGCTCCGTATACAGAAATATTACAAAAATTCAAAAGTCAAATTCAAAAAAATTCAAATTTCTTTAAATTTTGAATTAGGACTCATTCACACAGGGCAAGAGGCGGCGGATTTTGGCGCTGAATCCTCCTCAAAATCCGTCCCCTCACAATAGAGGTCTATGCAAACCGTTAGCGTTCTTTTTTCCGCTAGCAGTTTATTCCCGCTAGTGGAAAAAAAGAAGCGAGCTGCCCTTTCTTCAGGCGGATTCCGTGGCTAATTCATCCACGGCGTCCACTTTGCAGCAGTACCCTCTGGACTAGGCCCATTCATTTGGACCTACTCCAGAGCGGGAAGCCGCGACTGTTGGAATCCATGACAGGCACATTTTGGTCCTATTCTGACACGGCTTCCGGCATCAAAATCAGGACCAAAATACGCGGTCCTGTGCCAGGTGTGAAAAGTGCCTCATGATTAAGATGTTAAAGCATAACAAAAAGTACATAAATTTGGTATTGCTGTAATCTTATTGACACAAAGAATACAGGTAACATGTCCATTTAGCTGCAGAGTGAGTGCCGTAAAAATGAAACCCATAACAAAATGACACAAATGTAGTTTTTCTCCAATTTGAACTCATCCTGGATGTTTCCAGCTTCCCAGTACATTGTATGGAATATTAAATGGTACACTGACAAGGTTTCCACAAAAATTAAGAAGCTCTCATACAACTCTGTGAATGGAAAAATAAAAAGTTATGGCTTTTGGAATGCAGGGATTAGAAAAACTTAAGTCGGAAAACGGCTGTGGCTAGAGAAGGTTCATTAATATTAATATAGATATATAAAGATGTCCTGTAATGGTTTCGCTTTTTGGGCACCTACAGCAGAGCTGTCACTGTGAAAATGAAGTGGACTTTGTAGGCATCACATTATAGAATAGGAGGAGCTGAACAGACCGGTATATAGTTTTGTAATTTTCCTATGGATGGTCGTACTGAGAGACAGTCTTTCTGATAAGGATTTGCATACAGTGATTGTTTTAGGACTACTTGATAACTAAGGCTATGTTCACATCAGCGCTGGAGTCTCTGTTAGGAGTGTTCTCTGAAAATCAGCAGAAGAAAAAGTCCTCGGACAGTTCTAGTTTAGAAGCGACAGACACCCAATGGACCCCATTATAGTATATGGGATCTGCTGGTAACCACTATTTTAGTGTTCCACTGCTTCATTGTTTGGATCCCTTGATGGACCTATATAACGGAGAGGCAATGCTAGTGTGAACCTAGTGTAAGCTCAGAATGAGCAGCGTTATATATGAATCTATGATGGAACGATTCCTACAAATCTCCAGCTTCTCCCGCTCTATATCGTACTGACTGTAGACTACACTGCATATTCAACGTGATTGTTTCAAATGCAACATAACCTGTTATTTAATACATTGTAACACTAGGTTCACACTAGTATCGCCCTGTCCATTGGTCTGGTCTGTCAGAGGACCACAATAACAGTTAGGTAGATCGCTACAACAGCGGTCACATACGGAACCCATTAACTATAATGGGATCTGTCAGGTGTCCGTTCTTTTAAACTGAAAATGCTGGAACAAAACTCGGACTTGCAGGGCTTTTTCATCCAGCGATTTTGGATGATGGTCAGTGCCTTATATGAATGTTTATTCATTGAAAGTGAACAGTGTTCTTAACCACTTGCAGAGCACTCATTCGCTATATACATATAGACAGTCAGCAAATAACTCTGCAACCTCCTTAAGCCCTTTCATTTTTGACTCCAAACCCCATAACTTTTTTTTATTTTTCCGTTCACAGAGCCATATAAGGGCTTAATTTTTGCGGAGCAAATTGTTCTTCATAATGTTTCCATTTATTATTCTGTACATACACTGGAAAGGTGGAAAAAAAATTCTGAATCTGATAGAATTTGAGAAAAAAAAACAAAACTGTATTCTATTTTTCTGTATGATTTTGGGGATTTAGTTCTATTTATATTTTAATCCCTTAGCATAAATCCAAAACTCTGTATAAAATTTATTTTAAAAAAATTCTCAAAGTCGCCATACTCTGACACCCGTACCTTTTTTTTTATATTTCAGTGTACAGGGATGCACAGGGCGTTTTTGCAGGCCCAGGTATACTTTTTTTAGTGATACTTTTTTGGGGAATGTCTATTGCTTTGATCGCTTTTTATTCAAATTTTTATGAGATAGTAAAAATCATTAGTTCAGCATGTTTTATACATTACTTATTAGATCCCCCTTGGGGTCTTGAACCCTCAGGGCTCGTTCACATCTGCGTTCTGCTCTCCGTACTGCAGGTTTCCGTTTCCTGCATAAAACAGAGCAGGATACGGAAACCTGCAGGACTCTTTCATACCCATTCATTTGAATGGGTGAGAAAGCTGTCCGGCCGTGAGCGGCAGTGAGCGTTTTATGCTCTCCGCCGCGAAACCGGGTTTTATAATCCGGACACAGAGTCGGACATGCAGTACTCTGTGTCCGGATTAAAAAAAACGGTTTCACGGCGGAGAGCATAAAACGCTCACCGCCGCTCATGGCTGGACTCGGTCTGTGGTTTCCGTCTTCTGGCATGCAGAAGACGGAAACCACAGAACGGAGACCCTGAAAGCAGGTGTGAACCTAGCGTAAGGATTATGATCACTAATGCAATGTATTACAATGCTATTGCATTGTAAAATACCATCATTTGTAAAGCAGCCTGTCATACAAGTGAATGCCAGACAAGCCTGGGAGTCTTCAATAGGCTCCCGGCTGTCATGGCAAGGGAACTCCAGTCGAGATTAGTGCAGGTATTGAATAATATAGTAGAGACCCGGCGACCACTCAGCTCCTGAGCGGCCGCCATTTTTAAATACCTGACATCTGCCGGATGTTCAGAAGGGGTTAGGTCAGGGGTAGGAAACCTTCAGCCCTCCAGCTTTTGTAAAACTACAACTCCCAGCATGCATACTTGCTCTGCAGTTCTTGGAACTCCCAAGGAAGTGAATGGAGCATGTTCAGAGCTGTAGCTTCACAGCAGCTGGAGTGTTGAAGGTTGTTGACTTCTGGGTTAAGGCCCCATATTGCAGAAAAGAAAATAATGTTATTCCTTCAAAATCACATGTGCTAAAAAAACCCAAAAATGTGTCCACCCATGAACCTGGAAAAACTGCAATGGTTAATCTCAATGTAAGGCTGAGGCCTCACTTTGGTGTAGATTTGGTTGCTTTTTTTTTTTAGCAAAAGCCAGGAGTGGATTGAGCAGAAAGTAGAAGTATAAGGACTTCCTATATATTTCCCATTCCTTTTGTAACCATTCTTGGCTTTGGCTCAAACACACAAACAAAATCAACAGCAAAAAAAAAAGCTGCATTTCCGTAATGTTGGGCCTCAGCCTAAATGCACTTTGATTGAGACACTTATAAACTCTACTTATTGGCACAATCTCACAGCAAGTATTCAATTTCCCTGCAGCGCCACCAAAGAGGTAAAGAGGCATTCCATAATCAATTAACTATATGGGCCCGTTCACACAGAGTAAACCGTGTATTTTGGCAACATGCACGTGTACAAATAAGACTCCCATTGACTTCAATGACATTTTACACGTGTATTTTGACGTGTTTTTTTACATGTGTAAAAAAAGTGTCATTGAAGTCAATGGGAGTCTTATTTTTATACGTATATTTTGCCAAAACAACGCGTGAACGGGCCCTAATTATAGAATAGGAAAAAAAAAAATCTGTGTGAATGAAGAGATACTGTATTTGCGACCACTGCTCTTCACTTATTTGTGACTGATGATCCAAACCACAGCACTCCATCAGTCACACAACAGAGAATAGAGCATGGTCATCACTGCTCTATTCACACAGGGGACTCTGGGACCCGGTTCTTGTGACTGGTGGAGTCGAAGCAGTGTGACCCCTAATAACCAGAAACTTATCCCCTACCTTTTGTTTAGAAGGTAAGAGATGTTTGTGGAAATAAACGCTTTAAGGCTAAGGCCCCATGATGCAGAAAAGCAGCTTTTTTTGTTGCAGATTTTGTTGCTGTTTTTTAAGCCAAAGCCAAGAGTGGATGGAGCAGAAGGGAGAAGTCTAAGAACCTGCTTTATATTTCCCATTCCTTTTGCAGCCATTGTTGGCTTTGGCTCAAAAAAACGCAACAAAAAAAAGCTGCTTTTCTGCAACGTGGGGCCTCGAGTTGCAGAAAGGGTGCATTCACACTACGTATACTGAAGCTTATTCTGAACGTAAAACACGTTCAGAATAAGCGGCGTATAAAGCAGCTCCATTCATTTCTATGGGAGCCGGCATACGAGCGCTCCCCATAGAAATTAATGGGCTGCTTCTTTCACTGCGAGCAGTCCCACTGAAGTGAATGGGAAGTGCCGGCGTGTACGGCAAGCTCTGCTCATGCCGAGCCGTATACACCGGAACTTCCCATTCACTTCAATGGGAGTGCTCGTACTGAAAGAAGCAGCCCATTCATTTCTATGGGGAGTGCTCGTATGCCGGCTCCCATAGAAATGAATGGAGCTGCTTTATACGCCGCTTATTCTGAACGGGTTTTACGTTCAGAATAAGCTACAGTATACGTAGTGTGAATGCACCCAAAAACTGCTTTTTGTGTTGCTGAATTTGCTGCAGTTTATTTGAGCCTAAGACAAAGGTGAGTTGAGCAGAAGGGAGAAGTAAAAGAGCTTCTTTTAGGTTTCCCATTCCCTTTGTAGCCACTACTGGATTTGGCTTAAAAAACCGCAGCAAAATCTGCAACTTAAAAAGCAGCTTTTCCGCAATGTGAGGCTTTAGCGTAAAGGGGCTCTATCAGCAAAATCATGCTGCTAGAGCCCCACATATGCATGAATAGACTTTAAAAAGACGGCGCACCCTGAATGCCCGCCCACCGTGCACGTCCGGTAAGTTTATCACAATCTGTTTTAGGGTTTTACTTTAAAATGGGGGGTAGTTTAATATAACATTTACGATGCCTGAATAGCCTTTTTAAAGGCTATTCACGCATATGTGGGGCTCTAGCAGCATGATTTTGCTGATAGAGCCCCTTAAAGGTTATGTTCCCAAATCATGATTTTATTTACAATGGGGTCCGACAAGTCCATGAAATCTGCCAATCTTATGGCAGCCGAAGCACAACCTAAACCATGAATATGCTACATCCTTCAGGCCACACAAACATTTTGTCACCAGTCACACTCATATACAAGCTTACAATTATGTAAGGCATTGGAAAGTATAAGCTGAACTTTTCAGCACAGTTTTTGTGCTGAAAAAGCCCCCCTCGGCTTATACTCGAGTCAAGCAAAAAAAAAAAACAAATTTTTTTTGGGAGGGGGGTGCTACGACAGCCGCAATAGTAATGTATAGAATCTCCCATAAAATAGTTTAGAAAAAAGCTTTAAAAAAAATATAAAAAAGTAAATAAAAGTTCTAAATCCCTTTCCCTAGAATACATATAAAAGTAGAAAATGACTGTGAAACACATACACATTAGGTATCCCTGTGCCCGAAGGTGCCCGGTCCTACTGAATATAAGGGATCTGCAGTGCTCCTGTTCCGTCAGGAAGGGGTTAATAGGAGCATTGCAGATCCCCTATATTCAGCCAGGCTGAATTCCAAGTGTGGATTCTGAGCTCTGACAATGCCCACCCCTGACTGCTGGTAAATCACACCCACTTGTCTGCTTTCTAACTGTGTTGTAGTTAGAGGGGCATCTATTAATTGATGTACAGAACTGGAGTTTGTGGAGATGGAGAAAGATCGTCTTTAAGATCAGGTGGTTCATAACTATTACTCAATTCTTTCACCTCAAGAACTAGGACTGGAGGTGGGGATCTCTATTGACTTGCATCTACTTCTATTGTAGTAGATCACAACAGTCCCCCACCCCAATACTATATTTATCATGAAGCTGGCACAGGTACTTAGTGGCACCCGGTAATGACTGCCATATCATATTCACCCATCCATCAGCCACAGGGCAGCACCCATGCTGCACAATTGGGTTACAAGATGTGAAGACATTGGCCACCTCCAGACCCTAAAGTTGCAATAAGCAATGGTTTGCTCCATTCTGATGGACAAGCTGGCATAGTAAGGGAATGGAAGACACACCATATATACAGCTATAGGATCCCTTATAGGCCATATGACAGTAAGAGATCACCCCATAGCACCTACAGACCATCTCCACACCTATGTACCACGCTGCAGCACCTGAGGGCGCTATACTGTCCAGCATGCCCACATACACACGATTAGTACAAGCAGTAAATGTCGTGTCACTGTTTATCCGAATGACATGAAGGGGACGTGCTGTCATCTGACTGCCCCTTGCACACTTACTGCGCAGGTTGCCGACCAGCTCGGAGTGGCTGGCTCCCCCTGACTTCCAGGCCATGGCTGCACACAGCGCACGGAGCAGGTACTCTGCTGCTTTCAGCGCGGCGACTGCGCCCAGCAGTTTGCCCAGGAAGCCCAACACCTCCAGCCAGGAGACGTCATCCGTGGGCCCGCCGGAGGAGGAGGGGGCGGAGCCACGCAGGAGCTCAGGGCCGTCTGGGAGCCGTGAGGCCACGCCCAATGCTATCACACGGGACGCATTATCGACCACGCCCAGCGCTGGCATAGGTTACGTCACAGCTTCTTCCGCATGCGCAATTTGTAGTTAGTGGAGGGTGGCAGCTGCTTATCTGTTCGCAGAATGTATTCGTAGTCTGTATGCGCCTCTCTGTGCTTCTGTCGCGCCCGGGGCGATGGCTGGAGGTGGCGTGTACAGTCTAGGCGAGTCCCCTGTCTGCTGTGGTGCAATGACGGTGTTGCAGTCTGCAGTATACTGAGTATGCTGAAAAATAAGATTTCCAGGCTCCTCCTTACATGATGGCTGCTCTACGTAATAGCTGCAGTCGTCTGTGATATTGCTTGGTCAAAGCAGATACGGTATTGGGATTAAGAATAAAACAGGACGCACTGGTATAACATGGTGCTAGATGAATGGTGTCAGCCAGGGGCGTAACTAGCAATACTGGGCCCCAGAGCAAATCTTTGATTGGCTCCCTTCCATGGCATAGTGCCCCCTTTCCTGGCTAGTTACACACACTATAATGTCCTAAAATGGCCTCCAGACATTATAATATCCCATAGCAGTCTCTCCGCACAGTATAATGTCCAATAGCGGCCTCTCCACACAGTATAATATCCTATAGCGGCCTCTCCTCACAGTATAATATCCCATAGTAGCCTCTCCACACAGTATAATATTCCATAGCGGCCTCTTCTCGCAGTATAATGTCCCACAGTGGCCTCTTCGCACAGTATAATGTCCCATAGCGGCCTCTCCTCACAGTATAATGTCCCATAGCGGCCTCTCCTCACAGTATAATATCCCATAGTAGCCTCTCCACACAGTATAATATCCCATAGTAGCCTCTCCACACAGTATAATATTCCATAGCGGCCTCTTCTCGCAGTATAATGTCCCACAGTGGCCTCTTCGCACAGTATAATGTCCCACAGCGGCCTCTTCGCACAGTATAATGTCCCATAGCGGCCTCTCCACACAGTATAATATACCATAGCAGTCTCTCCTCAGTATGATGTCCCATAGTGGCCCCTCTGCACATGATAATATTCCATAGCAGCCGCTCCACACAGTATAATATCCCATAGCGGCCTCTCCACAAAGTATAATGTCCCATAGTGGCCCTCTAATATAGCAATCCCATGTATAAATTCCCAATGTCTGCCTTCTGATAGTCTCAGGTCAGAAAATCACAGCACCTTACCATCTACAGTCATGGCCAAAAGTTTTGAGAATGATACAAATATTAATTTTTACAAAGTCTACTGCTTCAGTTTTTCTAATGGCAATTTGCATATACTCCAGAATGTTATAAAGAGTGATCAGCTTAATAGCAATTACTTGCAAAGTCAATATTTGCCTAGAAAATGAACTTTATCCCCCAAAACACATTTCAACATCATTGCAGCCCTGCCTTAAAAGGACCAGCTCACATCGTTTCAGTGATTGCTCCATTAACACAGGTGTGGGTGTTGATGAGGACAGGGCTGGAGATCAATCTGTCATGATTAAGTAAGAATGACACCACTGGACACTTTAAAAGGAGGCTGGTGCTTGGCATCATTGTTTCTCTTCTGTTAACCATGGTTATCTCTAAAGAAACACGTGCAGTCATCATTGCACTGCACAAAAATGGCCTAACAGGGAAGAGTATCGCAGCTAGAAAGATTGCACATCAGTCAACAATCTATCGCATCATCAAGAACTTCAAGGAGAGACGTTCCACTGTTGGCAAAAAGGCTCCAGGGCGCCCAAGAAAGACCAGCAAGCGCCAGGACCGTCTCTTAAAAGTGTTTCAGCTGCGGGATCGGGCTACCAGCAGTGCAGAGCTTGCTCAGGAATGGCAGCAGGCAGGTGTGAGTGCATCTGCACGCACTGTGAGGCGGAGACTCTTGGAGCAAGGCCTGGTCTCAAGGAGGGCAGCAAAGAAGCCACTTCTCTCCAGAAAAAACATCAGGGACAGACTGATATTCTGCAAAAGGTACAGGGAGTGGACTGCTGAGGACTGGGGTAAAGTCATTTTCTCTGATGAATCCCCTTTTCGATTGTTTGGGACATCTGGAAAACAGCTTATTCGGAGAAGACGAGGTGATTGCTACCACCAGTCTTGTCTCATGCCAACTGTAAAGCATCCTGAAACCATTCATGTGTGGGGTTGCTTCTCAGCCAAGGGAATTGGCTCTCTCACAGGCTTGCCTAAAAACACAGCCATGAATAAAGAATGGTACCAGAATGTCCTCCAAGATCAACTTCTCCCAACCGTCCAAGAGCAGTTTGGCGATCAACAATGCCTTTTCCAGCATGATGGAGCACCTTGCCATAAAGCAAAGGTGATAACTAAATGGCTCAGGGAACAAAACATAGAGATTTTGGGTCCATGGCCTGGAAACTCCCCAGATCTTAATCCCATTGAGAACTTGTGGTCAATCATCAAGAGATGGGTGGACAAACAAAAACCTACAAATTCTGACAAAATGCAAGCATTGATTGTGTAAGAATGGACTGCTATCAGTCAGGATTTGGTCCAGAAGTTGATTGAGAGCATGCCAGGGAGAATTGCAGAGGTCCTGAGGAAGAAGTGTCAACACTGCAAATATTGACTTGCTGCATTAACTCATTCTAACTGTCAATATAAGCTTTTGTTACTCATAATATGATTGCAATTATATTTCTGTATGTGATAAAAAAAACATCTGACAAACACACATAAAAACCAGAGGGCAGCAGATCATGTGAAAATATAATATTTGTGTCATTCTCAAAACTTTTGGCCATGACTGTATATTGGTAGGTGATTAAGTCTGGTTAGGATATAGAGCCAGCTAATTTAGCATGAAACGATGTATCTGTCTCCATATATCACCATTCCCCATATACTCGAATGACAAGTGTGGTAGTTTCAGACAGTAATGCAAATTTATGTATATATTTATATTTCTCCATTGACTATTTCCCTCCACACTTTACCTCTATTACCAGTAGGGTAATTATATCTAGGAGGTAAATATACAGTATATTACTGTCTGAAACTGCCACACTTGTCATTCCAGTATATGGGGAATGGTGATATATGGGGGCAGATATATCGTTTCATGCTAAATCAGCTGGCTCTATGTCCTAACCAGACTACCTTCCTCTCACTCCCCCCTTCCTTTCTCACTCCCTTACCCCCTCCCTGTCTCTCTACCTATCCTGCTCACTACTATCCCTTTCCAACTAACTACCTAACTCAGACCACCCGTCACCCACCACCACCACATCATACTTACTGTCTTCATCTTTAAAATTCCCTTCTAGAATGGCTCCTCCTTTTCTATAATTCTTCGGGCTGTATGCAGGCTGGAGGCGACTGTGCAGTAGAGATGGTACCTCTGACGGCTCTTGTACAAAATGGAAAGGAAGTGCCTCTAACGCCTGTGTAGTAGAGATGGAGATCCATCTCTACTGCACATGTGTCAGAAGTTCCTGCGCAAGCACTAGCAGAGTTAGAGAAGAGGAGGAGCTGTTCCCAGACAGGAAGACATGTAAGTATGATGGGGGGGGGGGGGGAGTATTGGTGATGGAAACGGAACGTCAACGGATTATCAAAAAGTGTGACTGTGGCGATACATTTTTTTAAAACATAGTAAATTAGAAGTTAGGCGAGGGAGGACGGTGTTTGAGTCAAGTGGTGCAGTAGGGCCACTTATGTTTTCTTTCTACAAACTTCAGAGGCACAGTAAGGGTTCATTGAGATCATTTTTTTACATCAATTTAAACAGATGCAAACAGAAGGCCATTTGTTTCCATGAACATCAGTGTTAAAAAAAAGGATCCATTGCTGTCTGTTTTTTTGAAGGACACAAAAAACGTAGTATACCATACTTTTGTGTCCGTCCAAAAAAACGGACAGTAACAGATCCATTTTTTTTTAACATTGATGTTTATGGAAAAGGAAGGCTATCTGTTTGTGAACGTTTTTTAAATCCGTTCTTTGTATCCGTTAAAGTGATACAAAAAAAAATGTGATGTGAATGGCCCCTAATAAATATTGTGGTTTGTTTTGCTGTTAAACCTGCCTTTGTTACAGAAAAAAAACTGGTTTGGTAAATAAAAATGTGAAAAAAATTGACATTTGGAAATATCACCTCCATTTTGCTTTTTCCCTACCTTGAACAAGTCCAGCTCTTTGCACTATTTAATAGTTGCTGCTCTAACACAGTTGGATTTTTCTTCTAGCCCCCACCATTAAAGTGGCCACCATACATTATACTGTATGGGGACCACTTTAAGACATTAAACTCTGTGGAAGGGGCCACTCCGGAACATCACACTGCGTGAGGGTCACCATAACACATTATACTGCATAGAGACCACAAAACCAACAAAACCTTACTTTTATTAACATTGCTGAGTGATTGCTACTTTGGGGGTACTCAGTTGGGACATTTCTCACTTGAAAATCTTTACAGTCACTGATCGAGATAAATAAAGGGGAGAAAATATTGTCTGTTTTTCATATATTTTTCTTTTTTTAATGGAACTAAATGCTACTAAATTTAAAAAAAAAAAAAAAAGTTTTCCCCCTCCATTATAAAAAATATTGTGTCAATGAGAACCTGTGGTGTGGGCTTGGTAATTTCATTTTTTAAATATAAAAAATTCTTGTTTTAATTTTTTTTTAATACCCATTGTACCCTCATAATGTCATAATAGACCTTTGTTGGCATTTTAATATGACTTTTTTTTTCTGATCAGGAATACAATCTCGTCATACAATTGACAGAGCTGATCTAGTTCCTTTATGACCTAGAAGCTCATACAGTGAATGGCACCTGGTGCTTGAAATGACAACTGGAGTGGAAAGAAACTGCAGCATGTCATAGCTGTGTACATATCTTTTATTAAGTATACCGTGCTAGAGATGCTAAGAGATGTGAAAAGTAAGTTATTTGATGAACACATGTACTGCAAACTAGTACCAATAAAAGGTACAGCTCTCACAAAAAAAACATGTCCACAACAACCTCTACTGATGTAGTACAAAAGTAATTGTGGATCATGCAATAAAAAAAAAAAAAAAAAAAAGAAAATTCCAAAATTGGTGTTTCTTCATACCCTCTCGCACAGAAAGAGTTAATGAATCGTAGTCAATAAGTTATAGAAATCCCCAAATGATGCCATTTAATTCAATTTATCCTGCAAAAAAAAAAACAAGTTGTCACATTTCTGTATTAATAGAAAAAACAGGGGAAGCATGTCTGGGGGCATAAAAGTCACTTTATTTCATGGAAATCCCTGTCAGTTTGCGATTTTCGCAAGCTAACTTTTCCCCATAGAAATGCATTGGCCAGTGCTGATTGGCCAGAGTACGGAACTCGACCAATCAGCGCTGGCTCTGCTGGAGGAGGCGGAGTCTAAGATCGCTCCACACCAGTCTCCATTCAGGTCCGACCTTAGACTCCGCCTCCTCCGGCAGAGCCAGCGCTGATTGGCCGAAGGCTGGCCAATGCATTCCTATGCGAATGCAGAGACTTAGCAGTGCTGAGTCAGTTTTGCTCAACTACACATCTGATGCACACTCGGCACTGCTACATCAGATGTAGCAATCTGATGTAGCAGAGCCGAGGGTGCACTAGAACCCCTGTGCAAACTCAGTTCACGCTAATAGAATGCATTGGCCAGCGCTGATTGGCCAATGCATTCTATTAGCCGGGCTAATAGAATGCATTGGCCAGCGCTGATTGGCCAGAGTACGGAACTCGACCAATCAGCGCTGGCTCTGCTGGAGGAGGCGGAGTCTAAGATCGCTCCACACCAGTCTCCATTCAGGTCCGACCTTAGACTCCGCCTCCTCCAGCAGAGCCAGCGCTGATTGGCCGAATTCCGTACTCTGGCCAATCAGCGCTGGCCAATGCATCCCTATGGGAAAAAGTTCAGAGCCGAGGGTGCGCTTGAACCCTTGTGCAGCCTCGGCTCTGCTACATCAGAGCCGAGGGTGCGCTTGAACCCTTGTGCACACTCTGCTTCATCAAGCTAATAGAATGCATTGGCCAGCGCTGATTGGCCAATGCATTCTATTAGCCCGATGAAGTAGAGCTGAATGTGTGTGCTAAGCACACACATTCAGCACTGTTTCATCACGCCAATACAATGCATTAGCCAGTGCTGATTGGCCAGAGTACGGAATTCGGCCAATCAGCGCTGGCTCTGCTGGAGGAGGCGGAGTCTAAGGTCGGACCTGAATGGAGACTGGTGTGGAGCGATCTTAGACTCCGCCTCCTCCAGCAGAGCCAGCGCTGATTGGTCGAGTTCCGTACTCTGGCCAATCAGCGCTGGCCAATGCATCCCTATGGGAAAAAGTTTATCTCACAAAAATCACAATTACACACCCGATAGAGCCCCAAAAAGTTATTTTTAATAACATTCCCCCCTAAATAAAGGTTATCCCTAGCTATCCCTGCCTGTACAGCTATCCCTGTCTCATAGTCACAAAGTTCACATTCTCATATGACCCGGATTTGAAATCCACTATTCGTCTAAAATGGAGGTCACCTGATTTCGGCAGCCAATGACTTTTTCCAATTTTTTTCAATGCCCCCGGTGTCGTAGTTCCTGTCCCACCTCCCCTGCACTGTTATTGGTGCAAAAAAGGCGCCAGGGAAGGTGGGAGGGGAATCGAATTTTGGCGCACTTTACCACGCGGTGTTCGATTCGATTCGAACATAGCGAACACCCTGATATCCGATCGAACATGTGTTCGATAGAACACTGTTCGCTCATCTCTATCAGCCACCATACAATCTATTATCTACCATTTAATATCCATTATTAAATATTAGTTTTTTATTTTATTTTTATCTTTATAATTATAATTTTACTTACATTTTTGTTTGCTATCATTTCTTTTCACAGTAATAATGTTTATTATGTATTGTAGTATTGCTCACCATGTATCCTTACTAACCTTGTGCTCATACGTACCTTCCCTTACCTACATTGTATCTCCTACATGTTTTTAGACATATTGATTGTGATTGGTTTACTGAATGTCTAGACACCGCTCTACACACATAAATCTTTTAATCCTTAAAGGGATTCTACCACTAAAACACTTTTTTTTCTAGTTACCACGTCGGAATAGCCTTTAAAAAGGCTATTCGTCTCTTACCTGTGGAAGTGCTCTCCGCCGCGCCGTTCGTTCTAAATACCGGTTTGTACCGGTATGCTAATGAGTTCTCTTGCAGCGATGGGGGCGTCCCCATCGCAGGAGCAGCGATGGGGGCGACCCCATTGCAGCTCGAAAACCGACCGCAGCGCCGCCTCTCTGGTCTTCTGTATCCTCCCCTTGCCTCTTCAGCGTCTGTCGGACTCCTGCGCAGTATGCTCTCTGTTCGGCGAAGATTGCCAAACGTACTGCGCATGCGCGAAAGTGCGGTGCCTGCACTATGGCTGGGACCGCAATTTCGCGCATGCGCAGTACGTTCGGCAATCTTCACCGAACAGAGCGTACTGCGCAGGCGTCCGACAGTACGCTGAAGAAGCAAGGGGAGGACACCGAAGACCAGAGAGGAGGCGCTGCGGTCGGTTTTCGAGCTGCAATGGGGACACCCCCATCGCTGCTCCTGCGATGGGGACGCCCCCATCGCTGCAAGAGAACTCATTAGCATACCGGTACAAACCGGTATTTAGAACGAACGGCGCGGCGGAGAGCACTTCCACAGGTAAGAGACGAATAGCCTTTTTAAAGGCTATTCCGACGTGGTAACTAGAAAAAAATGTGTTTTAGTGGTAGAATCCCTTTAACTAATTAGGCAATGTATTAATTTTTATCTATATGTGTACACTCACCGGCCACTTTATTAGGTACACCTGTCCAACTGCTCGTTAACACTTAATTTCTAATCAGCCAATCACATGGCGGCAACTCAGTGCATTTAGGCATGTAGACATGGTCAAGACAATCTCCTGCAGTTCAAACCGAGCATCAGTATGGGGAAGAAAGGTGATTTGAGTGCCATTGAACGTGGCATGGTTGTTGGTGCCAGAAGGGCTGGTCTGAGTATTTCAGAAACTGCTGATCTACTGGGATTTTCACGCACAACCATCTCTAGGGTTTACAGAGAATGGTCCGAAAAAGAAAAAACATCCAGTGAGCGGCAGTTCTGTGGGCGGAAATGCGTTGTTGATGCCAGAGGTCAGAGGAGAATGGCCAGACTGGTTCGAGCTGATAGAAAGGCAACAGTGACTCAAATAGCCACCCGTTACAACCAAGGTAGCCAGAAGAGCATCTCTGAACGCACAGTACGGCGAACTTTGAGGCAGATGGGCTACAGCAGCAGAAGACCACACCGGGTGCCACTCCTTTCAGCTAAGAACAGGAAACTGAGGCTACAATTTGCACAAGCTCATCGAAATTGGACAATTGAAGATTGGAAAAACGTTGCCTGGTCTGATGAGTCTCGATTTCTGCTGCAACATTTGGATGGTAGGGTCAGAATTTGGCGTCAACAACATGAAAGCATGGATCCATCCTGCCTTGTATCAACGGTTCAGGCTGGTGGTGGTGGTGTCATGGTGTGGGGAATATTTTCTTGGCACTCTTTGGGCCCCTTGGTACCAATTGAGCATCGTTGCAACGCCAAAGCCTACCTGAGTATTGTTGCTGACCATGTCCATCCCTTTATGACCACAATGTACCCAACATCTGATGGCTACTTTCAGCAGAATAATGCGCCATGTCATAAAGCTGGAATCATCTCAGACTGGTTTCTTGAACATGACAATGAGTTCACTGTACTCCAATGGCCTCCACAGTCACCAGATCTCAATCCAATAGATCATCTTTGGGATGTGGTGGAACGGGAGATTCGCATCATGGATGTGCAGCCGACAAATCTGCGGCAACTGTGTGATGCCATCATGTCAATATGGACCAAAATCTCTGAGGAATGCTTCCAGCACCTTGTTGAATCTATGCCACGAAGAATTGAGGCAGTTCTGAAGGCAAAAGGGGGTCCAACCCGTTACTAGCATGGTGTATCTAATAAAGTGGCCGGTGAGTGTATACTTTCTGTCTGTTATTATTATTTAGTTGGCCTGACGAAGATGTTTGTCCAATGTCGAAACGTGTTGCCTATTAAGTGTCAAGTTGAACAATCATTTTGGATCTATCCCTTCCTAGATTTCTTACCCTTTATTCTTATAAACAGAGCTTATTCATACCCCATTTTAGTCTTTGCCTGTCAGTAGGCAAGTCTCCCAAAATAAGTCAACCCCGGGTGCACTTGCCAGTTGCTTTACATATGTATAAAGAGAAAATCTCTGAATTGCTTCATTGGTTTGTTTGAATGTTATAAGTTTACCGGGCTCATTAAATCCACATCAGGCATATAACATATTAATATATGGTATATCCGTCTTTGTCATGACATTTTCTGTCTTAGGAATGTAACCTAATAAATTAGTTATGTTCATCATATACGTGAGTAAGCCTCATTATAAAAAGATTTTTTTTTCTTTTTGCTTAATGAAATACTCTTTGTACGTCTGTCCAAAACATTTTCTATGATCGTTTACAATGAGGGGAAATAATGGCATGAATCATTGAGAAGGATAATATAGTAACGTCTGAATTGAATTTAAGCGACACGTATAGTAATATTTTGTTTTGAAGCAAGATTTTACTTAATGAGGCACTGTTCACACTATGGTTTTGGTAATTTTAAAATTTTTCGGATCATTTAAAGCTACGAATACTTGTTAATGAGATCATTTACTTGCTGAGTAACTCTTACCCTATTTTATCATAAGGCGTAAAGAAAAAGAAAGAAAACAATATGATTGTCATATGTGAGCCTCTGCCACTTATCTGTACACATAAATAATTGCTTAGAAATATGAACTATTACATTTTGGCTGTGAGTACAATTTTTGTAAAACATTTAGAATTTTACAGTGGTATTTATACATTTTATGGGTGGGCCACAAAATGCTCTTCTCAAAACACTTGAGGATTACAGTTAACACAGATAAAGATGTTCCATAAAACCATGTGCAACAAATTCCCTACACTTCTGGAGACTTTTCATCCTCCCTTTTAGAGCAAATATAGCCAAGTACTGTATATCAAAGCATTATGTACTATCTATGGTATATGGCACTTTCTGTATGTTGTACATATCTCCAGATAGAATTTTGGGTTTTGACAGTTGCTGTCTTCCGTGTATATGCCAAACATAGTGGAGATAACACTTCCAATTTGACTATTACACCTGTAGATTACTCCCTTACCGCTGGTCAATTTATGTTTTTGACTACCACATTGTTGGTTGCATCTCTGTCACTCATTTTGTGATGCTGGTCAATCCATGTCTTATTTGACAATTGTATGTCATTCTTTATTTCTTCTTGTGGGATTTTAAACCAAGCATATGTCTATTTCTAATACAGTAGCATCTCAGTGAGACACTGGGGTCCTCCCATTCTTCATACTTCGTTATATTTTGATACTTATACATTTGGGACGACTCTCTTTTAGGTGGCTGTGACACAGCAGGCTAATGCTATATGGTTGTGTGTTTGTCCTACATGTTTCTTGGTGTTTTTATCATTGTAGCATTTTTCAATAAAATCATTTTGTATTTTTTGCAAATAACGATGTGACTCTCCTTTATTCGACTATTGGTTTCCCCTGAAACGAGCATTTTTTCCCATAGACTGTAATGGGATTCAATACTCAATGAAGTAGTCGAATATTGAGGCTCTACTCGAAATGAATATCGAATCTTGAATATTTCACTACTCGCTCATCTCTAGCTAGGACCACTGCTGTAATAGAAAAATAGAAATGTCAGTTTTTTTGGTTGCTTTACTTCTGAAGAATTTGAATAAAAAGATGATCAAAAAGGTAACAATAAAAGCTAGAACATGCTCTGCCAAAATGTGTCCTTACATAGTTCTGCAGACGAAAATATAAAAGTCATATACAATATAGCTAACAAATTATTAGCATTTTTTTTTTTTTACTGACAACATAGCCATATTAGGCCTTGTTTTTTATGAATTTTTACTTTTTCAATAACACTTTTTTGATATGCATATAATGTATTAAGGGGGTATTCTCATCTCAAGGATCCTATATATGCTTATGTAAATTCAAGACTTTTCCTAAATACATTGCTTTAGCAATGCTGCTTTGTTTACCTGCTATGGGATATTATTCCTGCCATTGTTTACACATCGATATCTTTGTCCTTGTCCTGTCCTGTGATAAGAGGTTGGAGGGATGAGTCTCTCCTAAGAGACTGCACATTGGATACTAGGAAAAATATTCCTGTTGATAAGTTGTATAAGAACAATCAGTGAGTAGACTGAGAGGAAGGAGAGGATCAGGTGGAGCTATGGGGGATATGACTCAAATGCAAAGTGGTGATGTTGGTGGTAGTAGTAAAATACGATAACCCTTTAATGGTCCCACCATGGGGAAATTCAGTGTGTTACAGCAGCACAGATAATACAGTAATATATTACATGAAAGAACACATATCAGCTCATTGCAGATAGAAAAAATATACTAGTAGTCATAGCAACTAAGAAGAAAAGAAAGACTCAGGATCATTTAGTTTTCTATATGGAGTGATCTTCGCTTAGCCTGATATTGGTTATACAGCCTGATCGCGGTTGGGGGGAAGGATTCCCGATAGCGGTCCTTATCACACTTGGGGTGAAGCAGTCGGTCACTGGCAGCACTGGTAACCATGGCTGTAGTGGCACTTGGGCAGATATGGAGGTGAAAATCATGAGAGGAGGCAAGGAGACCATGACATATTACAATCTGATAAACATGGTGGGGATTTTGATGATGATGATGACAATGATTAAGTGTTGGACAGGACCTGGATTCTGGATCAGGTGATAAGCAGGTGATGACTGCATCAGAGGAGGAGGGTAGTGGCTGCCATTAAGAGCATAGCTATGCTCAATAAAAGCCATCAGACATAGAACATCTCCCACTTGGTGTGGGCTTCTACTGAGTGGGAATTTTTCTATACATTGCTAGCCAACAAAAAGTATTGCAGAGTGCAAGCTCTTCAAGCAGAGAAGAAGCCTCGGTAATTCTGAGACAGCTGTATTAAATAGGACCTTTCACCACTCCAAGCCTATTTGGCTTTCTGCATCATGTTATAGATGCAGCTGCACAGACTCTGGTGCACTTTGAATGATCTCCCTAGCCCCTCTCGTTTTGGAGCTCTGAGCCCCGTTAATTCTGGCGCCCTGTATGTTAATTAAGCCTTTACAGTCAGAAGGGCGTTTCTGACTATAAAGGCAAGAGCTACGTCAGTCTGACACTGTCCAATTAGCATTGGACAGTGTCGGAGCTGCTTCTGCTGTGTGTTCTCGGGAGTTCTCGTGAGCTCAGGCAGTCCTCTCTTCACAGGGCTGCCCAGAAGACCCGGAGAAGCGATTCAGGCCATGTATTGAAGTGGATGAAGGAGAACTTCACTAACATTGCTACAGGTAAGTAAAGAAACCCCTAAGCAATGAGCATAAGTGCCCAGTACACCCTGTGGACCTAGATCTAGCCCCTATACAACAAGCATTAACCCCCTTCTGACTGTAAAGGCTTAATTAACATACAGGGCGCCAGAATTAACGGGGCTCAAAGCTACAAAACGAGGGGGGGGGGGGGGTTAGGGAGATAATTCAAAGTGCACCAGAGTCTGTGCAGCTGCATCTATAACATGGTGCAGAAAGCCAAATAGGCTTGAAGTGGTGAAAGGTCCTATTTAATTATGGCTCTCTTTCAGTACATGAAGCAGCTTCACCTGTTCAGTGCGAAAATCAAACTAGCCAGCGATGGCAGCAAGACTTTCCTCCTCCTCTGTTGTCATTCTAGTAACCGGCAATGGCCTTGTGAATTCCCTTGCCGTTAGTCAGCTGATTGGGTGGACTCAGCCAGTCCCTACCATGCATTATCACATGGCAGACATTATGGGCTGCCCCGTGAAATTGACTCTGTGTGGCAAGGTGCATGCAGTTGACATACAGTATAGAATAGCAATTGTGGAACAGTACATGTCTTTCATGGCTTCCTGCCCAGTGTTTTCCATAGCAGTGATGACGATATACAGCTTTATTGAGACAGGTGATAGTGACATCTCCACAGTTATGTAGGTCTGGTTTCAACACTAAGTGATTTTTCTAAGCAACAACATGGCAGAAGGTTGCTTTCATTCCCTCTCCTCCCTGCCTTCCCCCTTTCAAGTGCTGTCATGCTGTCTAACAGCTGATAAGCCTGAGCAAATGAAGCCATACAGAGGGTTAGTTCCTGTTCTGCCTCAGTAGCAAATTTTGCACGGGATATCTTCCTACCATCTACAGTTGGGTAACATAGTGACAGGAACATTGTGGGTGTATTGTATTTAGGGAATATAACACGTCACTTGCGTGGCATACATCATAAATGTGGTGGTGCAACGTTTTATAAAAATTATTATGGCTTGCAGAAGGTGCAGACCATGTCCAGGAAAGTGTCTCTATACTAAAGCATGCCTTCTGGCTTTGGAGCAACAGAACAGTCTTTCTTTGCACTACTTGATCTGTGATCTTCCAACTCTCCAGTATTCCTCAAGAGTAGAGGAAATTCACTCTACTCTTGATGAATTTCCTCCTGGGTCCAGAGGTTCGGTTTGGCACCTCCGAAAAATATCTACATATGTGGTAAGCTACAGTCCCGCTTTTCACTTTTTCTATCTCCAGTATTCCACCTTGTATATGAAGAACTATGTGTACAAGCAGTGTAGAGCAGTCAATCATGCACCATACCACTAAAGCAGGGAGCAAGTTTAGGGCATGTAGAGGTAGCTCAACAAAGAAATGTGTTGTGTATTCATGCCAGTCTAGGAGGCCACCATATTTGTGAGTAAGGACAACATTTTTAAAAAGATATTTATAATGGAGCAAATGCTCTCTATTATGCAACAAGGAATGGTGGAAGAAAAACAGCTTCCACATCTTGTTTGTCCTGTAGATGTTGGGAACCCAAACTAATGATGTGAATAAGAATATGGAGCTAGGACTTGAAGAAGATGATGAGGAGGAGGTGGAGGGGGACATGGATTGTCACAGGCAAAGCTAAGGGATAAGATTGACACTGATTGGCAGACATGTTGATGACCAACCATCATAGTGCAGGTCAGAGAATGAAATAACGGGGTATTCAGACATACTGACGAGCATGAAATACTTTGTAGTTTACTTGCTGACAAATGTATCACAAGCATCAAGCAAAGGGATGACTATTGGATAACAATCCATTTAGATTGACATGTCTGTCCAGGAGTCTTCTCTTCACCTCCTGCAGACTTACAGTTGCACTCCCTCTGCCAGCACTACCACTACAGCACATAGCAGTAGCACCAGCAGCATCACCAGGTGCCTGAAATGCCCAACTGCATCACCAATGGGATCAAGCTTGAAGAAGTTCATTTTCCCCCTACGCCCAAACAGCAGCACAAGATGGGGTATTCCTGCCCCTGTGTACTGTTAGGACAGGTGGAACTTTTAATAAACTAACAAGTTCCCTCCCATAAAAGGCCTAGGAGACCTCCCCCTCCCTGTGTTTTTTTCTGTCCTGTTACCAGGACAGGTGGAGGGAGAGGTCTCCTTTCCTCTCCCACAATTTTAAAAAGATTTCCTTTCTTTTTGGATTTTAGGTTTCCCCCTCCCCCTCTGGGTCTTACCTGGGGTAGGGGGATCCCTTGCTGCTCCGCTCGCTTTCTACTCCTCCGCCGCCTGGGTAATGATGCTCCGGCGGCCGGGGGGGGGGAGTGAGGCTTGCGGCACATTCTCAATGTTCCGGACTATGTTCTGCGGTCCCCGTTCCGCCGCGCTTCCCCCGCCGCCTGGATGTGCAGTGGCGCTGGCGGCCGGGGGAAGAGGAACCTTGCGGCGCTCTATAGTTCTGCCGTGGGCACTATCTGGTGCCCCGCGGACTTCCGCTGTTCTCCGCGCATGCGCGGGGGAATTTGCTTCGTGCATGCGCGGCTTTGCCGGCTCGCGCATGCGCAGTCCAGGGCGCTTCGTTTCTGCGCTCAGTACCTTCTTAGAAGGCTGTTTCAGGGGGACAGGTTCCCCCCCCCCCTGCCTCAGTCTGTAATTAGGTTAGGCTGGGGGAAGGTTTTGTAATCCCCAGCCATTGTAGGGGGCTAGAAAGGTGTAGAGGGCGGAGCTAACATAACTCCGCCCCCCCCCCCCTTTCCCTTATTTAGCTCTGGTTTGCCCAGTGTAGGTTGCCTGTCAGCTCTAGCTTGCAGGTTCCTACTGTTCCTGGGCAACCAGAACCAGAAGGCTGAATTTCCCTACGTTGGAGATTTCTGAACCATAACCGAGGTGATGTATGCCCCCTGGTGGGGCCTGAGGGCAGAAGCTTTAAGGTAAGAGGAATAATGAGCAATATATTTCTCTTTAGATGTCATCTTCCTCCTCTGTTGCGGAGAATCCTAGGAGGAAAGCTTCTAGCAAACGTCGTCACCTTGCTTGTGTTAAGTGTGAGGTGCCTTTACCGGATGGCTATGCCTACCAGTGTTGTCGCGGGTGCCGAGGTCCCCCTTCAGAAGACACTTCTGTCCGTGACGTGGTTGGTTGGGTGAGAGAATTCTTTGAGGAGTCAATGAGAGAGATGAAAGTCTCAATCTCTCAGCTGTCTAAGAGACCGCGTATGGAGTCGTCACCCCCTTCGCTTCCACCAATGGAGGCGCTGCAAATTTTGGATGAGGTTTCCTCAGAAGAGGACAACCTGGACCCAACTAAGCCGGTCTTCCCGGTGGATAGGATGCCTAAGTTGCTTAGGGTCTTACGGGCTAAGGAGGTAGAGGAGGCTACGGAGGAGGCTCCGTCTACCTCCCTCAAAACCTTTAGGGCCAACCCTGATATGGGCAAGAGGTTTGAAGCTGAATGGAGATTCCCAGAGCGTCCATTCAATGCTTCTAGGCGCTTTAGGGCGCTCTTTCCCTTGGCCGAAGCCCAGTCCAGCTCCTGGGGCCCCCCGCCCAAGGTTGACATAGCGGTCTCCAAACTATCTAAACGCACGGTAGTGCCAGCGGAGGACGGCTCTAACCTCCAGGATGTGATGGACCGCAGGGCGGAGGGGTCCCTGAGGCGTATTTACGCCTCTTCCTCAGCTCAAGCTTCGGTGGGCATCGCGGCTAGTGAGGTAGTCGCTAAACTGCGATCGGAGGTCTCAAATCTGGAGAGGGACATCGACTCCGGTGTCCATCGGGACGATCTGTTGAAGGCTATGACAACCATTAGCCTCATGTCCGACTACCTCTCTGAGACCGCTTTCTATCAGACCAAGCTGGCAGCGAGAACCATGGCATTGTCTACCGCTGCGAGGCGCCCCCTCTGGCTCAAGCCCTGGAAGGCAGATAACGCCTCAAAGTTCAATTTATGCGCCCTGCCCTTTGAGCCAGGCAGGCTATTCGGGAGTGAACTTGACCGGATAATGGAGGGGTTGGCCGATTCAAAAGGTAAGAACCTGCCTCAGTCAACAGGATCCAGGCAACGATCCTTTCGTGGCTACGCCCCCGCGAGAGGCATGTCAAGAGGCCAGTTTCGAGGGCGCCCCTCTGGCCCAAGAGGCGGTCGAGGTTCCTCCCGTGGTGGTGGGAAAAGATCCACCTTCTGACTATCACGATTCCCTCGCCTGCAGGGCCAAGGTGGGGGGTCGGCTTTCCTTACATCTAGCCGCCTGGCACCATCATATCCAGGATCCATGGGTTCTCCAGCTTTTACGGGAAGGCTACAAAATAAGCTTCCTATCCCCCCCTCCAGACAGATACAGGAGGACCCGCCCTCTTCAGCGCACCAAACAGCTTCATCTTCAAAGATCCGTGCAGGAGTATGTGGACAAGGCTGCGTTGGAACCCGTCCCTCTAGACGAACAGGGTCAAGGCGTTTATTCACCCGTGTTTCTAGTACCAAAGTCCACCGGAGGGTGGCGCATGATTATCGACCTGAGGTATGTAAATCAATTCATCCGCAAGGTCCGGTTCCGTATGGAGACCATAAGATCGGTTCTCCCCTTTCTGCAGCCAGGAGAACTATTCGTCACCTTGGATCTGAGGGACGCATACCTCCATATCCCCATTTATCCTCCACACAGGAAATACTTAAGGATTGCCACGTATTTAAACGGAAGATTACATCACTTCCAGTTTACAGCTCTCCCGTTCGGTATATCCTCGGCCCCCCACACCTTCACAAAGGTAGTGGCCCCGGTCATAGCCGCCCTGCGCCTCCAGGGGATATTTATTGTCCCTTATTTAGACGACTGGCTGATAAAAGCTCAGTCAAGGGAGGTTTTGGCCACACAGTTGGGTATCACAGTGGCCTTTGTGAGCGAGCTGGGCTGGCTGGTAAACTGGCAAAAGTCGGTAGTGGTTCCATCAACCCGGATTCAGTTCCTGGGGTTCAACTTGGATTCTCTCAGTATGATGATCTCCCTGCCCTCTCCTCGGAAGGAGAAGATTGGTCGAGCGGTTCACTACCTATCCCGAACCAGGAAGGTTACAATCAGGACAGCGATGAAAGTCCTAGGTCTCATGTCCGCAACCATCGAGGCAGTTCCTTGGGCACTATGGCATATGCGCCCCTTACAACTCGAGATCCTGAGAGTATGGAACCACAGTCCTTCGGGACTTCAGAAGCCTATCCAGCTTTCCATCAGTACCCGTCGATCACTGGAATGGTGGTCTCAACTCAAGGACGGGAGGTCCACGGTCCAGACTTCCTGGACCCTGTTGACCACAGATGCCTCCCTTACAGGCTGGGGAGCGCATCTGGGGGAGACCCTAATACGAGGAACCTGGAATCAACAAGAGAAAACTCGCTCCTCCAATTGGCGAGAGCTTACGGCAATTTATCTGGCACTTCGGACTCTGGCTCCCCACCTTCAGGGGAAGGCTGTCAGAATAAGGACAGACAATTCAATGGCCGTCCAATATATCAACAAACAGGGAGGCACCAGGTCTCCCTCCCTGATGAGGGTGACCAACCTGATATTCTCCTGGGCGGAGAAGAACTTGTCCCGGCTGTCAGCGGTGCACATTAAAGGCCACCTCAACGTCCTGGCAGACCAGTTAAGCAGGGGACTAATAACAACAGCCGAATGGTCTCTGTCCCCGGAAGTTTTCCAACAACTCACCAGGATGTGGGGTCTCCCCGAGGTGGATCTGATGGCCACCCAAAACAACGCCAAGGTGGGACAATTCTGCTCCCTGTATCGGGACGGCAATCCCTTGGCGATCGATGCCCTGTCAATACCCTGGAGCTTCAAACTAGCATATGTTTTCCCTCCGATTCCAATGATTCCCAGGGTGTTGGCGAAACTCAGGCAGGACCAGACTTCGGCCATTGTCATCATGCCGTTCTGGCCGAAAAGGGCATGGTTTACCCACCTCATGGTAATGAGTCGAGGGACCTACTGGAGGCTTCCGTGTGTCCAAAACCTGGTAACTCTAAACAGTCAGCTCTGCCAGAATCTGGACAGGTTCAACCTCACTGCCTGGAGGGTGACCGCACCGTACGTGGAGACAGAGGATTGTCCCAGGCCGTCTTAAGAACATTGGCCCACTCTAGAGCGGACTCAACCAATCGCAGTTACCAGAGGATCGCTCGAGTATTTAAGGACTGGGGGGCCAGGAGACAGTGTGATACATCATCCATTGAGTCAGTCCTGGAGTTCTTACAAGAAGGGTTGGACAAGGGATTGTCCCCGGCCACCTTGAGAGTGCATGTCTCGGCGCTATCTGCTCTATTGGGGACTAGATTGTCTCAGAATCCTCTCATAAGGCAATTCCAGAAAGGGGCCTCTAGGCTCCGACCCCCGGTACGGCCCCCGGCCCCCCAATGGGACCTAGCTGCGGTCCTACAAGGGCTATGCGGCCCTCCATTTGAACCCTTGACAGAGGGGGAGCTCAAATACCTCTCATGGAAAGTAACCTTTCTTCTGGCAATCACATCTGCCAAGCGAGTAGGAGAGCTCCAGGCTTTGGCGGCATCAGAGCCATACACGACCTTTTTTCCGGACCGAGTCCAGCTTAGGTTTATTCAAGGTTTTCTGCCTAAAGTTCCCTCAGTGGAAAACATAAACCAGGTTATAACCTTACCTACCTTCTTCCCCTCTCCTTCCTCGGAGTGGGAAGAGAAAATGCATAGTTTGGATTTGGTGCGAACTCTGCGGATATACCTGGACCGGACAGGCCCATTCCGCAGGTCAGAAAACCTACTTGTCAATTTTTTTGGTCACAACAGGGGTAATAAGGCGTCCAAAACTACTCTGTCAAGGTGGATCAGAGAAGCCATCTCAGTGGCCCTTCAGACACAGGGGCTGCCGGTCCCAGAATTTTTGCGAGCCCATGCTACCAGGGCGGTAGGGGCGTCTTGGGCAGAGAGGCAGTCCCTCTCAGTAGACCAGATCTGTGCGGCTGCATCTTGGTCTTCCCACTTAACTTTCGCCAGGCACTATAGATTGGACTGGCATACCTCCAAGGCGAAGTCCTTTGGTTACTCAATCCTGACCTCGGCCTGTCAGGATCGCCCTCCCTAGAAGGGGTATTACTTGTTAAGTCCCCATCTTGTGCTGCTGTTTGGGCGTAGGGGGAATGGAAGATTATATAGATAATCTGTTTTCCCTTAGCCCAAACAGCAGCACAAAGCTCCCTCCCTTGACTTGTTAAAATTATATGTGGTCTTATGCTATATGGTACTTGGAGACTAACACAGGGAGGGGGAGGTCTCCTAGGCCTTTTATGGGAGGGAACTTGTTAGTTTATTAAAAGTTCCACCTGTCCTAACAGTACACAGGGGCAGGAATACCCCATCTTGTGCTGCTGTTTGGGCTAAGGGAAAACAGATTATCTATATAATCTTCCAATCCTGAACGAAACATTGCATGAAATAATCCCTGATCCTACATTACTGTTTTGTTACCATACAATTATGTAACATGGCATTGTAATGCATGAAATCACTTTATGTTACAAGCTTTTGGAAAAACAAGAAATAAACAAGCATATTTGCACTTTTTCCACCAAAGGAACTTTACTGTGTGTGCAGTGATCTTTATACATGTTGAAACAGGTCGGAGGACTTGTCTACTAGCACCACCACCATCACAAATATAGAGTGTGCGGGGCCAACAATATACAACAAATGGAATAGGACCAGGGACAGACTAGGAGCACAGGCAGATGGTCACCATAAGTGAACCAAGCATGGTCACTATTGAAGGACAGAAACGTAATCACCATTGAAGGACTGAAGTATTTTAAGCATTTTTACAGTAGTAAGGTCTAGTTGTATTGTAAATATGCAAAACTGAAGCATTTACTAAAGGGTAGATGGTCACTTCAAATGGCTCTATCTCTTGTTTTATCCAACTTAGAATATGGTTCTCTGCTTTCATGCTGCATGTAAAATTACATTCCTGAATATGTTTTTAACTAGTGATATCTCTAATTCTTTCAGCTTTCTTATGATACCAGAACCATTTTTCTAGGTGGTATAAAATCGATACAGCTATTTGAAGTGACTATCTCTCCTGTGGTAAATGCTGCAGCTGTACATGCTGCATTGAGTACTAGTGTAAGGACAGAGTCTCTCTAGCAATGTTTAGTTAGAGCATTGCTAATGGGAACTTGTACATGGAAAAAATGTCCACCACATACCCTCTAGGATCCCATCCACTTCGCAGGAACATTTATGCCTTATGGGACCCTGGCCTTATGTAGACTTGAAAAAAGCCACCTGGTTCAAATGGTAATTCAGCCAGCACTGTAGGGTTAAGTGACATCACAATTTGTGACAAAAGTATAATATTTCAGTTTGTTCATGAGTTGGTCAAGTAAGAATTTGGTTTTAAGAAGTTTTAATGACTGATTTAATAGAAACTGTTAAACACAAAGTTTCTCCTTGTTATTGTTAATCCTCCAGTATTTAATCTCTGCATACTAGAACTGCATTGTTTGTATAGAAGATACCAGATTTTCTTCTCTTAGCATGTGCCCTCAGCTGACAATAACAGATTTCCATGTTGTCCAGAATTGGCAAGTCAAATCAATTTAAATAGCAGAAAGATGGTGGCCAATATCCAGCATAGAATAGTGGATATGCTAGAATGGGCTCACTAACTTTTTATTTTCTTGCTGAACTTGTTTTCTTATAGTCAGGTACTTAACACTGTTTCTAAGTTTACCAAAATATGAATAACGGTGGAAGTAATATTGTTGATATAACAGCAAAGCAAATATCACATTACCAAATTCTATTGGGGGTATCTTTTAACATATATCAATTATTTCAAGGGATTTTTCTAAATAAGTGTATACTTTAATGATATTAGCATTGATCACATTTGATGTAATTTAGAGCAGTTTCTCACCTACATCCACTTCATCTCTAGTTGTCAGTGGACAAGTACAGGTTTCTATTATATTGTCTTATGCTCGGGTGCACTGACTCTTCTCTTGCTCCCCAGCCTACAATTATTTGTCTGCTTCTAATTCACTAGCAGATGGTCCAAATCAGTGTCCTGGGTGAGTTCCCCATGTTCTCCCAGCCGAAATAATGTAATAACGATCTGCTCTTTGATGAAAGATGAGAAATGAGATCGAAATGTATAACCTCTTATATACTCGCACAGTAGCAGCAGAGGCTTTACAACACTATATATGAGTAGACTGAGCAGCGCTTCTCTATAGCTTTGCTGTGAGACAGTCTAATATTTCTTATAGAATGATCTGTGCAGAACGCTCTATGTATACATAAGTGTCAGTAGCCTCCCTTCCTTCCTTTCCTCTTCCTTCTCCCTCAACCAGACCGAGCAGAACTCCTTATGTATACATGAGTATAAGTAGCCTCCTTTTGTTCCTTTCATCCTCCTGCTCCCTCACCCAGACTGAGCAGAACTGTCTATGTAGACATGAGTGTAAGTAACCTCCTTTGCTTCCTTTCCTCCTCCTGCTCCCTCACCTAGACTGAGCTGAACTCCTTATGTATACATGAGTATAAGTAGCCTCCTTTGCTTCCTTTCCTCCTCCTGCTCCCTCACCTAGACTGAGCAGAACTCCTTATGTATACATGAGTATAAGTAGCCTCCTTTGCTTCCTTTCCTCCTCCTGCTCCCTCACCCAGACTGAGCAGAATTCCTTATGTATACATGAGTATAAGTAACCTCCTTTACTTCCTTTCATCCTCCTGCTCCCTCACCCAGACTGAGCAGAACTCCTTATGTATACATGAGTATAAGTAGCCTCCTTTCCTTCCTTTCATCCTCCTGCTCCCTCACCCAGACTGAGCAGAACTCCCTATGTATACATGAGTGTAAGTAGCTTCCTTTCCTTCCGTTCCTCCTCTCGCTCCCTCAACCAGACTGTGCAGAATAACTTCTAAAGTTAAATAGTAGAGATGAGCGAACAGTGTTCTATCGAACTCATGTTCGATCGGATATTAGGCTGTTCGGCATGTTCAAATCGAATCGAACACCGCGTGGTAAAGTGCGCCATTACTCGATTCCCCTCCCACCTTCCCTGGCGCCTTTTTTGCTCCAATAACAGCGCAGGGTAGGTGGGACAGGAACTACGACACCGGTGACGTTGAAAAAAGTAGGCAAAACCCATTGGCTGCCGAAAACATGTGACCTCTAATTTAAAAGAACAGCGCCGCCCAGGTTCGCGTCATTCTGAGCTTGCAATTCACCGAGGACGGAGGTTTCCGTCCAGCTAGCTAGGGCTTAGATTCTGGGTAGGCAGGGACAGGCTAGGATAGGAAGAAGAAGACAACCAACAGCTCTTATAAGAGCTAAATTCCAGGGAGAAGCTTGTCAGTGTAACGTGGCACTGACGGGCTCAATCGCCGCAACCCAGCTTTCCCAGGATCCTGAATGGAATACACTGTCAGTGTATTCCCGTATACCCGATATATACCCCGATACCCGTTCCAACGGTGTGCCCCCCCACCTTCACCCCAGAAATACCCTGCAAGTCCCCTAGCAATAGAATTGGGGCTATATACACCCACAATTTTTACTACTGGTATACAGTGCCATTGTCTGACTGGGAATTCAAAGAATATATTGGGAATACAAATACCCTCATTTCTTGCTACTGCCATATAGTGCCAGTGTCTGACTGGGAATTCAAAGAATATATTGGGGTTACGTGCACCCACAATTTTTACTACTGGTATACAGTGCCATTGTCTGACTGGGAATTCAAAGAATATATTGGGAATACAAATACCCTCATTTCTTGCTACTGCCATATAGTGCCAGTGTCTGACTGGGAATTCAAAGAATATATTGGGGTTACGTGCACCCACAATTTTTACTACTGGTATACAGTGCCATTGTCTGACTGGGAATTCAAAGAATATATTGGGGTTATAAATACCCTCATTTCTTGCTACTGCCATATAGTGCCAGTTTCTGACTGGTAATTCAAAGAATATATTGGGGTTACGTGCACCCACAATTTTTACTACTGGTATACAGTGCCATTGTCTGACTGGGAATTCAAAGAATATATTGGGGTTATAAATACCCTCATTTCTTGCTACTGCCATATAGTGCCAGTTTCTGACTGGTAATTCAAAGAATATATTGGGGTTACGTGCACCCACAATTTTTACTACTGGTATACAGTGCCATTGTCTGACTGGGAATTCAAAGAGTATATTGGGAATACAAATACCCTCATTTCTTGCTACTGCCATATAGTGCCAGTTTCTGACTGGGAATTCAAAGAATATATTGGGGTTACGTGCACCCACAATTTTTACTACTGGTATACAGTGCCATTGTCTGACTGGGAATTCAAAGAATATATTGGGGTTACGTGCACCCACAATTTTTACTACTGGTATACAGTGCCATTGTCTGACTGGGAATTCAAAGAGTATATTGGGAATACAAATACCCTCATTTCTTGCTACTGCCATATAGTGCCAGTGTCTGACTGGTAATTCAAAGAATATATTGGGGTTACGTGCACCCACAATTTTTACTACTGGTATACAGTGCCATTGTCTGACTGGGAATTCAAAGAATATATTGGGGTTATAAATACCCTCATTTCTTGCTACTGCCATATAGTGCCAGTTTCTGACTGGTAATTCAAAGAATATATTGGGGTTACGTGCACCCACAATTTTTACTACTGGTATACAGTGCCATTGTCTGACTGGGAATTCAAAGAGTATATTGGGAATACAAATACCCTCATTTCTTGCTACTGCCATATAGTGCCAGTTTCTGACTGGGAATTCAAAGAATATATTGGGGTTACGTGCACCCACAATTTTTACTACTGGTATACAGTGCCATTGTCTGACTGGGAATTCAAAGAGTATATTGGGAATACAAATACCCTCATTTCTTGCTACTGCCATATAGTGCCAGTTTCTGACTGGGAATTCAAAGAATATATTGGGGTTACGTGCACCCACAATTTTTACTACTGGTATACAGTGCCATTGTCTGACTGGGAATTCAAAGAGTATATTGGGAATACAAATACCCTCATTTCTTGCTACTGCCATATAGTGCCAGTTTCTGACTGGGAATTCAAAGAATATATTGGGGTTACGTGCACCCACAATTTTTACTACTGGTATACAGTGCCATTGTCTGACTGGGAATTCAAAGAATATATTGGGGTTACGTGCACCCACAATTTTTACTACTGGTATACAGTGCCATTGTCTGACTGGGAATTCAAAGAGTATATTGGGAATACAAATACCCTCATTTCTTGCTACTGCCATATAGTGCCAGTGTCTGACTGGTAATTCAAAGAATATATTGGGGTTACGTGCACCCACAATTTTTACTACTGGTATACAGTGCCATTGTCTGACTGGGAATTCAAAGAGTATATTGGGAATACAAATACCCTCATTTCTTGCTACTGCCATATAGTGCCAGTTTCTGACTGGTAATTCAAAGAATATATTGGGGTTACGTGCACCCACAATTTTTACTACTGGTATACAGTGCCATTGTCTGACTGGGAATTCAAAGAATATATTGGGGTTACGTGCACCCACAATTTTTACTACTGGTATACAGTGCCATTGTCTGACTGGGAATTCAAAGAATATATTGGGGTTATAAATACCCTCATTTCTTGCTACTGCCATATAGTGCCAGTTTCTGACTGGTAATTCAAAGAATATATTGGGGTTACGTGCACCCACAATTTTTACTACTGGTATACAGTGCCATTGTCTGACTGGGAATTCAAAGAGTATATTGGGAATACAAATACCCTCATTTCTTGCTACTGCCATATAGTGCCAGTTTCTGACTGGTAATTCAAAGAATATATTGGGGTTACGTGCACCCACAATTTTTACTACTGGTATACAGTGCCATTGTCTGACTGGGAATTCAAAGAATATATTGGGGTTATAAATACCCTCATTTCTTGCTACTGCCATATAGTGCCAGTTTCTGACTGGTAATTCAAAGAATATATTGGGGTTACGTGCACCCACAATTTTTACTACTGGTATACAGTGCCATTGTCTGACTGGGAATTCAAAGAGTATATTGGGAATACAAATACCCTCATTTCTTGCTACTGCCATATAGTGCCAGTTTCTGACTGGGAATTCAAAGAATATATTGGGGTTACGTGCACCCACAATTTTTACTACTGGTATACAGTGCCATTGTCTGACTGGGAATTCAAAGAATATATTGGGGTTACGTGCACCCACAATTTTTACTACTGGTATACAGTGCCATTGTCTGACTGGGAATTCAAAGAGTATATTGGGAATACAAATACCCTCATTTCTTGCTACTGCCATATAGTGCCAGTGTCTGACTGGTAATTCAAAGAATATATTGGGGTTACGTGCACCCACAATTTTTACTACTGGTATACAGTGCCATTGTCTGACTGGGAATTCAAAGAGTATATTGGGAATACAAATACCCTCATTTCTTGCTACTGCCATATAGTGCCAGTTTCTGACTGGTAATTCAAAGAATATATTGGGGTTATAAATACCCTCATTTCTTGCTACTGCCATATAGTGCCAGTTTCTGACTGGTAATTCAAAGAATATATTGGGGTTACGTGCACCCACAATTTTTACTACTGGTATACAGTGCCATTGTCTGACTGGGAATTCAAAGAATATATTGGGGTTATAAATACCCTCATTTCTTGCTACTGCCATATAGTGCCAGTTTCTGACTGGTAATTCAAAGAATATATTGGGGTTACGTGCACCCACAATTTTTACTACTGGTATACAGTGCCATTGTCTGACTGGGAATTCAAAGAATATATTGGGGTTACGTGCACCCACAATTTTTACTACTGGTATACAGTGCCAATTTCTAACTAGGAATTCAAAATGCGCAAGGCTCCCGGAAAGGGACGTGGACGAGGCCGTGGGCGAGGTCGGGGGAATGGTTCTGGGGAGCAAGGTAGCAGTGAAGCCACAGGGCGTCCCGTGCCTACTCCTGTGGGGCAGCAAGCATTGCGCCACTCCACAGTGCCAGGGTTGCTTGCCACATTAACTAAACTGCAGGGTACAAACCTTAGTAGGCCCGAGAACCAGGAACAGGTCTTGCAATGGCTGTCAGAGAACGCTTACAGCACATTGTCCAGCAGCCAGTCAGACTCTGCCTCCTCTCCTCCTATTACCCAACAGTCTTGTCTTCCTTCCTCCCAAAATTCCGAAGCTTTACAGAACAATAACCCAAACTGTCCCTGCTCCCCAGAGCTGTTCTCCGCTCCTTTCATTGTCCCTCAACCTGCCTCTCCACGTCACGATTCCACGAACCTAACAGAGGAGCATCTGTGTCCAGATGCTCAAACACTAGAGTCTCCTCCATCTCCGTTCGATTTGGTGGTGGATGACCAGCAACCCACCCTCATCGACGATGATGTGACGCAGTTGCCGTCAGGGCATCCAGTTGACCGGCGCATTGTGCGGGAGGAGGAGATGAGACAGGAGTTGGAAGAGGAAGTGGTGGATGATGAGGACACTGACCCGACCTGGACAGGGGGGATGTCAAGCGGGGAAAGTAGTGTGGATGTTGAGGCAGGTGCAGCACCAAAAAGGGTAGCTAGAGGCAGAGGCAGAGGTCAGCAGCTTAGGCGAAGCCAGGCCACACCCGGAATCTCCCAAGATGTTCCAGTTCGTACCCAGCCCCGAAAAACTCCCACCTCGAGGGCACGTTTCTCGAAGGTGTGGAGTTTTTTCAAGGAATGCGCCGAGGACAGATATAGTGTTGTCTGCACAATTTGCCTCTCGAAATTGATTAGGGGCTCTGAGAAGAGCAACCTGTCCACCACTTCAATGCGCCGTCATTTGGAATCCAAGCACTGGAATCAGTGGCAGGCAGCAACGGCAGGACAAAGGCCGCCTGCCGTTCACGCCACTGCCACTGCCTCTGCCACTGCCTCTGCCACTGCCACTGCTGACTGTGCTGGCGATGCACTCCAGAGGACGAGCCAGGACACCACTTCATCTGCCTCCGCCACTTTGTTGACTTCTACCTCATCCTCCCCTGGTCCTGTCTTATCTCCTTCTCCTGCACCATCAAAGGCACCATCAGGCGTTTCTTTACAACAACCCACCATCTCTCAGACATTGGAGCGGCGGCAGAAATACACTGCTAACCACCCACACGCGCAAGCCTTGAACGCCAACATCGCTAAACTGCTGGCCCAGGAGATGTTGGCGTTCCGGCTTGTTGAAACTCCCGCCTTCCTGGACCTGATGGCAACTGCGGCACCTCGCTATGCCGTCCCTAGCCGTCACTACTTCTCCCGGTGTGCCGTCCCCGCCTTGCACCAGCACGTGTCACTCAACATCAGGCGGGCCCTTAGTTCCGCGCTTTGCACAAAGGTCCACTTGACCACCGACGCGTGGACAAGTGCATGCGGACAGGGACGCTACATTTCACTGACGGCACACTGGGTGAATGTAGTTGAGGCTGGGACTGCTTCCCAAACTGGCCCGGTGTACCTCGTCTCCCCGCCTAACATTCCTGGCAGGGACACGAGAAGAACACCCCCCTCCTCCTCCTCCTCTACCGCCTCCTCCTCCGCCACCGCCTCCTCCTCCGCCACCGCCTCCTCCTCCGCTGTTAGATTGACCCCAGCTACGAGTTGGAAACGTTGCAGCACTGGCGTTGGTAGACGTCAGCAGGCTGTGCTGAAGCTGATCAGCTTGGGGGACAGACAGCACACTGCCTCCGAGGTGAGGGATGCCCTCCTCGATGAGACGGCAATATGGTTTGAGCCGCTGCACCTGGGCCCAGGCATGGTCGTTTGTGATAACGGCCGGAACCTGGTAGCAGCTCTGGAGCTTGCCGGACTCCAACATGTTCCATGCCTGGCCCACGTCTTCAACCTAGTGGTGCAACGTTTCCTAAAGAGCTACCCCAATGTTCCAGAGCTACTGGTGAAAGTGCGGCGCATGTGCGCCCACTTTCGCAAGTCGACAGTAGCCGCTGCTAGCTTAAAATCTCTCCAGCAACGCCTGCATGTGCCACAACACCGGCTTTTGTGCGACGTCCCCACACGCTGGAACTCAACGTTTCAGATGTTGAATAGAGTGGTTGAGCAGCAGAGACCTTTGATGGAATACCAGCTACAAAACCCTAGGGTGCCACAAAGTCAGCTGCCTCAGTTTCACATCCATGAGTGGCCATGGATGAGAGACCTTTGTGACATCCTACGGGTCTTTGAGGAGTCCACAAGGAGGGTGAGCTCTGAGGATGCGATGGTGAGCCTTACAATCCCGCTCTTGTGTGTTCTGAGAGAATCCCTGATTGACATCAGGGATAACTCAGATCACACAGAGGAGTTAGGGATAGCATCCGATCCGTCACAGCTGGAGAGTAGGTCCACACATCTGTCCGCTTCACTGCGTTTAATGGAGGAGGAGGAGGAGGAGGAGGAGGAAGAAGAGTTGTCCGATGATGTGATGGTGATACAGGAGGCTTCCGGGCAACTTCGAATCGTCCCATTGTTGCAGCGCGGATGGGTAGACATGGAGGATGAGGAGGAAATGGAGATTGAACTTTCCGGTGGGGCCAGAGGAGTCATGCCAACTAACACTGTGGCAGACATGGCTGAGTTCATGTTGGGGTGCTTTACAACCGACAAGCGTATTGTCAAAATCATGGAGGACAACCAGTACTGGATCTTTGCTATCCTTGACCCCCGGTATAAAAACAACATCTCGTCTTTTATTCCGGTAGAGGGGAGGGCCAATCGCATCAATGCTTGCCACAGGCAATTGGTGCAGAATATGATGGAGATGTTTCCAGCATGTGACGTTGGCGGCAGGGAGGGCAGTTCCTCCAGTAGGCAACCAAGTTCTCACCGGTCCACACAAACGAGGGGCACACTGTCTAAGGTCTGGGACACCTTGATGGCACCCCCTCGCCAAAGTGCCGCCACGGAGGGTCCTAGTGTCACCAGGCGTGAGAAGTATAGGCGCATGTTGCGGGAATACCTTTCCGACCACAGCCCTGTCCTCTCCGACCCCTCTGCGCCCTACACGTATTGGGTGTCGAAGTTGGACCTGTGGCTTGAACTTGCCCTATATGCCTTGGAGGTGCTGTCCTGTCCTGCCGCCAGCGTCCTATCTGAGAGGGTGTTCAGTGCAGCCGGTGGCATCATCACTGACAAGCGCACCCGTCTGTCAGCTGAGAGTGCCGACCGGCTCACTTTGATAAAAATGAACCACCACTGGGTAGAGCCGTCATTTTTGTGCCCACCTGTGTAAAGCACCCCAACATGAAACTCCATGTCTGTACTCAACCTCTCCAATTCCTCCGCATCCTCATACTCATCCACCATAAGCGTTGCACAATTCTGCTAATACTAGGCTCCCTCCACCCTGATTTCCCCCAACTCTGCTGGATAGAGTCTCCCTCCACCCTGATTTCCACCAACTCTGCTGGTTAGAGGCTCCCTCCACCATGAATTTGCCCAAACTGGGCTGTTTAGAGGCTCCCTCCACCATGAATTTGCCCAAACTGGGCTGTTTAGAGGCTCCCTCCACCATGAATTGGTCCAAACTGGGTTTTTTAGAGGCTCCCTCCACCATGAATTGGTCCAAACTGGGCTGGTTAGAGGCTCCCTCCACCATGAATTTGCCCAAACTGGGCTGTTTAGAGGCTCCCTCCACCATGAATTGGTCCAAACTGGGCTGGTTAGAGGCTCCCTCCACCATTAATTGGTCCAAACTGGGCTGGTTAGAGGCTCCCTCCACCATTAATTGGTCCAAACTGGGCTGGTTAGAGGCTCCCTCCACCATGAATTGGTCCAAACTGGGTTTTTTAGAGGCTCCCTCCACCATGAATTGGTCCAAACTTGGCTGTTTAGAGGCTCCCTCCACCATGAATTGGTCCAAACTGGGCTGGTTAGAGGCTCCCTCCACCATTAATTGGTCCAAACTGGGCTGGTTAGAGGCTCCCTCCACCATGAATTTGCCCAAACTGGGCTGTTTAGAGGCTCCCTCCACCATGAATTTGCCCAAACTGGGCTGTTTAGAGGCTCCCTCCACCATGAATTGGTCCAAACTGGGTTTTTTAGAGGCTCCCTCCACCATGAATTGGTCCAAACTGGGCTGGTTAGAGGCTCCCTCCACCATTAATTGGTCCAAACTGGGGTGGTTAGAGGCTCCCTCCACCATTAATTGGTCCAAACTGGGCTGGTTAGAGGCTCCCTCCACCATTAATTGGTCCAAACTGGGCTGGTTAGAGGCTCCCTCCACCATTAATTGGTCCAAACTGGGCTGTTTAGAGGCTCCCTCCACCATTAATTGGTCCAAACTGGGCTGGTTAGAGGCTCCCTCCACCATGAATTTGCCCAAACTGGGCTGTTTAGAGGCTCCCTCCACCATGAATTGGTCCAAACTGGGTTTTTTAGAGGCTCCCTCCACCATGAATTTGCCCAAACTGGGCTGGTTAGAGGCTCCCTCCACCATGAATTGGTCCAAGCTGGGTTTTTTAGAGGCTCCCTCCACCATGAATTTGCCCAAACTGGGCTGGTTAGAGGCTCCCTCCACCATGAATTGGTCCAAACTGGGCTGGTTAGAGGCTCCCTCCACCATGAATTTGCCCAAACTGGGCTGTTTAGAGGCTCCCTCCACCATTAATTGGTCCAAACTGGGCTGGTTAGAGGCTTCCTCCACCATGAATTTGCCCAAACTGGGCTGTTTAGAGGCTCCCTCCACCATGAATTGGTCCAAACTGGGTTTTTTAGAGGCTCCCTCCACCATGAATTGGTCCAAACTGGGTTTTTTAGAGGCTCCCTCCACCATGAATTGGTCCAAACTGGGCTGGTTAGAGGCTCCCTCCACCATGAATTTCCCAAAACTTGGCTGTTTAGAGGCTCCCTCCACCATGAATTGGTCCAAACTGGGCTGGTTAGAGGCTCCCTCCACCATGAATTTCCCAAAACTTGGCTGTTTAGAGGCTCCCTCCACCATGAATTGGTCCAAACTGGGCTGGTTAGAGGCTCCCTCCACCATTAATTGGTCCAAACTGGGCTGGTTAGAGGCTCCCTCCACCATGAATTGGTCCAAACTGGGTTTTTTAGAGGCTCCCTCCACCATGAATTTGCCCAAACTGGGCTGTTTAGAGGCTCCCTCCACCATGAATTGGTCCAAACTGGGCTGGTTAGAGGCTCCCTCCACCATGAATTGGTCCAAACTGGGCTGGTTAGAGGCTCCCTCCACCATTAATTGGTCCAAACTGGGCTGGTTAGAGGCTCCCTCCACCATGAATTGGTCCAAACTGGGTTTTTTAGAGGCTCCCTCCACCATGAATTTGCCCAAACTGGGCTGTTTAGAGGCTCCCTCCACCATGAATTGGTCCAAACTGGGCTGGTTAGAGGCTCCCTCCACCATTAATTGGTCCAAACTGGGCTGGTTAGAGGCTCCCTCCACCATGAATTGGTCCAAACTGGGCTGGTTAGAGGCTCCCTCCACCATGAATTTGCCCAAACTGGGCTGTTTAGAGGCTCCCTCCACCATTAATTGGTCCAAACTGGGCTGGTTAGAGGCTCCCTCCACCATGAATTTGCCCAAACTGGGCTGTTTAGAGGCTCCCTCCACCATGAATTGGTCCAAACTGGGTTTTTTAGAGGCTCCCTCCACCATGAATTGGTCCAAACTGGGCTGGTTAGAGGCTCCCTCCACCATGAATTTCCCAAAACTTGGCTGTTTAGAGGCTCCCTCCACCATGAATTGGTCCAAACTGGGCTGGTTAGAGGCTCCCTCCACCATGAATTTCCCAAAACTTGGCTGTTTAGAGGCTCCCTCCACCATGAATTGGTCCAAACTGGGCTGGTTAGAGGCTCCCTCCACCATTAATTGGTCCAAACTGGGCTGGTTAGAGGCTCCCTCCACCATGAATTGGTCCAAACTGGGTTTTTTAGAGGCTCCCTCCACCATGAATTTGCCCAAACTGGGCTGTTTAGAGGCTCCCTCCACCATGAATTGGTCCAAACTGGGCTGGTTAGAGGCTCCCTCCACCATTAATTGGTCCAAACTGGGCTGGTTAGAGGCTCCCTCCACCATGAATTGGTCCAAACTGGGCTGGTTAGAGGCTCCCTCCACCATGAATTTGCCCAAACTGGGCTGGTTAGAGGCTCCCTCCACCATGAATTGGTCCAAACTGGGTTTTTTAGAGGCTCCCTCCACCATGAATTTGCTCAAACTGGGCTGGTTAGAGGCTCCCTCCACCATGAATTGGTCCAAACTGGGGTTTTTAGAGGCTCCCTCCACCATGAATTTTCCCAAACTGGGGTGTTTAGAGGCTCCCTCCACCATGAATTTGCCCAAACTCTGCTGGTTAGAGGCTCAATCCACCCTGATTTTCAAAACAAATGTTGGTGCCAACCTCAACTTACTACAAGGGCCAAATTCACTGCTGGTGACAAGCTCTCCTCACTGCAAGTGCCAAATACACATGTTTCAAGGTGTTTTCCTACTGTCAGAGAGGTGGTATTGAGTGTGTAAAGTGTGTAGTTGTTAGGCTGTGATGTTGGGGTAATAGAGGGTCTTTGGTGTGTTAGATGCCCCCAGACATGCTTCCCCTGCTGTCCCAGTGTCATTCCAGAGGTGTTGGCATCATTTCCTGGGGTGTCATAGTGGACTTGGTGACCCTCCAGACACGGATTTGGGTTTCCCCCTTAACGAGTATCTGTTCCCCATAGACTATAATGGGGTTCGAAACCCGTTCGAACACACGAACATTGAGCGGCTGTTCGAATCGAATTTCGAACCTCGAACATTTTAGTGTTCGCTCATCTCTATTAAATAGCTGTGTCAACCTCATTGCATTTTTACAGACCTAGTATGTTTAAATGAAACACACTGCATTTCAGATGGACAGATGAAATGATAGTTGTAACAGAAAACTGATGAAAAGGAATTTATAGCACTTAATATTGTTGAAAGCAGCAGAACCTTCATTGCTTGATTTGTATTCCTTAAAGGGGTTTTTCAGGGAAAAAAATGTTGGTTTTTTTAATTAGAAAAGGTCTGTTAGTGCTGTTAATGGGCTTATAAATGCACCTAAATAAGTTTAGCAGTGTTTTGAGTGATTTCTGGGTTTCACTGTGAGCTCCTGACATCTTCTGCATTTGTTTACATGGTGTAGCTTCCACCCTAACTCCCTGTCACCTCACTTCACTCTCCCCCTCTCCATCCTTCCCTCCAATACACCCCCTCCAACCCTGTACTGCATGGTACACTCACCCTCCCTCTGTGTGCATTACTCCATATCAGCCAGGTCAGGTGAGCGATATACTGATGGGGTGGCACACTAATCCATGGCACATAACAATGGATGAATGTTCTTCCTCCTCACCCATTGCTAGTTTGCTTTTCAGGCTCCAGCCCCCCTCCATAGAACATCTGTCTACAACTGCAAGAATTGGATTTGGATATATTGCCCTGCAACCCTTCCAGCACCTTCATGGTTCACCAGCTCACACAACAGTTACAGAGGCATTCATTTGTAAGTTTGACCACAGTCCCTTGTTAGTAATGCCACAAAAAGTACTTATCCTCTATCCATAGGACTGCCATTGATTCTGAGAATGGGGTGGGGATTATTTTCTCACTATTTCAAATTCTCCCTGACCACAGTGTTACTTGATGAACAGCATTCTCATTGACTTCAATGGAGCTCCATAGATGGGGACGATAATACTCCCCCTCCCATGTTTTGGGATCAATGGAGTTCTCAGCAGTCAGACCCACATTGAACAGATATTTATCCTATGTGTAGACTCCCTGTCACTTCAATTCACTCTCCCCCTCTCCTCTCCATCCCTCCCTCCAATACACCCCCTCCAACCCTGTACTGCATGGTACACTCACCCTCCCTCTTTGTGCATTACTCCATATCAGCCAGGTCATGTGAGCGATGTACTGATGGGGTGGCATCCTATGATATTTATTCTATGTGGCATAACTCCTTTAGAGGGGTTTTCCAACTTTTGTGAAAAGATGGCTCTTTGTCTGTAAATAGTGGTAGAGAATAATAATTTATAACAAATGGTTTACAACCACCTATGGGTATTCCCATGTTGAGGAGAAATTGTGTAACAAACTTTGAAGAACTTTTTCTCCTTCATGCTTTTGTGAAAATGAAAAATTTGGGACTAAATTGACAGTTTATTGTAAATAATGTAATTTTTCATTTAAACATCCCAATGTTAATAAAATCTGTGAAATACCTGTAGGGTCAAAATGCTCCCTATACCCCTAAACTATGATAAATTCTGTCAGGGGTGTGGTTTCCATAGTAGGTTCATGCATTGGGGGTTTCCACTGTATTGGTACTCTATGGGCTCTGCAAATGTGACATGGCACCTGAAAACTATCCCAGCAAAATCTGTTTTTCAAACCTTCAGTGTCGCTCCTTCCCTTCTGTGCGCTGCCATGTGCCTAAACATCAGTTTACACCCATATGTGTGGTATTTCTGTGATCTGGAAAAATTTAATAACACATTATGAGATGCATTTTCTCCTTTGACCCTTTGGGAATGTGTGTATTTTAGGGCTAAATGAATGTATTAGTGAAAAAACATGAAATGTGCAAATTTCACCTCCATATTATTTTAATTGACATGAAATTCTTAAGGGCTTAACAAAATGTTAAACTGCTGTTTTGAATTATTTGAGGGATGCTTTTTTTTGAAAATGGGGTGATTGATGGGGGTTTCTAATATATAGGCCTTTATAATCTCTGTCAGAATCTTTTTGAAAATCTGGAAAATCGCTGATACACTTGTAAACGCAAAATAAATGAAAGGACGTTTAAAAGATGATGCCAATAAATAGATAATAGATAATATTTACTAATGTTTTTGGGTGGTATAACTATCTGAAAAGCAGAGCATTTTGCATTTTGAAAATTGTGATTTTTTTTTTCTTAAAAATTTCCAATATATTAAATCTGACTTAATTCTGCTATTCCTCACAGACCAGTGACCATGGTCCTTATCACCATCATAGTGTAATGCCTTGTGTTCAGGTTTACAGCAGCTTATATTGTACATATGACATCAGCACTGTAAGGTGTCCACATACCATTGTCTATTGGCAAAGAGGCTATCAACTGATGTCAGGTGGTGCTACAATGTCACACAGTGACTCACAGACACGTGTCATCTGTATTTCCTGCTTAATACCTGTGGCAGTGACTAGAGATTAGCAAATAGTATTTGATCAAATACCTCGCTGCCATAGGAATGTGTGTAAGCGGCCGAACACCAAGGGGGTTAAGCGCAGTGAATATTCGATGCGTTTAACCCCTTCTTGTTTGACCGTTTACAAACATTCCTATGGGAGCGAGGTATTTGATCAAATACTATTCGCTCATCTCTAGCAGGGACCATTTTTGTTAATTCGAGATGAAATGGCATCTGTTCTGTTAAAAATGGAACAATTCAGAATATTTAGTCTGAACCAGGTTTCCCCATCTATAGTTTTTATAGATTCGATAGTACTTAAAATCACCAGGAAAATTATCATGTTCTGTCTAGTGTTCAATTAAAACATACACATACTTTAAAACATACAATACTATATTGAAATCCCCCCGTATAAAAGTTTAGTTGCTCTTAGGGACCATTCACTCTATTGTCTGGATTAAGTTATGAAAGTGTCCTTTAAAAACACACCAAACTTAAAATAACAGACACAAATGGACAGTAATGGACACAAATCCTAAGGTGCATTTTTGTTTGTTATTGTCCGTTTTCATCTGTTAAGTTTCAGTCCGTTATATGTATTTATTTGATTTCATTAACACTGAATGATGACAAAGGAGAATAAAAAAGCAGGAACAAGAGCTGACAGTTCAGTCTGGAGCCTGCTATGGAGAGGGGAGTATTGTTTCTGTATTCCAGTTCTACTTGTGCTGCTGCTGTATATTTGGAGATTATTCCTCCATCTTTGCTTTTTGACCTAGAGGTGATCCGGCTGAAGATGAAGTGGAAAAGAATTACCAGGCACAACTGGCGGTGAAGGCAGCGCTTCTGTCTTCATCCCATTACATCTGCCCAGGCAGTCTATTCCAGTCTCTATGGAGAACTGTGCCAACATCCAGAAAAGTTTTATGACTACCTTCGTGTGACTATTCCCACCTTTGATGAACTTCTTCAATGGTTGTCAACCAAATACCAGAGGCAGGAAATCCACTTGTGGAAAAGTGTATCACCAAAGAATGCATGACCCTGCAATGAGAATGAACATTATTAGAGATGAGCGAGTAGTGAAATATTTGAGATTCGATATTTGTTTCAAGTAGAGCCTCAATATTCGATTACTTGATCGAATATCGAATCCCATTATAGTCTATGGGAAAAAATGTTTGTTTCAGGGGAAACCACTATTCGACTAAAGGAGAGTCACCAAGTCCACGAGTAGCAGGAGGAGAGTGTTTAGGAGGAGCGCTGTGCAGTTAAAGCGCACGGACCCCATAGATTATGGGTCGGTTTACATTAGCACTTGCCTCCCGTCTGGAAGGAGTCCACAGGAGGACCCCCCTGAACGGAATATTACCGCAACTGCAAGCGCTGGACAGTTAAGCACACGTACCACATAGCATATAATGGACTCCTGTGCTTTCAGCGCACTGTCCGCACAAATGATTCATGCGGGCAGTGCGTGGCAAGCACACGGAGTCCATTATATGCTATGGGGTCCGTGTGCTTAACTGTCCAACACTTGCAGTTGCGCTGATATTCCATTCGGTGGGGTCCTCCTGCGGACTCCTTCCGGACGGGAGGCAAGCACTAATGTGAACCGGCCCTTACTCGTCCTGCAGAACCAGCATTGACTGGCCAAATGCTATACACTGTATAGCATTCGGCCAATGCTATTCGGCTGGTTCTGCAGCAGGCTCGGCTTTGCTAGTTGGAAGAGCTGGCATCTTGTGGTTATGCGGGAGCTGACTTTTTCTCATAGGAATGCATTGACCAGTGTTATGGTCAGCAGGGTTTATTAAAAAATATAAACAAATAAAACCCTACGGAGCCCTCTGGGCCATTACTGCAACCAACCTGGTGTGAATACAGACTAACAGTTCCTGTCACTGCCAGCTAAATTAAATGACCAGGTGTGCTCTGTTGCAATTCACAGAGCTCTGTGCAGTCAAAGCAGCCGCACAAATAAACAAGCTGGCTAGCCTGAACTCCAGGACTAGCCAGAGACCAAGTAACCCTGTGTGTGGTAGTTCCACCCAACCACCCAGGCAACTATTGCCAAGCCCACTCCCAGTCACCCTGTCTGGGAATTACTGCTAGCTGACCCTACAGAGTTTTACCACAAACACACGCATACAGGGCAGCATGCTGCCTGACAAACAGTGGCATTGCTATCTCAGGGGTCATTTACTAACTAGGGCAATGTTTACAGGCTGGAACCCAAACAAACCCAAACTGGTCGCATACATACACACACATCATTTCAGGTTTGGAATGCGATCATAGAGCGCCGGGCGTCCGGCCCAGCCCCCTTATATAGGCAAGGGGCGGTCACCAGCAGATAGCCCAGCTGCCCAATCCGAATGTCCATTGGTCGACACACATGTCCATCAAAGACTCGACCACACCCGGCTGTTGCAAGGCAGGTTAACCCCTGCAACCCTGGACTGTGCATAGGAACAGGTGGCGACACCCATGTCATGGCCGCAGTTACTGCACAATCCTAACAACCAGGGTTGATTGGCCGAATGCTGTACAGAGAAATTTATGGATGGGCAAGAAGAGACTAACAGAGAGACAGCTGCATTAGATAACAGAGATAACAGTAAGTTTTCAGCAGATTTCTGGCAGTTTTTAGCAGTACTGAACTGTATTGATGTGAAGAAAGATCTGAGGTAAAGAACTTGCCGTTATCTATCTTTCTGCTTTTCACTCATTTGCTTCCTCTTTCTCATCTCCCTTTCCCCTTCCCTCTCCAAAGACTTTTATGATCTGCAGCCTGTACTGCTATGAAGGGTTTTGAGCAGTGAATTGAGTAGAAAACAATATAAGTGGAGAGAGAAGCATTTTTCTCTAATTGTAACATTACATATATATATATATATATATATATATATATATATATATATATATATATATATATATATATTACAAAGTTTCATTTTCAGTCTTAGTATCTACTGCTAGTTGAAATTCTATTCGGCACTTTCTCCCGATTGCTCAGCTGAAAGTAACCGGCCATGTTTTTAGAAGCGCTCGAATTTTGGAGGTTGCGGCTGTTCCACATTTTTTTCCTGCAATGTGTGGATGAGGTCAATTTGATTAAATTTCATTCACTTTCCTGGTTCTGTAAAACACAATTTTTTTTTCTGTAGTAGACAAAGATGTGTTTCTGCAATATGTGGTTTCAGGTATTTATGGCCTATCCTGAGTATAGACCATAAAAAAAAGTTTAACCCTGCACAACCTCTTTAATATCAAATCAAATCAAATCAAAAAAGCTTTATTGGCACGTCCGAATAGATATTTGGCATTGCCAAAGCTAGTAAAGCGGGGGGGGGGGGGGGGGAATTGGACTCGGGTGGGTGAGTGGTGGGTATGGTGGGGGTGGGGTGGGTGGTTTGGGGTATAACAGTCCATGGAGTCTCATCTTCCTCTGCGTTGATGACCGTTATATGGGGAGGTGGGGTGGGGCGGGGCGGTTGGTTTGGGGTATAACAGTCCGTGGAGTCTCATCTTCCTCTTCGTTGGTGACTGCTATATGGGGAGGTGGGGGTGGGGTGAGGTGGGGCGGGTGTATTGGGATAAATAAAGTAGTCCGTGGAGTCTCATCTTCCTCTTATTTGGTGACAGCTGGACACGTATTGGGCAGCGATCTCCACAGTGGCCTCTTCTTCTCCCAGTAGGATGTAGAGTTTCCTCTTCTCATCTGCAGATATGAAGTCTGGGATGTGGGCAGAGAGTCTTTGGTAGTAGACGGCCCTCACAGCTGAGTATTTGGTGCAGTGTAGCAGGAAGTGGGTCTCGTCTTCTAGGACCCCCTGGTCACAGTGCTGGCACAGTCTGTTCTCCCGTGGCTTGTACGTCTGCCTGTATCGCCCCGTCTCTATCTCTAGGTTGTGGGCGCTCAGTCTGTACCGGCTCAGGGTCTGTCTGTGTTTGGGGTGGCGTATTCTCTCCAGGTAGGTGGCCATGGTGTAGTCCCTTTGTAGGGATTGGTACACGGTGAGTTTCTTGGAGTTATTTATTTCGTTTCTCCATTCTTCAATGTACCGCTCTCTGTTTGCCTCTATGGTCGCCTTTATTTCGGCCTTGGTTATCATCTGTTGGTGTTTTTGGTTTGGTGGTTGGCTGTTGTTTGGTTGGTGAGTGTCTGGTTTGCTCAGGTGGCTTAGCCATGCTTGGTGGTGGTAGGAGTCGGGCTTGTTCCCCTGGATGTGTGCCTGGAAAGCTAGCGCCCTCTTCTGTATGGTGAGCCATAGGGGAGTCTGCCTAGCTCAGCTCTGCAGGACATGTTGGTGGTGTTGCGATGGACATGGAGCAGGTATTTGCAGAACTCCAGGTGGAAGTTCTCTGTTGAGCTGGAATCCCACTTTGACTGGTCTGGGTAGGTGGCTGGGCCCCAAACCTCACTGCCATAGAGAAGGATCGGGGAGATGACAGCGTCAAATATCTTCAGCCAGACCCTCACCGGTGGTTTGAGGTGGTACAGTTGTCTTCTGATGGCATGGAAGGTTCTGCAGGCTTTTGCTTTCAGGGTTTCTATTGCTGCTTTGAAGCTTCCTGATTGGCTGAGCTCCAGCCCCAGGTAGGTGTAGCTGTTGGTTTTCTCCAGTGTGGAGCCATTCAGTGTGAATTGTGGGGTGGGGGCTTTATTGTGGCCCTTCTTCTGAAATACCATGACTTTGGTCTTCTTCTGGTTGATGGGTAGGGCCCATGTGGTGCTGAATTTTTCCAGCACTGACAGGCTTTCTTGGAGGTCTTTCTCGGTGGGGGCCAGGAGTAGGAGGTCGTTGGCGTATAGCAGGAACTTCACCTCTCGATTGTTCAGGGTGAGGCCTGGGGTTGGTGAGGCCTCCAGGGCTTTAGCCAGTTCATTGATATAGATGTTGAAGAGCGTTGGGCTCAGGCTACAGCCTTGTCTGACCCCTCGGGCCTGTTGGAAGTATGCTGTCCTTTTCCCATTCACCTTCACACTGCACTGGTTTCTGGTGTAGGAGCTCTTGATGACGTCGTACGTTCTTCCTCCTATTCCACTCTCTAAGAGTTTCAGGAGCAGGCCTGGGTGCCATACTGAATCAAACGCCTTCTTAAAGTCCACGAAGCAGGTGAATATCTTGCCTCTTCTGGTGTTGTGGACGTGCGTCTTGATGAGGCTGTGCAGGATGTAGATATGGTCTGTGGTGCGGTGGTTTGGCATGAACCCTGCTTGGCTCTTGCTGAGGACCCCATGTTGTGTGAGGAAGGTGAGGATTCTGTTATTGATGATGCTGTTGAACAGTTTCCCCAGTGTGCTGCTGACGCAGATCCCTCTGTAGTTGTTGGGGTCATAATGGTCCCCATTCTTGTAGATGGGGGTTATGAGGCCTTTGTTCCAGTCTTCGGGGAAGTGTCCAGCATTGAGCACGAGGGTGAATAGCTTTGCCAGTGCCGCGTGTATTGCTGGAGGGCTGTATTTGATCATCTCTGGTAGGATGCCGTCAGGGCCACTGGCCTTTTTGCCTTTCAGCAGGACAATTCTTTCCTGTATATCTTTTATGGTGATTGGTGAGTTCAGAGGGTTCTGGAAGTCTTTGATGACTTTCTCCATGTCCCTCAGTTTGGTGATTATCTGTTGCTGTTCTGGAGTTAGGTCTTCTTCTGGGATGTTTTTGTGAAGACCTCTGAAGTAGTTGAGCCAGATATTGCCATTTTGGATGTGGAGAGAGTTTTTCTTGGGCTTTGTGCCCATGTGGTGCCAGGTCTCCCAGAATGAGCTGTCCTGGAGGGAGTCCTCTAGTTGCTCTATTTTGTGGGAGAGGTACCTCTGTTTTTTCTCTCTGAGGGTGCCCTTGTATTGCTTGCATAGATTGTTGTAGGCTTCCCTCGTCTCTCTGTTGTTGGGCTCTCTGTTTTTCTGGTTGGAGACTGCCCTTAGAGAACGGCGTAGAGCCTTGCAGTTGCTGTCTAACCATTTGTGAGACTATTTGTTAGTCGGTCTCTTGGGCTTTGTCTGTTTCAGGCCTGCTAGTTCTGCTGTGGTGTACAGGATGTTACTGAAGTCCTTCACTGCTCGGGTGACCCCTTGTTGGTCTGGCTGGTAGGAACTCATATAGAAGTTTGTGAGCAGTTCCTTGATTTCGGGTCGGTTAGCCGCATTGGTGTATTCGGTGGCCCGGTGACTGGCCCATTTAAAGAATGGTGGCAGGTTGTAGAGACCAATCTGGTGGGGCTGCTGTGTGAGGGGCTTGTCAGTGGATCTCATGTACAGCAGGATCTGGTTGTGGTCTGACAGGTGTGTCTCAGGGGTGACTATGAGAGCATCTATGTCTGCTGGGTCTGCGTCTGTGATGACATAGTCCACCACGCTGTTGCCCACGTGGGAGTTTAGTGTGAAGCGTCCCTGAGAGTCCCCTCTGGTACGCCCGTTCATTATGTACAGTCCCAGACTCCAGCACAGGTTCAGCAGCTGTCTCCCGCTCTTGTTGACGACTATGTCATAGCTATTTCTTCTTCTCTGTGCAGACTCCAGGTGGTGGACCTCGCCTACCAGGATGTGCAGGTTTCCCCACACAGTTTAACATCCCCCTTCCGCACAGGATGTTACCCTATCACTGCTCTCACAGAATATAGTGGCCCCATCACTGTTCCCCATACATTATGGGGGACCAGTGAAGAGGCCACTGTATGGGGGGAGACCAGTGAAGTGGCCATAAAAAATTTGGCCCAGACATTCCCTTAAAACAGTTTTTTTATAAACTGGAGTGATCGCTGTGGTGGCCGCCAGGGAGGTGTAAAAATAAAAAAATAAATAAAAAGTATACTCACCTGTCCCCAGCACCCCATTGTCCCCCGCCTGTGTCTGTTCGGTCTCATGGTCTCATTTCTGGCAATCCTGTACCTAATTGGTCTCAGTGATCACATGAGGTGCAGGACTCCCAGCAAGGAGTCCGAATGGACACTGGCAGCACACAACAATTATAATACTGAATCCAATGAATATTGCTAATAAATATAAAAGTCATAAACTCTATAATAACCTAATATCTCAGTCCAAGACTTCTAACTTTCATGACCTAATAAGAGATGTCTTGATAAAAGCTAAGCTCCCTACCTTATCAGATTCCAAAAATATGATCCCTCAATAGTCCTTTTTAAGCCAAGAAGTAGTGGATATTGTCAAAACTCTCCCAATAGGGACATTTCCAGGTCTAGAAGGGCTATTTAATGATTATTATTCTATGTTTTCTCCCACTGTTGCCCCTGATATACATTCAATCCAAGTAGCGACTGAGGGTTATCCTTTCCCTGAAGAGATAGTCTCGGATCTTACTATTATCCTTTCCAAACTAGCAAAAACCCTTGACACTTCCAAATTTCTGTCCTATATTATTGCTTATTTCTGATCTTAGATTCTAAACTAAATACCACAAGACTAGACTTGGTTCTTCCCTCATTAGTAAGTGTGGACCAGGTCAGATACGTCCAGACCTAGTATGATACACAAAGTTTTCTGCATATAATAGATGGGCTAAAAAAGCGGGGTGCTTAAGCCTTGCTGGTCACTTTGGATGCCGAGAAAATGTTTTACTTAACTGGTTAATGGCCTTCTTGACACTACAGGAGATGGAGTTAGGGATGGAATCTTTAGAGCCATAATGACCATTTATTCCTTTGCCTCATCCAGATGATATGTGTTATGAATAGCAGGATACTTAAAAAAAACAACTAAATAATAATATCCTGTGGAGCCCAACTGGGTTCTGAGTCGCAGAGCTACCCTGGTGTGAACAAGACCTGACAGTTAATGTCACTGCTACAACACCATCTGGGTACACACAGTAACTCAATAGATAAGGTCTCTGCAGGACAGAGCAGCCGCTAGAGGAATAACAGTCTAGCCAAAACTCCTGTGCTTACACTGAACAAACTAAACAGAGTAGTCTCAGTTACTCCACTGAGAAGCACCTCACAGCAGCTACCTGCTGTTGCTATCAATCAGGTACACTAGTAGTGTAAGAGATAAATTGGGGAAGGGAGACCCACTTCCACCAACATTTAGAGAAACATAAACACATAGTTGCTGCAGGGACAACAGACCAGTCACACATGCAGCTATCAACCCGCATACGTTATTCTGAATTGAGGCTAGGGCAGCGGGCTGACTCACCTGCCTCATTAAACAGGGGAAGGGTGGTCCCAAGCAGCCAGCTCAGCTGCAAAAGCTGAGCACTCACTGGTCGACACCCCTGTCAGTCAGGCGACCAACCACGCCCACCTTGCTGGAAGGACTTAACCCCTGCTGTACTGGAGTGCTAGCAACAAGGAGGTGGTGACAGCCAGCAAGATGCTGCGATAGAGAAACGGACTTTTGGATATATTTGTACATCCATAATGAGAAATGATAATGTCCCCTATCCCACCTAACCTGTGTGTCCATTGAAGCTCTTGTCCAAATGCTTTGACTTAAAGTGATTTTCCAGCCCATAATGAATTTTCATACTGAAAATCTGTTGGTATGTGATTTTGGGGATCTGAATAAATAGGTCATAAAAAAAAAACATGAAAAATCTATTTGGAGCCGAAAGACCCCTTTCATTTGGGGAGTTAGAGTGGGATCTCAATTTTACCTTAAAGGGTCCCTATCATTGGAAAAAAGTTTTAACTAAACACATCCTTGCCTTTAGAAAGGCCATTCCACATGTACTTTTTGTATGTAAATTGCCTCAGTAAATTTTGAATGAGACCGTTTTTATTCATATGCTAATTAGCTTTTCCGTGCACCCTGGAAGTCTCTTTGTGCACTGTCTTCTGTATATACAGCACAGGCTGCTGCTGCTGAATCCTCCTCCCTGCTCTCATACACAGGACACAGCATAGAGAGGAGTGCTGACTGACAACTTCCTGTGCACACTGGGGCCTAATTAGCATATGAATAAAAATGGACTTATTCAAACACTACTGAGGCAATTTACATGCAAAAGGTAGGTGTGGAATAGCCTTTCTAAAGGATATGCAAGGATGTGTTTAGTTTAAAGTAACTTTTGCCAATGATAGAGCCCCTTTAGGAATAAGAATAACAAGAAAAATGTGTAATGCCTTCTTCTCACAGTAGACTTAAAGAGCAGTTCAGTAATTAACTGAACAATATTTGGCAGTATTCTATGTATGGTCAGGGAATTATTTGCTCTTGAATGCCAAACTGAAGAGATGTGATTTGAGCCTTGATTTAAAATTGTTCAAGGGTGAGATCCTCTGATCGGTCTGGGTAACACATTCTTGTGTGTGGGGACTGTATGACAGAAGGCTTTGGTTCTAAATAGTTCAGCAAGGAGTATGGGGCTTCAGAAGTTCTTTTAGGTACTCAGGGCCTATAGTTGTTATTAGAGATGAGCGAACAGTGTTCTATTGAACACATGTTCGATCGGATATCAGGGTGTTCGCCATGTTCGAATCGAATCGAACACCGCGTGGTAAAGTGCGCCAAAATTCGATTCCCCTCCCACCTTCCCTGGTGCCTTTTTTGCACCAATAACAGCGCAGGGGAGGTGGGACAGGAACTACGACACTGGGGGCATTGAAAAAAATTGGAAAAAGTCATAGGCTGCCGAAATCAGGTGACCTCCATTTTAGACGAATAGTGGATTTCAAATCCGGGTCATATGAGAATGTGAACTTTGTGACTATGAGACAGGGATAGCTGTACAGGCAGGGATAGCTAGGGCTAACCTTTATTTAGGGGGGAATGTTATTAAAAATAACTTTTTGGGGCTCTATCGGGTGTGTAATTGTGATTTTTGTGAGATAAACTTTTTCCCATAGGGATGCATTGGCCAGCGCTGATTGGCCGAATTCCGTACTCTGGCCAATCAGTGCTGGCCAATGCATTCTATTAGCTTGATGAAGCAGAGTGTGCACAAGGGTTCAAGCGCACCCTCGGCTCTGATGTAGCAGAGCTGAGGCTGCACAAGGGTTCAAGCGCACCCTCGGCTCTGATGTAGGAGAGCCGAGGGTGCACTTGAACCCTTGTGCACCCTCGGCTCTGCTACATCAGAGCCGAGGGTGCGCTTGAACCCTTGTGCACACTCTGCTTCATCAAGCTAATAGAATGCATTGGCCAGCGCTGATTGGCCAATGCATTCTATTAGCCCGATGAAGTAGAGCTGAATGTGTGTGCTAAGCACACACATTCAGCTCTACTTCATCGGGCTAATAGAATGCATTGGCCAGCACTGATTGGCCAGAGTACGGAATTCGGCCAATCAGCGCTGGCTCTGCTGGAGGAGGCGGAGTCTAAGATCGCTCCACACCAGTCTCCATTCAGGTCCGACCTTAGACTCCGCCTCCTCCAGCAGAGCCAGCGCTGATTGGCCGAATTCCGTACTCTGGCCAATCAGCACTGGCTAATGCATTGTATTGGCGTGATGAAGCAGTGCTGAATGTGTGTGCTTAGCACACACATTCAGCTCTACTTCATCGGGCTAATAGAATGCATTGGCCAGCGCTGATTGGCCAGAGTACGGAATTCGGCCAATCAGCGCTGGCTCTGCTGGAGGAGGCGGAGTCTAAGATCGCTCCACACCAGTCTCCATTCAGGTCCGACCTTAGACTCCGCCTCCTCCAGCAGAGCCAGCGCTGATTGGCCGAATTCCGTACTCTGGCCAATCAGCACTGGCTAATGCATTGTATTGGCGTGATGAAGCAGTGCTGAATGTGTGTGCTTAACACACACATTCAGCTCTACTTCATCGGGCTAATAGAATGCATTGGCCAATCAGCGCTGGCCAATGCATTCTATTAGCGTGAACTGAGTTTGCACAGGGGTTCTAGTGCACCCTCGGCTCTGCTACATCAGATTGCTACATCTGATGTAGCAGTGCCGAGTGTGCATCAGATGTGTAGTTGAGCAAAACTGACTCAGCACTGCTAAGTCTCTGCATTCGCATAGGAATGCATTGGCCAGCCTTCGGCCAATCAGCGCTGGCTCTGCCGGAGGAGGCGGAGTCTAAGGTCGGACCTGAATGGAGACTGGTGTGGAGCGATCTTAGACTCCGCCTCCTCCAGCAGAGCCAGCGCTGATTGGTCGAGTTCCGTACTCTGGCCAATCAGCACTGGCCAATGCATTTCTATGGGGAAAAGTTAGCTTGCGAAAATCGCAAACTGACAGGGATTTCCATGAAATAAAGTGACTTTTATGCCCCCAGACATGCTTCCCCTGCTGTCCCAGTGTCATTCCAGGGTGTTGGTATCATTTCCTGGGGTGTCATAGTGGACTTGGTGACCCTCCAGACACGAATTTGGGTTTCCCCCTTAAAGAGTTTATGTTCCCCATAGACTATAATGGGGTTCGAAACCCATTCGAACACTCGAACAGTGAGCGGCTGTTCGAATCGAATTTCGAACCTCGAACATTTTAGTGTTCGCTCATCTCTAGTTGTTATGGATTTGAAGGTTATGAAAAACAAACTTTTAACGTTATTGTTAGAGATGAGCGAACACTATTCGAAACAGCCATTTCGAATAGCACGCTCCCATAGAAATGAATGGACGTAGCCGGCACGTGGGGGGTTAAGTGGCCGGCCACCGGCAAAGTCTGCGTGCCTGCCGCTTCCATTCATTTCTATGGGAGCGTGCTATTTGGAACGGCTGTTCCGAATAGTGTTCGCTCATCTCTAGTTATTGTCAATTTATATAGGCAGCCAGGGCAGTGAGCAGAGGATGGGGGTTATGGGGACATGTCGGGGTTGGTTGGTTATTAACCTCGCCGCATTTTGGAATAGCTGAAGGTGTTGTATTTCTTTATCTGAAAGACCTATGTATAGGGATTTACAGTAGCCCAGAAATAAGGTTCAGAGACATCTTCTGTTGGAATAAGGTGTTTGACTTTCGCAAGTTGAATTACAAAGATTTGATAATGGAGGATAACTGGTTTCCTTAGAGACAGTTCCCTCATCAATAATTACACCCAAGTTTCACATGCAGTCTGAGCTTTGAAAAGTTGTGTTTCCTAGGGAAGGAGGTACAAGTTGCCATTTTACCATTTAGCACTGACCTCCAACCATGAGAACATCAATTTTGTCCGGGTTCAACTGTAGCCAGCTGGCATTAATCAATTCTTGTAGTTCAACTATCCATGAGTTTATGGATAGAGATGGGTCATTGATTCCAGGCTTGGAGGATATGTATGGTTGAGTATCAACTTCATAGCAGTGATAGGCCAGGCCATGGCTCTGAATTAATTTGCCTAATGGGAGCATGTAAATTGCCAACAGCTTTGGGCATAACACCAATCCCTGTGGAACTCCATATTTTGTGGTGACTGGTGATGGCAATGATAAGCCAAGAGATACTCTTTGTGCTTTTTCAGCCAGCAAGGAACTAAACCACAATTCAACAAAACTTCTTGATTGTATATATGAGGATGTCATGATCAACTGTATCAAATGCTGCTGAGAGGTCTAACAGACTTAGGATGGTGCATTTTCCTTGTTCTCTGGCCATGAGCAGGTTATTTAGTACTTGTGTGAATGCTGATTAACTGCTATGGTTTTTTTTTAAGCCTGACTAAAAAGGGTCATATATGCCCATACCAGATAGTCTGTTATCTAGTTGGATAACAACTGCCTTTTCTATAACTTTTCCTAAAAAGAGTAAGTTAGAGACAGGTCTGTAGAGTTAGGAATCTCAGTTTAGCTGCTTTTGCTTTAGGGTTACCATGCTGAGCTGTAAAGCTTTTGCAGTGTTTAGGTCTCCTAGACTTATCCAATTAGCAGCTGAGGAGACATATTTACCCTTTCTTCCTTCTCAGCCAGGTGCCTGCTGTTTTGTTGAACCTAGTATGGATGCTATATTCTGCTTGTTTGTGCTGGACTCCACCATATAGATCTTAGGCTTGTTACTGGAAATCTGCTTGGATCTGTCTGCCTTGTAAGTTTGTGATTTTTGATATGACTATAGTTTGTGGAGCATTTCTTTCTAATACCAGTTTCTGTGGTGATAAATTGAGCCCCAAATTCAGTAATCTGGCTTTGTGGTTGGCGCTGGTTAAGGTGTATGGGCAGGGCCATTTTACCACCACCTAGAAATTCCTGACCTGCACAAATTATAATGCTCCCTCAATGACCTCCACATAGTATGACTCCAATTAGTGGCTCTCAAACAGTCTAATGGCTCCCTAGTGGCTCCATACAATATTCCCCTTATAATATCCCCCTCCAGGTTGCCCCCTACAGATTCATGTCCCACTCGACACAAATATATATTCCCTACCCCCTGGTTTTCCCTACTGTGTCACCCTCCCCCCAAGTTGCTCTCACTGTATCATCTCCCCCACACTGACATGTCCTCCTCAGGTTACCCCCTACAGTAGCATGTCCTCACCCCAGGTTTCCCCCACAGTATCAAGTCCTCTCAGCTTCCTAGGCTGTATCCACAGTGTCATCCTCTACCCCTGTATCATGTCCTCACCCCAGGTTGCCCCCACAGTATCATGTGCCCCCACACCGACATGCCTTCTTCAAGTTGTCCCCACAGTAGCATGTCCTCATCCCAAGTTGCCCACATAGTATCAAGTACTCCCACCTCCCCAGGTTGTACCCATAGTGTCATTTTCCCCAGTATCATGTCCTTACCGTAGGTTGCCCTCACAGTATCATGTCCCTCCACACTGACATAACCCCATCAGCTTGCCACCACAGTTTCAAGTGTCCCCGCAGGTTGCCTCCACAGTTCTGTGTTTCCCCCCAGGTTTCCTCCACAATTTTGTGTCCCTCAACCTCCAAAGTGTCATGCCCCCCTGGTGTAACTGATCCCAACACACCATGTAATGGTGTAACATTTTTTATTTCTCTGTCTACATAGCTGATTGAGTTCTTGGATTTTTTTATGCCTAATTTATATTTTCCTTTTATTACATAGTAAAGCATTTTTATGTGGAAAAGGGGGATTTTTTAGTATGTTTTATAAAAATTTATTTAACAGTTGTGATGTACGGGGGATTCAAATGCTCTGGTTTCCTCTTCAAATCAGCCTTTATTGCAGCAGACAAGTTTAAATGTACAAATTGTGCTGCTCAGCATATCAAAAACAACCAAAAGAAAATAAAACCCTACGCCCCTCCGGCAGCTAACTACACAAGGTGTTCCCTCACTAACTAGGGGGTCAGCCTACCGTTGGCCTCCCAATAAACAACGTTTTCCAGATCAACAAGTGGTGCACATACCCAGCTCCTTAGCAGTGTCCTCTTTGGCAGAGCTTTCTCACAGACTGGTTGACTGTGTCAGTATTTCAGTCTCTCTCCAACTAAACAGCACACCTGTGCTACTTACAAAGCCCTGCTGATCTGTTTCCAAGCCTGGAGTGGATTGCCTTGCAGGTCTGGCCCGAACCCATACTCCAGTCCGGGACCTAAAAGCTACTACAACAGTCTTGGGGAAAAATAGCGGTTCTCCCACACTATACCTCTCTCCACTTCACATACCCCCCCTTTGTTCAAGCCTGTGGGGTCAGACAACAGCAGCTACCTCTGCACTGCCACAATATGTTTGGGTTAATGCATCTGCATTTCCCTGGAGTCGGCCGGCTCTGTGCTCAATCGTGAACCTGTACTCTTCTACAGTCAAAAACCAGCGAGTGACTCTGGCATTTCTTTCTTTATTGTGACCCATCCAAGTTAGAGGGGAATGGTCCGTAACTAATTTGAAGTATCGTCCCAGGAGATGGTACCTTAGGGCTTCAAGAGCCCACTTGGTTGCCAGGCACTCTCGCTCAATGATACTATAGTTCTTCTCAGCGGGCATCAGTTTTCTACTTAAATAGATCACCGGATGTTCTTCTCCGTGGACTTCTTGTGACAATACTGCCCCCAGTCCTACCTCCGAGGCGTCTGTTTGGACAATTCTTTTTTGAAGTCTGGAGTGATCAGTACGGACTGAGAACATAGGGCAACCTTTAGTTCCTGGAAGGCCCTTTCAGCTTCAGCGGTCCAGACAACAGAACCAGATTTACTTCCCCTTACCAGGTCTGTCAGTGGGGCAGCAATGCTGGCAAAATTCGGAATAAACCGTCGGTAGTATCACGAGTCCGAGAAAGGCTCTCACCTGTTTCTTGGTGATAGGCTGGGGCCACTTCTGGATTGCCTCCACCTTATTGAGTTGTGGCTTTATCACACCCCTGCCAATCACGTAACCCAGGTAACGGGCTTCTTCAAGCCTAATGGCACATTTCTTTGGGTTCGCTGTTAGTCCTGCGGCTCTGAGAGAGTCCAGGATGGCTTGTAACTTTGCGAGGTGACTCTCCCAATCCTCACTAAAAATCACAATGTCATCCAGATAAGCAGACGCATATTTCACGTGGGGTTTTAGGATAATGTCCATTAAACGCTGGAAAGTTGCTGGGGCTCCGTGCAACTTGAACGGCATGTATTGGTACTGGAATAAGCCTTCTGGGATAACAAAAGCCATCTTCTCCTTGGCTGTCAAGGGTATTTGCCAATATCCTTTTGTCAGGTCAATGGTTGACACATGGCGAGCCCGTCCCAACTTCTCAATCAATTCATCCACGTGTGGCATTGGATATGCATCAAACTTCGATACCTCATTTAGGCGTCGAAAGTCATTGCAAAATCGGAGAGTCCCATCCGGTTTAGGGACCAACGCAATAGGGCTTGCCCACTCACTCTTTGACTCCTCGATGACACCCAGTTCCAGCATCTTGTGCAGTTCCTCATTAATCACTTCCTGGTGTGCTTCTGGGACACAATATGGCTTTAAACGCACCCGGACATGTGGCTCAGTGACAATGTCATGCTGGATCAGATGTGTGCCCCGGTACCGCTGAGAACACGTCAGTATTACGCTGGACCAACTCTCGTGCCTCCTGCTTTTGCCTTTGTGTGAGGGCTTCAGAGATTTGTACTTCTGTCTCCGGACTAGACAGTGGGTTTCTCCTCTCAACATGTGCCTCAGCACCTATCACAGCTGGAACATTCACTGCCCCGAGTGCTTCACATTCAATCCAAGGCTTTAACAGGTTGACGTCTTATATCTGTTCAGTCTTGCATCTCCCTGGTTGAAACACTTTGTAGTTCACCTCTCCGACTCGGGATACTACTTCATAGGGCCCTTGCCACTTTGCCAGGAACTTGCTTTCCACTGCTGGTACCAGCACTAGTACTCGATCCCCTGGTTTAAAAGTGCGCAACTTAGCAGATCGATTATAGACCCTACTTTGAGCTCTCTCCAGTTTTTCTCGGACCAGGGGCAAGACTGCTGCCATTCTATCCTGCATACGGGCAATATGCTCGATCACACTTCTGTACGGAGTGTTTTCCTGTTCCCAGGTCTCTTTTGCAATGTCAAGCAGGCCTCTAAGCTGACATCCATAAACCAGCTCAAAGGGTGAAAATCCAGAAGAAGACTGTGGGACCTCCCGTTTGGCAAACAACAGATATGGCAACAGACAGTCCCAGTCTTTACCAACAACTTTCTTGAGCATCCCTTTTAGTGTTTTATTAAAGCGTTCAACAAGACCATCGGTTTGTGGATGATAAACCGAGGTCTGTATGTGCTGCATTTTCAGCATTTTGCACAACTCCTTCATGACCCGTTGTTACGGTTCTGTGTATATATATATATATAAATAATATTTTTTAAATGACAGAACCTCTAGTCTGTAGAACACTACAATGAGGTCCATTATAAATAATATCTTTTAAACGACAGAACCTTTAGTCTTCAGAACACTGCAGCGAGGTCCACAGGCGCAGTGGGCGGCAGTATGTCTGAACTCAATGTGAACAGGGTGCAACAAACACTGGCCAAGGTGTGGCGTGGTACTCAATGTGAAAAGAGTGCAATAAACACGGGCAGTGGTGTGGTGCGGTACTCAATGTGAACAGGGTGCAACTAAACCCTGCTAGTTAACCTCACTGGCCAGGTGCACCAGTACTATTGAAACAAACAAGGCTGCCAAGGGTTAACTCACCCCAGGTCAGTAAACACACATACTCCTGCAACAGCTAGGAGTCACCATGGAAGTTTGGCAGTCTATCTCAGAGTCCAAACCTGCTGGAGCTCCACAGGCTGGAACAGTCTCAACTGCTTGTAGCCCTGATGCAGAGCTGACAGTTCAGGATTTACAAGTCCTAACTAACAGCACCCAGAACAAAGCAGAGGAACCCCACACAGAGGCCTAATCTGACTACCTGCCTGCAATGTTGGAGTCTATCCCTGTACTACTGTCATAACCCAACTTCCGTGGACTTTTAGTCAATATTTAGACAAAGTGTGAGCACCCGGCGGGCGGCGGCTCACACTATTTAAAGGGAAGACCCCGCCCAATAGGGGCGGTGGTCATGACGTCACCGCTCATGCTCAGTAGGGGAGAAATGACACTTAGCTTGTGAGCAGCTCCAAAAGTCTGAGCATGCTCAGTAGGGTGAAAGCTGGACTTAGACTGACCCGCAGGTGGCGCTGTGCGCTGGGAGAACAACCTGCGAGACCCAATCCTAACACCTAGTTTATCTCACAATAGGGTTAAGGTCAAGGCTCTGTGCAGGTCACTGAAGTTGCACTACACGAACTCACCCAACCAAGCTTTAATACACTTAACCCACCTGTTCTCGAAAAGTTGGAAGTTGCATACAATTTTGCAAAATGTCTTGGATCTTCAACAACTACTGAACAACAATCCCATAGCATTATTCCTTCTCCATCAAAGCTTACAGAAGGCACAATACAGTCAGACAAGTAACGTTCTCCTGACATTCAGCAAACTTAGACTTGTCCATCAGACTGCCAGATAGTGAAGTATGATTCATAACTCCGGAAAACACATTTTCTGAGTTTTCTGAATTTCAGACATCATTTCCAGAGTCCAGTGATGGCGCTCTTCACACCACTACATCTGATCTTTGGCATTCTGCTTGGTTGATATAAGGCTTGCATGCATATGTTCTGCCATGAAAAGCAGAGAATGCTAAAAATGGTTTAGAATCTGCAATTGTGGAGTCAGCGGATCGTTGGCAACTTTTATGTACTATCAATCTACCTCAATCTACTTTACATGGTCTGCTACTTTATGGCAGAATTTCTGTGGGGAGTCTTACCTTATCACATGCTAATAATGCATACAATTTGTAAAATCCTCACTATCAGCCACTAGGTGGCCTAAAAGGCATACAGTACTTGCATACAGAAGGTTGCTGCGGCTGTGTGTCATTTTACAAGTAACACTTAGGTGGTGCTCTTCTGCCAAAGTACGTCCTAGCAGATGAACCATTGCAATTCTCTATCCTTTAGATGTAAGCAACACTGTCAGAACAGGTACCTTACTCTATAAAGTGCCACCACAAATTAATTCCAGTTCCGTTTCAAGAAATCAAAGTTGCCAGCCTTTTCTTGAGGCATAGTCAGTGTGAAATAATTTAAATATCCCTTTGTTCTCGAGATGCCTGTTGGGGATATCTAGCTTAACCTGAAATCTATAAATTACATCTTTGCTTCTAGATTCCAGTTCTTTTGTTGCTTACAATTCAGTAATATGCGATTAAACTAATCTCCTAGTCGTCTCTCGCAACCTAAAACTGGGGCAGATTGCTGAACTGTTAACATGAATACAGTTCATAGTTATTGAAATAGACACATTTTGTATTATGCAGAAATATAGTCACATCGTTTTGCATGGTGTGTCAATTTAATGACATATTATCAAGATGTCTGGCATTGCATAGGGCTGCAAGTAAATCAACCACATTACAGGTATGATTATACACAAACAAAGCAGCGTGATAAAATCCTAGAGCGTAAAGAGAATCCGTGCCTCATACATCTTGTTTTTATGAGAGACAGGTTGCTCATTGTGAATTCAGCACTGGACAGCTCCCTCGCTTCTGTACATGAGGAGTAGCGAGATGTCTCCAGGATGTAAGTGTAAGCCACTCATTACAGTTGGGTTGTTTCTTTTGCTCACATTCGCTTCAGACATCTGCTCAGTACTGATAAAAGTCCCCAATGTACAAAACACAACCCAGTCTCGAAAAAGAAATTTAATTGCAAACTAAAGTCACAAAGATTAAATGTAACGTCATTGTGTTTAGCATAGTACCTGGATGTTATTGCTTAAAATATGGGTCGCACTAAATAATTTGCATGGAACGTTTAAATGAATTCCATTATGTTCGATTAGATGCAGTTGGTTTGGTAATAATAATGTAATGCAGCATTATGACCCAGTATAAGACTGCCTGAGAGTGGAACAGCTGGAAAGGTAGTCATACACGAGCCAGGGGAAGATTAACATTATATGCTAAATGTAACTTTATACTGCGCAGTGCACATATGCTATGACTGAGGACATGTTTATACATCTTCGATTATCCCTTCACACGTGACTGTGTAATAATATATGCGCTTTAGCTTGTACGTTTTGCATCTTTGTATGATAATGTTTGTAGACAGATCTTCCATTCTGCCTCATTTGAATGCATGTGTTAATTCTTCGATGTTTCGCATTAATGGCATTTGGTGTGTTGGGATCAGTTGCATTCCATTGCAATTGTTTTGAAGGACATTGGATGTGGTCAGACAGCTGTCTTCATGTTCAGTAGTGCATATGTGCTGAAGGCTATATTCTACCGCAACACAGTGTTACAGCAAACTGTATCACCTGATTTATTTACTGACTTACCAGCTACAGTATTTTTTTTTTTTATATGACGCTTTATTTGGCGCTGAATTTTCAGCACTGAAAAAAGCCTCCCATTGACTTCAATGGGTTCAGCTAGATTTTTTTCCACTAGCGGGATTTTTTTAAAAAATTCATGTCACATAGGTGTTCTGTAATAACTCTGATTTCTGGAGAGCTGACTACTGGAACCAGAAACATTACAAGAACAAAGGTCCCATCTCCTCTGTATGGATTTACCAATAGGTCGCACGTGTGTGCGGCTGCTCCCTTCTATTCTATGAGACTGTTAGTCAAGCCCTCAGTTGCTGTCTGCTTGAACAACTGATCTGTTATTACAGAGCACACAGGACCTCTGGTCTCTTGGTCCTGTGGATGGAGATTACTTCTATTTTGCCAGAAGATGCCTTTATTCTTTTTGTATCGATTCATCATGGTTTTCCGTGATCTCTATTTGCTACAATTCATTTTGGGCCTTTATTACTTTTAGAGAATAAAAATATGTCCCGTCCATGTATTGTTAATACAAGTACACAGCTTGTTGCAAAACTCTGGCAACTGTACAGCACCATGTCAAAAGGCAACAGTGAAAACTATGTGGCTCAGTGAACAAACATTGGAAATTTAGGTCCATGGCCAGGAAAACTCCCCAATCCTCAAAAAGTAGGTGGATAAACAAGAATAGAGAAAATAGGATAAACCCCAAGAAGATGTGACCCACAAGCTGATATCCAGCATGCCATGGCAAAATGCTTAAAGGGGTTGTCTAGGATAAACTGATAATTAACCCCTAAACTAAACTCCCTTCCCCCACCTAACCTATAATTTACATCAATTAAAAAAATCAATATTTACCCAGGGACACTTTCTGATTATCTGGTGACGTTCCATTTCATGACTCCTGCAACGGAACATCACCATTATTCTTCCCTATCTCCATCAATTCTTACCAAGCTTTCCTGTGACTGAGGAATGGGTCCTCCACCCTCTTCCTGTCTTCTAGTTGTGGGCAAAATAGCTGAGCTAGGGAGAGTGGGAGGGGATAGTAATAGGCGGGATCGCTAGTCTTAGTAAGGCAGGGAGGGAGAGAGGGGATAGTAATGGGTGGGATCACTAGTCGGTGAGAGTGGGAGGGGCTAAGCCTATTGAGACAGGCAGGGTGGGATGGCCTAGGCTAGCGAGACAGAGGGTTTTGTAACGAAGTGAGAGGGGAGGGGGCTGAGTGAGAGGGAGTTAGTGTAGAAGCTACACAGGAAGCTGCAAACAGCATGTAAACAAAAACAGAAGATGCAGCAGCAACCAGAGACAACTGAAAATCACTCCAAACCCTGCTAAATGTATACTGGTGTATTTATTAACCCATCAGTAGCACTAACAGACCTTGCTTTAAAAAAAAAAAAAAAAAAAAAAAAAAAAAAAAAGATTTTCTGCCTGGAAAAACCCCTTTAAGTGTTGAAGAATAAGGGTCAATAATGTAAATATTGAGTATTTGCCTAAACTTGATGTATCGGTGAGTAAAAGTATATAACTTTATGAAATGCTTCTAATTGTACTTTAGTATACCATAGAAACATCTGAGTAAAAGATCTAAATACATTGAAGCAGCAAACATTGTGAAAATCAACATTTGTGTCCGTCTCACTTTTGTGCACTTTTGGCTGAGAATATATTATACATAATGCACTTGTGTAATGATCATGTATGTCAGCCTCTGGAAGGAAATTTCCATTTCATGACAACAAACAAAGATCTTAAAAACATATACACTCACCGGCCACTTTATTAGGTACACCTGTCCAACTGCTCGTTAACACTTAATTTCTAATCAGCCAATCACATGGCGGCAACTCAGTGCATTTAGGCATGTAGACATGGTCAAGACAATCTCCTGCAGTTCAAACCGAGCATCAGTATGGGGAAGAAAGGTGATTTGAGTGCCATTGAACGTGGCATGGTTGTTGGTGCCAGAAGGGTTGGTCTGAGTATTTCAGAAACTGCTGATCTACTGGGATTTTCACGCACAACCATCTCTAGGGTTTACAGAGAATGGTCCGAAAAAGAAAAAACATCCAGTGAGCGGCAGTTCTGTGGGCGGAAATGCGTTGTTGATGCCAGAGGTCTGAGGAGAATGGCCAGACTGGTTCGAGCTGATAGAAAGGCAACAGTGACTCAAATAGCCACCCGTTACAACCAAGGTAGCCAGAAGAGCATCTCTGAACGCACAGTACGGCGAACTTTGAGGCAGATGGGCTACAGCAGCAGAAGACCACACCGGGTGCCACTCCTTTCAGCTAAGAACAGGAAACTGAGGCTACAATTTGCACAAGCTCATCGAAATTAGACAATTGAAGATTGGAAAAACGTTGCCTGGTCTGATGAGTCTCGATTTCTGCTGCGACACTCGTATGGTAGGGTCAGAATTTGGCGTCAACAAAATGAAAGCATGGATCCATCCTGCCTTGTATCAACGGTTCAGGCTGGTGGTGGTGGTGTCATGGTGTGGGGAATATTTTCTTGGCACTCTTTGGGCCCCTTGGTACCAATTGAGCATCCTTGCAACGCCAAAGCCTACCTGAGTATTGTTGCTGACCATGTCCATCCCTTTATGACCACAATGTACCCAACATCTGATAGCTACTTTCAGCAGGATAATGCACCATGTCATAAAGCTGGAATCATCTCAGACTGGTTTCTTGAACATGACAATGAGTTCACTGTACTCCAATGGCCTCAACAGTCACCAGATCTCAATCCAATAGAGCATCTTTGGGATGTGGTGGAACGGGAGATTCGCATGATGGATGTGCAGCCGAAAAATCTGCGGCAACTGTGTGATGCCATCATGTCAATATGGACCAAAATCTCTGAGGAATGCTTCCAGCACTTTGTTGAATCTATGCCACGAAGAATTGAGGCAGTTCTGAAGGCAAAAGGGGGTCCAACCCATTACTAGCATGGTGTACCTAATAAAGTGGCCGGTGAGTGTATATGTAAACATATATGTGGAAAAATAATATGTTAGCAAAATGGAAAACTTTTCACGAACAAAACTTTTCTGCAGAAGCTGTAATACCACTTTATTTAAGGCATCATAAAATGATGTGGAACACGTATAGCATGGTATTATTTTCTATGTTCAAGATGTCTGTTTGCTGTCACTATCTACATGTATTCATTGTTTTCTTTCAGAGCCTGACCAAGCCCTGAAAAGCTTGTTAATATGTATCAATATAACTAACCCCTATGAGTTTAATATATTGATGTATATCCTCTATCACAGAGTGGCATCTTTTACCTACAGTGATACATTGTAACCAGTCCTCCAGCTGTATGAGCCATTGTTAGAATGTGCCAACATAAAATTACATCTTTCTAATGGTAAGGAATAGAAACACAAAGTATATAAGAAAGTATTCCTTTTCATCATAAAGTGATTGACAGAAAGTTGCTCTTGCTAAAAATAAAGCATTCATATCTTAGAGATTTATGAAAAACTGTATGCACGGGGTATGCCATGAATGACTGATAGATATGGGTCACTCCTTTAGGACCCGCACCCAAGTCCAGAAGTGGGCATCACCTCCCCACCCTGTCCTGACTGGTGCCATGGTTCTTTATTCACTCCTGTGAGTTCTGAAATCAGCTGCGTTGCTTCCACAGCAGTAAATGTAGAGATTTGTGCATATATGGCCATGGCACCAGTCAAGGCTCCAGTTTTGAGGATATTTATGGGTACCAGAGTCAGACAATCTGCTCTCACACATTTCTGACATATCCATATGCTATGAAGGTCTAAGATGACGTTCCCACATTAGCTTTTTCAATCTACTAGTCATTTTCTTGTGTTTAATACTAATGATAGGATCATTGGTAAGATACTGTCATCGTCACAGAAAGTCATGTCCCAGGATAATAGATCCTTAGCCGTAGCAATGATTTCTATTAACTCTGTGAACATGTTGTATGCCATTTATGAGTCTCATTGCTATTTAGGCATGCCAGTTCTTTTTCTACATTAGAGCAGTCTGTCTATGCTTCCCCTTCAGCATCAATGTCACTAACCTCTGACATGTCTTAAATGTTTAAATGATATGCGGTTCTCATATCTTGTCATCCACATATTAGGTGTTAACTGGTTTACACATGCCGTGCAGTCTGTAGAGTAATAATGATGTATGTGTTGGCGAGCATGAGGAATGATGAGTAACATCATGATAGGTCAGTTTCATCGCTGTCTAGCAGACAGGTACTCAGTGCTACGTACTGTGGCCATATAGAATATATTGACGCTCCTTCCTGTGACGTATACTATTGCTTCTGGGTAGTTGCCTGCTGAATAGCACAATTATTTGTCACTTTCAGCAATGATGCACAGTCACCTCCTTCCAGTTATATACATACTTTAGCTTTACAATACTCACCTTGTGGCTAGTAACCGTTCTACTGTATGGGTGGTTCTTTCCAATATTATAGTTATCAATGATTGCCTAGTGACTAGTAGTAGCCACATGTCCTTCGTCTGAATGGCTACTTGCAGTGACAGGTGTAATACTGCTGCTGTATAAAGTCAGTTCCATTCCCTCTACAAACATCTGCTGTTCATGTTACACACACCATTGCCTCTCAGTGACTAGCTGACTTAGTACCTTGGTGGCTATGACTGTGTCCATTGCAGTATAAGACCATTTTCACATTGTCAGTATTTGGTCAGTATTTTGCATTAGTACTTGTACAAATCAAAAATACAGAATAGACACAAATGTTTCCATTATATTTTGTTCTGTTCTAACTCTCAGAAACAAATATTTAGCATACTTCTGACCACATACAGTCTCTTGCACTATAATAAGGTGGAGGTTTTATTAGGTTTGTCTGCACTTTTATGGGTTTTCTCTTATAGTGAATACCGAGGAGTATGGCTGCATCATACAATACCTATTCAGTTAGTATTGGAGTCATTGCATTCAAGCAACAAAGCCAGGAATGCCATACTGATGGAACTGCTATTCACGAACTATAAGACTAAAGATTTATATAGTCTGAGAGGTTGCTTTAGGGCTTTTATCTAGAAGCAAGGCAGCAGCTTTTAGGACTACTAGTATATAATGCACTAGGGGTCTCAGGTTCAGCCCCCACTAGGACCACTCCTGTGAAGTGTTGCTCACCTAAAATCCAGTGTCTGATGTAAGTTTCCCTAGCTCATGTCTAGACAGGTAGACATCCTGAGGACATGGTGTCCCCAATGATTAATCTGAAGCTTGTGGTAGAAGTGAAGTGAAAAATGGTGAAGTGTTCCTTGTTGTGCTGTGAAGAGTCAGTGCACACACCTCAAGCTGTCCGTCGTCTGCTGTAGCAGATTGGAGCAGACCCTCCCCTCAGAGAGGACCCAGAGCCTGAACACTATAAGAACGATGCAGAGAGGAATAGCAGCCAGTCATTTGTCTTAGCCCTTTAGACATATTGTGCTGTAAGATGAATTGACATTTTACATAAAAGCCACTTCTTTAGTGAGGTTTTCAGCTTTTTCATTTCGCTTAGCACATGCAGGAAACTAAAGGTATGAAGAGTTAGAGAAGTGAGCAATGCATTATATAGAATATCTTGTGATCAATGCCTGGATACAAGTTTACAGCTAAGCCTCATCTGTATGATTGAAGAGTCCTTGCCTACCTGCTTCACCAGTACCTGCACAAAAAGAAGAAGAAGAAGAAGAAGAAGGAGCTTGCTTTACTAGCAATCCTCAGTCAGCAAGATGATGACTGGACAGCTCTCCAACAGCAGCACCCTGCTTCATAGTAATGGGAGCCAGCTAGTGCCCAGCATACTGCCAGAAACATCTCTACCCCACAATAGGGAAATGGCTTTTTTCATAATCCGTTGTGTCATTCCTTCCTTGTATTTGATCATCATCATGGTAGGACTTCTGGGCAATATTACTTTGGTGAAGATTTTCATTACCAACAGTGCTATGAGAAGTGTACCGAATATTTTCATCTCCAGCTTGGCTGCTGGGGACCTGTTGCTTCTGGTGACCTGTGTTCCAGTGGACGCCTTCAGATTCTTCTTTGAGGAGTGGATGCTTGGAGAAGTGTGCTGTAAGCTTATCCCCTCCATTCAACTTACCTCAGTGGGAGTATCAGTGTTCACACTGACAGCTCTCAGCGCAGATAGGTAAGCACTGGCATACAGTATAACAGTCAGGACATATGTCTTGTGTTTGCTGATCTATGGTTTGTGTCGTGTAAATGTGTACTCATTGTCTATATCAGTGCATAGAATCGTCCGCAGACTTTCCCCAAGTAGGAGTTTATTTATACAAATTATTACATTTCCATCTTCTGGGATAAAGTAACTTATTGTAGCACTTTCTGTTGTTTTACATATACTGGAGCAGTGGAGTGAATGTAAATTGTACAGTGCTACGGAATATGTTGGCGCTATATAAATAAAATGTATTATTATTATAATGTATTACCGTATATTAAGTGAATGAAACAAACCAATATGTCTTCTTATAGCAGATTAGGCGCAAAATACAACTTTATACAAAACACAATAGTTTTCTATTATGGATGTTCGTTTCTAAAATGTTTTACATCTGTTCCCGAATTGGCTTACACATGGAAACATGACGTAATATAGCATCTATGTGTACAAATTTACTAAATTGATCACAATTTATCTAAATAGCACATGCGGTGTAATAGATTTGATGCAATTTTCCAGGAACATCCCATACTTGTGGTGTTTATACTCCAATATATTGTGTGTTATTAATAAATATGGTACATATTGTAATGTCAATTAAACACCCTCTTTCTTGTAGACACATTGTAATATTGTCTAGTTAGACGTGCAAAGCATTTTTAAAAAGTATTTGATGCGCCTTATGAACCTTATTTTGTAGATGCAATTTGTGACAAAATTTTAAGGGATTTTTCTTTCTAAATTTCCCACCCATTGTTTATAGATTCTGAAGGTCTGGTGATTAACCAAAAAAAATAAATAAAAATATTGGGGTAAATTTGTTATTTTATGGCTGGGGGACCCCATATAGTGTAAACGCCACAGTGTTTCACAGTACCTGGTAAGTGGATGGGATTCTGGCTAATCCCATGCACACATATGCTACCGTGTTTCCCCGAAAATAAGACCGTGTCTTATATTAAATTGTCACTCTAAATAAAGGACCTGTCTTATTTTCGGGGGGCATCTTATTACAACCGGCAGTCATGCCGGCACTTCCTTAGTGGAGCGTCAGCAAGACAGCCGGTTGTAGGTAGTGTAGGGGAGGGGGGAAGGTATCATACTTACCTTTCCCTTCTTCCTAGCAGCGCTAGTGCTGCTGTTTGTCCCGGAAGTGGTGGGCGGGGCTTAGCGAGTCTTCATGGGCGGGGCTTAGCGGAGCTTTCGTGGGCGGGGCTTAGCGAGCTTCACTTCACTGACACAGCAGCCGTGCTGTGCTCCGTGTGCACAGGAAAGCCGGCTGCTGCCTCTTCTGTATGGCAGCTGCTGTTTCTGCCTCTGGGATGAGCTGGGAGAGCTCATCCTACAACAGCAGAGGCAGCAGCCGGCTTTGCTGTGCACACGGAGCACAGAGTATGGCTGCTGTGTCAGTGAAGTGGAGCTCTCTAAGCCCCACCCACGAAAGCTCCGCTAAGCCCCACCCCCCGAAACCCCGCACACCACTGCCAGGCATGCCTTATTTTTGGGGGATGCCTTATATTAGGCAATTTAACAGAAACCCCGCATGCCTTACTTTCAGGAGGTGTCCTACTTTTGGGGAAACATGGTATACAGACACTTATACATACACTATACAAATACATACACTTATACCTACAGAAACGCTGGTGTTTTCCATATATGTATAATTTCGTGATGCGTTTCTGCCATGGTCTTTTCCTCAGCGCTTTGTGGCTGCGGCTCGCTATGTTGGACCTTAGCCTATAAGTGAATTTTTTCCAACCAGGGTACCCTGGAATTCCTTGAGCGCGGATCTAGGTATTTCAGAACATAGCAACGATATGTGTTTTACATTTGCAGACTCATTTCAGCCTGCTCAAAGAGGTTTTCTGAAGCTGGAAACATATCAGAGCCACATCACAGCAGTGAACAATAACGGTAGAATGATTTACCCATCCCAACACCAAATATCCCTGGGAGTGGAAATGTTTTTCAGGCGTTCCCCTGTGGTATCTCTGTTGCGAATCACTGCCATATGTACACTAGAAACATTGCTAAGTCTGTATTATGCAGGTTTGCATGACATGAAGAACTCTGAAATCTTTTTAGCTCTCAATATTTAATCTGATCCTGAAAAGAAACAATCTCATTAATATTTAGGGATGGAACTTGCATACGATATCCATTAACAGCCTGAGTTAAACAGATTTGAAAAACTTGTCTTTTTATCTACCTAGTAGAACCATTTTTGCCATGCTTGGCCATCTTAAGTTCATTTTTAAAATCCGACAACACAAATGGTCCCTTGTAAAGTTTTTGTCGCAGTAAAGTGAAGTTATACATGTCTAAAAGCATAAAATGTTATATATAAGTAGTCATGGTGCATGGAGGGGGGCAGGGTAACTTTAGATTAGTCACATTGTTCCCTTGATAATCCCGCCTCCTGGGTGTGACTGACATTTCCCTCACAATTTCCTCACTCCTTGACATCATAAGCTCCAGGAGGCATGACAAGCAAGAAAACAGTGTGATCCTGGCCACAGGAGCCTACAATCTATGAGGGAAGTGGGATGGAGGTGGTAGGTGTGGGTAAAGGCTGTTCAGATGGTGGTATGGTAGTAGTAATACTATTGGAGGTTGTAGGTCTTCCTGAAGATGTGTGTCTATAAGGCCTTCTTGAAGCTTGTGATTGTTGGAGACATACTTATATGTCATGGTAGTGACTTCCAGAGTATGGGGGATAGACAGGATAAGTATTGGAAGCAGTTGTGTGAAAAGCGGAGTAGTAGATGTATGGAGTGGACAGGTTGTGGATGACTTTGTATATCAGCATTAACATTTCAAACTCTATTTGCTGGGCATATAGCATCCAGAGAAGAGATTTGTAGAAGGGAGAGGCTGATAAAAGACAGGGGTGGGGGTGGATTAAGTGGGCAGCAGAGAATAGGGTGAACTTGAGGAGAAGAGAGCATTTGTTGGAAGGCCATGGATAAGGAAATTACAATAATTAAGTGTAAGGGAATTGCTAGGACAGCAATTCCCAGTAACTGTTTAAACCCTGGGACAGGGCACAAGAGACAGTGATCCCTAAGCTGAAGCCCCCAACTTTCCCTTCCTATTGCCAGACCCTATCCTAGGTAATAGGCGACAACCACGAAGACAGTCCCTCCCTGAATATGTGACCCACAAAATGCAGACAAGACGAACAACAACAATGGGAGGTCAACTTAGCCAAGGGTCAGTAACAGTCGAGCGATGCAGTACCAAATCGGAGTCCAAAAGGGAAGTCAGTGAGGAAAGCCAAAGGTCAAGGATAATAGAGTAATCAAAACAGGGACAGTAAAGAGCAAGTATGCACACGGCAAAAGCAAGCTCTAGTGTGAATGGGAGCCAAGGCTATATAGGGAGGAAGAACCCGCCCATGGGGTTGACAGGAAGGCAGGCTGTCAATCACTGGCAAGAAAAAATTAAACACTTAATTGACAGAGGCAACAAGGGCAGAAGACGGGTGTGGTGCAATCACAGAACTAGAGCACAGTTCACACAGTGCGACCAAAAACTTTAATCCAAGAACCAAACTGCACCCGCCTCCTACGCCGCAGCACGCGAGCAGAGGGCGGTGCAGAGACCCGAACAGGCAGAGATGTTACATTAAGTGGGAGATTATGAAGGTGTGGATTACCATTTTTAGTTTCTGGGGTGAGGAATAAGCGGATTCGAGGAATTTTGAGGGATTGGATGTGAGGTTTGAAGGACAAGTTAGAATCAAGGGTTACCCCCAGGCAACGAACTGGGATAAGTGTAGGACCACCAACTTTGATAGATGGGTCAGGTAGAGGAGCCGTGCGAGGTGAGGTACGATGATGAACTCTGTTTTCTCCATGTTGAGTTTGAGAAAGCGGCAAGAGAGGAAGGAGGCTATGGTTGCTTGATACTATGGAACTCTGACCAGCAGAGGTGTAATGTCTGGGCTGGAGAGAACTATATATATATAGGTGTCATCGGTGTAACTATGGTATTGAACACCACAAGATTCCATGAGTTGGCGAAAATCAGATCAAATGTATGTCAACCTTTGTGAATGTCAGAGGAAGACTACTGTTAGAGACCAAAGGAGGTAGTGAGAGATAGGAGTTTGAATGAAGAAGGGTCAGTTGAGTCAATGGGGATGTTGAAATCATCCATGATGATTATAGGGGTATCAGTTGAGAGGAAGTGCATGAGCCAGGTGGTGAAGTGATTGATAAAGGTGGTGGTGGGTTTTGTGGTGGTTGGTATATGACAGCTAGCTGGAGGTTGGAAGGTGACAGAATACACTTCAAACGAGGGGGTAATGGTTGGGTTGCGGTGAAGGAGCAGTTGACAGGAAAAGGCCAACACCTCCACCAGGTTTGTTATTGGCTTTCTAGCGGCGTAATTTCACTGCTAGAAAGCCAATAGTGTGCTGAATTTGGCTTTCACGTTCTGTGCCCCCGGTGAAGAGCTATGGGTGCCTCTACCTTCACTGTCGGAAGGGCTGAATTTGCTGCTTTTTTCACTGTGTTTCACTGTGATGGGTGTTTCTGACAGTCAGTTAGGAACGCCCTTCCTCACAGCAGTGTCTATAGTGCTGTACTGTGAGAGGGGGAGTTGCTTACCGCCCAGCGATGACGCTCAGCAGTGAGGAATGCCCCCCCCAGTACTTGTCTATAGACGAGTACTAACAGGAGGGGAGGCATTCCTCACTGCTCTCACAGTGCAGCGCTATAGACACTACTGCAAGGAAGGGTGTTCCTAACTGACTGTCAGAAACACCCATCACAGTGAAACACAGTGAAAACACAGTGAAAAAAGCAGCAAATTCTGCAACAAAAAAGCTGCATTTCTGCAACATGGGGCCTCAAGTGAAACTGCACCAAAAACCACAGCAAAACTGCATGCAGTTTGTTTCTGATGTAGTCTTGATGCAGCTTTAACTGAACCGTGTGAATGCACCCTTAGAAAATTATTGGCTTCAATAGCACTCTAAGTCTAAGGCCCCACATTGTGAAAACATGTATTTTTTGTTGCAGTGTTTTGAAGTCAGAAGTGGAGTTAACAGAAGGGAAACATCTAAGTCAGTGGTTCTTAACCAGGGTTTGATCGAACCCTAGGCCCTATGCACGGTTCATTTTGTGTACCAGTAAAAAAACATAAACCTATGTCTTGAATTTGGAAAAAAATCATATTTGATTTATCACTGAAGAAGGGTTCAGTGAATGTGCATATGAAACTGGTGAGTTCGGTACCTCAAACAAGGTTAAGAACCACTGATCTAAGTGCTTTCTTTATATTTTCCATTCCTTTTCAAGACACTCCTGACTGTATTTCTGCAACATGGGGCTTTAGCCTAATACTGGTTCTAATGAGCTACAAGAAATATGGGTGCTGCATCCATAATACAGGTACAAATCTCCAAATTACGGCTGTCTAAAAGTGTCCTATGGTTCAGAACTCAATAATAATAATAAAAAATCACTAATACAAAACATCAAATGCCTAAGTTGCCTTGTGAACAATAGGCAGTACAACTTATTGATCACATTCACATAACCGAGCTTCAGCCATGAAACTTGGTCCATGTGTTGGACGGATTTACTGGCCTTTTACCTGTCCCACAAAGGGACTTGAACCTGGGGTCACTGATCCCCAGCACATCACACATAGGCTCACTATGTATGATGGGCATAGGTTTGCTCGGCCCCTTGACTGCCAAGGTAACCCCTCGGACCATGTGATCTTTGATCCTGGGGTTGGCGCCAATCTTGCTCTTGGATGCTGTGAATGTTATTAATCCGTTGGGTTAATCTGGCAGAGTTAGAGTAACTTCTGACTCCAGTTACTAGTCCTGGGCCTCGGTTGCATACTACAGCTGAGTGTCGGAAGCAATACTGTAGGCCCTACCATTACAGCTCTGAGCATTAACTACATGCTAAATGCGACATAATGATACGGCATGGAGCAGGATGGGTTTAATCATGCAATATTTCTGAGCAGGTTTGCTTGTCATTTTGTGGTTAAGACTTGACTTGATATCTCATAGTTGACTATGGTTTTTTGTTGTTACTCTCCAAACCTGGTACTCGATGAAGAATTGTGAATAGAAGCAGCATGAGTTAAACAAGAAACCCTTCCCCGTACCCAGATTTAGAGATAATGCATGACACGGAGGATAAATGGCAGCCTTGCAACCACAGATAATGTGACTGATTACCTAGGTTCTCTAAAGCATATAGTTTTTGAGCATAGAACGCATTTCCATTAGCTTTTTCCAACTATTAATCCAGCAATTATTCTGTCTCATATTTCTAATGCTGACTTATCAAGGAAATAGCTTTGTGGGCTTTTTGCATTTTATTGAGTGGAATTAAATGGTATATTTATCACATAACTAGCTGTTCCATCAGTGCGTTGTAACAGACAGACATTTATAAGCTGAGTAATTGTGCCATTTATATGTTACTGGCTGATTAATAGCTAAAATATATACAGTCATGGCCGTAAGTGTTGGCGCCCCAGAAATGTTTCCAGAAAATGAAATATTTATCCCAGAAAATTATTGCAATCGCACATACTTTGTTATATACATGTTTATTTCCGTATTTGGCTGCACACCTTTTGGAAAAAACAACTGAAATCAATCGCTTCCTATAATCATCAACAAGCTCCTTACACCTCTCAACTCGAATTTTGGATCACTCTTCTTCTGCACATTGCTCCAGGTTTCTCATATTTTCTGGAGGAAATACTTGCTCTTCTGGAAATATTTCATGGGGGCCAACACTTACGGCCATGACTGTTGTGACAGAAAAAGGGGAAAAGTGATAGGAGTATATATTTCTTCCAGGTTCCTGTCGCATACTATATATATATATATATATATATATATATATATATATATATATATATATATATGTATATATATATATATGTAGGTACCCATTCTTGGGTTTTCTGCCGAAATATTAAAAACATCTCTATTTATTCAGTTTTGAATAAGTATGAGTATCAGTACTATGTGCAGAAAAGAAGTGGCATTCTATCTATGAAGATAATGGTAACCTGAGGCCTGTTATACCAGGTTCTATGGACTTGGTCCCACAAATCATCAAAGTTGGCTGTTGGTAGCTCCCTTTACAATTGCTGACCAATGATGTCTTAGGGTGCATTCACATGGTGTAATGTGCCGCGTGATGTGGCACGTGTACGCCGCGGGACCCTTTGCGTGCCGTACACGCTCCCATTGACTTCAATGGGAGCGGGGATCGTATGCGCCGTGCTAGTTTGCGACCGTGAATAAGTGCATGGCCGCAAACTAGCGCGGCGCATACGATCCCCGCTCCCATTGAAGTCAATGGGAGCGTGTACGGCACGCAAAGGGTCCCGCGGCGTACACGTGCCACATCACGCGGCACGTTACACCGTGTGAATGCACCCTAAGATATGTTTGATGGGAGAAAAGTTTGGAGAATTTGCAGCTTCTAGCAGCATTTTAGGCAGCATAGACTGTTCATAGTAGAACAAGCAACATGTGTTCTGGAGTTGTTGCGTTGAAAAGTGGCTTCTGGGACACTGTGGAGAAGTAGCAATACCCAGTGGCATAAGTACTGCGGTAACAGCCGAAGCGGCTGCCACAGGCTCTGGGACCTTAGGGGGCCTGGTGGGCTCCTGCTGCTTTTATTTTTTTTATTTTAATAGGACATTACCTGCTGGAATAAACCCAGCAGGTATCAGGCCCTATTTATTTACTGATCCCAGGTCCTGCTCACGGCTGCCACTCCGCTTCCCCTTTGTCCTGTGCATCTTAAATCACAGGAGTGGGAATCAGTAAATAAGGCTGAGGGACCACAGTAAGAGTATTTGTTGGGTGAACAAATACAGCTATAATTATACATTGGGGTCTCTTGAGACCCCCGAGTACAATGATAGGAGGACCAGGGGAGTTGAGCGAACATAAAAACAAATGTTACACATCTCTCCTTGGCTCTGGTGTTGATCTCACTGCTCTGGCGTTGATCTGAATGCAAGTGTTTGCCTCCGTGCACCTCATACTGTCAATCCCATTTGTTGTTGTTCTCCCAACCACCAAGACACACAATGTTGAACAGTGCTGACATCTTGGCCTATGTAAATGAGTGATAAACCAGGGTCTCTCAGTTCAGGTATTCTGTCCCTCTCATTTTGTGACAAGTGACAATAACTGCCACGTCAACAAACTGGAGGCATCGTACAATCATTCCACAAGACTGATCTGAATTTTGAGGTTTCGTGTTGATAATAAACTTTGCTTTCGATCTGGCTTTTATGCCCTGCCCCCCACTTGCCACAGATTGAGCTAGATGCTTGAAAATTTGATCATTTTCAGATCTTAGCAACACCTGCTACTTCCTTGATTTGCATAATCTTATGATTTGTCTTCCTTGGTGCTATAATTTCAATGTTAAGACATGTATCTGAGTAAATAAATTTATCCAGTGAAGATAAGCTTTGCAGTTTTATTCATCAGCCCTTTAAGTTAATATTTGTAAACAGGAAACTTTATCTGGATTGTGTTTTTTTTTTCTATGTATATGGATGGTTTTTGGATCGGTATTGCATAGGAATACACAGATATTGTGTAATACGTACAATTTACCTAGCATGTTCTGATTTTCTGAACGCCATCATATTTTTTAAAAAATTTAACTCAGTAGAAAATCAGTGTAAGGCTGAAGCCCCACGTCATGGAAATACAACTATTTCTGTTGCAGATTTTTTAGAGCCAAAAATGGCTACAAAAGGAATGGGAAATATCTAGAAAACGCTTGTACTTATACCTTCTGTCAATCCGTTCCTACTGCAAAACCACACCAAAATCTGCAACAAAAAAAAAGCTACATGTCTGCAACAAGCGGTCTCAACCTAATAGGGTTTACAACATATCTATATTGACATGTCAAAGTTATTGTTTTCTTTACAGCAATATGCTCCACATTCTTTCCTTCTAGCCACCTGGTATAACCTAAAACAAAATACAAATTTCAATTAAGATTTTTCGCAGATATTTTTGGATCTCAGGGAGATCTTACAGAATTGATTCCTTTTACATTTTATTACAAAGAAAGCAATAGAAAGACCAAGTGAGAAACAGGATTGATCTAAGAATTAGAGGCCCTAGGTACATATTATTGTGATTAATAGAGATGAGCGAACAGTGAAATATTTGAGATTTGATATTTGTTTCGAGTAGAGCCTCAATATTCGACTACTCGATCGAATATCGAATCACATATAGTCTATGGGAAAAAACACTATTCGACTAAAGGAGAGTCACCAAGTCCACGAGTAGCAGGAGGAGAATGTTTAGGAGGAGCGCTGTGCAGTTAAAGCACATGGACCCCATTATAGTCTATGGGGTCTGTCCATTTTAACTGCACAGCACTTGCAGTTGCGTTGATAAAATGTAAGCTGCCAGCTCTCCCGACTAGCAAAGACGAGCCTTCGGCAAATCAACGCTGGTTCTGCAGAAGGCTCGTCCTTGCTAGTCGGGAAAGCTGGCAGCTTGCTGTTACGAGGGAGCTTACTTTTTTGTCATAGGAATGCATTGACCAGTGTTGATTGGCCAGTGTACAGCATTCAGCCAATCAACGCTGGTTATGCCGGAGGCTGGTCTGTGAGGAGGCGGAGTCTAAGATCGGACCACAGTGGACACTGCTGTGTTCCGATCTTAGACTCTGCCTCCTCACAGACGAGCCTCCGACAGAACCAGCGTTGATGTTAGGGGACCCTGGAACGGGGACACAAGAGACAGTGAGCCCTAGGCTATGCCCCCCGCTCTCCCTTCCTATTGCCAGGCCCTATCCTACGTAATAGGCGGCAACCACGAGGACAGTCCCTCCCTGAGTATGTGACACACAAAACGCAGACAAGACGAACAACAACAATGGGAAGTCAACTTAGCCAAGGGTCAGTAACAGTCGGGCAATACAGTACCAAATCGGAGTCCAAAAAGAGAAGTCAGTGAGGAAAGCCAAAGGTCAAGTATAATAGAGTAATCAAAAAACAGCAACAGTCAGAGCAGGTATGCGCACGGCAATAGCAAGCGCCGGTGTGAACAGGAACCAAGGTTAAATAGGGAGGAAGAACCCGCCCATGGAGTTGACAGGAAGGCAGCTGTCAATCACAGGGCACGGCCAGATTAACCTCTAGAGGATCAGAGCAAACTGTAGGTGAAGGAGATGGGTGTGGTGGAAAATCAATCACCAAGGTGAAAGAATAGGGCAGTGTTCAGACAGAGCAAGGAGAACCAAATGGAAAAAAATCACAACCGAACACATCTCCTGCGCTGCAGCATGCGGCCGGATGTTACAGTACCCCCCCTTTTACGAGGGGCCTCCGGACCCTCGCCAGATGGACCAGGTTTCGAGGGATTTTGGTGATGAAAAAGTTTGACCAAACGTGGCGCATGGAGATCCCCACCAGAAACCCACGTCCGCTCCTCTGGACCATACCCCTTCCAGTGTACGAGGTATTGGACTGAATTCTGCACTCGACGGGAGTCTAGAATTTTTTCTACTTCATATTCTAGTTCCCCTTGAATCACCACAGGCGCAGGTGGGCTGGACGAAGGAAGGACGGGCGAAACATATTTTTTCAAGAGCGACTTATGAAAGACATTGTGGATACGGAAAGAATTAGGAAGTTGTAATTTAAAAGAAACTGGATTAATACATTCTGTGATTACATAAGGCCCAATATAACGCGGCGCAAATTTCCCTGAGGGAACTCTAAGACGCAGGTTCTTGGAGGATAACCACACTCGATCTCCCACCCTGTATTCTGGACCAGGTAAGCGTTTTTTATTAGCCTGTCGTTTTTGGTATTCTTGGGCTTTTACCAGGCTCAGGCGAGCCTGGGCCCAGACTGTGCACAGTCGTTGATAAATCTGCTCAGCATTGGGATTAACAGACTCAGTACTATAGAGAGAGGAGTACCTGGGGTTAAAACCATAATTACAATAGAACGGCGACATTTTAGTGGTGGCATTAACCCTGTTGTTTATTGCGAACTCTGCTAGAGGAAGAAAGGCTCTCCATTTTTCCTGAGCATCAGACACAAAACACCTTAGATATTGCTCCAAGGTTTGGTTGAATCTCTCAGTCTGACCATTTGTCTCAGGATGGAATGCTGATGAAAAAGACAGAGAGATTCCCAAACGACCACAAAATTCTCTCCAAAACTTAGATACAAATTGCACACCACGATCGGATACAATACTTTCAGGGATGCCGTGTAGGCGGAGTATGTGATTAATGAAGTGCGAGGCTAGACGTGGAGCACTTGGGATTTTCTTGAGCGGTACAAAGTGACACATTTTTGAGAATCTATCCACAACCACCCAAATCACAGTTTTTCCTTGGGAACAGGGCAAATCAGTAATAAAATCCATAGACAGATAGGACCACGGTCTACTAGGTACAGGAAGAGGATGAAGAAGGCCCTCTGGTAATCTTCTAGGTACCTTCATCCTAGCGCATATCTCACAGGCTGTTACAAACTCCTGTACATCCCGGGACCAACTGGGCCACCAGTATGAGCGAGAGAGTAAATACTTGGTACCAGAGATGCCAGGATGTCCTGCTAAAGGGGAGCAGTGAATCTCCTCCAACACACGGAGACGAAGGTTGGGGGGTACAAATAGTTTCCCAGTCGGCGTATTTCTGGGAGCCAAATCTTGCGAATTTACCACAGACGTAGCCAGGTCAGGGTTTATGGTGGCCATTACCACCCCAGGGGACAGGATTTTTTCTGGCACAATCTCTTGGTCCCCACTTGGACAAAAACTACGGGAGAGAGCATCGGCTCGCACATTTTTAGTACCAGGACGATAAGTTACAACAAAATTAAAACGCATGAAAAACAAGGCCCATCGAGCCTGTCTAGGGGATAGTCGTTTAGCCCCATCCAAATACATCAGATTCTTGTGATCGGTAATGACCGTGACTTTATGTTTAGCCCCTTCAAGGAAGTGTCTCCATTCTTCGAACGCCCATTTGATGGCTAAAAGTTCACGATTCCCTACATCATAGTTGCACTCTGCAGGGGAGAACTTCCTGGAGAAAAATGCCACAGGCTGCAAACATGTGAGAGTCTCTGGACCCTGGGACAAAACCGCACCAACCCCCACTTCTGATGCATCCACCTCCACAACAAAGGGTTGCTCCAGGTCTGGTGGTATTAAGACCGGAGCTTCCGCAAAACATGACTTTAATTTTTCAAATGCCTGTTCTGCCTCAAAAGACCAGTTGGTCAAATCTGCACCCTTTTTAGTTAAATCTGTTAATGGCTTGGCAATGATAGAAAAGTTTTTTATAAATTTCCGATAGTAGTTGGAAAAGCCCAGGAAGCGTTGCAGAGCCTTCAGACTAGAAGGGCGTTCCCACTTTTTAATTGCCATGACCTTGAGTGGGTCCATACAGAATGAATCGGGGGTAATGACATAACCCAGGAAGGTGACCTTTTGGACTCCGAACAGGCATTTGGATAATTTAGCAAACAGATTGTTTTGGCGTAATAGCAACATAACATTCCTGACGTGTTGCACATGTGTAGCCCAATCTGGAGAAAAAACCAGGATGTCATCTAGATAGACCACCACATACCGACCCAAGAGATCTCTAAAAACATCATTAATAAAGTGCTGGAACACTGCTGGGGCATTACACAGCCCGAAGGGCATAACCAGATACTCAAAATGCCCCTCCGGGGTGTTGAATGCGGTTTTCCACTCATCTCCCTCCTTGATCCTGATCAAATTGTATGCCCCCCTGAGATCAACCTTAGAAAACCAGCGGGCACCCACAATCTGATTAAAAAGATCCGGAATCAGTGGAAGCGGATACTGGTTTCTGACAGTAATTTTGTTTAGTTCCCGATAGTCAATGCATGGTCGTAAACCCCCATCTTTTTTATCCACAAAAAAGAAACCAGCTCCCATGGGAGAATTAGATGGACGAATGTGACCTTTCAGAAGGCTTTCCTGGATGTATTCCCACATAGCCTTACGTTCAGGAGCAGAGAGATTAAAAATCCTTCCCTTAGGGTACTTAGAGTTTGGAAGGAGCTCAATCGCACAGTCATATGGTCTATGCGGGGGTAACACCTCAGCAGATTTAGGATCAAATACATCGCAAAAGTCAGACAGGAATTCAGGAATAACCGTCTCCTCACTGAGACAATTGGAGGTACACAAAGCTATGCAATGAGAAGAGCATTGATTTCCCCACTTTACCAATTCTTTAGTGGCCCAATCGAAAGTAGGATTGTGGAGACTTAACCAGGGAAGTCCTAAGATAATGTCAGATGACAAATTTTCCATAACAAAAAAGCTTATGATCTCAGTGTGTATTGAGCCCACTTGTAATGAGATCAGCGGTGTTTTAAAACGAATTTTACCCCTGGCCAGGGGAGTAAAATCCGCTCCAGTCACCACTAGGGGGGTGTCTAATGGCACAAGATCAAGACACAAAGCAGAAATAAATGAAAATTTAACAAAGTTAGTGGCAGCCCCAGAATCTACCAGGGCCTACCCAGACACAGATCTGTCTCCAGAGGACAGAGAAACAGGTAACATCAATCTATGAGAGTATTCGGAAGGTACCTGGTGGCCTGAGTGGTTCTCCCGATTACCACTCAGGCCCTGAAGTTTTTCTGCTGGTGTGCATGGTTTGAGGGAACAGTCTTGGACGAAATGACCTGGTTTACCACAATACAGGCAGAGGTTATTCTGGACACGATATTCCCGTCTAGCCTTGGCATCCAGCGCTCCCAGCTGCATAGGCTCGTCCCCAGGGGTGACAGGAGGAGAATTTGTTTTTTTAAGCGTTAAAGAGTGGTAGACAGAAGGCTTAACAGAATCAGACCCTACCCTCTCTTTACGTCTGTCCTGGAGTCTCCGGTCAATGCGAACAGCTAAGGTCATGGCCTGTTCTAAGGTGGGGGGATCCGGGTGACCTACCCAAACATCTTTAACTGAGTCATTGAGACCTTGTTTAAAGAGAGCCCTTAATGCTGCGTCACACCAACCTGTGGTTATGCTAAGTTTCCGAAACTCAGAGCAATAAAGTTCAGCGGAGCGTTTACCCTGCCGGAGGGTAAGTAGTTGTGATTCAGCAAGTCCAATTTGGTCAGGCTCTGCATAAATGGCCCCCAAAGATTTGAAAAATCTTCCCAAATCTGCCCACTCCTCTGCTTCAGGGGGAAGTTTCAGGGCCCAAGTCTGTGGATCCCCCTGTAAGAGAGAGATGACCACCCCCACCATCTGAGACTGAGATGCATGAGGATTGACACGAAAGTATAGCAAACATGACTCTCGAAATGTCTCAAACTTCCCTCTGTCCCCAGAAAACCAGTCCGGGAGTAACATTTTAACCCTGGGAAGGGAAATGACACTAGTAGGTGTAGCCGCAGTCTTTGCTTGTTTTTGGGAGAGGTTGTGCACCTGATTAGCCAGTTCAGACACAAAACCTGCTAAACCCTCCATCCGAGATACCAGGTCTTGAACAGAAGCCATAGTATGGAATAGGAGGGAAATTTTTTTTTTTTTTTTTTTTTTTTTTTTATGGGCTTGCTATTATGTTAGGGGACCCTGGAATGGGGACACAAGAGACAGTGAGCCCTAGGCTATGCCCCCCGCTCTCCCTTCCTATTGCCAGGCCCTATCCTACGTAATAGGCGGCAACCACGAGGACAGTCCCTCCCTGAGTATGTGACACACAAAACGCAGACAAGACGAACAACAACAATGGGAAGTCAACTTAGCCAAGGGTCAGTAACAGTCGGGCAATACAGTACCAAATCGGAGTCCAAAAAGAGAAGTCAGTGAGGAAAGCCCAAGGTCAAGTATAATAGAGTAATCAAAAAACAGCAACAGTCAGAGCAGGTATGCGCACGGCAATAGCAAGCGCCGGTGTGAACAGGAACCAAGGTTAAATAGGGAGGAAGAACCCGCCCATGGAGTTGACAGGAAGGCAGCTGTCAATCACAGGGCACGGCCAGATTAACCTCTAGAGGATCAGAGCAAACTGAAGGTGAAGGAGATGGGTGTGGTGGAAAATCAATCACCAAGGTGAAAGAATAGGGCAGTGTTCAGACAGAGCAAGGAGAACCAAATGGAAAAAAATCACAACCGAACACATCTCCTGCGCCGCAGCATGCGGCCGGATGTTACAGTTGATTGGCCGAATTCTGTACACTGGCCAATCAACGCTGGTCAATGCATTCCTATGAGAAAAATTAAGCTCCTCGTAACAGAAAGCTGCCAGCTCTCCCGACCAGCAAGGACGAGCCTGCTGCAGAACCAGCGTTGATTTGCTATACACTGTATAGCATTCGGCCAATCACCGCTGGTTCTGAATCGAATATTTACTGCAAATAGCTAGTAGTATTCGATCGAGTACAAATATTTTGAATACCGTAGTATTCGATCGAATACCTACTCGATCGAATACTACTCGCTCATCTCTAGTGATTAACTATAGTGTCTACTTTGATTTTCGTTATATCAAAAAGTTTAGACAACATAGAGAAAAGCTCTAATTGTTTTGTAGATGATTTTACAAAATTTTGTACATGCAAACTTCTAAAGTCTCCTGCACAAGACTATAGTGTTTATCTGCAATTGTGGATAAGAGTATACACACATTCATTTCTATGGGTCCAGATACATGACCACATTTTTCAAGGAAGAGGAGGGCTTAGGAACAACTCTGTGACCATTCTTGACAGAGCTGTGACCTAAACCCCATTGAGCATCTCTGGAGAGCCCTGAAAATGGCTGTCCACCAAAGTTCACCGTCCAACCTGAAAGAACTGGAGAGGATCTGCAAGGAAGAATGGCAGAGGATCCCCAAATCCAGATGTGATTCCCAAGAAGACTCATGGCTACACAGGCCCAAAAGGGTGCACATGCTCAATACCGAGCAAAGGGTCTGAACACTTATGGCCATGTGATATTTCAGTTTTTCTTTTTTAATAAATTTGCAAAAATATCTACATTTCTGGGGGGTTTCTGTCAAGACGGGGTGCTGAGTGTACATTAATGAGAAATAAAATGAACTTTCTTGATTTTAGCAAATGGCTGCAATGAAACAAAGAGTGAAAAATTTAAAGGGGTCTGAATTCTTTCCATACCCACTGTGTACTAGGGTAGAATTGATGGTTGTCATTAACCACTTACCAACATCAGCCGAATATGTTTGGTGGATGTTGATACATTTGGCACTGAGTATGGATCTCTACAGGTTTAACACTGCATGAACCCTATGGCAATGTCTATGACTGACCAATTATGATAAGTGTATATTCCCCCAAGGGCTATATATAAATATTGCACCAAATGTATACCATTGTATAAGGGAAAGGATAGTAGGAAGTAATAAAACATATCCAAAGATATCCGAAGATTTATCCATTTTAGTGAAAGGGTCACAAAAAATGGTATTTATATCATTGTAAAGGGAAACTAGACCTTATACAGAAATATGGTGCTGTTTATTTATATAGACAGATTTCAATCCTGCTTAAGGCTAAGGCCCCATGTTGCGAAAATGCAGATTTTTTTGCTGCAGATGTTGCTAAGTTTTATTTTAGCCAAAGCCAAGAATAGCTACAAAAGAAATGGAAAATGGATTGGAAGTTCTTATACTTCTACCTTCTCCTCAATCCACACCTGGCTTTGACTCAAGAAAAATGCAAGAAAACCTGCAACAAAAAAAAACTGTGTTTTCGCAATGTGAGACCTTGGCCTCATATCTCCATCAGATGTCTCTATAAACTTTTATTCTCCCTTGCACCAACCAAGGGGTATCCTCCATTGTATGAAATGAACATGCTGCATTTTTGAAAACAGCTTTTCTGCAGCTATTTTTCTTGCAATTTGTGGATGACATTAATGAAATCCACTTTGCTTTCCCATTCTGTGCCCCCGCTGAAGAGCTATTGGTTCCGATACTGTAGCGCTTCAGTGTCAGAAGGGCGTTTCTGACAGTTAGTCATGAACGCCCCTTCTCATAGTAGCGTCTATAGCATGGTACTGTGAGAGGGGGAGCGTTCCTTACCAACCAATGTTGACGCCGAGCGATGAGGAACGCCTTCTTTACTCCTGATAGTACTCGTCCATAGACAAGTACTGGAGGGGGGGGGGAGCGTTCCTCACCGCTAAGCGTCATCGTTCTCATATAATCGTATTGATCAAAAACATAAATGCCTAAATAAATTAAATGGCTCTTGGTACGTGAATAAAAAAACAAACAAAAAAACACATAATTATTGATTCTAGCAATGGCAGCAAAAGGTTAAACAAGAACAAGCAGGAGGGAAGCTAGTTTGTGAACATTTACTGGCTTGGTATTTAATATTCTAGTAAAACATGATCAGGAAACGAAGTGCGTGTTTATAGTAGGCTGCTGTATTGCCTTTGCAGATCCCGCTGCTTTGCTAGCAGGTCCTGACAGTCCAATGTTCTCTGATCTGTTTAACCAGCTTCCAATAACCCCCAGTGGCCAATTCCCTCAAGCACATGTCATTTCACAGATTCTAAGAGTACAAGTCTTCCATACGCAGCCCACCGATGTCTCAGGACCTGCTGTTCCATGTGTGATGTGCAGGAGGCTACTTGTAATGTAGGTGATAACACCAGAGTAGGGTACAGATGAATGGCCGCTTGGTTGTCCCTCTATCTACTAATAATCATCTAATGTGTGTGATGAACTATAATAAAAGCTTCCTTTCCTGCTTTCTATCTCCATCTTCATCTTCAGCTTATGACTAGATGAAACTACTCTGTGTGTGACAGCGAGCATTACAAGTTATTAGAAATTGGTAGAACAACACAGAAACACATGAATAAACTTTTTTTTTTTTAATTTGAGACTTTTTTTTTTATATAATTTTGAAGATTTTCTGGATTCCTAGTTAAGAAGTTATGTGAGGAACTTGATCACAAGGAGACATTTATCTTGTCTTCCTGTCACATAGAGAATTACTATTGTCAGTCTATTTCCAGCCCAAGGTAGATGTTCCAGACACAATAGATTATATAGAATTTACAGTAACTGGGCAGTAAATACAGGTAAGATAAAGGACGAGAGAGTTAAAAATCCTGTAATCTGTGCTGTTATTCAGTATACACTATGTCTTCCATATAGAGGAACCAATGGAAACTGCAAAGATATTTACAAATTGATTTGACCTGCCCAACAAACTTCAAAGTGGATTTTTTTTACTATGTTCCTGAGTATACAGAAAAATGTATTCACATGAAGGAATGAAAATATCCCTGTTTAGGCTGAAGACCCACGTTATGACAATGTAGCATTTTGGCTGTGGTGAAAATGCCGTAGCAAAAAACGCTGCACTTTAAAATATCTGCAAAGTGCATGAGATTCTGGCTAATCCATCCAAACATTGCAGAAAAAAATACATAAAGCTACGTTTTCAAAAATGCTTGTGTTTTTGAAAATCGTAGTATGTCATTATAGCTATATAAATGTTGGTGTTTTCTGTATAGGTTAAATAGGAGCAGAAAGTCCACAGAAGAAAAGTGCAATGAAAAACCCATAGGAAAAAATTGCAATGCATTTACACCACGGCTTTGTTTTATTGCTGTGTCTCACTATGTGGGGCCTTAGCCTTATTGTTCTATCACCCACCATTTAAGAATTACAGAAAGGGTTTTTTCTTGGCTAAAAATATTGATAACGTATCTAAAACATAGGTGTTAAGGAATTGCCTCTTAAAGGGGCTCTATCAGCAAAATCATGCTGATAGAGCCCACATATGCATGAATAGCCTTTAAAAAGGCTATTCAGGCACCGTAAATGTTATATTAAACTGCCCCCCCGTTTTAAAATAATAACCTAAAAAAGAATGTGCTCTACTTACGGATCGTGCACGGTGGGCGGGCATTCAGGGTGTGTCTTCATCTTCATCCACGCCTCTTCTTCCTCCAATGTCCTCCGGTCCCGTCCTCCTCCGGCGCTCGCGGACACTGAAAAAAAAAATTGCTTGGGCGCATGCACAGTAGCGTGCGGCTTCTACTACGGCTACTGCGCATGCGCCCAGGCTATTTGTTTTTTATCAGTGTCCGCGAGGGAGCGCCGGAGGAGGACGGGACCTGAAGACATCAGAGGAAGAAGAGGCGTGGATGAAGATGAAGACACACCCTGAATGCCCGCCCAGTGTGCACGATCCGTAAGTAGAGCACATTCTTTTTTAGGTTATTATTTTAAAATGGGGTGGGGGGGAGTAGTTTAATATAACTTTTACGGTGCCTGAATAGCCTTTTTAAAGGCTATTCACGCATATGTGGGGCTCTATCAGCATGATTTTGCTGATAGAGTCCCTTTAAGCAATTCCCCAGTAGCTGCTGCTGGAACCTGGGAGGAAATGGGAAGACAGAGACAGTGAGCCCTGATGTTAGTTCCAACCCGTGTCTCTACCTGCTTGTCACGACTACCCTAGTGGCAGTGGACAACTGGTCGATGGTCCCTTCTCATGATAAGTGAAACACAGAATGCAGACAAGTCAAACAACAAGAACAAGAGGTCAAACTAACCAAGGTTTCTGAACCAGATGGGCAACTAGGTACAAAATCAGAATCCAGAAGCATAGTCAAGAAGACAAAGGAAAGGTCAGAATACAGAATATCAGAGAAAAAGTAATATGCTAGCACACTCTAAGAGACTAATAGTAAACACTCATGTGTGAACTAATGGGCTGTATATGGGAAGCCTGGAACCCACCCCAGATGTGATTGGAAGGTGAGCTGTCAATCATGGGGCAACTAACGTTAAGGGTAAGTTTACACAGGGTTTTTTGGTCAGGACTGTATCCGCCTCAAAATCCTGACCAAAAAGACTGCTCCCATTGAAATCAATGGGAGCCGGTCAGGTCTTTTTTCCGGGAGCCGTTTATTTTGGAAAAAGAAGCAAGATACTCATTCTTCAGGCCAATTCACCTCGTAATTTGGCATGAAGACACTCCCGACTAAGCCCATTCATTCAATTTATGCTGGCCACAGAACCCAAAATACAAACTGATTTTTTTTATACAAAAAGTTGGCTGTCATATATAACCAGTGGGTAATCTGCTATACTTCTGGTTGGATAATGCTATACCAAAGTATAGAATGAGACTATTAATCAGGCATCTCTGGTGCTTTATGTGTATTTTAACCCTTTAGCAGTATAACATTTTAAACTAGAAACATTTTATTTTCCTGCATTCCCGCATACATAACTTTTTACACTTTATTTCAGTGTAGTTGTACTAGATATTTTGTCGGTACATAAAACTTTTTGATCAGTTTTTATTTTTTTTATTCATGTGCTAATTAGACTGGTGCACGATGCATCGTGCACCTCTTTGCTATTGTTTCCTATGGGAGTATATGCACTGGCTGCTGCTGCTGATGACTCAGCTTCCTGTTTTTACACACACATGAGAGAGAATAGCAGAGATGAGTGCTGCTGGGAACTTCCTGTGCTGGCTGGATGCTCATTAGCATATGAATAAAAACGGACTTATTCAGAAACCACTGAGGCAATCTACATATTAAAGGTAGGTGTGGGAATCACAGCATGTCCACTGTGCATATTTTGGGATTCCATCCATTTTGCAGGTAAACGCAGCGTTTTTTTTGCCATGGCCTGATATGCGATTTACAGTCATGGCCAAAAGTTTTGAGAATGACACAAATATTATATTTTCACATGATCTGCTGCCCTCTGGTTTTTATGTGTGTTTGTCAGATGTTTTTATCACATACAGAAATATAATTGCAATCATATTATGAGTAACAAATGCTTATATTGACAGTTAGAATGAGTTAATGCAGCAATATTTGCAGTGTTGACCCTTCTTTTTCAGGACCTCTGCAATTCTCCCTGGCATGCTCTCAATTAACTTCTGGACCAAATCCTGACTGATAGCAGTCCATTCTTGCACAATCAATGCTTGCATTTTGTCAGAATTTGTAGGTTTTTGTTTGTCCACCCGTCTCTTGAATATTGACCACAAGTTCTCAATGGGATTAAGATCTGGGGAGTTTCCAGTCCATGGACCCAAAATCTCTATGTTTTGTTCTCTGAGCCATTTAGTTATCACCTTTGCTTTATGGCAAGGTGCTCCATCATGCTGGAAAAGGCATTGTTGATCGCCAAACTGCTCTTGGACGGTTGGGAGAAGTTGATGTTGGAGGACATTCTGGTACCATTCTTTATTCATGGCTGTGTTTTTAGGCAAGACTGTGAGAGAGCCGATTCCCTTGGCTGAGAAGCAACCCCACACATGAATGGTTTCAGGATGCTTTACAGTTGGCATGAGACAAGACTGGTGGTAGCCCTCACCTCGTCTTCTCCGAATAAGCTGTTTTCCAGATGTCCCAAACAATCAAAAAGGGGATTCATCAGAGAAAATGACTTTACCCCAGTCCTCAGCAGTCCACTCCCTGTACCTTTTGCAGAATATCAGTCTGTCCCTGATGTTTTTTCTGGAGAGAAGTGGCTTCTTTGCTGCCCTCCTTGAGACCAGGCCTTGCTCCAAGAGTCTCCGCCTCACAGTGCGTGCTGATGCACTCACACCTGCCTGCTGCCATTCCTGAGCAAGCTCTGCACTGCTGGTAGCCCGATCCCGCAGCTGAAACACTTTTAAGAGACATCCTGGTACTTGCTGGTCTTTCTTGGGCGCCCTGGAGCCTTTTTGCCAACAATGGAACCTCTCTCCTTGAAGTTCTTGATGATGCGATAGATTGTTGACTGAGGTGCAATCTTTCGAGCTGCGATACTCTTCCCTGTTAGGCCATTTTTGTGCAGTGCAATGATGACTGCACGTGTTTCTTTAGAGATAACCATGGTTAACAGAAGAGAAACAATGATGCCAAGCACCAGCCTCCTTTTAAACTGTCCAGTCCTGTCCTCATCAACACCCACACCTGTGTTAATGGAGCAATCACTGAAACGATGTTAGCTGGTCCTTTTAAGGCAGGGCTGCAATGATGTTGAAATGTGTTTTGGGGGATAAAGTTCATTTTCTAGGCAAATATTGACTTTGCAAGTAATTGCTGTTAAGCTGATCACTCTTTATAACATTCTGGAGTATATGCAAACTGTCATTAGAAAAATTGAAGCAGTACACTTTGTAAAAATTAATATTTGTATCATTCTCAAAACTTTTGGCCATGACTGTACTGTTAAGTGGCTAAACATGCCCTGGATAATAAAACAATCAGATAATGTAGGGGCAGATTCGATGGACCTTTCTTTTTTTGCAATGTCTACTTTCTGTGTTGTTGCTGGCGTGCGTTGTTGTCATTTGTGATATTTTCTGTTCAAGTCTTCAGATACCCGGATAGTGTTACTGTAAACGACTAGAGATGAGCGAACACTAAAATGTTCGAGGTTCGAAATTCGATTCGAACAGCCGCTCAATGTTCGTGTGTTCGAACGGGTTTCGAACCCCATTATAGTCTATGGGGAACAGATACTCGTTAAGGGGGAAACCCAAATCCGTGTCTGGAGGGTCACCAAGTCCACTATGACACCCCAGGAAATGATGCCAACACCTCTGGAATGACACTGGGACAGCAGGGGAAGCATGTCTGGGGGCATCTAACACACCAAAGACCCTCTATTACCCCAACAGCACAGCCTAACAACTACACACTTTACACACTCAATACCACCTCTCTGACAGTAGGAAAACACCTTGAAACATGTGTATTTGGCACTTGCAGTGAGGAGAGCTTGTCACCAGCAGTGAATTTGGCCCTTGTAGTAAGTTGAGGTTGGCACCAACATTTGTTTTGAAAATCAGGGTGGATTGAGCCTCTAACCAGCAGAGTTTGGGCAAATTCATGGTGGAGGGAGCCTCTAAACACCCCAGTTTGGGCAAATTCATGGTGGAGGGAGCCTCTAAAAACCCCAGTTTGGACCAATTCATGGTGGAGGGAGCCTCTAACCAGCCCAGTGTGGGCAAATTCATGGTGGAGGGAGCCTCTAAAAAACCCAGTTTGGACCAATTCATGGTGGAGGGAGCCTCTAACCAGCCCAGTTTGGGCAAATTCATGGTGGAGGGAGCCTCTAAAAAACCCAGTTTGGACCAATTCATGGTGGAGGGAGCCTCTAACCAGCCCAGTTTGGGCAAATTCATGGTGGAGGGAGCCTCTAAAAAACCCAGTTTGGACCAATTCATGGTGGAGGGAGCCTCTAACCAGCCCAGTTTGGGCAAATTCATGGTGGAGGGAGCCTCTAAACAGCCCAGTTTGGGCAAATTCATGGTGGAGGGAGCCTCTAAACAGCCCAGTTTGGGCAAATTCATGGTGGAGGGAGCCTCTAACCAGCCCAGTTTGGACCAATTAATGGTGGAGGGAGCCTCTAACCAGCCCAGTTTGGGCAAATTCATGGTGGAGGGAGCCTCTAAACAGCCCAGTTTGGACCAATTCATGGTGGAGGGAGCCTCTAAAAAACCCAGTTTGGACCAATTCATGGTGGAGGGAGCCTCTAAACAGCCCAGTTTGGGCAAATTCATGGTGGAGGGAGCCTCTAACCAGCCCAGTTTGGACCAATTCATGGTGGAGGGAGCCTCTAACCAGCCCAGTTTGGGCAAATTCATGGTGGAGGGAGCCTCTAAACAGCCCAGTTTGGACCAATTCATGGTGGAGGGAGCCTCTAAAAAACCCAGTTTGGACCAATTCATGGTGGAGGGAGCCTCTAAACAGCCCAGTTTGGGCAAATTCATGGTGGAGGGAGCCTCTAACCAGCCCAGTTTGGACCAATTAATGGTGGAGGGAGCCTCTAAACAGCCAAGTTTTGGGAAATTCATGGTGGAGGGAGCCTCTAACCAGCCCAGTTTGGACCAATTCATGGTGGAGGGAGCCTCTAAACAGCCCAGTTTGGGCAAATTCATGGTGGAGGGAGCCTCTAACCAGCCCAGTTTGGGCAAATTCATGGTGGAGGGAGCCTCTAACCAGCCCAGTTTGGACCAATTAATGGTGGAGGGAGCCTCTAAACAGCCAAGTTTGGACCAATTCATGGTGGAGGGAGCCTCTAAAAACCCCAGTTTGGACCAATTCATGGTGGAGGGAGCCTCTAACCAGCCCAGTTTGGGCAAATTCATGGTGGAGGGAGCCTCTAAACAGCCCAGTTTGGGCACATTCATGGTGGAGGGAGCCTCTAACCAGCCCAGTTTGGACCAATTAATGGTGGAGGGAACCGCTAAACAGCCCAGTTTGGACCAATTCATGGTGGAGGGAGCCTCTAAAAACCCCAGTTTGGACCAATTCATGGTGGAGGGAGCCTCTAAAAAACCCAGTTTGGACCAATTCATGGTGGAGGGAGCCTCTAACCAGCCCAGTTTGGACCAATTAATGGTGGAGGGAGCCTCTAAACAGCCAAGTTTGGACCAATTAATGGTGGAGGGAGCCGCTAAACAGCCCAGTTTGGACCAATTCATGGTGGAGGGAGCCTCTAACCAGCCCAGTTTGGGCAAATTCATGGTGGAGGGAGCCTCTAAACAGCCCAGTTTGGGCACATTCATGGTGGAGGGAGCCTCTAACCAGCCCAGTTTGGACCAATTAATGGTGGAGGGAGCCGCTAAACAGCCCAGTTTGGACCAATTCATGGTGGAGGGAGCCTCTAAAAACCCCAGTTTGGACCAATTCATGGTGGAGGGAGCCTCTAAAAAACCCAGTTTGGACCAATTCATGGTGGAGGGAGCCTCTAACCAGCCCAGTTTGGACCAATTAATGGTGGAGGGAGCCTCTAAACAGCCAAGTTTGGACCAATTAATGGTGGAGGGAGCCGCTAAACAGCCCAGTTTGGACCAATTCATGGTGGAGGGAGCCTCTAACCAGCCCAGTTTGGGCAAATTCATGGTGGAGGGAGCCTCTAAACAGCCCAGTTTGGGCACATTCATGGTGGAGGGAGCCTCTAACCAGCCCAGTTTGGACCAATTAATGGTGGAGGGAGCCGCTAAACAGCCCAGTTTGGACCAATTCATGGTGGAGGGAGCCTCTAAAAACCCCAGTTTGGACCAATTCATGGTGGAGGGAGCCTCTAAAAAACCCAGTTTGGACCAATTCATGGTGGAGGGAGCCTCTAACCAGCCCAGTTTGGACCAATTAATGGTGGAGGGAGCCTCTAACCAGCCCAGTTTGAACCAATTAATGGTGGAGGGAGCCGCTAAACAGCCCAGTTTGGACCAATTCATGGTGGAGGGAGCCTCTAACCAGCCCAGTTTGGGCAAATTCATGGTGGAGGGAGCCTCTAAACAGCCCAGTTTGGGCACATTCATGGTGGAGGGAGCCTCTAACCAGCCCAGTTTGGACCAATTAATGGTGGAGGGAGCCGCTAAACAGCCCAGTTTGGACCAATTCATGGTGGAGGGAGCCTCTAAAAAACCCAGTTTGGACCAATTCATGGTGGAGGGAGCCTCTAACCAGCCCAGTTTGGACCAATTAATGGTGGAGGGAGCCTCTAACCAGCCCAGTTTGGACCAATTAATGGTGGAGGGAGCCGCTAAACAGCCCAGTTTGGACCAATTAATGGTGGAGGGAGCCTCTAACCAGCCCAGTTTGGACCAATTCATGGTGGAGGGAGCCTCTAACCAGCCCAGTTTGGACCAATTAATGGTGGAGGGAGCCTCTAAACAGCCAAGTTTGGACCAATTCATGGTGGAGGGAGCCTCTAAAAACCCCAGTTTGGACCAATTCATGGTGGAGGGAGCCTCTAACCAGCCCAGTTTGGGCAAATTCATGGTGGAGGGAGCCTCTAAACAGCCCAGTTTGGGCACATTCATGGTGGAGGGAGCCTCTAACCAGCCCAGTTTGGACCAATTAATGGTGGAGGGAGCCTCTAACCAGCCCAGTTTGGACCAATTAATGGTGGAGGGAGCCTCTAAACAGCCAAGTTTGGACCAATTAATGGTGGAGGGAGCCTCTAACCAGCCCAGTTTGGACCAATTAATGGTGGAGGGAGCCTCTAAACAGCCAAGTTTGGACCAATTAATGGTGGAGGGAGCCGCTAAACAGCCCAGTTTGGACCAATTCATGGTGGAGGGAGCCTCTAACCAGCCCAGTTTGGACCAATTAATGGTGGAGGGAGCCTCTAAACAGCCAAGTTTGGACCAATTAATGGTGGAGGGAGCCTCTAACCAGCCCAGTTTGGACCAATTCATGGTGGAGGGAGCCTCTAACCAGCCCAGTTTGGGCAAATTCATGGTGGAGGGAGCCTCTAAACAGCCCAGTTTGGGCACATTCATGGTGGAGGGAGCCTCTAACCAGCCCAGTTTGGACCAATTAATGGTGGAGGGAGCCTCTAACCAGCCCAGTTTGGACCAATTAATGGTGGAGGGAGCCTCTAAACAGCCAAGTTTGGACCAATTAATGGTGGAGGGAGCCTCTAACCAGCCCAGTTTGGACCAATTAATGGTGGAGGGAGCCTCTAACCAGCCCAGTTTGGACCAATTAATGGTGGAGGGAGCCTCTAAACAGCCAAGTTTGGACCAATTAATGGTGGAGGGAGCCGCTAAACAGCCCAGTTTGGACCAATTCATGGTGGAGGGAGCCTCTAACCAGCCCAGTTTGGACCAATTAATGGTGGAGGGAGCCTCTAAACAGCCAAGTTTGGACCAATTAATGGTGGAGGGAGCCTCTAACCAGCCCAGTTTGGACCAATTCATGGTGGAGGGAGCCTCTAACCAGCCCAGTTTGGGCAAATTCATGGTGGAGGGAGCCTCTAAACAGCCCAGTTTGGGCACATTCATGGTGGAGGGAGCCTCTAACCAGCCCAGTTTGGACCAATTAATGGTGGAGGGAGCCTCTAACCAGCCCAGTTTGGACCAATTAATGGTGGAGGGAGCCTCTAAACAGCCAAGTTTGGACCAATTAATGGTGGAGGGAGCCTCTAACCAGCCCAGTTTGGACCAATTAATGGTGGAGGGAGCCTCTAAACAGCCAAGTTTGGACCAATTAATGGTGGAGGGAGCCGCTAAACAGCCCAGTTTGGACCAATTCATGGTGGAGGGAGCCTCTAACCAGCCCAGTTTGGACCAATTAATGGTGGAGGGAGCCTCTAAACAGCCAAGTTTGGACCAATTAATGGTGGAGGGAGCCGCTAAACAGCCCAGTTTGGACCAATTCATGGTGGAGGGAGCCTCTAAAAACCCCAGTTTGGACCAATTCATGGTGGAGGGAGCCTCTAAACAGCCCAGTTTGGGCAAATTCATGGTGGAGGGAGCCTCTAACCAGCAGAGTTGGTGGAAATCAGGGTGGAGGGAGCCTCTAACCAGCAGAGTTGGGGGAAATCAGGGTGGAGGGAGCCTAGTATTAGCAGAATTGTGCAACGCTTATGGTGGATGAGTATGAGGATGCGGAGGAATTGGAGAGGTTGAGTACAGACATGGAGTTTCATGTTGGGGTGCTTTACACAGGTGGGCACAAAAATGACGGCTCTACCCAGTGGTGGTTCATTTTTATCAAAGTGAGCCGGTCGGCACTCTCAGCTGACAGACGGGTGCGCTTGTCAGTGATGATGCCACCGGCTGCACCGGCAAGTTCAAGCCACAGGTCCAACTTCGACACCCAATACGTGTAGGGCGCAGAGGGGTCGGAGAGGACAGGGCTGTGGTCGGAAAGGTATTCCCGCAACATGCGCCTATACTTCTCACGCCTGGTGACACTAGGACCCTCCGTGGCGGCACTTTGGCGAGGGGGTGCCATCAAGGTGTCCCAGACCTTAGACAGTGTGCCCCTCATTTGTGTGGACCGGTGAGAACTTGGTTGCCTACTGGAGGAACTGCCCTCCCTGCCGCCAACGTCACATGCTGGAAACATCTCCATCATATTCTGCACCAATTGCCTGTGGCAAGCATTGATGCGATTGGCCCTCCCCTCTACCGGAATAAAAGACGAGATGTTGTTTTTATACCGGGGGTCAAGGATAGCAAAGATCCAGTACTGGTTGTCCTCCATGATTTTGACAATACGCTTGTCGGTTGTAAAGCACCCCAACATGAACTCAGCCATGTCTGCCACAGTGTTAGTTGGCATGACTCCTCTGGCCCCACCGGAAAGTTCAATCTCCATTTCCTCCTCATCCTCCATGTCTACCCATCCGCGCTGCAACAATGGGACGATTCGAAGTTGCCCGGAAGCCTCCTGTATCACCATCACATCATCGGACAACTCTTCTTCCTCCTCCTCCTCCTCCTCCTCCTCCTCCTCCATTAAACGCAGTGAAGCGGACAGATGTGTGGACCTACTCTCCAGCTGTGACGGATCGGATGCTATCCCTAACTCCTCTGTGTGATCTGAGTTATCCCTGATGTCAATCAGGGATTCTCTCAGAACACACAAGAGCGGGATTGTAAGGCTCACCATCGCATCCTCAGAGCTCACCCTCCTTGTGGACTCCTCAAAGACCCGTAGGATGTCACAAAGGTCTCTCATCCATGGCCACTCATGGATGTGAAACTGAGGCAGCTGACTTTGTGGCACCCTAGGGTTTTGTAGCTGGTATTCCATCAAAGGTCTCTGCTGCTCAACCACTCTATTCAACATCTGAAACGTTGAGTTCCAGCGTGTGGGGACGTCGCACAAAAGCCGGTGTTGTGGCACATGCAGGCGTTGCTGGAGAGATTTTAAGCTAGCAGCGGCTACTGTCGACTTGCGAAAGTGGGCGCACATGCGCCGCACTTTCACCAGTAGCTCTGGAACATTGGGGTAGCTCTTTAGGAAACGTTGCACCACTAGGTTGAAGACGTGGGCCAGGCATGGAACATGTTGGAGTCCGGCAAGCTCCAGAGCTGCTACCAGGTTCCGGCCGTTATCACAAACGACCATGCCTGGGCCCAGGTGCAGCGGCTCAAACCATATTGCCGTCTCATCGAGGAGGGCATCCCTCACCTCGGAGGCAGTGTGCTGTCTGTCCCCCAAGCTGATCAGCTTCAGCACAGCCTGCTGACGTCTACCAACGCCAGTGCTGCAACGTTTCCAACTCGTAGCTGGGGTCAATCTAACAGCGGAGGAGGAGGCGGTGGCGGAGGAGGAGGCGGTGGCGGAGGAGGAGGCGGTAGAGGAGGAGGAGGAGGGGGGTGTTCTTCTCGTGTCCCTGCCAGGAATGTTAGGCGGGGAGACGAGGTACACCGGGCCAGTTTGGGAAGCAGTCCCAGCCTCAACTACATTCACCCAGTGTGCCGTCAGTGAAATGTAGCGTCCCTGTCCGCATGCACTTGTCCACGCGTCGGTGGTCAAGTGGACCTTTGTGCAAAGCGCGGAACTAAGGGCCCGCCTGATGTTGAGTGACACGTGCTGGTGCAAGGCGGGGACGGCACACCGGGAGAAGTAGTGACGGCTAGGGACGGCATAGCGAGGTGCCGCAGTTGCCATCAGGTCCAGGAAGGCGGGAGTTTCAACAAGCCGGAACGCCAACATCTCCTGGGCCAGCAGTTTAGCGATGTTGGCGTTCAAGGCTTGCGCGTGTGGGTGGTTAGCAGTGTATTTCTGCCGCCGCTCCAATGTCTGAGAGATGGTGGGTTGTTGTAAAGAAACGCCTGATGGTGCCTTTGATGGTGCAGGAGAAGGAGATAAGACAGGACCAGGGGAGGATGAGGTAGAAGTCAACAAAGTGGCGGAGGCAGATGAAGTGGTGTCCTGGCTCGTCCTCTGGAGTGCATCGCCAGCACAGTCAGCAGTGGCAGTGGCAGAGGCAGAGGCAGTGGCAGAGGCAGTGGCAGTGGCGTGAACGGCAGGCGGCCTTTGTCCTGCCGTTGCTGCCTGCCACTGATTCCAGTGCTTGGATTCCAAATGACGGCGCATTGAAGTGGTGGACAGGTTGCTCTTCTCAGAGCCCCTAATCAATTTCGAGAGGCAAATTGTGCAGACAACACTATATCTGTCCTCGGCGCATTCCTTGAAAAAACTCCACACCTTCGAGAAACGTGCCCTCGAGGTGGGAGTTTTTCGGGGCTGGGTACGAACTGGAACATCTTGGGAGATTCCGGGTGTGGCCTGGCTTCGCCTAAGCTGCTGACCTCTGCCTCTGCCTCTAGCTACCCTTTTTGGTGCTGCACCTGCCTCAACATCCACACTACTTTCCCCGCTTGACATCCCCCCTGTCCAGGTCGGGTCAGTGTCCTCATCATCCACCACTTCCTCTTCCAACTCCTGTCTCATCTCCTCCTCCCGCACAATGCGCCGGTCAACTGGATGCCCTGACGGCAACTGCGTCACATCATCGTCGATGAGGGTGGGTTGCTGGTCATCCACCACCAAATCGAACGGAGATGGAGGAGACTCTAGTGTTTGAGCATCTGGACACAGATGCTCCTCTGTTAGGTTCATGGAATCGTGACGTGGAGAGGCAGGTTGAGGGACAATGAAAGGAGCGGAGAACAGCTCTGGGGAGCAGGGACAGTTTGGGTTATTGTTCTGTAAAGCTTCGGAATTTTGGGAGGAAGGAAGACAAGACTGTTGGGTAATAGGAGGAGAGGAGGCAGAGTCTGACTGGCTGCTGGACAATGTGCTGTAAGCGTTCTCTGACAGCCATTGCAAGACCTGTTCCTGGTTCTCGGGCCTACTAAGGTTTGTACCCTGCAGTTTAGTTAATGTGGCAAGCAACCCTGGCACTGTGGAGTGGCGCAATGCTTGCTGCCCCACAGGAGTAGGCACGGGACGCCCTGTGGCTTCACTGCTACCTTGCTCCCCAGAACCATTCCCCCGACCTCGCCCACGGCCTCGTCCACGTCCCTTTCCGGGAGCCTTGCGCATTTTGAATTCCTAGTTAGAAATTGGCACTGTATACCAGTAGTAAAAATTGTGGGTGCACGTAACCCCAATATATTCTTTGAATTACCAGTCAGAAACTGGCACTATATGGCAGTAGCAAGAAATGAGGGTATTTGTATTCCCAATATATTCTTTGAATTCCCAGTCAGACAATGGCACTGTATACCAGTAGTAAAAATTGTGGGTGCACGTAACCCCAATATATTCTTTGAATTCCCAGTCAGACACTGGCACTATATGGCAGTAGCAAGAAATGAGGGTATTTGTATTCCCAATATATTCTTTGAATTCCCAGTCAGACAATGGCACTGTATACCAGTAGTAAAAATTGTGGGTGCACGTAACCACAATATATTCTTTGAATTACCAGTCAGAAACTGGCACTATATGGCAGTAGCAAGAAATGAGGGTATTTGTATTCCCAATATATTCTTTGAATTCCCAGTCAGACAATGGCACTGTATACCAGTAGTAAAAATTGTGGGTGCACGTAACCACAATATATTCTTTGAATTACCAGTCAGAAACTGGCACTATATGGCAGTAGCAAGAAATGAGGGTATTTATAACCCCAATATATTCTTTGAATTCCCAGTCAGACAATGGCACTGTATACCAGTAGTAAAAATTGTGGGTGCACGTAACCCCAATATATTCTTTGAATTCCCAGTCAGACACTGGCACTATATGGCAGTAGCAAGAAATGAGGGTATTTGTATTCCCAATATATTCTTTGAATTCCCAGTCAGACAATGGCACTGTATACCAGTAGTAAAAATTGTGGGTGCACGTAACCACAATATATTCTTTGAATTACCAGTCAGAAACTGGCACTATATGGCAGTAGCAAGAAATGAGGGTATTTATAACCCCAATATATTCTTTGAATTCCCAGTCAGACAATGGCACTGTATACCAGTAGTAAAAATTGTGGGTGCACGTAACCCCAATATATTCTTTGAATTCCCAGTCAGACACTGGCACTATATGGCAGTAGCAAGAAATGAGGGTATTTGTATTCCCAATATATTCTTTGAATTCCCAGTCAGACAATGGCACTGTATACCAGTAGTAAAAATTGTGGGTGCACGTAACCACAATATATTCTTTGAATTACTAGTCAGAAACTGGCACTATATGGCAGTAGCAAGAAATGAGGGTATTTATAACCCCAATATATTCTTTGAATTCCCAGTCAGACAATGGCACTGTATACCAGTAGTAAAAATTGTGGGTGCACGTAACCCCAATATATTCTTTGAATTCCCAGTCAGACACTGGCACTATATGGCAGTAGCAAGAAATGAGGGTATTTGTATTCCCAATATATTCTTTGAATTCCCAGTCAGACAATGGCACTGTATACCAGTAGTAAAAATTGTGGGTGCACGTAACCACAATATATTCTTTGAATTACCAGTCAGAAACTGGCACTATATGGCAGTAGCAAGAAATGAGGGTATTTGTATTCCCAATATATTCTTTGAATTCCCAGTCAGACAATGGCACTGTATACCAGTAGTAAAAATTGTGGGTGCACGTAACCACAATATATTCTTTGAATTACCAGTCAGAAACTGGCACTATATGGCAGTAGCAAGAAATGAGGGTATTTATAACCCCAATATATTCTTTGAATTCCCAGTCAGACAATGGCACTGTATACCAGTAGTAAAAATTGTGGGTGCACGTAACCCCAATATATTCTTTGAATTCCCAGTCAGACACTGGCACTATATGGCAGTAGCAAGAAATGAGGGTATTTGTATTCCCAATATATTCTTTGAATTCCCAGTCAGACAATGGCACTGTATACCAGTAGTAAAAATTGTGGGTGCACGTAACCACAATATATTCTTTGAATTACCAGTCAGAAACTGGCACTATATGGCAGTAGCAAGAAATGAGGGTATTTGTATTCCCAATATATTCTTTGAATTCCCAGTCAGACAATGGCACTGTATACCAGTAGTAAAAATTGTGGGTGCACGTAACCCCAATATATTCTTTGAATTCCCAGTCAGACACTGGCACTATATGGCAGTAGCAAGAAATGAGGGTATTTGTATTCCCAATATATTCTTTGAATTCCCAGTCAGACAATGGCACTGTATACCAGTAGTAAAAATTGTGGGTGCACGTAACCCCAATATATTCTTTGAATTCCCAGTCAGACACTGGCACTATATGGCAGTAGCAAGAAATGAGGGTATTTGTATTCCCAATATATTCTTTGAATTCCCAGTCAGACAATGGCACTGTATACCAGTAGTAAAAATTGTGGGTGCACGTAACCACAATATATTCTTTGAATTACCAGTCAGAAACTGGCACTATATGGCAGTAGCAAGAAATGAGGGTATTTGTATTCCCAATATATTCTTTGAATTCCCAGTCAGACAATGGCACTGTATACCAGTAGTAAAAATTGTGGGTGCACGTAACCACAATATATTCTTTGAATTACCAGTCAGAAACTGGCACTATATGGCAGTAGCAAGAAATGAGGGTATTTATAACCCCAATATATTCTTTGAATTCCCAGTCAGACAATGGCACTGTATACCAGTAGTAAAAATTGTGGGTGCACGTAACCCCAATATATTCTTTGAATTCCCAGTCAGACACTGGCACTATATGGCAGTAGCAAGAAATGAGGGTATTTGTATTCCCAATATATTCTTTGAATTCCCAGTCAGACAATGGCACTGTATACCAGTAGTAAAAATTGTGGGTGCACGTAACCACAATATATTCTTTGAATTACCAGTCAGAAACTGGCACTATATGGCAGTAGCAAGAAATGAGGGTATTTATAACCCCAATATATTCTTTGAATTCCCAGTCAGACAATGGCACTGTATACCAGTAGTAAAAATTGTGGGTGCACGTAACCCCAATATATTCTTTGAATTCCCAGTCAGACACTGGCACTATATGGCAGTAGCAAGAAATGAGGGTATTTGTATTCCCAATATATTCTTTGAATTCCCAGTCAGACAATGGCACTGTATACCAGTAGTAAAAATTGTGGGTGCACGTAACCACAATATATTCTTTGAATTACCAGTCAGAAACTGGCACTATATGGCAGTAGCAAAAATAGTGGGTGTATATAGCCCCAATTCTATTGCTAGGGGACTTGCAGGGTATTTCTGGGGTGAAGGTGGGGGGGCACACCGTTGGAACGGGTATCGGGGGTATATATCGGGTATACGGGAATACACTGACAGTGTATTCCATTCAGGATCCTGGGAAAGCTGGGTTGCGGCGATTGAGCCCGTCAGTGCCACGTTACACTGACAAGCTTCTCCCTGGAATTTAGCTCTTATAAGAGCTGTTGGTTGTCTTCTCCTTCCTATCCTAGCCTGTCCCTGCCTACCCAGAATCTAAGCCCTAGCTAGCTGGACGGAAACCTCCGTCCTCGGTGAATTGCAAGCTCAGAATGACGCGAACCTGGGCGGCGCTGTTCTTTTAAATTAGAGGTCACATGTTTTCGGCAGCCAATGGGTTTTGCCTACTTTTCTCAACGTCACCGGTGTCGTAGTTCCTGTCCCACCTACCCTGCGCTGTTATTGGAGCAAAAAAGGCGCCAGGGAAGGTGGGAGGGGAATCGAGTAATGGCGCACTTTACCACGCGGTGTTCGATTCGATTCGAACATGCCGAACAGCCTAATATCCGATCGAACATGAGTTCGATAGAACACTGTTCGCTCATCTCTATAAACGACAAATTTTTTTTTTTTTTTTTACAAATCTTTAATCTTAAAGGCGCACCTTCTGAATTGCTCTACTTCTTTCAGCTTACTTCAGTCCTCAGTCCACTTGTAATTACCGTCCTGGGCTTTTGCTCTACAACACTTAGTATTTTAGATCTCGCTCTCTGTTACCTCTCAGGTGCTTGTTATGTTTGTCAGCTTTGTGCTGTCCAATTAACACACTTCCAATCCCAGTATCCACAGCCTATGCATTGTATTGCCTTCTTTCTTCATACTAATCATTGAAAGCTTCCTAAATCTTTCATTTTTACAGCATGTAATTATAGAGTGCTACATAGAGTGTTGACACTTGGGTTACACTTGGTAGCACTAATTCTAAATAATTCTGTCTCTCAAAAGCCATGAATTAATGGCAATCTTCAAGTTTTTGATTGGATTTAGAACTGAGTCAATTATGGGCATTGCCGATTGTACTTACTGAAGAGGAGCATGAGCTCTGTGCTCAAAACGACAATGTTAAGATGACTTTTATTTATTTATTTTGCTTACTTATATTGCAACATCATATTCTGCAGCCAGGGGTGTAACTAGCAAAATCTGGTTCCCAGAGAAAACTTTTGCCTTGCCCCCTCACCCCCCATATGGCATAGCACCCTCTTTCTGTCCCCCATACATGGTATAATGCCCAATTTACACACAATATAATATACCATAGCGGCTCCTCCACACAGTATAATGTCCCAAAGCAACCCCTCTACCCAGTATAATATCACAAAGTGGCCTCCACACAGTATATTATCCCATAGTGGCCTCTCCATATAGTTAGAATGTCCCATAGTGGCTTCCACACAGTATAACGTCCCATACTGGCCCCTCCACACAGTATAACGTCCCATACTGACCCCTCCACACAGTATAACGTCCCATACAGGCCCCTCCACACAGTATAACGTCCCATAGCGGCTCCTCTACACAGTACAATGACCCATAACAGCCCCTCTGGACAGTATAATATCCCATAGCGGCCCCTCCCCACAGTATTACAGTGGGGCAAAAAAGTATTTAGTCAGTCACCAATAGTGCAAGTTCCACCACTTAAAAAGATGAGAGGTGTCTGTAATTTACATCATAGGTAGACCTCAACTATGAGAGACAAAATGAGAAAACAAATCCAGAAAATCACATTGTCTGATTTTGTAAGAATTTATTTTCAAATTATGGTGGAAAATAAGTATTTGGTCACCTACAAACAATCAAGATTTCTGGCTCTCACAGACCTGTAACTTCTTCTTTAAGAGTCTCCTCTTTCCTCCACTCATTACCTGTAGTAATGGCACCTGTTTAAACTTGTTATCAGTATAAAAAGACACCTGTGCACACCCTCAAACAGTAAGACTCCAAACTCCACTATGGTGAAGACCAAAGAGCTGTCAAAGGACACCAGAAACAAAATTGTAGCCCTGCACAAGGCTGGGAAGACTGAATCTGCAATAGGCAACCAGCTTGGAATGAAGAAATCAACTGTGGGAGCAATAATTAGAAAATGGAAGACATACAAGACCACTGATAATCTCCCTCGATCTGGGGCTCCACGCAAAATCTCACCCCATGGGGTCAAAATGATCACAAGAACGGTGAGCAAAAATCCCAGAACCACGCGGGGGGACCTAGTGAATGAACTGCAGAGAGCTGGGACCAATGTAACAAAGCCTACCATCAGTAACACACTACGCCGTCAGGGACTCAGATCCTGCAGTGCCAGACGTGTCCCACTGCTTAAGCCAGTACATGTCCGGGCCCGTCTGAAGTTTGCTAGAGAGCATTTGGATGATCCAGAAGAGTATTGGGAGAATGTCCTATGGTCTGATGAAACCAAACTGGAACTGTTTGGTAGAAACACAACTTTTTGTGTTTGGAGGAAAAAGAATACTGAGTTGCATCCATCAAACACCATACCTACTGTAAAGCATGGGGGTGGAAACATCATGCTTTGGGGCTGTTTCTCTGCAAAGGGGCCAGGACGATTGATCCGGGTACACGAAAGAATGAATGGGGCCATGTATCGTGAGATTTTGAGTGCAAACCTCCTTCCATCAGCAAGGGCATTGAAGATGAAACGTGGCTGGGTCTTTCAACATGAAAATGATCCAAAGCACACCGCCAGGGCAACGAAGGAGTGGCTTTGTAAGAAGCATTTCAAGGTCCTGGAGTGGCCTAGCCAGTCTCCAGATCTCAACCCTATAGAAAACCTTTGGAGGGAGTTGAAAGTCCGTGTTGCGAAGCGACAGCCCCAAAACATCACTGCTCTAGAGGAGATCTGCATGGAGGAATGGGCCAACATACCAACAACAGTGTGTGCCAACCTTGTGAAGACTTACAGAAAACGTTTGACCTCTGTCATTGCCAACAAAGGATATATAACAAAGTATTGAGATGACATTTTGTTACTGACCAAATACTTATTTTCCACCATAATTTGAAAATAAATTCTTACAAAATCAGACAATGTGATTTTCTGGATTTGTTTTCTCATTTTGTCTCTCATAGTTGAGGTCTACCTATGATGTAAATTACAGACGCCTCTCATCTTTTTAAGTGGTGGAACTTGCACTATTGGTGACTGACTAAATACTTTTTTGCCCCACTGTATGTCCCATAGAGAGGGTGTATCAGCACCAGCATTTTGCACACTGATCTTGATAATCCCTGAGCCTCTGGAGATTGTGCCTATTATATGATGAAAACTGGCATAAATTATGATAAATTTGGTTTAGCTGATGGCCCAACCTTAGGCAGGCCAAGGGATAACATAAAGTCCTATTGTAGTTTCAATAAACAGCAGTATTCTTTTTCAAAATTGTTGATGTATAAAACTGTATATAGAAGTTGACATTTTACTTTTCTGCTGCAATGGGATGACGCCATCAAAAATTTAAATACATTTAATAAAATGTTATTGTACATAAAAGCCTGCCTGGACATGATGCTAATAGTCTATTTTTGCTCCCACTTTACCAATTCTGGTAAATGAGTATGAATGTACACCATTAGTTTTATGACTGGGCAGATTCTCAGTTACAATATAATTTAATTTAGTGACTTTGATTTAATGTCGTTCTTACATATGCCATAAATATATCAACAAATCATTGGTGTTATACAGAAACAATCCATTAGAATAAACCTACTGCTCAATGGATCTTACAGCGTATAATGGGTTATCAATAGGCTCCTTCCACTAAGCATAATAACACTTATAGGACAAGAAGAGTTATGTATATGTGTATATATATATATATATATATATATATATATATATATATATATATACATTTTGTGACTGCTTGAGTAGCATGTTTGTATCCCTGCAGGTAAAGAGAAATGGTATTTCATGCAGGGAAAGCAGGATGGAAGAGAGACGTCTCTGGAATGTTGAGAGTTTCATTTGATATGCCGACAAGTGAGTTGTTAAAGAAGACCTTTCATGTCCTAAGGCACGTACGGTTTTATACGTGCACTAGAAAGCTGACCGTGCGCTGAATTTCCCTTTATGTTAGTTAATGGCATCTATTTCTGCACACTGTCAGAAGGGCGTTTCTGACAGTCTAGCGCAGGGGTCCTCAAACTGCGGCCCGAGGGCCACATGCGGCCCGCCAAGCACTTCTGTCTGGCCCCGCCGACAACGCCGGCAGGCGTGCATTTATAATGAAGCTCCTGGGGAGCTCGGGCCAGGCCATGGAGCACACTTCACTTTACCTATTGGAGGGCACCGCTCCTGATGTCTGTGCGACCTGCTCTGACTCCGGCCCACTGTTTAAAAAGTTTGAGGACCCCTGGTCTAGCGTAATCGCTGCTTTATGAGAAACTTCCTTCCCCCCCAACCTGACAGTACTCATCCATAGACTTGTACTGGGGTGCATTCCTCACAGCTCAGCATTATCGCTGGACAGTAAGGAACACCCCCTTTGACAGTAGAGAGCTATGGACGAGTACTTCAAGAGAGTGGGGCATTTCTCACAGCCCAGCGATGATGCTAGACTGTCAGTAATGCCCTTCTGACAGTGGGCAGAGATTGGTGCCGAAATTAACGGTTCTGATATCTCCGACCCTGGGGCACATAAGGGGTAAGCTGACAGTGGACTAAGTTCAGCGCACTGCTGTCATTTTAGTGGTATATACAACCGCATGTGCAGGAGGACGTGAAACATCCTCTTTAATGCAGTTAATTAGCAGTTGGGTGGAAGGGCCTTATAAGTAGGAGAATTTCTCCTGGACCTGGAAGGCCTATAATAACTTACACGTATCTGCTATGGCTGACTTGACTCTATTTCTTACTTCTAATATCTGATGATTGATGAAGGTCCCAGGTAGACCAAAATGTCTCTTTCTGGATATTAATAAATCAATTGAAGTTAATTTAATTAATTTATTTATTTATTAAGAGAGTGCCTGAGTTTTCTTTACTTACTGTGTTTTATGGCTGCCAAAAAAATGACCACCAAAACAAAATGATAACTTATCTGTGAATAAACATTGGATTGTGCTTTATTGTCTAATTTGCTATTATTTTTACTTTACCCTCTAAAATAATAATAATTGAATGTTTTATTAAAAAGTATTAATCATACATATGAAAATTAGATTTTTTTTACTTTTAAAAATAAATGCTTATCAGTCTTAAAAATAGATAAATCCAATAAAACATTGGTTATTGTTTTTTTTAAGATCAAGCTTCAGTATAAGGATGAGGACAAACCCTAAATATTATTGCCTTCAGGCTTTGATATTACATTAACTATCATGCTATGCATGATGAAAACACACTACATACAGGGGTTTTAGTTCTATTTCAGTGACTTCATCATTTGGTAAATTGCATATACCAATGAGGCATAGTAAAGAATCATTGTACTTTAGCACTGATTTTAATGATACATTAAATATTTTCTGCTGTACTAAGCAGTATTCTATAATAAACCAAATAATAGTTATATTCTACACAGATCTCTTTATTTTTCTATATTTTTATATTCTATTCTGTTTTAAAATAACTATTGGTTTATACAGTAATCTGATTTTCAAATAAACTATAGTAGTTGTAATTGTTTGTTATATTAGGGCGGTTACATGCACAGCAGTATATAATAAAATAACCCCTTCCTGACATCTACCATAACATATCACTTTTATTTATTGATGATTCTCTTCCCACCGCACCATGTGTATAAGGGCAAAAATAAAATATTCCAACATATTTGTCAACAAAAAGTCAGGAGATGTCAGGGGAGATAAAGATCAGGCAGATGGATTTTAATGACTTGATCCTTTTGTTCTTGGGGAAATAGACTGATAAGTTTGGCAGTGACTTTCTCCCCCTCCTGCTTCATGGTCACTGCTAAGCTGAGGGTGCTTGTGCATGAGAGTGTTGGGCTAGATAGCTGTTGTTTATTCTTCCCACAGCCATCATATAGTCAGAACAGTTTAAAGAGGTTGCCTATTTTTAATTAATTAATTAATTGATTATTAGATAATAGGACATTGTAAAGTTTTCTAAAATACATTCATTTAAAATTTTCATATAGAAAAGACAAAAAATGGGGGGCACTCACCAGAGCATTTTTCTAAAATAGAGACCTTTAGTCCATTATGTCTATAAACATCATCCACAGAGGAAAATACATGGGAGAGAGATGATACAAGTCAGGCTAGGCAACAACCGTTTCACGCCAAAAGCGCTTTTTCAAGCCTCACATATTCTACACGCTATATGTGTAGCATGTATGTCACATGCTATATATGTCACTTTTGGAGATTTGGAGAAAAGCAACTATAAAGTCTTATTCAATTGAGACAGTTGGTGCTTTGTGGGTGGGCCTTCTCCAAGGGCTGAAGGCAAACCCCCAGTACACCAACTGCAATGTGCTCTGTAAAATGGTGGTAGAAGTTGAATAGTAGAAGGTGGGGAGCACATGCCTTAAAATAACAAATTGTACATACATACTTGTACGATCAGCTGGACCCCGCAAATTGACTCTCCAGTCGCTCTGAGCTTTGGCCCATCCCAGTGCTTCAGTTGGTCAGTGGGTAATGACTGATTGTCCATTTGAAGAGGCATCAGCATGCAACCGCTGCTTGACTGATGCGCTCATGTGTGGCAAACAGTGAACAAAGACCAAAGATCAGCACTCTTTGTTTGGCCGGGGCTTCAGCAGACAGGAAAGTATGTGACTGAAATTTTAAGCCTAAAAATATTAACTGGAACACCCTTTTATTAACAAAATGACATCTCCTACAGGCAGTTACATGCAGTTTTTTCCCAGTTAATTCTATTTAAATAATCATCTACTGGGAATGGGGGATGTGAATGTCAGTGGGCGGTGTTGTTTGTCAGTGGGAAGTTTTGGGGGACGTATGTTCATATGACAGACACCATGACTAATCCTATTCAGTTAGTTATCAGTTGCATTGCACAGGACTGACTGGTTCATGGAGTACTATTGGTATAAGGCTTGTGAGCAGAATTTAAATACATGTATAAAAAAACTATATAAATGAAAATGTAAGGATTTCAAAAAGACTCCTATTGGCTATTTATTTTTCTTGCAACAATTATATATAGAAAATACGGTGTTACATATCATGAATAGGCATTAATGTAATACAGGAACAGCCTTGGGTCCACCATAGTGAGGACTGCTTCTCCTTAGCACCTCCCTATTCTGAGTAATAGAAAGCAGATAGTATACAGTACCTCTCTGATGTTTATATGTGCTAAAATGGAAATATAAAGGGGTTTTCTTGACAAAAAAAACCTTTAAGGCCAGAGCCCCACATCTGCGCCTTTACAGTATCTGCAAAGTGGATGGGATTCTTGGTAATCCCATCCACACATTGCAGTAAAATATCCAATTTCAAAAAATGTCACGTTTTTGGAAATCATAGCTTAAATAAATAAGAAGTAAAACATGCTGCTTGTAAATTACTTGTTAGCTTTTATTTGTTGCAGCTGATGCCCTACTCATTTGTTTCACAATTTGTTGACATAATTGTTTCAGTTTATGCACAAATTATAGTATATTCACATAGTTGAGCTGTTTTGTAAATAAACTGGATTATCGTACTGATTATGTGTTAGGCCCAGTTCACTCCATTCGGGGAGTCCGCTTGGTGACCCCCCAAATGGAATACTGAATGCATTAACCCCTTAAGGACACAGCCCAAATGTATGTTAAGGACCAGGCCTATTTTTTCAAAATTGACATGTGTCACTTTAAATGGCAATAATTTTGAGACGCTTTAATTTACACAAGTGATTTTGGGATTATTTTCTCGTAACACATTATACTTCATGTTAGTGGTAAACACTAATCAATATTTTTGTATTTACTTATTAAAAAAAATAGGAAATTTGATGGAAATTTGGAAAAAATTGCAATTTTCAAAATGTGAAATTCTCTGTTTTTCAGGCAGATAGTTATACCACCCAAATACAGTAATAAATATTATCTCCCATATCTCTGCTTTATATCGGCATCATCTTTTGATTGTATTTTAATTTTATTTTGGACGTTATAAGGCTTACAAGTGTAACAGCGATTTTCCAGATTTACAAGAAATGTAACTATGTTTGTTTTTTTTTGTTTTACACTTTATTTAAAAAAAAAAAAAAACTTTTTTACATTGTTTTATTTGTGCTGCAAGCACACTAGAACCAGTGATCAGAGAGGATCTCTGGTTCTATACTAACTACAGACTGCAATACACGTGTATTGCAGTCTATAGAGGAAGCTAGCTATGCAGATGCATAGACTAGCTTCCCCTCGTCCTGGCATCCAAGGGGTTAACCCTCCCCCCATCGGAGCTCGCTCCGATGGGGGGAGGGATTAAGGAGCAGCGTGTAGCTGTAAATTACAGCTCACACAGACTCCTGCTGCAGGCAACATGATTTATAGCCCGGCCAAACCCCTAGGGTGCCATGATCACTATGGATCATGGCACCTTAAGGGTTAAACAGCGGGGGTCGGTGCAATCACCGTCCCTGCTGCTACAGGGGAAGCCTGGCTGTCAGATACAGCCGGCCTCCCGTGGAGATCGCACGGGCTCTGCTTCTGAGCCCGTGCGATCTCAATCACGTACAGGTACGTGGGAATGCGGGAACTAACCACATTCCCTGACGTACAGGTACGTGATTTAGCGTTAAGGGGTTAAAAAGCGGTTAGCAAAGAAACCGCACAGATCCCATAGACTATAAGGCATTCGGTATTCTGTTCGGGGGGTCCACTATCAGACTCTCTGAATGCAGATGTGAACCAGGCCTTATAGTCTGTATGAGGGTGTTCAATAAGTTATTTACCTGAATATGAGAATAAATTTTTCAAGAAAATGTAACTTTCCACTTTTCAATGTAATCCTCCTTGACTACAATACACTTATTCCAGATTGCTTCCAGTGATTGATGCCCTCAGAATAAAAGGACCCTACTTGAACCCTTTTTTCAACATTAAAGTTTATTAGGGTTTTTCAATAAATTTTACAATAGGGAAGGAAGGGAGAGAAGGGGGGGAGGGAACGAGAGAGGGGGGAATGGTAGGGGAACATCAACAAGTAAAAAAAAGGGGGGGCAAGGGAGCAGGAGGAGTAGAGAAGGAGGAAAAAAGGGGGGGGGAGTGAGGGCTGATGGCAAGCTCTGACGCAGCAGAGTCAAAAAAACCTTTTCATAAATCAAGTAAAAACAATAACTATCAAAAAGAGGAAACATGAACCTCATTAAAAAGAAAGAGAAACATGAACATGAACTGTGAGGATGCTGGAGAAGGACGATCACAAAGAAACGAAGAAACAGACATTAAAGGGGCAATGAGGGAAAGAGGGCGCAGAAATCAGAAGAATAGTAAAAAAAATTCCACAGGAGCCAGGTCTGCTGATGGAGCCCATCATCAGGGCGAAGCGCAGCCAACATTTCTTCCATTGTACGAATGTGGAGGAACTCCTTCAGCCAGGAAAACGGTGTGGGAGGAGTTTGGGACTTCCATAACCTCGGGATGACCGATCTCGCTGCAACTAACATAAAACCCAGGAGCTTGCGGATAGGCTTTCTAAATTTACGGGAAAAGAGGGAAAGTAACAAAGGAGCCGGATCATCCTCCAGTACAACTCCAGTGACTTGTGTGATGACTCTCAACACCCTGGTCCAGAAAGGGCGAAGGAGGGAACACCCTCACCAGATGTGGGACATCGTGCCATGGTCAGTGAGACACTACTTGAACTCTTTTAGCGCCTCTTTCATGCCTTCATTAAAGCCTGTGTGTCTCTAGTAATTGTTGTCTTGTGTGGCAAGAATTCTAGTAATAAAACACCTTTTGTATCCCAAAAACTGTTGCCATGATCTTTCCATTGGACTGCTGCACACAAAATTTCTTTGGAGTTGGTCATCCCTTGTGCTATTATTGCATGGACTCTTGTTTGGTCTCATGATCATGGTAGTGGATCCATGTTTCATCAACTGTGATAACCAGAGAATAGAAGTCTCCTGGATTTTCTCTAACTTCTCTTGTCTAAATCGCTGGTGGCACCCACCAGTAAATGACCTTTGACAACATCAAAACACAACACCATGAATGATACTGGAAACTATAACATTGACTTTGACCTTGCTATCTTCTATATCCTGGCCTCCACTTTATGGCCCATTTCCTCTGAAGCTGTTTCGAGAGGTTGCCCAGGACAGGGGTCATCTTCATTTGATTCTCTATCCTATATAAACTGCTTGCCCCAAAACGTTGCTTGGTAGTAGGTATGTGTGTCATCACCATATACAGCAATCATCCTTTCATGGCTTTACGCTTCTTTTCTTTCTTTGAGATGAATTCAATCATAGAACAATGTTATAAATCTTTCATGTTCTCCGTAGACCTGCACTGTATTGCAGTTGGCATTCTATCACTTCCAGTGCTTTCACCAGATTGAACTGCTACTGTGTGTTGCATGTCTATATGTGTCTCAACCTGCATAAGCTTATCTTACTAACACTAATATTCTTGGAAACTGTAAATAAGTTTGTTGACAGACATATAGTATGGTAATTCTTATAGACAGGGGTGAGCTTGTCATTTTGGGGGCCCCTCTAATCAAAATATTTACTTAAACCACCTCCATTTGAAGGTCAAAAACTCCTTTTTTTATTGGCCCCAACACAGTATATTGTCCCCTTTACAATACAGTGAACCCTTTATTTGCCCCCAAAGTATATTACCCCTGTTATTGGCCTCTATACAGTACATTTACCCCTTTACTGGTCCCCATACAGATTACTGTCTCCACCCTGATCTCCGGGACCCCACACAATTGCATTATGAGAACCCGTCCAGTTACATTATGGTTAGATTTGCCCCTACTTACGGATATATGTAAAATGGCATTTAAATGTAAACAAATACTTTTAGTATAAGGCCCTGTTCACATCTGCATTCTCCGCACGAAACAGGTGGAGAGAAAAGTGCTGCTTTCAGGACTTTTTTCTCCACATGATTTGTGTGGACACCAAGCGGATAACACATGGACGTCATTATAGTTTATGAGGTCCATGTGGTTTCTTAGCTAACCGCTTTTTAATGCATATAGGTTTCCATTCTGGGGGGGGGGTCCTCAAGTGGACTCCCCGAACAGAAACCCGAACGCAGATGTGAACTGGGCCTTAGACCAGTAGACAGATAAAACCAACATTATGTGAAAACAGCTTCAAAACAATCTAGTTAAGAATATCTTATAAATATTTTAGTGTGTCGGAACTTTTCAATTATCTAAGTAAAGTTTTATTTAATTGACCTTTACATGACATTTTCACAGTCAAAAACAGAACTTAATCACAAGTGGATTAATCTGAACTTTTAACTAAAAATACAGCAGCAAAGATCAGTAACCATTTGTGCTGCCTTCACATGAGAAAGCAGGGACGACTGCTGATCCTTACTGCCCCTAATGTAAGTTCTCAGGGATTAGGGGATGGGGTAGGAGATGAATGTTTCTCCTGACTGCTGTTAATGTCAGTTGCTTGTGGGGACACTAATGGGGACAATATAACGCTCCTTAGTGCCCCACCCACAGTATAATGCAATATTATTGCCACCACAAAGTATAATGTGCCACAGTAGTGCTCCCTCACAGTTTAATGCTCCTTAATGCCCCTAACACATTATAGAGCCATGTTAGTGCACCCTCACATAGTGTAATGCTCCTTAGTGCCCACACCCAGTGTAATGTGCCCAGCGCCCCCACACACAGTATAATGCCACATTAGTGCCCCCTACAAATTATAGAACTTTTTAGTGCCCCCTAGTTAGTGACATTAACCCCTCTACTCCATTTGATCACCAAGAAACATTAGATTAATATGAAACTTTTAAAAATGTTTCTTGTTTAAACCTGCGGTGCTTTTTAGGCTAAGGGCCCAAGTTGCGGAAATGCAGATTTTTCTTTGTTGATGGTTTTTGAGCCAAATCCCAGAGTGAACTGAGCTATAGGTAGAAGTATAAGCAGTTCCTATATATTTCTTATTCCCTTTGGAAGCATTTTTGGTTTTGGAACCAACACAAAAGATAGAGGGCAGAATGAATGATAGCTACAAATAATGTGAACACACTACCAAAGGCAAACTACCACCATATGTTTGATAAAAATGTATAAATTTTATTAAAGTCAAATAAAACATCAATAATAACCATATAAATGACAAGGGGAAAACAATATAAATCACCAGTGATAACCTATATCGTATAGTTAGTAGGTAAATCCATTTATAACCACTCTTGCTATATTGGGACCATTATACATGATGACAGTGTACCAAAGTGTATATGAATATATATGTGCACATAACCTATCAAAGTCCAAAAAAATAAATAAATAACAATCTCTTAGAAAGAGAAGTAATAATTATAAGGGGTGGATGTGTACATCAAAAAGTGTAATAAGAAGAGGTTCACTGCCATATATGACATATAGTAAAACAGAGTGGAGATGTAAAGAAAATAAGTAGTAGTACCTGGTTATAGCATTACCACTGGTGAACGTGCCCCTTTTGGACTTTGATAGGTTATGTGCACATATATATTCATTTTTACATACATACATTTTTATCAAACATATTTTTGGTTTTGGGTAAAAAAAAAACACAACTAAATCTCCAACAAACAACGCTGTGTTTCTGCAACTTGCAGCCTTAGCTATATAGTCAAACGTCTCAAAAATAAGTCTGAAAAATACGGTAAATACTAGACGTGTTTAGCTACTGTTCAGCTCTGACCTTCACCTGATGACACTTTTGTCAGTGGACCTTTACTAAAGGTAGTTGAGTACCTCTGCTTTAGAGAGTTCATAAAATAAGGCTGGATTCCTGTATGGATTTAGTCTGTTCCTCTGCTCCAATGTAGGAACAAAATAATGGATTAAACAGTAAAGACAGATCCATCTAATGATGGACAATAGCAGATCCCTTGGTGCCCCATTGATTATAATGGGTTCTATTGGGTATCCATTGTTTACTTTGTCTTTTTGCCAATGAAAAAGTCATGTTTTTTCACAGGTTCTGTAACCAGTAACTTTAAAACTAACACATTATTCATCCTGAACTGTCGACACAATTAAAAAAACAATGACTACACGAAAACATTATTAAAAAAAATAGTATAGTTATTGTGTAAACTAGCCAACCAGAGGAATTAGGATTATGATACGATCAATGTTACCCTGTTGCAATGTATTACATTACCCTAGAGCAGTGTTGGCAAACCTTTTAGAGACCAAGTGCCCAAACTGCAACCCAAAACCCACAAATTTATCACAAAGTGCCAACACGGCAATTTAACCTTTATATTGTTCAGATCCACAATTGCACATAATTACAGACCTACAAAATATGGTCATACGAGCTTTCTGCTTCACAATGATTCCCATACAGTACAATCTGCTGCACAGTGGTCCCCACACAATACAATCTGCTGCACAGTGGCCACCATACAGTATAATCTGCTGCACAGTGGCCTCCACACAGTATAATCTGCTCCACAGTGGCCTCCACACAGTATAATCTGCTGCACAGTGGTCCCCACACAGTACAATCAGCACCACAGTTGCCCCCAAACAGTACAATCAGCTCCACAGTGGCCCCCACACAGTATAATCTGCTCCACAGTGGTCCCCACACAGTATAATCTGCTCCACAGTGGTCCCCACACAATACAATCTGCTGCACAGTGGCCCCCATACAGTATAATCTGCTGCACAGTGGCCTCCACACAGTACAATCAGCTCCACAGTGGCCCCCAAACAGTACAATCAGCTCCACAGTGGCCCCTACACAGTATAATCTGCTCCACAGTGGTCCCCACACAGTACAATTTGCTCCATGGTGGCCCCCACACAGTATAGTCTGTTCCATGGATGGGTGCCCAAAAAGAGGGCCCTGAGTGCCACCTCTGGCACCCGTGCCATAGGTTTGCCATCATGGCCCTGGAGGCACACCGACAATAGTTCAAAAGCTTAAGGCGCAATGTTTCTAACACCAGCTGCGGACTTGTGATGCCCAAACCGTTGTACTCATTTTTTTATTTTATTATTATTTCCTGATGTATCTTATATATTACATTATAAACAAAACACCAGTAAACCTAAAAAATACTATCTTATATATCTATATATAAATACCCTATTTTCCAAAATTGGGTCAGTTCTCAGGTGTTTTTATTGTAATTGTTACTTCCCGTCACAGACATCCCTTCTATGTCCCGATGTGTGGCCAAACAACAGGTTAAGACTAGAGATGAGTGAACACCGTTCGATCGAATACATATTCGATCGAATATCAGGCCGTTCGAGGTATTCGATTACAATCGAATACCACGAGGCAAACGCAGTGAAAATTAGTATCCCCTCCCACCTTCCCTGGTTCGTTTTTTGCACCAATAACGGCGCAGGAGAGTTGGGACAGGAACTACGACAACGGAGGCAGTGAAAAAAAATCGGAAAAAGGTATTGGCGGCCGGAATCAGGTAACCTCCAATTTAGACGAATGGTGGATTTAACATTCGACTAATATGAGACTTTGAACTATGTGACTGTGAGACAGGGATAGATATACTGGCAGGGTTAGCTAGGGATTACCTTTATTTAGGGGGGAATGTTACTCACACAACTCTTTGGGGCTCCATCTCGTCGGGATCCCTGTCAGCTTGCGATATATAAAGGTACTTGATGCCCCCAAACATGCTTCCCCTGCTGTCCCAGTTGCATTCCAGGGCCGTATCCACCTCAAAATGCTGACCAAAAAACGGGCTTCCATTGAAATCAATGGGAGCCGTACAGCTCTTTTTTCCGGGAGCCGTTTCTTCCGGCTCCTGGAAAAAGAAGCAAGATGCTTATTCTTTCAGGCAGATTCGCCTTGCGACATCCACCTAAAGACACTCCCTCCTGACTAGGCCCATTCATTTGGGCCTAATCCGGAGTGGAATGCGCGACTGGATTACCTATTTTTTGGTCCAGAACAAGGTTCCGGACCAAAAAACCCCATGTGAACCAAGCCTTAGGTAGATCTCCATGGCAGTGGTTTGGTATCAGTCCAAATTGTATAAAAATTTAAACACCCCCCCAATCTCATATAAAAATAAAAAAACAAACACATTAGGTATCCCCACACTCTAATTAAAAATATAGAAAAAAAATTATATAAATTTGGCATTACTGTGATAATACCAGCCTTCAGAATACGGGTAACATGTTATTTTTATTGTACAATGGATACTGTAAAAGCACACCACAACTGCATTTCTTTTCCACTGCGCTTCATTCTGATTTTTTTTTTCCAGATTCCCAGTACTTAGTATTGAACAATTTAATGATGGTGTTAGGAAGTACATCTCTTTTGTAAAATACAAACCATCATGTGGCTATGTAAACAGAAAAAAATAAAAGTAATGGTTTTTTGGAAGGTAGGGAGTCAACAATGAAACCGTGAAAAAAAAAAAACCCAACAAAAAATGACTGCATTCTGTAAAGATTAACTAAACCTTGGGCATCCATGATGCTGCTACTGGTTTACTGTTTGCCCTTTCTTGGACAACCTCTTGAGGGTACTAACCGCTGCGTAGGGTGAACATGTCACTATTTAGGTGACATGTACATGTTCTTGTTGCCGGGACATGATTTATTGGGGTCAGTGAGCAGGGTCTGCAAAATGAACAGGAATAAGACCTGCCCTAAGTTTTGCTCACAGTCTTATATATCGGACCATGAAACTACACGGTGGTATGTATGGGGCCATATAAATAAATGGGTCAGTGTGTTAGCTATGAAAAACACACTTAGCACACAGGTGTGTGCATGAGACCTTAGCCATCTCTATTTTTTCTCATCAATTTTTTTCCTGTTTCTGATGGATTATCTTCAAGAACCGACTGTACGATTAATGCCTAATATATCCATCCCCCTTGTCAAGAGGCATTGTATTGAATAAATGAATATTATTAAGTGTACCTGTAAGTAGTTTTTAATGCTACGGCTCAGTATATATGCTCCTTTTCCCTATGGTGCTTATGCTGGATTAGTGATATTTTGCTATCATTTTGCTGAATATGTTCACTTTTAGAGAACACTATAGATAATACAGTATATCGACCATGCTGAAGGAAACCCGGGCCATAAGACTAGTATTTCTTTGTTAGATTTCATGGTCTTTATTGGTCAATATGATAGAATTAAGTCCTGCTAGGACAGATAAAACTGGATCAATTCTAGATGTGAATGAGCAAGAAGTAGAAAATGGAACCATCTAGGCAATCACATAATGCTAATGGATATAAAGTGACTTGTAATCCTACAGTGGAATTCAGGTAGGATTTATATAATATATTGCTTTGATTCGTATGGCTTGAATTTTTCCATTAAAGAGTCTTAAACTGCTAATAAAGGTACATAAAACATTGACAAATCCTTTAGATGTGTAAAGTATGAGATCTTAAGGAATTTGTGTCACAAGACACAGACTTCATTCAATTCCTTTGATTCGGTACCCATGGGATATAACAGGTGCTAGTTAACTCTGGGACTGACATACAGATGTAGTGCGATTGAATTTCTTAATGTGTTATCTGTGGTTTTCCATAAACTTACCTATGGTTTTAGTATATCTGCACTGTAAGAAAGGTACAGTAAGGAAAAAATGTGTCTCCTATGAAGTCAACTAAGTCAAATTGAATGTATAGAGCAAGCTTTAAAATAAATATAATTGCAATATAAAATCTACCATTACTTTTTCAGGAATTGTGAATTCTTTCATTATTCCAAATGTCAAGGTCAAAAAAAGAAGGAGTAAGAATGAGAGAAACTTTAAAATCTAGAATCACTGGTAACTGCTTAGCCCTTCCCAGTCTGCACCATACTGTTATGTAGTGCTGTCCATATAGTTGACGCTCAACAGCCATAATATTAAAATGTAATGATATAGCAAGTACAGGAGCTGTGTCTGCTACATCGTTTCTCATCTGTATTATGTACCAGGGATAGGAATAGACTTGTCAGGCTGATTAGAAGTGTTAGGTCTATCCTGGGGAGCCCCTGGACCCAGTACAGGTGGTGGGTGACAGAAGGATACTGTCCATGGTGAGCTCCATGTGGGAGAACAATTCCCATCCCATGTATGAGACTGTGATAACACTGGGCAATACTGTCAGTGACTGACTGCTTCACCCCAAGTGTGAGAAGGAGTTCTATCAGAGGTCCTTCCTCCCAATCCTAGGCTGTACAATCAACACCGGACTAAACGTAGATCACTCCATACAGGGAATTGAAACATCGTTTAGTTGTGATATCCCTTCTACTATTTTTTACCTTTTCCTTTTTATCTGTACTTACTGTGACTGTAATGCCTCTACCTTGGAGCTTGTGTATTTGTATTTTGTATTATTACTGTATTGTCTATGCTGCTGTAATTCACTGAATATCCCTATGGTGGGACTATTAAAGGATTATCTTATCTTATTATATTTTATCTAGCTGGAAACCAGGAATAACTGCCAGAGGGGGGAAATGCTCTGACGTGGATTAACCTCTCAGATTCTTTGATTAATAGAAATCACAGCATGTGGGTGGAAGGCAGAGTGCCTCTTCTTTTACCCACTTAACCTCCACATGGGGTTCATGGGGTTCCAATCAATGGCCTCCATGATTAGATATGTAATAGGTTTTGTCCTATCAGTGGGACATGTTATTCCATTTGTCATAAAAAGGAGACAGGAATGGACAACTGCCAACGGAGTAAAAACCCCTTCCCGACATCTGCCGCACTAGTATGGCGAATGGCAGGTGCTTAACTATGGCGGTGAATTAAGAGGATGTTATTTTTTTTTTTTTAATTTTTAACATTTATTTATTTATTATGGGGAAGGGAGGGACTCCCATTTTTCTGTGCAAATTTTTGGTTTGGCTCCTTAAAGATTACTAAAATTATATAGTGTTTCCAATCTGACATGTGTCATTTCATGCGGTAATAACTTCGAAACACTCATCAAAGTGATTTTGAGACTGTTCATGATGCTTTGTAATTCCTTTTAGTGGTAAATTTTGATTCATATGTTTTTTGTGCTTAATTATAAAACAAATAGGATATTTGGTGGACACTGAAAAATATGCAATTTAAAAATTTTCTGCAAACAGACATTCATACATTCCAAATTAGTTAATAAATAGAGATGAGCGAACAGTGTTCTATCGAACACATGTTCGATCGGATATCAGGGTGTTCGCCATGTTCGAATCGAATCGAACACCGCGTGGTAAAGTGCGCCAAAATTCGATTCCCCTCCCACCTTCTCTGGCGCCTTTTTTGCACCAATAACAGCGCAGGGGAGGTGGGACAGGAACTACAACACCGGGGGCATTGAAAAAAATTGGAAAAAGTCATTGGCTGCCGAAATCAGGTGACCTCCATTTTAGACGAATAGTGGATTTCAAATCCGGGTTATATGAGAATGTGAACTTTGTGACTATGAGACAGGGATAGCTGTACAGGCAGGGATAGCTAGGGATAACCTTTATTTAGGGGGGAATGTTATTAAAAATAACTTTTTGGGGCTCTATCGGGTGTGTAATTGTGATTTTTGTGAGATAAACTTTTTCCCATAGGGATGCATTGGCCAGCGCTGATTGGCCGAATTCCGTACTTTGGCCAATCAGCGCTGGCTCTGCTGGAGGAGGCGGAGTCTAAGATCGCTCCACACCAGTCTCCATTCTGGTCCGACCTTAGACTCCGCCTCCTCCAGCAGAGCCAGCGCTGATTGGCCGAATTCCGTACTCTGGCCAATCAGCGCTGGCCAGTGCATTCTATTGGCGTGATGAAGCAGTGCTGAATGTGTGTGTTTAGCTCAACTACTCCACCGGCGTAGTTGAGCTAAACACATACATTCAGCACTGCTTCATCACGCCAATAGAATGCATTGGCCAGTGCTGATTGAAGCAGAGCTGAATCTGTGTGCTTAGCTCAACTACTCCACCGGCGTAGTTGAGCTAAGCACACACATTCAGCACTGCTTCATCACGCCAATAGATTGCATTGGCCAGTGCTGATTGAAGCAGAGCTGAATCTGTGTGCTTAGCTCAACTACGCCACCGGCGTAGTTGAGCTAAGTACACACATTCAGCACTGCTTCATCACGCCAATAGAATGCATTGGCCAGTGCTGATTGAAGCAGAGCTGAATCTGTGTGCTTAGCTCAACTACTTCACCGGCGTAGTTGAGCTAAACACACACATTCAGCACTGCTTCATCACGCCAATAGAATGCATTGGCCAGTGCTGATTGAAGCAGAGCTGAATCTGTGTGCTTAGCTCAACTACTCCACCGGCGTAGTTGAGCTAAACACACACATTCAGCACTGCTTCATCACGCCAATAGAATGCATTGGCCAGTGCTGATTGAAGCAGAGCTGAATCTGTGTGCTTAGCTCAACTACTCCACCGGCGTAGTTGAGCTAAGCACACACATTCAGCACTGCTTCATCACGCCAATAGAATGCACTGGCCAGCGCTGATTGGCCAGAGTACGGAATTCGGCCAATCAGCGCTGGCTCTGCTGGAGGAGGCAGAGTCTAAGATTGCTCCACACCAGTCTCCATTCTGGTCCGACCTTAGACTCCGCCTCCTCCAGCCGAGCCAGCGCTGATTGGCCGAATTCCGTACTCTGGCCAATCAGCACTGGATAATGCATTGTATTGGCGTGATGAAGCAGTGCTGAATGTGTGTGCTTAGCTCAACTACGCCGGTGGAGTAGTTGAGCTAAGCACACAGATTCAGCTCTGCTTCAATCAGCGCTGGCCAATGCATTCTATTAGCTTGATGAAGCAGAGTGTGCACAAGGGTTCAAGCGCACCATCAACTCTGATGTAGCAGAGCCAAGTGTGCACAAGGGTTCAAGTGCACCCTTGGCTCTGATGTAGCAGAGCCAAGGGTGCACAAGGGTTCAAGTGCACCCTCGGCTCTGCTACATCAGAGCCGAGGGTGCGCTTGAACCCTTGTGCAGCCTCGGCTCTGCTACATCAGAGCCGAGTGTGCGCTTGAACCCTTGTGCACACTCTGCTTCATCAAGCTAATAGAATGCATTGGCCAGCTCTGATTGAAGCAGAGCTGAATCTGTGTGCTTAGCTCAACTACTCCACCGGTGTAGTTGAGCTAAACACACACATTCAGCACTGCTTCATCACGCCAATAGAATGCATTGGCCAGCACTGATTGGCCAGAGTACGGAATTCGGCCAATCAGCGCTGGCTCTGCTGGAGGAGGCGGAGTCTAAGGTCGGACCAGAATGGAGACTGGTGTGGAGCGATCTTAGATTCCGCCTCCTCCAGCAGAGCCAGCGCTGATTGGTCGAGTTCCGTACTCTGGCCAATCAGCGCTGGCCAATGCATTCTATTAGCCTGATGAAGTAGAGCTGAATGTGTGTGCTTAGCACACACATTCAGCTCTACTTCATCGGGCTAATAGAATGCATTGGCCAATCAGCGCTGGCCAATGCATTCTATTAGCGTGAACTGAGTTTGCACAGGGGTTCTAGTGCACCCTCGGCTCTGCTACATCAGATTGCTACATCTGATGTAGCAGTGCCGAGTGTGCATCAGATGTGTAGTTGAGCAGAACTGGCTCAGCACTGCTAAGTCTCTGCATTCGCATAGGAATGCATTGGCCAGCCTTCGGCCAATCAGCGCTGGCTCTGCCGGAGGAGGCGGAGTCTAAGGTCGGACCTGAATGGAGACTGGTGTGGAGCGATCTTAGACTCCGCCTCCTCCAGGAGAGCCAGCGCTGATTGGTCGAGTTCCGTACTCTGTCCAATCAGCACTGGCCAATGCATTTCTATGGGGAAAAGTTAGCTTGCGAAAATCACACACTGACAGGGATTTCCATGAAATAAAGTGACTTTTATGCCCCCAGACATGCTTCCCCTGCTGTCCCAGTGTCATTCCAGGGTGTTGGTATCATTTCCTGGGGTGTCATAGTGGACTTGGTGACCCTCCAGACACGGATTTGGGTTTCCCCCTTAACGAGTATATGTTCCCCATAGACTATAATGGGGTTCGAAACCCATTCGAACACTCAAACAGTGAGCGGCTGTTCGAATCGAATTTCGAACCTCGAACATTTTAGTGTTCGCTCATCTCTATTAATAAATCTAATTTACCTCAGCTTTATGTTGGCATCAAACTTTAATCACCCTTTCATTTTTATTTTTTTTTATAAGGCTTAGGGTATGTTCATACTTAGTTTTTTACAGGTGGATTTTGATGAATCAACCTCAAAATCCACCTACAGAAATTGCTCCCATTGACTTCAATGGATGCCGCTTGCTTCTTTTTTTCTACTACGTTTTTTCATGACCTATCTTGCCGTGGATTCCGTGGCTGAGTCAGCCGCGGCATCCGCAGCTCAAGACACGCTCCCGTTTAGGTCCATTCATTCGGGCCTAATCAGGAATGGGATACTGCGATGGAATGCCGATGCACTGCATTGGCATCCTGTCACGGCTAGCCACACCGAAAAACATTTCTGCTGTGTGAATGAGCCCTTACAAGTCAAACAGCAATAATTCAATTCTGAAGAAATTTTTTTAGAAATGCCCTTAAATAAGTTGAAACAACATATACAAACGTTATTGCCATATAAAGTGACACATTAGAGATGAGCGAACAGTAAAATGTCCGAGGTTCGATATTCGTTTTGAGTAGCCCCTCAATATTCGACTACTCGAATCGAATATCGAACCCTATTATAGTCGATGGGGGGAAATGCTCGTTTCAGGGGTAGGCAATGTTCGATCAAATTCTACTTACCAAGTCCACGAGTGAGGGTTGGGCTGGATTCTCCGTGCAGTCTTCTCCTTGCAGCGTCCCCGCGGCGTCTTCCGGCTGTTCATTCACTCTGCCAGGCATCGGGCCTGGGCAGAGCCGACTGCGCGTGCCTGGCAGAGTGAATGAAGAGCCGGAAGACACCGCGGGGAAGCTGCACGGAGAAGACTTCTAAAGGTAGGAGAAGAACCAGCATTGATTGGCCGACTGTATAGCATTCGGCCAATCAATGCTGGTTCTGCATCGAACTTTTACATTCGAACAGCGAGTGGTACTCGATCGAGTATGAGTATTTCGAATACCATAGTATTCGATCGAATACCTACTCGATCGAGTACTACTCGCTCATCTCTGACACGTCAGTTTTGAAAAATGGTCTGTTTCACTAAGCTCCTTTGAGCGTATATTTTAGGTTCACAGTAACAGCTTCCAAATACAAATTCCTTTTTAAGACTGATTGAATACTTAATTGAAAACGTAATTATAAAATTTAAATGTGCGAAATAAAAATAAGCTTAGTGCCCATGGACATTGGTATGTATTTGTGGATGGAGACCAGAGAGCTAAATTGAGTAATGGGGAATTTATGAAGAACGACATTTCTGAAAACAGATTAAACTAGCGTGTGTTCCATCTTCTGAGCTGTGGATGGGAAATAGGCGCCTTCATTAATGTTCTTGGTCTTGCTGTCTATTAATTGAACATGGGCAGGATGGATTGACATTCTTCTATTTTGTCTTAAATGTCTTGTTTGCTATGAGTCCATTCAATGTGCATAAAACTTCCCCATAAACAATTTTTATATTCATATTGTACTAAAGCAGTGAAATGAGTTTAACCAAATATGTGTTAAATAAATAGCATAAGAGTAATGAGGTCCCTGTTCCTAGTTGATAAGAACTGCAGGATGAGAATTGCTTTAATGATGTCAATTCGTCTCCAAACAAGATTTGATAGATAACCCCATAGTGCTGCGTTCACATGAATGTGCATGTACTCCTGGGTACTATTAATAAAGTAAAGCAAGTTCCTGTTAGCAAAAGAGGTAATTTCTGTGCTTGCACCGTTGAACGTTACATTTGTATGCATAGACATGATTGATATCTATTTTTGCGTACAACACATTTTCATGATCAAAATCTTAATAATGTTTAGACATGAGAGAACATCATATTTTTGTAACAGATCTGAACTTCTTATACCTCAGCCAATTAATAATTCATTCCTTTGAGAACTGTGCATTAGAGCTGTGTAGAATTAAAACATTAGCTAAGGCAAAGCTTAAAGTAAGTCTCTGCTTTTGTGCAGTATCACATACTTGTGCTGTAAATAGCAGCTGTAACGCCACCGGCAAGCACAATGAGCAATTGCATTGCTGATACCACGATAGTACCACTAGCACCTGCTGATACCAGCAATTATATGCACTTAAATTATTTTATAACCAGTTGTTTAATATAATTGGTCTTGTCAACATTTTGATTAATTTATATTCACACAAAACACATTGTTTATTCATTCAATAAAGATGCCTCGAGATGTGGGATCTACCAGCTTCATATTCGGCCAGGCTGCTGAGCGAAGCATTTTGCTGTTCCACAAAATATATGTATAAAATTAGTAGAGATGAGCAAACAGCGTTCGATCGAGTACATGTTTGATTGGATATCAGGCTGTTCGAGATGTTCGATTCCAGTCGAACACCAGGTGGAAAACTCACAAAAAATTTGTATCCCCTCCCACCTTCCCTGGCGCTTTTTTTGCACCAATAACTGTGCAGGGGAGGTGGAACAGGAACTACGACAACGGAGGCATCGAAAAAAAATCGGAAAAAGTAATTGGCTGGCTAATTCAGGTGACCTCCAATTTATACGAACAGTGGATTTAATATCCGGTTCATATGAGACTGTGAACTATGTGACTGTGAGACAGGGACAGATGTACTGGCAGGGTTAGCTAGGGATTACCTTTACTTAGGTGGGAATGTTACTCACCAAGCTCTTTGGGGCTCTATCTGGTCAGGATCCCTGTCAGCTTGCGATATGCGGGAGCTGACTTTTTCCCATAGGAATGCATTGACCAAGGTTGATTTGCCGAATGCCATACAGAGTACAGTATTCGGCCAATCAATGCTGGTTCTACCGGAGGCTCGTCTGTGAGGAGGCAGAGTCTAAGATCAGACCAGAATGGAGACTGCTGTGGACTGATCTTAGACTCCGCCTCCTCAGGCAGAACCAGCGTTGATTGGAGATACAGAGATACAGAGATACAGAGTACAGCATTCGGCCAATCAACGCTGGTCAAATGCATTCCTATGCCGAGATGTAGCAGTGCTGGCTTTGTGCTCAGCTCGGCTACACTGGAGATGCAGCAGAGCAGAGCTGAGTGTGCAGCAGGGTTCACATCTCTGGTGTAGCAGTGCTGGCCGTGCGCTCAGCTCAGCTGCATCTCCGGTATAGCCGAACTGAGTGCACGGCCAGCACTGCTACATCTCGGCATAGGAATGCATTGACCAGTATTGATTGGCCGAATGCCATACAGACTACAGCATTCGGTTCACAGCAGTCTCCATTCTGGTCCGATCTTAGACTCCGCCTCCTCACAGAAGAGCCTCTGGCAGAACTAGCGTTGATTGGCCGAATGCTGAACTCTGTATGGCATTCGGCCAATCAGCGCTGGTCAATGCATTCCTATGGGAAAAAGTCAGCTCCTGCATATCGCAAGCTGACAGGGATCCTGACATAATACAGTGACCCCCAGGCATTGTTCCCCTGCTGTCCCAGTCGAATAGTGGTTTCCCCCTTAATGAGTTGTCACGGAGCAAAGGTATACGTCTTCCTCCGGATGGTCTTTTGAATCAACACGGACGCAAGAGGTCGGGAGACAACAGCAATTTATTGTAATCCACAAAGTTAGTAGCCGGCGGCGGTCACATCAACCGTAATAACAATAAGTCCACAGAAGTCACAATCCAATGATAGCTTTGGCTCCTTGGTCCTGTAACTAAATCCTGGCTCTCTACAGAGCTGTGCACAGGCCGGCTAACACATACTAACTGCTGCTACAACTATATACTAAGATTGTTACACCTATATCTGTGGGTGGGAAGGGCTGAGTCACAGATCCTTCCCCCCTCACCTATACCAAGGAGAGCAGACTCCCTGTCTACTATGGACAATGCACCATCCAACATCTTCTTGGAGACACTGATCAGATTATCTCCACCCATTGTCCTCACTGGTCCTCACTAGTTAGAGGTATTTGCATACAATGTGCTAACACACTAGACCCTAATCAGCCAACTACACATTGATGTATACAACAGGTTAGAGAATACATTCCACATGAAATATATATTACACATTGCCTATAGTATAGACTCTAACCATCCCGTGACAACCCCTCCCCCTCTCAAAACATGTGCATGACACAATTGGCCTACACAGGTAAATTGGGGAATGCACATCAGTCTCTATAGCTCATATGTCCTCCTGCCGGGATAACCCATCTGCGTTCTGGTGTTGGTTCCCTCGGCGGTACTGAATGGTAAAGTTGTAGGTTTGAAGGGCTGGCATCTGGCAGAAAATCCGGTCGATCCATGTTGGCGTCTCTCTGAGCTTGGCTTCGGGTCACTGCTCCCACAAAGTGGCACTGTAGATTTCCAACATCGTTGCCTAACAGAACATCGGCCGGCAGCCCGCTCATCACACCAATTGTGCATCGTTTTGGTCCATAACCATAGTCGAGTTCCACGGTAGCTTTAGGAATACGTTTCCGAGTACCCCCTGCCAACTTGATAGAAATGCCAGGGCCCTCCTCTAGGGCCTCGGGTCGCACAACTCGGGGGTCCGCTACCGTTAGGAAAGCTCCCGAGTCCCGGAATCCAACAACTGTTCGGCCATCCAGTAGGACCTCCTGCAAGTGCTTCCTCTGAAGGTTTGCGGGATGTGTGGCGGAAGGCTGAATCCCATAGACCCCTGGAGGTGGAACAGATGGGTCATTCATGGAGTCATCTGGAAATGGGGCCAAACTTTCTGTCCTAGGGGTGGTTCCCAGGTAGTGAATAGGCCGGGATGCCACGGTGGCCCGTGCCCCCATGTTAGCAGGGCAACTAGCTTGCAAATGTCCAGGCCTCCCGCACCCAAAACATCTGCGCTCTAGCATTCTTCCAGTGGGTCGTTGTCTACGGACAGGGTTGTTCATAGCTGGAGGCCGATGGGCTGGGGCAGGGGTAGAGGGGGAATTGTAATCCTGAGGCCGGACACGAAAGGTGGGTGGCTGGCTGAAGGGTGTCTGGCGGACTGTGGTAGTTTTCCGCTCCTCTGCAAACAACCTCTTCCACTGCGGCTTGATGGTCAGGCCCTCATCTGCAAGAGAAGCAGCTTGCTCAACTGTGGCTGGGTTCCGTTCCAGCACCCACTCACGGATCTCAGCGGGGCACTGGGAAAAGAACTGTTCCTTAAGTATGACTTGGAGGATCTTATCGACTGTGACAGCCTCCTCTCCTTCTAGCCAGCGCTTGCATGCTTGCTTCAACTTGTGGGCGAACATGTGGAAGGAGCTTCCCCCATTGTAAGACAAAGAGCGGAACTGAACTCGGTACGTCTCTGGAGTGACTGCATAATACTTCTGCACCGCTCTTTTAATGGCCTCATAGTCCCGCTGATCACTAGGGTCCATGGCTCTGAGAGCTTCCGCAGCCCCATCTCGTAGGTGCCCCACCAGATACCGGACCCAATCCTTCTCTGGGACTTCCATCAGGCGGCACTGGTGTTCGAAGTCCTGAAAATATCCATCAGCATCCCCAGCCGCTTCATCAAAGGTCTTGAAGTGTTTATGGGAGACATATGGTGGTTCTCTCACTGTTGGGCTGGGGGTCGACGTTTGATTATAATTCCGCGCAGTTATCTCAGCCATTCGCATTTCATGCGCCATTCTTTCCTTTTCATACGCCATTCTCTGTTCCTCCTTCTCCGTTTCCTGAGCCCTCTGTAACGCTCTACTCCTTTGCTCTGCAGTTGCTTCTAGCCCCAGCACTGCCAATTCCTCCTCATACAAAACAACCCATCTGCTCTTTTGGGTCTGTACCTGCCACTCCCGTATCTCTACTGTCTCCTGGGGGCAGCCCTCCTCATGGTCGCTTTGCAGGGTCATCTCCTTCAGTGCCTCGATCAGTTGCTCTTTCGTTCTTCCCTGGTAACTCAGGTTTAGTTCCCGGGCCCTTACTTGTAGACTTGCCATAGTCCAGTTCCTGTATTCTGAGGTTGTGGCTCCATTAATCGCTGAGCTGCTGTAGTCCATCTCGCTGTCCTCTGTTGATCCCACCGCTGCCAACCAGTTGTCACGGAGCAAAGGTATACGTCTTCCTCCGGATGGTCTTTTGAATCAACACGGACGCAAGAGGTCGGGAGACAACAGCAATTTATTGTAATCCACAAAGTTAGTAGCCGGCGGTGGTCACATCAACCGTAATAACAATAAGTCCACAGAAGTCACAATCCAATGATAGCTTTGGCTCCTTGGTCCTGTAACTAAATCCTGGCTCTCTACAGAGCTGTGCACAGGCCGGCTAACACATACTAACTGCTGCTACAACTATATACTAAGATTGTTACACCTATATCTGTGGGTGGGAAGGGCTGAGTCACAGATCCTTCCCCCCTCACCTATACCAAGGAGAGCAGACTCCCTGTCTACTATGGACAATGCACCATCCAACATCTTCTTGGAGACACTGATCAGATTATCTCCACCCATTGTCCTCACTGGTCCTCACTAGTTAGAGGTATTTGCATACAATGTGCTAACACACTAGACCCTAATCAGCCAACTACACATTGATGTATACAACAGGTTAGAGAATACATTCCACATGAAATATATATTACACATTGCCTATAGTATAGACTCTAACCATCCCGTGACATGAGTATTTTTTCCCCATAGACTATAATGGGGTTCGATATTTGATTGAACAGTCGAGTATTGAGCGGCTGCTTGAATCGAATTTTGAACTTCGAACATTTCACTTATCGTTCATCTCTAATAATTAAAATTCACCCCAAAAATGTTCATTTTATGTGCATCATGTAAACTTATATGTTGCAAAATATAATAATAAAATACAATGTATTCAGTATTAAAGCAATAAACTGACAAAATTGCCAATATTTCTCATTAACCTCTTCCCATTGTAGGTACTTTGTGATGTTCTTTTTCAAGTCCCCACCTTCCACTTCTTTATTTTTCCGTTCACAGAGCCATATAAGAGTTTATTTTTTGCAGGTACTTCATAATATTATGTACAATATAATGCAAAAATGGAAAAAATCAGAATGGGGTAGAATTGAAGGAATTTATCTCCTTTTGTCTCCTTGTTGAATTGACCTATTACGTAGGCTCCTATTATTAACCTATTTCCCTGAGGGAGCCTGCACACGGAGTTACGCTCCGCTCATTCTGAACGTAAAACTCGTTCAGAATGAGCCCGTAAAAACCAGATCCCATTGATTTCCATGGGTGCCGGCATACGTGCGCTACCCATTGCAATCAATGGGAGGTTTTTTTCCCTATTGCTTTCAATGTGATACGCGTGTATGTTAGGATTGGGTCCCACAGGGTTCTCGCTCAGTGCACAGCGCCACCTGCGGGTCAATCTAACTCTCGCCCTTGGCCTCAGATAGTGAGGTGTCTGGAGTGTATGTCCAGCTTTTGGCCTACTGAGCATGCTCAGACCTATTGGAGCCGCTTGCAAGCTAAGTGCCATTTCGTCCCTACTGAGCATGAGCGGTGAGGTCATGACCACCGCCCCTATTGGGCGGGGACTTGCCTTTAAATAGTGTGGGCCGACGCCCACCCAGCGTTCACACTTTGAATCAGATTGACTGAAGTTGTTAAATGACAGTAGTTCAGGGCTAGGCTCCAGGTACCAGGCAGGTGTTCAGACTAGGCCTCTGTGTGGGGTTTCTCTAGCCTCTATCTGCTCTGTAGTTAGTACCCTGTAATTCCTGAACTGCCAGCTCTATACCAGGGTTAGGAGCAGCAGACACTGTTCCAGCCCATAGAGTTGCAGCAGGTTTGGGCTCTCAGTTCGCCTCTTTAACGGTCAAACTTCCTTTACTCTCCTGGTTGTTGCAGGAGCATGTTTAGTTGCTGACCTGGGGTGACTGTTAACCCTTGGCAGCCTTGCTGTTTCAGCTGTACTGTGCACCTGTCCAGTGAGGTTAACTGGCAGGGCTTTCTTGCAGCTTGTTCACACCTAGTACTGCGTCACTTGTCTGCCAGTGCAGTTTAACTGGTAGCACGTCGTTCAGACATACAGCCGCCCACATTTGGGCCTGTGGACCTCGCTGCAGTGCCTTGCAGACTAGAGGTTCTGTTGTTTAAAATTATTATTTTTAAAAATATACACAGAACCGTAACAGTGTATCACATTGAAAGCAATAGGGAAAAAAGCCTCCCATTGATTCCAATGGGTAGTGCACGTATGCTGGCACCCATAGAGATCAATGGGATCTGGTTTTTAGGCGCTCATTCTGAACAAGTTTTACATTCAGAATGACCAGAGCATAACTCCGTGTGCAGGCTCCCTGACTGTGGAAATTTGTTACTTTTATATTATTATTATTTATTATTATTTATATAGCACTATTAATTCCATGGTGCTTTACATTTGGGGGTTACATACAGTACACAGAATATACAGGTAGATGTATTACTAACAATGACCGACTGGCACAGTGGGGTAGAGGGCCCTGCCCGCAAAGGCTTACAATCTATGAGGTTATTATAGGGCACTCTGTTTTTAACTGCACCAGTTGTATCTTGCATGTCCATGTTCTAGAGAGAGTCAGTTTAGGGGCTTAAAGGGGTATCCCCATGAACTAAACTATTTTTAAATTTGCAGATAATTAAAAGTTAAATATTTTTGCAAATACAAGTAATTAAACATTTTGCAGAGTTTTAAAGTTTTTCTCTAAATATCTTGTGGTCACAAGTTGTTGCCAGTGGATACGGCCATGAATGCAGGACCTTTCTAAGGTCATAAAATCAGCTATGATTTCCTTATTGTGGCTGGGATATCTTCCTATACAGGGTCGGACTGGCCCATTGGGGAATCGGTGAATCCCTCGGTGGGCCCCGAGCCCTGACTATACCGCTGCTCATTTTGTCAATGCAAAAGCATTGGCAGGGGCCCAATCTGGATGATCATGGGCTGGATCTGGATGGTTAGGGGCCCAATCGGGACCCTGACATGCCAATCGGGCCCTTGAACAATGCATTCAGTGGTCAGAGGAGGTTATTGGACAATACCTGAGGCTACATGACAATGCCTGAGGCTACATGAAGATGGCCGGTTGCCGGCGTAGCGCAGCAACGGGAGAACGTCCCTACCTATTTAGGACCGCACTCTGTAGCCTAATCTAACTCCGGATGGGCAGCTATGATAGCCAATCCAGTTGCACTTTTTTTTTTTTTTTTCAAGTGTCATCAATGTCCTGCCGCTGAGGACGGTGGCAGGATTGAAGCAGTGGAGGCCAGACCTGCTGTGAGAAGGTAAGTACTATGTATACACGCACAAAACAACATTGTCCCCTATTTTGCCCCCAAATCTTTCAATTACTACAACTCCCAGCAGCTCCAGATGCCCTGGAGCTGTTGAGAGTTGTAGTCCACCACACTCCATTGTTATGCTGGTGTTAGGGATCCAGCATAACAATACTCAGGTTGCAGAAACGGCTGAGGACTTTTCTGCCCGTTACTTTCAGTTTGAAAGTGGAGGACACCTGGCAGATCTCACTGTGTTAATAAGGTGTCCGTGTGTATCCGCCATTTTTACAGTCTGCCTCTCCGTCATTCAGTTCCCCCAGCGGACCTGTATGACGGAGAGCTTGCCGCTGTTGTGAATGTAGCATAAAGCTATGGCTACACTATTACTTCCATCATGCAACCAAAGATTGCAGTGTCGCCCTGTGATTCTTTCACTCATGTTAGTGAATGGAGTCACATTGCAACATGAAGGCCCCAATGCGACTCCATTCACTAATGTGTGAAAAAGTCCCAAAGCGACACTGTGATCTTTGGATGCATGGTGGAAGTAAAAGTGTAGCCTTATGCTACGTTCACAATAGCGGCAAGCTCTCTGTCATACAAGTTTTTTTTTTATCTTTCAGGTTATGATGGATCACTTGGATTACATCGGATTTGTTGGACTCTATCGATGATCATCATTTTTTTTTTATTTTTATATAAAATGGTCAAAGAGGGTTGTTTGAGGGAGTTTTTATTTCAGTAAAAAAATAAAAAAAATTCTCTCATATCTCTTGATTTTTAAAAAATACTTTCTTGCCCCCTTAGTAATATCAACTGTCTGATAGATAGCATCCATTACTAAGGTGTGGCTTAGTGTTAGCTGGTGAATATTCTAGCATTAACCCTCCAATTATTAACCTGGTACCCAACACCATCAGGGGTGCCAGGAAGAACTGTATATTGTCCAATACCCAGCTGTCTAAAAAGACTTCTGGGGATTGAGGCGATCGCAGGCTGCTATCATAAGGCTGGGAAGGGCCAAAGACCATTGCCCTTACCACCTTTGTAATGTCAGGCTGCTGCTGCTTGTTATATCTGGCTGGTTATGAAAAATTGGGGGGACCCTATGTCATTTTTTTTTCTAATTATAAAGCAACATAGGGTCCCCCAATATTTCTGAGCCAGAGTGTCAGTGTGCACTGACCCTAATAATACCAGCCTGCGACTGCCCCAATCTTCAGCAGTCTCTTTTAAACAGCTAGGTTTTGGACGATAACCAATTCTTCTCGGTGTTAGGTAGTGGGGTAATAATTGGAGGGTTAGTGCTAGAATATTCACTACTAATAATGGATGCTGTCTATCAGTCATCTTTACTAAGGGGTAAGAAAGTATTTATAAAAACTCGAGACATGAGAGAAATTTGTTTTTATTGAAATAGACAACTCTTTGACCATTTTATTATAGAATTAAAAAAATAAAACAAAAATGCTGATCATCGATGAAATCCAAGGGAATCTGACATAATCCAATGGATCATCGTTAGAGATGAGGGACTACCGTTCGATCGAGTAGGTATTCGAATATTAAGGTATTCGACATATTCAATTTCAATCGAATACCACGCGGTAAACACAGTAAAAATTTGTATCCCCTCCCAACCTTCCTGATGCTTTTTTTGCAGCAATAACTGTGCAGGGGAGGTGGGACAGGAAGCAGGAAAACATAGGCATCAAAAAAAAAAAAAAAAAAAGGAAAAAGTCATTGGCTGGCTAAATCAGGTGACCTCGGATTTATAAGAATAGTGTCAGCCATATTTGTGTAAGATATGGTTTGGTGAGATAGGGAGAGACTTACTGCTGAGTGTCAGATAGCGATTAGCTTCTGCTAGGCAGGAAAACTGAAAACAAACAGCTCTTTTCAGAGCTACACTGCAGGAAGAATGTATATACTCAGGATTATATACACTCAACCTTCCAAAAATTCACCAAAGCCCTTCTTAGGGCTCAAATTTATTACAAGTAGTATACATTCTAACTGTCCCATAGGGGTGAGAAGAAAGCTTAATACTGTCATCATCTGTACATATCTCAAAATGCGTAAGGCTAGCGCAAAGGGACGGGGACGAGGCTGGGGTGCAAGGCTCAACTCACCCAAACACTGCTGGTGCAAGGCTCAACTCACCCAAAGGGCCAAAAACACTGCTGGTAAAAGGTTCAACTCACCCAAAGGGCCAAAACCTAAAACACTGCTGGTGCAAGGCTCAACTCACCCCAAGGGCGAAAAACTAAAACACTGCTGGTGCAAGGCTCAACTCACCCCAAGGGCGAAAAACTAAAACACTGCTGGTGCAAGGCTCAACTCACCCCAAGGGCCAAAAAATAAAAACTAAAACACTGCTGGTGCAAGGCTCAACTCACCCAAATGGCCAATTACTATAACTGCTGTTTAAAGGCTCAATTCACCCAAAGGGCCAAAAACTAAAACACTGCTGGTAAAATGCTCAACTCACCCAAAGGGCCAAAAACACTGCTTGTGCAAGGCTCAACTCACCCAAAGGGCCAAAAACTAAAACACTGCTGATGCAAGGCTCAACTCACCCAAAGGGCCAAAAACTAAAACACTGCTTATGCAAGGCTCAACTCACCCCAAGGGCCAAAAACACTGCTGGTAAAAGGCTCAACTCACCCAAAGGGCCAAAAACTAAAACACTGCTGGTGCAAGGCTCAACTTGCCCCAAAAGCCAAAAACACTGCTATTAAAAGTTTCAACTCACCCCAAGGGAAAAAAAACTCTGCTGATAAATTGCTCAACTCACCCAAAGGGTCAAAAACTCTGCTGGTAAAAGGCTTAACTCACCTAAAGGGACAAAAGCTAAAACACTGCTCGTTAAAGGCTCAATTCACCCAAAGGGCCTAAAATTCTGCTACTACAAGGCTCAACTCACTTCAAGGGCTTAATACTTTGCTGGTACAAGGCTCAACTTGCGCCTGCAGTACCCTCCGAAGCGCTACTGCGCAGGCTCACTCGCCATTTTACTTAATGGCAGTTCACGAGTGAGCCTGCACAGTAGCGCTTCGGAGGGAAGTGCTACTACACAGGCGTGGGATTTAAAGAGCAGAAGCCGGAAGACATGGAACAAGAGGGTGTCGCTCCAAGAAGACAGAAGAGGCAGTCGTGCCCGAAGCTGACGTCGCATCGTTTATCCCCGCCCATCGTGCACGATAGGTAAGTTTTGCATATATGTTTTAATACTTTTATTTAAAAACGGGACCGGGATTTAATGTAACATTTACGGTGCCTGAATAGCCCTTTTAAAGGCTATTCACGCATATGTGGGGCTCTATTAGCATAATTTTGCTGATAGAGCCCCTTTAAAGGCTCAATTCACCCCAAGGGCCTGAAGCTGTTTGGGAGGGCTCACCCCAAGGGCCTGAAAAGTAAATTTATGTATGACTCAGCTGAAGGGCCTCTAACTTAATTTGGAAGGGCTCATGTAAAGGGCCAGAAAAGTAATTTTTGGAGGTCTCACCACATCACACACACATAAACAATGACAGTTAATGGTGGGTGCTGTTGGATTTCCCATTGCCTATGCCATCTGTGGTTGTCATGGGCAACATGATTTAAAGGGGTGCATGCTAATGTTTCTTTAGCTTAAAATTTGTGTTTCTGTCCATGCAATTGGGGAGGAAAGAAGGTTTCCAAGTATTTTTCCACTTTCATAGAGGTTCTATTGAGTGTGGAAAGAGTCTAGTTGATAGGCTGTGATAGTGGGGTAATACTGGGACTTGGGCATGTTAGATGCCCCCAGACATGCTTCCCCCTGCTGTCCCAGTTGCATTCCATAGGTCTTGGCATCATTTCCTAGGGTGTCATAGTGGACTTGGTGACTCTCTTTAGTCCAATAGTGGTTTCCCCCGAAACGAGCATTTTTTCCCCATAGACTATAATGGAATTCGATATTCGGTCGAATAGTCTAATATTGACATATCCCGGTCTCTTGTCATTCTGTGTTGTTATTGTTAGGGTGCATTCACACAGAGGAGAATGGCGCTGAATTTGGTCTGCAATCCGTGCCAGATTCAGCGCTGAAAAAAAAGCCTCCCTTTGACTTCAGTGGGTTCCTTTGCAGAAAACGAACCCATTGAAGTCAATGGGAGGCTTTTGTTTCAGCGCTGAATCTGACATGGATTCCATACCAAATTCAGCACCATTTTCCTCTGTGTTAATTCACCCTTATGCCCTTTTCATATCTGCTTTGTATTCTGTCCGGTGAGAGTCCGCATAGAGACCCCCCGAACGGAATACAAACGCAATTGCAAGCGCTGTGCTGTAAAAGCACACAGACCCCATAGACTATAATGGGGTCCGTGTGCTTGCCGCGCACTGCCCGCACGAATCATGCAGAAATGATTCATTGAAATTACTGAAACCATGATGGATGAGCAGTCTGTAAAGGCCATAATTAAACACAGTTTACTGCAAAAAAGGACAGCAAAGAAAAAAATGATGCCTGGTGAATTAGCTAAAGATGAGCCTCCCCCTGACCCTCTTAAGGGTTTCCAGTGTCAGGTATTTAATTCTGTTATAGACCAGGAAACAACCGGCATTGAGATTAGATTTTCCAAAAATGAAACCCTCATCCGTGATCTATCGCAATTAGACCCAAGAAGGTTTGGCCAGTTAACACAAAAAGACATTACTTCTGAGTCTTTGAAAACAGTGGCCCAGTTGGCAAATGTTGATAGTATACAACTTAATCTTGAGCTTCTTAGTTTCTAGGGGAACTACACCACTTCTGCAATCGATGTTATTGAAGCTGATGTTGATAGTGATGGTGAGGATGACATTAATGATGGAACACATGTAGCTTGTGAAAACTGCCTGACCTGCTGCCATAGATTTTTATATGATCACAACTTGCATTCTGCTGCATATACAAATCATTTGGTGGTATATAAGACGCTCCTTACTCTGGCTTGCATCCAAGTTTCCTGTGAAAGAGTGTTTTCAAAACTAAAAATTGTAAAAAATCGGTTGAGGTCATCGATTGGACAAGACGTTTTTGAATCCCTCATTTAATGAACTTTGAGAGGGATATTTCAATGTCTTTAGATTATGATGAAATTGTTGATCGATTTGCAAACTCATCTTCTGTTCTTCAGAAACTGCTGCTGTAAACATGTTTTCTTTTGTGTCTTATTATGTTTATACTGTTCTATTTGAGGTTATTTGTTTGTATTGTGCAGCTGATACATTAAAATGAAGATTTATAGAAAAAGAATATCCTAACAGGGATAGGTCTATTATATGACTGATGTTGATGAACCCCTTTGACTGTTATGTGGTCCATCAGCTTTCTACTTTGATGTTTGTCATGTTGCCTAGCAAAAGAAGCCAGCTATTTGCACTATTTTGTCTGTAATGTTTGTTGAACTCTCTCTGTGATGGAGAATAAGTTAATGTCCGTGATGGAGGTTAAGTTAATGTTTAATTTTATATTACTTATTTAAATGCTATTTATTTGGTTGTCTTTGGTTGTGCAATAAAATAATTTTGGTTTGCTTTTCTGTGTATGTGTGTAGAACGTAACATAGTTTGGGTGCTAGGTCTCATGCCTGAATGTATTTAAGATCCATATCACACAGATCTCAGATATACACCATGCATACCCATATATAAAATAAAATACATTTTTCTATTCAAAGAGAGTAAACTAAGGCTCAGCTAAAAGTGATATTTGCATTGCTTAAGAGAAAACTCACTTTGATTTAGTACAAATGACAATACAGTTCTGTTTTGGACACTGTATTGTGCGCGAAAATGCACTTTAAACGTGCATGATGCTAAAAACTGGACAGGAGATATTTCATATGGCATTAAGGTGGGCCCATGGAAATAATCCCACTGGTGGGCCCTAGGCACCCCAGTCCGACCCTGTTCTCATACATGTAATGTCCCTGCCTGATAACTCAGCTGCAAAAGAAAATCATGGCTGAGTTCCTGATGAGTCCCAGACTATAGAAAGTTTCTGCATTTATGGTTGTAATCATTGGCAACCGATCAAGACAACGGGCTGTCACCACTAATATGGATAGAGAAAATCTTTAAATCTCTGCTGAATTTGTAACTGCTTAATTTGCAAAAATGTTTAACTTTTAATTATCTACAAACATAGATATTATTATGTACATGGGAATACCCCTTTAAATAGACAAGGGTCAGGTTCCTGTCAAGGACACTTGCTAACTAGGGCAATGGCCCTGAGTTAGGCTCATAGGGTAATTTAGAACATATGACATTATTAGGGCTATGTTAGAGCAAGTGTTGTCTGTTGAGGGGGCCCTCCTCTGTATGAGCCTTTTCACTTACAAACCCTCACAACTAGTGTTATCGCCTATTTCATATCACCTGAATCAAGATAAGACCTGGTTATTATATGACTATTTCAGGCTGCCGAGCCTTGATTATTACATGGCATATAAGCAGGCAAAATAGGATACATGGATACACCATGTGCATTTTTGATGACCTAGGATTTTGTGTTTCACTTATTAACCCCTTAAGGACCCGGCCATTTTTTGGTTTCGCATTTTCGTTTTTCCCTCCTCACATTTCAAGAGCCATAACTTTTTCATTTTTCAGTTCACAGAGTCACATGATGGCTTATTGTTTGCGGGACAAATTGTACTTTGTAATGGCATCATTCAATATGCTGTGCAATGTACTGGGAAGCTGGAAAAAAATTCAGAATGAGGTGCAATTGGAGAAAAAATGCATTTGCGCCATTTTCTTATGGGTTTAATTTTTACAGCGTTCACTGTTTGGTACAAATGACATGTTACCTGTGTTCTACGTGTCAGTACGAACGCGGTGATACCAAATTTATATAGTATTTGAAATGTTTTGATACTTTTAAAAAAATGATAAACTTTGCAAAATAGAAAAAAAATTTTGTGTCATCATGTTCTAACACCTGTAACTTTTTCATATTTCCATGTATGGAGCTGGTTGTGGTGTCTTTTTATGCGGGACAAGATGATGTTTCTATTAATACCATTTGGGGAAAGATCTGATGGTTTGATCACTTTTTATTCAATTTTTTATAGGAGGCAAAGTGTTGAAAAAAACGCTTTTTGGCGGTTTTTATTTTTTTTGCCGCTACGCCGTTCGCAGTACGGGATAAATGTTTTAATATTCTAATAGTTCGGGCATTTTGGAGCGCAGGGATACCTAATATGTTTATGTTTAATGTTCTTTAATTACTTTTATAGCTAATCTAGGGAAAGGGGGGTGATTTGAACTTTTATATTTTTTTTATTTTTTTAATACTTTTAAAAACTTTTTTTTTTCTTCTGTTACATTTATGATCAGACCCCTTAGGTACCTTGAAACCTAGGGGGTCTGATCGCTCATACTATTCACTGCAATACTACAGTACTGCAGTGAATAGCAGAATCCCAGCACTTCTATTAGACGATGCCTCTGGCATCGTCTAATAGATCTCGGGCAGAGACAAGCCTGGAAGCCTTCAATAGGCTTCCGGTTGTCATAGCAACCAATCACCGCCCTCATGTGACGTTCAGGAGGGCGGCGATCGGCGAAACATGGCGGCGCCCATGCCGCCGGCGCCGTTTACACACTGCGGTCACGTTTGACCGCAGTGTGTAAAGGGTTAACAGCAGCGATCGGCTCGGGCACCGACCGCTGCTGTTATTGGCAGGTCCTGGCTGTATGATACAGCCGGCATCTGCCGTGTATGGAGCGAGCTCAGCGTGTGAGCTCGCTCCATACATCCCCATGCGACCCATGATGTACAGTTACGTCAAGGGTCGCTAAGGGGTTAATGTTGTTGCATATTTTTAACTGAATAAAATTAAAGTTGTGTATTAGGTCTTTGATCATATTATCATGTTTACTTGACTCTAGATTATCATTTGGATTTCATGTCCCATAGACTGCAGTTCAACTTTCTCTATATAGCTATTGAGGCTGGTGATAGACATACCTTCAGAAGGCTCCTGGTTGTTATAGTAACAGGATGGCTCCTGCATACTGATTAAGGTAAAGAGATGGTGGGGTCCAGCCCCAGGTTTTTTTTTTTTACTATTGGGAACTCTTTGAACATGGGCATTAGCTCTGGATTTCTGCTGTACAATACAGCGGAGCCCTAGTAGCTATGACTACCACTCTGTGAATGTTAGAAATTAAAACTAAGGGATATACCCCTAATTTCCGTGACCTACTCCGCGCTCTTTACGGTGAAATGAAGAATCGGTTTAGATAACCACTATTTTATTACAGATAACGCGTTTCGGAGTTTTTTGCACTTCAAAAGTGTCACCCCTTCATCAGATCTATTTAAAATACAAGCATACACAGAAAAAAACAATTACACTCCCTTAGTTTTAATTTCTCATATTCAAGTCGACCTGGAGTCGAACGACCGAAAACGCAGCTTTATCCAGACGGTGTGAAAGAAACCTGATCACGTTCATCCTTACTATAAGAACGTTGTATGGGTTATACCATTCCACTAGTGGAAAAAAGGACGTATTCATATTTAATTTCTAGAAGCGCGGCCGTTTCTATTTTTATCTGTATCCCCCATACACTCTGTGAATGTTGGAAAGGGTTAAAACTATTTTAAAACTTTTTAAATGTAAGTTTTGAAACTCTTACAGTGAGATTTGAATATAAAGGTTAACAACTGTGTAAGGGAACGTTCACATCTGCGCCCGGTCTCCGTTCATGCAGGTTTCCGTTTCCTGCACAAAACTGAGCAGGAGATAAAAACCTGCAGGACTCTTTCATACCCATTCATTTGAAACCGTTTTTTTTTTAATCGGACACAGAGTCGGACATGCAGTACTCTGTGTCTGGTTTTAAAAAAACGGTTTTGCGGCAGAGAGCATAAAACGCTCACCGGCGCTCACGGCCGGACCTGGTCTGACATCTTTCCGTCTTCTGCATGCAAAAGATGGAAACCACAGAACGGACTCCGGGCGGTAGTGTGAACCTAGCGTAACAAGTAATAGATACCAGATACTTCCCTATATACGACCTCCATACTGCTAATGACAACCTTTTCTTTAACATTCTAATGATCTTGTATACAAGTTTTCCCTTTATACTTCCCCTCCATTATAAAACACCTTCACTTATTCTAGCCAACGTTCTTAAAGGGGTTGTTCCAACTAAAATTTTCCAGGGGATGTGAAAAAAAAAAGCAAAACAAAAAAACAAAAAACATATCTGTCCATGATGCTCTGTTATTTCTCTATCTAAAGTGCTACAGCAAAGTATGGCTCCATACAACTACATGTTAATAATATCAACTAACAACTAAACATATTTAATAGAGATGAGCGAACAGTGTTCTATCGAACACATGTTCGATCGGATATCAGGGTGTTCGCCATGTTCGAATCGAATCGAACACCATGTGGTAAAGTGCGCCAAAATTCGATTCCCCTCCCACCTTCCCTGGCGCCTTTTTTGCACCAATAACAGCGCAGGGGAGGTGGGACAGGAACTACGACACTGGGGGCATTGAAAAAAATTGGAAAAAGTCATTGGCTGCCGAAATCAGGTGACCTCCATTTTAGACGAATAGTGGATTTCAAATCCGGGTCATATGAGAATGTGAACTTTGTGACTATGAGACAGGGATAGCTGTACAGGCAGGGATAGCTAGGGATAACCTTTATTTAGGGGGGAATGTTATTAAAAATAACTTTTTGGGGCTCTATCGGGTGTGTAATTGTGATTTTTGTGAGATAAACTTTTTCCCATAGGGATGCATTGGCCAGCGCTGATTGGCCGAATTCCGTACTCTGGCCAATCAGTGCTGGCCAATGCATTCTATTAGCTTGATGAAGCAGAGTGTGCACAAGGGTTCAAGCGCACCCTCGGCTCTGATGTAGGAGAGCCGAGGGTGCACTTGAACCCTTGTGCACCCTCAGCTCTGCTACATCAGAGCCGAGGGTGCGCTTGAACCCTTGTGCACACTCTGCTTCATCAAGCTAATAGAATGCATTGGCCAGCGCTGATTGGCCAATGTATTCTATTAGCCTGATGAAGTAGAGCTGAATGTGTGTGCTAAGCACACACATTCAGCTCTACTTCATCGGGCTAATAGAATGCATTGGCCAGCGCTGATTGGCCAGAGTACGGAACTCGACCAATCAGCGCTGGCTCTGCTGGAGGAGGCGGAGTCTAAGATCGCTCCACACCAGTCTCCATTCAGGTCCGACCTTAGACTCCGCCTCCTCCGGCAGAGCCAGCGCTGATTGGCCGAAGGCTGGCCAATGCATTCCTATGCGAATGCAGAGACTTAGCAGTGCTGAGTCAGTTTTGCTCAACTACACATCTGATGCACACTCGGCACTGCTACATCAGATGTAGCAATCTGATGTAGCAGAGCCGAGGGTGCACTAGAACCCCTGTGCAAACTCAGTTCACGCTAATAGAATGCATTGGCCAGCGCTGATTGGCCAATGCATTCTATTAGCCCGATGAAGTAGAGCTGAATGTGTGTGCTAAGCACACACATTCAGCACTGCTTCATCACGCCAATACAATGCATTAGCCAGTGCTGATTGGCCAGAGTACGGAATTCGGCCAATCAGCGCTGGCTCTGCTGGAGGAGGCGGAGTCTAAGATCGCTCCACACCAGTCTCCATTCAGGTCCGACCTTAGACTCCGCCTCCTCCAGCAGAGCCAGCGCTGATTGGCCGAATTCCGTACTCTGGCCAATCAGCACTGGCTAATGCATTGTATTGGCTTGATGAAGCAGTGCTGAATGTGTGTGCTTAGCACACACATTCAGCTCTACTTCATCGGGCTAATAGAATGCATTGGCCAGCGCTGATTGGCCGAATTCCGTACTCTGGCCAATCAGCACTGGCTAATGCATTGTATTGGCTTGATGAAGCAGTGCTGAATGTGTGTGCTTAGCACACACATTCAGCTCTACTTCATCGGGCTAATAGAATGCATTGGCCAATCAGCGCTGGCCAATGCATTCTATTAGCGTGAACTGAGTTTGCACAGGGGTTCTAGTGCACCCTCGGCTCTGCTACATCAGATTGCTACATCTGATGTAGCAGTGCCGAGTGTGCATCAGATGTGTAGTTGAGCAAAACTGACTCAGCACTGCTAAGTCTGCATTCGCATAGGAATGCATTGGCCAGCCTTCGGCCAATCAGCGCTGGCTCTGCCGGAGGAGGCGGAGTCTAAGGTCGGACCTGAATGGAGACTGGTGTGGAGCGATCTTAGACTCCGCCTCCTCCAGCAGAGCCAGCGCTGATTGGCCGAATTCCGTACTCTGGCCAATCAGCACTGGCTAATGCATTGTATTGGCTTGATGAAGCAGTGCTGAATGTGTGTGCTTAGCACACACATTCAGCTCTACTTCATCGGGCTAATAGAATGCATTGGCCAGCGCTGATTGGCCGAATTCCGTACTCTGGCCAATCAGCACTGGCTAATGCATTGTATTGGCTTGATGAAGCAGTGCTGAATGTGTGTGCTTAGCACACACATTCAGCTCTACTTCATCGGGCTAATAGAATGCATTGGCCAATCAGCGCTGGCCAATGCATTCTATTAGCGTGAACTGAGTTTGCACAGGGGTTCTAGTGCACCCTCGGCTCTGCTACATCAGATTGCTACATCTGATGTAGCAGTGCCGAGTGTGCATCAGATGTGTAGTTGAGCAAAACTGACTCAGCACTGCTAAGTCTGCATTCGCATAGGAATGCATTGGCCAGCCTTCGGCCAATCAGCGCTGGCTCTGCCGGAGGAGGCGGAGTCTAAGGTCGGACCTGAATGGAGACTGGTGTGGAGCGATCTTAGACTCCGCCTCCTCCAGCAGAGCCAGCGCTGATTGGCCGAATTCCGTACTCTGGCCAATCAGCACTGGCTAATGCATTGTATTGGCTTGATGAAGCAGTGCTGAATGTGTGTGCTTAGCACACACATTCAGCTCTACTTCATCGGGCTAATAGAATGCATTGGCCAGCGCTGATTGGCCGAATTCCGTACTCTGGCCAATCAGCACTGGCTAATGCATTGTATTGGCTTGATGAAGCAGTGCTGAATGTGTGTGCTTAGCACACACATTCAGCTCTACTTCATCGGGCTAATAGAATGCATTGGCCAATCAGCGCTGGCCAATGCATTCTATTAGCGTGAACTGAGTTTGCACAGGGGTTCTAGTGCACCCTCGGCTCTGCTACATCAGATTGCTACATCTGATGTAGCAGTGCCGAGTGTGCATCAGATGTGTAGTTGAGCAAAACTGACTCAGCACTGCTAAGTCTGCATTCGCATAGGAATGCATTGGCCAGCCTTCGGCCAATCAGCGCTGGCTCTGCCGGAGGAGGCGGAGTCTAAGGTCGGACCTGAATGGAGACTGGTGTGGAGCGATCTTAGACTCCGCCTCCTCCAGCAGAGCCAGCGCTGATTGGCCGAATTCCGTACTCTGGCCAATCAGCACTGGCTAATGCATTGTATTGGCTTGATGAAGCAGTGTTGAATGTGTGTGCTTAGCACACACATTCAGCTCTACTTCATCGGGCTAATAGAATGCATTGGCCAGCGCTGATTGGCCGAATTCCGTACTCTGGCCAATCAGCACTGGCTAATGCATTGTATTGGCTTGATGAAGCAGTGCTGAATGTGTGTGCTTAGCACACACATTCAGCTCTACTTCATCGGGCTAATAGAATGCATTGGCCAATCAGCGCTGGCCAATGCATTCTATTAGCGTGAACTGAGTTTGCACAGGGGTTCTAGTGCACCCTCGGCTCTGCTACATCAGATTGCTACATCTGATGTAGCAGTGCCGAGTGTGCATCAGATGTGTAGTTGAGCAAAACTGACTCAGCACTGCTAAGTCTGCATTCGCATAGGAATGCATTGGCCAGCCTTCGGCCAATCAGCGCTGGCTCTGCCGGAGGAGGCGGAGTCTAAGGTCGGACCTGAATGGAGACTGGTGTGGAGCTATCTTAGACTCCGCCTCCTCCAGCAGAGCCAGCGCTGATTGGTCGAGTTCCGTACTCTGGCCAATCAGCACTGGCCAATGCATTTCTATGGGGAAAAGTTAGCTTGCGAAAATCGCAAACTGACAGGGATTTCCATGAAATAAAGTGACTTTTATGCCCCCAGACATGCTTCCCCTGCTGTCCCAGTGTCATTCCAGGGTGTTGGTATCATTTCCTGGGGTGTCATAGTGGACTTGGTGACCCTCCAGACACGAATTTGGGTTTCCCCCTTAACGAGTTTATGTTCCCCATAGACTATAATGGGGTTCGAAACCCATTCGAACACTCGAACAGTGAGCGGCTGTTCGAATCGAATTTCGAACCTCGAACATTTTAGTGTTCGCTCATCTCTAATATTTAACAACATATCTATTCCTTTTTCCCTTTTTTTTAATTTTCTCATACAGAAGCTATTTATGAGAATCTATCAGACACTTCTTCTCAATATGTTATAGATATCCATTGGTAACATTAAAGGAACACACGAAAACATGTTCCTTATTCTGTATTCAAGGAGCACGCATCTGTAGCTGTCATTTTATAATTCTGATCAGCATCTGATCCCATGCAGACAACTGAAATCTCTTATGAATTGGGGAAAGTGATAAAAGACACAGCTTGTCTCTACTTTTGCAAGAAACTGACTGTATCTTTTTTGTCTTGGGTATACAGCACACTTCCTGAGGTGTACAGGGAAGTGTCGATCAATTATGTCATTAGGAAACTTAAAAAAAAATGTGAGCAAGTTTCCCAGTTATACTGCATAATAAGACTGTTTAGTATATATATAGAGAAAATCCAACCTTTTATTTCTCCCCATTTTTTATTTCTTATATCTATCTATGAGTCTAATCACATGTCAGATTTGGTGCAGACATTTTCTGGAATTGTCTCATATGATTGAATAGAGCTTTTAGTTATCCAAGATAAAGTCCATTCCAAATTTTCAGGAAATGTCTGTAATTATACCAAATAATAAGTTCTGTTTTTCTATCGTATCAAATATTTATTTAATGCAATAAAGTTAAAATTAATTATTTAAAGATCATACAATGCGATTTTCTGGATTTTTTTTAGATTCTGTCTCTAATAGAGATGAGCGAACAGTGTTCTATCGAACACATGTTCGATCGGATATCAGGGTGTTCGAGATGTTCGATTCCATACGGACACCACGTGGCAAACTCCAAAAAAATTTGATTCCCCTCCCACCTTCCCTGGTGCTTTTTTTGCACCAATAACAGCGCAAGGGAGGTGGGACAGGAACTACGACAACGGGGGCATTGAAAAAAAAATCGGAAAAAGTCATTGGCTGCCGAAATCAGGTGACCTCCATTTTAGACGAATAGTGGATTTCAAATCCGGGTCATATGAGAATGTGAACTTTGTGACTATGAGACAGGGATAGCTGTACAGGCAGGGATAGCTAGGGATAACCTTTATTTAGGGGGGGGGGGGGAATGTTATTAAAAATAACTTTTTGGGGCTCTATTGGGTGTGTAATTGTGTTTTTTGTGAGATAAACTTTTTTCCCATAGGAATACATTGAGCAGCGTTGATTGGCCGAATGAGATACAGAAGACGTGCAGAGACTCAGCAGTGTTGAGCCAGTTCTGCTCAACTACACCGTGTGCCAGTCGGCTCTGCTGTGCGAGCTCGGCACACACTCAGCTCTGCTGATTCTGTATACTGATTCTGTATACTGGCCAATCAACGCTGGCCATGCCAGCAGTGATGCAGAGCTGAGTGTGTGCCGAGCTCGCACAGCAGTGCTGACCGGCACACGGTGTAGTTGAGCAGAACTGGCTCAACACTGCTGAGTCTCTGCACAGCAGTGGTGAGTGTGTGCACTCGCTCAGCTCGGTTGCATCACCGCATACCCATAGGAATGCATTGGCCAGTCTCCAGCCAATCAGCGCTGGCTCTGCCGGAGGAGGTGGAGTCTAAGATCGCTCCACACCAGTCTCCCTTCAGGTCTGACCTTAGACTTCAACCCCAGCCGTCATTGTGTAGATATCCTGTTTTTTCTCGGTGTGCTAGTGAGTCTCCAGACAGCACAGTAAGTGAATTTAAGCATGTCTGGAATAAACACATTCCTGGTTTCCTACAACTTCCATGATGCCTTTGTAAGTCTCAGAGTTGACTCCCTCCCCATCCCTCTTTCACTCTCTTCCCCTCCCTCTTTCACTCTCTTCCCCTCCCTCTTTCACTCTCTTCTCCTCCCTTTCTCATTCACATCCCCCTTCCTGTTTCCCTAACCCTTCCTAACTAACTCAACCCCTCCTACCCCATCATATTGTCATCTGGGCAGGATCTTCTCGGCACGGGATTTCACTTCTTCTGTGCAATAGAGCCAGAATGGGGGTTAGTATAGGTATAAGTTCTGATTCCAAAAAAGGGGAAATGGAACGTCACTAGACAATAAGTAAAAGTGCCCGGGAATAGGTAAATATATATTTTTAATACACTAAGTAATTTAGAAGGAAGGCGGGGGGAGGAGGTTAGTGTTTAGCTTATTTCACAGATATCAATTTATGCCAGATCAGTGTAGGCCCCCCTGTTGCTATAGGGCCCAGTATAAGTCCACTGTTTACCCCATGGTTAAAGCTGCCCTGAGTGTATTCACATATACACAGATTTATAGGATGTGGTGAACAGTACAACACAATTTCCTTTCTTTTGTAAGACCAAACATTTTATAAACAAATGTGATAGTTGAAGTATAAGATGCCAGAGATGATCTGTGTTTGACCGCTTCAGAGATGTAAATCTGATATTGCATTGAGGATATATGCCCTAAAGCTGACAAGTAATCCTCCTTTAGCTACTATCTTTTCTAATACAGTATATGCAATTTTGTCTACAGACAAAAATCCAGCTTTTCTGCAATGTGTGGCCTAAACCAAGTGTACGTGCAAAAATATATTGTGAATCAAAATACTTTCAACTTTTTGTTCATACAAGGCCTTAATATTCCGCTCTGATAATCTTACGAATATTGTACACAAAGTACTCTGGGGAATATAGCTTCTTGTTTTGTGATTGTAATGATGAGCACACTTTAGGTGTATGGCACTTTCTGTACTTAAAGTGTCAGTCCCATTTTATTTTTTTCTAGTTTTTATGTAGGGGGAGGGGTGTTTGTTAATTATTTTTGTAATATACTTAATTAATCTAACGTTGTTTTTTTAAAAAACTGTCTCCTTAGCAACCTGGTAACTGAGCTGTTAATAGCAATTTTTTTAAAAAATAATTCTTTATTTATAAGCAAAAAAGCAAAGACACAGGAAGTACAAACCATATAAAGTCGATCTCCAAACAAACAGGAGATGGTAATGGTCTGTGCATTCCGACGGGTTTCCGTCCTTAGCCCTGGAGAAACTGGACAGGGGACGGAAAGCCAGCAGTCAGCTTTAAAACCCATTCACTTGAATGGGTTTGTAAAGGTGACTGCTGGTGTCCGCGGGAAAAACGTTTTTTTTTTAGCTGGATACAAAGTCGGACATGTTGGACAGGCCACAGGCAGATACCGGCGGTCACCTTTATAAGGTAGAGTAAAAACAGAGCCAATAATAGGACCCTGGCTATGTCATAATGTACAGTAACCTGGCGCTGGTTGTAATTGTAAACATAATTGTGATGTTGCTCTTCAGGAGTTAACCACATGAGGACCGCCGTACGTAAATTTACGGCCTCATGTGCTGGTACCTAAAGACCGGACTATTGCCGAAATACGTCCGGCCTTTAGGTACCTTTCTGGCGGGGGGAGGGGTGCGGGGGGGACACCTAACCCCTTCCTCCATAACGTCCAGTCGGAACTGAGTCCGACTGGACGTGTTAACCCTTTCGATCGCGCCGTCAAACATCGCGGCGCGATCGAAAGGGATCCGCCGACAGGTTAACCAGATCGGCACCCCCCACGGCGAGATCGGGGGGTGCCGATGTCAGTAGAAGGTAGTCTGGGGTCTGGCCAGTGACCCCAGACTACCGGAGCCCCCACATACCTGGTGATCCTGCCAGGCGGTGGAGGAAGTGAGCGATGTGTCTCACTTCCTCTGCAGCTTACAGGACACGAGCAGGCTCATGTCCTGCTCGTGTCCTGTCTGCTACTGTGTAGAATCAGCTGATGCTTTCATCAAAGCATCAACTGATTCAAGTGTCCTAAAGGGACAGATGAAAAAGTTAAAAAAAAGTTAAAAAAAAAAAATAAAGTGTATGAAAAAAGTAATAAAGTTCTAAAGTCCAAAAATCCCTTTTTTCTATACAAAATGAATTATATAAAAAAAGCACTAAAAATTAAAAAAAGCAATGCATATTTGGTACCGCCGCGTCCGTAACAACCTGTACAATAAAACTGAAATAATATTTAATGTACACGGTGAACGTCGGAAAAAAAAAACGGAAAAAACTCGCCGGAAATAATGATTTTTTGCCATCTCATCCTACAAAATATGCTATAAAAAGTGATCAAAAAGTCATATTCACCCCACAACAGTGCCAATAAAAAGCGCACATTTTCCCACAAAAAATAAGCCCTCAACCAACACTGTCAACCGAAAAATAAAAATGTTACGCCTCTCAGAAGATGGCGATGCAAAAATCACTGATTTATGTCCCCAAATGTGTTTTTGTTCTGCAGACTTAGTATCGCATAAAAAAATAACATAAATGAGGTATCGCCGTAACCGTACCGACCCGCAGAATAAAGGACACATGTTACTTATGCTGTACGCTGCATGGCGAAAAATTTAAAATGTAAAACTCAATGCAGGATTGATTTTTTTTTTTTTTTTAATCCAGCAAGAAAGAGTTAATAAAATGTAATCAGTAAGTTGTAGGCACCCAAAGATGGTGCCATTACAAAATGCATCTCATCCTGCAAACAACAAGCCCTTATATGGCCATGTCACCAGAAAAATAAAGAAAATATAGCATCTAGCAATGTCAAGGCAAAACCCCCCAAAAATCGCCAAATTATTAGAACACAACTGGCTGCGGCAGGTAGGGAATATATAAGCTGTGCGAGCGAATATCAGGGGACACCCCAGATTTACAGCTTATGAGCGAAAAAACACCAGAAGTGACCCCCAGAGTGACTCCCCCAATCATAGGAGCTACTGGGACATAGTAGGGAATTTGGTGTCTGCAATGTTCTCCGCACAGCTTATATATTCCCTCTTCGCCATCCGCTGTGCAGTCACGTCCGGATACTAATACTCACTACACCCCCTGATAAATTCTTTGAGGGGTACAGTTTTCAAAATGGGGTCACTCCTTTGGGGAATCCACTTTTCTGGTACCTTACAGGCTCTACAAACATGACATGGCGTTCAAATACCAAACATCCAAATCTGTGCTCCAAAAGCCGCATCGCGCTCCTTCGCTTCTGCGCCCTGCTGTGCGCCCAAACTGCAGTTTATGACACATGTATGACACTGGTGTACCCGTTATATCGGACGTAATGTCATATGTGAGTATAAACTGATATTAGGGCACAGCTGGACGCAAAAGGGAAGAAGGGTTATTGGGTTTTTGGAGCACAGACGGTTTGGTTTTTGGATGCCATGACACTTTTGTAGATCTGAAACGCCAGTAAAGTGGAATCCCCTGATATGAGACCTTATTTTGGAAACTACACCCCTGAAGGATTTCTCCAGGGGTACAGAGAGCATTTTTAACCCCCAAGTGTTGCTATAACTTATTATCCATAAATGAATACGAAGCTGATTGTGAAAGGTGAAAATGACCATTTTTCCAGGAATACGTCATTTCAGTGTGTAATATGTTGTGCCCGCCTTGTATCAGAGATGAACGCTCTAAAAGCTGTTGTGCCCAGGATACCCGCTTACCAGTTTTTGGAGTGTCTCTGCTGACATAAGTTGGGCACAACATATCGGGCACTAAAATGGCGAATCTCTGGAAATTTTTCATTTTTAACTTCTCATTATCAGCTGTGATTTCATTTCTGGAAACTAAATAAATGCAACACTAAGGGGTTAAAAATGCTCGCTACACCACTTGATAAATCCCATGAGTGGGCTAGTGTCCAAAATGGGGTGACATGTCTGCGGATTCCACTTTATTGGCAATTCAGGGGCTTTGCAAAAGTGGCATGACGTCCAAAAACCAAACTATGCTCCAAAAACCAAAAGCGCTCCTTCCCTTCTGTGCCCGGCTGTGCCCAAACAGCCATTTATACCCACATATGGCATTAAGTACGTTATCCGGGGTACACCAGTGTCATACATGTGGGCATACACCGCTATTTGGGTACCCAGCAGGGCGCAGATGTGAAGGAGCGATATGTGCTTTTGGAGTGCAGATTTATATTCTTTGTTTTTGGACACCACATCACATTTGCAGAGGCCCTAAAATTGTCCCTACAAAATGGGGTCACTTCTTGGTGAATTCCAGTTTACTGTCACCTGTGTAGTTTCTAAAATGGGGTCACAATGGGGGGTTTCCATTGTATTGATACTTTAGGGGCTCAGCTAATGCGACATGGCACCTGAGAACTATTCCAGCCACATCTGCTTTCTAAAAGCCAAATAACGCTCTTTCCATTCTGAGCCCCACCGTATACCCATACAGCAGATTATGGCCACATATGGGGTATTGCCGTGTTAAGAAGAAATTGTGTAACAAACTCTGGGGGGCTTTTAATTCTTCAGCTACTTGCAAAATTAAAAATATGGCGCTAAATGGACGATTAATTGGAAAAAAAAGTAATTTTTCATTTTTACGTCCCATTGTTAATAAAATCTGTGAATCAGCTGTGAGGCCAAAATGCTCACCAAACCCCTAGATAAATTCTATGAGGGGTGTAGTTTCCAAAATGGGGTCACTTTTAGGGGGTTTCCACTTTATTGGTACACTAGGGGCTCTGCAAATGCGACATGGCACCTGAAAAATATTCCAGCAGAATCTGCCCTTCAAAAGCCAAATAGCGCTCTTTCCATTCTGAGCCCCGCCATGTTCCCATACAGTAGATTATTACCACATATGGGGCATTTCTGTGTTCAGGAGAAATTGTGTAACGAACTTTAGGGAGCTTTTTTTCCTTTATCCTCTTGTGAAAATGAAAAATTTGGGGCTAAATTGACAGTTTGTTGGAAAAAAAGTAAATTTTCATTTTCATGTCCCAATGTTAATAAAATCTGTGAAACAGCTGTAGGGTCAAAATGCTCACTCTACCCTTTGATATGTTTTGTGGGGGGTGTAGTTTCCAAAATGGGGTCACTTTTAGGGGGTTTCCACTGTATTGGTACTGTAGGGACTCTGCAAATGCGACATGGCACCTAAAAATTATTCCAGCAAAATCTGCCATCCAAAAGCAAAATAGCGCTCCTTCCATTCTGAGCCCCGCCATGTTCCCATACAGCAGAATATGGCCACATATGGGGTATTGCCGTGTTCAGGATAAATTGTTTAACAAACTTTGGGGGGCTTTTACTCCTTTAACCCCTTGTGAAAATGAAAACTTTGGGGATAAAGTGACATTTTAGTAATTTTTCTTTTACACATTCCAATGTTAGTAAAATCTGTGAAACAACTGTACGGTCTAAATGCTCACTATACCCCTTGATGAATTCCGTGAGGGGTGTAGATTCTAAAATGGGGTCACTTTTGGGGGGTTTCCATTGTTTTGGTACGCTAAGGGCTCTGCAAATGTGACATGGTGCCTGAAAATTATTCCAGCAAAATATGCTGTTCAAACACCCAGTGTCACTCCTTCCCTTTCGTGCACTGCCGTGTGCCCAAAAATCAGTTTACACCCACATGTGGGGTATTTCTGTGCACGGGAGAAATTGCATAACAAAATGTGAGATGCATTTTCTCCTTTAACCCTTTGTGAATGTGTTAATTTTAGGTCTAAATGAATGTATTAGTGAAAAAAAATGAAATGTCTAAATTTGACCTCCATATTATTTTTATTCTTATGAAATGCTTAAAGGGTTAACAAACATCCCAAATGCTGTTTTGAATAATTTGAGGGGTATAGTTTTGAAAATGGGGTGATTTATGGGGGTTTCTATTATATAGGCCTTTATAATTCCTTTCAGAACTGAAGTGTTCCCTAAAAAATTAGTTTGAGGAATTTTCTTGTAAATCTGGAAAATTGCTGTTACACTTGTAAGCCTTGTAACATCCAAAATGAATTAAAAGACGATCAAAAGATGATGCCGATATAAAGCAGAGATATGGGAGATAATATTTATTCATGTATTTGGATGGTATGACTATCTGCCTGAAAAGCAGAGAATTTCACATTTTGAAAATTGCAATTTTTTCCAAATTTCCATCAAATTTGCTAGTTTTTTTTATAAATAAATACAAAAATATTGATTAGTGTTTACCACTAACATGAAGTATAATGTGTTACGAAAAAACAATTTCAAAATCACTTGTGTAAGTTAAAGCGTCTCAAAGTTATTGCCATTTAAAGTGACACATGTCAGTTTTGAAAAAAGAGGCCCGGTCCTTAATGTACTTCTGGGCCTGGTCCTTAACCGGTTAAAGGGGTTTTTCCACAAGAGTCATTTATGACTTGTTTGGGAAATGTCATAAATCTCTTATAGATATTGGTCCTACATCTCTAGTATGAATTACCCTGCACCCCACTGATTCGTGACAAGCAAGGTTTGTCCTGAATATTCCAAATTGTTCACCTTTTAGTGAAACTGAGTACTTGAGATTCATCTCAGGCTAACTAAAATAGCTGCCACAACATGCATTCCGCAGTGAAAATACAGAGGAGACGTGTCACATTGCCTGTGTTTCTGGTATCACTTGTCAACCTCTCGGCCAGTTATGAGTGGTGGCTGGAGACCTCACAGTGCTGATGTTACAGATTTTGTCATCAGATGTGTTCAAACTGAGAGACATGTGCTAGCATCATCACTGCAGAATCCAAAGCAATAGCTCCAATTTCTACTGGAAAACAGCAGCAATAGTGCAAAAGAACTACAGAATGATAGCAGAACTGTGTGAAGTTTAGTTAGATTTTATCAATTTCATGCAAATAGTCAGAGACATCATAGGAGTGGAGGGAGAGAGAATTTCTGCAGTGTGCTGTGAGCCTATGGCTGCTGCCATTTGCCCAGAGTTCTACAGACACTGGACAGTTAACAAAATTAGATTATTGGCAATGGAAGGGTTAATTTGTTTTTGTGTTTTTTTTTTTTTTTTAAATGATGTTTGTGTACATTTGCTAACATTGACATATTCTGTTATGTAGCTGTTTGAACATATTACTACTATTGACCTACCACTCATTCCTGCTTGGGTTATTATTATTCTTGTATTATTCATATTTCCTTGTACCTCTACCGGGTCTGTTTGTTATGTGGTACCCTATTTTTTCGTGCTTTCTCCTTGTCCCACTATATGTATATTTTATAATTTAATCAATAAAATTTTTTATTATTTTATTATTCAGTGGTCAGGATCTTTGTTTCTTTCTACAATTACTCCTGTTAGAGCTATAAGTAAAGAAATCAGTAGCAGTAATAGATGGGGGAGGGAGCAGGTTGTCCTGTATTGTACATGCTCCTGCCTCAGACAGAAATGCAAAATGTGTCAGCCATAGTGGGGGCTATTAGCATCAGAAACACTGATAGGACACCAGTTATAAAGTTTTATATACCTAGAGAACAGACTATGATGCAGATATTTCAACTTTTTTTTGAACAATCAGGTATACCTTAAAGGGAGTCTATCATTAGATATGTGCAGATTAAACTAAGTACATATTGGAATAGCCTATAGAAAGGCTATTCTAGTTCTACGTCTCCTCTTCTGTTTCTGACAGATGTTTTTTAATTAAATGCTTTTTCTGATATGCTAATTGAGGCCAGGGAGCACAGGGGGCACCGAGCACACCAGCATCATACCCTGCATGCCTCCTCCTCGCCATTTAGGAAGCCCCCTCTTTTGCAAATGAATGCTCCTCCTCTTCATTGCATCACCAGTATCTTTAGCGAGAACCAAATCCCGCACCTGCACAGTGGAAGGAAGTAAAGATGGCTGGCGGAGTGTACAGTGCATTGTCAGTGCAGATCAATAAAACTGCAAAGTGTTTATCTCAAATCCGAACATTTTATAAACTCGGTAACAAATCACTTGCTAATGAACCAATGATTATCTCTGCATTGCTTGGTTTGTGGTCACAGATATGCTTCTTCCTTTCTATTAAAGGCTGCTACATGACACAATTTTTGGCTTGGGGGAATGTTGTACCTAAAAGACTCCCTTTACTAAATAATGTTTTATGCTAGGTTCACACTATTGATGACTCATCGTTATTTGGGTCTGTCTGGGGACCTGGTTGATGGAGAACCAGACTGCTACAACATCACACAGAGTTCAGCAGACCCCATTCTCTATTATGGGCTGTTTTAAACTGAAAGCAGTGGAGAAAAGTCCTCCTTGCAGTTTCGGCAATGGAGTCTCAAGGCAGATGTGAACCCCAGACTATATTCGAGATTATCCAGTTGGATCAATTTTGTGTTGAACATAGTATTTAATTGGCCGAATTCCGTACTCTGGCCAATCAGCACTGGCTAATGCATTGTATTGGCGTGATGAAGCAGTGCTGAATGTGTGTGCTTAGCACACACATTCAGCTCTACTTCATCGGGCTAATAGAATGCATTGGCCAGCGCTGATTGGCCAGAGTACGGAATTCGGCCAATCAGCGCTGGCTCTGCTGGAGGAGGCGGAGTCTAAGATCGCTCCACACCAGTCTCCATTCAGGTCCGACCTTAGACTCCGCCTCCTCCAGCAGAGCCAGCGCTGATTGGCCGAATTCCGTACTCTGGCCAATCAGCACTGGCTAATGCATTGTATTGGCGTGATGAAGCAGTGCTGAATGTGTGTGCTTAGCACACACATTCAGCTCTACTTCATCGGGCTAATAGAATGCATTGGCCAATCAGCGCTGGCCAATGCATTCTATTAGCATGAACTGAGTTTGCACAGGGGTTCTAGTGCACCCTCGGCTCTGCTACATCAGATTGCTACATCTGATGTAGCAGTGCCGAGTGTGTATCAGATGTGTAGTTGAGCAAAACTGACTCAGCACTGCTAAGTCTCTGCATTCGCATAGGAATGCATTGGCCAGCCTTCGGCCAATCAGCGCTGGCTCTGCCGGAGGAGGCGGAGTCTAAGGTCGGACCTGAATGGAGACTGGTGTGGAGCGATCTTAGACTCCGCCTCCTCCAGCAGAGCCAGCGCTGATTGGTCGAGTTCCGTACTCTGGCCAATCAGCACTGGCCAATGCATTTCTATGGGGAAAAGTTAGCTTGCGAAAATCGCAAACTGACAGGGATTTCCATGAAATAAAGTGACTTTTATGCCCCCAGACATGCTTCCCCTGCTGTCCCAGTGTCATTCCAGGGTGTTGGTATCATTTCCTGGGGTGTCATAGTGGACTTGGTGACCCTCCAGACACGGATTTGGGTTTCCCCCTTAACGAGTTTATGTTCCCCATAGACTATAATGGGGTTCGAAACCCATTCGAACACTCGAACAGTGAGCGGCTGTTCGAATCGAATTTCGAACCTCGAACATTTTAGTGTTCGCTCATCTCTAATCATGAGAGCTAAATGCAGCTCTCAGATACAGCCTCTATTTCAGACACATGGAAGGGCGTATTATTCTTGTAATTATTATACCACAAATTTGCTCTGAAAAAGTTACTTAATCTCTTGCCTTAGAAAAACTCAAAGAAGGTCAAAGATTCTCTTATGCTTCAGGAAGGTGATTCAAGACTCATAATTAGCAAATAAGAGTCAAATAATTAAGCAGATGCAAATTGATATTCCTATTTTGTATAATTAAATGTTCCACTTTAAAGCATGTCACCTCCATTAAGGACATTGTGTCCTCTCACTCCGGCTTATTAGTCCGTCTCTTCTCTGTGAAATGCTCTTTTTGGAGTTACACGTTGGCTTAAAAATAACTATTCAGACATTTCTGCAAGGTGTCATAAATGCTGGTTGTTATTTCCAATGGCATAATGTCAGTCTGTGTCTTCGCACTTCACTATCACTGTCTCATTATATAGTTATTGTCTTACATTTTTTGCCTGTGATCTTTGGTTTTCGTAGGTCTTTAGGAAATAAAATATAATAGCCAACAAAGGCTCCGGCAGACAATTGAGTGTACAAAGTTCCCGAATGCTCTTTACTCCTGGTCGAGCCCCATGACATAACTGGCGCTCGTATTGTCTTCCCGCATTTCAAGCCTAATTGGGAATTTATAAAAGCCCAATCTATATGTCCAGACTTTGTATGCCCATTAAAACAACCAACCATGTTGCCGACTCCATATAAAAACAACTACCTAATGGTGTCTAAATTAAGAAGCTTATTTTCTAACAAGATTTGGAAGATCTGTAAAATGCAAATATATTCCTAGAATTATTCATTGTGATGAACTTTGTTTATCAAAGGCCATAACTGTTTGCACAGTGGAGCTAGCAAATTGCTGGATTTTTTACAAGCTGTGCTCCATGAAGCAGATCTATCTGCCCGATTCTGTGAGATGCATTCAGTTACATTAGTGTCATGTGTATGCCTCCGATTTAAGGGAGGTTTTGTTTTCTACCTAATTATTGGAACATTTCCTGTGATTTCTCTTTTCACAAGGCTGTCTTCATTTCTTTAGACTTACAAATCCGATTTGCCATGCCCTTTGTTCTCTTACATTTCTGCTCCGCTGCCACTGTTCTCCATTGTATGTAGAGGATATTTATACACTGATGGCAGGCATACTTTTCTTACTGACATTTCCTGCACACTTTTGTAGCTATTACATAGGATTTGATGCTCTAGGAGCCCAGAGACATAGCATATAAAATGCACCATTGCTTCCCTCAAGCTACCCTCATTACCAACAAAGACTTTGGTTAAGGAATATTTGTAAATTGAACAATCTGTAATGTGCAAGGATGCAATTCACTGTGTAAGTGTCCCTGAGAGAGGAAGATGCCCTGCTGAAGAAAGTTTATCACGGCTAAAGACAGATGAAATTTTATTCTGTATGTAACAAGTGTCATTTTATTATATTTCTTCTTGCGGTTAAGGCCCCATGTAGTGAGCTGCAGCCAAAAAGTGTCTTCAACCCTGCACCTTATGGCCTTGCCCATTCCCACCATGATCCTTTTTGCCCCTACACATTAAAATATCCTTTTAATGGCTTGACACTATTCCCACAACATTCCCCTTTATTTTGACTTCCTCAGTATCATAGTACCCTCATTTTATCCCCCATAGCATAATGTTCCTCTCATTATGGCCCCACAGTACAATGTTTATGGGTATGTTCCCACATTGTAGTGTTTCCCTCCATGTGACCTCCATATTATAGTGTCTCCTTCCATGTGGCCTCCATATTATAATGTCCGCCTCTATGTATTCCCCACACTATAATATCCTATTTCCATGTGGCCCCCATATCACTACATTGCCCTGTGTGCTTCCTAGCTGTTGCAGAGATATAGCCTGAATTGCAATGCAGGATGCCTGCTTTACCATTATGATCAGCTCAATCTGGGATCTCTAGATGTAGGTGAAATAAATCCAGAACCTAGGACAGCGGGAATGTCCTGCTGAATTTGGGAGTGCCTGGAAGTTATGTATATATTATGCTTGGTGCTATATTGGTCATTTTCTTTGTATTCTGCTGGTCATTACGATTACAGTAATACCAAATATGTATATAGTTTTTCTTATGCTTGGTTCACACCTGCACCTGGGTTTCTTGGTTTCTCGGTTCACACCTCTACTTGAAGACCCGAAGAACCGAAACCTAATTTGCTTAAAAAGACTATAATGGGGTCCACTGGGTTTCCGCCCGAGAATGCAGAAATATGTTTCCTTGAGAGGTTTTTCTCTCTGCATTTTTTAAGTGGGTTCAGGGATGGAAACCTCGAACAGAATACAGGCATATGTCTGAACCTAGCCTTATGTTTAGACATGAAGAAAAATCCAAAACTTTGCCAAAAAATTCTTTCCATATTCTGACATCTGTATCTGTTTGATATATTTTCATATATGTGACTACATAAGGTTTCATTTTTATGGAGATAGATGTACTTTTTAGTTATACCATTTGGGGAATTTCTTTTAAGGATAAACTTTCAGAAACCAAATATTGAGGTTTTTTAATGGTTATTACAAGTGAAGGCAAACCATCACCAGATTTAGCTTCAGGTACCATCTTTATGCTGATGACACCCAATTATACACATCTCCCCATGACGTCACCCCTGCACTAATACAGAACACCAGTGACTGTCTTTCTGCTGTCTCTAATATCATGTCCTCGCTCTATCTGAAACTAAATCTCTCTAAGACTGAGCTACTACTGTTTCCACCATCTAATAGATCTGTCCCTGATATATCCATTGTAGTCTCAGGCCTTACTATAACTCCTAGGCAGCATGCCCACTGCCTCGGGATCATGTTTGATGCAGACCTTTCCTTCACCCCTCATATTGAATCACTCGCACGTTCATGTCACCTCCACCTCAAAAACATCTCCAGAATACACCTTTTCCTTACCAGAGTTACATTAAAGACACATTGTCTCTCTGATTCATTCTCACCTTGATTACTGTAACTCCTTACTAATCGGTCTTCCCCTTACTAAACTCTCCCCTCTACAATCTATTCTGAATGCAGCGGACAGGCTCATCTATCAGTCTAGACGCTACAGCGATGCCTCTGGTCTGTGCCAGTCGCTACATTGGCTGCCTATTCATTATAGAATAAAATATAAAGTTATCACTCTCATCCACCATAATGCTGCACCTCCCTACATTTCCTCCCTCATCTCTGTCTACCGCCCAACCCGTGCCCTCCGTTCACTCAATGACCTAACACTTACATCCTCTATTATCAGAACCTCCCACGCTCGTATACAAGACTTCTCCCGAGCTGCACCACTTCTCTGGAATGCTCTAGCCTGGACAATCAGATTAACTCCCAATTTCTATATTTTCAAACGCAAACTTAAGACACATCTTTTCAGACAGGCCTATCACAATTTCTAACGTAAACCCTTTCGTACTACAATTAGAATCCCCAAAATTTAACCCTCCAATGTCCCCGCTCCCACATTTTCCACATGATATGATGCCATTTCAGGCTAACTTTATAGGTCCAATCTCCATCCACATGTTAAAGGACATGACTGGTGACGGCTCATAAAGTTTTATGTTTGTGTAATGACAGTCACCTCTATTACAGAATTATCTGACCCCCTGTATAAGCAATGCCGCCCCTGCTATTATTTATTATTATTAAGGCAAGATAATTGCTCAGTAATGAGCATAAAACAACACAATGTGTTTTTGTTTTGTGTTTTTTACATTATTCCATTCTTTACACCACATCAACTGATGTGCTGAGAATCTGCTGATACAAATTGTGAACGTTTCACTGATCAAATTCTTGGTGGTTCTTTAAATTTGGATCTAACTTTGTGTTCATCCATCATAGAAACAACACTTAAAATGAAATGTGAACAGCTCATCAAACATGAAATAAATTTCTACAAAATCTGCTCCCAATAAAGGCAATTAACAGATCTGCGAATCTGTGACATTTTGCTTCATTTTGTTTGAGTAAGAATGTCATATTTATGTGACAGACTTGTCTCTTCTGTGCTATATTGGAGGGGGATGCACGGCTACTTGGCAGATTGGAAGCTATTATGGATATTAAATGTGTGTTAGATTCCCAAATTCCCAAGTAAAATTCTTACATTTTCTTAAAAAGATTGCTTACCAAATGATGAGTTTTAGTTCAGTGAGATCACATATTTGAACATATCTTGCTAGATTTGCATCTCTTGAAAAAGAGACTATGCCTCATGTATATTTTTCTTTGGATTTTAGTTGGATACCTCAAATACTATGTACCATGTATTTAAAAGGATTTTTCAGAACCATGACATTGATGACCTATAGTTTGGATAGTCCTTTAATATACTGCCTATCACCCCGAACCCCCCACCGATCAACTCCATTTCGTGTTCTTAGGCCAGTTATCATATCAATTGATCACAAGGCCAAGTGCAATCACTATACACTGTATGGTGTTGTTGTAATTTTAAGGCTAAAGCCCCACATTGTTGAAACACAGCTTTTTTGGTCATTTTTTTTTTGAGCCAAAGGCAGGAGTGGATTGAGCAGAAGGTAATAGTATAAAAACTTTCTATATATTTTCCATTCCTTTTGTAGCCATTCTTGGCTTTGCCTTAAAAAACTGCAACAAAATCTTCAACAAAAAAAAAAGCTACGTTTCCTCAACTTGGGGCCTTAGCCTAAGTTTGTTTTACCAATGTGACTGTAGAAAGATAATTGGTACCTTCCTTGACCTTAGATCATTCAAATGACTGGGAGATGATAGTATAGTTCCATCTAAGGCATAGACACGTCATTCTAAGCTCGGAGAGGAGTGCTGGAGTCACATGGTTCTGCTAGGTTCACATTAGCATTATGGTCTCCATTGTCTGGATCCTCTCGGGACCTGAATGGCTGAGAACACACACAGACCGGCGGACCCATTGACTATAAAAAACTCAAAACTGTGGAGAAAAGAGTCCTCTGTGTAAGACTTTTCTCTTCAACGATTTTCGGCAATTTCCAATGGAAACTCTGGCACAGACGTGATCCCAGACTTAGGTTGACCAAGGCCTGTGAGATACAAGTCAGAATCAGAATAACAAAGTCCAGATAGAGATGAGTTTGTGCTGTGTGTTTTGGGACTGTGACATGACAAAGAATGTGAAAGAAATTTTTATATGGACCTCATAGCTACAACTAGGACCAAAGCACTTCAGGCCAGGCCTAGCAACTTTTAGGATCCTGTACTAAAGAGCCTGGACAATTGCAGATATATTTGTTTTTTTGCTGAAGAGAAAAGAACTCAATTTTGTAGAATATTGACAGAACTAGAGAGACACTAAATAGAGAACCATCTCAAAGACTTATTTTTAACCTAGTAGTATCAAAAATTGCACAGAACATTGCAGTTGTATTGCTTATCTTCCAAATCAGTGAGTTATTTGCACCGTTTACAAGTGTTTCCTGAGTCCTCAATTCTGTACCAACATGGGCAGAACAACAAGGGCACCCTAACCACTATTTGGTGTAGGGGAGCTGGCTACCTCTAGTGAGCCCAACTATGACCAGATCCTTTTGCCGTTCCTCCACTATATTCCTCTTTCATATCATTTTATCATATAATCCTTTTTTAATCTCATGTAGATTACTTGATTGATCTTTGCACCATAAAAAGATGACTGTCTGGAAAAGTTGCTGAATGCACAATGTACCATGTAGCCAGTAGTCAGTATTTTAGTCAAATGTGCACATATGAAAATACTATGATTCAAAGTGAGGGTAAGAAGCCACAGCCAAGCTAGTACTTGTGGCTAAAACTGGTAACCAATGGTCTCACAGTTTTGAAGATAATATTTCACTTAGCTTCACTTGTACTGTCATGTGGCCAATAGCCATTGTGAGTTGGGTTTTGGTTGCATGTGACACCTGGATCATGTGTTCTTACCCTTTAAGAGGTGAAGTCAGGTAAAGAAAGCTGTATCATTGCTTGCTGTCAGTGAAAGTAATCCTCTTTTATTGATGAGTGCTTGGGAATTTAATCTGAAAGTTGCAGTAAAAACAATGTTAGCATTTTTTTTTGTTGACAGCTGTTTTGTTGACAGCTGTGAACATCCCACAGTAGACCATACCCCTGTGACCTATGCCGAAGAAATTTTTTTTTTTCACGTATGTGCAATTTTGCCTATAGAAACATCCAAAACTCATCACTCAGGGAAGCATTTCAATAGTGGTGACTAACCCAATTATAAGATAAGATAATCTTTTAATAGTCCCACAATGGGGAAATTCAGCATGATACAGAATCATGGATAGTATAGTAGTATATAGCAAGAGAAAAACACATACAAGCTCATGGCAGATAGAGAGATATTAGGAGTCATAGCAACTAAAAAGAAAGAAACAAAAGACACACTGCAGGATCATTTAGTTCTCTGTGCGAAGTGATGTTGATAATACAGCCCGACCGTGGTTGGAGGACACGAGGAGGGGGTCACATCATGTAAACATAAGAGGCAGAAACAGTTTTTTTGCAGAGGTGGGGGACGTATGCAGCGATGACGATAATATGTGGCAGTTCCTTTTGTAGGTAGTGAGATCTCATGCTCAGCTGATAGTTCGATATCTTGCATCAGCACTGTTATTCCTTAACCACAAAAATATCCCAAAAAGTACCCTATCCTTCATCGCAAGCCCTTCTCCTATCTTCTTACCGCTGTCACGTGTTCTATCCGCCTGAAGAAGTCTGAAGCCATCCAGGGAGACAGGATGCTGCTCTCTTGCCATGCTTCCTTAACCCATTTATGCCAGAAGTTATATATTTTTCAGTTCCAATAATGGAACTCTAGGCATAAATGGGTTAACTCGTGGGGGGGGGAGCTGGTAGGTTCCCAGGCTGTAACAGAGTCTCACATGTCCACAGTAAAAGAAAGAAATACCAATCAGCCAACCCTAGGCATCTTCCACATATAAGCAATAAACACCAAAAACATTTCCTTGAAAGAAGAAGTCCACAATTTCATGTAGGTTTCTTCCAAATGCTTTGCCTGCCTCATGTTGTCCATGCTTTCCTTAGCTCGTGGGGGATGGTAACAAGGCACATGTACACAGGAAATTCCAGCTGAGCAGGTATCTTCCAAGCTTAAACAATATACACAAAGAAAATATTCTTCTTCCATTCCATATAGTTAACTAATTCATAGTGCTAGGTTGCTTGAGTAGAGGATTCTTGATGATACAGAAAAAAAAGAGTGAAAAAGGAAAGATAAAGGTCGCTCTCAGCTTGGAGCTCTGTATTGAGGCTGCCACTCATGTGGTGCCATCTTGGGAGAAAAAAAAATTATTCCACACATATCATAGTCAGCAGGACTCTGGGCCACAGTAGTAACATGGTCTGTGTGAGGCCAGGGCACCTCACAAAAACACAGAGTTTTTTTAGTACAACATTGCAGAAAAAAACAGCAGTGGAAATGCTGCAATTTCAAAAACACAAGAGTTAATGTCAATTATACCCACGTAAACGTTGGCATTGTCCATATGGGTGTAATGTAAGCAGAAAGTCCTCAGAAGAAAACTCTGTGGACTTTGTCTAAAACACTCCGGAAAAAAAAAACTTCAATACATTTCTGGCGTGGTCTTTTTCACAGCTGTGGCATGCTACGTGGGACCTTACCCTAAGATTCTTTGTACAATATTCATCAAGTTGTTTGTACATTTGAAAAGGGTGTGACTTGACTGAAAATGGATGTATACAATGGATGGTGGATTTTTCTCCAGTAAACTAAGCCATTCAATAGAAGGTGTATAGTTAGACTAGACAGTCTAAGGGGGCGTTCACACTACAGTCATTGTCCGACAGGTAGTGTCTGCTGCTAGTGTCCATTCAAAATCCTGCATGGACATTAGCAGCGGGCATTAGCTGTGTCCGTGACATTTTTCATTCATTTAAATGGCGATCGGGTGCGTTCTTTTGCACTCCGTGCCTGTCCTTAAGTGTCCGCTCATAAAGATGTCTGACTTTTCAAGCGGACAGAAAAACCCGACATCTGTCACAGACACAGCTAATGTCTGCTGCTAATGTCCGCGCAAGATTTTGAATGGACATTAGCAGCGGACACTACCTGTCGGACAATGATGGTAGTGTGAACTCTCCCTAATACTGCCACAGTCCAGCAATAGACACTATGGTAAATCAGGTGCATTTTATCTGATGTAACTTTGTACTGCCTAACTTTTAGATGGTATTCCATTTACTAGCACAAGCAGAGATGTTAAAAATGTAGAGGAATTAAAATTTAAAGTGTTTAAGAAAGTTGCATAACTTCTCATAATGCAAACATGCAAAATTTTAGTCACGCTAGGTTCACATCTGCGCTGGGCTCTTCGTTGTTCGGTTAAAACTGCGGTTACACACAGACACTGCTAGACCTCTTGACTATAATAGGGTCTGCCGGGTGACTGCCATTTTCAAACTGAAAGCAGCAGAGAGAAAAGTCCTCCATGCAGGGGCTTAGATTGAAATGAGTAGAGAGCCATAAGGAACAAAACCAGAGACAAACATAGTAGGCTTTATTTCAGTGACACCCAACTGCATATTGTGCATATATTATATACATGATACTATTATAAACACTAAAATTAAAATTCAAGGCAACAAATGATATTGAGCAGCAAAAAGATGTCTATTCTGTTCTTGTTATTTGCATATGCATGAGGCAGAGCATTCAGATAAGTGTACTTCAATAACCCTCATCTGTAACTCTTTTAAAGCAATACTCCTGTTACTGGTACATCTGAGAAACTGTGCATGGGGATTAGCATATTCTATGCTTGATGTAGTTGAGATAAAAGACATGCTATTATGGAATACTACTAAACAATCAGGAACGCTCAGAACTTCTGCTATATTCGCAATGAATTTGCCATTTTTTCCTACCACTTTGAGCTAGATTTTTCACTATATATTTTAGGGACATGAATTACATTTTCTAGTTAACACCATGTCAATCTGTTGACAGTATATGTTTGTAAAAATGGAACTAATATTACAATATTTGCTGTCCAGATCCAGTACAGAGGCACACCGCACCCCCATGCCTTCATTATATGGATCCATAGGTCCCCTGTGTGCTACCTTCAGACAACGCTGATCTATAGAGATTTTCTTCCCTGGAACAATGTTTGTGGGGGAGATTACTTCTGTAATGCAGCATCAGATGGAGCATGACAAAACTGCTATTAGTGCCCTAACACAACGCTGTATTTGTTATTGCTTGCAATGAGAAATAATATATTTGCCTGTATGAGAGCCTATCAACAAAACTATTCAGATATAAGCCTACTCAACATCCTCTTTTACGCTAAATTCACAATACTGTCACCTCTCTGGCAGACTGCTATACCAGCGGTTACACATGGAGTCCAGCAAACCTCATTGACTGTAGATCTGTAGTTTTTTACTTTGTTTATTTATTTATATAAACCCATATTTTAGGCCAAGGCCCCGAGTAGTGAAAAGCGCTGCAGAAAAAAATTCGCATCACAGTTTTTTCTGCATGGATTTTCACAGAAAGTCCGTAGAGGTTTTCTCTGCGGACTTTCTGTTTCAATTATACCTATAGAGATTTCACCATCAGTTTTGGGAATCACAGCAATTCCACTGCACATATTTTTCTGCATTTCTGTATTTTTTTGCATTTCTGTATTTTTCCGTGTGGATAGGATTCGCTAGACTGTAGAGACTGTAAAACCCTGTGGTTTTTGCCATGGCGTTTACAACACATGGGAGTCCAGCCTTAGAATGGCAAGTGTGTGGCAAAATGTAAAGATAAGGCAAAACACATTGTAGAGTACAAGAAATTCTGTGACAACAAAAAGAAAACTGGTATGCAGTATATAGGGCCAACATATTCCACAATGCTATACTAACTCATTTACAGTTTGGGTTAATGTACCATTAACTTAAAAAAGCAAAAGCAGTGGTAAAATAGCCTGGGGTTCTCTAGCTAAAATAAGTCAGCTCACATCTAGATAGCCGATGCTGATCTGTGCTTTTCCAGGTGGGCTTCTTTCAGAACATGCTGTCCCTTGGGGAAGATATGCTTTAAATACCCCTTACACAAAAAAGTTAAGACATGCTCAAGTATACTAGAATAAATGGCATTTTCGTAATTGTTTCTTCTACAGCCACAGTATTCCAATTGAATATTTGTCTTGCCTTTATTCTAAATGACATTAATTTCTAATAGGTTTGACTAATGATTGTCTGAACTAAAGATCATGGTATCAGTTTAATAAATAACTGGGGACAAGTTATTCACACCTTTTAATATGAGTACATCTTGTGGTCAGTCTCCCTAGGCATTCTTTTGTAGCAGAACTCTTCTGCAATAAAATAAGTTGTACAGTTAAAGGGGTTGTTCATTTTCTAATACTGATGGCTTATCCTTAGGGTATCAGAATCAACGTGAGTGTTTGACACCCCGTACTCCTGGGACTCTACCACAAACTACATTATTTTGAGCGGGAGCGTTTCTTTCTTTACCTCTAACCAATATATTGGAATACACATAAATATCTCTATATGCCAGTACATTATGTAGAGAAAGAAATATACTATTGAGAAAGACAAAAGTGAAAAGTAAGAGAAGAAATCTCCCATTGAAAATAATGGAGACTGTGGCTCAGACAGTCAGGTGGCAATAAATTGAATAAATATTTAACATGATTATGATAGCATAAATAAAACTGGCAAAATTGTTTATTTTATTTAACCAATAACAACTTGAGTCTACTATTATTTTATGGGGTCTGACTATATGTCACTATCCATTTTTCTGAAGGCCATGCCTCTTGAAAAGGCCACTCTCACTTTTGCCATTATGTACCATTCACAAATCACCCAGGCCTCTTCCAGGTTGACATCTCTGCCATTATCTCTCTTCCACAAACTTTTAGAATAGGGATTATGAATTCAGGTAGGTTGCGCTCTGTGTGGGGGCACAAAAAGACTGGGAGTCAAAGGCAGTGCCGCACCTCCCATGAGGCGACCTGAAGCGAGCGCTTCAGGCGGCGCTATGCCAGGGCCTCAGGGACTGCGGCATTTTTGCTAATCTAAGCCAGTCCAGGACATGCTGTTCTGGACTGGCTTAGCACGGAGCGGTGGTTTGGGGAGGCCACTGGAGCAGCGCTGCTCCAGCAGCCTCCCCGCACGCTCAGGCAGAGCGCAGGCAGTCTCCGGGCCTGCTCTCTGTCGGCGAACGGTGCTAAGCCCCGCCCCCGCTGCTAAGCCATGCTCCCTCCGCTAAGTCACGCCCCCGCTCCGCCCCCTCCTCCGGCAGGGGGGGGGGCGGCTTTCTGCACTTCGCCTCGGGTGGCGAAAGGGGCAGGTTCACCCCTGGTCAAAGGGGCCATAGGATGAGCACTGCTTCTAATGGGCACAATGGAGAATCATTATTACTATTGGGTACACTATTTGCTTAGCACAGCAACATCCAAGGGCACTGTTAGGGCACCAGGATGGAGGGGATGAGGGAAATGTCAAGAATCTAAGATGTTTGTGTGGCAAACTCTGCAGAAACAGCTTGTGGCTGGAGGTAGGCTTTTTTATGCCAACACTGTGGCACCAACAGTGTGCTATTGTGGCATGTGATAGTGGACCAGTCTGCAGGACATGTCGGGCTGAGTGAGAACATGATTGACAGTGACACATGGAATGATATGATGGACGAGGATTTTTTTTGCAACATAATGGCAAATAAATAGTTTGCGACTCGGCCTCAAGAGTGAGCACCTCGCTTCTTTTTTCCGGGATCCTGGAAGAAACGGCTCCTGGAAAAAAAATTCCTGAGCGGCTTCCATTGATTTCAATGGGAGCCGTCTTTTTGGTCAAGATTTTGAGGCAGATACGGCCTCAAACTAACAATACTAGAGATGAGCGAACAGTAAAATGTTCAAGGTTCGATATTCGTTTCGAGTAGCCCCTCAATATTCGACTACTCGAATCGAATATCGAACCCTATTATAGTCTATAGGGGGGAAATGCTAGTTTCAGGGGTAGGCAACGTTCGATCAAATTATACTTACCAAGTCCAGGAGTGAGGGTCGGGCTGGATCCTCCGTGCAGTCTTCTCCTTGCAGCGTCCCCACAGCGTCTTCCGGCTGTTCATTCACTCTGCCAGGCATCGTGTCTGGGCAGAGCCGACTGCGCATGCCCGCAATAGAAGCGGACATGCGCAGTCGGCTCTGCCCAGGCCCGATGCCTGGCAGAGTGAATTCAGAGCCGGAAGACGCTGCAGGGAAGCTGCACGGAGAAGACTTCTAAAGGTAGGAGAAGAACCAGCATTGATTGGCCGACTGTATAGCATTCGGCCAATCAATGCTGGTTCTGCATCAAACTTTTACATTCGAACAGCGAGTGGTACTCAATCGAGTACGAGTATTTCGAATACCGTAGTATTCGATCGAATACCTACTCGATTGAGTACTACTCGCTCATCTCTAAACAATACCACTTAGTCCCATCTTCATATCTAGATGCTTTCCCTTGATATATCATCTGTATAAATTAAACATATTCATACTCTGAGAGCTAGCAGTCTATTGTCTGTATTCAGGGGAAACAAATTCTTGGCTTGAAATGAATCTTTATCAAGAAAGGTCAGAAAAATGAGCAATACCAGAGATCTGGATAATGGATTGCGGCTAATCTGCTCCATAGACAAATTCTGTGCTATTTTACTATTATATATACTGCTAAATCCACGGTACAAAAGTCATACTTCAAGAATCTTATCATTCTAGATAATCTGAAAGGGATGGGCCTTTTAATTATAAAGGGGAATAGACGTGATTGTGAGCGCAGACACTGTAATCCTTGGAACATTTACTTTATCACACGTTTACTCTGTATAGCATACTAGAGATAAGGCGACAGCTACACAATCTGACATGGAACTGCTTGTGGTGATTGAAGACTCTTCCTTTTTCTCACGTCATTATCATTTTCAGTATGAGTGGTTCTGGGTCTGGTGACCGCAGGCAATAAAACCTGCATGATTGGAGCAATACTCAGAAGGTTATCTGTGCAATTTACAGAAACACATACTTTTTTTTAAAATTCCACCCTAAAAATTGCATTTTTTTTCCAGTTCCTCCCTACATACAAATAACATATATTTTTTTAAATTCTGCTTCTTCTGTAGTTTAATATTTGACAGTTGATTCAAGCAATTTTCACAGGTTTGATCAATAAATGTGTAGAGGAGTAACTTCAATCTTTAGGGCCTCCTTTAACTTTTCCACTGCTGATGTGTTGTTAGGATGGGTTCCCGCAGGTTTGCCTTCAGGCGCACAGCGCCACCTGCGGGCCAACCCAACTCTCGCCCTCGACGTCGAACAGTGAGACGACTGGAGTATAAGTCCAGATCTTGCCCTACTGAGCATGCTCAGGCATTTCAAAGTCGCTCAGAAACTAAGTCCCATCGTGGCCCTACTGAGCATGCTCAGGCATTTCAAAGTCGCTCAGAAACTAAGTCCCATTGTGGCCCTACTGAGCATGACTGAAGAGGTCATGGCCACCGCCCCTGATGGGCAGGGACTTTCCTTTATAAGGTGTGAGGTGACGCCCGCCCGGTGCTCACACTTTATCCAAAAAACACTAGAGACAGGAGGGTATGACAGTAGCTCCAGGCTGCTTCAGTAGTTGGGCAGGTAGCTAGGTTAGGCCGCTGTGTGGGGTTACCTTAGCTTCCATCTAGTACTGTTAGCAAGACCTATAAGTCCTGAATGTACTGGCAGCTCCACACTACGGCTTGGTGCAGTAGACTCTGTACCAGCCGGTGGACTGGCAGAAGGCTTGGTCTCGTAGCTAGGCTATCTGTCACTGTCTATGTGTGTTATAGCTCCAAGCTGTGCGGAGCCATTTGTGTTGCTGATAGGGGTGACGTTAACCCCTGGCAGTCTTGTTGCAGCTGGTCCACCTGAAGCTGCACAAAGCTAGTTAACAAGTGCCGTGAACTGGTGTAAAACTTGATTGCAGCCTGTTAAACACTGAAGCTGCAAAAAGCTATTTACCCAGTGACGTTAACTGGAGTAAATCTCCATTGTGTAACACGGTTGCCCAGTGAAGTTAACTGGTACAACCTTGCCGCAGCCCGTTCACACTGCTGCAGCCCTGACGCATTCATCCAGTGAAGTGAACTGGTGAATTTACATTACTCCCTGTTCAGACACACTGCTGTCTGATACTGGCACACGGCCGCCCATCTGGGTCTGTGGACCTCCCTGCAGTGCCCTGCAGTCCGGCAGTTCTGTAGTAGTAAAGAAAAATATTATTTTTTATATAAACACACAGAACCGTAACATGTGTATGGGAATATATTGACTGTCCCCAATGTCTACATTCAGGGGAAATGCAAATTGTGCTGGTTGTACTGGGTTGCAATTTTGTATTTACTAGAGATGAGTGAGTAGTACTCGATCGAGTAGGTATTCGATCGAATATTACGGTATTCGAAATACTCGTACTCGATCGAGTACCACAAGCTGTCCGAATGTAAAAGTTTGATGCAGAACCAGCATTGATTGGCCTAATACTATACAGTCGGCCAATCAACGCTGGTTCTTCTCCTACCTTTAGAAGTCTTCTCCGTGCAGCTTCCCCGCGGCATCTTACGGCTCTTCCGGCCCTTCATTCACTCTGCCAGGCATCGGGCCTGAGCAGAGCCGACTGCACATGTCCGCTTGTAGTGCGGGCATGCGCAGTCGGCTCTGCCCAGGCCCGATGCCTGGCAGAGTGAATGAAGAGCCGGAAGACGCCGCAGGGACGCTGCAAGGAGAAGACTGCACGGAGGATCCAGCCCGACCCTCACTCGTGGACTTGGTAAGTATAATTTGATCAAACGTTGCCTACCCCTGAAACGAGCATTTTCCTCCCATAGACTATAATAGGGTTCGATATTCGATTCGAGTAGTCGAATATTGAGGGGCTACTCGAAACGAATATCAAACCTCGGACATTTTACTGTTCGCTCATCTCTAGTATTTACCTTAGAGATACAGTAAGTGCTAGCAGAGGAGTCTAGCACAAGCTTATCTACTTTCCATAGTAATAATATGGCCATTTACCTGCGCCTGTTCACAGAGAAAGTAATCATATTCTAGTTATTTTCTGCATTTTGTACTGCAGTATGTTCTCATAAATATACTGCTTGTTTCCCTAGCTGTGCCCTTTGTAGCAGCTTGGACTTTAAGATAAGAGGACTGTCATGACTATAAAGGGATTATGAAAAATTAACAAACCTGACTTGCAAATCACTAGAAAACAGAAATAGGGGAGATATTTTTTATTGTTGGAAACAATTTCTACAATAGAGAACATTGCTACAGCACTAGAATCTGGCAGTCTCTCACTGTGCATGGTATGAAAATGCTTGAGGGTACCATTCCTCTTTTTGAACATGCTGTGGGAGGTGGTTGCAGTGGGAAACTTAAAAAAAAAATGGAGGTGTATATGTACGCAAACTTTTATTATGCTTAAAACACAACGCATTTTGGGAAAATATTCCCTTTTTCAAGTGTATACAAGCAATTCAGTGGAGGTGTATTCTCATTCTCATGCAGGGTAAGATTCATCCACCTCCCACAGATTGTCTTCATCCAGATTCTGAGAGGTCCCAGAGGTCCTGCAGCCTTCCTAACACCCATATTTGGTTATTACATGCGTTTAAAGGAGTTGTGACTTCTCACAACTGCACCTGGTGAGAGTCAAACCATAACAGCACTTTTCCTACCAGTGGCGTAACTAGGAACGGCGGGGCCCCGTGGCGAACCTTTGACATGGGGCTCCCCCTCCAAAGACCCTGACCGACCGCCCCTTTCCCCTTGCATTGCTGCAGGCACTATTATGCCCCATAGTGGCCCCTGTACACAGTATTATACCCTATAATGGCTCCTGTATACAGTATTATGCCCTACAGTGGACCCTGTAGCACAGTATTATGTACTGTAATAACCCCTTCATCTCTAGGCAGCAGGCAGCTGCCAGCACAGTACTGTGTGCTGACAGCCTGCCCTGCACACATGGGTTAAACTCACCATTCTGCACTCACTCTTCATAAGTCCTCATCGCTGCTCACTCCATCCCAGCACTATCTTTTTCCTGCACGATGGCTCCGCCCCTCCCCCACTGTCAGGACACACTCTGAGGCTCTGCACCGCCAGGAACCCAACACCTCAGGTGGCCTCGGGCCTCAAAAAGTAAAATTTATTGTTTATTTATTTTTTTGTCATATTAACTAGTGAGGGGGCCCAGGCCCCCTAAGGTGTTGGGCCCTGTGGCAGCTGCTACCACTGCTACTGTGGTAGTTATGCCACTGTTTCCTACCGTGTATACTCTCTACCTGCAGTCAACTCACCTTTCTTCAAACAATGCACATCCCTAACACTATAGCTATCCATGTTTGACTTTGTATCCATGCAAAAAACGGTTTCACAGTGGAGAGGCTGCATACGAACACCAGTGGTTTGCTTTAAAAACCCTTTGAAATGAATGGTTTTTTAAACTGATCGCTGACAAGCCGTCCCCTATGGAGTTTTTCCAAGGATTTAAGCAGAATCACAAACGGTGGACAGCGGCACAAGTGCGAAGGCTGCATCATTGAGACTGGTACATAGGAAAAATGGAGAAGTTGCCCATTGCATTCATTCCCATTGATATCTTCTTTTTTAACAGCCCCCCCCCCTAATAAAAAAAGAGAAAGGCTCGAGGATTTTTATTGGTTTCCGTGAACAAATGTTTTACTTTAGTTGTACAAGTTTGTTTAAAGGGGATCTCCAAGATTATCATAGTGAACCCCTGGGTTTTGGATTTAGTATGTCAATATCAATATTAGATTTGCAGGGTTCAAAATCTATAACCCCCACAGATCAGCTAATTGCAGTGGCTTCAGTATTTGGACAAGTGCTGCAGCCTCTTCACTGCTCACCAAGCACAGCGTCATACATTGTATAGAGGCTGTAATTGGTATTTTAGATCAATCCCATTTAACTAAATGAGGTTGGCTGTATGACCAATGGATGTGATACCGCTGGCCTGAGAAGATGAAGTGGAGCTCACTCAAGATGACACGAGTACATGTGTATTGACCTTTAGTGAGTTAATATTGTTGGTCTATCTTGAGGATAGGTCATCAGAATCATAGCCCCAGAAAACCCCTTTATGGGTGCTATTGGACAAACATTTTTTTTTTTTTGGAAAGAATACAGATCAACTTCAAACCTTGCAGATCAGCGTTCATTCTGCACAGGACCATACAGGGCGTGTACTTTAATTCTTTGCCGGCAGCACAGCTTTTATTACACAGGACAAGGCACTGAGGGTGTACAGTGATGTTTCTGTTCCTCCAAAAGCACGTAATGAGCAGCACTATTACAAATGCTGTTATTGGGAATGAGTATTCCTGAGCGTTCTTGCCGATAAAAGCCCAGAATATATGTCTATCTAATAAAGTCTTTTAGGTATATAAGAATCTATAGAATCTTTTTTTTTTTTCCCCTAAGAATCTATAGAATCTGTGACACAACGGTCTGACTGAAGGCAAAGCCAATGCAGAAAGCAGTCTCCATATACTGTCTCAGATGCCTGTCCAAATTCCTCCATGTGCATGCCCCTTAAGACATCCTATAACTACAGTGATTAGGATCTTGTGATTCTTTAACCTAATACTGTATATTGAATTGTATTTTCTACCAAATAGTAACATTCTTCAGATATTGCTTTGCTTTATATTTTTCTTCTTAAAAGGCTGTAATATAAGAGTATTTTATTATTCTATACATCACTCCTTTAATAATACAAATATTTCCTCACAGTGCTAAATTCATATTATAAGATTTATTTCCTTGGCTTCTCAGTTAAATGTTTATATGAGATGAATTGATATTGATTTTTGGTTTCTCTTTATTACATTACGGTTTAGTACTTAAATCTTTAGTTGACAAGCGATAAAATTGTTTATTCACATATTAATTATATTACAAAGTAATATAGATAAGTCATTACTTGATTATTGATAGGTTGATAAAATCCGGTTTCTCAGTTGAGTTATTAGGCAAGTGCTGTGAGATTTGGTAATACAAACATATTTATAGCGATAACAAAAAAAAAACGCACTGCGGAAATGCATCTTATTTTGTTATAGTTTTTGCTGCGTTTTTGTTGATCCAAAGTCAAGATTGGCTTGAAAAGGTATGGAAAATATAAATTAAGTGTTTAGACGTTTACCTTCTGTTAGAGGACCCTTCATGTCCTCATGAAAGTTTACTTTATACAGTATACCACTAGAAAGCCAACAGTGTGTTGAATTCAGAGCACTGTCGACTATCCCAGTATGTTTCCCCCGGTGGTGGAGATATCAACATCGATATCTCCCACTTTCAGAAGGACATTCCTTATAGCTCAGCATAATGAGGGTTTTCTCAATATATTTAAGTTAGTAGCAAGATTATTGGGTCTTTCTGGGACTATGATATTAATGGATTAGGCTATCAATGCTACATTTGGTAAAGTCCAACTCCCAGGACCCTCCGGAACATACATTGTATGGCGCTGTGCTTGGTAAGTGGTGCAGAGGCCCCACATGTAAAGTTTTATATTACTTGCAGAGTGGATGGGATTCTGGGTCATCCCATCCACACATTGCAGAAAAACATTTGTGGCAGAAAAGCTAAGATTTCAAAAATGATAGCATTTTTGGAAATCACAGCATGTCAATTATGCCTACGGAAACACTGACGTTTCCCATATAAGTATAATAGAGACAGGGAGTCCGCAGAGGAAAACTGCGGACCTCCTGTAAAACACACTGCAGAATAAAACACAAAGCATGTTTTTTGGCTGTGGCTTGCTATGTGGGCCCTCAGTCTAAGGCTGCATTCACACGGAGTAAACGCTGGCGTTTTTTGTGTGTTTTTTGCACATAGCGCCGCGTTTACGCCGCGTAGCGTCGCGTTAACGCCGCGTATACGCCGCGTTAACGCCGCGCTATTTAGCGGTGGCGTTGCCCGGCGTTAACGCGGCGTATACGCGGCGTTAACGCGACGCTACGCGGCGTAAACGCGGCGCTATGTGCAAAAAACACACAAAAAACGCCAGCGTTTACTCCGTGTGAATGCAGCCTAAGGTTGCTTTCACACAGTCAGTGATTTTGTTCAGTGATTGTGTGTCAAAAATAGGAGTGGGTTAAAAACACAGAACAGGTACCAATATTTCTATCATACCTGATCTCTGTATAGTCTCCAATCCTAATTTTGGCTCACAATCCACTGCCATGTGAAAGCAGCCTAAGGGTAAGTTCACAAGGGTTTTTTTGGTCCGGAAACTGAGGCAGAGGTCACATCAGGTTCCGGACCAAAAACTGGGTAGGCGCAACTTAAAGCGGGTGCACTGCACCGGCATCCAGTCATGCACTCTGCTCCAGATTAGGCCTAATCTGGAGGAGGGAGTGTCTTCAGGCCAAATCGCAAGGCGAAACAGCCTGTAGAATGAGCATCTCGCTTCTTTTTCTGGGAGCCAGAACAAATCAGCTCCCGGAAAATAGACCTGAGCGGCTCCCATTGATTTCAGAAAGGAAATATTGCACAGCTCAGCCTATTGTGAGGGGCAGAATATCTGTAAAAGTTAAGATATTTGTTCATTCAGCCATCTTGTTATATATATACTCCATTTTAGTGTAAGATGTTATTCTGTACGAAGTTCACTAGCCTTGAGACAGATATGTCAGCGTTGTCTTATTTCTTGTTTACTAAGAGCTGAAGCTTATTTCCACTACTTAATCCTGTAGCAATCACAAAATATATGTAGACTTAAAGCCAGTTTCAACTGCTTGCTTCATGTAGTTCTCACTAAATATATATATACCTGTGACGTGCAATAAACATTATCTGTGTCTGTTCATGTTCTCTGAGTGCTCGTGTTTACCCCAGATTTGAAAACTGACAACATCCACCGGTAGCGTTCCCCCAACACTATTATAGTAATATATATCAAGCACTCAAAAAAATAATTCTGCAAAAAATATCAATTTATTTGTAGAACATGCAATCCAAATAAAAAGGGTTAAATGTTTGTCGGTCTGTATATTAGACCTTCATCAGACGCTGATACAAGAGATAAAAAATAAAAACATATAAACCATGTGTTTCAAAAACAAAAAATAGCAAAAGTTCAACAAAAAATTAAATAATTCTTATGTCAGAATAGGAACCATTTTTTTTTTGCTGTTTAGAAATGCAATCAAGTTACTGTATATACTTGAGTATAAACCTAGTTTTTCAGCACAGTTGTTGTGCTGAAAAAGCCCCCCTCGGCTTATACTTGAGTCAAGCAAAAAAAAAAAAAAAAAATCATTGGGGGGGTCTATGACCAGGCACAATAGTAATGTATAGAATCTCCCATAAAATAGTGAAAAAAAAGCTTTATTATTATTTATTTATTATGCTTACTTATATAGCGCCATCATATTCCGCAGCGCTTTACAAATATTGACAGTCACTGTCCCATATAGGGCTCACAATCTACAAAAATATAATACAAAAATTAAATAAATAAAAGTTCTAAATCACTCCTTTCCCTAGAATACATACTGTGCAAATAATACTGTGAAACACATACACATTAGGTATCCCTGTGTCTGAGAGTGCCCAGTCTACTGAATATAGGGTATCTGCAGTGCTGCTGTTCCGTTGAGAAGGGGTTAATAGGAGCACTGCAGATACCCTATATTCATCCAGGCTGAATTCCAAGTGGGGGAAAAAAACCCAGTCCTCAAGCTCAGGGAAGGGGCAGACAGACAACCAAAACACCTCCTCCCCTTTCCCAGCACCCAGCAACTACTGCACCCAAAAACTCCGACCATTTTAATCTTTGAAATTTTCTAGTAGCTGCTGCATTTCCCTCCCCCCCCCCCCCTCGGCTTATCCTCGAGTCAATAAGTTTACCGACTTTTTTGTGGTAAAATTAGGGGCCTCGGCTTATATTCGGGCTGGCTTATACTCGAGTATATACGGTACTCTGTTTTTGGAAATCACTGTTGTTTTGCTAGTATACCTATACAGGCTTCTGCTCTGCATTTCTCTTTACTATTGAACACTGATCCTCTACCTCGACAGAGTTAACAAAAAGACGGAGCGCTGTTGCTGAGAGGTTATTGCATCCGGACACTTGAGTACGGTTCCTATTGACCTGAATAATAATGTGGCTGTGTTTGGACACTCTACAGGGAACAACTGGAATTTTGATAAGTGTGTGGGGGATTGAGGATTAATGCTGAACCCTCATTAAATATTGGTAATACGTTTACTTTCAATTAACCCTGCTGCATTGAAAAGTCTTTTTAAAAGTACACATTAAATAATAAGAACATGGAGGCATCTCTAGAAAAATCATTCATTGGTTGTATTTCTCTATGGGATCAGGTCTATCTACTACATACTATGGTATTATTGTATAAATGTATATTTCGTTACTGTGCAGAGAATCTCCAGGAGGGCTCACAGTCTAGTAATCTATATTGCACTTTTCATTGCTCATTACTTGAAACCATTAATCAAGGAATTAATTAGTTATAGTCAACAAGAACATGAATGTGGGCTGAAAGATGAGAAATACTACAGGGAAAAGACTGCAGTTGATAATGTTTAAAAAGAAGAGTAAGCAAAACAGAATTATTGTTGCAAAAATACCAATTAGCCTTCCAGGGGTTGGAAAAACTGAATACTAGAAAAAAATAAACTTAATCACTAAAATACTGATGAGTGGAAGCCCTTCTGCTATGTAACGTCACTGCCTGTTCAGATCTCTGTGCCACCCTTTGCTCGCACACTACAGTGCAGGAGGCGAGTTCAGTTTGATTCTTTGCATAGAGTTTTTTGTTGCTCTATTTTCTCTCCTCTGTAATTGAATTTCCACCACACTCATCTCCTGCACCTTGTTTCCCTGTATTCTTCAAATAGTTAGTCTTAGCCTTGGCTGTGTGATTGACAGCCTGTCTACCAGTCAAGTCTGGGGCTGGTCCTGGACTTCCTATAAACAGGTCATCAGCCCACACAGGTTTGCTGGCTATTTTGACTCTGTCTTGTGACTTTGTCCTCGCTAGCTTCCTACTTCTGTCATCATTGTATTACTGACCCATGACCATTGGATTCCCTTGTGACTACTCTTTTGGATTCGATTTTGTACTGCTTTGTCTCTCTGGATTGAACCCTTGGCTAACGGACTCCTTTTCTGTCTTGTTTGTCTTGTCTTGTTTGTGTGCCACGTATATCTAGGAAGGGCTTTGTCGACCAGTTGTCGCCTGTCACTTTAGACAGACAAGTAGGTAGGGGCAACGGGGGGGGGGGGGGGGGGGGGTTCAGCTTAGGGCTCGCGGCTTTGCGAAGCCCCTCCCCCCAGGGTTCAGCAGCAGCTACTGGGGAATTGCTCCTCTAGCAATTCCCTTACATGCTGCTTGAGATGAAAGTTGACCACCTTCCCCCACCATCATAATTATTCTGTACTATTAAATGAATGCTTAGGAGTTAGAAATGATGATACAGAATACTATCTGCTTCTAACTGAGAAAGCAAACACCTTTGTACTGGTGCAATTTGCTGGCAGGGTATTTGCAAACCATAAGTAGATTTTGAATGACTATATGGCCAGTTGGGAACATGGACATTATGTGGTAGTGAGTGGAGGCAAATCTTGCTGTGTGTGATGCTTAGTACACAAGCATTACACATGGCCAATTTCAGTGTTTCAACAGGCATTCATGTAGCGCTTCATTTCAGATGAGGACACCCCCTTTTAAAAGCATAAGGCCAGATTCACATGACTATGCCTTTATTCATGGGCCTAAAATCTCAAAAACGAACATGTCAGTCAGTCGAAGCATGTTGAAAGGGCTTATTCATACAACAGTGAATAACGCCTGTGTGGTGGCAGTGCAAACCCTAAACAGAAACCAACCATGTTAAACCCCACCTTAACTCTGTCCAGACCAGTCTCTGACTCCATCCCTCTCGTCCAGCAGCAGGGAGCCTGTCCAGGATGGGTTTGACAGAAGAATAGTGGCAGTCATTTTTTTCCACAATTATACCATTAGAAACAAAATGAGCTCCTGTATCTTACTTAAAGGATGCAGGTATCAGGGCAAGCATTGACTTCTTTTAGGTTTAATTTTTTTGGCCAATTCTCGAACCTGTTAACAAGTATCACTCAAATTTCCATTACTATAATAACTATTTTTTTTTCTGACCTACTGGAAATATTTATCAAAACCTTTCTGTAAATAATAGAAGAAATCTTATTAGTTGAAATGGGAAACTTCTCCACTTTTTCCTGAGCTTCGGGTTAGGAAAATCGCCTCTTTAATATTAAAATTCAATACTGATGCATGGAGCAATTTTTTTTTTTCAATTTATGGTTGGTTAGTTGTTATAGTGAATATTTTTGTTTTTGTAAAACCATATAACACTAAAAAATTGATGCCCAAGGAGCATAGGTGTGGAGTAATTTTTCTATATCTATATAATGATACTGTCTACAGTAGTGAGGGCCTTGTAAGAGCAAAGCTGTGTGATATTTAGAGTTATATGATTTAGAGCAGAATTTGTGAGTAAAAAAGTAGAGTAAATCCGGACAGAACTCCTAGAAGGCTCTATTGTGTGTGAGCAGCACTCTCCAGAGTATGCAGGTGGATGCACAATTTCCATAGGGGGCTGGCCAAACTCCTCCTGACAATTTCAGTGTATACATGAAAAATGGTCAGCACTCTGACTTGTTATCTGAGCCTGCTTATTTAATCAATTCTATAAACAGTCCATTATTCATATCGGATATAGCCGCATAAATATACAAGTTGTCGTAATGAAGTGGAATTCAGGCAACATTTTGGGCTATCAGTCAGGTGTCACATCTATATTATTACCTTTGATATGTTTATGATTTCAAGTAAAACTTAAAGGGGCTCTATCAGCAAAATCATGCTGCTAGAGCCCCACATATGCGTGCATAGCCTTTAAAAAGGCTATTCAGGCACCGTAAACGCTGGGCGGGCATTCAGGGTGTGTCTTCATCTTCTTCCACGCCTCTTCATTCTCCGATGTCCTCCGGTCCCGTCTTCCTCCAGCGCTCGCGAACGGACAGTGATAGCCTGGGCGCATGCGCAGTAGCTGTAGTAGAAGCCGCATGCTACTGCGCATGCGCCCAGGCCATTTTTTTTATATCAGTGTCCGCGAGCGCCGGAGGAGGACGGGACTGGAGGACATCGGAGGAAGAAGAGGCGTGGAGGAAGATGAAGACACACCCTGAATGCCCGCCCACAGTGCATGATGCATAAGTAGAGCACATTCTTTTTTAGGTTATTATTTTAAAACGGGGGGTAGTTTAATATAATTTTTACGGTGCCTGAATAGCCTTTTTAAAGGCTATGCACGCATATGTGGGGCTCTAGCAGCATGATTTTGCTGATAGAGCCCCTTTAAAGAAGCTTCCTCTGTTTCTAAACTGATGGTTGAGTGTTGTGTTGTACGTGCAAAAACTTTCACTTTGTTTTATCCTGCAGATAATGAGTGTGGGGCAGTGTGGACCCGATATTTACAGCATAAAGCGAAGGGGAAGGTTTTACTACATAGAGCACCGCATTAAAGCACCTACTGCACAGCCAGAGTATAAGGGAATTGCTAGTTGGTAAAGACAGAGAGAGTGATCCCTAAATTCGACCTAGCCCCTGTCCCTACCTAATTGCCACCACTGTCCTAATGACAGGAGCAATTAGGAGGTGATCAGAACAATACACAACAAACCACACAGAAGAGGAGTCAGCAAGCCAAGAGTAAAAGCCAGAGAGGCAAAGCAGTACAAAAGAGTAATCCAAAAGAGTAGTCACAAGGGAAGCCAAAGGTCAGAGGTCAGTAATACAATAGAAAGAGCAAGTAGGAAGCTAGCAAGGACAAAGTGACAGGACAGAGTCAAAATAGCCTGTGTGGGCTGATGACCTATATATAGGAAGTTCAGGATCTGCCCTAAACTTGACTGGTAGACAGGCCATCAATCACACATGCAAGGCTAAGACTAACTATTTGACGAACAAAGGGAAACAAGGTGCAGGAGATGGATGTGATGGAAATTCAATTACAGAGGAGTGGTAATAGAGCAGTGTTCACACAGTGCAACAAAAAACTCTAAGCAAAGAATCAAACTGAACTCACCTCCTGCACCACAGTGTGCGAGCAGAGGGTGGCACAGAGACTTTACAGAGAGTGCTATATTCAGATGGGTGCAAGCTTCTGAGGTTAGATCACTGCTTTTTACTTTGGAAAACCTGAACACCAATTTAAAAACTTAAGGGCAAACCCACCCCTAACACAATAACTAAAAAAAACCCTCAAAACCAGGGAGCGCTTCTTTAAATAGCCATTCACCTTTCATAAATCTCATTAAATAGAGTATGTGATTGGGTACCAAAATGTAATGTAATTTATTTCAAGATGTTAAAAATCTCTACAGTTGCCACTACTAGGTTTCCTAATTTACTGTTCACTTTCTGTTATTAGGGAAGTTCCATCTTTAGAAAGTATGAGACTAAATACGGGATGGGCTAATGTCTACACACAGCTTCATGTCTACACACAGCTTTCTCTGCCTGTGTGCTGCTCTTTTATTACTGATGTTATGTGAGTCATAGCGAGCCTTCACACGGAGTGTACGCTTGCTCATTGAATGTAAACTCGTTCAGAGTGAGCAGCGTAAAAAACAGATCCCATTGACTTGACTGGGTGCCGGCATACGCGTGCTCCCCATTGAAATCAATGAGAGGCTTTTTTACCTATTGTTTTCAATGTGATACGAGCGTATCACATTGAAAGCAATAGGTAAAAAATTATTCTGATTCTGACAAAAGAATTACCGTATATACTCGAGTATAAGCTGAATTTTTCAGCACAGTTTTTGTGCTGAAAAGTCCCCCCTCGGCTTATACTCGAGTCAAGCAAAAAAAAAATAAAAAAAAATATATATATATTTTTTTTTTTTTTGGGGGGGGAGGGGGGCCTATGACCAGCCACAATAGTAATGTATAGAATTTCCCATAAAATTGTGAAAAAAAGAAGCTTTAAAAAAATTATAATAAAAAATTGTGTAAATAAAAGTTCTAAATCCCTCCTTTCCCCTCGAATACATATAAAAGGAGAAAATGACTGCGAAACTCATACACATTAGGTATTCTGTGTCTGACAGTGCCCGGTCTACTGAATATAGGGTATCTGCAGTGCTCTTGTTCCGTCAGGAAGGGGTTAATAGGAGCACTGCAGATACCCTATATTCAGCCAGACTGACTTCCAAGTGGGGTAAAAAAAAAACAGTCCTCAAGCTCAGGGAAGGGGCAGACAGACAACCAAAACACCCCCTCCCCTTCAACTACTGCACCCAAAAACTCCAACCATTTACATTTTTGAAATTTTCCAGTAGCTGCTGCATTTCCCCCCTAGGCTTATACTCGAGTCAATAAGTTTTCCCAGTTTTTTGTGGTAAAATTAGGGGCCTCGGCTTATATTCAAGTAGGCTTATACTCGAGTATATATGGTAGTTAATTTTTTGTTGTACACATGGTTTATATGTTTTTATTTTCTATCTCGTATCAGGGTCTGATAAAGGTCTAATATACAGAACAAAAACATTTAACCCTTTTTATTTGGATTGCACATTCTACAAATAAATTGAATAAATTATTACTATAAGGGAGCCTTCACACGGAGTAAACGCTCCGCTCATTCTGAACGTAAACTCCATCAGAGTGAGCAACATTAAAACAGATCCCATGGACTTCTTTGGGAGCTGCTTTTTTACATTGACTTTAGGTAGAATGACATGTAAAGAAACTGTAGTAGTAATATTGGATAACGAAGGGGGCAGACTGCTCTGTATAGTACACAACCCCTGCCTCTGAGACAAATGCAAAATGTGCTGAACCAATAAAGGGGATAGTAGCAGAAGAAAAAGTGATAGGACACCACACATGGAGGGTTATACAGCCAGAGAACAGATTGCCCAGTGTGACTCTGCAGGTCATACAGGACCCTGCTAATAAAAATTAAGGTTCTTTTTGAGGCCGGAACCTCATCTTGTGAAACACAGTGTTTTGGCTGCAGCAGAAACACAGCAACAAAAAATTCTGCCTTGCACAGTACCTGCAAATTGTATTGGATTTTTGCTAATCACATTCACACATTGCATAAAAAATCTGAAGCGGCCTGTCAATTATACCCAATTACATTGGCGTTATTGGTGTTTTTTGTATAAGTAAGGCTGAAAGCCCTCAAAGCAAAACTCTGTGGGCATTCATTGAAAAACGCTGTGGAAAAAAAACACAATACATTTTCGCTCTGGTCTTCTCGGCATCATTTTTGGCTGTGACTTGCTAAGTGAGGCCTTAGCCTAAAGCAGATACAGTATTTTTAATAGACTCACCCAAGTAATTACTACGCCGACTTGTTGAATAGGTTCATACGTTTAAGATATTCTGATCATTGTAGAATAAACAAATGAACTTGCATAGCTGTGGATTTCTTATAATATGGCTCATATGGAGATCTTCAGATATTACATTTTAATATGCTGTATAAAGATGTCTCTATGAACCAGGGTACGTCTGTACATCAGATTGTAAGCTTGTCTTATAGGAACTTGTTTAAATATCCCGCAGGGGGTGTAGTTTTAGATGTATTGAATATGAAAAGAGTCCTTCATTTGGCATGACATCTCTAAAATTGGAAGCTGTTTCAAAGACCTTGGTTTCTTACAAGTATATTCCACAACTTTAAACCTTTGGGATTCTATAGTTGTGAGAGACATTTTAACCGCTTTCTAATCAGAAGTTTTATTTCCTTTCTAGGTCTTTAAATTATGTTATTTTGAATCCAAATGAAGCCGGTGGTCTGAAATATGTCTTAAATAAGAAGATTTTGAAGCTGACATATTTCATTTTCTCTCAAATACTGCAGAAAAAATTGAAATGCTGCTCCAATACAGCTAATTCTTCCTATGCGGTACACAGCAGCCTGAATGAAAGCACCTATCTAAGTAGAATTAGTGGGTGAAACTGTCATAGACAACTCAGTTGAGGTCAGAGGGAAAGTATATATCCCCTAATTCCAAGAAAAACATAGTTTTTTAGGATTTGACATTTTAAGTAGACCAAAAAAAGGAAGGGCGCATGAGCCAAACTATGTTCCACATATCTGATCAATACTATGATATGTTTTTCGATGTGGGGCCTTAAAGGGGCTCTATCATTTGAAAAAGTCATTTTTAACTCATCACATCCTTGCATAGCCTTTAGAAAGGCTATTCCACACGTACCTTTTGTATGTAAATTGCATCAGTAGATTTTGAATAAGTCTGATTTTATTCATATGCTAATGAGCTTCTTTGTGCACCCCGGAAAGTCTCTTTGTGCGTCTTCTGTATATACAGCACAGGCTGCTGTTGACTCCTCCTCCCTGCTGTCATACACAGCACACAGCATACAGAGGAGTGCTGGCTGACAAGTTCCTGTGTGCTGAGAAACTAATTAGCATATGAATAAAAATGGACGTATTCAAACACTACTGAGGCAATTTACATACAAAAGGTAGGTGTGGAATAGCCATTCTAATGGTTAAGCAAGTTAAAATTGACTTTTGCCAATGATAGAGCCCCTTTAATTTGATGTCTTTACTTGGAGAGCTTTTTTTTTAATATAATGCATTTTATGAGGTTGTTATTTACCTTTTTACTTGTTCAATTGCTTACTCTGAAAAGTCTAAAACAGTGTACCGTATTTTTTGGACTATAAGACGCAGGTTTTAGAAGAGGAAAATAGGGGAAAAAAATTTTGAAGCAAAAAATGGGAGTTGTAGTTTTGCAACAGCTGCAAGGCCACATTGACAGGTGACCCTGCAGCTGTACGGGGACGCATAGAGTGTTTTTTTTTTTTCGGGGCCAGAAGTATTTTTTAGTTATACCATTTTGGGGAATATCTATTGCTTAGATCACCTTGTATTGAAAAAAAACCCGGCGGTTTATGATATATGATTTTCTACTGTTACAGTCCTATGAAAAAGTTTGGGCACCCCTATTAATCTTAATCATTTTTAGTTCTAAATATTTTGGTGTTTGCAACAGCCATTTCAGTTTGATATATCTAATAACTGATGGACACAGTAATATTTCAGGATTGAAATGAGGTTTATTGTACTAACAGAAAATGCGCAATATGCATTAAACCAAAATTTGACCGGTGCAAAAATATGGGCACCTCAACAGAAAAGTGACATTAATATTTAGTACATCCTCCTTTTGCAAAGATAACAGCCTCTAGTCGCTTCCTGTAGCTTTTAATCAGTTCCTGGATCCTGGATGAAGGTATTTTGGACCATTCCTCTTTACAAAACAATTCAAGTTCAGTTAAGTTAGATGGTCGCCGAACATGGACAGCCCACTCTCAAATGATCTGAAAACAAAGATTGTTCAACATAGTTGTTCAGGGGAAGGATACAAAAAGTTGTCTGAGAGATTTAACCTGTCAGTTTCCACTGTGAGGAACATAGTAAGGAAATGGAAGACCACAGGGACAGTTCTTGTTAAGCCCAGAAGTGGCAGGCCAAGAAAAATATCAGAAAGGCAGAGAAGAAGAATGGTGAGAACAGTCAAGGACAATCCACAGACCACCTCCAAAGAGCTGCAGCATCATCTTGCTGCAGATGGTGTCACTGTGCATCGGTAACAATACAGCGCACTTTGCACAAGGAGAAGCTGTATGGGAGAGTGATGAGAAAGAAGCCGTTTCTGCACGTACGCCACAAATAGAGTTGCCTGAGGTATGCAAAAGCACATTTGGAGAAGCCAACTTCATTTTGGAAACAAAGATTCAGTTGTTTGGTTATAAAAAAAGGCGTTATGCATGGCGTCCAAAAAGAAACAGCATTCCAAGAAAAACACATGCTACCCACTGTAAAATTTGGTGGAGGTTCCATCATGCTTTGGGGCTGTGTGGCCAATGCCAGCATCGGGAATCTTGTTAAAGTTGAGGATCGCATGGATTCCACTCAGTATCAGCAGATTCTTGAGAATAATGTTCAAGAATCAGTGACGAAGTTGAAGTTACGCCGGGGATGGATATTTCAGCAAGACAATGATCCAAAACACCGCTCCAAATCCTCAGGCATTCATGCAGAGGAACAAGTACAATGTTCTGGAATGGCCATCCCAGTCCCCAGACCTGAATATCATTGAACATCTGTGGGATGATTTGAAGCGGGCTGTCCATGCTCGGCGACCATCTAACTTAACTGAACTTGAATTGTTTGTCCAAAATACCTTTATCCAGGATCCAGGAACTGATTAAAAGCTACAGGAAGTGACTAGAGGCTGTTATCTTTGCAAAAGGAGGATCTACTAAATATTAATGTCACTTTTCTGTTGAGGTGCCCATACTTTTGCACCGGTCAAATTTTGGTTTAATGCATATTGCACATTTTCTGTTAGTACAATAAACCTCATTTCAATCCTGAAATATTACTGTGTCCATCAGTTATTAGATATATCAAACTGAAATGGCTGCTGCAAACACCAAAATATTTAGAACTAAAAATGATTACGATTAATAGGGGTGCCCAAACCTTTTCATAGGACTGTATATATATTCTAGTGATTTAGAACTTTTATTTCATATTTTTATTATATATTTTTTAAAGCTTTTTTTTTAACTATTTTATTCCCCCCCCAGGGGCTTGAACCTGCGGTCACTTGATTGCAAGTCCCATAGACGGCAATACAACTGTATTGCCATCTATGGGACATTCTGTATATTACTATAGACCCAGCCGCAATACTAATATAGCAGTGACAGGCCTGGGAGCCTCATTAGGCTCCCGGCTCTGACCCGAACAGGTCGGCTCCTGCGATATCGCCACACAGGAGCCGGCCTGCAACTTCACAAGTATGGGGCCGGTGGGGATCGGCCCCGGGGGAGAAGGGGCCGCCAATACAGACCCGGCATCCGCTGTACTAGAGAGGCGGATGCCGGCGAGGGATAGACGCTGGCACAGGTGCCGGGGCCTGAGACATCGCTATGTTCCTCTGCCCTGCATGAAGCCAGCGGCGGGGGGACGGAGGAGCGGAATAGCATCACTCCTCCCGCTGCCGCTGGCTTCATGCAGGGCAGAGGAGCGCAGCGATGTCTCAGGCCCCGGCACCCGCATCTATCCCTTGCCGGCATCCGCCTCTCTATTACAGCAGATGCCAGGCGCCACATTCGGACTATAAGACGCACCCTTCTTTTCCCCCCAAATTTGGGAGAAAAAAAGTGCGTCTTATAGTCCAAAAAATACTGTATATTTTTTTAAAATGTGAACCATAGTACTGACAGCAGTGATTGTAATATTCTCAGCACCATATATAATAATAATGCCCCCTATGAATCCACACAGTAATGGTATTCCTCATAGTATCCTGAGCCCCGAACAATAATACAGTTCACCTTTGTGCTCCTAAGCAGTAATTATGCCACTTTTTGCCTTCATATTTTACTAATAACAACTATTGTGATTCATATTGTGGGGAAGTTAGCTCGGTAGAAGCAGTGCTACGGACCTAAACAGTTAAAGGGGTATTCCCATGTACATAATCATATCTATATTTTTAGATAATTAAAAGTTAAACATTTTTGTAAATATAAGTAATTAAAAATTCTGAAAAGTTTTAAAGATTTTCTCTAACTTTCTTAGTGGTGAGAGTCTGCTATCTTGATCGGTTGCCATGGATACGACCGCTAATGCAGAAACTTTCTATGGATCAGGAACCCAGCCATGATTTTCTTATTGTAGCTCGGTGATCAGCAAGGGACATTACATGTATCAGAAGATATCTCGGTCCCAAAAATGAAATCATGGGTGATTTTCTGACCTTAGAAAGTCCTGCATTCATGGTCGTATCCACTGGCAATCGATCAAGAGAACAGACTGTGACCACAAGATATTTAGAGAAAATCTTTAAAACTCTAAAAAATGTTTAATCACTAATAATTGTTTAACTTTTAGTTATCTACAAATTTAAAAATAATTATGTACAAAATCATGGCCGCAAAATAGTGCGGCGCATACGATCCCCGCTCCCATTGAAATCAATGGGAGCGTGTACAGCCCGCAACAGCTCCCGCGGCGTAGACGTGCCACATCACGCGGCACGTTACACCGTGTGAACCCTCCCTAAGATAGGAACACAAAATGTGCAACAAACTGGTTTATTTAGAAAAAAAAACCCTGCAAAATAAATAAATATTGACTTCAGGCACAAAAAGAGCAAAGCAAAATACAGGTTTAACTTCAGGCAAAAATAAAATACAATTTATTATGTTGTGTTTGTGGCGGTTGCTGTGCAATGCCACACCCAGTACAGTAGGAACCCACTATAAAGAGGTCGCTGTAAAGTGGCTAGTGGGCTTATGCACCTTGATCAATATGTATACTAAGAACCTCATGTTCAGTATTGTAGAATTTGCTGAGAAGCACTAGATCAATGTATAAGACTGGGATGTGCAGGCCATGTCTTTTTCTTTTTTTGAAAATCAAAATAAAAAGTTGCTCATCTGAGCGACTAACTAAACAGTAATGTTAACCTAACTATATGTGTGGCTCACTACCAGCTACAGGAACAAAACAAGCACAATCTTGTCTCACCGGACTCGGGGTTACAGGACAGATCCAGTCACCTCCTCTCACTCCATGGATCTGCATTAGAGTGCAGAATTTGCAGCTTTTTCCTGGCCCAGTAATGAGCCAAGTACTCACACAAGGGGTTGAGGCCTAATGAAGACTCGCACTGGACCACACATTACGCTAGGTTCACACCTGCGTTCACGGTCTCCGTTCTATGGTTTCCGTCTTCTGCATGCCAGAAGACGGAAACCACAGACCGGGTCCGGCTGTGCGCGGCGGTGAGCGTTTTAGGCACTCCGCCGCGAAACCGGATTTTTTTATCCGGACACAGAGTACTGCATGTCCGACTCTGTGTCCGGATTATAAAACCCGGTTTCGCGGCGGAGATCGCAAAACGCTCACCGCCGCTCACGGCCGGACATCTCTCTCACCCAGTCAAATGAATGGGTGAGAAAGAATCCTGCAGGTTTCCGTCTCCTGCCTCTGTTTTAGGCAGGAAACGGAAACCTCAAGTACGGACACCTGGGCGCAGATGTGAACGAGCCCTAAGTTAAAAACCTAGGGGAGATATAGCGTGATTCCAGAACCCTACCTGTCACCTTCTCTCAATATATAGAAATAATGCCTCAATTTTGGCATCCAGAATGTAATTATATGGCTTTGGCTGTATTCACACTGTGTAACGCTGGCGTTTTTTGTGCTTATTTTTGCACATAGCGCCGCGTTAACGCCGCGTATACGCCGCGTTAACGCCGGGCAATGCCACCGCAAAATAGCGCGGCGTTAACGCGGCGTACACGCGGTGCTACGCGGCGTTAACGCGGCGCTACGCGGCGTTAACGCGGCGCTATGTGCAAAAATAAGCACAAAAGGCGCCAGCGTTACACAGTGTGAATACAGTCAGCAAAAATTTACATTTTGTGCCCCAAAATAGTAAAGACTCCCTTTGAACCCACTACACAGTATAAATGCCTAGGTTTTTATCCCCCTACAAAATAATAATGCTTCCAACTGTAGAAAATAATAAAGGAGTGCATTTTTATTGTGCGAGGTAACATAAGAGAATGATTTTCAAGCAGAAAGTAGAAATTATTATTAATGAAACCCCCTCAGAATAATAATCCACTTTGTGCCCCCACACAATATAAATAAAAGCAGACGAACAAAAACAAACTAAAATATCGTATTGCTGACACAAAAAAGCTGAATACATATACCATTTATATACTGTATTTTACTTATATGTATTAAAGAACCGAGTCAACAATGCTTGTTTATACAGATGAGGACTTTGGCACACTTACTAATCATTCATCACAATCTAGCGAGGAATATTTTAATCAAACAGTAGAACCAGCAAGTCATCATTACATGGTAATGTAATTTCACCTGACGACAGGAGAAAATGATATCATGAAATCTTGTAAAAGAATCGAGTTGGCTTGATGGAACGAAACATAAAAGCAAAAAATCTCATTATGAAAAGTACATTTCTAAATTAACTATTTATTACGAGCACATTTAGCAGCAATTAAAAATTATACAATCAGCTGTAGAGCAGCAATAAAGCAATAAGTTCTGAGAGTAAATAACTCAGACAGTTATAACCCTTTGTAAAGTGTACATTGATTTATGCCGGTTCTTAATTTTTCAGCAATTGAGCTATCTATTCATTGTAAAGATGTATTTATACAACCAGATATGAGAATCTTAAGAATCAGATGAAGAAATTTCAGTGAAGGTATAATTGTCTGTGAAAATAAAAAAAATGTTTGATAAAGCAATACCAAATGATAACAGGACCATTAGGGAGCGCCACTTGTAATCACCAAGCATCTTGTGCCGTACTTCACAAAATCACTTTATGGTTTGGCAAGAGTCGGAGCAATCACTGTATTGTAGGGCTGAGCATGGCAGTCAGTGCAACTAAAACCGATTACAGCTATATTATATCACTTTCAATGTAGTAACATCTACCCTGTTTTTAAAACATGATGTTGGCTCATAGATTTAAAGGGATTCTGGTAACACCCGAAACGTGCGTTGGGACATGCCAGAGGACGGAGGCCAGGCGTTACTGTCACTATGGGTATTATATCTTTATTTATTTCAGATGCTATGTGCCAGGATTTTTCTTGTCCTATCTGGATTGATTGGTCTTTACTAGAGATGAGCGAACAGTGTTCTATCGAACTCATGTTCGATCGGATATTAGGCTGTTCGGCATGTTCGAATCGAATCGAACACCGCGTGGTAAAGTGCGCCATTACTCGATTATCCTCCCACCTTCCCTGGCGCCTTTTTTGCTCCAATAACAGCACAGGGTAGGTGGGACAGGAACTACGACACCGGTGACGTTGAAAAAAGTAGGCAAAACCCATTGGCTGCCGAAAACATGTGACCTCTAATTTAAAAGAACAGCGCCGCCCAGCTTCGCGTCATTCTGAGCTTGCAATTCACCGAGGACGGAGGTTTCCGTCCAGTTAGCTAGGGGTTAGATTCTGGGTAGGCAGGGACAGGCTAGGATAGGAAGGAGAAGACAACCAACAGCTCTTATAAGAGCTAAATTCCAGGGAGAAGCTTGTCAGTGTAACGTGGCACTGACGGGCTCAATCGCCGCAACCCAGCTTTCCCAGGATCCTGAATGGAATACACTGTCAGTGTATTCCCGTATACCCGATATATACCCCCGATACCCGTTCCAACGGTGTGCCCCCCCACCTTCACCCCAGAAATACCCTGCAAGTCCCCTAGCAATAGGATTGGGGCTATATACACCCACTATTTTTGCTACTGCCATATAGTGCCATTGTCTCACTGGGAATTCAAAGAATATATTGGGCTTACATATAACTTCAATTCCAGGGAGAAGCTTGTCAGTGTAACGTGGCACTGACGGGCTCAATCGCCGCAACCCAGCTTTCCCAGGATCCTGAATGGAACACACTGACAGTGTATTCCCGTATACCCCATATATACACCCCAAATCCCCGTTCCAACGGTGTGCCCCCCCACCTTCACCTCAGAAATACCCTGCAAGTCCCCTAGCAATAGAATTGGGGCTATATACACCCACAATTTTTGCTACTGGTATATAGTGCCATTGTCTGACTGGGAATTCAAAGAATATATTGGGGTGACGTGCACCCACAATTTTTGCTACTGCTATACAGTGCCATTGTCTCACTGGGAATTCAAAGAATATATGGGGGTTATGTGCACCCACAATTTTTAATACTGGTATACAGTGCCATTGTCTGACTGGGAATTCAAAGAATATATGGGGGTTACGTGCACCCACAATTTTTAATACTGCTATACAGTGCCATTGTCTGACTGGGAATTCAAAGAATATATGGGGGTTACGTGCACCCACAATTTTTAATACTGCTATACAGTTCCTTTGTCTCACTGGGAATTCAAAGAATATATGGGGGTTATGTGCACCCACAATTTTTAATACTGGTATACAGTGCCATTGTCTGACTGGGAATTCAAAGAATATATGGGGGTTATGTGCACCCACAATTTTTAATACTGGTATATAGTGCCATTGTCTGACTGGGAATTCAAAGAATATATGGGGGTTACGTGCACCCACAATTTTTACTACTGGTATACAGTGCCATTGTCTCACTGGGAATTCAAAGAATATATGGGGGTTATGTGCACCCACAATTTTTAATACTGGTATATAGTGCCATTGTCTGACTGGGAATTCAAAGAATATATGGGGGTTACGTGCACCCACAATTTTTACTACTGGTATACAGTGCCATTGTCTGACTGGGAATTCAAAGAATATATGGGGGTTACGTGCACCCACAATTTTTAATACTGCTATACAGTTCCATTGTCTCACTGGGAATTCAAAGAATATATGGGGGTTATGTGCACCCACAATTTTTAATACTGGTATACAGTGCCATTGTCTGACTGGGAATTCAAAGAATATATGGGGGTTACGTGCACCCACAATTTTTAATACTGCTATACAGTTCCATTGTCTCACTGGGAATTCAAAGAATATATGGGGGTTATGTGCACCCACAATTTTTAATACTGGTATATAGTGCCATTGTCTGACTGGGAATTCAAAGAATATATGGGGGTTACGTGCACCCACAATTTTTGATACTGCTATACAGTTCCATTGTCTCACTGGGAATTCAAAGAATATATGGGGGTTATGTGCACCCACAATTTTTAATACTGGTATACAGTGCCATTGTCTGACTGGGAATTCAAAGAATATATGGGGGTTACGTGCACCCACAATTTTTAATACTGCTATACAGTTCCTTTGTCTCACTGGGAATTCAAAGAATATATGGGGGTTATGTGCACCCACAATTTTTAATACTGGTATACAGTGCCATTGTCTGACTGGGAATTCAAAGAATATATGGGGGTTACGTGCACCCACAATTTTTAATACTGCTATACAGTTCCTTTGTCTCACTGGGAATTCAAAGAATATATGGGGGTTATGTGCACCCACAATTTTTAATACTGGTATACAGTGCCATTGTCTGACTGGGAATTCAAAGAATATATGGGGGTTATGTGCACCCACAATTTTTAATACTGGTATACAGTGCCATTGTCTGACTGGGAATTCAAAGAATATATGGGGGTTATGTGCACCCACAATTTTTACTACTGGTATACAGTGCCATTGTCTGACTGGGAATTCAAAGAATATATTGGGGTGACGTGCACCCACAATTTTTAATACTGGTATACAGTGCCATTGTCTGACTGGGAATTCAAAGAATATATGGGGGTTACGTGCACCCACAATTTTTAATACTGCTATACAGTTCCTTTGTCTCACTGGGAATTCAAAGAATATATGGGGGTTATGTGCACCCACAATTTTTAATACTGGTATACAGTGCCATTGTCTGACTGGGAATTCAAAGAATATATTGGGGTTATGTGCACCCACAATTTTTAATACTGGTATATAGTGCCATTGTCTGACTGGGAATTCAAAGAATATATGGGGGTTACGTGCACCCACAATTTTTGCTACTGCTATACAGTTCCATTGTCTCACTGGGAATTCAAAGAATATATGGGGGTTATGTGCACCCACAATTTTTAATACTGGTATACAGTGCCATTGTCTGACTGGGAATTCAAAGAATATATGGGGGTTACGTGCACCCACAATTTTTAATACTGCTATACAGTTCCTTTGTCTCACTGGGAATTCAAAGAATATATGGGGGTTATGTGCACCCACAATTTTTAATACTGGTATACAGTGCCATTGTCTGACTGGGAATTCAAAGAATATATGGGGGTTATGTGCACCCACAATTTTTAATACTGGTATACAGTGCCATTGTCTGACTGGGAATTCAAAGAATATATGGGGGTTATGTGCACCCACAATTTTTAATACTGGTATACAGTGCCATTGTCTGACTGGGAATTCAAAGAATATATTGGGGTTATGTGCACCCACAATTTTTACTACTGGTATATAGTGCCATTGTCTGACTGGGAATTCAAAGAATATATTGGGGTTATGTGCACCCACAATTTTTACTACTGGTATATAGTGCCATTGTCTGACTGGGAATTCAAAGAATATATGGGGGTTATGTGCACCCACAATTTTTACTACTGGTATACAGTGCCATTGTCTGACTGGGAATTCAAAGAATATATGGGGGTTACGTGCACCCACAATTTTTAATACTGCTATACAGTTCCTTTGTCTCACTGGGAATTCAAAGAATATATGGGGGTTATGTGCACCCACAATTTTTACTACTGGTATACAGTGCCATTGTCTGACTGGGAATTCAAAGAATATATTGGGGTTATGTGCACCCACAATTTTTACTACTGGTATATAGTGCCATTGTCTGACTGGGAATTCAAAGAATATATGGGGGTTATGTGCACCCACAATTTTTACTACTGGTATACAGTGCCATTGTCTGACTGGGAATTCAAAGAATATATGGGGGTTACGTGCACCCACAATTTTTAATACTGCTATACAGTTCCTTTGTCTCACTGGGAATTCAAAGAATATATGGGGGTTATGTGCACCCACAATTTTTAATACTGGTATACAGTGCCATTGTCTGACTGGGAATTCAAAGAATATATGGGGGTTATGTGCACCCACAATTTTTAATACTGGTATACAGTGCCATTGTCTGACTGGGAATTCAAAGAATATATGGGGGTTATGTGCACCCACAATTTTTAATACTGGTATACAGTGCCATTGTCTGACTGGGAATTCAAAGAATATATTGGGGTTATGTGCACCCACAATTTTTACTACTGGTATATAGTGCCATTGTCTGACTGGGAATTCAAAGAATATATGGGGGTTATGTGCACCCACAATTTTTACTACTGGTATACAGTGCCATTGTCTGACTGGGAATTCAAAGAATATATTGGGGTTATGTGCACCCACAATTTTTACTACTGGTATATAGTGCCATTGTCTGACTGGGAATTCAAAGAATATATGGGGGTTATGTGCACCCACAATTTTTAATACTGGTATACAGTGCCATTGTCTGACTGGGAATTCAAAGAATATATTGGGGTTATGTGCACCCACAATTTTTACTACTGGTATATAGTGCCATTGTCTGACTGGGAATTCAAAGAATATATGGGGGTTATGTGCACCCACAATTTTTAATACTGGTATACAGTGCCATTGTCTGACTGGGAATTCAAAGAATATATGGGGGTTACGTGCACCCACAATTTTTAATACTGCTATACAGTTCCTTTGTCTCACTGGGAATTCAAAGAATATATGGGGGTTATGTGCACCCACAATTTTTACTACTGGTATACAGTGCCATTGTCTGACTGGGAATTCAAAGAATATATTGGGGTTATGTGCACCCACAATTTTTACTACTGGTATATAGTGCCATTGTCTGACTGGGAATTCAAAGAATATATGGGGGTTATGTGCACCCACAATTTTTACTACTGGTATACAGTGCCATTGTCTGACTGGGAATTCAAAGAATATATGGGGGTTACGTGCACCCACAATTTTTAATACTGCTATACAGTTCCTTTGTCTCACTGGGAATTCAAAGAATATATGGGGGTTATGTGCACCCACAATTTTTACTACTGGTATACAGTGCCATTGTCTGACTGGGAATTCAAAGAATATATTGGGGTTATGTGCACCCACAATTTTTACTACTGGTATACAGTGCCATTGTCTGACTGGGAATTCAAAGAATATATGGGGGTTACGTGCACCCACAATTTTTAATACTGCTATACAGTTCCTTTGTCTCACTGGGAATTCAAAGAATATATGGGGGTTATGTGCACCCACAATTTTTACTACTGGTATACAGTGCCATTGTCTGACTGGGAATTCAAAGAATATATTGGGGTTATGTGCACCCACAATTTTTACTACTGGTATACAGTGCCATTGTCTGACTGGGAATTCAAAGAATATATGGGGGTTACGTGCACCCACAATTTTTAATACTGCTATACAGTTCCTTTGTCTCACTGGGAATTCAAAGAATATATGGGGGTTATGTGCACCCACAATTTTTAATACTGGTATACAGTGCCATTGTCTGACTGGGAATTCAAAGAATATATTGGGGTTATGTGCACCCACAATTTTTAATACTGCTATACAGTTCCTTTGTCTCACTGGGAATTCAAAGAATATATGGGGGTTATGTGCACCCACAATTTTTAATACTGGTATACAGTGCCATTGTCTGACTGGGAATTCAAAGAATATATGGGGGTTATGTGCACCCACAATTTTTAATACTGGTATACAGTGCCATTGTCTCACTGGGAATTCCACAAATAATTTGGGGATTCATTCACCCTACATCTCAGGCTCTTGCCATATTCACCCAGGTTGTCAGTGCTGCACCAGCTCGTTCCCAGACAGCTCGGCCCGAAAAACACGTTACCTATATAGAGGATTTGGACAATGAAGACAACATGTTCTAAATCTAATGTCTGCACCTTCTCCAGAATTAAAATAAAGGCAGCGTTTAACTTTCAAATAGCACTGCACAAAGGAAGAGCTTATCAGCTTGTCTCATGACATGCTACTGAAAAGTTTCATTTGTGTATCTTAATGTAAATATAGTTGTATAAGCTTTTTGGGTTTTAGGCACTGCCAAGTTATTTATTACCACCCGCTCCCTTATAATGATGATGACGCCAAAGTCACTGTGGGTGTTCAGAGCTCACAGCTTTGGGTGACATTTGTCTTGCTCTCTGTCGGTACCAGCTGTCTTTTTGGATACCGTAAAGTTATGTTGACTTTATTAACAGCTATAGAAGCTTTAGCCAGGTTGTGACGGTGTGTAACCCTAACAACACTAAGTGGGATACACATTAATAGTCAGTCTATGTACGCTAAACGTATCACTGAAGTAATTTTTTTTCCCTCTCCCCTAATATAAGAAAGGAACAGACATTAGACCTAGACCGGGGTTCGAGGCTTGAAAAAATCCAGTATTATTTGTTCTTCATGATGTGAAATATGTGTTGAAAAGCAACCCAAGATGAAGTCAGCCATGTGTGCCAGTGTGTTACTTGGCATGCCTTTGCTGGCCCCAACTGTAAGGGTCACTCTCCATTTCCTCCATTTTCCACTCCCCTTCACACCATTTGTGGTGAAGCAATGGGATGCACTGAAGTGCACCCTCTAGCCTCGTGTGGGATAGGGACATCAGATGCCACTCCAACCCCCTCGTCTTCCTCCGCCAGCCAACGGTGCGAAGATGAGAGGAGTGTGCTCTGAATGTTTTCTGCCTAGCAGAGGCTAGTTCTCACTTACGAAAATGGCCCCACTTTGACCTGTATATCAGGCACAATGGTGTAGGTTTCAAAGAAACATGGCACCAACAAGTTGGAAAACGTGGGCCATGCGTGGACCGTGTTTGAGTCTGGCAAGCTCCAGATCTGCTACCAGGTTCCAGCCATTATCACAGGCGCAAAAATGCCAGGCCCCAGGTGTAGCAGGGAAAAAAAAATGCCATCTCAGCCAGGATGGCATCCCTGACCTCGGAGGCACTGTGCTGTCTGTCCCCCAAGCTGATCAGTTTCAGCACGGCCTACTGACATCTCCCCATGCCAGTGTTACAGTGTTTTCCGCTAGTAGCTGGGGTGGAGGTTGCAGCTTCGTAGGGTTTCAGTCTACTCCTGCCATGAATTTTGGCCTGGGAGAGGAGATAGGCCACCCCAGTTTGCACCCGGGGAACAGACTCCACCACATTCACCCTGCCTGTCATTAAAGATAAGCACTGCAGCATCCCTGACCACAGGCGCTTGTCCATGTGTCGGTGGTCAAGTGGACCTTGCAGCAAAGCGCAGAGCTCTGGGCCCGACTGATGTTATGGGACACATGCAGGCGCAAGGCAGAGACAGCACACCAAGAGAAGTAGTAACGGCTAGGCCCAGCATAGGGAGGTGCCCCAGCTGCCATCTGCTGACGGAAGGCCTGGGTCTCCAGAAGCATAAACAAACACCAACATCTCCAGGGCCAGCAGTTTATCGATGAGGCTGTTACAGGCTTGGGCATGGGGGTGGGTTGTATTGTACTTCTGCCTGCAATGAAAAGCTTGGGAAATGTGGAGTGGCTGGGAAGAGGCGCATGATGGTGCAGGCCAAAAGGGCGCATGAGGGTGAACTCCCCAATGTGTCAGAGATAGGTGTGTAGGTGTCCTTGCATCATATACTTGCACCATATTTGGCTTTGGAAGTTAATTTTGTGCCAAAAAGTGGTTAAGACAGCGATCCCTCAGCTACTCCCGTTACACTGTCTATTGAAGTTACCATCTGTGGAAGTGGACCACCATTTCTAAGATCCCAAAGGAAGCAGGCAAGAGATGTGCAGTTCAGAAAAAAAGATGAGAAAATAAGTTTAGGCTGTAGAGCACAGAGGGATCGGAGAGGACAGAGCTGGTGTCGGCCAGGTATTCCCACAACATGCGCCTATACTTGTCCCTCCTGGTGACACTAGGCCCCTGAGTGGCAGTAATTTGTCCAGGGGGGCCATTAACGTGTTCCAGACCTAGGAATAAGTCTTCCAACAGGGTAGAGTTTTGCATGCCTTTGCTTCTACCCACTGTTTTTGCTGCTTAGCTTCCCTCCACATCTACTCTGCTTTCACCCCTAAACATCACCCCAGTTTATGCCTTTGCTTCTACCCAGGTTTTTTGTTGATTTAGCTTCCCTCTACATCTACACTGCTTTAGCCCCTAGACATCACCCCTGTCCATGTGGGGTCGGTGGCCTCGTCATCCACCAACTCCTCTTCCAATTGCGCACTGCCCCCTTACTGCAAACCGCACATGACCACAGCTTGCCTTGATGGCAACTGTGTCTCATGATCCCCACTTAGGTCCAGACAAGTCGGTGGCGGGTCCAAAACCCCAAAATTGGAAGGAAATGGCAGATGCTGCAGTATTTCTAACACCTGTTCCTGGTGCTCGGGCCTGGTCTGTGTTGTACCCTGCACCCTGCTTAACGCATTTGCCATATCCGAAGTTGTGCTGAGCGCATGCTAATGTTTCGTGTCCAGTGCAATGGATGGGATGGGATTTCACATAAGTCTGCCACCCATGGCCACTCATGGTTGAGCAACTGAGGGAGTTGACTTTGACGAACCCGAGGGTTTTGGAGTTGGAACTACATCAAAGGTCTGTGCTGCTCACACACTCTGCTCAACACATGATATGTTTAGTGCCAGCAGTGTGGAGACGTCGCACAACAGCCGTTGTTCCAGCAGGTACAGGCGTTGTAGGAGTGCATAGAGGCTAGCAGCGGCAACTATACACTTTAAAAACTATCCGCACAAGCGCCACACTTTCACCAGTAGCTCAGGAACATTGGGGTACCTTTTTCAAAAGATTAGCAGCAATGAGTTAAAAACGTGGCCCAGGCATGGAATATGTTGCAGGCTGCCAAGCTACAGAGCCAATCCCAGGTTACGGCCATTATCACACATGACAACATGCCTGGGCCCAGGTGCAGTGGCAAAAACCACATTGCCGTCTCATCGAGGATGGCATGACTCACTTTGTAGGCAGTGTGCTGTCTGGCCCCCAAGCTGATGAGCTTCAGCACGGCCCGCTGACGTCTCCCCACACCAGTGTTGCAGCGTTTCCAGCTCGTAGCTGGGGTCAATTTAACAGCGGAGGAGGGTGGTGTTTCAGCCCTCCTCCCAGGAATGTTGTGTGGGGAGACAAGTCAGGCCACCACATTTTGCGACCCGGTCCACGCCTCAACTACATTCAACCACTGTGCCCAAATTGAAAGGTAGCGTCCCTGTCCGCATGCACTTGTCCATTCGTAACTGGTCACATGGAACTTTAGGGCTAAGCGCTGAATTTAGGGACCGCCTCATGTTTGGGGGAAAGTGCTGGTGTGGACGGCACAGTGCGGTGGCGCAGTAGACACTCTGCCCAAAAAGGGCAGAGTGTCCCCCAGCCGGGATTCCAACATCTCCTGGGCCAGATTTCTTGAGATGAGGCCGTTGAAGCCTTGGGCATGTGGGTGGGTTGCGCTGTACTTTAGCATGAAATGAAAGGCTTGGGAGATGGGGAGTTGCTGGGAAGAGGCGCATGATGGCGCGGGCAAAAGGAGAAATGGCAGGAAAAGGTGAGGATAAGGGTGAACTCCCCAAAGTGTCAGAGGCAGATGTGGAGGTGTCCTGGCTCCTGGTCTGGACTGCAGCGCCAGCCCTGTCAACAGTGGAAGAGGCAGTGGCCGCCAGGCCAAACGACGATTATCCTGCGCTTGCTCTCACCCACTGAGCCCAGGGCTTGCCTTCCAAATGATGGCACCCGCAAGAGGTGGTGAGATTCCTCTCCGCAGATCTCCAAACCATCTTGGACTTGCAAATTGCACTAAATTTGTCATGTAACTGACATGTATATGATGAGTCTATCCATTGTCTGTTCATTTTGGTGAAAGTCAGCCTGTCAGCTGACAGACAGCTGTGCTTGTCAGTGATGATGTCACCGGCTGCTTGTACCCCCAGTTTTTGCTGCTTAGCTTGCCTCCACATCCACACTGCTTTTGCCCCTACACATCACCCCTATCCATGCCTGTGCCTCTAGCCATAAGTCTGCCACCCATGGAAACTCATGGTGCAGAAAGTGAGGGAGCTGACTCTGAGGAACCCTTGGGTTTTGTAGCTGGTACTCCATCAAAGGTCTCTGCTGCTCACACACCCTGCTGAACATACGGTATCTAGGGTTAGAGCGTGTGGTGACCTCGCACAACAGTAGGTGCTTCAGGCAGATGTAGGCCTTGCTGGAGTGTATTGCGGCTAGCTCCAGGTACTGTAGACTTGGGAAAGTGGGTGTCCAAGTGCCGCACTTTCACCCTTAGCTCAGCTAATTTGGGGTATGTTTTTAAAAATCATTGCACCACTACATTGAACATGTGGGCCAGGCATGGAACGTGTTGGAGGCTGGCAAGCTCCAGAGCCCTCCAACAAGCTAAAAAACCTGGCCCCAGGGGCAGCGGGGATAAACAAATTGCCATCTCATCCAGGATGGCATCCCTGACCTCAGAGGCAGTGTGCTGTCCGTCTCCCAAGCTGATGAGCTTCAGCCCAGCCTGCTGACGTCTCCCCACACCAGTGTTGCAGCGTTTTCAGCTCGTAGCTGGGGTAAATCTAACAGCGGAGGAGGAGGAGGGTGGTGTTTCAGCCCTCCTCCCAGGAATGTTTTGTGGGGAAACAAGTCAGGAAAATTCTTGAAACGGGAGAGTTTTGCATCTTTGCGCTTGCTGCCTATGGACATCCCTTTGCCTCTAGCCACCATTTTCCCTGCTTTGCTTGCCTCCACATCCACACTGCTTTTGCCCCTAGACATCACCCCAGTCCATGCCTTAGCTTGTACCCCCAGTTTTTCCTGCTTAGCTTGCCTCCACATCCACACTGCTTTTGCCCCTAGACATCACCCCAGTCCATGCCTTAGCTTGTACCCCCAGTTTTTCCTGCTTAGCTTGCCTCCACATCCACACTGCTTTTGCCCCTAGACATCACCCCAGTCCATGCCTTAGCTTGTACCCCCAGTTTTTCCTGCTTAGCTTGCCTCCACATCCACACTGCTTTTGCCCCTAGACATCACCCCAGTCCATGCCTTAGCTTGTATCCCCAGTTTTTCCTGCTTAGCTTGCCTCCACATCCACACTGCTTTTGCCCCTAGACATCACCCCAGTCCATGCCTTAGCTTGTACCCCCAGTTTTTCCTGCTTAGCTTGCCTCCACATCCACACTGCTTTTGCCCCTAGACATCATCCCTATCCATGCCTCTTCCCCTAGCCATAACTCTGCCACCCCTGGAAACTCATGGTGCAGAAACTTTGGTTGCTGACTTTGAGGAACCCTTGGGTTTTGTAGATGGAACTCCATCAAAGGTCTGTGCAGCTCACACACCCTGCTCAAGATATGGTATTGTAGGGTTTCAGCGTGTGTGAATGACGGACAACAGCCTGTGTTTGGACAGATGTAGGCCTTGCTAGAGTGTTTTTAGGCTAGCAGCGACTCCTGTGCACTTGCAAAAGTGGGCGCACAAGCGCCGCATTTTCAACAGTAGCTTCGGTACATTTGGGTATGTTTTTAAAAAACTTTGCACCACTAGGTTAGACGTGGGCCAAACATGGAACGTGTTGGAGGCTGGCAAGCTCCAGAGCCGCTACCAGGTTCCAGCCATTATCACAGGCGTAAAAATGCCAGGCCCCAGGTGTAGCAGGGAAAAAAAAATGCCATCTCAGCCAGGATGGCATCCCTGACCTCGGAGGCACTGTGCTGTCTGTCCCCCAAGCTGATGAGCTTCAGCACCGCCTGCTGACGTCTCCCCACACCAGTGTTTTAGCGTTTGCCGCTAGTAGCTGTGGTGGAGGTTGCAGCGTCGTAGGGTTTCAGTCTACTCCTGCCATGAATTTTGGCCTGGGAGAGGAGATAGGCCACCCCAGTTTGCACCCGGGGAACAGACTCCACCACATTCACCCTGCCTGTCATTAAAGATAAGCACTGCAGCATCCCTGACCACAGGCGCTTGTCCAAGTGTCGGTGGTCAAGTGGACCTTGCAGCAAAGCGCGGAACTAAGGGCCCACCTGATGTTGAGTGACACGTGCTGGTGCAAGGCGGGGACGCCACACCGGGAGAAGTTGAGACGGCTAGGGACGGCATAGTGAGGTGCCACAGTTGCCATCAGGTCCGGGAAGGCGGGAGTTTCAACAAGCCGGAACGCCAACCTCTCCTGGGCCAGCAGTTTAGCGATGTTGGCGTTCTAGGCTTGCGTGGGTGGGTGGTTAGCGGTGTATTTCTGCCGGCGCTCCAATGTCTGAGAGATGGTGGGTTGTTGTAAAGAAGCGCCTGATGGTGCCTTTGATGGTGCAGGAGAAGGAGATAAGACAGAAACAGGGGAGGATGAGGGAGAAGTCAACAAAGTGGCGGAGGCAGATGAAGTGATGTCCTGGCTCGTCCTCTGGAGTGCATCGCCAGCACTGTGAGCAGAGGCAGTGGCATGAACGGCGGGCGACGTTTGTCCTGCCGTTGCTGCCTGCCACTGATTCCATTGCTTGGATTCCAAATGACGGTGCATTGAAGTGGTGGACAGGTTGCTCTTCTCAGGGCCCCTACTCGATTTCGAGAGGCAAATTGTGTAGACGACACTATATCTGTCCTCGGCGCATTCCTTGAAAAAACTCTACACCTTCAAGAAACGTGCCCTCGATGGGGGAGTTTTTCTGGGCTGGGTACAAAAGGGAACATCTTCGGACATTCCGGGTCTGGCCTGGCTTCGGCAAAGCAGCTGACCTCTGCCTCTGGACATGTCTCTGCCTCTAGCTACCCTTTTTGGTGCTGCACCTGCCTCAACATCCACACTACTTTCCCAGCTTGACATCTGCCTTGTCCAGGTGGGGTCGGTGTCCTCGTCGTCCACCACCTCCTCTTCCAACTCCTGTCTCGCCTCCTCCTCCTGCACAATGCGCATGTCAACTGGCTGCCCTGACAGCAACTGCGTCTCATCGTCGTCGATGAGGGTGGGTTGCTGGTCATCCGCCACCAAATCGACCGGAGATGGAATGGAGGAGACTCTAGTGTTTGAGCATCTGGACACAGATACTCGTCTGTTAGGTCCGTGGAATCGCGAAATGGAGGGGCAGGTTGCGGTACAGTCAAAGGAAGGGAGAACAGCTCTGGGGAGCAGGGACAGTTGGGGTTATTGTTCTGAGAAGATTGGGAATTTTGGGTGGAAGGAGGACAAGACTGTTGGGTAAGAGGAGGTAGAGGCTGACTGGCTGGTGGACAATGTGCTTTAAGCGTTATCCGACAGCCATTGCAAGACCTGTTCCTGGTTCTCGGGCCTACTAATCTTTGTACCATTCAGCCTAGTTAATGTGGAACTTTTGTGCAAAGCGCAGAACTTAGGGCCCGCCTGATGTTAAGGGACACACGCTGGTACAAGGCTCAACTCACCCTAAGTGCCAAAAACACTGCTGGTGCAAGGCTCTACTCATGCCAAGGGCCTCAATCTCTGCTGGTAGCTCAGCTTAAGGTCATGTAACTTTGTTTGGAAGGGCTCATGTTAAGGGCTAGAAAAGTGAATTTTGGAAGGTCTTACCACATCACACACACACACACACACACACACACACACACACACACACACACACACTCAAAATGACAGTTAAGGGTGAGGGCTTTTGGAATTCCCATTGCCTATTCCATTTGTGGTTGTCATGGGGAACGTGATTTAAAGGGGTGGTTGTTACTGTTTGTTGAGCTTAAATTGGGGTTTGTGTCCATCCATTTGGGGAGTAAAGAAGGTTTCCAGGTATTTTCCCACTTTGATAGAGGTTTTTTTGAATGTGGAAAGTGTGTAGTTGTTAGGCAGTGATGTTGGGGTAATAGAGGGTCTTTGGTGTGTTAGATGCCCCCAGGCATGCTTCCCCTGCTGTCCCAGTGTCATTCCAGAGGTGTTGGCATCATTTCCTGGGGTGTCATAGTGGACTTGGTGACCCTCCAGACACGGATTTGGGTTTCCCCCTTAACGAGTATCTGTTCCCCATAGACTATAATGGGGTTCGAAACCCGTTCGAACACACGAACATTGAGCGGCTGTTCGAATCGAATTTCGAACCTCGAACATTTTAGTGTTCGCTCATCTCTAGTCTTTACTCTGCAGCTTTCCTCTGACACAAGCACTTGCACTTTACTGAGGTCTCTCTTGTATGGCTGCTATTCCTGTATGCACCTTATTTGAACATTGATATTATCCTATTACTAGAGGCACAGTTCTTCTGGGCTCAAACAGCACAGCGGGCGTTCCCTATGCTGCCTGAAGGTTCTCCAGTGATGACCTTCTTCTACAGCCACTCCTCTCCTCCACGTCCTCCTGTCTTCTTCTTCCGGCGAGACTGCGTTTGCTTGTATAGCGGCCACAGAAAAATAGCCATCAAGACATGCGCAGTCGGCTGTACCAGCAGGCAGAGCTGACTAAGCATGTCTTGTCGGCCATTTTTCTGTGGCCGCTACATGAGCGTACGCTCGTGTAGTTCTATGGCGTACAGAGTATACTGAGAATGCTCAGTAGCTCTGTACTGGCATCCAACGTGTAATTGATGCTAGTACAGAGCTACTGAGTATGCTCAGTATGCTCTGTACTCCATAGATCTACACGTGCGCAGTACTTTCATGTAGCGGCACAGCCGACTGCACCTGTCTTGTCGACCATTTTTCTGTGTCTGCTACACTAGCAAACGCAGTCTCACCGGACGAAGACGACAGGAGGACGCAGCAGAGAAGTGCGGCTGTAGAAAAGGAAGAGCTTTAGAGTAAGTACACACAGGGTTTTTTGGTCAGGATTTTGAGGCTGTATCTGCCTCAAAATCCTAACAAAAACATAGCTCCCATTGAAATCAATGGGAGACGGTCAGTTTTTTTTTCCGGGAGCCGTTTGTTCCGGCTCCTGGAAAAAAAAGAAGCGTGTTGCTCATTCTTCAGGCCAATTCGCCTCACAATTCGGCCTGAAGACACTGCCTCCTCCCGACTAGGCCCATTCATTGGGCCTAATCCGGAGCGGAGTGCACGACTGGATGCTGGTGTAGTGTACTGGCATTCAGTCGCGGCTACCCGTTTTTTGGTCTGGAACCTGAGGCAGCCTCCGCCTCACGTTCCATACCAAAAAACCCTGTGTGAACTTACCCTTAGGTAGCACAGGGGATGCCCCCTGTGCTGTTTGAGCGCAGGGGAACTGCCCCCTGTGCTGTTTGGAGACTAATTTGCATACAGAAAAAACCTGGAACATCATCGGAACGGCGTCGCGGAGAATTCTAAAGCTATTCTGACATGGTATTACTGGAAAAAAAGGAATTCTAATGATAGAATCCCTTTAACTGAATAACTCTCCAGCCCTAGAGTATTTATTCTACCCTGTTGTAGGAGAAATATTAAAATACCTCAGTATATACAGTATACTATGACAGGATTAGTTGTGCAGGGCAGATTTACTTTCCCAGATTCCTCTCTTATGAGAAGCCGCAGCCGACATCTCTAACTTGCTACTTGGTTAGTATGGGTATTTAGGAAAGGCTAGGAAGGCAGTTATCTGTCTGTCTGGGGACACAAGATGCCCATCATGGGAATGACAGGTTGCTGGATGTGGGCTTTGATAGTTGATATGGAGAATCTCTCTAGTGGCTAAGAATCTGGATTATCTTGTGGGTTTATTATGTTGGCACGGTGGCAATTTACAGAATGTCAAGGAAAATTTGTGTGTCCACTGCCTGCCATTTTAAAAGTAATAAAGAAATAAGTGTAGAAATAAGTGACCTTTATGGGTGCATGTGCTTCACCAAGTAGTGACATAATTTCTAGAAAAAGTTGCAGCACAATGTCAGTATGAAAAAGCTGGACTATCTTTCAAAAGTGATTAATTTTCATTTTTAAAATAGGTAGTGTACCGAGCAAACGGCTTCTGTCTCCTTCAATAATTTGCTTGAAGCAATAGACAACCCCAAAACCCGAGGGGTGGAACAATGTGAAGAATGACCAGAGGATGAGAAAAGACACTGCGCTGCTCCGTAGGTGTTGGATAGACACGCACTTTATTAGGAATTCAAAACACACAACGCTTTGGACAGCATTTTCGGGGAATACCCCTTTATCAAGTGTATAACACACGAGTATCCTATTGATACAAAAAATACAACACAAAAAGAAAGAATAAAATAAAAAACTGAAGGTCTACAAATCCCAACATGCTAATATAGCAGACTTAAACAATGGTAACATTAAAGAAAACAATAACACATGCTAATTTAGCAGACTTGAACAATGGTCACATTAGAGACAATACTAAAAACAATGGTTTGAATTGTACAGGCTAATTTGTGTATAACATATACATAAATAATTTGCTAAAATCCAAGAATTATACGGGATATGCATAGCATAATACTGAAGCGCTTGTCTCCTATTGCTTTTGTTCAATCTTAGCCATACATAAATGTGAGAAGGAACAATCAGGCATATACCAGACTGAAGGACTTCTGTATTTCTGTATTTTGCTAAAACCCCAAAATTTCAATAAATCCGTGGGTCTTACCTTACAGGTAGTCAATAGTCAGGCCTCCTGTATGGGCTCAAAGTGTGTAGTTGTGTGCAGGGTGACTTTAGTGTTTAAGCGGTTTGTTCCCTTTAAAACTATATTTGCACACGTGTAACATCTCTGCCTGTTCAGGCCTCTGCGCCACCCTCTGCTCGCGTGCTGCGGCGCAGGAGGCGTGTGCAGTTTGATAATCTGCTTAAAGTTTTTAGTTGCACTGTGTGAACACGGCTCTAGTTCTGTGATTGCATTTGCACCACACCCGTCTTCTGCCAATGTTGCCTCTGTCCATTAAGTGTTTGATTTTGTCTTGCCTGTGATTGACTGCTTTCCTTCCTATCAGGTTCAGGGCGGGTTCTTCCTCCCCTATTTAGTCTTGGCTCACAGTCACACTGGTGCCGGTTATTGCCTCTTGCTTGCTGGTTCTTTTGCTGTTTAATTACTTGTATTCTATTCTTGACCTCTGGTTTCCCTACTGATTATTCTTTTGGACTCTGATTTGGCACTGCATCGCTCTCCTGTTACTGAACCCTGGCTAGCTGACCTCCCTTTGTTGTTGTTCGTCTTGTCTGCGTTTTGTGTTTCACGTATTCAGGGTGGGACTGTCTTCCTGGTTGTCGCCTATTACCTAGGATAGGGTCTGGCAATAGGAAGGGAAAGTGGGGGGCTTCAGCTTAGGGCTCACTGTCACTTGTGTTCCTCCCTCCAGGGTTCACCAGCAGCTTCTGGGGAATTATCGTCTGCTATTCCCTAACAGAATAACCGGCCCGAAAAAAACCTACGTCCATTGCTTGCCTACAGATAGCATGGATCCTATTCAGGGCCTTGCAGCCAAGTTGGAGGGATTGACAGGCCTGGTAGCTGAGCTAGATAAACAGGTTCAGACCCTAACTGAGGCTGCTGTATCATCCCCAGCTGTTTTGGCACTTTATAAGGTCAAGATGCTACTCCCGGACCGTTTCTCAGGGGACCGTGCTAAATTTGAAACTTTCAGGGAGTCTTGTCGCCTGTATTTCCGGATTAATCCACATGTGACTCAGGCCCAAATGGTGGGAGTGGTTATATCTCTTACAGGGAGACCCACAAGCTTGGGCCCTTAAACTCCCTGCTGAGGCTGAGGAGTGGGTTGATGTGGAAAATTTTTTTAAGTCCCTGGGCTCTATTTATGCTGAACCAGACCACATTGCGCTTGCGGAATCTCAACTCCTCACCATGCGGCAGGGCAAACGCTCTGCAGAGGAGTATTGCTCTGAGTTCCGTAAATACAGTGTAACGGCAGGTTGGTGTGAGTCAGCGCTAAAAGCTCACTTTAAACAAGGGCTATGTGATCGTATTAAGGAGCTCTGGGTTGGTCACCCAGATCCCCCGACTCTTGAGAAGGCCATGACTTTGGCGGTCCGTATTGACCGTAAGATCCGAGAAAATTTAAAAGAGAGAGTAGGGCCTGTTGCCTCAAAGTTTTCTGTCTCTTCCTCTCTCTCCTCTGAAAAACCTACCTTTCCTCCCGTCACTTCTGGTGAGGAACCCATGCAACTGGAAGCTGTGGACGCCAAGACACGCCGAGAACATCGTCTCAGGAATAACCTGTGCCTGTACTGTGGTTCCTCTGGTCATGTCATCCGAGACTGCTCTATCAGACCCTTGTCACCTGCGAAAAGACTTCAGTGCCTGAACCACTCAGGCAACCAGGTATTTTGGGGGAATAACAATAAGATGTTGTTATCTGTGTCTTTGTCCTCTGGGGACAGGTCTGTTTCTGGCAAGGCTCTAGTTGACTCTGGGTCTGCAGCAAATTTTATTAAATATTCAGTTGTTGAATCTTTGGGCATTTAGCTTTTGCCACTTGACACACCTATGTCTGTTACTGGAGCGGATTCTACTCCACTGGCCAGGGGTAAAGTCAGTTTTAAAACCCCCCCTGATCTCTTTGCAAGTGGGTTCTACACATTCAGAGGTCATAAGCCTTTTTGTTATGGAGAATCTCTCTGCTGATGTTATTTTGGGGTTCCCCTGGCTGAAGCTCCATAACCCTATTTTGGATTGGGGTAAAAAGGAGTTGGTAAAGTGGGGAGATCAGTGCTCATCCCAATGTATTGCTTTACATTCTGTAGATTGTGTCAGTGAAGAGAAGGTCTCGGCTACTAAAAGTTGGGAATGCCCCTCTGGTATTAAAACCCAACAGTATCAGAAACGCCAGGTGAATAAAAAATGTTTGCCTGGTTCTCAAGCGTCTGTGGTTCAAGCAGAACCAAAATACAAGGCAGGGAAAACTCAGAATCCCTCTAGAACTGGTTTGTCTGGTGAGGGTCCGGTGGCCCCTCATAAAAGGGGGGGTACAGTAACATCTCTGCCTGTTCGGGCCTCTGCGCCACCCTCTGCTCGTGTGCTGCGGCACAGGAGGTGTGTGCAGTTTGATAATCTGCTTAAAGTTTTTAGTTGCACTGTGTGAACACGGCTCTAGTTCTGTGATTGCATTTGCACCACACCCGTCTTCTGCTAATGTTGCCTCTGTCCATTAAGTGTTTGATTTTGTCTTGCCTGTGATTGACAGCTTCCTTCCTATCATGTTCAGGGCGGGTTCTTCCTCCCCTATTTAGTCTTGGCTCACAGTCACACTGGTGCCGGTTATTGCCTCTTGCTTGCTGGTATCTCTTGCTGTTTAATTACTTGTATTCTTATCCTTGACCGCTGGTTTCCCTACTGATTATTCTTTTGGACTCTGATTTTGCACTGCATCGCTCTCCTGTTACCGAACCCTGGCTAGCTGACCTCCCTTTGTTGTTGTTCGTCTTGTCTGCGTTTTGTGTTTCACGTATTCAGGGAGGGACTGTCTTCCTGGTTGTCGCCTATTACCTAGGATAGGGTCTGGCAATAGGAAGGGAAAGCGAGGGGCTTCAGCTTAGGGCTCACTGTCTCTTGTGCCCCTCCCTCCAGGGTTCACCAGCAGCTTCTGGGGAATTATCGCCTGCTATTCCCTAACAACACGTGAACAATTTCTAATTTTCATTTTTGACTCCCTATCTTCCAAACCCTATAACGCTAGGTTCACATCTGCGTTCATCTGTCCGTTCTGAGCTTTCCGTCTTCTGAATGCCAGAAGTCGGAAAGCTCAGACCAGGTCCGGCCGTGAGCGGCGGTGAGCGTTTTATGCTCTGCGCTGCGAAACCGGATTTTTTAATCCGGACACAGAGTACTGCATGTACTGCCTAAAACGCTCACCACCGCTCACGGCTGGACAGCTTTCTCACCTATTCAAATGAATGGGTGAGAAAGACTCCTGCAGGTTTCCATCTCCTGCTCTGTTTTAGGCAGGAAACGGAAACCTGAACTACGGAGTGCACAACGCAGATGTGAACGAGCCCTTACTTTGTTATTTTTCCATTCACAGAGTCGGACAAATTGTTCTTGTAATGTAATATAGTAATAGTATAATCTAAATATAATAGTACATTTTATTTATACAGCGCCGACATATTCCACAGCGCTGTACAATTTGTAGGGTTCAAGGACAGATAAAAAGATACATTATAAAGAAATAGTTACTTCACACAATGGGACTGAGGGCCCTCCTCCCAAGAGCTTACAATCTGTGAGGTAGAGGGGGTGACACAAGAGGTAGCAGGGGCGGCATCGGAGGTAGCATTGCTTATACAGAGGTTCATACATATGTCATTACACATAAAAAAAGCTGTATGAGCCATCACCAGTCTTGTCCTTTAATGTGTAGATGGTACCTGGACATATAAAATTACAGTCTGAAACAGCATCATATTCTGTAATGCAGGGCTGTGGATAGAGACAGGTTCATTTTAGGGATTCTAACTGCAGAAGGGTTTACATTAGGAATTGTGATAGGCTTGTCTAAAAAGATGTGTCTTTAGTTTGCATTTGAAGCTGTAGAAATTGCGTGTTAATCTGATTGTCCGGGATAAAGCATTCCAGAGAAGTGGTGTAACTTGAGAGAAGTCTTGTATACGAGTGTGGGAGGTTCTGATAATAGACAATGTCAGTCATAGGTCACTGAGTGAATGGAGAGCATGGGTTGGGCAATAGACCAAGATGAGGGAGGAAATGAGGGAGGAAGGTGAAGCATTATGGAAAGTCTTGTGGATGAGGGTAAGTTTATATTGCAGTCTGTAATGAATAGGCAGCCAATGTAGTGAGCGGCACAGACCGGAGGCATCGCTGTAGCATCTAGACTGATAGATGAGCCTGGCCGCTGCATTCAGAATAGATTGTAGAGGGGAGAGTTTAGTGAGGGGAAGACTGATTAGTAAGAAGTTAAAGTAGATAAGGCGAGGGTTGATCAGGGCCACAATAAATGTCTTGAGTGTATCTGTGGTAAAGAAAGTGCAGATTCAGGAAATGTTTTGGAAGTGGAGATTAAATGAGCCTGAAAGTGATTGGATATGGGGGTGAAGGAAAGGTTAGTCAAACATAACCCCAAGACACTGTACTGGGAAGCTGGAAAAAAAATTGAGAATAGGGTGTTTGTGCAACTTTCTTATGGCTTTTGTTTTTACGCTATTAGCTGTGCAGCCAAAATGATATGCCAAGAATGTTCTATGGGTAAGGACTATTCTTGGGATACCAAATCTATATAGTTTTAATTACATTTAAACCCTTTAAAAAAATCTAAAACTTTGCATATTCTGGAGTCAGATGTACTTATTAATTATACCATTTTGGGGAATGCCTGATGTTTTAATCACTTTTTATTCAAAATTTTATGTAAGGCGAAACATCGAAAATATGGTAGTTGGCTCTTTTGATTTTCTTTCCTGCTATGGTGTTCGCCGTTTTTTTGTACCTGGGGATGTATAATATGCTTGTTTATGTTATGTTTATTTATCTTTATTTTAAATCTAGGGAAGGCAGGATAATTTGAACTTTTTTTTTTTTGTTTATTATATTTTTTAAAAATTTTTAAAAAATATTTTATTAACTCCCTGATACATAACTATTGAGACTGGTCATAGTACCTTCATAAAGCTCCAGGCTGCCATAGGAACAGATCGGCTTCAATGAATGGCCACCATCTTTAAAGATCCGACATCCACCGTAATAGTATGACAGATTTTGGGAAGGGGTTAAAATGATGAAATGAATGAGGGGAGTGTAAGCAATGGAGAGCCCCGGTGAAGTTGTGGACAAGAAATGGTCCAGAGTGGGAGAACTGGTGGTGTTCCCCACATGGACATTTACAAGGAGCGGTCCTCATGGTGATAGCTCTCCTAGGGAAATAATTTTAGGTATTCTTCATTGAGACAGCTGGCAAAACACAGTGGATTTCAGTAAGTGGCACGGAAGTGACTGCACCGCCCCTAAATTAACCAGGTGGGAGTTAAAGTTGCAGACCAGCCAGAATGGGTGCAGACTCTGGTTACTGGACATTCATTTCATTATGGATGATGAGTGGCGTTAGCATGGAGAAGGAGAAGCAGATGGAGATGATAATGATGACGACTGTGTGCTAGGTGTGGATGTGTTTCCTTACAGTGACAATCAAGGGGAGAAGAAATAGAATGGTCTTGCTCAGTTGGTGCCATTGCCAATTCCATTTTGCTAAATGCTCTGGTGATGCCATTTCATGTATGGAGAGACCTAGATCCTACACATGTTCTTGCATGCCCATGGATAATTATCTGTTTGCAGAACTTGCATCTTGCCATTGATTTTTTTTATTTGGTAATTTACAAAAAAAATTGCTATACAGATGATGACTGCACAAAGTTGTTGCCGTCAAAACCAGCAGTAATGGAATGTGTCTGCCAGTGCCAGTGCCAGTGCCACCTGAGCTTGCCTTAGATCTACCACAGGCAGGTCTTTTGGACATTGGGGCTGCACATCGTCAACTTGTGCAATTCTTATTATAGAGTACTATCAGGAGGAGAGAGGGGGGCATTCCTCACGGGTCAGCGTCATGGCTGGGTGGTAAGGAACGCCCCCTCTGACAGTCCAGCGCCAGTACTGTCAGGAGGGACGTTACTCACAGCTCGAACATTCAACATTTTTGAATATATTTAATTAACCTTTTTAATATAAAACAGGCTGTAAAGTTCCCACTACCAATGCTCTAAGTATTCCCAGGTAGAGTCTGTTCTGTACACCAGTACTCAATACAACATGTAGAACTGTAGCATTTGACAAAGATGGATGATCACTTCAAACAGCCGTGTCCATGGTTTTACACCACCTTGAAAAATGGTATTGCATGAAATCTGAGAATCTCAGCTTTAATATTGTGCCAGGATTGCAGAACTATCTATGAAAGGACTAGTTAAAAGCACAGTCAGGAATGTGATTTATATATGCAGCATGAACTCCCATATTATATATATATATATATATATATATATATATATATATATATATATATATAGCTAGTACTATAGTCGGCACTGCTATCTTGAAAACACATTTTTCTAGGGGTTATAAAACTTGAGGAGAAGCCATTTGACGTGACCTCCTCCCTTTTGTCACTTGCTTCAGCTCTACATACTGGCAATACAAATGTATATACCTTTCCCTTCTGTTAGAGGGTTGCTAGGGAGAATTGTACAGCCTGTTTTCTATTAAAAGGAGGTTAATTCAATATATTTCAAAAATGTTCACCAACCCCCCCTGAAATGACAGCAAAATATAAATTAAATGGGAGTTACACTTTAAGTTTATGGTCACTTAAAATCCCATTATCCTTTTCCATGTCAGTTTCACCAAATATTTTCCCATTTTATATGGAACCTTGGCTTGTACTTTATTTCACCTTCCAAAGCCCAGAATCTTACATTTCTTGATGTTAAACCCTCTTTAATCCTATCATTTATGCATGCGTTCTTCTAAGTTTCACAAATATCATTGTAGCTGTAATGTCTTTCATTTGTTAGGTTTTGACAGCAGAAAAGAAGCCGCCACATTGCCTTCATACCAAACCACTTTTTCTAATCTTTTTTGCCTGCAATACGGCATATTTGTCATTCACTAAACATAGACAGTTGCCTGCAACCGTGGAATGTAATGTAATCTGATAAGATTTAGCATCAATAAGACTAAATGTCTCTGAATGTGAGCGCCTAGTGTACACAGCACATTGAAGGCATTGGCTTATTGAATACTGCAGGCGGATGCTCATTCTCTTTCAGTGAATAAATGCTGTTTGTTGCAATATTGTTAGCATTTCTGTCACCCAAATCTTTTCAGAACCACATGCACTGTATATTATTTTTATATTTTATTTTAATTATTTATTTTATTATATTTATATTATTATATTTGGCACTTGATGCAGACTTGTATTTCAGTTAGAACATGCACTGTACATAATTTTCATATTTTATTATCATTTGATGCATAGAAAATGCTTGTACTCCAGTTAGAACATGCACTGGATTTGCACCTTGGCTGGCCCTTCAGCCTCTGTTCATGTGTTCCTTTTAGTGGTATGTGTGGCTATTATTGTAATTTTTATATGACTTTTTTTATTTATATTGTCCTGCCTTGACGCATTATCACCAGTTAAGTAGACCATGTCTCCCCTTTCCTAAATAGAGTGTTCGCCTTACACTGTTGTGCCTAGCCACAACTCATATGGCCTCAGTATAGTGATAGAGATATTGCAATTATTGGATACCACTGTTAAGGGATCTTTGACTATAGAGGATCAAAATAGATATAAGTTCAGAAGACTCACAAAAATGAGATTACGCACTTCTACGGAGGAATAGGTGGAGGCCCAGGGGAGTGGTAAAAAATAAATAACTCATACTCACCTTCCATTGCCTCTTTTGGGTCTCCAGGGTATAATAATGCTATATTCACTTTAACATAACCTTGGCTGCGTTTGCCTTAGTGAGCTAGAAAGTGTATACATAGATTTCTATTGGCCCTGAGACACTTCTACACTATGTTTTAAGCCAATTTAAGTGGTTTGTGGTTCATACCGAGCTTGTTCATCCTGAAACAAAATGAATCCTGAGGGCTTTGCCCATTTGTACTAATTACCTAACAATTGATTGGGTTGATTTAAAAACTTTATAATAAATGGCACTTATAAAATAGCCATAAACCACAATAAATAAATGAAAAAATTATTAAGATCAGAAATTACAAATATTCCTAATTCATAAAATATATATATGCAGTATATATATATATATATATATATATATATATATATATATATATATTATATTAGTAAGCCGATGGCTGGTCAGGTAATGGGGGGGTTGTACATCTCACCCATACTACTCAGGTGGGTGAGATGAGAAAACTCCAGGAATGCTTGTTCTCAGCAAACAACTTTAGTCTGCTGAGCATTTTGGTAAATGCTCAGTACTGGGCTGGATTTTTAGGAATGACAGGTAGGATTGGTAGTGGGACCTGTCATTCTACCCCCTCCAGTCCAGTCATCTTTGGGATGTTCCGGCAGCGTCTCAGCTGCAGAGAGTCTCCTCGTCAAGGAGGCTTAAGAAGCCAGCTCCAGCAGTAACACTTTGGCAGAGCTTGGCTGGAGAGGTCGTTTTTTGGAGCTGTGTCCTGAAATATTCAACTGGCTTTTTGATTTCTGCTATTCTAGGTGAGGTAACCTATTCTATGTTCAGTTAGAGCCTAGCCGGGCAGGTATTTATTTTTGTATTGTTTCTTTATGTTGCTGCACTACCTTTTTTGAGTGAAAATAAAACTCTACTTTTGTTTTGGGCTAAAGAAACTGGACTTGTGTGCCTATGCCACCCCGCCTAGCAACCCCAGACCCTGACAATATATATATATATATATATATATATATATATATATATATATACACAACATGCCCTGAACAAGGCTCAAATAAAAGGAGTCATTAAGAGAGACAGAGCGGTACATCGAGGAATGGAGAAGCACAATAAATATCTCCAAGAAACTCACCGTGTACCAGTCATTACAAAGGGACTACACCATGGCCACCTACCTGGAGAAAATACGCCACCTCAAACACAGACAAGCCCTGAGCCGATACAGACTGAGCGCCCACAACCTGGAGATGGAGACGGGGCGACACAGGCAGACGTACAAGCCACGGGAGAACAGACTGTGCCAGCACTGTGACCAGGGGGCCCTAGAAGACGAGACCCACTTTCTGCTACACTGCACCAAATACTCAGCTGTGAGGGCCGTCTACTTCCAAAGACTTTCTGCCCACATCCCAGACTTCACATCTGCAGACGAAAAGAGGAAACTCTACATCCTACTGGGAGAAGAGGAGGCTACTGTGGAGATCGCTGCCCAATATTTGTCCAGCTGTCAACAAGCAAAAGGAAGATGAGACCCCACGGACTGTTACACCCCCAACTCTCCCCCCACCATTTTACTAGCTTTTGCAATGCCAAATATCTATCCGGACTTGCCAATAAAGCCTGTTTAATTTGATTTGATTTATACACACACACACACACACACACACACACACACACACACACACACACACACACACACACGATAGATAGATAGATAGATAGATAGATAGATAGATAGATAGATAGATTCAGTTTATAGAATATGTTAGCATTATTGATTGGTATCTATTGGATGGATGTGATTGTAACTGTGGGTTATTGAAGGCCACATAAATAATCCATCAGGAATATCACAATCTGAGGTATGTAATAGATAGGCTTGGATAGTCTCTAATAGTACAATGTATGCTGGGTCTTCAAATATGGCACCTCAGAAGCTGAGCTGTCTCTGCTGTTTTTCAGCAGTAATGTTACTTATTAGAGATGAGCGAACAGTGTTCTATCGAACTCATGTTCGATCGGATATTAGGCTGTTCGGCATGTTCGAATCGAATCGAACACCGCGTGGTAAAGTGCGCCATTACTCGATTCCCCTCCCACCTTCCCTGGCGCCTTTTTTGCTCCAATAACAGCGCAGGGTAGGTGGGACAGGAACTACGACACCGGTGACGTTGAAAAAAGTAGGCAAAACCCATTGGCTGCCGAAAACATGTGACCTCTAATTTAAAAGAACAGCGCCGCCCAGCTTCGCGTCATTCTGAGCTTGCAATTCACCGAGGACGGAGGTTTCCGTCCAGCTAGCTAGGGCTTAGATTCTGGGTAGGCAGGGACAGGCTAGGATAGGAAGGAGAAGACAACCAACAGCTCTTGTAAGAGCTAAATTCCAGGGAGAAGCTTGTCAGTGTAACGTGGCACTGACGGGCTCAATCGCCGCAACCCAGCTTTCCCAGGATCCTGAATGGAATACACTGTCAGTGTATTCCCGTATACCCGATATATACCCCGATACCCGTTCCAACGGTGTGCCCCCCCACCTTCACCCCAGAAATACCCTGCAAGTCCCCTAGCAATAGAATTGGGGCTATATACACCCACAATTTTTACTACTGGTATACAGTGCCATTGTCTGACTGGGAATTCAAAGAATATATTGGGAATACAAATACCCTCATTTCTTGCTACTGCCATATAGTGCCAGTTTCTGACTGGTAATTCAAAGAATATATTGGGGTTACGTGCACCCACAATTTTTACTACTGGTATACAGTGCCATTGTCTGACTGGGAATTCAAAGAGTATATTGGGAATACAAATACCCTCATTTCTTGCTACTGCCATATAGTGCCAGTTTCTGACTGGGAATTCAAAGAATATATTGGGGTTACGTGCACCCACAATTTTTACTACTGGTATACAGTGCCATTGTCTGACTGGGAATTCAAAGAATATATTGGGGTTATAAATACCCTCATTTCTTGCTACTGCCATATAGTGCCAGTTTCTGACTGGTAATTCAAAGAATATATTGGGGTTACGTGCACCCACAATTTTTACTACTGGTATACAGTGCCATTGTCTGACTGGGAATTCAAAGAATATATTGGGAATACAAATACCCTCATTTCTTGCTACTGCCATATAGTGCCAGTTTCTGACTGGGAATTCAAAGAATATATTGGGGTTACGTGCACCCACAATTTTTACTACTGGTATACAGTGCCATTGTCTGACTGGGAATTCAAAGAATATATTGGGGTTATAAATACCCTCATTTCTTGCTACTGCCATATAGTGCCAGTTTCTGACTGGTAATTCAAAGAATATATTGGGGTTACGTGCACCCACAATTTTTACTACTGGTATACAGTGCCATTGTCTGACTGGGAATTCAAAGAGTATATTGGGAATACAAATACCCTCATTTCTTGCTACTGCCATATAGTGCCAGTTTCTGACTGGGAATTCAAAGAATATATTGGGGTTACGTGCACCCACAATTTTTACTACTGGTATACAGTGCCATTGTCTGACTGGGAATTCAAAGAATATATTGGGGTTATAAATACCCTCATTTCTTGCTACTGCCATATAGTGCCAGTTTCTGACTGGTAATTCAAAGAATATATTGGGGTTACGTGCACCCACAATTTTTACTACTGGTATACAGTGCCATTGTCTGACTGGGAATTCAAAGAGTATATTGGGAATACAAATACCCTCATTTCTTGCTACTGCCATATAGTGCCAGTTTCTGACTGGTAATTCAAAGAATATATTGGGGTTACGTGCACCCACAATTTTTACTACTGGTATACAGTGCCATTGTCTGACTGGGAATTCAAAGAATATATTGGGGTTATAAATACCCTCATTTCTTGCTACTGCCATATAGTGCCAGTTTCTGACTGGTAATTCAAAGAATATATTGGGGTTACGTGCACCCACAATTTTTACTACTGGTATACAGTGCCATTGTCTGACTGGGAATTCAAAGAGTATATTGGGAATACAAATACCCTCATTTCTTGCTACTGCCATATAGTGCCAGTGTCTGACTGGGAATTCAAAGAATATATTGGGGTTACGTGCACCCACAATTTTTACTACTGGTATACAGTGCCATTGTCTGACTGGGAATTCAAAGAATATATTGGGGTTATAAATACCCTCATTTCTTGCTACTGCCATATAGTGCCAGTTTCTGACTGGTAATTCAAAGAATATATTGGGGTTACGTGCACCCACAATTTTTACTACTGGTATACAGTGCCATTGTCTGACTGGGAATTCAAAGAGTATATTGGGAATACAAATACCCTCATTTCTTGCTACTGCCATATAGTGCCAGTTTCTGACTGGGAATTCAAAGAATATATTGGGGTTACGTGCACCCACAATTTTTACTACTGGTATACAGTGCCATTGTCTGACTGGGAATTCAAAGAATATATTGGGGTTATAAATACCCTCATTTCTTGCTACTGCCATATAGTGCCAGTTTCTGACTGGTAATTCAAAGAATATATTGGGGTTACGTGCACCCACAATTTTTACTACTGGTATACAGTGCCATTGTCTGACTGGGAATTCAAAGAGTATATTGGGAATACAAATACCCTCATTTCTTGCTACTGCCATATAGTGCCAGTTTCTGACTGGTAATTCAAAGAATATATTGGGGTTACGTGCACCCACAATTTTTACTACTGGTATACAGTGCCATTGTCTGACTGGGAATTCAAAGAATATATTGGGGTTATAAATACCCTCATTTCTTGCTACTGCCATATAGTGCCAGTTTCTGACTGGTAATTCAAAGAATATATTGGGGTTACGTGCACCCACAATTTTTACTACTGGTATACAGTGCCATTGTCTGACTGGGAATTCAAAGAGTATATTGGGAATACAAATACCCTCATTTCTTGCTACTGCCATATAGTGCCAGTGTCTGACTGGGAATTCAAAGAATATATTGGGGTTACGTGCACCCACAATTTTTACTACTGGTATACAGTGCCATTGTCTGACTGGGAATTCAAAGAATATATTGGGGTTATAAATACCCTCATTTCTTGCTACTGCCATATAGTGCCAGTTTCTGACTGGTAATTCAAAGAATATATTGGGGTTACGTGCACCCACAATTTTTACTACTGGTATACAGTGCCATTGTCTGACTGGGAATTCAAAGAATATATTGGGAATACAAATACCCTCATTTCTTGCTACTGCCATATAGTGCCAGTTTCTGACTGGGAATTCAAAGAATATATTGGGGTTACGTGCACCCACAATTTTTACTACTGGTATACAGTGCCATTGTCTGACTGGGAATTCAAAGAATATATTGGGGTTATAAATACCCTCATTTCTTGCTACTGCCATATAGTGCCAGTTTCTGACTGGTAATTCAAAGAATATATTGGGGTTACGTGCACCCACAATTTTTACTACTGGTATACAGTGCCATTGTCTGACTGGGAATTCAAAGAGTATATTGGGAATACAAATACCCTCATTTCTTGCTACTGCCATATAGTGCCAGTTTCTGACTGGTAATTCAAAGAATATATTGGGGTTACGTGCACCCACAATTTTTACTACTGGTATACAGTGCCATTGTCTGACTGGGAATTCAAAGAATATATTGGGGTTATAAATACCCTCATTTCTTGCTACTGCCATATAGTGCCAGTTTCTGACTGGTAATTCAAAGAATATATTGGGGTTACGTGCACCCACAATTTTTACTACTGGTATACAGTGCCATTGTCTGACTGGGAATTCAAAGAGTATATTGGGAATACAAATACCCTCATTTCTTGCTACTGCCATATAGTGCCAGTGTCTGACTGGGAATTCAAAGAATATATTGGGGTTACGTGCACCCACAATTTTTACTACTGGTATACAGTGCCATTGTCTGACTGGGAATTCAAAGAGTATATTGGGAATACAAATACCCTCATTTCTTGCTACTGCCATATAGTGCCAGTGTCTGACTGGGAATTCAAAGAATATATTGGGGTTACGTGCACCCACAATTTTTACTACTGGTATACAGTGCCAATTTCTAACTAGGAATTCAAAATGCGCAAGGCTCCCGGAAAGGGACGTGGACGAGGCCGTGGGCGAGGTCGGGGGAATGGTTCTGGGGAGCAAGGTAGCAGTGAAGCCACAGGGCGTCCCGTGCCTACTCCTGTGGGGCAGCAAGCATTGCGCCACTCCACAGTGCCAGGGTTGCTTGCCACATTAACTAAACTGCAGGGTACAAACCTTAGTAGGCCCGAGAACCAGGAACAGGTCTTGCAATGGCTGTCAGAGAACGCTTACAGCACATTGTCCAGCAGCCAGTCAGACTCTGCCTCCTCTCCTCCTATTACCCAACAGTCTTGTCTTCCTTCCTCCCAAAATTCCGAAGCTTTACAGAACAATAACCCAAACTGTCCCTGCTCCCCAGAGCTGTTCTCCGCTCCTTTCATTGTCCCTCAACCTGCCTCTCCACGTCACGATTCCACGAACCTAACAGAGGAGCATCTGTGTCCAGATGCTCAAACACTAGAGTCTCCTCCATCTCCGTTCGATTTGGTGGTGGATGACCAGCAACCCACCCTCATCGACGATGATGTGACGCAGTTGCCGTCAGGGCATCCAGTTGACTGGCGCATTGTGCGGGAGGAGGAGATGAGACAGGAGTTGGAAGAGGAAGTGGTGGATGATGAGGACACTGACCCGACCTGGACAGGGGGGATGTCAAGCGGGGAAAGTAGTGTGGATGTTGAGGCAGGTGCAGCACCAAAAAGGGTAGCTAGAGGCAGAGGCAGAGGTCAGCAGCTTAGGCGAAGCCAGGCCACACCCGGAATCTCCCAAGATGTTCCAGTTCGTACCCAGCCCCGAAAAACTCCCACCTCGAGGGCACGTTTCTCGAAGGTGTGGAGTTTTTTCAAGGAATGCGCCGAGGACAGATATAGTGTTGTCTGCACAATTTGCCTCTCGAAATTGATTAGGGGCTCTGAGAAGAGCAACCTGTCCACCACTTCAATGCGCCGTCATTTGGAATCCAAGCACTGGAATCAGTGGCAGGCAGCAACGGCAGGACAAAGGCCGCCTGCCGTTCACGCCACTGCCACTGCCTCTGCCTCTGCCTCTGCCACTGCCACTGCTGACTGTGCTGGCGATGCACTCCAGAGGACGAGCCAGGACACCACTTCATCTGCCTCCGCCACTTTGTTGACTTCTACCTCATCCTCCCCTGGTCCTGTCTTATCTCCTTCTCCTGCACCATCAAAGGCACCATCAGGCGTTTCTTTACAACAACCCACCATCTCTCAGACATTGGAGCGGCGGCAGAAATACACTGCTAACCACCCACACGCGCAAGCCTTGAACGCCAACATCGCTAAACTGCTGGCCCAGGAGATGTTGGCGTTCCGGCTTGTTGAAACTCCCGCCTTCCTGGACCTGATGGCAACTGCGGCACCTCGCTATGCCGTCCCTAGCCGTCACTACTTCTCCCGGTGTGCCGTCCCCGCCTTGCACCAGCACGTGTCACTCAACATCAGGCGGGCCCTTAGTTCCGCGCTTTGCACAAAGGTCCACTTGACCACCGACGCGTGGACAAGTGCATGCGGACAGGGACGCTACATTTCACTGACGGCACACTGGGTAAATGTAGTTGAGGCTGGGACTGCTTCCCAAACTGGCCCGGTGTACCTCGTCTCCCCGCCTAACATTCCTGGCAGGGACACGAGAAGAACACCCCCCTCCTCCTCCTCCTCTACCGCCTCCTCCTCCGCCTCCTCCTCCGCCACCGCCTCCTCCTCCGCTGTTAGATTGACCCCAGCTACGAGTTGGAAACGTTGCAGCACTGGCGTTGGTAGACGTCAGCAGGCTGTGCTGAAGCTGATCAGCTTGGGGGACAGACAGCACACTGCCTCCGAGGTGAGGGATGCCCTCCTCGATGAGACGGCAATATGGTTTGAGCCGCTGCACCTGGGCCCAGGCATGGTCGTTTGTGATAACGGCCGGAACCTGGTAGCAGCTCTGGAGCTTGCCGGACTCCAACATGTTCCATGCCTGGCCCACGTCTTCAACCTAGTGGTGCAACGTTTCCTAAAGAGCTACCCCAATGTTCCAGAGCTACTGGTGAAAGTGCGGCGCATGTGCGCCCACTTTCGCAAGTCGACAGTAGCCGCTGCTAGCTTAAAATCTCTCCAGCAACGCCTGCATGTGCCACAACACCGGCTTTTGTGCGACGTCCCCACACGCTGGAACTCAACGTTTCAGATGTTGAATAGAGTGGTTGAGCAGCAGAGACCTTTGATGGAATACCAGCTACAAAACCCTAGGGTGCCACAAAGTCAGCTGCCTCAGTTTCACATCCATGAGTGGCCATGGATGAGAGACCTTTGTGACATCCTACGGGTCTTTGAGGAGTCCACAAGGAGGGTGAGCTCTGAGGATGCGATGGTGAGCCTTACAATCCCGCTCTTGTGTGTTCTGAGAGAATCCCTGATTGACATCAGGGATAACTCAGATCACACAGAGGAGTTAGGGATAGCATCCGATCCGTCACAGCTGGAGAGTAGGTCCACACATCTGTCCGCTTCACTGCGTTTAATGGAGGAGGAGGAGGAGGAGGAGGAGGAGGAGGAAGAAGAGTTGTCCGATGATGTGATGGTGATACAGGAGGCTTCCGGGCAACTTCGAATCGTCCCATTGTTGCAGCGCGGATGGGTAGACATGGAGGATGAGGAGGAAATGGAGATTGAACTTTCCGGTGGGGCCAGAGGAGTCATGCCAACTAACACTGTGGCAGACATGGCTGAGTTCATGTTGGGGTGCTTTACAACCGACAAGCGTATTGTCAAAATCATGGAGGACAACCAGTACTGGATCTTTGCTATCCTTGACCCCCGGTATAAAAACAACATCTCGTCTTTTATTCCGGTAGAGGGGAGGGCCAATCGCATCAATGCTTGCCACAGGCAATTGGTGCAGAATATGATGGAGATGTTTCCAGCATGTGACAGTGGCGGCAGGGAGGGCAGTTCCTCCAGTAGGCAACCAAGTTCTCACCGGTCCACACAAACGAGGGGCACACTGTCTAAGGTCTGGGACACCTTGATGGCACCCCCTCGCCAAAGTGCCGCCACGGAGGGTCCTAGTGTCACCAGGCGTGAGAAGTATAGGCGCATGTTGCGGGAATACCTTTCCGACCACAGCCCTGTCCTCTCCGACCCCTCTGCGCCCTACACGTATTGGGTGTCGAAGTTGGACCTGTGGCTTGAACTTGCCCTATATGCCTTGGAGGTGCTGTCCTGTCCTGCCGCCAGCGTCCTATCTGAGAGGGTGTTCAGTGCAGCCGGTGGCATCATCACTGACAAGCGCACCCGTCTGTCAGCTGAGAGTGCCGACCGGCTCACTTTGATAAAAATGAACCACCACTGGATAGAGCCTTCATTTTTGTGCCCACCTGTGTAAAGCACCCCAACATGAAACTCCATGTCTGTACTCAACCTCTCCAATTCCTCCGCATCCTCATACTCATCCACCATAAGCGTTGCACAATTCTGCTAATACTAGGCTCCCTCCAACATGATTTCCCCCAACTCTGCTGGTTAGAGGCTCCCTCCACCCTGATTTCCACCAACTCTGCTGGTTAGAGGCTCCCTCCACCCTGCTTTCCCACAACTCTGCTGGTTAGAGGCTCCTTCCACCATGAATTTGCCCAAACTGGGCTGTTTAGAGGCTCCCTCCACCATGAATTGGTCCAAACTGGGTTTTTTAGAGGCTCCCTCCACCATGAATTTGCCCAAACTGGGCTGTTTAGAGGCTCCCTCCACCATGAATTGGTCCAAACTGGGTTTTTTAGAGGCTCCCTCCACCATGAATTGGTCCAAACTGGGCTGGTTAGAGGCTCCCTCCACCATGAATTGGTCCAAACTGGGGTGGTTAGAGGCTCCCTCCACCATTAATTGGTCCAAACTGGGCTGGTTAGAGGCTCCCTCCACCATTAATTGGTCCAAACTGGGCTGGTTAGAGGCTCCCTCCACCATGAATTTGCCCAAACTGGGCTGTTTAGAGGCTCCCTCCACCATTAATTGGTCCAAACTGGGCTGGTTAGAGGCTCCCTCCACAATTAATTGGTCCAAACTGGGCTAATTAGAGGCTCCCTCCACCATGAATTGGTCCAAACTGGGTTTTTTAGAGGCTCCCTCCACCATGAATTTGCCCAAACTGGGCTGTTTAGAGGCTCCCTCCACCATGAATTGGTCCAAACTGGGCTGGTTAGAGGCTCCCTCCACCATGAATTTCCCAAAACTTGGCTGTTTAGAGGCTCCCTCCACCATTAATTGGTCCAAACTGGGCTGGTTAGAGGCTCCCTCCACCATGAATTGGTCCAAACTGGGCTGGTTAGAGGCTCCCTCCACCATTAATTGGTCCAAACTGGGCTGGTTAGAGGCTCCCTCCACCATGAATTTGCCCAAACTGGGCTGGTTAGAGGCTCCCTCCACCATGAATTGGTCCAAACTGGGTTTTTTAGAGGCTCCCTCCACCATGAATTTGCCCAAACTGGGCTGGTTAGAGGCTCCCTCCACCATGAATTGGTCCAAACTGGGCTGGTTAGAGGCTCCCTCCACCATGAATTTGCCCAAACTGGGCTGTTTAGAGGCTCCCTCCACCATTAATTGGTCCAAACTGGGCTGGTTAGAGGCTCCCTCCACCATGAATTTGCCCAAACTGGGCTGTTTAGAGGCTCCCTCCACCATGAATTGGTCCAAACTGGGTTTTTTAGAGGCTCCCTCCACCATGAATTGGTCCAAACTGGGCTGGTTAGAGGCTCCCTCCACCATGAATTTCCCAAAACTTGGCTGTTTAGAGGCTCCCTCCACCATGAATTGGTCCAAACTGGGCTGGTTAGAGGCTCCCTCCACCATGAATTTCCCAAAACTTGGCTGTTTAGAGGCTCCCTCCACCATGAATTGGTCCAAACTGGGCTGGTTAGAGGCTCCCTCCACCATTAATTGGTCCAAACTGGGCTGGTTAGAGGCTCCCTCCACCATGAATTGGTCCAAACTGGGTTTTTTAGAGGCTCCCTCCACCATGAATTTGCCCAAACTGGGCTGTTTAGAGGCTCCCTCCACCATGAATTGGTTCAAACTGGGCTGGTTAGAGGCTCCCTCCACCATTAATTGGTCCAAACTGGGCTGGTTAGAGGCTCCCTCCACCATTAATTGGTCCAAACTGGGCTGGTTAGAGGCTCCCTCCACCATGAATTTGCCCAAACTGGGCTGGTTAGAGGCTCCCTCCACCATGAATTGGTCCAAACTGGGTTTTTTAGAGGCTCCCTCCACCATGAATTTGCCCAAACTGGGCTGGTTAGAGGCTCCCTCCACCATGAATTGGTCCAAACTGGGGTTTTTAGAGGCTCCCTCCACCATGAATTTGCCCAAACTGGGGTGTTTAGAGGCTCCCTCCACCATGAATTTGCCCAAACTCTGCTGGTTAGAGGCTCAATCCACCCTGATTTTCAAAACAAATGTTGGTGCCAACCTCAACTTACTACAAGGGCCAAATTCACTGCTGGTGACAAGCTCTCCTCACTGCAAGTGCCAAATACACATGTTTCAAGGTGTTTTCCTACTGTCAGAGAGGTGGTATTGAGTGTGTAAAGTGTGTAGTTGTTAGGCTGTGATGTTGGGGTAATAGAGGGTCTTTGGTGTGTTAGATGCCCCCAGACATGCTTCCCCTGCTGTCCCAGTGTCATTCCAGAGGTGTTGGCATCATTTCCTGGGGTGTCATAGTGGACTTGGTGACCCTCCAGACACGGATTTGGGTTTCCCCCTTAACGAGTATCTGTTCCCCATAGACTATAATGGGGTTCGAAACCCGTTCGAACACACGAACATTGAGCGGCTGTTCGAATCGAATTTCGAACCTCGAACATTTTAGTGTTCGCTCATCTCTATTACTTATCAGAATCCTCTTTGATTGTTGGCATTCACTCTTTCTATTGCCTAGATTGCATAAAAATAAACATAGTAGAGATGAGCGAATAGCATTTGATCGAATACCTCGCTCCCATAGGGATGCGTGTAAGTGGCCGAACACCAAGGGGTTAAGCGCAAAGAATATTCACTGCGCTTAACCCCTTGGTGTTCAGCCGCTTACACGCATTTCTATGGGAGCGAGTTATTCGATTGAATACTATTCGCTCATCTCTACATGTTAGGTATGAAGGCATCAAAAAAAAAAATGCCCAAAGTATAAAACTATTATATAAATGTATCCTTTATGGGAAACAATATGTGCAGCAATAAGAAAAAAAAAATCAAATAACCAATTTTTTTTCACTGTATCCCCCCCCCCCCCCCCGCCCTCCTTAGCTTTTGTAAAGGTATTAAAGCATAACAAAAACTCTATAAAGGAAAATGTCATTTTTGCTGCACAGAAAACTTAAAAATAAAACCCAGTGCATAATACAGAATATTAAAAAGTAAGCCCTCACACAGTTCTATGAATGATAAAATAAAGTTATTGCTTTTGGAAGGTGAAGAGGAAATAATGTAATGGATACAGGGGAAGGGGTTAATGTGGGGTACCTGTTATGTAAACAGGCCCTCCTTAATTTTTAATGTTGGTTACTTTGAGCATTGTCTCCAGCATCCTATCTTTTCTTACAATATTTGTGTAGCTACAGTCTATGTAAATATCTTGTAAATTGAAAAAGATGGACACGTCATCTAACTAGGAGTTAACCACAATAACCAACATTTTTTTTTGGAAATACATTTTCCATTTTTTCTCTTTGAAATAAAAAAAAAAAATCTGCTAGGCTTTATCACTGTACCAAGTAAATAATTGAGATGAAGGAAAAAAAGGGCATCTGTGGCATTTCATTTTCTCTGAAGACTAAATAAGTGACATGTTTTAGAGGTTTAATATCAGTCTTTTATGGTTTGTTCAGATGGCTATCAGTTCAGAAAAACAGGAATCATGTTGTGGGAGAAAAGGAAATGAAGTTTGTTAAAAAGCCTCCTGTCATTTAGTGTTATAGCCGGTATGACTGACGAATGGTGAGCACAAGTTTGTTTATAGATGGATGGTACAAAAAGCTGAATTTGTATGCTGTCCTCAATAATCTATAATGCCAAACCCAAGGAACTCTAAGGTGATATATTGTTTGCCGTTTTCTGGTAGTAGAGTGTCTACAAATCATTATATAGCTAGGAATACATACTCACTTTCATCATTCTTAGCCAAAAGAGATGACTAGGATACTGCTGCTGCCACCACCAATCACCCTACCATTGCTTTAAAGGGGTTATTGATCTTATAAAAATGATCAAAGTATCTGTAATGCTTTAAAATAAAAAAAATAATAGTACTCACCTCTCCTTATCAATACAATAGCAATACAGTGCTGGTTCTCTACTATTCCTCTCACACTCTTTTTACGTGTAGCATGTGAGGTAGTGGTTCTATTCCTCAGGGAGAAGGATTTAGGAGGCTTTCACCCATCGCCTATCACCCATCCTAAGAAGGACGGCTGCAATTTGTGAACTTCATGTCATATTATTGGAATTGTGGCTCAGGGGTTCGAACAGTGATGCCCTGGTATGTGACCTCTGTAGTAGAGATGAGCAAGTAGTATTCGATCGAGTAGGTATTTGATCAAATACTATGATATCCTAAATACTCGTACTCGATCGAATACCACTCGCTGTTCGAATGTAAAAGTCCGATGCAGAACCAGCATTGATTGGCCGAATGCTATACAGTCGGCCAATCAAAGCTGGTTCTTCTCCTACCTTTAGAAGTCTTCTCCGTGCAGCTTCCCCGCGGCGTCTTCCGGCTCTTTATGCACTACAAGCGGACATGCGCAGTCGGCTCTGCCCAGGCCCGATGCCTGGCAGAGTGAATGGCGAGCCGGAAGACGCCGCGGAAACGCTGCAAGGAGAAGACTGCACGGAGGATCCAGTCCGACCCTCACTCGTGGACTTGGTAAGTATAATTTGATCAAACGTTGCCTACCCCTGAAATGAGCATTTTCCCCCCATAGACTATAATAGGGTTCGATATTCGATTTGAGTAGTCGAATATTGAGGGGCTACTCAAAACGAATATTGAACCTCGAACATTTTACTGTTCGCTCATCTCTACTCTGTAGCAATTAAAAGGGTTTGGAGGGAGGGGTCTCTTTCCTGGAGGCATTGGCGAACAAGATTGCAGGAGTCCAATAATTTTACATGGCAGCTGGAGGTTTAGTATAGGCCCCCATGGTTGCTTTCTGGAAAGTTTTATTAGACAAAGCCAAAGTTATGGCCTAATAGAAGGTCTGAATGTCTGAATATAATAAAGGTATAATGCACAGTATATGTAGTGCAATGTATTAAACAAATGCTGAGAATATCAGAAGTTAAATGCTAGGGAGACTAAAAAAATCTTTTAAAATATTTAATATTAAAATTCTTAAAAAAAGCAATGTCAGTATTGCTGTCAACTATGATCAAAAAGTGTTATGTTCCCCAAAACAGCATTAATAAAAACATCAGGTCCTCCCGCAAAAAATAAGCCCTCACAATTTTCCGTTGACAAATTTTTTTAAAATTATGTCTTAGGCTCCGTTCCCACGGAGTAACGTGCTGCACATTCAGACACATTTACACGTGTTAGAGTGTGAGCGCTCAAAACAGATCCCATTCACTTCAATGTTTGCCGGCTTACGGGCCCTACACTTTGAAATCAATGGGAGGCTTTTTAACCCATTGATTTCAATGTGTAGCGCGCGTGAGCCGACACACATTGAAGTGAATGGGATCTGTTTTGAGCGCTCACACTCTGACGCTAGGTTCACACCTGCGTTTGGGTCTCCGTTCTGTGGTTTCCGTCTTCTGCATGCAAGAAGACGAAAAGCACAGACCGGGTCCGGCCATGAGCGGCGGTGAGCGTTTTATGCTCTCCGCCACGAAACCGTTTTTTAAAATCTGGACACACAGTACTGCATGTCCGACTCTGTGTCCAGATTAAAAAAAACGATTTCACGGTGGAGAGCATAAAACGCTCACTGCCACTCACAGCCGGACAGCTTTCTCACCCATTCAAATGAATGGGTGAGAAAGAGTCCTGCAGGTTTCCGTATCCTGCCTGTGTTTTGTGTAGGAAACAGAAACCTGCAGTACGGAGACCGGGCGCAGATGTGAACGAGCCCTGTATACGTGTCTGAATGCGCGGCCCATTACTCTGTGGGAACGGACCCTTAGAAAGTGGCAATGCAAAAAGGAAACTACAAAAAGAGTTTTAATGTATCAAAAGTAGTACTGTAAAACTTAAACAATACAAATTTAGTGTCATTTTAATTGTATTGACTCAGTGAAATACGTTATCAGCTTGTTTAAGGCACAAAGGGAATGGTGAAAAAAATTTATAGTATAAAAAGTCAATGACAAAATTGCTTTTTTATTTTTTTCAGTGAATAAAAGTTAATTAATGACATACACTATGTGATCAAAAGTATCCGGACACCTGGCTGAAAATGACTTACAAGTTTGTGGCGCCCTGCATCGGTAATGCTGGAATTCAATATGGTGTTGGCCCACCCTTAGCCTTGATGACAGCTTCCACTCTCGCAGGCATACGTTCAATCAGGTGCTGGAAGGTTTCTTGGGGAATGGCAGCCCATTCTTCACGGAGTGCTGCACTGAGGAGAGGTATCGATGTAAGGAGAGGTATCGATGTAGGTCGGTGAGGCCTGGCACGAAGTCGACGTTCCAAAACATCCCAAAGGTGTTCTATAGGATTCAAGTCAGGACTCTGTGTAGGACAGTCCATTACAGAGATGTTATTGTCGTGTAACCACTCCGCCACAGGCCGTGCAGTATGAACAGGTGCTCCATCGTGTTGAAAGAGGCAATCGCCATCCCCGACTCTTTAACAGTGGGAAGCAAGAAGGTGTTTAACACATCAATGCAGGCCTATGCTGTGATAGTACTATGCAAAACAACAAGGGGTGCAAGACCCCTCCATGAAAAACACGACCCCACCATAACACCACCGCCTCCGAATTTTACTGTTGGCACTACACACACTGGCAGATGACGTTCACCGGGCATTCGCCATACCCACACCCTGCCATGGGATCGCCACATTGTGTATTGTGATTCGTCACTCCACACAATGTTTTTCCACTGTTCAATCGTCCAATGTTTATGCTCCTTACACCAAGCGAAGCGTCGTTTAGCATTGACCTGCGTGATGTGTGGCACCCAATCACCTGACCATGTTCGAAGTCCGTGAGTTCTGTGGAGCGCCCCATTCTGCTCTCTCACGACATCTAATGTCTACTGAGGTCGCTGATATGGAGTACCTGGCAGTAGGTGGCAGAACAATGCACCTAATATGAAAAACATATGTTTTTGGGGGTGTCTGGATACTTTTGATCACATAGTGTATCTTCTCCAAAATAGGACGATTGAATACTACTGCTTGTCCAACAAAAAACCAAGCCCTCACACAGGTACTTTGACTAAAAAAGTAGAGGTCTTGGAATGTGATGATGAAAAAATGCAAAAAACAGTTTGGTCACTATGGTCTGAGACAGGTCACAAAAGGGTTAATTTATCCTGTTCATGACAATGTAGGGCAGCACAGAGCTGCATTGTAATGGTATGCTTGTATGGCTTTGGATTCATTTAAGCAATCCCGCTGCTGTAGTTTGCCCACAGAGACTGAGAAGCTGTATTTAACTGCAGTATGTCCATTAGCTGAAAACACTGGGATGTTAGAGCACTTGTTTCATGTCGGATCTTATAAACATTAGTGACAGCAAAACCACTCCAGGATTGTATGTATCACATCAGACCTCAATAAATTATATTATAGCTGTACTTGGTGTGCGGTTATGAGCATAGTGATGTTTGGTGGCTTTTAATGAACACATTTCATGCCAATTATGTAAATGTCGCAGAGGTGAGTTTGCCTTTTTGGCACACTTCTTGCTATCACAATGTGTTTGGCTTGGTTTTCCCATAAAGCTACAGGCAATCCTATTAATAACCTTAATATCAATAGTTTCAGAGTGCAGAAAAGACACACAAATGTCAAATTTGGGTCAGATATCTGTGTGCGTTAATGCATGTCTTATCATAAAGAACAGAATTCTGGTACATTTTGCTTAGCAAATCCCCCATTGAATTAATGTCAAGGTCTATAAAGTCTGATCAGCATTACTGCATATACTAATGTCTTCTTTCTACCACATAGTTCACTTGGAAATAATGTAATTTATGCTGTTTGTGTGCCACTTTGTAGATATAATATACCGTATAGTGTGTATATTCTGCGATAGGCCACACTGTTTTAAGCTGGAATTTTCAATGTATTTTTTTGTACCTCATCAATTTAAATCTTCATTTTTTTGTTCTAAAAAATACCTAAATCGATATCCAATTGATATACCACTTTCTTTGGAATCCATTCTTCCCTTTGGCTCAAACATTGGAAAAAGAAATGGCAAGGCCACTTTCACGCTACAGGATCCAGGTCTGATTTTGACTTACAAACAGAACAGAATAGTAGTTAGGCATTTAGGCAGATATTCAGTTTGGCATCCCTCCATTCCACTTAACTCCATTCAGTGACGCCAGCGCCAATTTCACCGCAGTCTGAGGCCTCTTAAGTATCTTAATTTTCTAGTTGACATGTCGGAATAGCCTTAAGAAAGGCTATTCATCTCCTACCTTCATCAGTCGCCTCCGACTGCGAACAGAGGTAGTGAATCTGCGAAGAGAGGTAGTGAATGGGATCAATATGGAGTATGTGAGGGTCGTGCATGTGTAAAATGTAATGGGAGAAGGGGGAGACAAAATTATGTTAATGGGTGGAAGAAAAGGGGTTAATAAGATATAGCACTATAAAACAAAAGGTAAATGTTAAATCAGTAAAAAAATGAAATACCATTTAACATTATTAGGGTGCATTCACACTGAGTAAACGCTAGCTTATTCTGAACGTAAAACACGTTCAGAATAAGCGGCGTCTAAAGCAGCTCCATTCATTTCTATGGGAGCGGGGATACGAGCGCTCCCCATAGAAATGAATGGGCTGCTTCTTTCACTCCGTGCAGTCCCATTGAAGTGAATGGGGAGTGCCGGCGTATACGGCAAGCTCTGCTCCTGCCGGAGCGTACACGCCGGCACTTCCCATTCACTTCAATGGGACTGCACGGAGTGAAAGAAGCAGCCCATTCATTTCTATGGGGAGCGCTCGTATCCCCGCTCCCATAGAAATGAATGGAGCTGCTTTAGACGCCGCTTATTCTGAACGTGTTTTACGTTCAGAATAAGCTAGCGTTTACTCAGTGTGAATGCACCCTTAAAGGGCATTATATAACAGGCATTACATTACTAAAGGGGCTTGTGCTCTATGTGCTATATTGTACCTGCTTGGGGAGTGAAAAAGGAAATCATTTCTCAATGGAGAGAAAGAAAATAGTCATGATGAGACAAAATACATGTTATAAAATAAGACAAAACACAACTATTATAGCGGGCTCAAAACATATTGGTACTTATAATGGAACTATGATTGCAGGCTGTGCTAAGTTCCATAGGTTCAATAATGTTGAGCATGTGAATCCAATTGGCCTCTCTTTTCTTAAGTAATGCCACACAATTCCCACTTCTCCTTGGTAAAGAAGCTATTACGAAAAGTGAGAACAGGTTGTGATTTGTAGTATACAAGAATAAAATGATATTTCCACCACCAAAAGCAAAACCATAACAATGCAACTACCTGACAAGAATCTGCATAACCAATCATATGCTAAATAGTTGCAAGTCAAAGTTATGTATGACATAGCCAAGATGATTGTCTATAAAATGATGGTGGTCTCATATTGGAATCTGAAGTGGGGGGTTCAGGGTTCTCCAGAAGCTACTGGAGAATTGCTGGTCTAGTAATTCCCTTACAGGAATATGTTGTTTATACCACCATCTTGTGATCTATGTTACATTACAAACCTACATGTCCTATAACATCTGTTTTATCTATTTCACACAGATCTGACTTGATAACGGTCAGCTTGAAATGTTGAAATTTATGTACATAATTGTACCTATGGTGGATGATCATTTACTATACAACAAAATGGTGTAAAAACCAATAAACTATATTACGTTTGCAAAAATATAAGCGGTTGTGAGTGCTTTAGTTTTGCCCAGCATGGGTCGATATTTTAGGGAGCATTCTACGTTTATGTTATGGTTTGTATTTTGGGGACTGTACATATTTTGTTCTTTTTTTCGGGGCTTAGTCTGATGTGTTGAAGAAAATATGCTGTACCTACAACAAGAACACAATAGGTTAGTGGTGTTTGGGGAAATAGTTGGCCAATACTTATCACACCTTTTCTCTGAATCTTATGTTGCAGTCTTCGGTTTACCAGTCTTTCAGTGTATCAGAAGACCCTTCTTGTGCCCAGGCACATACTGTATGTATGGTTGTGTTCTTCTCAGTGTTTTGCATCAAAACAAGGACTAGGTTTAAAACATACACAAGCTGTAAATCTTTCCAATATTCTTTATCTATGTAGATCCAGTCCTGATTTTGTCATAAACATAATGATACAAAATAGTAAGCAGAAAATGCCATTTGATCATACTTTAATGAACATTTTGCACTAATCTTTGGGTCACTTTAGTGTGAGCAATTGGATGGAGTGTTGGTACATTCCAGCCGGATAGTTCTGGAATGTGGGAGGAGACAAAGAGTTTTCCCCTAGCCTCCTAAATAAGAGCAGTATAATGGAGGAGAGTCATTCACAGACTTATAGTCAGACAAGAATGGCTTATATTGAGACCTGGATTTTCAGAGTGGAAAAGAGTAGCAGGTCTGTACTCTGGAGATAAGTTGCACAAGGGCCTCAGAGCATTATCTATGTATGGAGGAGAAACTTACATGAACATTTTGGAGTCTTTTTTTCAAAGGAAATCTTTTGGTATCTATTGTTTATGCATGGAAGATGCCTGTGGTTGGCTGACTGGAATTTCTTTTTCCTGTGGATGGGTGGAAGCTTTGTTAAAGCCTTTGTTACCATCACCCCCCCACACAAGTTAAGGAAGCATGGCAAGAGACACAGATAGGAATAATCAGCACCCTGTTTCCCTGGGTGGCTTCAGACTTCTTTGGGTGGATAGAACACGTGACAGTGGTAATAAGAGAGAAGGACGGCTTGTCATGAAAGATGGTGCACTTTTGGGCATTTTTGTGGTTAAGGAACAAGAGTACTGATGCAAGATATTGAAGCATGAGATCTCACTACCTGCCAAAGGAACTACCACATGTTACCATGATAGCTGTATATGTCCCCCACCTTTGCAAAAAAGCTGATTCTGCAAATGCTGTGCCCCCCCTCCTCGTGTCCTCCAACCGCGGTCGGGCTGTATTATTAACATCACTTCGCACAGAGAACTAACTGATCCTGAAGTTTTTTCTTTCTTTTTTAAATTATCACTCCTATTATCTCTCTTGCTATATACTACTGTACTATCCGTGATGTGGTAACACACTGAATTTCCCTGTGGTGGGACTATTAAAGGTTTAGCTTATCTTCTCTTATTAACCCTACCCAGGATACACAATATATAGGACATCTTGGTAAATCCCTGATGGAACCTTTTTGAGAGAGTCAGTGAGAGAGAAGGAGATTGGCACCTGTTGAGGTGAAGAGACACAGTTGTAGGTTGTCTTGTAACTACTATCTGGTGTCTCACTCCAAACTCACAGTGGTCAAATACTACAAATTTTGTACCTCATTGCCAGAAGTTATTGGTTACCTTCCTGCTTTATTTCACATAAAGTTATGTGTTACCCATTTCCCTGCAATCTCGAGTCTCCTGAGTCTTGTTCCTTCTTCACCATCATAAACATCCAACTCCCATTAGGCTCAAGAGGGCTAAAGACTCTTTAGATGTTCCCTGAGGGAGAGACTACTACTGCTATAAGGTACACAGCAGGCCCCCTCAGCTATGCATCAGCAGAAAGCTGGAGGTATTTGAGTTACTAGCCACCGTGGTGACTTGTTTCTAGTACTACTTCTCCCAGCGTCCATGTTCCCTCCAACAGGTTGCTGTACAATGAAAGAAACAAAGATTATAATGCATTTAACTGGTGATGTAGATGTATGATTTCTTTACCGCACCCTTACAGCTCGATCACATGGGGGGGGGGGGAGGATTTTGGCACCAAGAGTGACACGGGGAGCTGTGTAACTCTTGGGTCAAAACCCGCCTTCCATGACCGTCGCGGTCGCGGCTTCCCCCTCCGTAATCAGCTCAAATGAATGGGCCGACTCCGGAGGTTGCTGCTGCCAGGAATCCACCTGAAGAAGGGGAGGCTCGCTTCTTTCTTCTGCTATCGGCAACATGCCGCTAGCGGAAAAAAGAACGCTAGTGGTCTCCATAGACCACCATTGTATGGAGGTGGATTTTGAGGCGAAATCCGCTGTCAAAATTTGCCTCCTTGCCTCCATGTGAACTAGCCCTTAGGATGATTTCCTGTTGCTCAAGCTAAATCCCAAAGAGTCTTACAGTAGAAAAATAAATGCCTTATTTTGTAACTACACAAGTAAATCCCTACCAGTGTCTCAGTGGCTGCTTGAAACTCTTGAGACCTCTGCTTGTGGCTCTTGAGCTGCTGGAAGTTGATAAGATTATTCTGCATCAGTGTCACTAATGATGTCATAGGATTGGTGAAACTTGCCAAAAGAGCAGAACTACATTATTGGCAGGTGATTAATATAACAATAACTTGCAGTCAGCTCTTACTAGTAATAAATATTCCTTCTGTAAAACGGACGGCATGGCTGATACAAACTAAAAATTTTCTGTTTTTATTAGTCATCATTGACTGCAGTATTGAAGGAATATGGAAGCCGCATGCTGCTCTTTTTCTTCTAATGAAAAATATACCCTTGAAAGCAGCCCTTTCAGTGAGTGAGTCTTTCATCTGTTTAACATTGCAGTCTATACTAAGTGATGCTGCCATTCCTAATGTCCATTGTTCTGATTCCCTCATAGATCTAAATAATAGACTGTAAAACTGTAGCATTAAGCTCATCTTATTCATCTTATTACCCGTACTTTATGCTCCACCTCATTGCATCTGTTTTTCTCAAGAACAAAGAACTTTGTGTGTTCGGTAGTGCCCTGCGCTTTTTTTCTATTTTTTGCTCATCTTATTCAGATCTTGTAAACAAAATTAATAAAATTCATATAACTGAAGACATGGTGGGTTCATGGATACTAAAAAACAGACTGTCTTGAATTATGTGCAGTCTGGCTAAAATCTACAACAGCCCCCTGCTGGCATAGATTCAGTCATTTATGCCAGAAAAGTGAATCCAAGATGGCTCATGGCTTGCACCCCTACCTCGACCACTTTAAGAATATGGTGTTCCTAACACATGATGTACTATTACATCATGTACATGGCATCTGGTCAGAAGCTGAGGAAGCGCCATAGAGTGCAGATGTCAGCAGTGGCATAACTAGGAATGGTGAACTTTTGACATGGGCCTTCCCCCCCTGACCGATGCTATAGACCTTGACCAAAGACTCCCCCCCCCCCGACTTTCTACTATTATGCCCCATAGTGGCCCTGCACACAGTATTATGCCCCATGGTGACCCCTGCACACAGTATTATGCCCCATAGTGGCCCCTGAACACAGTATTATGCTCCATAGTGACCCTGCACACAGTATTATGCCTTATAGTGGGCACTGCACACAGTATTATGCCTTATAGTGGGCACTGCACACAGTATTATGCCTTATAGTGGGCACTGCACACAGTATTATGCCCCATAGTGGCCCCTGCACACAGTATTGTGGCCCCTGCATACAGTATTATGCCCCATAGTGGCTCCTGCACACAGTATTATGCCCCATAGTGGCCCCTTCACACATTACTATGCCCCATAGTGGCTCCTGCACACAGTATTATGCCCCTTTGTGGACAACCATGAACAATTATTATACTCTGGGGTCTTTTCAGACCCCAGAGTATAATAATCGGAGACCGAGGGGGGATACCAACATTAAAAACACTGTTAGGGCCCCTTCACACGGCGGATACGCTCACTGCTTTGGAGCGTGTAAACGTTCTGTAGCAGCGGCGTCTAAAAGCAGATCGCATTGTTTTCTATGGGAGCCGGCAGACGCGCGCTCGCCATAGAAATGAATGGGCTGCTTTTTCCATTCATTTCTATGGCGAGCGCGCGTCTGCCGGCTCCCATAGAAAACAATGCGATCTGCTTTTAGACGCCTCTGCTACGGAACGTTTACACTCTCCAAAGCAGTGAGCGTATCCGCCGTGTGAAGGGGCCCTTACTGTACCTATCCCCGGATGCAGGCAAGCCAATGCAATATACGATGAAAATAGCATAGGTGCTTAAGGATGGGTCCCCTAGCGAATCCCATCCACAGTTTGCGAAAAAATACATGCTTCAGATAAATTTTGATTTCCAATTTTTGGAAATTGCAGCACGTCAATATATTATTTTCCCTCGGTGTTTTTCTTCTGCAGCCCACTACATGGGGCCTTAGTCTAAAGGTTTCCCATGTCTTGCAAGTTCCTACTCTAAAATAAAAAAAATGCTTTATTACTAAAGGACATACAGTATCTGTTTCCAAATTGAAAAAATAATTGATACTTTAATTGAACTGATGCTTTAGGGGCTCTGTAATTGAGACATGGCATCTGAAAACGTTTGCAGCAGAATCTTCCATCCAAAAGCCACCATGTACCCATACAGCAGTTTATGACCACTTATGGGTTATTGATACATTCAGAAGCTGTTGTGTAATGGAACTGTGATTTGTTTTTTCTCTTTCAATTGACAATGAAACTAAACCGACGTTTTATTGCAAATGGAATAAATTCTGTGCAGTCTAAATATTCACTATAGCCATTGATAAATTCCTTTAGGGGTATAGTTTTCAAAATGAGGTAATTTAATGGAGGTCCCCACTGTTTAGCTACCTGATGGCTCTACAAATGTGACATTTCCATCAGAATCTGCCCTTCAAAAGCCCAGATGTGCTCCTTCTCTTTGGCAAGCTGCCCAGAGGCGCTCCTTCTCTTTGGCGAGCTGTCCAGAGGCGCTTCTTCTCTTTGGCGAGCTGCCCAGAGGCGCTCCTTCTCTTTGGCGAGCTGTCCAGAGGCGCTCCTTCTCTTTGGCGAGCTGCCCAGAGGCGCTCCTTCTCTTTGGCGAGCTGCCCAGAGGCGATCCTTCTCTTTGGCGAGCTGCTGTATGCCCAACCAGCAGTTTACATTCAAATATGGAGTATTTCCATGCTCAGGAGAAATTGTAACAAATAGTGGAATGCACTTTTTACTTCTCAAAAAATATATGCCTAAATTTTGTGCCAAAGATGGCGAAATCTGGTGCCTCTTTGGCACAGTATGACACATCTTTGGTGCAGCTTGATAAATCTAGTATGGGATAAAATTTTCCACTTGCTGAACATGGTTGCTAATTTCACGGAGAAGGGAATACGGTTTAAATGTGCTACGAGGTGCCAAAATTGTTTTGAAAAATTCAGACTCAAAGTATTCCATCTAAAAGATGGTTTAAACATAGACTAGACAGTCTAAAGATATGTCATATTTATCATACATAATAAGCCACTGTGATATATCGGCATAGTTTCGGACTGTCTATGTTTTCACTGGCTGACTGGGCGATTGTGGGTCCACTGCAGATGAGAAAAGCTACTTCTAATGTACTAACTGGCTTGCATGCACAAAAGCAGGAATGATTCTGTTGTCCATTGTTAGGATTGTGCAGAAGCTGCGGCCATGAGATGGGTGTCGCTGCCTGTTCTTCTATAAAGTCCAGGGTTGCAGGGGTTAACCTGCCTTGCAACAGCTGGGTGTGGTCGAGGCTTTGATGGACTGGTGTGTCGACCAATGGACGCTCAGATTGGGCAGCTGGGCTATTTGCTGGTGACCGCCCCTTGCCTATATAAGGGGGCTGGTCTGGACGCCCAGCGCTCTAAGATCAAGCCAAACCTTACAACCTGAATTGATGTGTGTGTGGTGCTTGGGTTCCAGCCTGTAAAATATTTAGTGGCCCTAGTTAGTAAATTCCCCAGAGACAGCAATGCCATTGGTAGTTGGGCAGCATGCATGGTGTGTGTGAGTTGTGTGAAAGCTCATTAGGCCTTTGCTGTGTCAGTCAGTATTCACACAGGTTGCTGGCTGTAGTTGCTTTGGGGGGTTGGGTGGAACTAGAAACACACAGGGTTTGTTGGTCTCTGACTAATCCAGGAGTACTGGCTAGCCAGTGTTTATTTGTAGCAGCTGCTCTGACTGCACAGGACTCTGTGACTGGTAACAGAGTACACCTGCTGATTTAATTTAGCTGGCAGTGACTTCAACTGTCAGACAGTATTCACACTTAGGTGTTAGCAGTCAGTAGCCCAGAGGGCTCTGTAGGGTTTAGCTTGTTTTTTTTTTTTATAAACACTGCTGACCATAACATCCATATAGTGTGACTTTTTTTTTTATTGCATCAATAGAATTTTTTTTTATAAAACAGAATTGTAAAATCACATTTGATAAATCTTCTCTGTTAGAGATCATTTATGTTTAAGACCTACTGAATAATGGCCAAGTTCTGCTTATCAATCCGAAGGACACAATACGGAGACATAAATGTGCTCTTGATAGCTGATGTTGATTTGTAGACTATATTAATTAGTAGATATAGGAAAACCACATCAATTTTAGACATGAAGTATTAGGCTGGGTTCATAGGGTGCTTTTTAATTAAGAAGTAGATGATGTTTATCTGTATTAATGAGTAACACATTTTACTTTGCCTTTCATCTGAGTATTGCATAGTTTAAATCCATTGTAGACTGGATTTTAATTGTAATGGCCATTAACTTACAGTTGAAATGTGGAGTAAAATGTTCTAGAAATTGCTGGAATGAAATGTGTAATGAAAAAATATGCAATTCTTAATTTTAAAAGTACCATGCGAACCAAGCCTAAAATGTTTGCTCATCACTAGTCTTTTCTAGAGATTTTTTTCTAGTACTCTTGTTAGCAGAGCGGTGGAACGTGAGATAGTGATTGTGGAGACGTGTGGATATTACAAATGAAATAAACAAAAAATATCAGACTGGGGCCCCAAGTGGCATAATCCCATCCACACATTGCAGAAAAATACACCCAGCGGACACAATGTGATTTCCAAAACCATTGCGGTTTTTGAAATCACAGAATGTCATTTATACCTATGAAAATGCTAGCGGTTTCCCTAGTCCTAGGTAGACTTTCTGTGAAAAGCGCTGCAGGAAAAAAACACAATGCGTTGCTGTCACAGTTTTTCCCATGGTGATTTTTTGCTGTGGCCTACTGAGTGGGTCCTTCGCCCATATTGCAGAAATGCAGCATTTTATGTTGCAGATTTTGCTGCGGTTTTTTTAAGTCAAAGTAAGGGTGCATGCACACTACGTAACGCCGGGCGTGTATGAGAGCCGTACACGCCGGCATTACGGCAGACTGCCGAACACTTCCCATTCACTTCAATGGGAGCGCTCGTAACAGCGGCGTTTACGAGCGCTCCCATTGAAGTGAATGGGAAGTGTTCGGCAGCCCTGCTGTAACGCCGGCGTGTACGGCTCTCATACACGCCCGGCGTTACGTAGTGTGCATGCACCATAAGGAAGGGATTTAACAGAAGGAACACGTACAAGAGCTTCCTTTATATTTTTCATACCTTTTCAAGCCACTCCTGGCTCAAAAAAATGTCTACCAAAAAATGCTGTGTTTCCACAACGTGGGGCCTTAGCCTTCCCATGAACATAACCATTAGCTGTACTACTTCCTATGCAGTAGACCAATATGTAGCTATTTCTACACTTCACTTTTAGATTTGGATAATTTTACAAAAACAATAACAGTTAAAATACATTTTAACTCCTTAAAGGAGAACTCCATGGAAGGGTTCTCAAGACAAAACACAAAAAATACCTTTGAGAAATAAATTATGTGACACGACGCAACATCTATATGGTCTAAACTTTGACCTCATGTGGTATACCACATGTTTACCATCCATCTGCCCAGGTTTAGTTTAAATTAGTGTATAATATAGCCAAACTTTGTAGTGTAGCCCATCTAAAAAGATAGCCGATGGGCTTTCGCAATTTGCATGCTAAGAACCTCATTTTTATGCACTTGTACAGTAGGCATAGTAGTAATGCTGTGTTAGCAGAGTGCAGTTGCAACCTTGAGTTTGTATTTCCGTTTCAGTCATAGCAATGTGCACCTGCACATATAATTCATGTTGTTCAGCAGTGCTGACTAATTTTGTTTAATGCTTAATAATTACTGGATCAACACTATAGGGTTTCCAATTTAAACTATATCTGCATTCTAGAGACACAGATACAGGTTAACACATAGCTCTCAGCTCTACGCTCCACCATTCAAGCCTTGAGTAGGACTGTCTGAGACAGCACTATACTAGAGCAGGAGCCTGAAAACAGCACTGTGGAAATGGAACTAGGTAATTATTATTTATTAAAAAAAAATGTATTATGTTGTTTGAGGGGCTACTGGAAATATAGCTTAATATGTGATGGGCAACTGGGAATATATTTATATGTGATGGACCAGTGGTGTAACTTATTCATGTGTGACAGACCACTGATGGGAAAACCTAATATCTGATGTACTACTGGGGTCATCTTAATGTGTAATGGACAACTGAAGGGACATATTAATGTGCGATGGGCTACTGGGGGGGGGGGGGCATTACATTATGAGACCACAGCATGAACATGTGACTATCTGATGGTCCATTGAAGGGCATTATAATGTAAAGGGCCACTAAAGTGGCATTAAACTCTGTGGGCCACTAAGGGCCATTATGCTATTTGGGGGCCTACTTAGAGATTATAATTTGTGCAGGACATTTAGGTTACATACTAGGAGTCATCATCGCTGTATTCTGTAAATTGATGGGCACTATTAATGTCTTAGGGATCAAAGGACCGTGATAGGAATGGGTGGAGCAAGGGGGGGGGGGTTAGGGACACAGTTGAACACAAAGAAAATCTGCTGCACACTATACTCACTATACTCGAAAAGTGGTGGTGATGCAAGGGCCCACTTATGAAACCTTTGCCCTGGGCTCACCAATGTGATAAAACGACCCTAGTATACAGTACATACAGAATTGTAAGCATTGAACTGTAACTTCCCTTTGATCATTATCCTTGTTATGTGACAACTAAAGATGGAGGAACCTCTCAAAAGACCCCAGAGTATAAAAGTTTCACTTCCGACTCATAGGGGATGTTCACGTCTGAGCTGATCTTTTTCAACTTTGAAGTGTATTTCAAGCTCAGAACAACGGTAACTTTTTATTCAAGTGAAAAAACGGTAAAAAAACAAGAAAAGAAGAAAGTACAGCATCAACAGATACAATGGATATGTATGTAACGGAAATGTACAGTATTTCAAATCTATGAGTAATAAGCACTGATACAGATTGTTGTGATTGTATTAGTTGCTTTAGATAGCTAGAAAACATTTCCCTGCTTCTAAAACTTCAGGAAAAATTAGTTATGGCAGCTTATTCTAACTTATTGGACAAAGTTTGCATCAGTTAAACCGTTGCTCTGATTCTGTCTGTGAAAAATGTATTCTTCTTAACGTAAATTGCAGAAATGAAATCAACAAATTATCTATTTGGCTGTCAAAGTTAAAGTGGAAATGTTATCAGTGAAAATAAATAGCAGAAAATATTCATAGTATGAAGTGGAAATCGTTGGCTTCTAAATATACTTCACAAATAAAAATAGATCTTAATGTTTAGCATTTGATTAAAAAGTGTAATAAACTTCGATAAAGATTTACTAAATGCTAATGAGCTTAAACATATATTTTTTACACAGTTTGGCTGATTATGAGCTAATTACAACCATGAGATATGATTAAGATGTAATTTAGGGTTTGTTTAGGTACTGGATGAAAATCACAGTAAATGGAGTATTTTGTTTGTCAAAAAAGAAAATTGTGCTGTAACTAAAATTACAGATATAACATTGATTTTTGCTTTTTCACAGTTTTTTTGGTGACTTCGGCTGGATTCATATTTGGGGTATTTGTTAGGTTATTTTTTTGTTCACAGGAATATTAAATGGGATAATGATAAAGACTGATCTGTAAAATGACACAAATCAATGGAAACTCAAGTAGGGTCTGTTGGGTATTGGTTAAGATAATTTTTGCCAAAAGTTTTGATCAAACCTCAAGTGCAGATGTAAACTAAAGGGGACAAGAGGCAACTAGTTGTATACTTACATAGTATGATTAAAAAAAAATATCCATCAGGTACAAACAAGGGATCAAGGGATAGGAAACCATTCAATGAATATTTGCAAGGTTCTCAAACAGGTTTTGTAGTTTGTTCTCAATGAAAAGTGCTAGTATTGTGCACTCTGTTCCCTAAAAGATTCTCCCATCTCATTGTTTCAGCCAGGCTATATACAGTGTCTGCTTTTCACTTCCTGTATTTCTCTCCCTGATATGTAAAGGGCTACTAAAGTGGCATTAAACTCTGTGGGCCACTAAGGGCAGGCTTCCATTTCGGCGCACGGCGCCACCTGCGGGTCAACCCGACTCTCGCCCTTGGCCTCGTGTAGTGAGGCTTCTAGAGACTAAGTCCCTTTTTTCCTTTCCCTCCTGCTGAATGGGACACACAACACTTCTGCAGGTCAGATAATATGTAGATTCTTGTACAGAATGGTCTCAGTTTTATCTGTGTATTTACTTAGCGAGATAACAGACTTGGATTTATCAGCAAAATGCAATTATTTGAATGGATTATCCTGCTGGCACTGAGTAAGTGATGTCACTTGTCCTATCTCCCAGGTCCATAGTTATAGCAACGCAGTGTAAACAACGGGAGGAATAAATTCACATAACAGGCAAACAAAGCAGCATTTCTAAAGGAATATATTTAGGAAATGTCAGTTTACATAAGTTACCAGTATAGATAGGATCCTTGAGATGAGACAACCCCTTTAAGACCCAAGAGTATACTAGTCAGAAGACCAGGGAAGATGCAAAAAAACTCACAAACAACACATACCCATTTTTCCTGGGCTCTGCCATAGTATCTCATCTTTTTTACCACCATCCCTGACTTCTTCAGCTCTCCCCTTGTACAGAACAGCCCCAGGTCACAGTCAAAGAATCATGAATTTGATGCTCCCTCTGCCTCATGGCCACATATGTTACATAGGCGAGTGTTAGGCTGGGGTCCCGCAGGCTTCCGTTTCAGCGCACGGCGCCACCTTCATGATTCTCGCCCTTGGCCTCGTGCAGTGAGGCTTCTAGAGACTAAGTCCCTTTTTTCCTCTACTGAGCATGCTTGGTCCTTTTGGAGCCGCTCAGAGTCTAAGTCCCATTTTGCCCATACTAAGCATGATTGGTGAGGTCATGGCCACCACCCTTCTGGGCGGAGACTTCCCTTTATATAGTTTGAGTGTGCCGCCGCCCGGCGCTCACACTTTGACTGGAAATTGTTAATGACAGAAGTTCTGGGTATTGCTAGTAAGACCTGTAATCCTCCTGAACTGTCAGCTCTACACTATGGCTTTGGAGCAGTGTTCGCTGTTCCAGCCCATGGCGCTGTCAGCAGGTTTAGTCTCTATGTTGGCCTGTTCCCTGGCACTCTATTCCTGTCAGTTCTAAATACTAGGAGGAAAAATATATTGAGTATTGACGGCGCTCTCTGGTCAAAAATGGATGATCTTTATTGGAGGGTAACAAGCAAGTGCCTGTTACCCTCCAATAAAGATCATCCATTTTTGACCAGAGAGCGCCGTCAACACTCAATATTTTTTTCCTCCTCGTGACTCCCGGATTCCTATTGGCTAACCGGTAGATGTAAGGCGTGCTGCTCCCTCCACCTGCTTTGTCTGCCTGGTGTGGCAAAAACTCTACACGTTGGTTGTGAACATTCTTGTCACAACCCAAACAGGTGAGAGGCCATTTGGTTTATGAACTACCTCTTTTCTATATATCAAACTGTCGCCAAAAATTGCTACACTATCATTGGTCTGCTCGGTGTGACCTTGTGTTTTTTTCCAGTTCTAAATACTAGGGGTCTGTGAGCCACTGACCTCTTTGTGTTGCTGACCAGGGGCGACATTTAACCCTTGGCAGCCTGCACCTGTAGCATCTACTCACAGGTGTGTTTATCCAGTGCAGTTAAACTGGTGAAACCTTGTTGCAGTCTGTTCACACTGTATCACAGACACTATTCCCCAGTGCAGTTGAACTGGTGGAGACTTTTGTTGCAGTCTGTGCACACTGAATCGTACAAATCTCAAATGTCCAGTGCAGCTAACTGGCAGTCGTGACTAAGGCCTTGTTCAGACAAACGGCAGCCCTCTGGGGCTTGTGGACCTCGACTGCAGTTACCAGCGCAGTCTAAAGGGTTCTGCCATCATTCACATTTTAATTTAAATATATATGGGCATAACCATAACAGCGAGCCGAAGACAGCACGCTGAGCCCAGGAAAGGTGGGCATGAGTTTTTTGTTGTTTTTCTGCACTTTCCTGGGTCTCCATTTATGATACTCTCAGGTCTGAAGAAACCTAAGAGTATAATAATGGTTCATTGGTGGTGAACCCCAAAAATTTTGGTTTTGGTTGAACTAAAAATGTGTTAGGAACCATTCATCACCTCTAGAGGTAACTAATAGAGATGAGCGAACAGTGTTCTATCGAACTCATGTTCGATCGGATATTAGGCTGTTCGGCATGTTCGAATCGAATCGAACACCGCGTGGTAAAGTGCGCCATTACTCGATTCCCCTCCCACCTTCCCTGGCGCCTTTTTTGCTCCAATAACAGCGCAGGGTAGGTGGGACAGGAACTACGACACCGGTGACGTTGAAAAAAGTAGGCAAAACCCATTTGCTGCCGAAAACATGTGACCTCTAATTTAAAAGAACAGCGCCGCCCAGGTTCGCGTCATTCTGAGCTTGCAATTCACCGAGGACGGAGGTTTCCGTCCAGCTAGCTAGGGCTTAGATTCTGGGTAGGCAGGGACAGGCTAGGATAGGAAGGAGAAGACAACCAACAGCTCTTGTAAGAGCTAAATTCCAGGGAGAAGCTTGTCAGTGTAACGTGGCACTGACGGGCTCAATCGCCGCAACCCAGCTTTCCCAGGATCCTGAATGGAATACACTGTCAGTGTATTCCCGTATACCCGATATATACCCCGATACCCGTTCCAACGGTGTGCCCCCCCACCTTCACCCCAGAAATACCCTGCAAGTCCCCTAGCAATAGAATTGGGGCTATATACACCCACAATTTTTACTACTGGTATACAGTGCCATTGTCTGACTGGGAATTCAAAGAATATATTGGGAATACAAATACCCTCATTTCTTGCTACTGCCATATAGTGCCAGTTTCTGACTGGTAATTCAAAGAATATATTGGGGTTACGTGCACCCACAATTTTTACTACTGGTATACAGTGCCATTGTCTGACTGGGAATTCAAAGAATATATTGGGAATACAAATACCCTCATTTCTTGCTACTGCCATATAGTGCCAGTGTCTGACTGGGAATTCAAAGAATATATTGGGGTTACGTGCACCCACAATTTTTACTACTGGTATACAGTGCCATTGTCTGACTGGGAATTCAAAGAATATATTGGGAATACAAATACCCTCATTTCTTGCTACTGCCATATAGTGCCAGTGTCTGACTGGGAATTCAAAGAATATATTGGGGTTACGTGCACCCACAATTTTTACTACTGGTATACAGTGCCATTGTCTGACTGGGAATTCAAAGAATATATTGGGAATACAAATACCCTCATTTCTTGCAAATGCCATATAGTGCCAGTGTCTGACTGGGAATTCAAAGAATATATTGGGGTTACGTGCACCCACAATTTTTACTACTGGTATACAGTGCCATTGTCTGACTGGGAATTCAAAGAATATATTGGGGTTATAAATACCCTCATTTCTTGCTACTGCCATATAGTGCCAGTTTCTGACTGGTAATTCAAAGAATATATTGGGGTTACGTGCACCCACAATTTTTACTACTGGTATACAGTGCCATTGTCTGACTGGGAATTCAAAGAATATATTGGGGTTATAAATACCCTCATTTCTTGCTACTGCCATATAGTGCCAGTTTCTGACTGGTAATTCAAAGAATATATTGGGGTTACGTGCACCCACAATTTTTACTACTGGTATACAGTGCCATTGTTTGACTGGGAATTCAAAGAGTATATTGGGAATACAAATCCCCTCATTTCTTGCTACTGCCATATAGTGCCAGTTTCTGACTGGGAATTCAAAGAATATATTGGGGTTACGTGCACCCACAATTTTTACTACTGGTATACAGTGCCATTGTCTGACTGGGAATTCAAAGAATATATTGGGGTTATAAATACCCTCATTTCTTGCTACTGCCATATAGTGCCAGTTTCTGACTGGTAATTCAAAGAATATATTGGGGTTACGTGCACCCACAATTTTTACTACTGGTATACAGTGCCATTGTCTGACTGGGAATTCAAAGAGTATATTGGGAATACAAATACCCTCATTTCTTGCTACTGCCATATAGTGCCAGTTTCTGACTGGGAATTCAAAGAATATATTGGGGTTACGTGCACCCACAATTTTTACTACTGGTATACAGTGCCATTGTCTGACTGGGAATTCAAAGAATATATTGGGGTTATAAATACCCTCATTTCTTGCTACTGCCATATAGTGCCAGTTTCTGACTGGTAATTCAAAGAATATATTGGGGTTACGTGCACCCACAATTTTTACTACTGGTATACAGTGCCATTGTCTGACTGGGAATTCAAAGAGTATATTGGGAATACAAATACCCTCATTTCTTGCTACTGCCATATAGTGCCAGTTTCTGACTGGGAATTCAAAGAATATATTGGGGTTACGTGCACCCACAATTTTTACTACTGGTATACAGTGCCATTGTCTGACTGGGAATTCAAAGAATATATTGGGGTTATAAATACCCTCATTTCTTGCTACTGCCATATAGTGCCAGTTTCTGACTGGTAATTCAAAGAATATATTGGGGTTACGTGCACCCACAATTTTTACTACTGGTATACAGTGCCATTGTCTGACTGGGAATTCAAAGAGTATATTGGGAATACAAATACCCTCATTTCTTGCTACTGCCATATAGTGCCAGTTTCTGACTGGTAATTCAAGGAATATATTGGGGTTACGTGCACCCACAATTTTTACTACTGGTATACAGTGCCATTGTCTGACTGGGAATTCAAAGAATATATTGGGGTTATAAATACCCTCATTTCTTGCTACTGCCATATAGTGCCAGTTTCTGACTGGTAATTCAAAGAATATATTGGGGTTACGTGCACCCACAATTTTTACTACTGGTATACAGTGCCATTGTCTGACTGGGAATTCAAAGAGTATATTGGGAATACAAATACCCTCATTTCTTGCTACTGCCATATAGTGCCAGTTTCTGACTGGGAATTCAAAGAATATATTGGGGTTACGTGCACCCACAATTTTTACTACTGGTATACAGTGCCATTGTCTGACTGGGAATTCAAAGAGTATATTGGGGTTATAAATACCCTCATTTCTTGCTACTGCCATATAGTGCCAGTTTCTGACTGGGAATTCAAAGAATATATTGGGGTTACGTGCACCCACAATTTTTACTACTGGTATACAGTGCCATTGTCTGACTGGGAATTCAAAGAGTATATTGGGAATACAAATACCCTCATTTCTTGCTACTGCCATATAGTGCCAGTTTCTGACTGGGAATTCAAAGAATATATTGGGGTTACGTGCACCCACAATTTTTACTACTGGTATACAGTGCCATTGTCTGACTGGGAATTCAAAGAGTATATTGGGAATACAAATACCCTCATTTCTTGCTACTGCCATATAGTGCCAGTTTCTGACTGGGAATTCAAAGAATATATTGGGGTTACGTGCACCCACAATTTTTACTACTGGTATACAGTGCCATTGTCTGACTGGGAATTCAAAGAATATATTGGGGTTATAAATACCCTCATTTCTTGCTACTGCCATATAGTGCCAGTTTCTGACTGGTAATTCAAAGAATATATTGGGGTTACGTGCACCCACAATTTTTACTACTGGTATACAGTGCCATTGTCTGACTGGGAATTCAAAGAATATATTGGGGTTATAAATACCCTCATTTCTTGCTACTGCCATATAGTGCCAGTTTCTGACTGGTAATTCAAAGAATATATTGGGGTTACGTGCACCCACAATTTTTACTACTGGTATACAGTGCCATTGTCTGACTGGGAATTCAAAGAATATATTGGGGTTATAAATACCCTCATTTCTTGCTACTGCCATATAGTGCCAGTTTCTGACTGGTAATTCAAAGAATATATTGGGGTTACGTGCACCCACAATTTTTACTACTGGTATACAGTGCCATTGTCTGACTGGGAATTCAAAGAGTATATTGGGAATACAAATACCCTCATTTCTTGCTACTGCCATATAGTGCCAGTTTCTGACTGGGAATTCAAAGAATATATTGGGGTTACGTGCACCCACAATTTTTACTACTGGTATACAGTGCCATTGTCTGACTGGGAATTCAAAGAATATATTGGGGTTATAAATACCCTCATTTCTTGCTACTGCCATATAGTGCCAGTTTCTGACTGGTAATTCAAAGAATATATTGGGGTTACGTGCACCCACAATTTTTACTACTGGTATACAGTGCCATTGTCTGACTGGGAATTCAAAGAATATATTGGGGTTATAAATACCCTCATTTCTTGCTACTGCCATATAGTGCCAGTTTCTGACTGGTAATTCAAAGAATATATTGGGGTTACGTGCACCCACAATTTTTACTACTGGTATACAGTGCCATTGTCTGACTGGGAATTCAAAGAGTATATTGGGAATACAAATACCCTCATTTCTTGCTACTGCCATATAGTGCCAGTTTCTGACTGGGAATTCAAAGAATATATTGGGGTTACGTGCACCCACAATTTTTACTACTGGTATACAGTGCCATTGTCTGACTGGGAATTCAAAGAATATATTGGGGTTATAAATACCCTCATTTCTTGCTACTGCCATATAGTGCCAGTTTCTGACTGGTAATTCAAAGAATATATTGGGGTTACGTGCACCCACAATTTTTACTACTGGTATACAGTGCCATTGTCTGACTGGGAATTCAAAGAATATATTGGGGTTATAAATACCCTCATTTCTTGCTACTGCCATATAGTGCCAGTTTCTGACTGGTAATTCAAAGAATATATTGGGGTTACGTGCACCCACAATTTTTACTACTGGTATACAGTGCCATTGTCTGACTGGGAATTCAAAGAATATATTGGGGTTATAAATACCCTCATTTCTTGCTACTGCCATATAGTGCCAGTTTCTGACTGGTAATTCAAAGAATATATTGGGGTTACGTGCACCCACAATTTTTACTACTGGTATACAGTGCCATTGTCTGACTGGGAATTCAAAGAATATATTGGGGTTATAAATACCCTCATTTCTTGCTACTGCCATATAGTGCCAGTTTCTGACTGGTAATTCAAAGAATATATTGGGGTTACGTGCACCCACAATTTTTACTACTGGTATACAGTGCCATTGTCTGACTGGGAATTCAAAGAATATATTGGGGTTATAAATACCCTCATTTCTTGCTACTGCCATATAGTGCCAGTTTCTGACTGGTAATTCAAAGAATATATTGGGGTTACGTGCACCCACAATTTTTACTACTGGTATACAGTGCCATTGTCTGACTGGGAATTCAAAGAATATATTGGGGTTATAAATACCCTCATTTCTTGCTACTGCCATATAGTGCCAGTTTCTGACTGGTAATTCAAAGAATATATTGGGGTTACGTGCACCCACAATTTTTACTACTGGTATACAGTGCCATTGTCTGACTGGGAATTCAAAGAGTATATTGGGAATACAAATACCCTCATTTCTTGCTACTGCCATATAGTGCCAGTGTCTGACTGGGAATTCAAAGAATATATTGGGGTTACGTGCACCCACAATTTTTACTACTGGTATACAGTGCCAATTTCTAACTAGGAATTCAAAATGCGCAAGGCTCCCGGAAAGGGACGTGGACGAGGCCGTGGGCGAGGTCGGGGGAATGGTTCTGGGGAGCAAGGTAGCAGTGAAGCCACAGGGCGTCCCGTGCCTACTCCTGTGGGGCAGCAAGCATTGCGCCACTCCACAGTGCCAGGGTTGCTTGCCACATTAACTAAACTGCAGGGTACAAACCTTAGTAGGCCCGAGAACCAGGAACAGGTCTTGCAATGGCTGTCAGAGAACGCTTACAGCACATTGTCCAGCAGCCAGTCAGACTCTGCCTCCTCTCCTCCTATTACCCAACAGTCTTGTCTTCCTTCCTCCCAAAATTCCGAAGCTTTACAGAACAATAACCCAAACTGTCCCTGCTCCCCAGAGCTGTTCTCCGCTCCTTTCATTGTCCCTCAACCTGCCTCTCCACGTCACGATTCCACGAACCTAACAGAGGAGCATCTGTGTCCAGATGCTCAAACACTAGAGTCTCCTCCATCTCCGTTCGATTTGGTGGTGGATGACCAGCAACCCACCCTCATCGACGATGATGTGACGCAGTTGCCGTCAGGGCATCCAGTTGACCGGCGCATTGTGCGGGAGGAGGAGATGAGACAGGAGTTGGAAGAGGAAGTGGTGGATGATGAGGACACTAACCCGACCTGGACAGGGGGGATGTCAAGCGGGGAAAGTAGTGTGGATGTTGAGGCAGGTGCAGCACCAAAAAGGGTAGCTAGAGGCAGAGGCAGAGGTCAGCAGCTTAGGCGAAGCCAGGCCACACCCGGAATCTCCCAAGATGTTCCAGTTCGTACCCAGCCCCGAAAAACTCCCACCTCGAGGGCACGTTTCTCGAAGGTGTGGAGTTTTTTCAAGGAATGCGCCGAGGACAGATATAGTGTTGTCTGCACAATTTGCCTCTCGAAATTGATTAGGGGCTCTGAGAAGAGCAACCTGTCCACCACTTCAATGCGCCGTCATTTGGAATCCAAGCACTGGAATCAGTGGCAGGCAGCAACGGCAGGACAAAGGCCGCCTGCCGTTCACGCCACTGCCACTGCCTCTGCCACTGCCTCTGCCTCTGCCACTGCCACTGCTGACTGTGCTGGCGATGCACTCCAGAGGACGAGCCAGGACACCACTTCATCTGCCTCCGCCACTTTGTTGACTTCTACCTCATCCTCCCCTGGTCCTGTCTTATCTCCTTCTCCTGCACCATCAAAGGCACCATCAGGCGTTTCTTTACAACAACCCACCATCTCTCAGACATTGGAGCGGCGGCAGAAATACACTGCTAACCACCCACACGCGCAAGCCTTGAACGCCAACATCGCTAAACTGCTGGCCCAGGAGATGTTGGCGTTCCGGCTTGTTGAAACTCCCGCCTTCCTGGACCTGATGGCAACTGCGGCACCTCGCTATGCCGTCCCTAGCCGTCACTACTTCTCCCGGTGTGCCGTCCCCGCCTTGCACCAGCACGTGTCACTCAACATCAGGCGGGCCCTTAGTTCCGCGCTTTGCACAAAGGTCCACTTGACCACCGACGCGTGGACAAGTGCATGCGGACAGGGACGCTACATTTCACTGACGGCACACTGGGTGAATGTAGTTGAGGCTGGGACTGCTTCCCAAACTGGCCCGGTGTACCTCGTCTCCCCGCCTAACATTCCTGGCAGGGACACGAGAAGAACACCCCCCTCCTCCTCCTCCTCTACCGCCTCCTCCTCCGCCACCGCCTCCTCCTCCGCCACCGCCTCCTCCTCCGCTGTTAGATTGACCCCAGCTACGAGTTGGAAACGTTGCAGCACTGGCGTTGGTAGACGTCAGCAGGCTGTGCTGAAGCTGATCAGCTTGGGGGACAGACAGCACACTGCCTCCGAGGTGAGGGATGCCCTCCTCGATGAGACGGCAATATGGTTTGAGCCGCTGCACCTGGGCCCAGGCATGGTCGTTTGTGATAACGGCCGGAACCTGGTAGCAGCTCTGGCCCACGTCTTCAACCTAGTGGTGCAACGTTTCCTAAAGAGCTACCCCAATGTTCCAGAGCTACTGGTGAAAGTGCGGCGCATGTGCGCCCACTTTCGCAAGTCGACAGTAGCCGCTGCTAGCTTAAAATCTCTCCAGCAACGCCTGCATGTGCCACAACACCGGCTTTTGTGCGACGTCCCCACACGCTGGAACTCAACGTTTCAGATGTTGAATAGAGTGGTTGAGCAGCAGAGACCTTTGATGGAATACCAGCTACAAAACCCTAGGGTGCCACAAAGTCAGCTGCCTCAGTTTCACATCCATGAGTGGCCATGGATGAGAGACCTTTGTGACATCCTACGGGTCTTTGAGGAGTCCACAAGGAGGGTGAGCTCTGAGGATGCGATGGTGAGCCTTACAATCCCGCTCTTGTGTGTTCTGAGAGAATCCCTGATTGACATCAGGGATAACTCAGATCACACAGAGGAGTTAGGGATAGCATCCGATCCGTCACAGCTGGAGAGTAGGTCCACACATCTGTCCGCTTCACTGCGTTTAATGGAGGAGGAGGAGGAGGAGGAGGAGGAAGAAGAGTTGTCCGATGATGTGATGGTGATACAGGAGGCTTCCGGGCAACTTCGAATCGTCCCATTGTTGCAGCGCGGATGGGTAGACATGGAGGATGAGGAGGAAATGGAGATTGAACTTTCCGGTGGGGCCAGAGGAGTCATGCCAACTAACACTGTGGCAGACATGGCTGAGTTCATGTTGGGGTGCTTTACAACCGACAAGCGTATTGTCAAAATCATGGAGGACAACCAGTACTGGATCTTTGCTATCCTTGACCCCCGGTATAAAAACAACATCTCGTCTTTTATTCCGGTAGAGGGGAGGGCCAATCGCATCAATGCTTGCCACAGGCAATTGGTGCAGAATATGATGGAGATGTTTCCAGCCTGTGACGTTGGCGGCAGGGAGGGCAGTTCCTCCAGTAGGCAACCAAGTTCTCACCGGTCCACACAAACGAGGGGCACACTGTCTAAGGTCTGGGACACCTTGATGGCACCCCCTCGCCAAAGTGCCGCCACGGAGGGTCCTAGTGTCACCAGGCGTGAGAAGTATAGGCGCATGTTGCGGGAATACCTTTCCGACCACAGCCCTGTCCTCTCCGACCCCTCTGCGCCCTACACGTATTGGGTGTCGAAGTTGGACCTGTGGCTTGAACTTGCCCTATATGCCTTGGAGGTGCTGTCCTGTCCTGCCGCCAGCGTCCTATCTGAGAGGGTGTTCAGTGCAGCCGGTGGCATCATCACTGACAAGCGCACCCGTCTGTCAGCTGAGAGTGCCGACCGGCTCACTTTGATAAAAATGAACCACCACTGGATAGAGCCTTCATTTTTGTGCCCACCTGTGTAAAGCACCCCAACATGAAACTCCATGTCTGTACTCAACCTCTCCAATTCCTCCGCATCCTCATACTCATCCACCATAAGCGTTGCACAATTCTGCTAATACTAGGCTCCCTCCAACATGATTTCCCCCAACTCTGCTGGTTAGAGGCTCCCTCCACCCTGATTTCCACCAACTCTGCTGGTTAGAGGCTCCCTCCACCCTGCTTTCCCACAACTCTGCTGGTTAGAGGCTCCTTCCACCATGAATTTGCCCAAACTGGGCTGGTTAGAGGCTCCCTCCACCATGAATTGGTCCAAACTGGGCTGGTTAGAGGCTCCCTCCACCATTAATTGGTCCAAACTGGGCTGGTTAGAGGCTCCCTCCACCATGAATTTGCCCAAACTGGGCTGTTTAGAGGCTCCCTCCACCATGAATTTGCCCAAACTGGGCTGTTTAGAGGCTCCCTCCACCATGAATTGGTCCAAACTGGGTTTTTTAGAGGCTCCCTCCACCATGAATTGGTCCAAACTGGGCTGGTTAGAGGCTCCCTCCACCATGAATTGGTCCAAACTGGGGTGGTTAGAGGCTCCCTCCACCATTAATTGGTCCAAACTGGGCTGGTTAGAGGCTCCCTCCACCATTAATTGGTCCAAACTGGGCTGGTTAGAGGCTCCCTCCACCATGAATTTGCCCAAACTGGGCTGTTTAGAGGCTCCCTCCACCATGAATTGGTCCAAACTGGGTTTTTTAGAGGCTCCCTCCACCATGAATTGGTCCAAACTGGGCTGGTTAGAGGCTCCCTCCACCATGAATTGGTCCAAACTGGGGTGGTTAGAGGCTCCCTCCACCATGAATTGGTCCAAACTGGGTTTTTTAGAGGCTCCCTCCACCATGAATTTGCCCAAACTGGGCTGTTTAGAGGCTCCCTCCACCATGAATTGGTCCAAACTGGGCTGGTTAGAGGCTCCCTCCACCATGAATTTCCCAAAACTTGGCTGTTTAGAGGCTCCCTCCACCATTAATTGGTCCAAACTGGGCTGGTTAGAGGCTCCCTCCACCATGAATTGGTCCAAACTGGGGTTTTTAGAGGCTCCCTCCACCATGAATTGGTCCAAACTTGGCTGTTTAGAGGCTCCCTCCACCATGAATTGGTCCAAACTGGGGTGGTTAGAGGCTCCCTCCACCATTAATTGGTCCAAACTGGGCTGGTTAGAGGCTCCCTCCACCATTAATTGGTCCAAACTGGGCTGGTTAGAGGCTCCCTCCACCATGAATTTGCCCAAACTGGGCTGTTTAGAGGCTCCCTCCACCATGAATTTGCCCAAACTGGGCTGGTTAGAGGCTCCCTCCACCATGAATTGGTCCAAACGGGTTTTTAGAGGCTCCCTTCACCATGAATTGGTCCAAACTTGGCTGTTTAGAGGCTCCCTCCACCATGAATTGGTCCAAACTGGGCTGGTTAGAGGCTCCCTCCACCATGAATTTCCCAAAACTTGGCTGTTTAGAGGCTCCCTCCACCATTAATTGGTCCAAACTGGGCTGGTTAGAGGCTCCCTCCACCATGAATTGGTCCAAACTGGGGTTTTTAGAGGCTCCCTCCACCATGAATTGGTCCAAACTTGGCTGTTTAGAGGCTCCCTCCACCATGAATTGGTCCAAACTGGGGTGGTTAGAGGCTCCCTCCACCATTAATTGGTCCAAACTGGGCTGGTTAGAGGCTCCCTCCACCATTAATTGGTCCAAACTGGGATGGTTAGAGGCTCCCTCCACCATGAATTGGTCCAAACTGGGTTTTTTAGAGGCTCCCTCCACCATGAATTTGCCCAAACTGGGCTGTTTAGAGGCTCCCTCCACCATGAATTGGTCCAAACTGGGCTGGTTAGAGGCTCCCTCCACCATGAATTTCCCAAAACTTGGCTGTTTAGAGGCTCCCTCCACCATTAATTGGTCCAAACTGGGCTGGTTAGAGGCTCCCTCCACCATGAATTGGTCCAAACTGGGGTTTTTAGAGGCTCCCTCCACCATGAATTGGTCCAAACTTGGCTGTTTAGAGGCTCCCTCCACCATGAATTTGCCCAAACTGGGCTGGTTAGAGGCTCCCTCCACCATGAATTGGTCCAAACGGGTTTTTAGAGGCTCCCTTCACCATGAATTGGTCCAAACTTGGCTGTTTAGAGGCTCCCTCCACCATGAATTGGTCCAAACTGGGTTTTTTAGAGGCTCCCTCCACCATGAATTTGCCCAAACTGGGCTGTTTAGAGGCTCCCTCCACCATGAATTTGCCCAAACTGGGCTGGTTAGAGGCTCCCTCCACCATGAATTTGCCCAAACTGGGCTGGTTAGAGGCTCCCTCCACCATGAATTGGTCCAAACTGGGGTTTTTAGAGGCTCCCTCCACCATGAATTGGTCCAAACTTGGCTGTTTAGAGGCTCCCTCCACCATGAATTGGTCCAAACTGGGGTGGTTAGAGGCTCCCTCCACCATTAATTGGTCCAAACTGGGCTGGTTAGAGGCTCCCTCCACCATTAATTGGTCCAAACTGGGCTGGTTAGAGGCTCCCTCCACCATGAATTGGTCCAAACTGGGTTTTTTAGAGGCTCCCTCCACCATGAATTTGCCCAAACTGGGCTGTTTAGAGGCTCCCTCCACCATGAATTGGTCCAAACTGGGCTGGTTAGAGGCTCCCTCCACCATGAATTTCCCAAAACTTGGCTGTTTAGAGGCTCCCTCCACCATTAATTGGTCCAAACTGGGCTGGTTAGAGGCTCCCTCCACCATGAATTGGTCCAAACTGGGGTTTTTAGAGGCTCCCTCCACCATGAATTGGTCCAAACTTGGCTGTTTAGAGGCTCCCTCCACCATGAATTGGTCCAAACTGGGGTGGATAGAGGCTCCCTCCACCATTAATTGGTCCAAACTGGGCTGGTTAGAGGCTCCCTCCACCATTAATTGGTCCAAACTGGGCTGGTTAGAGGCTCCCTCCACCATGAATTTGCCCAAACTGGGCTGTTTAGAGGCTCCCTCCACCATGAATTTGCCCAAACTGGGCTGGTTAGAGGCTCCCTCCACCATGAATTGGTCCAAACGGGTTTTTAGAGGCTCCCTTCACCATGAATTGGTCCAAACTTGGCTGTTTAGAGGCTCCCTCCACCATGAATTGGTCCAAACTGGGGTGGTTAGAGGCTCCCTCCACCATTAATTGGTCCAAACTGGGCTGGTTAGAGGCTCCCTCCACCATTAATTGGTCCAAACTGGGCTGGTTAGAGGCTCCCTCCACCATGAATTGGTCCAAACTGGGGTTTTTAGAGGCTCCCTCCACCATGAATTGGTCCAAACTTGGCTGTTTAGAGGCTCCCTCCACCATTAATTGGTCCAAACTGGGCTGGTTAGAGGCTCCCTCCACCATGAATTGGTCCAAACTGGGCTGGTTAGAGGCTCCCTCCACCATGAATTGGTCCAAACTGGGTTTTTTAGAGGCTCCCTCCACCATGAATTTGCCCAAACTGGGCTGTTTAGAGGCTCCCTCCACCATGAATTGGTCCAAACTGGGTTTTTTAGAGGCTCCCTCCACCATGAATTGGTCCAAACTGGGCTGGTTAGAGGCTCCCTCCACCATGAATTGGTCCAAACTGGGGTGGTTAGAGGCTCCCTCCACCATTAATTGGTCCAAACTGGGCTGGTTAGAGGCTCCCTCCACCATTAATTGGTCCAAACTGGGCTGGTTAGAGGCTCCCTCCACCATTAATTGGTCCAAACTGGGCTGGTTAGAGGCTCCCTCCACCATGAATTTGCCCAAACTGGGCTGTTTAGAGGCTCCCTCCACCATGAATTTGCCCAAACTGGGCTGGTTAGAGGCTCCCTCCACCATGAATTGGTCCAAACTGGGGTTTTTAGAGGCTCCCTCCACCATGAATTGGTCCAAACTTGGCTGTTTAGAGGCTCCCTCCACCATTAATTGGTCCAAACTGGGCTGGTTAGAGGCTCCCTCCACCATGAATTGGTCCAAACTGGGTTTTTTAGAGGCTCCCTCCACCATGAATTTGCCCAAACTGGGCTGTTTAGAGGCTCCCTCCACCATGAATTGGTCCAAACTGGGGTGGTTAGAGGCTCCCTCCACCATTAATTGGTCCAAACTGGGCTGGTTAGAGGCTCCCTCCACCATTAATTGGTCCAAACTGGGCTGGTTAGAGGCTCCCTCCACCATGAATTTGCCCAAACTGGGCTGGTTAGAGGCTCCCTCCACCATGAATTGGTCCAAACTGGGTTTTTTAGAGGCTCCCTCCACCATGAATTTGCCCAAACTGGGCTGGTTAGAGGCTCCCTCCACCATGAATTGGTCCAAACTGGGGTTTTTAGAGGCTCCCTCCACCATGAATTTGCCCAAACTCTGCTGGTTAGAGGCTCAATCCACCCTGATTTTCAAAACAAATGTTGGTGCCAACCTCAACTTACTACAAGGGCCAAATTCACTGCTGGTGACAAGCTCTCCTCACTGCAAGTGCCAAATACACATGTTTCAAGGTGTTTTCCTACTGTCAGAGAGGTGGTATTGAGTGTGTAAAGTGTGTAGTTGTTAGGCTGTGATGTTGGGGTAATAGAGGGTCTTTGGTGTGTTAGATGCCCCCAGACATGCTTCCCCTGCTGTCCCAGTGTCATTCCAGAGGTGTTGGCATCATTTCCTGGGGTGTCATAGTGGACTTGGTGACCCTCCAGACACGGATTTGGGTTTCCCCCTTAACGAGTATCTGTTCCCCATAGACTATAATGGGGTTCGAAACCCGTTCGAACACACGAACATTGAGCGGCTGTTCGAATCGAATTTCGAACCTCGAACATTTTAGTGTTCGCTCATCTCTAGTAACTAATAGCAGTATCAGGACAAACAATTGCATAAAGAACTCTTGGTAGTTTCATTACTTGTTGCATGACTTTTCATCTACATGACCTTAAATGCCTTTAGAATTGTATTTGCTGTGTATCATTTTATCTTTTATAAACTAGTTAGGACTTAGAGAATTTGTAGCCATGATCAAATTGTTTTTTTCTGTGCTCAATTGTGTATTATTCTATTTATGATTGCATAATATAATTACTGAAGGATATTGTTAACTCGCTATAAAGATAACCAAATCTACAATCCTTGAAGACACTCATCAAAATGAAATAAAACAATCACTGGGAGCTAGTAAAAAGCAAACTTGCTCTGTTTTTTTTTTTTTTTTAATTCTTTTTTTATAAATGATATATTGTGTTTCCAGGTCCCTTTTAATAAATGAACTGAGTACTCTTGCCCTGCCGTTCATACTATTCAATTTATTTTGGCTTTTGTCTCTTAAATGGAATTCTCCAAAGGGAGCCAGTGTGCATAAAATGTTAGACAGCTAAAGTTAAATAATCATGGCATCCACAGCGGAAAAAGCGAGATTTAGGAGGAAAAGAGAGATAAACGGATAAAAAAAGAGACAAAATATTAATTGTTAAAAAAATAAATACACTTTTTTAATTAATAAAAGGGCCACTGTTAACCACTAGAGATGAGCGAACACTAAAATGTCCGAGGTTAGAAATCCGATTTTGAACAGCCGCACACTGTTCGACTGTTCAAATGGATTTCGAACCCCATTATAGTCTATGAGGGGAAATGCTCGTTTCAGGGGTACGCTAAATTCAATAAAATTATACTTACCAAGTCCACGAGTGACGGTTGGGGTGGATTCTCCTTGAAGTCTTCTCCCGATGCAGCGCCCCTGCGGCGTCTTCCGGCTGGAATTCACTCTGCCTAGGCTTCGGGGCCTAGGCAGAGCCGACTGTGCATAATTATATCTATGGCAATGTCAGCGATTTCCCTATAGGTATAATAGATGCAGAAAAAGTAAAAAGGCACGGGGAGAAAAACTGCCATGCGTTGCAGACATGGTTTTTCCCCACACCACTTTTTTGCTGTGGGACGCTACGTGGGGCCTTAGCCTTAGGGCTTTCTTTAAGACTCAATATAGAGGCAAAAGAAACAGAACCTGAACATCCATATGTTATCCTTAATATTCATTATGAATAAACTACACAAACCCATTAAGCACTTCACAGTGCTCTTGTACCAGCAGGACCTTACATTCATGGTTGCAGCATGCTCAGGATCCATCACCATTGCAAAGCCACAAACACAGGGGGAGAGACCCAGTAGTCTGACAGCACCCTGCTGCCAGGCTTACCCCCAGTGGCTCCAGGTCCTACCACCCTAGAGCAACACAGCAGCAACCAGCACCACATGAACAGATTGCACAATCTGAAAGACTGAAAACAAGTAGGTTCTAGTACCAAAATAAAACAAAATGACAACAAAAAGGAACTTAAAAGACAGTACCATTATAAGGTACTGAAATATTACAAGGTGTTATGGGCCAATGCCCAATCATGTTCAGTACAGGCATGTACCAACTACTGTGTGGCATAAACTTCATTGCTAATCTACAGGAGGTCATGTTATTATTTTCAGGGGTTGATAAATAGTCATTCTTCCATTTTTAACATTAGTTCCTAAAACTGTAATCTAGCTATAATTGTAACCTTTTAGTTACTGAATGTAGTAATTGTTAGGACTGTGCGGCAGATGCGGCCAAGGTATCAGGGTCGCAGCCTGTTCTGCTGTAACAGTTCAGTCCAGCATGCATGGGGTTAATTCCCCTGCAGCAGATGGGCGTGGTCAGTCTGCTGACTGACACTGGTGTCAGCCTATCAGCATCTGGCTTGAGCACCTGGGCTGGCTGATCAGTCCCACTTTCCCTCCATTTAAGAAGGCTGGTTTGGACTCCTGGTGCTCTAGCTTCAAACCTCAAATGTTACATGTGCTGCGGCTCTGTGTTTGGCCCAGCACTGTTATATGTTTAGTCTATGTCTTATATGTTTGTGGAAGTGAGTCTCCCTTCCGAAATTGTAGCTATTAGTTATGACATAGTTCACAGTCTGTCAGCTTCCTGGCTGTGCTGCAACAGCAGGTATAGTAACTGGGAGCACATGAGCGATGTGTTTGTCTTTCAGTGGGTTAACTGCAAGACTCTGTCCTGCAGAGAACTAATACAGTCCTATGAAAAAGTTTGGGCACCCCTATTAATCTTAATCATTTTTAGTTCTAAATATTTTGGTATTTGCAACAGCCATTTCAGTTTGATATATCTAATAACTGATGGACACAGTAATATTTCAGGATTGAAATGAGGTTTATTGTACTAACAGAAAATGCGCAATATGCATTAAACCAAAATTTGACCGGTGCAAAAGTATGGGCACCTCAACAGAAAAGTGACATTAATATTTAGTAGATCCTCCTTTTGCAAAGATAACAGCCTCTAGTCGCTTCCTGTAGCTTTTAATCAGTTCCTGGATCCTGGATAAAGGTATTTTGGACAAACAATTCAAGTTCAGTTAAGTTAGATGGTCGCCGAGCATGGACAGCCCGCTTCAAATCATCCCACAGATGTTCAATGATAGTCAGGTCTGGGGACTGGGATGGCCATTCCAGAACATTGTAATTGTTCCTCTGCATGAATGCCTGAGGATTTGGAGCGGTGTTTTGGATCATTGTCTTGCTGAAATATCCATCCCCGGCGTAACTTCAACTTCGTCACTGATTCTTGAACATTATTCTCAAGAATCTGCTGATACTGAGTGGAATCCATGCGACCCTCAACTTTAACAAGATTCCCGATGCCGGCATTGGCCACACAGCCCCAAAGCATGATGGAACCTCCACCAAATTTTACAGTGGGTAGCATGTGTTTTTCTTGGAATGCTGTTTCTTTTTGGACGCCATGCATAACGCCTTTTTTTATAACCAAACAACTCAATTTTTGTTTCCAAAATGAAGCTGCCTTGTCCAAATGTGCTTTTTCATACCTCAGGCAACTCTATTTGTGGCGTACGTGCAGAAACGGCTTTTTTCTCATCACTCTCCCATACAGCTTCTATTTGTGCAAAGTGCGCTGTATAGTTGACCGATGCACAGTGACACCATCTGCAGCAAGATGATGCTGCAGCTCTTTGGAGGTGGTCTGTGGATTGTCATTGACTGTTCTCACCATTCTTCTTCTCTGCCTTTCTGATATTTTTCTTGGCCTGCCACTTCTGGGCTTAACAAGAACTGTCCCTGTGGTCTTCCATTTCCTTACTATGTTCCTCACAGTGGAAACTGACAGGTTAAATCTCTGAGACAACATTTTGTATCCTTCCCCTGAACAACTATGTTGAACAATCTTTGTTTTCAGATCATTTGAGAGCGGGCTGTCCATTTTCGGCGACCATCAAACTTAACTGAACTTGAATTGTTTTGTAGAAAGAAATGGTCCAAAATACCTTCATCCAGGATCCAGGAACTGATTAAAAGCTACAGGAAGCGACTAGAGGCTGTTATCTTTGCAAAAGGAGGATCTACTAAATATTAATGTCACTTTTCTGTTGAGGTGCCCATATTTTTGCACCGGTCAAATTTTGGTTTAATGCATATTGCACATTTTCTGTTAGTACAATAAACCTCATTTCAATCCTGAAATATTACTGTGTCCATCAGTTATTAGATATATCAAACTGAAATGGCTGTTGCAAACACCAAAATATTTAGAACTAAAAATGATTAAGATTAATAGGGGTGCCCAAACTTTTTCATAGGACTGTATATTTAGTTTCAGTTTGTACCCAGATGGTGTCGTTGCCCGGCAGTGATATTAACTGTCGGGCTTTGTTCACACAAGGGTGCTCTGCAGTTCAGAGCCCAGTGGGCTCCGCAGGTTATTGTTTATTTTTTTTATATAACCTGCTAATCATAACCATAATATTCACCAGATGAGTTAATGAAATTGAGAGCCACACTAAGGCTACATTCAAGGTCCAAGGTCTTGTACCCATGAGGCTCCCATTTTCATGGATCCCTCATAAGTTTGAATGTCTGACCTATATTTCGACAGTCTGTTACAAATGACCATCAAAATAACAGTGATGTGAATAGTGCCCATTCACTGATATTGAATTTAATGCTGCCATGTGATATTCGCTTTAAAAAGACATCACATTGCTATTATTCACTGTTACGTGAATCTAGCCTTATGCATTTATTTTCATGAAATACTGAAAGATTTTATAACTACCACACTACTACATTGTATAACAACTTTACGTCTCCTCACACTTTAGGACTTTAGGACTATAAGGCGCACATAAAATACTTCGATTTCCTCAGAAATCGAAAGTGCGCCTTATAGTCCGGTGCGCCTTATATAAGGCTTGAAGCGGCGGCACGCGAGGAGTTAAGCGGCGGCCGCCGGCAAAGTCTGCATGCCGCTTCCATACATTGCAATGGGAGCGCGCTATTCAAATAGTATTCGTTCATCTCTATTTGAATAGCGCGCTCTCATTGTAATGTATGGAAGTGGCATGCAGACTTTGCCGGCGGCCGCTGCTTAAAGTGATTCTACTAGAGATGAGCGAGTACTGTTCGGATCAGCCGATCCGAACAGTACTCGCTCAACTCTAGATTCTACCATTAAAAGGACTTCTTCCCCCTGCCCACGTCAGAATAGCCTTAAAAAGGCTATTCGTCTCTTACCTCTTCCATAGCCGGCGCCGCCTTCTCCCTGAGCTGTGTTCGCGCCTTCCGTGTCCCCGTCTGTGTTGTCTTCTTTGGGCCTCATGGATGACGCATGCGCAGTCGGCTCTGGCTGCGAGAGCCTGTTAGAGCCGACTGCGCATGTGTCATCCATGAGGCCCAAAGAAGACAGAGACGGAGCTACGGAAGAAGGCGGCGCTGGCTATGGTAAAAAGGTAAGGAGACTATTCCGACGTGATCAAGAAGGAAGAAGTTCTTTTAATGGTAGAATCCCTTTAACTCCTCGCGTGCCGAGCGCTTCCATTCATTTCAATGGAAGCGTGCCATTGAAATGAATAGAAGCGGCTGGCACGCGGGGGGTTAAGCGGCCGCCGGCAAAGTCTGCCGGCCGCCGCTTTCAATCACATATAAGGCGCACCGGACAGCGCTGCGCCTTATATATGGACCTAGGCAGGACTATAAGGCGCTCATGGGCAATGCGCCTTATAGTCCAGTGCACCTTATAGTCCGCAAAATACGGTATGTAATGTATGTATGTACCGTGTGGAATTCATACATAAAGTATATTGAAAATTTGTATAACTTTTCATTATACAAACATTAATAGTTATCAGTTATAAGGCAGCAAGGATTCAACCTTTAGTAAGTAAATAATACCTGACATGTAGGAAAAGAGCCAATGAGTTTTATTAGTCTTAATCCATGTGAAAGCTCTTGTCTCATGTAATATAGATATACGCTAACACTGAATAAATAATACACATTTTATGTCAGAGAATAACCTTTTTCATCTTTAATGAAATTAATGCGCAAACTAAATGTATTAAAAATCAGTAGAGAGAGGTCAGGCAATAAAAACTTAACATAGGTTGTTCGGGGAAGAAAAAGCTTAACTATTAAATGACCAAGCAATATTCATCACTATACATTTTTTTTGCACATCCAGATTTCATGGCTATAACTTTTTTTCCATTTTCATTATGGTAAGTTTTATGTATGTTTCATAGTTCTGTGTCACTGGGGTTGAGCTAGAACCTGTAAAGGTGGCTTAGTAGTGGTATTATTTTTCATAATTTTTCTTAAATTTTTTTTGTATGTTATTATTTTTTCTTTTTTTGCTGATGTCCTCTGTAACTGTGGGTGATATATTATCCCCAGTTACAGGAGGAATGCAGCCTACTGAACTACACTGAAGACCTGATCTGGGTCTTCTAGGACCCAGCAGATCCTGCAGTTCTGATACCTGCCTCATCACTAGACTGCCATGCCAGAGGGTAGGCCATATCATGGCAGCTCCTATAGTGCTCACTCAGAGCTTTCCCTTGCCAACACACATATCCGTATGTGTCTCTCTCTTACTAAGTTAGTCTCCATGGTGAACTATATATTTTCTAGTTCAAAATGACCCCATCGTTCTTGGTCTTCAGTGTAAGGCTCCACTAAATCTTGGTCCTCAGATTCCTAGGAATTCCTCTCATTCCTAGTTCGTAGTGTGGCCCCATGCTAGGAATTCTTTGGTCCCCAGCAGTGTTCCCTCTATCATTCTTGTTTTCAAATACTCTCATTCTTCCAGTCTCATTTGAGGACTTAAGCATGGTATCCCTCTAAGTCTTGGTCTTCAGCATGGTTACCCTTCTGGTCTCCAGCATGGTCCCCCTTCTCAGCCCTTTAATCTAGGAATGCTTCCATTTTCATTCCTCATTGCTGTCATAGCTTTTTAGCTCATTCCTGGGTTCTAGAATGGCTACCCTCTCACTCCTGGACCCCAATATACCTCATTATTCTCCCTTTCACTGCTAGCTTTGACCATACTTTGTTCAAAATCTGGACATTCAAGCTTTTACCCAAGAATGCCCATATTATGCCACCCCTTTTAGACCAAGTTTGCAAGACCATCAAATCCAGGACTGTTGACATATATGCTTCTTTTCAGTCTGCATGCTCCCTTGTTGAGCAATTGCATGTGCTGTTGAGCATGACCTGCACCTTCCCCATTCTCTGACAGCTTTCCTTTTCTGACTATAACACTTGATGCTGCTGGTAATGCTTTTCCTCATGTTCTCCCTGCTCCGGTGATGCTGTGTGATACTGGCAGCTTCACTCCCTTGATATCTTTTGCAAATTTTCTACTCACCTCTGTCAGGCATGTGGCTCAGTAGTCCCTTTTGCATAAAAAATGGCCAAAATGGGGGTGTTTTGCTTTCAGAGATTCAACTTCCAAAATTTGGGAAGAAAATTACTCTCAGGAGCCAACTTGATCTTTTGGGAGGGGGGTCTTTCTGTGAAAAATTTTAAATATTGTGAATAAATATTCTATAACTTACAGTACTCAGCCAGGAATTGGGGTAGATGACGTGATCATCCACCTTCTTCACAGAGCTTTTTCTCACCTGGAGAAACTAGGGAACACTGTGAGAATAATGTTCTTTGATTTCTCCAGTGCTTTTAACACCATTCAGCCAGGGCTGCTGAGGGACAAGCTGGACCTTGTTGGAGTGGACCATCACCTCTCCAATTGGATCCTAGACTACTGCACAAGCCAACCTCAGTATGTGAGAGCCCGGAACTGTGTGTCTGATACCGTGATCTGTAATACGGGGGCACCACAAGGTACAGTTCTTTCCCCTTTCCTCTTCACACTGTACACTGCTGACTTTGGGTACAGCTCATCTAGCTACTACTTACAGAAGTACTCTGATGACTCTACAATAGTAGGCCTCATCACTGACAGAGACGACAGGGAGAACAGAAGTAAGAGTACAGCCAGTGGAAACACCTCAGGATTAATTCTGGGAAGACTAAGAAGATGGTGGTGGGCTTTAGTAAGCTGAGATATTCTCCAAAACCAGTGAACATCCAGGGGACGTGCATTGAGATAGCCAGCAGTTATAATTACCTGGGTGTGCTCCTCAATAATAAGCTGGAATGTGCAGTACCCCTGGATGCGATGCACAGAAAGCACCACAGCAGGCTCTACCTGCTCAGGAGGCTGAGGACCTTTGGAGTCCAGGGGACACTTCTTAGGGCCTTTTTCAACTCTGTAGTGGCATCAGCCATCTTCTTTGTTCTGGCCTGCTGGGGGAGTAGCATACAAACCGGAGATAGGAATAAACTCGACGGGTTGGTTAGAAGGGCCAGCTCTGTCCTGGGGATCCCCCTGGACCCAGTACAGGTGGTAGGTGACAGCAGGATATTATCTATGGTGAGCTCCATGCTGGAGAATAACTCTCATCCCATGTATGAGATCTTGACAGCACTGGGCAGTACTGTTAGTGATTGACTGCTTCACCCAATGTGTGAGAAGGAGCGCTGTCGGAGGTCCTTCCTCCCTGTTGTGGTTAGGCTGTACAATCAACACCGCACTAAGCATAGATCACTCCTTACAGAGAACTGAAAGATCCTTAAAGAGGACCTTTCACCACTTTTGGGCACATGCAGTGTTATATACTGCCAGAAAGCCGACAGTGCGCTGAATTCAGCGCACTGTCGGCTTTCCCGATCTGTGCCCGGTGTAAAGAGCTTACGGTGCCGGTACCGTAGTGCTCTATGGTCAGAAGGGAATTTCTGACCATTAGCCAGAGATGTCCTACTGCCTCGCGGCACCTATCGCACTGTGCTGTGGAGCGGAGAGGAACGCCCCCTCCCTCTGCTCACAGCGCTCGTCCATAGACGAGCATTATCAGGGAGGGAGGGGGGCGTTCCTCCCTGCTCCACAGTACAGCGCGATTGGCGCCGCGAGGCAGAAGGACGTCTCTGGCTAATGGTCAGAAACGCCCTTCTGACCATAGAGCACTACGGTACCGGCACCGTAAGCTCTTTACACCGGGCACAGATCGGGAAAGCCGACAGTGCGCTGAATTCAGCGCACTGTCGGCTTTCTGGCAGTATATAACACTGCATGTGCCCAAAAGTGGTGAAAGGTCCTCTTTAAGTTGTGATATCCCTCCTACTTTTATCTGTTTCCTACTGCCACTGTAATGCCTCTACTGTGGAGCTTTTCGTATGTTGTATTTTTGTATTATTGTTGTATTATCCATGCTACTGTAACACACCGAATTTACCCATGGTGGAACTATTAAAGGATTATCTTATCTTATCTTACTTACATCCAAATATCCAAATATTTGATAATACAAAAGCAATTAATGCTTAAAATCCAACACTATCAGTTCAGAAAAAGCTAGGTTTTGCAATATGATGTTGACAGATCAACTTTTTGTCATGTTATGGTCACAAAGGGGCCTTAGACTGGATCAAACCTCGTTTGTGACCTGCTAAAATAAGTGCTAGAGTGAGTGTGGCTCTAATCCTGAATAAATAACCCCTTAAATTCTTTGTCACATCCTGAGACTCTCTCTGCGAGCTCAATAGTAACCCTGCAATTGCAGTGCAAAAAATCTCCCAAGGACTTAATAAAGGTCCCCAGATATGTAATTTATGTGACGTTGATAAAGTAAATTCACGTTTTTAAGTTTGTATACCTTATAATGTATAATGTAATCAGTACAATGGGATAAATAGTATTAACTAGGTGTTAATTGTACTGTATGCTGTTTATCTTGAGTCAAAATAAGGGAAGAAGTATGTGCATATATAGGACTGTATATTCATTGATTTAATTTATTTTGAACTGGGTATTTTGCTAGCTAGACTGTAGCCAAATATGTTATTTTTTCATTGTTCCAAATCCCTTACATAGCTGCAGAATTAAATGATACAATTTTGTCTGCTTACAGCCATCTGTAGGGGGAGCTCAAAGGCCAACTGTATACGTTTTATATTATGTATATAGCATCTAGCTAATCTTCCTATAGGCAGACAGAATCTTCTCGGTCATTTTGAGCTTTGTATATCTACAAACACTACAAAATTATATTACGAATTGAATCAGCACAGAAAATTGCTTTATGGACACTTGCTTTAAAGCCCAGATGAGCAGTACATTTTACTTTTATTACATTCTGATAGACAAAATCTATGTATGTTGTCTAAAGTAATGCTTTAAAGTAATAATTTGTTGCTAAGTTCTAAATACATAGTACAATAAAGATGAAAACAACATCCATCTAACACTCACATTATCCCATAGCTATTACTTATTTCTAGATTTCAGTGGGAAAAAAATGAAAAAGGGAAATTTCTTAAGTGGGATCAGATGGTATGATTAACTAGACTGTACGCAGTTGGAAGATGACATAAAATGATCTGCTTTGTTCTCTTCTGCCAGATACGAGAAAAAGACTCAAATTGCCAAATACAATTTGTTTTTAATAAGTAGCTTATTACAGACTTGGAAGAAGAAATCAAACAGTGAAAACATTGTCGTGCCCTTATGTCAAAGTTTATTTGTTTTACCTCAGTATATCATTTCAATATTAGCGATTATTGCCAACCTGTATTTCCTTTCTGCTCCATTGACAGTTCTTGCACTTTAACACACTCATTGCAGGCAGTGAATTCCATTATTTATAATGGCATAAATATCCTCTTTAATACACAATTCCTGAGAGGGAATCCAAGAGAGCTGTTAACAGCTGCCACAAGCCTTTCAAATTAAAATGGCATAAATCTATTGAATTTATTCTTGACTATTAATTTTAATGTTCAAAGATGTAGTAGGACATATGCCGTTAATACACACTAGGTTTAGAAAAAATAATAGGCTTGTTCCAAGCCTATTTACAACAATAGAAAAGTGAAAAAATACAAAAGCAAATATAACAAAAACATCTTCAATACCAGGAGTATTAAGAACATTGGATGAAATTATTAGTTGGCCATCTATAAGAAATACTACTAATACTTCTAATAATAATAACAATAGAAAAAAAATGCAACATTAGAGGAATTTTTTTTGGCTGGGGGTATCTATAATTGAATGAGAATTGAAACTAGACTTACAGAAAGTACATCGACAGCAAAGATCCAGGATCCCGAAACTAAACAAGGATAATATTTAACCATTTTAGAACTAGTCTATTTTTGACTTTTAGGCTAAGGTCCCACTTTTTTTTTTTTTGCAGATTTTGCTGGCGTTTTTTGGAGCCAAAGGCATGAGTGGCTACAAAAGGAATGGGAAATATTTTGGAAGTACTTATACTTGTCCCTTCTTCTCAATTCACTCCTGGCTTTTGCTCAAAAAAACCACACCAAAATCTGGAAGAAAAAAAAGCAGCTTGGGGCCCTAACACCATTTTTTATTGTCAAATTCTGTTGACATAACAATGAGGGCTTTCTGAATAACCTTTAATAAACCTTTATACTACATGTCGTTGCTATAACAGTGGTATCAAATATGTGTGTTTTTTTATGTTTTATTAGTATTGCATGACTCTTTAGCATATTAGAGAAAAGATAATATCTCATCAAAACAAGGCAATGATTATCAAGCAGAAATGAGCATTTTATTCACGTGAATCACAGTGTTAGGATTGGGTCCCGCAGGTTGCTATCATAGCGCACAGTGCCACCTGGGGGTCAGTCTAACCATCCAGCTTTCACCTTACTGAGCATGCTCAGACATATTGGAACTGCTCACAAGCTAAGTGCCATTTCTCCCCTACTGAGCATGAGCGGTGAGGTCATGGCCACTGCCACTATTTGGCGGGGACTTCCCTTTAAATAGTGTGAGCCGACGCCCGCCAGGGGCTAACACTTTGACTAAAATCTCCTCAAAGTCCACGGAGTGAATGACAGTAGTTTGCAGGATAGGCTCCGGTACTCAGGCAGGTTTCAGACTAGGCCTCTGTGTGGGGTTCCTTTGTTTCTCCTGGGTGGGGTTAGGTAGGACCTGTAAACCCTGAACTGACAGCTCTACACCAGGGCTAGGAGCAATAGACATTGTTCCAGCCTGTAAAGTTGCAGCAGGTTTGGTCACTGAGATAGCCTATGTGTACTGTCTGACTTCATGTATGGTTCCTAGCTGTGTGCAGGAGCATAGGTGTTTGATGGCTCCAAGCTGTGTGCAGTACCATGCAAACTCACCTGGTAACTGCCAGCTGTCTGCAGGAGAATGTTCTACCTTCCATGGTGGCTTCTAGCTGTTGCAGAAGCACTCGTAGCTGTTGCTCAAGCACCCCTAGCTGTAGCAGGGGCATGTGTGTTTGTTGCTGACCTGGGGTGAGTGTTTAACCTTAGGCAGCTTTGTTGCGTTTGTTGCACCTTGTTCACATGGAGTGTCACACAGTACACACGGTTCACATTGAGTTCAGGCTGCAGTGTGTCTTTGCAGCTGTTCACATTAAGTACCGCGCTGCAGTGTCTTTGCAGTAGTTCACATTGACTTTCAGGCTGCAGTGTCTTTGCAGTAGTTCACATTCAGTTCAGGCTGCAGTGTTTTTGTAGCTGTTCCCATTAAGTACCGCACTCCAGTGTCTTTGCAGTAATTGACATTGAGTTCAGACATACAGCTGCCCACTATTGGGCATGTGGACCTCGCTGTAGTGTTCTACAGCTAAGAGGTTCTGTAGTTTAAAAAAATATATATTTATATACAGTGCCTACAAGTAGTATTCAACCCCCTGCAGATTTAGCAGGTTTACACATTCGGAATTAACTTGGCATTGTGATATTTGGACTGTAGATCAGCCTGGAAGTGTGAAATGCACTGCAGCAAAAAAGAATGTTATTTCTTTGTTTAATTTTTTTTTTAATTGTGAAAAGTTTATTCAGAGGGTCATTTATTATTCAACCCCTCAAACCACCAGAATTCTGTTTGGTTCCCCTAAAGTATTAAGAAGTAGTTCAGGCACAAAGAACAATGAGCTTCACATGTTTGGATTAATTATCTCTTTTTCCAGCCTTTTCTGACTATTTAAGACCCTCCCCAAACTTGTGAACAGCACTCATACATGGTCAACATGGGAAAGACAAAGGAGCATTCCAAGGCCATCAGAGACAAGATGGTGGAGGGTCACAAGGCTGGCAAGGGGTACAAAATCCTTTCCAAGGAGTTTGGCCTACCTGTCTCCACTGTTGGGAGCATCATCCGGAAGTGGAAGGCTTATGGAACTACTGTTAGCCTTCCACGGCCTGGACAGCCTTTGAAAGTTTCCTCCCGTGCCGAAGCCAGGCTTGTCCGAAGAGTCAAGGCTAACCCAAGGACAACAAGGAAGGAGCTCCGGGAAGATCTCATGGCAGTGGGGACATTGGTTTCAGTCAATACCATAAGTAACGTACTCCACCGCAATGGTCTCCGTTCCAGACGAGCCCGTAAGGTACCTTTACTTTAAAAGTGTCATGTCAAGGCTCGTCTACAGTTTTCTCATGATCACTTGGAGGACTCTGAGACAGACTGGTTCAAGGTTCTCTGGTCTGATGAGACCAAGATCGAGATCTTTGGTGCCAACCACACACATGACGTTTGGAGACTGGATGGCACTGCATACGACCCCCAAGAATACCATCCCTACAGTCAAGCATGGTGGTGGCAGCATCATGCTGTGGGGCTGCTTCTCAGCCAAGGGGCCTGGCCATCTGGTCCGCATCCATGGGAAGATGGATAGCATGGCCTACCTGGAGATTTGGGCCAAGAACCTCCGCTCCTCCATCAAGGATCTTAAGATGGGTCGTCATTTCTTCTTCCAACAAGACAACAACCCAAAGCACACAGCCAAGAAAACCAACACCTGGTTCAAGAGGGAAAAAATCAAGGTGTTGTAGTGGCCTAGTCAGTCTCTTGACCTTAACCCAATTGAAAACTTGTGGAAGGAGCTCAATATTAAAGTCCACATGAGACACCCAAAGAACCTAGATAACTTGGAGAAGATCTGCATGGAGGAGTGAGCCAAGATAACTCCAGAGACCTGTGCCAGCCTGATCAGGTCTTATAAAAGACAATTATTAGCTGTAATTGCAAACAAGGGTTATTCCACAAAATATTAAACCTAGGGGTTGAATAATAATTGACCCACACTTTTATGTTTAACATTTATTAAAATTTAACTGAGCAACATAACTTTTTGGTTTGTAAGATTTATGCATCTGTTAATAAATCCTGCTCTTGTTTGACGTTTGAAGGCTCTAACTTATTTGCATCTTATCAAACCTGCTAAATCGGCAGGGGGTTGAGTACTACTTGTAGGCACTGTGTGTGTATATATATATATATATATATATATATATATATATATATATATATATATATATATATACACACACAGAACAGTAACAGTTATCTAACTATGCTTATGGTTCAACAGGGATAGTTCTGGCTCCATTTAATTCAATTCCAATGGTGGGCCCTAGACATCAAGTCCAACACAGGAAAGGAAAAAACAAGGAAGGATAAGCAAACCCTAACAATAAGTATGTAGGTGGCAAGAGCAACACTGCTTTTGGTTTTGGTGGCTCTGCCAGTAACCACAGGATTGTTGTACTTCCTGAGAATGTTGATGAAGTTTTTGATTATTTAGGTGGCTCATCTCAGTCACAGGAGGATATTGCATCTGAGAGTGATGTGATCTTGAGTCAGGCCTCTGTGTCTGTTACTCCTCCTCCTAAATTAAATGGAGGACCTTTTTGGACTGTCAATAGGGTTGAGCGATCGTGTTCAGAAAAGATCGGATTCCGATTGGCAATCGAGAAAATTTCACGATCGCGATCGGAATTCCGAACACAATCTTTTTATGTGGGATAGAGATTGGTGATCTTTTCCCACAATGCTTTGCTTAGCCTTCACACTGAGTATACGCTGTATACTCAGTGTGAAGGCTGCGCTGCAGTTCCATAAGTATGAATGGAAGCAGCTGACACACAGCCTTAACCGCCTGTGCGCCGGCTGCCTCCGTTCATTCGAATGGGAGGCTAAACTAAACATCTCTTGCAGCTACTTACCTCTAGAGATGGCTGCTCCGGTGCTCTCCTTCTTCTTGCCTCGCTGTCTCTCCTCCCAGGTTAGTGTTTAATGCGCTAGGTAGGCAGGGCTTGTGGCTTAGGAGAGTGTGGGCTGGTACAGGGCGGGGAGACGTGACGTCGCCCCTCCCAGTACCTGCCTACACTCTCCTAACCCGCCCACACTCTTCTAACCTGGCAGGGAGGGGGCAGCAAAGGGAGAAGAGCAGCGTGGAGCGGCAGCAAGGCAAAGAAGGAAGGCACCAGACCAGCCATCTCTGGAGGTAAGTGGACACCAGGGGGGACTAAATAGCCAGAGGATTAAAAAAAATCCTCTGGCTACTTTAGTGATTCACTACACAGCGTGGATTCTAACAATTGTTAGATTCCATGCTGTATAGTGAATAGGATTGCTTTTAAAATCCAATCTCCGATTAATAAAAAAAATCCCATTGACTTGCATTGGGATCGGAATTGGGATCGAGATCGGGTTCGAATGAAAAATGATCGGAAATCGGATTTTAAAAACGATCCTGAAAAGTCAAGATCGGCTCAACCCTAACTGTCAACCATTTCTCCTCCCCATTCTTCATTGACACAGATCCTTGGTAGTTATGTGGCAACTGCTAAGTAATCTATTTCTCCTAGTTATAGCAATCTTCTTCCTCTTTTTGATGAGATAGATGAGAACAGGCAGAATTGCATGCAAGCAAAGAAGAAAGACATCATGAATGTTGGTGGTGGTGGAGTTAGTAGTGGCAGGGGGTGTGATACTACTACTATGGGTAGTTGTTCTGGTAGAAAATAAAGGGGGATATCTGGAGGTGGAAATTCTGAGGGTGTGCATTGCCATCATGATGCGTTAGGAAAACAAAGCAGGAAAGATGATTCTCTTGCGGATAAGACCTGGCAAGATGACATCAGAAGAAAAGGCTGGTGGCAGTGGTGATAGTAATTCCAGCCATTGCGCAGCCCCAGCATATACAAAGCCTGCCCAGAAAAGCAGGATGGGAGTGGTGGCAGTGCTGGTAGTAATGGCAGACATGTTTTCGCTGCTGCTTGCAGAAGCAAGTACATGTGGTCATCTTCCATTTTTTGTACATTGCCAAATGATTACTCTACAGCAATGTGCAAGATCTGTCAGCAGAAACTTAGCAGTGGCCGCACAAGAACAAATGTAGTAATGACAGCTTTACATACTCGCATGAAAAGGCATCAGTCTCTTGTTTGGAAAAATAGACTTAACAGGGACACTGGTAGGGGAAGTATGCAAGAATGTTATTCTACTCTTCTCAGTTGTTATCTTCCTGGTAAGCAGGCCACATGTACATGTAGCACTATCATATGATTGTCTTCTCCTCTTCCATGCCAAAATCAGTCATACATAGGGAATATATGGTCAGGAGACAGCAATAAATGCCCAGTCATCCGGTAGTTATGTAACTTAACTCACCAGTGCTATACCACTTAGTGTATTCAACTACATTTCGACAACTGATGGCAATAGAAGATACCCAACTGCCATTATTACTCTAGGAAAGCTGTCCCTGCTTTATGTTGCAATGTGTCAGAGAACAAGAGTTTTTCCTTAGATGATTTAGTCTGGGGCAAGGTGCACGCCACTGTCGACATGTTAAGCAGCAATTTCACGATCCACTGACTCAATGTCTTGAGCAGCAGCAGAAACAATCCAGATACGCTGCCATGCTAGGCACTAGTTCCACTCAGATTGTGCAGACCCAGTTCTGATACCATGCAGAGCTCATTCAACTCTTCTGGATCTTCTTCTTTGGACCATTTCCCACCACCATCTTCACCAAAGTTAAACCATTACATTCACTCCTCCTTCTGATCCTCCACCCTCATTTCATGATTGTAAGGTGAAGCACTTCCAAGCAGTTTTGCTATTAATGAGTGTGGATCAGAGGAGCTACATAGTGGAGAAGCTGTGTCGCTATATCCTGCAGCAAGTATCCCGCTGGATGGCTCCTCACCAACTCCAAATGGTTACAGGAGTTAGCGATAACAGCAACAATATTGTTGCTGCTCTGCAGTTAGAATGAATAGCTCATTGCCCCTGTAATAACGCATGTCCTTAATCTGGTGGTTAGCTGCTTTACTGACTTAAAGTGGCTTAAAAGAAGTGCTCCTCATGGCCAGAGAAATATCTGCACATTTCTGCCATTCTGAGATAGCTAAAAACACTCTGCTTGATTTGCAGAGGCAAACCGATCTTCCTTTGCATTGCCTTCAAACATGGTGGAAATCCACCTAAACCATGCATCTGTGTGAGTAGCAGAAGGCAGTGAATGAATATTGCATGCAGAATATCACAGGGAAAACGTGTTACTTTGAGATATGTCATTGGAGGCTCATGAGGGAAGTGTGCCGGCTTCTCAAGCTCTTTGAATAAGCTACCAAATTTGTCAGCAAAGACAACTGCACCTTCACCAATGTGATCCCTCTATTGTGTATCTTACAGGAAACCCTTACACTCATGCAAAAAGGGATGAAAGAAGAGGAACAGTTCCACCTCTTAATCAACGTCATCTCCCTGTATTGATGGAGGAGGATGAGTAGAGGAACTGGGACAACTGATTGAGCGCTGATTGGCCAGAGTACGGAATTCGACCAATCAGCGCTGGCTCTGCTGGAGGAGGCGGAGTCTAAGATTGCTCCACACCAGTCTCCATTCAGGTCCGACCTTAGACTCCGCCTCCTCCGGCAGAGCCAGCGCTGATTGGCCGAAGGCTGGCCAATGCATTCCTATGCGAATGCAGAGACTTAGCAGTGCTGAGCCAGTTCTGCTCAACTACACTGTGTGCCAGTCAGCCCATCTGATATAGCAGAGCCGAGTGTGCACACTCGGCTCTGCTACATCAGATGTAGCAGAGCCGAGGGTGCACTAGAACCCCTGTGCAAACTCAGCTCGCGCTAATAAAATGCATTGGCCAGCGCTGATTGGCCAATGCATTCTATTAGCCCGATGAAGTAGAGCTGAATGTGTGTGCTAAGCTAAGCACACACATTCAGCTCTACTTCATCGGGCTAATAGAATGCATTGGCCAATCAGCGCTGGCCAATGCATTCTATTAGCGCGAGCTGAGTTTGCACAGGGGTTCTAGTGCACCCTCGGCTCTGCTACATCTGATGTAGCAGAGCCGAGTGTGCACACTCGGCTCTGCTATATCAGATGGGCTGACCGGCACACGGTGTAGTTGAGCAGAACTGGCTCAGCACTGCTACAAGGTGTAAAGATCTCCTAGTTTCCGTCCTTCTAAGCCTAAAAATCACTGTAAGGCTGGGGGCCAGGACCTGTAAGGTGCGGAGTCAGGGGAGCTGGCATGACTTTTGAGGTAAGTAATTTCAGCTTAGTTGCGACTTCTCTCCATAGCAAGGGCCTTTAAGGAGCAAGTCAAAACAGTTGCTTCAGAGAAGTTTGAGATCGGGCAGCCACAGATATCAGATTGTATCTGGTCCGTATGTGACTCGAACTAGGTCCCATACTCTACAATCTTTCTTTGGGGCAGCCAATGCAATCCACACGCTTAAAAGGTTTGCTTTATACAGAGTATAAATGTCGGGGAACTGTATGCCGCCTTCCACCTTTTTCCAAAGCAAGAGATGGTGAGCTAGTCTTGCAGGTTTATGCTTCCAGACATACTGTCTGAAGGCCATATGTATCCTTGAGAGGTATGAGGCCGGCAACGGTATCAGAAGCATTCAAAGTGTGTAGGTTAGTTTAGGAAGGATATAGGTCTGAAGGACGTTTTTCCGGCCAAACCACGAGATATTTCAGGAGATGATAAGAGTCCAATAAGTCTAGGATTGCTTTGAGGAGAGGTGGGAAATTTCTAGCATATAGGTCATCCACCTTTGCCATGAGGTAGATCCCAAGATATTTGATCTCCTGAGTGGCCCATTTGTACCGGGAGTTCAAGGCTACAAGGTCAGGGGGAAGCATTACACTGAGGATTTCGGACTTGGTGAAGTTTACTTTGTAATTTGCTAGTTTGCCATAGTCTTGAAGGAATGTTGTCAACCGTGGCAGGCCATCCAAAGGATTTGTGATGAGGAATAGTACATCATATGTGAACGTGACCGACTGGAGACTACCTTTGTTTACTGGCAGGTCGTGAATATCTGGAGCTTGTCTAACTGCACACAAGAGAGTCTCAAGCATCAAAATAAAGAGGGTCAGGGAAAGGGGGCAGCCGTGCCGCGTTCCGTTCGCAATGTCAAAGTTTTCTCGAAATTTTTTGTCCTCTTGTGTCTACATTTCCCTTTTTCATCATCCTCCCTTTACTGTACTGCTGCTGATGCTACTCCTAAATAGCTACCCGTACCACCACTGCCACTACTCAGGCAGACATGTCATATGGCCTGGTCCATCATATTATGCCCTGCTGCAATACCACAAATGTTGCCACAGCTGCCTAGCGTTTACCACCACTGCCACCACTCAGGGGAACATATTGTTCAGCCTGGTCCATCATATTATGCCCTGCCAAATTGCCAAATGCGTTTCCACAACTACCACTACTATCGCATTCCAATATAGCGCATTGTTGGTGCCATTATCCAAGTTGATAGAAAAAAAAAAATATTTCACATCGGCTCTAATCACTGGATAATGTTTGGTGTTTTTTTTTTTCAATTGAAAAGAGAGTTGCCATCAGCCAATCTTGATGATATGCATGACCACTTTCCTCAGACATTTGAAATCCTTATTGATAGCATGCTAAGTGCATGCATTTCTATGTGAGGATTTCACACTCAATACAGAACAAATGGAGGTGTTTTGAGCATTTTTTTTATCATTGTATATCAGTAACATATCTATTGATCCTATGGTTTTCTCACTTCAAATACGTTTCTTTCTTTGTGTCGCAATTTCAATGTTGAGGAGTGTATTAAAAAGTAGACCTATCTGTATACTTTATATGAGTTGTAATACAATATATTAAACCAAATCATGCTTGTTTTTATTGTAAGATTTATCGAATTATGTCCACAACAGTATTTGACATGTATCTAATTCTTACTGTTCCAGATACAAAGCTATTGTAAATCCAATGGATATCCAAACATCAAGTGCTGTTCTGTGGACATGTATAAAAGCTACAGCCATCTGGATCATTTCAATGCTCTTGGCAGTCCCTGAAGCTGTGTTTTCTGAAGTGGCACATATCAACGGATCAGACAATGTCAGCTTCACAGCTTGTATTCCATATCCACAAAATGATGACATGCATCCAAAGATCCATTCTGTCCTTATATTCTTGGTCTACTATCTTGTTCCATTGACTATCATAAGTGTTTACTATTATCACATTGCTAGAACTCTCATTAAAAGTGCACATAACATCCCTGGAGAATACAGTGAGCACTCAAAGCGACAGGTAAGTAACTTTACACAGACAAAAGAAGAAATGTGGATTATACTAGAACATGTAATACAACGAGTTAAATGAAATGTATCCTTTATTTCATTTTAGTTTATCTCACTATTTTTTTAAAAAAAACAAACAAACTTTGCTTGGGGTAACCATACTGTATCCACATATTACTGTGTCCAGTCAGTGGAGCAGGGTATTTGTGTGTTAATTGTAATTGCAATAAATGGGAATAAATAGTCACACATATGTCGATAAACTCTCCAGAAAGAGATTCTATAACAAGTGTCAGTGCAGCCTTATCTGTATACTGTATACAATGTTATCTTTGCTTATCAAATCAAATAAAATCAAACAGGCTTTATTGGCACGTCTGAATAGATATTTGGCATTGCCAAAGCTATTAAAGTGGTGGTGGTGGTGGGGAAGTATGGGGGGTGGGGTGGGGTGGGGTGATTTGGGGTATAACAGTCCGTGGGGTCTCATCTTCCTCTTAGTTGGTGACAGCTGTATGGGTGGGGTGGGGAAGGGGTGATTTGAGGTATAACAGTCTGTGGGGTCCCATCTTCCTCTTAGTTGGTGACAGCTGTATGGGGGGGGGGTGAGTGATTTGGGGTATAACAGTCCATGGGGTCTCATCTTCATCCTGTTTGGTGAAAGCTGGCCACGTATTGGGCAGCGATCTCCACAGTCGCCTCCTCTTCTCCCAGTAGGATGTAGAGTTTCCTCTTCTCGTCTGCAGATATGAAGTCTGGGATGTGGGCAGAGAGTCTTTGGTAGTAGACGGCCCTCACAGCTGAGTACTTGGTGCAGTGTAGCAGGAAATGGGGCTCGTCTTCTAGGGTCCCCTTGGGCACAGTGCTGGCACAGTCTGTTCTCCCATGGCTTGTACGTCTGCCAGCCCCACAATACATCTGTGACCCGTAAATAAAGCACTGACTCTTAGGATCTGGAGAGGTCTCTGTTGACCCTGTTCCAGTCTATAAAGCAAAGGAAAAAAAAATGAACTGCAGAGAATAGGATGTGCTAACCTTTTGTAAGCACTCCAGTGAGCAGTATATAAATGTCACTATTTTTTTTGTATTAAGTTACATATTTCTTTTTAATAACCATTAAGCTCTTTTTTTTTTGCATTCTCCTCATTTTAATATGAAGGAGACCCCCCCCCCCTTCCAATAAAAATCCCCAGTCAATGACATGGTAAAATTGAGGTGATGATTTTCACAGTTGCCACCTCCACTACATATATTACAAGGTGTTTGGAAACGGCATGTATTTTATTTATTTATTTTAATTTGTTAGGTGTTCCCTAACTACAAACAATAGAAAAGACATGTGCATTCGGTTTAGAACATTTTTATGCTAATTTATTACATTTCTGATAATTTTCCTAACTAAAGAAGCCCAGTGTTTCTAATACTGCACTTCAAAAAATGTGTATTTCTATGCAAGCTTATTAATCTACTTTTTTTTCACACAACAGTTTGGTGCTGTCTTGAGGCTAGTTTTATTAATTAATTAATTTTTTAAGCAGATTGTCCAGGATCTGAATGTAATCTAAATACTGATGATGATCTATTTAATCATCCATTTCGGCTAATGGAAGCTATATGCTAGGTTCATGGCTGGAAGTTGTCCACTTAGTACTCAAGTGAATGGGATCAGAGTTGCAGTTCCAAACATTACCACAACAGTGTTTAGAGGTCTGTACACTGGATACAGATTTTGGCCTATACAGTTTTACCAGTGTGTACTATGTGACTCCACTTTCATTCACATAAATAGGAGCAGTGCTTCTTCTGGGTGTACACCTAATATATGGTGGTGGCCAAAACAGATGATTTGGTTAGGGTCTGGGTGTCCTGTTGATAGTATCAATTACCTTCAGATCCTAGACAAGCTAGGTTTGTTGACACGGCAGAATTCGACATTCATTATGGGTGTTACAGATTCTGCCCATTTTTTTTTTTTTTACGGTCTGCAGATATTGTGGCGGGCCACAGAAAAAATAAGCGTCCTACTGAACCTTGCTGTTGAATCTGAGGATGATCAGCTTCAAACCCACAACACAAGACATTCAGCTGACCTGTCTGAGGAGCACTTGAACAAAAATATGGCATAACTTATCTATAGAGTCTTATAAAGTCTATAGTGATTGGTTGTTGCTTGAACGTCTGCTATTATACAAACCTTACTATTTATAACTATGAGATACAAATTTGGAGATGCTTTAGTCCAGGTCTGGGAGGAGATCCCTCAGGAGACCATCCGCAACCCCATCAGGAGCATGCCCAGGCATTGTAGGGAGGTCATACAGGCACATGGAGGCCACAGACGATACTTGACATGTTTTAAAGACATTACATCAAAGTTGGATCAGTCTGCAGTGTGTTTTTCCACTTTAATTTTTTTTTCTTGGGGAAAAATCCAAATCCAAATCCAGGCCTCCATTGGTTAATAAATTTGATTTCCATTGATGATTTTTGTGTGATTTTGTTGTCATCACATTCAACTATGTGCAGAACAAAGTATTCAATGAGAATATTTCATTCATTCAGATCTAGGATGTGTTATTTGAGTGTTCTCTTTATTTTTTTGAGCATACATACATCAAAGATTTTATATATGGAAAAAATGTCTGACCCAAATATCAAGCACATACAGTGTGTGCATTATGCCCAAATATCTGTGTGAAGTACAGAAAAGTGCATGTGCAAAGGTTCCAATGAAATTCTGAACCCCAACGTGTAAAATCAATGTTCAAGCAATATTGTAGCTCAGCAGAATACCTCACTAAGAGTATATGAACATGCTCTTGTAATCTAGCCAGTAACTGGACTATGATGGTAAATGCCATAACCTAACACCTACATGACAACCAGTAATCAATGTCCGTATAGAAAATTAAAAGTATCCATCATATCCATTATTCCATCAGGTGTAGAGGTCAAGTCAGCCTGACGCGCCCTCCTCCGGCTCTTTACTAGCTCACTCAACATTATGGGTACGTAATGGGCGTGTCAGGCTGACTTGACCTCTACACCTGATGGAATAATCTAAAGGTAGAAGCCAATTACACAAAAAGTGCCCCTCAATTTATGCCAGAATGTACCACCTAAGGTTGTCACCTCAGCTCGGCTCATGGGTGGGTGAGAGTTTGTTGTGTGTTTGATGTGGATGTACATATTCTTTATATGTGGGTACTGCTCAGTACATTTCTCTTGTTCTGTATGTGTAAACAATGCAAATACCACTTTTTTTTACCCTGTATTTATAGACACTGCACAACCGCTTAAATTAGCTTTAGGTTACGTTAGGTATGGACACATTTGTATATAGGTAATGTACAGTACCATGTTTCTTGCCTTGTACATTGTACAGTTTCACGTATCTCGGTCTGTATTTGTAGATTCTGCACAGTATCAATTCTCCTAATATATATATATATGAAGAGCTCAACGGAAAAAAAAGTCCACATTTTGTCATATTTCAAATTATTACCTAGAAAGCTTCTTTGTACCTGGTTCTATGCATTGGGTTTACAAGGTACCTAGGATTAATGACCTAAGTCCATATATTTCAATGCAGAAGAATTTACATTCAATGGAATAATGGCCTAAGTCCAATACAAACTTACTTACTTCACTCTCGTTGGTCATTTTTTCATTGAAATCGTGACTTCCGGTCTGTTGTTTATATTAGTGTAAAAACTTTGTCTTATTGTTTAAAAGGCTCTAAATCGACTTTTGCACATATTTAGCGCCGAAAAGGGAGGCAGGTAATTATTATTCTTCATCGTTTAATAATAGTAGTAATTAATTAATAATATTAAATAAATAATATTTATACATGAAGCTGCAATTTTTTTTAATAAATAATACAATTTATGATTAGGATTAACGGTGTTCATTAGCTGATTACATTGGATAGATATATTCCACAATAATGCCCGTTTGCTTTAGGCTAAAACTTTAAACTTTGTTTTTCTCACAATATTGATTTTTGGACTTAGGCCATTTTTCCGTTGAGCTCTTCATATATATATATATATATATATATATATATATATATATATAAACATTGCACAATCTCACTTCTGTTCCCCTGTATTATGGGTGTAATCATTTTTCTTTATACATGGAAACTGCACAGTACTCAAGGCTGGTTTTAGGCTGGTCTTACACGACCGTATTGAATGTACGGTCCGCAAGTTTCTGATCGGCAACATAGGCTCCGCAGATGTCCATGTCCTACTGCACTTGCCCATAGAGTTCTATGGGCGAGTCCGTGCAGTGCCGCAATTCACGGCCATGTCGTATAAATTGCGGACCACGGTTGCGGCCCAGCTACACCAGGGATAACATATCCGGTGGTGTAAGAGGCCACATTGAATATAATGTGTACGCAAATGGTCCGCAATCGAAAACCCTCAATTGCGGACCAGTTGCGGACTTACATTATGGTCGTGTAAGACCAGCCTTATTCAAAATGGGGCCCTAGGCGAGATTTCGAGTGGAGCCCTAAATACTAAGATACCGTACCAATGTTACAATTCAGTAACCATTTTAAACTATGATTAGACAGCAGATGCAAGGCCACAATGAAAGCAACAGAAAGAAATTGTCTGATAACTGCGAGCAGTAGAGACAGCTATCTCCAACTAGTACACCTCTGCGAGCCAGGTCAGACCCCCAGACGTCTTCACCAGAGCTCGCTGCGAGGAGAGATGAATTTTGCTGGATCTGGGGATCTGAATTATCACCAAATAGATAAATGTACTAATAATAAACGCACTGCTGCAGAAACCAACACAAAGTCCAGTGTACTAGCAAAGTGGCATGGATGCAGAAGAGAAGTCATACAGCAGGGTTAAAACCAGGATAGAACAAATAAGCAGAGATGGGAGACAGAAGCAATATCTGAAAAATTAGCCAAGTGTCAAAAATCCAGCCGGGAGCATCACAACAGAATCAGAGGCAAAAAATGAATCCAAGAAGCAAGCCAGAGGTCACAAGCAATATAGGAATGCACACAAAATGAAAGCCAAGCTAGCAGTAGCAAACTAATAGTCAGCACATGTGTCAGGACGGCGGGGTCTTATATAGGCCTCTTCAGCTGCTAACTGGACCAACCCAGGAAGCCTCTGAAAGTGCAAAGCTTCCCAGTTTGGCCAGCCTCATGTAAAAAAAAAAAAAAAACCTTTATTTTGGACAGCCCCTTTAGGGTGCATTCACACGGAGTTTTGTGGCGCTGTTTTTGCCACAAAACTCGTATAAAGAAGCAGCACTGTAAAACAGAATCCCATTGAGTTCAATGGGTTCCGTCTTACGCACGCTACACATTGAACTCAAAGGGAGCTTTTTTACCCATTGATTTCAATGTGTAGCGCACGTAATACGGAATCTGTTGAACTTAATGGGATTCTGTTTTACAGCACTGCTTCTTTATTCGAGTTTTGTGGCAAAAACAGCGCCACAAAACTCCATGTGAATGCACCCTTAGGCTAAAGCCCCGCATAGTGTCCCACAGCAAAAAATTGCTGGTGGAAAAATCGCAGTATCAGCACATTGCATTTTTTCCTGCAGTGCTTTTCACATATAATGTCTTGTTCTGGAAATCGCTACATGTACGCAGCGAATATTTTCCTGCACTGTAGGGGTGAGATTCACTGGAATCCCATCACCTACACAGTGACTTTTAAAATGCTGCGTTTTTAGCGTGTCTACACCACGTCTGTGTTCGGGTTTCCATTTGGGGAGTCTGCTTGAGCACCCCATGAACAGAAACCTATACGCATTACAAGGTGGTTACCTAAGGAAACCACACGAACCCCATAGACTATAAAAGTGCTGCTTGCAAGACTTTTCTCTCCGCATGTTTCATGTGGAAACTGAGTAGAAACCACACGCTCCCCATTATGGGGTACATGGGTTTCTCAAGTAACCATTTTTTAATGCGTGTAGGTTCCTGTTCAGGGGTCCCCAAGCGGACTGCCTGACTGGAATACCGAACGTAGATGTGAAAGGGGGCCTTATAGGGGTTTCATTACACCTTATACATGGATCAGTATAACAACTCAGACCCCCACAGATCAGGAGAATGCTGACTAGAATGGTAGTCGGGCAATGTGCACCCCACTACATTCATTTCAATGTGAGTGTTGGCAATAGCTAAGTGCTTGGCTATGTTTGGCACAGTCATTGAAACAAATGGAGCTCGGTACATATTGCACAACTACCATTCCATTCAGCATTTTCCTCATCAGTGAAGTTTCACGTGGTCATACCCCCAACTGATCTGATAACTACAAATACTTAATTTTTTACTAAAAACGCTTGGCTGCAGACTCAGGCTGACAATAATGGCTGTATATGCTTTCTACGAGCCTTCACACGGAGTAAACGCTCTGCTCATTCTGAACTTAAACTCATTCAGAATGAGCGGCGTTAAATCAGATCCCATTGATTTCTATGGGTGCCGGCATACGCCCGTATCACATTGAAAGCAATAGGTAAAAAAAACTCCCATTGATTTCAATGTGATACGTGCGTATACCGACACCCATAGAAATCAACGGGATCTGTTTTAACGCCGCTCACTCTGAACGAGTTTACGTTCAGAATGAGCAGAGCGTTTACTCCGTGTGAAGGCTCCCTAAAAAAGGGTAATATATACCTTTTATTTTCATTTTTTCACTGTTGGTGCTCTCTCTCTGTCTCAGTACTAAACTCCTACTGATGTCAGGATGCTATCCACTGCATTCTAATGTTTACGGCACCCAACAGGAGTGAGGTCCCTATTCTCAGCAGACAGTGTGCACTGATGTGAGTAATTAAGTAATTGGTCTGCACCCTGCGCCCCCTGCTGAGTTGGAGGCTGGAGCGGAGGAGGGGATTCTACATCCGGCTAGCTGAGCTCATACAGAACCCTCCCAGAGTCCCTGCTTTCACTGTCTGTCTACGTTCTTACTCTCAGGTCACTGACTGTGCGGACAGGAGTGCGGGCAGCCTCTGGGCTGTGCAGTCATTTTTAGCTGCACAGGGGCCGCCAGTACTCCTGTCCGTGTAGTCAGTGACTTGAGAGTAAGAACGTAGCCAGACAGTGAAATATTAGGCAGCACAGTGCAGCACAGGGGGCCCTTTAAACTGCGGTGGCCCTGGGCAAATGCTGAAAGTACTACTACTCTTACTCTATATAAACACACTCTGATGGTACCACTATACTTGCCTCTGTTCCAAGTGCAAGTCTCAGTATCTTCTTTTATTCTGTATATTTGCACAATCAACAGTTTTACTTCCATATCTGCGTATACATGGGCACTACACAATATGTGTAGGTTTCCTTACTCTTTCTGTGAGCGTTGTTGAATATTGATGCTAGACGTGTAACAGCAAGTGTAATTTGGTGTTGATTTGTGAGTTGATCTGAGGATACATTTGACCATTGCCGTCTTTTTGACTGTGTATGCCAGTGGTTTATTTTCAATGTAGGAATGTTAATTTGACTTAGTATGGTTTTTATTATATATTTATTAAAAGTTATGTTTTATTAAGTATACGTCTTTGCTGGTTCTGTACTTTGTCAGAAGTTTATGCTGATGCACTACTTACTTTAGCATTTTTGCTTGCGCTACATAGTACAACTTTGTTTTATGTGTTTATATGGACATCTGTACAGTACCATTTCTCTTGTTTTTTTTAATATATGGACACTGCTCAGTACTACTTCTCTTTCCCTGGATATATAAACACTAACCATAAGCAATTATCTTGTTCTTTATGCATCCACATCATACAGTATAATTTTTCTTGTCCGGTATGCTGGTTATAGTTTTAAGTATCTGAAGTCTCTATAATACCACTTCTCTTGCATTACAGTACAGACCTTCTCATTCAAAGAGTTTTCTGTATTTTCATGATTATGAAAATTGTAGATTCACACTGAAGGCATCAAAACTATGAATTAACACACGTGGAATTATATACTTAACAAAAAAGTGTGAAACAACTGAAAATATGTCTTATATTCTAGGTTTTTCAAAGTAGCCACCTTTTGCTTTGATCCCTGCTTTCACACTCTTGGCATTCTCTTGATGAGCTTCAAGAGGTAGTCACCGGAAATGGTTTTCACTTCACAGGAGTGCCCTGTCAGGTTTAATAAGTGGGATTTCTTGCCTTATAAATGAGGTTGGGACCATCAGTTGTGTTGTACAGAAGTCAGGTGGATACACAGCTGATAGTTCTACTGAATAGACTGTTAGAATTTGTATTATGGCAAGAAAAAAGCAGCTAAGTAAAGAAAAACGAGTGGCCATCATTACTTTAAGAAATGAAGGTCATTCAGTCCGAAAAATTGGGAAAACTTTGAAAGTGTCCCCAAGTGCTGTTGTCAAAACCATCAAGCGCTACAAAGAAACTGGCTCACATGAGGACCGCCCCAGGAAAGGAAGACCAAGAGTCACCTCTGCTGCGGAGGATAAGTTCATCTGAGTCACCAGCCTCAGAAATCGTAGGTTAACAGCAGCTCAGATTAGAGACCAGGTCAATGCCACACAGAGTTCTAGCAGTAGACACATCTCTACAACAACTGTTAAGAGGAGACTTTGTGCAGCAGGCCTTCATGGTAAAATAGCTGCTAGAAAATCACTGCTAAGGACAGGCAACAAGCAGAAGAGACTTGTTTGGGCTAAAGAACACAAGGAATGGACATTAGACCAGTGGAAATCTGTGCTTTGGTCTGATGAGTCCAAATTTGAGATCTTTGGTTCCAACCACCATGTCTTTGTGTGACACAGAAAAGGTGAATGGATGGACTCTACATGCCTGGTTCCCACCGTGAAGCATGGAGGAGGAGGTGTGATGGTGTGGGGGTGCTTTTGGGGTTTTATTCAAAATTGAAGGCATACTGAACCAGCATGGCTACCACAGCATCTTGCAGCGGTATGCTATTCCATGCTATTGTGTTTAGTTGGACTACCATTCATTTTTCAACAGGACAATGACCCCAAACACACCTCCAGGCTGTGTAAAGGCTATCTGACCAAGAAGGAGAGTGATGGGGTGCTACGCCAGATGACCTGGCCTCCACAGTCACTGTTAAATAACGTCCCACACCACTTGACTGATGAGACAAGAGGTGTACTTCGGTGATACCAAGAAGCAGCTGGAGTCCAATCCAATTTGTGGTTAAAACAGCAAACGAAGGTTTAATTCAAACGAATAGATAGGTTACAGTCCAAAAATTAAACAAAGTTAAAAGAACATAGACTATGCATGACAAATATCAAGTGTCAATATGAAGAGAGTGAGAGCTGGTATGAAGGTGGAGTTAGTGCTCTACCTCCATGTTACCAAAGCCTGCTTATAAAGGCTGAGGATGCTTTACCCTCATCCAAGTTTTTTCCCCATAAGGAAAGGTGTAGGTATGATCCTTCCATGTACTCCGGATCGTTCCTTGTTTGACCATAGCCCTAAGTTTGGCTACACTGACGTATTGTTGTTAGTAACGAGACTTCTTCTACCTCCACCCAACATTCCACTAGCCCCTTCATCTGTCAAGGATGACATGCTGGACACAAATGCTACTCCATGACCTTCTCCACTCACACTCTAAGTTCAGCAAATTATGAGATTTAACAGTCACCAGACCTGAACCCTATCGAGATGGTTTGGGGTGAGCTGGACCGCAGAGTGAAGGCAAAAGGGCCAACAAGTGCTAAGCATCTCTGGGGACTCCTTCAAGACTGTTGGAAGACCATTTCTGGTGACTACCTCTTGAAGCTCATCAAGAGAATGCCAAGAGTGTGCAAAGCAGTAATCAAAGCAAAAGGTGGCTACTTTGAAGAACCTAGAATAAAAGACATATTTTCAGTTGCTTCACACTTTTTTGTTAAGTATATAATTCCACGTGTGTTAATTCATAGTTTTGATGCCTTCAGTGTGAATCTACAATTTTCATAGTCTTGAAAATACAGAAAACTCTTTGAATGAGAAGGTATGTCCAAACTTTTGGTCTGTATTGTATATATGTAGACACTGAACACTAGCTTTTCTGTGCCCTCATACTGTCTACCAATAAGTATTTGGACACCCATACCAATGAAGACATCTGTGGTTGTGATTTACGTCATGCCTTCCACTGTTAAATAGGAAACAGCATTGGCATTAGTGCATTGGTATTAGTCGCAAGCAAGATGCCACGAATTGCAGAGTTGTCTGATTTCGAGAAAGGGGTAATTGTGGGGTACCACAGAAACGGTCAATCCTTAAAGGGGCTCTATCATTGGGAAAAGTCATTTTTAATTAATCACATCTTTGCATAGCCTTTAGAAAGGCTATTCCACACCTACCTTTAGTATGTAAATTGCCTCAGTGGTTTTTGAATAAGTCCATTTTTATTCATATGCTAATTAGACTGGGTGCACGATGCATTGTGCACCCCCTTTGCTATTGTTTCCTATTAGTGTATGGTGCTGCTGCTACTGATGATGACTCAGCTTCCTGTTTGCACACATACATAGGAGATAATAGAAGAGACGAGTGCTGCTGGGAACTTCCTGTGCTGGCTGGAAGCTCATTAGCATATGAATAAAAACGGACTGAGGCAATTTATATACTAAATGTGTGGAATAACCTTTCTAAAGGCTATGCGAGGATGTATTTAGTTAAAAATGACTTTTCCCAGTGATAGAGCCCCTTTAAGGGACATAGCAATCGAACTGAATTTCCCAAAATCGACAGTGGCCTATGGGATTACAAAGTTGAAGGTGAACGGTGTTTGTCGGTATGTGCCTCGAGTCGGCAGACCCCCGAAACTGGGAGATAGAGACCACCGAGTGCTGGCCACACATACACCAGGAGTTTCACCAGGCATCCAGGAGTATTGTGTCCATTAATACCATCCACAAGGAAGCATCTGCTGGGTTCTACCAACTATTGAATAGGAATAAATGTTGTTTTTCTATTCTACCACGTGTCCAAATACTTATTAGTAGACAGTGTATATGGGCACTGCTCATGATCACTTATTGACCCAAATATTTCAAAGCATTCCCTTTTAAAAAATAACAAGCAAATGGTGATTTGTCTTGGACAAACTAAAATGGCCGCCTCTAGATATTTCAGTAGGAAATACAGAAGAGGCACATGTGTATGAGTCACTGACGTACTGTATGATAATCTAGCACTACCTGAATTCAGCTGACCGTCTCTCAGCCAATAGACAGTGCTAGGTGGACACATTACAGTGCCGATGTCGTCTACATTATATAAGATTCTCTAAGCATTACTAGAAGCTAGTTGCAGTAATGGTGGGGATAGTGAAGGGTCTGTATTTCATCTCATTTCATCTACAAAGATCAGTTCTGAAAAGCTTTCAAGCAATAGAAATTTAGACAGATTTAATTACACGGGTAGATTTGTGATAGAAATAGATAGGAGAGCAGATCTGCTGCTGTATCCAAGCTTGAGACTGCTGCATTCCGTCTCTAATACAGACACAGACAGGAAGGTTAATCCCGCTATTGCCAATAATCTAATTTTATCTAAATCTGCAGTGCAGTAGAGCAACTTCATCTGTGTAAAAAGTCTTTAAACATAATCCTGTTAATGAAAAATCCTTTAAGGGTTTTTTTTCATTAAATACATAGCAACTGCTGTACTAATAGCAAATTGCTTATTTGGCATGAGCAAATCCGAAAAAAATTTAAGCAGTTACTAGTTGTTCACCTCTTGTTATTGTAATTTTTTATTTTCTATTCTGCTCACCACTACATACACAGTGTAGCAGAGTGTTGTTAATCTGGCAAAAATAATCAAATAATTTCTTAAACTTTTTTTTTCTTTGCTCCGCATATATAAGTTACCGGCAATGTATAAATCCAGTATTCTAAAGAATGCCGATAATTAGCCGGCAATGTATGAAACGATTTGTCATTTCACACATTGCCTAGGCATTCTATACAATGCCAAAAGAGAAGCTGGCAAAGCATGAAATGATAGGTGACCTTGTAGTTCTGCTCTTCGAGACAGCGCTCTTGTGCTCTGGCTTCTTCTTGGACGACCCACAGACTCACTCTAACAGAATCTATAGGATGATCAAGCTGGGTATCGGTATCGATGATGATGACAGTACGGTGGGTAAGTCTGCACCTCCTGCCCCAGATGCCATCCCCCTTCTGGAAGGTGACGAGGACGCTTCTTGTATGGAAGAAGTGGATTAACGCCCCCCTCCTTGCTCCTGTTATCTGCAGCCTGTTTATGGGGAGCCTTTGGACTGTATACTATCCGGGACCCCCCCTCATGGCATGTTATTGGTTGAGAGGGAAGCTTCATGAAGAGCTGTTGCTGGGAGCCCCATCCCCTGGTTAATTGCAGTGTGGGAATCATCTCCTCCTCTACTGTAGTATAATCCACTTCACCCGACAACCGGACAGCCCCGCTGTGCACCCGTAACGCCCCTGGGTGTTGCCCCTCACCCTGTGCAGCAACCTCAGGAATGTCTTGAACACCCATATCTTTGCAGTCTCCTCTGAGTTGTGTTGTGTGTGAGGTTTTTTTTTAAATTTTGTTATGATTTACACTCTGCAGAATAAAGTCTTTTTACAAGGTTCCAAATAAAAAACAAACACACAGATACAGTGGGTGGATTTTGATCCCATTAAAATGGGACAGTCAATCTAGAAACAGTCATTTTCCTGTATACCTTCTTTTCTAGTGTCCTCTCGGTCTGTGCAGGCTAGCAGGGGAAAAAAGGTTCGAAATGTTGATTTTGCAACTTTTTGATTGTCACTTGTGACAATAATGGTCTTGATGCGGTTTTGTTCGTGAATGAATGTTCATGAAAATGTGGTAAGGGGAGGAGGATCAAGCTGGAGGGTTGGAGAAGGACATGAAACAACAATTTGACGAGGAACTGTCCAAAATTTGAGGGAGCGCTGCCAAAAACAGTATTTGCTTAAGCCAAACTACTTACCAGAAGTTAATCAGTGATTTCCAAAAAGCCAAAATGACTTCTAAGAAGAAACCCAGGGACTATTGGTTGCTGAATCACTACAATGTGAAAAAAAAGTCACCTCATTTATCCTGTTAAAGAAGACGTAAGTACTACTATCCAGTATTATTAGTCTACTCATCCAGACTATTTTCACTACATTTCACGCACTTCACAGAGCTCGTTTGGGGTTTTTCATTCTTTGCCTAAATAGCATTTGGCTTTCTATACTTTAGTTTAAAGAAATCTTCTGGATGTCTTTCTACAAAAATGTGCCTGTGGGAACTTTTGCCTATTTATCCAGAAAAACACTGGTGTGGTCAGACACAGATATTGGATAAGAGAGTCTGGCTTCAATTTTTGTTCTAGTTTATCCCAAAGGTCTTTGATGCAGTCAAGGTCAGGGTAGTCCAGTTCTTCCACACCAAACTCACCCAACCATGCCTTTATAGAGCTAGCTTTGTGCATGGGGGACAGTCATGCTAGAACAGATAATAATCTTCCTCCAAACAGTTCCCATAATGGTGAAAGTATGCAATTGTCCAAAATGTCTAGCCTCTCCTGCACTGAAGTTTCCACTTGGCACAACACTGTCAGACATGTGTTAAACCCAGACTTATCCATCACACTGCCAGATAGAGAATCATGATATATTTCCATTGTTCCAGACTCTAGTGGCAGTGTGCTTTACACCTCGTCATCTGATGTTTGGCATTGTGTTTGGTGATGTGAGAGCCCCTTCACATGAAGTAAACGCGCGTGTATTTTGGCAAAATACACATGTAAAAATACACGTGTAAAAATAGGACTCCCATTGACTTTAATGACATTTTACGTCATTTTTGACATATATTTTGATGTGTATTTTGACGTGTATTTTGACATGTTTTTTTACATGTGTAAAAGAAAATGCCATTGAAGTCAATGGGAGTCTGATTTTTACATGTGTATTTTGCCAAAATACACGCGTGTTTACTCTGTGTGAAGGGGCCTATCTCCTGCTCTACATACATGGAAATCCATGCATGAAGTTTTCAGTACTGTTTTTTTTTTTGTTTTTTTTTTTGCTGATGTTAAAGGTAGAGGAGGTTATTGAGTCATACAAGCATTGCATGTACTATTTGCATTAGCACTTGGTGTCCTTGCATGTGTAGGGTTTCTAAATGCTTCTAATCTTCAATAATACCAAACATAGTTGATTGTGAAACTTCCAGAAGAGACAAAATTTCACAAACTGACTTGTTGCAATGGTGGTCTTATTACAGACTGAATGAAGCTCCTGAATGATGAAATGGGGCATCTCAATACTTTAGACCATAAAGTCTATCTATCTTCACTGCTCAAAAAAATAAAGGGAACACTCCACTAACACATCTTAGATCTGAATGCATGAAATATTCTCATTAAATACTGTACAAAGTTGAATGTGAGGACAACAAAATCACACAAAAATCATCAATAGAAATCAAAGGCTCAGTAGTGTGAGTGGCCTCCACGTTACTGTATGACTTCCCTACAACGCCTGGGCATGCTCCTGATGAGGCTGTGGATGGTCTCCTGAGGGATCTCCTCCCAGACCTGGATTAAAGCATTTGCCAACTCCTGGGCAGTCTGTGGTGCAACATGATGTTGGTGGATGGAGCGAGACATGATGTTCTAGATGTGCTGAATTGGATTCAGGTCTAGGGAGCGGGCGGGCCAGTCCATAGCTTCAATGCCTTCATCGTGCTGACAAACTCCAGCCACATGAGGTCTGGCATTAGGAGGAACCCAGGGCCAACCACACCAGCATATGGTCTCACAAGGGGTATGAGGATCTTATCTCGGTAACTAATGGCAGTTAGGCTACCTCTGGCAAGCACATGGAAGGCTGTGCGGCCCTCCAAAGAAATGCCACCCCACACCATTACTGACCCACTGCCAAACCGGTCATGCTGAAGGATGTTGCAGGCAGCAGATTTCTCTCCAGACTCTGTCACATGTGCTCAGTGTGAACCTGCTGTCATCTGTGAAGAGCAGAGGCCGCCAATGGCGAAGTTGCCAATCCTGGTGTTTTGTGGCAAATCCCAAGCATCCTGCATGGTATTGGGCTGTGAGCACTACCCCATCTGTGGATGTCGGGCCTTCATACCATCCTCATGGAGTCGGTTTCTAACCATTTGTGCAGACACATGCACATTTGTGGCCTGCTGGAGGTAATTTTGCAGGGCTCTGGCAGTGCTCCTCTTGATCCTCCTTGCACAAAGGCAGAGGTAGCGGTCCTGCTTCTGGGTTTTTGCCCTCCTACTGCCCCTCCACGTCTCCTGGTGTACTGACCTGTCTCCTGGTGTACTGACCTGTCTCCTGGTAGCACCTCCAGCCTCTGGACACTACGCTGACAGACACAGCAAACCTTCTTGCCAAAGCTCACATTGATGTGCCATCCTGGATGAGCTGCACTACCTGAGCCACTTGTGTAGGTTGTAGAGTCCGTCTCATACTACCACGAGTGTGAAAGGACAACCAACATTCAAAAGTGACCAAAACATCAGCCAGAAAGTATTGGTACTGAGGTGGTCTGTGGTCCCCACCTGCAGAACCCTCCTTTATTGAGTGTGTATTGATAATTGCAAATAATTTCCATTTGTTGTCTATTCCATTTGCACAACAGCTTGTGAAATTGATTGTCAATCAGTGTTGCTTGGAGTTGCATTGTGTTGCTTAAATGTTCCCTTTATTTTTTATCTATCTATCTATCTATCTATCTATCTATCTATCTATCTATCTATCTATCTATCTATCTATCTATCTCATTAATACCATGCTTTGTAATATTATTAAATGTTAATTAAAGAAAGCCAGTGTTTTCTTCATAAATTGTGTAAATCATGATAATGCTGCTATTTTATTGTTAGACTACTTGTATTAATCTCCACAGGGAAATTACATGTTGCTTTTAGTAGCAATTACATATACAAATATAAAACCACTTAACCCCTTAGAGACACAGCTCAAAAGTGACTTAAGGACCAGGCCTCTTTTGTCAAATCTGACGTGTCACTTTAAATGGCGATAACTTTGAGACGCTTTAACTTACACAAGTGATTCTGAGATTGTTTTTTCGTAACACATTGTACTTCATGTCAGTAGTAAATTTTCGTCAATATGTTTTGTCTTTAATTATGAAAAAATAGGAAATTTGGTGAAAATTTTGAAAAAAATGCAGTTTTCAAACTTTGAAATTGCAAGCCTTTCAAATAGAAAGTCATACTACCCGAATTTTTTCATAAATATAATTAACCATGTCTCTGATTTATGTAGCAATCAAATTTTAAGCACCCTTTCATTTTTTTCAGATATTATAAGGCTTACAAGTCAAGCAGTAATTTTCCAAATTTTCAAGAAAATTTCCAAAACACATTTTTCAAGGGACCAGTTCAGTTCTGAAGGGAACTTGAAAGGCCTCTCTAATAAAACCCCCCAAAAGTCACCCCATTCTAAAAACTGCACTCCTGAAAGAATCTAAAACAGCAGTTAGAAAGTTTCTTAACCCTTTCAGCATTTCACAACAATTAAAACAAAATGGAAGTCAAATTTACATTTTTCAATTTCTGTCACTAATATATTCATTTAGCCCTAGAATTTACACATTTACTAAGGTTTAAAGGAGAAACTGCACCCCAAATTTTGTTACACAATTTCTCCCGAACACGACAATACCCCATATGTGCTGGTACCCTAATGTACGGGCACACGGTCGCTCTCAGAACAGATGGAGCACTAATTGGATTTTGTAGGCCAGATTTTGCTAGAATATTTTTCAGGCGCCATGCCCCGATTGCAAAGCCCCCAAGGTGCCAAAACAGTGGAAAACCCCAAAATGTCACCCCATTTTGGAAACTAGACCCCTCAAGGAATTTATCAAGGGGTATAGTGAGCACTTGGACCCTACAGGTGTTTCACAGATTTTTTTACCATTGAAATGTGAAAATGAAAAATTACTTTTTTTATAATAAAATGTCACTGTAGCCCCAAATTTTTCATCTTCACAAAGGGTTAAAGGAGAAACTGCACCCCACATTTTGTTACACAATTTCTCCTGAACACGACAATACCCCATATGTGCTGGTACCCTAATGTACGGGCACATGGTCGCTCTCAGAACGGATAGAGCGCTAATTGGATTTTGTAGGCCAGATTTTACTAGAATACTTTTCAGGCACCATGTCCCTTTTGCAGAGCCCCCAATGTGTCAAAACAGTGGAAACCCCCCAAATGTCACCCCATTTTGGAAACTATACCCCTCAAGGAATTTACCAAGGGGTTTAGTGAGCCCTTTGACCCTACAGGAGTGTAACAGAATTGGCCCAACAAAAGGAAAAGTGACATTGTTTGCTATAAAATGTAGCTTTAACCCCAAATTATGCATTTCCACAAGGGGTTAAAAAAGAAAATGCACCCCACAAATTGTCAAGCACTTTGCCCCAACTACAGAAATGCCCCATATGTGAATGTAAAGTGATGTATGGGCACACTGTAAAGTCCAGAGCTGAAGGATCGCTATTGGGATTTTGGAGGGCAAATTTAGCTGAAATCTGTTTCAGGCACCATGTTGCATTTGGAGAGCCCCTGAAGTGCTAGAACAGTGGAACCCCCCCCCCCCCAAAACGACCCCATTTTGAAAACTAGACCCCTCAAGGAATTTATCAAGGGGTTTAGTGAGCACTTGGACCCTACAGGTGTTTCACAGATTTTTTTACCATTGAGATGTGAAAATGAAAAATTACTTTTTTTTCCAATAAATTGTCCATTTAGCGCCATATTTTTAATTTTTGCAAGTAGTTAGAGAATTAAGAGCCCCCCACAATTTCCCCTGAACACGGCAATACCCCATATGGGATCATAATCTGCTGTATGGGTACATGTTGGGGCTCAGAATGGAAAGAGCGCTATTTGGATTTTGGAGGGCATATATTGCTGGAATAGTTTTGAGGTGCCATGTCGCATTTGCTGAGCCCCTAAAGTATCAATACAATAGAAACCCCTCAAAAGTGACCCCATTTTAGAAACTACACCCATCAAGGAATGTATCAAGTGGTATTATGATTTTTAGACTAAAAATGCTTCCCAAAATTTGAAATTTTTAAAGAAATATGCCATTTTGGTATCCAATGCATTGCACCCACTTTGTATTGTCAGAGACCTGCACTCCTAAAACTAAAAAAATTATATAAGTGGGTATAAACTGCTGCTTGGGCACACAGGAGGGCTCAGAAGGGAAGGAGCACTGCGCTTTATAGCTTTTGGGGTACAGATTTAGAGGGACTTTCTGGGTGCCATGTTGTTTTTGCAGAGCCCTGGAGGTGCCAGTAAACTGGAATTCCCCAAGAAGTGACCCCATTTTGTAGGGGAAATTTTAGAGTCTCTGCAAAAGTGCCATGGCATCCAAAAACCAAACCGTCTAAGTCTGTGCTCCAAAAACCAAATAACCTTCTTCCCTTCTGTGTCTGGCTGGGCCCTAATATCAGTTTATACCCACATATGACATTACGTACGTTATCCGGGGTACACCAGTGTCATACATGTGCCCTAATATCAGTTTATACTCACATATGACATTACCCCGGTTACACCAGTGTCATACATGTGTCATACATGTGGCATAAACTGCAGTTTGGGCGCACAGCAGGGGGCAGAAGGGAAGGAGTGCGATGCGGCTTTTGGAGTACAGATTCAGATGTTTGGTATCTAGACGCCATATCATGTTTGTAGAGCCTGTAAGGTACCAGAAAAGTGGATTCCCCAAAGGAGTGAGCGCAGTTTGAAAACTGCACCCCTAAAAGAATTTATCAGGGGGTGTAGTGAGTATTAGTATCCCGGACGTGACTGCACAGCGGATGGCGAAGAGGGAATGTATAAGCTGTGCGGAGGACATTGCAGACACTAAATTCCCTACTGTACCCCCAGTAGCTCCTATGATTGGGGGAGTCACTCTGGGGTCACTTTGGGGGTCACTTCTGGTATATTTTCCCTCATAAGCTGTAAATCTGGGGTGTCCCCTGATATTCGCTTGCACAGCTTATACATTCCCTGCCTGCCGCACCCAGTTGTGTTCTAATGATTTGGCGATTTTGCGTGATTTTGTCTTCACATTGGTAGAGGCTATATTTTCTTTATTTTTCTGCTGACGTGGCCATATAAGGGCTTGTTGTTTGCGGGATACGATGTATTTTGTAATGACACCATCTTGGGGTGCCTAAAAATTACTGATTACATTTTATTAACTCTTTTTTTGCTGGATTTAAAAGAGAAAAAATCAATTCTGGTATTGAGTTTTACCTTTTACATTTTTCGCCATGCAGCGTACAGTATAAGTAACATGTGACCTTTATTCTGCGGGTCGGTATGGTTACGGCGATACCTCATTTATAGTATTTTTTTATACGATACTAAGTCTGCAGAACAAAAACACATTTGGGGACATAAATCAATGTTTTTTGCATCGCCATCTTCTGAGAGGCGTAACATTTTTATTTTTCGCTTGACAGTGTTGGTTGAGGGCTTATTTTTTGCGGGACAACCTGTGCATTTTATTGGTACTATTTTGGGGTGCATCTGACTTTTTGATCACTTTTTATAGCACATTTTGTAAGGTGAGATGGCGAAAAATCATTACTTCCGGCGGGTTTTTTCCGTTATTTTTTACCGCCGTTCACTGTGTACATTAAATATTGTTTCAGTTTTGTTGTACAGGTTGTTACGGACGCGACAATACCAAATATGTATTGTTTTTATTAATTTTTTTTTTTTTTTTTTACATAATTCATTTTTTATAGAAAAAAGGGATTTTTGGGACTTTATAACTTTATTAATTGTTTTCAAATACTTTATTTTTTTTTTTTACACTTTTTTTTTACTTGTTCTTGTGTCCCTATGGGACACATGGATCAGTGATGATTGCATCACTGATTCTCTACTATAGAATGAGACACAGGCTGCAGTGACAGCCTGCACGTGTCTCACTCGAGAAACAGGAAGTGAGCTGTGCGGACGGCACAGACTCACTTCCAGAAGACGCCGGGAGCATCACCAGGTAAGTGAGTGCTCAGGGCTGTCTGGGGTCACTAACCAGACCCCAGACTACGTATTACAGATACCGGCACCCACCGATTTCGCCGCGGGGGGTGCCGGCGGGGGGGGGGGGGGGGGGGGAGATCGCGGCACCCTTTGTTTGCGGTGGTCATGTTTGACCATCGCAATCAAAGGGTTAAAACCTCCGATCGCTAAAAGTACCGACCGGAGGTTATGGAAAAGGGTGATAGCTGTCAGTAACAGCCATCACCCAGTTCCGATTCCGCCCGCTCAGCTAGTGAGCGGGCGGAATCACCATGACGTACTATTACTTCATGGTGCGCGAAGTACCTCGCGTCCATGACGTAATAGTACGTCAAAGGTCGCTAAGGGGTTAACATAAGAAACATAAAAACATATGCAAATAATACATATACAAAGCTAACAAAACAATTTAAGAATCCCAAACCCCTAGTCCACAGTGTACATTTATACAGTATAATGTTATTATATGTATGGAAGATCTCCTAAATCTATCTGTACTCCATCGATGAAAAAACAAACCACTATTGAAACTGCTTTTCTGTGACACACCATTATAGACACCAACGTACTCAATGTTCTTCACTACAAGATCTGCACAAAAGTATCTAAAGACTAGTCAGTGATCAACCTGGATCTTTCTATTCATTTCTCCATCCTATTTCTATTTATAACTTTAATGCCCCTTTCCCAACTAATCGTCACAAACAAAATGGCACTATATAGCCTAATAGAAAAGCTCCATCATATTACTACTAACATTAGGAGAACATCATTTCTGTCAAAAATAAACAATTATTCTCTCTATTCCAATAGCTGGATAACCATGTAATTCAAGGACATGACACACTGGAACAATAAACAAAGTCTTCCAGAGAAAACGTTCAATAAACACACTAAGGGCCCCTTCACACTATGGATACTCTGACTGATTCTGAACATTAAAACACGTTCAGAATCAGCGCGTATAAAGCAGATCTCATTCATTTCAATAGGAGCCGGCATACGAGTGCTCCTCATTGAAATGAATGGGCTGCTTTTTTCTCTACGAGCGTTCCCATTGAAGTGAATGGGAAGTGCTTGTGTGTACGGCTCGTCGTGTGAAGGGGCCCGGCGCTCGGCTCATTCCGAGCCGTACACACGAGCGCTTCCCATTCACTTCAATGGGAGTGCTCGTAGAGTAAAAAGCAGCCCATTCATTTCAATGGGGAGCGCTCGTATGCCGGCTCCCATTGAAATAAATGGGATCTGCTTTATACGCGCTGATTCTGAACGTGTTTTAACATTCAGAATCAGTCAGCGTATCCGTAGTGTGAATGTACCCTAAGAGTCCAGTTAAATAAATCTAAATACATTGCACAGTTGATAGGCTCTAACCCTTCATATAAGAGATCTTATTTAGAGATGAGCGAACAGTGTTCTATCGAACTCATGTTCGATCGGATACTAGGCTGTTCGGCATGTTCGAATCGAATCGAACACCGCGTGGTAAAGTGCGCCATTACTCGATTCCCCTCCCACCTTCCCTGGCGCCGTTTTTGCTCCAATAACAGCGCAGGGTAGGTGGGACAGGAACTACGACACCGGTGACGTTGAAAAAAGTAGGCAAAACCCATTGGCTGCCGAAAACATGTGACCTCTAATTTAAAAGAACAGCGACGCCCAGCTTTGCGTCATTCTGAGCTTGCAATTCACCGGGGACAGAGGTTTCCATCCAGTTAGCTAGGGCTTAGATTCTGGGTAGGCAGGGACAGGCTAGGATAGGAAGGAGAAGACAACCACAACAGCTCTTGTAAGAGCTAAATTCCAGGGAGAAGCTTGTCAGTGTAACGTGGCACTGACGGGCTCAATCGCCGCAACCCAGCTTTCCCAGGATCCTGAATGGAATACACTGACAGTATATTCCCGTATACCCGATATATACCCCCGATACCCGTTCCAACGGTGTGCCCCCCCACCTTCACCCCAGAAATACCCTGCAAGTCCCCTAGCAATAGAATTGGGGCTATATACACCCACTATTTTTGCTACTGCCATATAGTGCCATTGTCTCACTGGGAATTCAAAGAATATATTGGGCTTACATATAACTTCAATTCCAGGGAGAAGCTTGTCAGTGTAACGTGGCACTGACGGGCTCAATCGCCGCAACCCAGCTTTCCCAGGATCCTGAATGGAACACACTGACAGTGTATTCCCGTATACCCCATATATACACCCCAAATCCCCGTTCCAACGGTGTGCCCCCCCACCTTCACCTCAGACATACCCTGCAAGTCCCCTATCAATAGAATTGGGGCTATATACACCCACTATTTTTGCTACTGGTATATAGTGCCATTGTCTGACTGGGAATTCAAAGAATATATTGGGGTTACGTGCACCCACAATTTTTGCTACTGGTATATAGTGCCATTGTCTGACTGGGAATTCAAAGAATATATTGGGGTTATAAATACCCTCATTTCTTGCTACTGGTATATAGTGCCATTGTCTGACTGGGAATTCAAAGAATATATTGGGGTTATAAATACCCTCATTTCTTGCTACTGGTATATAGTGCCATTGTCTGACTGGGAATTCAAAGAATATATTGGGGTTACAAATACCCTCATTTCTTGCTACTGCCATATAGTGCCAGTTTCTGACTGTAATTCAAAGAATATATTGGGGTTATAAATACCCTAATTTCTTGCTACTGGTATATAGTGCCATTGTCTGACTGGGAATTCAAAGAATATATTGGGGTTATAAATACCCTCATTTCTTGCTACTGGAAAATAGTGCCATTGTCTGACTGGGAATTCAAAGAATATATTGGGGTTACAAATACCCTCATTTCTTGCTACTGGTATATAGTGCCATTGTCTGACTGGGAATTCAAAGAATATAGTGGGGTTACAAATACCCTCATTTCTTGCTACTGCCATATAGTGCCAGTTTCTGACTGGTAATTCAAAGAATATATTGAGGTTACGTGCACCCACAATTTTTGCTACTGGTATATAGTGCCATTGTCTGACTGGGAATTCAAAGAATATATTGGGGTTATAAATACCCTCATTTCTTGCTACTGGTATATAGTGCCATTGTCTGACTGGGAATTCAAGGAATATATTGGGGTTATAAATACCCTCATTTCTTGCTACTGGTATGTAGTGCCATTGTCTGACTGGGAAATCAAAGAATATATTGGGGTTATAAATACCCTCATTTCTTGCTACTGGTATATAGTGCCATTGTCTGACTGGGAATTCAAAGAATATATTGGAATTACAAATACCCTCATTTCTTGCTACTGCCATATAGTGCCAGTTTCTGACTGGTAATTCAAAGAATATATTGGGGTTATAAATACCCTCATTTCTTGCTACTGGTATATAGTGCCATTGTCTGACTGGGAATTCAAAGAATATATTGGGGTTACAAATACCCTCATTTCTTGCTACTGCCATATAGTGCCAGTTTCTGACTGGTAATTCAAAGAATATATTGGGGTTACAAATACTCTCATTTCTTGCTACTGGTATATAGTGCCATTGTCTGACTGGGAATTCAAAGAATATATTGGGGTTATAAATACCCTCATTTCTTGCTACTGGTATATAGTGCCATTGTCTGACTGGGAATTCAAAGAATATATTGGGGTTATAAATACCCTCATTTCTTGCTACTGGTATATAGTGCCATTGTCTGACTGGGAATTCAAAGAATATATTGGGGTTACAAATACCCTAATTTCTTGCTACTGCCATATAGTGCCAGTTTCTGACTGGTAATTCAAAGAATATATTGGGGTTATAAATACCCTAATTTCTTGCTACTGGTATATAGTGCCATTGTCTGACTGGGAATTCAAAGAATATATTGGGGTTACAAATACCCTCATTTCTTGCTACTGGTATATAGTGCCATTGTCTGACTGGGAATTCAAAGAATATATTGGGGTTACAAATACCCTCATTTCTTGCTACTGCCATATAGTGCCAGTTTCTGACTGGTAATTCAAAGAATATATTGGGGTTACGTGCACCCACAATTTTTGCTACTGGTATATAGTGCCATTGTCTGACTGGGAATTCAAAGAATATATTGGGGTTATAAATACCCTCATTTCTTGCTACTGGTATATAGTGCCATTGTCTGACTGGGAATTCAAAGAATATATTGGGGTTATAAATACCCTCATTTCTTGCTACTGGTATATAAAGCCATTGTCTGACTGGGAATTCAAAGAATATATTGGGGTTATAAATACCCTCATTTCTTGCTACTGCCATATAGTGCCAGTTTCTGACTGGTAATTCAAAGAATATATTAGGGTTATAAATACCCTCATTTCTTGCTACTGGTATATAGTGCCATTGTCTGACTGGGAATTCAAAGAATATATTGGGGTTATAAATACCCTCATTTCTTGCTACTGGTATATAGTGCCATTGTCTGACTGGGAATTCAAAGAATATTTTGGGGTTATAAATACCCTCATTTCTTGCTACTGCCATATAGTGCAATTGTCTGACTGGGAATTCAAAGAATATATTGGGGTTATAAATACCCTCATTTCTTGCTACTGGTATATAGTGCCATTGTCTAACTGGGAATTCAAAGAATCTATTGGGGTTACAAAAACCCTCATTTCTTGCTACTGCCATATAGTGCCAGTTCCTGACTGGTAATTCAAAGAATATATTGGGGTTACAAATACTCTCATTTCTTGCTACTGGTATATAGTGCCATTGTCTGACTGGGAATTCAAAGAATATATTGGGGTTATAAATACCCTCATTTCTTGCTACTGCCATATAGTGCCATTGTCTGACTGGGAATTCAAAGAATATATTGGGGTTACAATTACCCTCATTTCTTGCTACTGGTATATAGTGCCAGTTTCTGACTGGTAATTCAAAGAATATATTGGGGTTACGTGCACCCACAATTTTTGCTACTGGTATATAGTGCCATTGTCTGACTGGGAATTCAAAGAATATATTGGGGTTATAAATACCCTCATTTCTTGCTACTGGTATATAGTGCCAGTTTCTGACTGGTAATTCAAAGAATATATTGGGGTTATAAATACCCTCATTTCTTGCTACTGGTATATAGTGCCATTGTCTGACTGGGAATTCAAAGAATATATTGGGGTTACAAATACCCTCATTTCTTGCTACTGCCATATAGTGCCAGTTTCTGACTGGTAATTCAAAGAATATATTGGGGTTACGTGCACCCACAATTTTTGCTACTGGTATATAGTGCTATTGTCTGACTGGGAATTCAAAGAATATATTGGGGTTATAAATACCCTCATTTCTTGCTACTGGTATATAGTGCCATTGTCTGACTAGGAATTCAAAGAATATATTGGGGTTACAAATACCCTCATTTCTTGCTACTGCCATATAGTGCCAGTTTCTGACTGGTAATTCAAAGAATATATTGGGGTTACGTGCACCCACAATTTTTGCTACTGGTATATAGTGCCATTGTCTGACTGGGAATTCAAAGAATATATTGGGGTTACAAATACCCTCATTTCTTGCTACTGCCATATTGTGCCAGTTTCTGACTGGTAATTCAAAGTATATATTGGGGTTACGTGCACCCACAATTTTTGCTACTGGTATATAGTGCCATTGTCTGACTGGGAATTCAAAGAATATATTGGGGTTATAAATACCCTCATTTCTTGCTACTGGTATATAGTGCCATTGTCTGACTGGTAATTCAAAGAATATATTGGGGTTATAAATACCCTCATTTCTTGCTACTGGTATATAGTGCCATTGTCTGACTGGGAATTCAAAGAATATATTGGGGTTACAAATACCCTCATTTCTTGCTACTGCCATATAGTGCCAGTTTCTGACTGGTAATTCAAAGAATATATTGGGGTTACAAATACTCTCATTTCTTGCTACTGGTATATAGTGCCATTGTCTGACTGGGAATTCAAAGAATATATTGGGGTTATAAATACCCTCATTTCTTGCTACTGGTATATAGTGCCATTGTCTGACTGGGAATTCAAAGAATATATTGGGGTTATAAATACCCTCATTTCTTGCTACTGGTATATAGTGCCATTGTCTGACTGGGAATTCAAAGAATATATTGGGGTTACAAATACTCTCATTTCTTGCTACTGCCATATAGTGCCAGTTTCTGACTGGTAATTCAAAGAATATATTGGGGTTATAAATACCCTAATTTCTTGCTACTGGTATATAGTGCCATTGTCTGACTGGGAATTCAAAGAATATATTGGGGTTACAAATACCCTCATTTCTTGCTACTGGTATATAGTGCCATTGTCTGACTGGGAATTCAAAGAATATATTGGGGTTACAAATACCCTCATTTCTTGCTACTGCCATATAGTGCCAGTTTCTGACTGGTAATTCAAAGAATATATTGGGGTTACGTGCACCCACAATTTTTGCTACTGGTATATAGTGCCATTGTCTGACTGGGAATTCAAAGAATATATTGGGGTTATAAATACCCTCATTTCTTGCTACTGGTATATAGTGCCATTGTCTGACTGGGAATTCAAAGAATATATTGGGGTTATAAATACCCTCATTTCTTGCTACTGGTATATAAAGCCATTGTCCGACTGGGAATTCAAAGAATATATTGGGGTTATAAATACCCTCATTTCTTGCTACTGCCATATAGTGCCAGTTTCTGACTGGTAATTCAAAGAATATATTAGGGTTATAAATACCCTCATTTCTTGCTACTGGTATATAGTGCCATTGTCTGACTGGGAATTCAAAGAATATATTGGGGTTATAAATACCTTTATTTCTTGCTACTGGTATATAGTGCCATTGTCTGACTGGGAATTCAAAGAATATTTTGGGGTTATAAATACCCTCATTTCTTGCTACTGCCATATAGTGCAATTGTCTGACTGGGAATTCAAAGAATATATTGGGGTTATAAATACCCTCATTTCTTGCTACTGGTATATAGTGCCATTGTCTAACTGGGAATTCAAAGAATCTATTGGGGTTACAAATACCCTCATTTCTTGCTACTGCCATATAGTGCCAGTTCCTGACTGGTAATTCAAAGAATATATTGGGGTTATAAATACCCTCATTTCTTGCTACTGGTATATAGTGCCATTGTCTGACTGGGAATTCAAAGAATATATTGGGGTTACAAATACCCTCATTTCTTGCTACTGCCATATAGTGCCAGTTTCTGACTGGTAATTCAAAGAATATATTGGGGTTACGTGCACCCACAATTTTTGCTACTGGTATATAGTGCCATTGTCTGACTGGGAATTCAAAGAATATATTGGGGTTACAAATACCCTCATTTCTTGCTACTGCCATATAGTGCCAGTTTCTGACTGGTAATTCAAAGAATATATTGGGGTTACGTGCACCCACAATTTTTGCTACTGGTATATAGTGCCATTGTCTGACTGGGAATTCAAAGAATATATTGGGGTTACAAATACCCTCATTTCATTTTACTGGTATATAGTGCCATTGTCTGAATGGGAATTCAAAGAATATATTGGGGTTATAAATACCCTCATTTCTTGCTACTGCCATATAGTGCCATTCTCTGACTGGGAATTCAAAGAATATATTGGGGTTACAAATACCCTCCTTTCTTGCTACTGGTATATAGTGCCAGTTTCTGACTGGTAATTCAAAGAATATATTGGGGTTACAAATACCCTTATTTCTTGCTACTGGTATATAGTGCCATTGTCTGACTGGGAATTCAAAGAATATATTGGGGTTACAAATACCCTCATTTCTTGCTACTGCCATATAGTGCCAGTTTCTGACTGGTAATTCAAAGAATATATTGGGGTTACGTGCACCCACAATTTTTGCTACTGGTATATAGTGCCATTGTCTGACTGGGAATTCAAAGAATATATTGGGGTTATAAATACCCTCATTTCTTGCTACTGGTATATAGTGCCATTGTCTGACTGGGAATTCAAGGAATATATTGGGGTTATAAATACCCTCATTTCTTGCTACTGGTATGTAGTGCCATTGTCTGACTGGGAATTCAAAGAATATATTGGGGTGACAAATACCCTCATTTCTTGCTACTGGTATATAGTGCCATTGTCTGACTGGGAATTCAAAGAATATATTGGGGTTACAAATACCCTCATTTCTTGCTACTGGTATGTAGTGCCATTGTCTGACTGGGAATTCAAAGAATATATTGGGGTGACAAATACCCTCATTTCTTGCTACTGGTATATAGTGCCATTGTCTGACTGGGAATTCAAAGAATATATTGGGGTTACAAATACCCTCATTTCTTGCTACTGCCATATAGTGCCAGTTTCTGACTGGTAATTCAAAGAATATATTGGGGTTATAAATACCCTCATTTCTTGCTACTGTTATATAGTGCCATTGTCTGACTGGGAATTCAAAGAATATATTGGGGTTACAAATACCCTCATTTCTTGCTACTGCCATATAGTGCCAGTTTCTGACTGGTAATTCAAAGAATATATTGGGGTTACGTGCACCCACAATTTTTGCTACTGGTATATAGTGCCATTGTCTGACTGGGAATTCAAAGAATATATTGGGGTTATAAATACCCTCATTTCTTGCTACTGGTATATAGTGCCATTGTCTGACTGGGAATTCAAAGAATATATTGGGGTTATAAATACCCTCATTTCTTGCTACTGGTATATAAAGCCATTGTCTGACTGGGAATTCAAAGAATATATTGGGGTTATAAATACCCTCATTTCTTGCTACTGCCATATAGTGACAGTTTCTGACTGGTAATTCAAAGAATATATTAGGGTTATAAATACCCTCATTTCTTGCTACTGGTATATAGTGCCATTGTCTGACTGGGAATTCAAAGAATATATTGGGGTTATAAATACCCTCATTTCTTGCTACTGGTATATAGTGCCATTGTCTGACTGGGAATTCAAAGAATGTTTTGGGGTTATAAATACCCTCATTTCTTGCTTCTGCCATATAGTGCCATTGTCTGACTGGGAATTCAAAGAATATATTGGGGTTATAAATACCCTCATTTCTTGCTACTGGTATATAGTGCCATTGTCTAACTGGGAATTCAAAGAATCTATTGGGGTTACAAATACCCTCATTTCTTGCTACTGCCATATAGTGCCAGTTTCTGACTGGTAATTCAAAGAATATATTGGGGTTATAAATACCCTCATTTCTTGCTACTGGTATATAGTGCCATTGTCTGACTGGGAATTCAAAGAATATATTGGGGTTACAAATACCCTCATTTCTTGCTACTGCCATATAGTGCCAGTTTCTTACTGGTAATTCAAAGAATATATTGGGGTTACGTGCACCCACAATTTTTGCTACTGGTATATAGTGCCATTGTCTGACTGGGAATTCAAAGAATATATTGGGGTTACAAATACCCTCATTTCTTGTTACTGGTATATAGTGCCATTGTCTGACTGGGAATTCAAAGAATATATTGGGGTTATAAATACCCTCATTTCTTGCTACTGCCATATAGTGCCATTGTCTGACTGGGAATTCAAAGAATATATTGGGGTTACAAATACCCTCATTTCTTGCTACTGGTATATAGTGCCAGTTTCTGACTGGTAATTCAAAGAATATATTGGGGTTACGTGCACCCACAATTTTTGCTACTGGTATATAGTGCCATTGTCTGACTGGGAATTCAAAGAATATATTGGGGTTATAAATACCCTCATTTCTTGCTACTGGTATATAGTGCCATTGTCTGACTGGGAATTCAAAGAATATATTGGGGTTATAAATACCCTCATTTCTTGCTACTGCCATATAGTGCCATTGTCTGACTGGGAATTCAAAGAATATATTGGGGTTACAAATACCCTCATTTCTTGCTACTGGTATATAGTGCCAGTTTCTGACTGGTAATTCAAAGAATATATTGGGGTTACGTGCACCCACAATTTTTGCTACTGGTATATAGTGCCATTGTCTGACTGGGAATTCAAAGAATATATTGGGGTTATAAATACCCTAATTTCTTGCTACTGGTATATAGTGCCAGTTTCTGACTGGGAATTCAAAGAATATATTGGGGTTATAAATACCCTCATTTCTTGCTACTGGTATATAGTGCCATTGTCTGACTGGGAATTCAAAGAATATATTGGGGTTACAAATACCCTCATTTCTTGCTACTGGTATATAGTGCCAGTTTCTGACTGGTAATTCAAAGAATATATTGGGGTTACGTGCACCCACAATTTTTGCTACTGGTATATAGTGCCATTGTCTGACTGGGAATTCAAAGAATATATTGGGGTTATAAATACCCTCATTTCTTGCTACTGGTATATAGTGCCATTGTCTGACTGGGAATTCAAAGAATATATTGGGGTTATAAATACCCTCATTTCTTGCTACTGCCATATAGTGCCATTGTCTGACTGGGAATTCAAAGAATATATTGGGGTTACAATTACCCTCATTTCTTGCTACTGGTATATAGTGCCAGTTTCTGACTGGTAATTCAAAGAATATATTGGGGTTACGTGCACCCACAATTTTTGCTACTGGTATATAGTGCCATTGTCTGACTGGGAATTCAAAGAATATATTGGGGTTATAAATACCCTCATTTCTTGCTACTGCCATATAGTGCCAGTTTCTGACTGGTAATTCAAAGAATATATTGGGGTTATAAATACCCTCATTTCTTGCTACTGGTATATAGTGCCATTGTCTGACTGGGAATTCAAAGAATATATTGGGGTTACAAATACCCTCATTTCTTGCTACTGCCATATAGTGCCAGTTTCTGACTGGTAATTCAAAGAATATATTGGGGTTACGTGCACCCACAATTTTTGCTACTGGTATATAGTGCTATTGTCTGACTGGGAATTCAAAGAATATATTGGGGTTATAAATACCCTCATTTCTTGCTACTGGTATATAGTGCCATTGTCTGACTAGGAATTCAAAGAATATATTGGGGTTACAAATACCCTCATTTCTTGCTACTGCCATATAGTGCCAGTTTCTGACTGGTAATTCAAAGAATATATTGGGGTTACGTGCACCCACAATTTTTGCTACTGGTATATAGTGCCATTGTCTGACTGGGAATTCAAAGAATATATTGGGGTTACAAATACCCTCATTTCTTGCTACTGCCATATTGTGCCAGTTTCTGACTGGTAATTCAAAGTATATATTGGGGTTACGTGCACCCACAATTTTTGCTACTGGTATATAGTGCCATTGTCTGACTGGGAATTCAAAGAATATATTGGGGTTATAAATACCCTCATTTCTTGCTACTGGTATATAGTGCCATTGTCTGACTGGTAATTCAAAGAATATATTGGGGTTATAAATACCCTCATTTCTTGCTACTGCCATATAGTGCCAGTTTCTGACTGGTAATTCAAAGAATATATTGGGGTTATAAATACCCTCATTTTTTGCTACTGGTATATAGTGCCATTGTCTGACTGGGAATTCAAAGAATATATTGGGGTTACAAATACCCTCATTTCTTGCTACTGCCATATAGTGCCAGTTTCTGACTGGTAATTCAAAGAATATATTGGGGTTACAAATACTCTCATTTCTTGCTACTGGTATATAGTGCCATTGTCTGACTGGGAATTCAAAGAATATATTGGGGTTATAAATACCCTCATTTCTTGCTACTGGTATATAGTGCCATTGTCTGACTGGGAATTCAAAGAATATATTGGGGTTATAAATACCCTCATTTCTTGCTACTGGTATATAGTGCCATTGTCTGACTGGGAATTCAAAGAATATATTGGGGTTACAAATACCCTCATTTCTTTCTACTGCCATATAGTGCCAGTTTCTGACTGGTAATTCAAAGAATATATTGGGGTTATAAATACCCTAATTTCTTGCTACTGGTATATAGTGCCATTGTCTGACTGGGAATTCAAAGAATATATTGGGGTTACAAATACCCTCATTTCTTGCTACTGGTATATAGTGCCATTGTCTGACTGGGAATTCAAAGAATATATTGGGGTTACAAATACCCTCATTTCTTGCTACTGCCATATAGTGCCAGTTTCTGACTGGTAATTCAAAGAATATATTGGGGTTACGTGCACCCACAATTTTTGCTACTGGTATATAGTGCCATTGTCTGACTGGGAATTCAAAGAATATATTGGGGTTATAAATACCCTCATTTCTTGCTACTGGTATATAGTGCCATTGTCTGACTGGGAATTCAAAGAATATATTGGGGTTATAAATACCCTCATTTCTTGCTACTGGTATATAAAGCCATTGTCTGACTGGGAATTCAAAGAATATATTGGGGTTATAAATACCCTCATTTCTTGCTACTGCCATATAGTGCCAGTTTCTGACTGGTAATTCAAAGAATATATTAGGGTTATAAATACCCTCATTTCTTGCTACTGGTATATAGTGCCATTGTCTGACTGGGAATTCAAAGAATATATTGGGGTTATAAATACCTTTATTTCTTGCTACTGGTATATAGTGCCATTGTCTGACTGGGAATTCAAAGAATATTTTGGGGTTATAAATACCCTCATTTCTTGCTACTGCCATATAGTGCAATTGTCTGACTGGGAATTCAAAGAATATATTGGGGTTATAAATACCCTCATTTCTTGCTACTGGTATATAGTGCCATTGTCTAACTGGGAATTCAAAGAATCTATTGGGGTTACAAATACCCTCATTTCTTGCTACTGCCATATAGTGCCAGTTCCTGACTGGTAATTCAAAGAATATATTGGGGTTATAAATACCTTCATTTCTTGCTACTGGTATATAGTGCCATTGTCTGACTGGGAATTCAAAGAATATATTGGGGTTACAAATACCCTCATTTCTTGCTACTGCCATATAGTGCCAGTTTCTGACTGGTAATTCAAAGAATATATTGGGGTTACGTGCACCCACAATTTTTGCTACTGGTATATAGTGCCATTGTCTGACTGGGAATTCAAAGAATATATTGGGGTTACAAATACCCTCATTTCATTTTACTGGTATATAGTGCCATTGTCTGACTGGGAATTCAAAGAATATATTGGGGTTATAAATACCCTCATTTCTTGCTACTGCCATATAGTGCCATTCTCTGACTGGGAATTCAAAGAATATATTGGGGTTACAAATACCCTCCTTTCTTGCTACTGGTATATAGTGCCAGTTTCTGACTGGTAATTCAAAGAATATATTGGGGTTACAAATACCCTTATTTCTTGCTGCTGGTATATAGTGCCATTGTCTGACTGGGAATTCAAAGAATATATTGGGGTTACAAATACCCTCATTTCTTGCTACTGCCATATAGTGCCAGTTTCTGACTGGTAATTCAAAGAATATATTGGGGTTACGTGCACCCACAATTTTTGCTACTGGTATACAGTGCCATTGTCTGACTGGGAATTCAAAGAATATATTGGGGTTATAAATACCCTCATTTCTTGCTACTGGTATATAGTGCCATTGTCTGACTGGGAATTCAAGGAATATATTGGGGTTATAAATACCCTCATTTCTTGCTACTGGTATGTAGTGCCATTGTCTGACTGGGAATTCAAAGAATATATTGGGGTGACAAATACCCTCATTTCTTGCTACTGGTATATAGTGCCATTGTCTGACTGGGAATTCAAAGAATATATTGGGGTTACAAATACCCACATTTCTTGCTACTGCCATATAGTGCCAGTTTCTGACTGGTAATTCAAAGAATATATTGGGGTTATAAATACCCTCATTTCTTGCTACTGTTATATAGTGCCATTGTCTGACTGGGAATTCAAAGAATATATTGGGGTTACAAATACCCTCATTTCTTGCTACTGCCATATAGTGCCAGTTTCTGACTGGTAATTCAAAGAATATATTGGGGTTACGTGCACCCACAATTTTTGCTACTGGTATATAGTGCCATTGTCTGACTGGGAATTCAAAGAATATATTGGGGTTATAAATACCCTCATTACTTGCTACTGGTATATGGTGCCATTGTCTGACTGGGAATTCAAAGAATATTTTGGGGTTATAAATACCCTCATTTCTTGCTCCTGCCATATAGTGCCATTGTCTGACTGGGAATTCAAAGAATATATTGGGGTTATAAATACCCTCATTTCTTGCTACTGGTATATAGTGCCATTGTCTAACTGGGAATTCAAAGAATCTATTGGGGTTACAAATACCCTCATTTCTTGCTACTGCCATATAGTGCCAGTTTCTGACTGGTAATTCAAAGAATATATTGGGGTTATAAATACCCTCATTTATTGCTACTGGTATATAGTGCCATTGTCTGACTGGGAATTCAAAGAATATATTGGGGTTACAAATACCCTCATTTCTTGCTACTGCCATATAGTGCCAGTTTCTGACTGGTAATTCAAAGAATATATTGGGGTTACGTGCACCCACAATTTTTGCTACTGGTATATAGTGCCATTGTCTGACTGGGAATTCAAAGAATATATTGGGGTTACAAATACCCTCATTTCTTTTTACTGGTATATAGTGCCATTGTCTGACTGGGAATTCAAAGAATATATTGGGGTTATAAATACCCTCATTTCTTGCTACTGCCATATAGTGCCATTGTCTGACTGGGAATTCAAAGAATATATTGGGGTTACAAATACCCTCCTTTCTTGCTACTGGTATAAAGTGCCAGTTTCTGACTGGTAATTCAAAGAATATATTGGGGTTACAAATACCCTCATTTCTTGCTACTGGTATATAGTGCATTGTCTGACTGGGAATTCAAAGAATATATTGGGGTTACAAATACCCTCATTTCTTGCTACTGCCATATAGTGCCAGTTTCTGACTGGTAATTCAAAGAATATATTGGGGTTACGTGCACCCACAATTTTTGCTACTGGTATATAGTGCCATTGTCTGACTGGGAATTCAAAGAATATATTGGGGTTATAAATACCCTCATTTCTTGCTACTGGTATATAGTGCCATTGTCTGACTGGGAATTCAAAGAATATATTGGGGTTATAAATACCCTCATTTCTTGCTACTGGTATATAAAGCCATTGTCTGACTGGGAATTCAAAGAATATATTGGGGTTATAAATACCCTCATTTCTTGCTACTGCCATATAGTGACAGTTTCTGACTGGTAATTCAAAGAATATATTAGGGTTATAAATACCCTCATTTCTTGCTACTGGTATATAGTGCCATTGTCTGACTGGGAATTCAAAGAATATATTGGGGTTATAAATACCCTCATTTCTTGCTACTGGTATATAGTGCCATTGTCTGACTGGGAATTCAAAGAATATTTTGGGGTTATAAATACCCTCATTTCTTGCAACTGCCATATAGTGCCATTGTCTGACTGGGAATTCAAAGAATATATTGGGGTTATAAATACCCTCATTTCTTGCTACTGGTATATAGTGCCATTGTCTAACTGGGAATTCAAAGAATCTATTGGGGTTACAAATACCCTCATTTCTTGCTACTGCCATATAGTGCCAGTTTCTGACTGGTAATTCAAAGAATATATTGGGGTTATAAATACCCTCATTTCTTGCTACTGGTATATAGTGCCATTGTCTGACTGGGAATTCAAAGAATATATTGGGGTTACAAATACCCTCATTTCTTGCTACTGCCATATAGTGCCAGTTTCTTACTGGTAATTCAAAGAATATATTGGGGTTACGTGCACCCACAATTTTTGCTACTGGTATATAGTGCCATTGTCTGACTGGGAATTCAAAGAATATATTGGGGTTACAAATACCCTCATTTCTTGTTACTGGTATATAGTGCCATTGTCTGACTGGGAATTCAAAGAATATATTGGGGTTATAAATACCCTCATTTCTTGCTACTGCCATATAGTGCCATTGTCTGACTGGGAATTCAAAGAATATATTGGGGTTACAAATACCCTCATTTCTTGCTACTGGTATATAGTGCCAGTTTCTGACTGGTAATTCAAAGAATATATTGGGGTTACGTGCACCCACAATTTTTGCTACTGGTATATAGTGCCATTGTCTGACTGGGAATTCAAAGAATATATTGGGGTTATAAATACCCTCATTTCTTGCTACTGGTATATAGTGCCGGTTTCTGACTGGTAATTCAAAGAATATATTGGGGTTACGTGCACCCACAATTTTTGCTACTGGTATATAGTGCCATTGTCTGACTGGGAATTCAAAGAATATATTGGGGTTATAAATACCCTCATTTCTTGCTGCTGGTATATAGTGCCATTGTCTGACTGGGAATTCAAAGAATATATTGGGGTTATAAATACCCTCATTTCTTGCTACTGCCATATAGTGCCATTGTCTGACTGGGAATTCAAAGAATATATTGGGGTTACAAATACCCTCATTTCTTGCTACTGGTATATAGTGCCAGTTTCTGACTGGTAATTCAAAGAATATATTGGGGTTACGTGCACCCACAATTTTTGCTACTGGTATATAGTGCCATTGTCTGACTGGGAATTCAAAGAATATATTGGGGTTATAAATACCCTCATTTCTTGCTACTGGTATATAGTGCCAGTTTCTGACTGGGAATTCAAAGAATATATTGGGGTTATAAATACCCTCATTTCTTGCTACTGGTATATAGTGCCATTGTCTGACTGGGAATTCAAAGAATATATTGGGGTTACAAATACCCTCATTTCTTGCTACTGGTATATAGTGCCAGTTTCTGACTGGTAATTCAAAGAATATATTGGGGTTACGTGCACCCACAATTTTTGCTACTGGTATATAGTGCCATTGTCTGACTGGGAATTCAAAGAATATATTGGGGTTATAAATACCCTCATTTCTTGCTACTGGTATATAGTGCCATTGTCTGACTGGGAATTCAAAGAATATATTGGGGTTATAAATACCCTCATTTCTTGCTACTGCCATATAGTGCCATTGTCTGACTGGGAATTCAAAGAATATATTGGGGTTACAATTACCCTTATTTCTTGCTACTGGTATATAGTGCCAGTTTCTGACTGGTAATTCAAAGAATATATTGGGGTTACGTGCACCCACAATTTTTGCTACTGGTATATAGTGCCATTGTCTGACTGGGAATTCAAAGAATATATTGGGGTTATAAATACCCTCATTTCTTGCTACTGGTATATAGTGCCAGTTTCTGACTGGTAATTCAAAGAATATATTGGGGTTATAAATACCCTCATTTCTTGCTACTGGTATATAGTGCCATTGTCTGACTGGGAATTCAAAGAATATATTGGGGTTACAAATACCCTCATTTCTTGCTACTGCCATATAGTGCCAGTTTCTGACTGGTAATTCAAAGAATATATTGGGGTTACGTGCACCCACAATTTTTGCTACTGGTATATAGTGCTATTGTCTGACTGGGAATTCAAAGAATATATTGGGGTTATAAATACCCTCATTTCTTGCTACTGGTATATAGTGCCATTGTCTGACTAGGAATTCAAAGAATATATTGGGGTTACAAATACCCTCATTTCTTGCTACTGCCATATAGTGCCAGTTTCTGACTGGTAATTCAAAGTATATATTGGGGTTACGTGCACCCACAATTTTTGCTACTGGTATATAGTGCCATTGTCTGACTGGGAATTCAAAGAATATATTGGGGTTATAAATACCCTCATTTCTTGCTACTGGTATATAGTGCCATTGTCTGACTGGTAATTCAAAGAATATATTGGGGTTATAAATACCCTCATTTCTTGCTACTGCCATATAGTGCCAGTTTCTGACTGGTAATTCAAAGAATATATTGGGGTTATAAATACCCTCATTTCTTGCTACTGGTATATAGTGCCATTGTCTGACTGGGAATTCAAAGAATATATTGGGGTTACAAATACCCTCATTTCTTGCTACTGCCATATATCGCCAGTTTCTGACTGGTAATTCAAAGAATATATTGGGGTTACAAATACTCTCATTTCTTGCTACTGGTATATAGTGCCATTGTCTGACTGGGAATTCAAAGAATATATTGGGGTTATAAATACCCTCATTTCTTGCTACTGGTATATAGTGCCATTGTCTGACTGGGAATTCAAAGAATATATTGGGGTTATAAATACCCTCATTTCTTGCTACTGGTATATAGTGCCATTGTCTGACTGGGAATTCAAAGAATATATTGGGGTTACAAATACCCTCATTTCTTGCTACTGCCATATAGTGCCAGTTTCTGACTGGTAATTCAAAGAATATATTGGGGTTATAAATACCCTAATTTCTTGCTACTGGTATATAGTGCCATTGTCTGACTGGGAATTCAAAGAATATATTGGGGTTACAAATACCCTCATTTCTTGCTACTGGTATATAGTGCCATTGTCTGACTGGGAATTCAAAGAATATATTGGGGTTACAAATACCCTCATTTCTTGCTACTGCCATATAGTGCCAGTTTCTGACTGGTAATTCAAAGAATATATTGGGGTTACGTGCACCCACAATTTTTGCTACTGGTATATAGTGCCATTGTCTGACTGGGAATTCAAAGAATATATTGGGGTTATAAATACCCTCATTTCTTGCTACTGGTATATAGTGCCATTGTCTGACTGGGAATTCAAAGAATATATTGGGGTTATAAATACCCTCATTTCTTGCTACTGGTATATAAAGCCATTGTCTGACTGGGAATTCAAAGAATATATTGGGGTTATAAATACCCTCATTTCTTGCTACTGCCATATAGTGCCAGTTTCTGACTGGTAATTCAAAGAATATATTAGGGTTATAAATACCCTCATTTCTTGCTACTGGTATATAGTGCCATTGTCTGACTGGGAATTCAAAGAATATATTGGGGTTATAAATACCTTTATTTCTTGCTACTGGTATATAGTGCCATTGTCTGACTGGGAATTCAAAGAATATTTTGGGGTTATAAATACCCTCATTTCTTGCTACTGCCATATAGTGCAATTGTCTGACTGGGAATTCAAAGAATATATTGGGGTTATAAATACCCTCATTTCTTGCTACTGGTATATAGTGCCATTGTCTGACTGGGAATTCAAAGAATATATTGGGGTTACAAATACCCTCATTTCTTGCTACTGCCATATAGTGCCAGTTTCTGACTGGTAATTCAAAGAATATATTGGGGTTACGTGCACCCACAATTTTTGCTACTGGTATATAGTGCCATTGTCTGACTGGGAATTCAAAGAATATATTGGGGTTACAAATACCCTCATTTCATTTTACTGGTATATAGTGCCATTGTCTGACTGGGAATTCAAAGAATATATTGGGGTTATAAATACCCTCATTTCTTGCTACTGCCATATAGTGCCATTCTCTGACTGGGAATTCAAAGAATATATTGGGGTTACAAATACCCTCCTTTCTTGCTACTGGTATATAGTGCCAGTTTCTGACTGGTAATTCAAAGAATATATTGGGGTTACAAATACCCTTATTTCTTGCTACTGGTATATAGTGCCATTGTCTGACTGGGAATTCAAAGAATATATTGGGGTTACAAATACCCTCATTTCTTGCTACTGCCATATAGTGCCAGTTTCTGACTGGTAATTCAAAGAATATATTGGGGTTACGTGCACCCACAATTTTTGCTACTGGTATATAGTGCCATTGTCTGACTGGGAATTCAAAGAATATATTGGGGTTATAAATACCCTCATTTCTTGCTACTGGTATATAGTGCCATTGTCTGACTGGGAATTCAAGGAATATATTGGGGTTATAAATACCCTCATTTCTTGCTACTGGTATGTAGTGCCATTGTCTGACTGGGAATTCAAAGAATATATTGGGGTGACAAATACCCTCATTTCTTGCTACTGGTATATAGTGCCATTGTCTGACTGGGAATTCAAAGAATATATTGGGGTTACAAATACCCTCATTTCTTGCTACTGGTATGTAGTGCCATTGTCTGACTGGGAATTCAAAGAATATATTGGGGTGACAAATACCCTCATTTCTTGCTACTGGTATATAGTGCCATTGTCTGACTGGGAATTCAAAGAATATATTGGGGTTACAAATACCCTCATTTCTTGCTACTGCCATATAGTGCCAGTTTCTGACTGGTAATTCAAAGAATATATTGGGGTTATAAATACCCTCATTTCTTGCTACTGTTATATAGTGCCATTGTCTGACTGGGAATTCAAAGAATATATTGGGGTTACAAATACCCTCATTTCTTGCTACTGCCATATAGTGCCAGTTTCTGACTGGTAATTCAAAGAATATATTGGGGTTACGTGCACCCACAATTTTTGCTACTGGTATATAGTGCCATTGTCTGACTGGGAATTCAAAGAATATATTGGGGTTATAAATACCCTCATTACTTGCTACTGGTATATGGTGCCATTGTCTGACTGGGAATTCAAAGAATATTTTGGGGTTATAAATACCCTCATTTCTTGCTCCTGCCATATAGTGCCATTGTCTGACTAAGAATTCAAAGAATATATTGGGGTTATAAATACCCTCATTTCTTGCTACTGGTATATAGTGCCATTGTCTAACTGGGAATTCAAAGAATCTTTTGGGGTTACAAATACCCTCATTTCTTGCTACTGCCATATAGTGCCAGTTTCTGACTGGTAATTCAAAGAATATATTGGGGTTATAAATACCCTCATTTATTGCTACTGGTATATAGTGCCATTGTCTGACTGGGAATTCAAAGAATATATTAAGGTTACAAATACCCTCATTTCTTGCTACTGCCATATAGTGCCAGTTTCTGACTGGTAATTCAAAGAATATATTGGGGTTACGTGCACCCACAATTTTTGCTACTGGTATATAGTGCCATTGTCTGACTGGGAATTCAAAGAATATATTGGGGTTACAAATACCCTCATTTCTTTTTACTGGTATATAGTGCCATTGTCTGACTGGGAATTCAAAGAATATATTGGGGTTATAAATACCCTCATTTCTTGCTACTGCCATATAGTGCCATTGTCTGACTGGGAATTCAAAGAATATATTGGGGTTACAAATACCCTCCTTTCTTGCTACTGGTATAAAGTGCCAGTTTCTGACTGGTAATTCAAAGAATATATTGGGGTTACAAATACCCTCATTTCTTGCTACTGGTATATAGTGCATTGTCTGACTGGGAATTCAAAGAATATATTGGGGTTACAAATACCCTCATTTCTTGCTACTGCCATATAGTGCCAGTTTCTGACTGGTAATTCAAAGAATATATTGGGGTTACGTGCACCCACAATTTTTGCTACTGGTATATAGTGCCATTGTCTGACTGGGAATTCAAAGAATATATTGGGGTTATAAATACCCTCATTTCTTGCTACTGGTATATAGTGCCATTGTCTGACTGGGAATTCAAAGAATATATTGGGGTTATAAATACCCTCATTTCTTGCTACTGGTATATAAAGCCATTGTCTGACTGGGAATTCAAAGAATATATTGGGGTTATAAATACCCTCATTTCTTGCTACTGCCATATAGTGACAGTTTCTGACTGGTAATTCAAAGAATATATTAGGGTTATAAATACCCTCATTTCTTGCTACTGGTATATAGTGCCATTGTCTGACTGGGAATTCAAAGAATATATTGGGGTTATAAATACCCTCATTTCTTGCTACTGGTATATAGTGCCATTGTCTGACTGGGAATTCAAAGAATATTTTGGGGTTATAAATACCCTCATTTCTTGCTACTGCCATATAGTGCCATTGTCTGACTGGGAATTCAAAGAATATATTGGGGTTATAAATACCCTCATTTCTTGCTACTGGTATATAGTGCCATTGTCTAACTGGGAATTCAAAGAATCTATTGGGGTTACAAATACCCTCATTTCTTGCTACTGCCATATAGTGCCAGTTTCTGACTGGTAATTCAAAGAATATATTGGGGTTATAAATACCCTCATTTCTTGCTACTGGTATATAGTGCCATTGTCTGACTGGGAATTCAAAGAATATATTGGGGTTACAAATACCCTCATTTCTTGCTACTGCCATATAGTGCCAGTTTCTTACTGGTAATTCAAAGAATATATTGGGGTTATAAATACCCTCATTTCTTGCTACTGCCATATAGTGCCATTGTCTGACTGGGAATTCAAAGAATATATTGGGGTTACAAATACCCTCATTTCTTGCTACTGGTATATAGTGCCAGTTTCTGACTGGTAATTCAAAGAATATATTGGGGTTACGTGCACCCACAATTTTTGCTACTGGTATATAGTGCCATTGTCTGACTGGGAATTCAAAGAATATATTGGGGTTATAAATACCCTCATTTCTTGCTACTGGTATATAGTGCCATTGTCTGACTGGGAATTCAAAGAATATATTGGGGTTATAAATACCCTCATTTCTTGCTACTGCCATATAGTGCCATTGTCTGACTGGGAATTCAAAGAATATATTGGGGTTACAAATACCCTCATTTCTTGCTACTGGTATATAGTGCCAGTTTCTGACTGGTAATTCAAAGAATATATTGGGGTTACGTGCACCCACAATTTTTGCTACTGGTATATAGTGCCATTGTCTGACTGGGAATTCAAAGAATATATTGGGGTTATAAATACCCTCATTTCTTGCTACTGGTATATAGTGCCAGTTTCTGACTGGGAATTCAAAGAATATATTGGGGTTATAAATACCCTCATTTCTTGCTACTGGTATATAGTGCCATTGTCTGACTGGGAATTCAAAGAATATATTGGGGTTACAAATACCCTCATTTCTTGCTACTGGTATATAGTGCCAGTTTCTGACTGGTAATTCAAAGAATATATTGGGGTTACGTGCACCCACAATTTTTGCTGCTGGTATATAGTGCCATTGTCTGACTGGGAATTCAAAGAATATATTGGGGTTATAAATACCCTCATTTCTTGCTACTGGTATATAGTGCCATTGTCTGACTGGGAATTCAAAGAATATATTGGGGTTATAAATACCCTCATTTCTTGCTACTGCCATATAGTGCCATTGTCTGACTGGGAATTCAAAGAATATATTGGGGTTACAATTACCCTCATTTCTTGCTACTGGTATATAGTGCCAGTTTCTGACTGGTAATTCAAAGAATATATTGGGGTTAAGTGCACCCACAATTTTTGCTACTGGTATATAGTGCCATTGTCTGACTGGGAATTCAAAGAATATATTGGGGTTATAAATACCCTCATTTCTTGCTACTGGTATATAGTGCCAGTTTCTGACTGGTAATTCAAAGAATATATTGGGGTTATAAATACCCTCATTTCTTGCTACTGGTATATAGTGCCATTGTCTGACTGGGAATTCAAAGAATATATTGGGGTTACAAATACCCTCATTTCTTGCTACTGCCCTATAGTGCCAGTTTCTGACTGGTAATTCAAAGAATATATTGGGGTTACGTGCACCCACAATTTTTGCTACTGGTATATAGTGCTATTGTCTGACTGGGAATTCAAAGAATATATTGGGGTTATAAATACCCTCATTTCTTGCTACTGGTATATAGTGCCATTGTCTGACTAGGAATTCAAAGAATATATTGGGGTTACAAATACCCTCATTTCTTGCTACTGCCATATAGTGCCAGTTTCTGACTGGTAATTCAAAGAATATATTGGGGTTACGTGCACCCACAATTTTTGCTACTGGTATATAGTGCCATTGTCTGACTGGGAATTCAAAGAATATATTGGGGTTACAAATACCCTCATTTCTTGCTACTGCCATATTGTGCCAGTTTCTGACTGGTAATTCAAAGTATATATTGGGGTTACGTGCACCCACAATTTTTGCTACTGGTATATAGTGCCATTGTCTGACTGGGAATTCAAAGAATATATTGGGGTTATAAATACCCTCATTTCTTGCTACTGGTATATAGTGCCATTGTCTGACTGGTAATTCAAAGAATATATTGGGGTTATAAATACCCTCATTTCTTGCTACTGCCATATAGTGCCAGTTTCTGACTGGTAATTCAAAGAATATATTGGGGTTATAAATACCCTCATTTCTTGCTACTGGTATATAGTGCCATTGTCTGACTGGGAATTCAAAGAATATATTGGGGTTACAAATACCCTCATTTCTTGCTACTGGTATATAGTGCCATTGTCTGACTGGGAATTCAAAGAATATATTGGGGTTACAAATACCCTCATTTCTTGCTACTGCCATATAGTGCCAGTTTCTGACTGGTAATTCAAAGAATATATTGGGGTTACGTGCACCCACAATTTTTGCTACTGGTATATAGTGCCAATTTCTAACTGGGAATTCAAAATGCGCAAGGCTCCCGGAAAGGGACGTGGACGAGGCCGTGGGCGAAGTCGGGGGAATGGTTCTGGGGAGCAAGGTAGCAGTGAAGCCACAGGGCATCCCGTGCCTACTCCTGTGGGGCAGCAAGCATTGCGCCACTCCACAGTGCCAGGGTTGCTTGCCACATTAACTAAACTGCAGGGTACAAACCTTAGTAGGCCCGAGAACCAGGAACAGGTCTTGCAATGGCTGTCAGAGAACGCTTACAGCACATTGTCCAGCAGCCAGTCAGACTCTGCCTCCTCTCCTCCTATTACCCAACAGTCTTGTCCTCCTTCCTCCCAAAATTCCCAAGCTTCACAGAACAATAACCCCAACTGTCCCTGTTCCCCAGAGCTGTTCTCCGCTCCTTTCATTGTCCCTCAACCTGCCTCTCCACGTCACGATTCCACGAACCTAACAGAGGAGCATCTGTGTCCAGATGCTCAAACACTAGAGTCTCCTCCATCACCGTTCGATTTGGTCGTGGATGACCAGCAACCCACCCTCATCGACGATGATGTGACGCAGTTGCCGTCAGGGCATCCAGTTGACCGGCGCATTGTGCGGGAGGAGGAGATGAGACAGGAGTTGGAAGAGGAAGTGGTGGATGATGAGGACACTGACCCGACCTGGACAGGGGGGATGTCAAGCGGGGAAAGTAGTGTGGATGTTGAGGCAGGTGCAGCACCAAAAAGGGTAGCTAGAGGCAGAGGCAGAGGTCAGCAGCTTAGGCGAAGCCAGGCCACACCCGGAATCTCCCAAGATGTTCCAGTTCGTACCCAGCCCCGAAAAACTCCCACCTCGAGGGCACGTTTCTCGGTGTGGAGTTTTTTCAAGGAATGCGCCGAGGACAGATATAGTGTTGTCTGCACAATTTGCCTCTCGAAATTGATTAGGGGCTCTGAGAAGAGCAACCTGTCCACCACTTCAATGCGCCGTCATTTGGAATCCAAGCACTGGAATCAGTGGCAGGCAGCAACGGCAGGACAAAGGCCGCCTGCCGTTCACGCCACTGCCACTGCCTCTGCCACTGCCTCTGCCTCTGCCACTGCCACTGCTGACTGTGCTGGCGATGCACTCCAGAGGACGAGCCAGGACACCACTTCATCTGCCTCCGCCACTTTGTTGACTTCTCCCTCATCCTCCCCTGTTCCTGTCTTATCTCCTTCTCCTGCACCATCAAAGGCACCATCAGGCGCTTCTTTACAACAACCCACCATCTCTCAGACATTGGAGCGGCGGCAGAAATTCACTGCTAACCACCCACACGTGCAAGTCTTGAACGCCAACATCGCTAAACTGCTGGCCCAGGAGATGTTGGCGTTCCGGCTTGTTGAAACTCCCACCTTCCTGGACCTGATGGCAACTGCGGCACCTCGCTATGCCATCCCTAGCCGTCACTACTTCTCCCGGTGTGCCGTCCCCGCCTTGCACCAGCACGTGTCACTCAACATCAGGCGGGCCCTTAGTTCCGCGCTTTGCACAAAGGTCCACTTGACCACCGACGCGTGGACAAGTGCATGCGGACAGGGACGCTACATTTCACTGACGGCACACTGGGTGAATGTAGTTGAGGCTGGGACTGCTTCCCAAACTGGCCCGGTGTACCTCGTCTCCCCGCCTAACATTCCTGGCAGGGACACGAGAAGAACACCCCCCTCCTCCTCCTCCTCTACCGCCTCCTCCTCCGCCACCGCCTCCTCCTCCGCCACCGCCTCCTCCTCCGCTGTTAGATTGACCCCAGCTACGAGTTGGAAACGTTGCAGCACTGGCGTTGGTAGACGTCAGCAGGCTGTGCTGAAGCTGATCAGCTTGGGGGACAGACAGCACACTGCCTCCGAGGTGAGGGATGCCCTCCTCGATGAGACGGCAATATGGTTTGAGCCGCTGCACCTGGGCCCAGGCATGGTCGTTTGTGATAACGGCCGGAACCTGGTAGCAGCTCTGGAGCTTGCCGGACTCCAACATGTTCCATGCCTGGCCCACGTCTTCAACCTAGTGGTGCAACGTTTCCTAAAGAGCTACCCCAATGTTCCAGAGCTACTGGTGAAAGTGCGGCGCATGTGCGCCCACTTTCGCAAGTCGACAGTAGCCGCTGCTAGCTTAAAATCTCTCCAGCAACGCCTGCATGTGCCACAACACCGGCTTTTGTGCGACGTCCCCACACGCTGGAACTCAACGTTTCAGATGTTGAATAGAGTGGTTGAGCAGCAGAGACCTTTGATGGAATACCAGCTACAAAACCCTAGGGTGCCACAAAGTCAGCTGCCTCAGTTTCACATCCATGAGTGGCCATGGATGAGAGACCTTTGTGACATCCTATGGGTCTTTGAGGAGTCCACAAGGAGGGTGAGCTCTGAGGATGCGATGGTGAGCCTTACAATCCCGCTCTTGTGTGTTCTGAGAGAATCCCTGATTGACATCAGGGATAACTCAGATCACACAGAGGAGTTAGGGATAGCATCCGATCCGTCACAGCTGGAGAGTAGGTCCACACATCTGTCCGCTTCACTGCGTTTAATGGAGGAGGAGGAGGAGGAGGAAGAAGAGTTGTCCGATGATGTGATGGTGATACAGGAGGCTTCCGGGCAACTTCGAATCGTCCCATTGTTGCAGCGCGGATGGGTAGACATGGAGGATGAGGAGGAAATGGAGATTGAACTTTCCGGTGGGGCCAGAGGAGTCATGCCAACTAACACTGTGGCAGACATGGCTGAGTTCATGTTGGGGTGCTTTACAACCGACAAGCATATTGTCAAAATCATGGAGGACAACCAGTACTGGATCTTTGCTATCCTTGACCCCCGGTATAAAAACAACATATCGTCTTTTATTCCGGTAGAGGGGAGGGCCAATCGCATCAATGCTTGCCACAGGCAATTGGTGCAGAATATGATGGAGATGTTTCCAGCATGTGACGTTGGCGGCAGGGAGGGCAGTTCCTCCAGTAGGCAACCAAGTTCTCACCGGTCCACACAAACGAGGGGCACACTGTCTAAGGTCTGGGACACCTTGATGGCACCCCCTCGCCAAAGTGCCGCCACGGAGGGTCCTAGTGTCACCAGGCGTGAGAAGTATAGGCGCATGTTGCGGGAATACCTTTCCGACCACAGCCCTGTCCTCTCCGACCCCTCTGCGCCCTACACGTATTGGGTGTCGAAGTTGGACCTGTGGCTTGAACTTGCCCTATATGCCTTGGAGGTGCTGTCCTGTCCTGCCGCCAGCGTCCTATCTGAAAGGGTGTTCAGTGCAGCTGGTGGCATCATCACTGACAAGCGCACCCGTCTGTCAGCTGAGAGTGCCGACCGTCTCACTTTGATAAAAATGAACCACCACTGGATAGAGCCTTCATTTTTGTGCCCACCTGTGTAAAGCACCCCAACATGAAACTCCATGTCTGTACTCAACCTCTCCAATTCCTCCGCATCCTCATACTCATCCACCATAAGCGTTGCACAATTCTGCTAATACTAGGCTTCCTCCACCCTGATTTCCCCCAACTCTGCTGGTTAGAGGCTCCCTCCACCCTGATTTCCACCAACTCTGCTGGTTAGAGGCTCCCTCCACCCTGCTTTCCCACAACTCTGCTGCTTAGAGGCTCCCTCCACCCTGCTTTCCCACAACTCTGCTGGTTAGAGGCTCCCTCCACCCTGCTTTCCCACAACTCTGCTGGTTAGAGGCTCCCTCCACCCTGCTTTCCCACAACTCTGCTGGTTAGAGGCTCCCTCCACCCTGATTTCCACCAACTCTGCTGGTTAGAGGCTCCCTCCACCCTGATTTCCACCAACTCTGCTGGTTAGAGGCTCCCTCCACCCTGCTTTCCCACAACTCTGCTGGTTAGAGGCTCCCTCCACCCTGATTTCCACCAACTCTGCTGGTTAGAGGCTCCCTCCACCCTGATTTCCACCAACTCTGCTGGTTAGAGGCTCCCTCCACCCTGCTTTCCCACAACTCTGCTGGTTAGAGGCTCCCTCCACCATGAATTGGTCCAAACTGGGCTGTTTAGAGGCTCCCTCCACCATGAATTGGTCCAAACTGGGGTTTTTAGAGGCTCCCTCCACCATGAATTGGTCCAAACTGGGCTGTTTAGAGGCTCCCTCCACCATGAATTGGTCCAAACTGGGGTTTTTAGAGGCTCCCTCCTCCATGAATTGGTCCAAACTGGGCTGGTTAGAGGCTCCCTCCACCATGAATTGGTCCAAACTGGGCTGGTTAGAGGCTCCCTCCACCATGAATTGGTCCAAACTGGGTTTTTTAGAGGCTCCCTCCACCATGAATTGGTCCAAACTGGGCTGGTTAGAGGCTCCCTCCACCATGAATTGGTCCAAACTGGGCTGGTTAGAGGCTCCCTCCACCATGAATTGGTCCAAACTGGGGTTTTTAGAGGCTCCCTCCACCATGAATTTGCCCAAACTGGGGTTTTTAGAGGCTCCCTCCACCATGAATTGGTCCAAACTGGGGTTTTTAGAGGCTCCCTCCACCATGAATTGGTCCAAACTGGGGTTTTTAGAGGCTCCCTCCACCATGAATTGGTCCAAACTGGGGTTTTTAGAGGCTCCCTCCACCATGAATTTGCCCAAACTGGGGTTTTTAGAGGCTCCCTCCACCATGAATTGGTCCAAACTGGGGTTTTTAGAGGCTCCCTCCACCATGAATTGGTCCAAACTGGCGTTTTTAGAGGCTCCCTCCACCATGAATTTGTCCAAACTGGGGTTTTTAGAGGCTCCCTCCACCATGAATTGGTCCAAACTGGGGTTTTTAGAGGCTCCCTCCACCATGAATTGGTCCAAACTGGGGTTTTTAGAGGCTCCCTCCACCATGAATTTGCCCAAACTGGGGTTTTTAGAGGCTCCCTCCACCATGAATTGGTCCAAACTGGGGTTTTTAGAGGCTCCCTCCACCATGAATTGGTCCAAACTGGCGTTTTTAGAGGCTCCCTCCACCATGAATTTGTCCAAACTGGGGTTTTTAGAGGCTCCCTCCACCATGAATTGGTCCAAACTGGGGTTTTTAGAGGCTCCCTCCACCATGAATTGGTCCAAACTGGGGTTTTTAGAGGCTCCCTCCACCATGAATTGGTCCAAACTGGGTTTTTTAGAGGCTCCCTCCACCATGAATTTGCCCAAACTGGGCTGTTTAGAGGCTCCCTCCACCATGAATTTGCCCAAACTGGGCTGTTTAGAGGCTCCCTCCACCATGAATTGGTCCAAACTGGGGTTTTTAGAGGCTCCCTCCACCATGAATTGGTCCAAACTGGGGGTTTTTAGAGGCTCCCTCCACCATGAATTTGCCCAAACTGGGCTGTTTAGAGGCTCCCTCCATCATGAATTGGTCCAAACTGGGGTTTTTAGAGGCTCCCTCCACCATGAATTGGTCCAAACTGGGGTTTTTAGAGGCTCCCTCCACCATGAATTGGTCCAAACTGGGGTTTTTAGAGGCTCCCTCCACCATGAATTTGCCCAAACTGGGCTGTTTAGAGGCTCCCTCCACCATGAATTTGTCCAAACTGGGGTTTTTAGAGGCTCCCTCTACCATGAATTTGTCCAAGCTCTGCTGGTTAGAGGCTCAATCCACCCTGATTTTCAAAACAAATGTTGGTGCCAACCTCAACTTACTACAAGGGCCAAATTCACTGCTGGTGACAAGCTCTCCTCACTGCAAGTGCCAAATACACATGTTTCAAGGTGTTTTCCTACTGTCAGAGAGGTGGTATTTAGTGTGTAAAGTGTGTAGTTGTTAGGCTGTGATGTTGGGGTAATAGAGGGTCTTTGGTGTGTTAGATGCCCCCAGACATGCTTCCCCTGCTGTCCCAGTGTCATTCCAGAGGTGTTGGCATCATTTCCTGGGGTGTCATAGTGGACTTGGTGACCCTCCAGACACGGATTTGGGTTTCCCCCTTAACGAGTATCTGTTCCCCATAGACTATAATGGGGTTCGAAACCCGTTCGAACACACGAACATTGAGCGGCTGTTCGAATCGAATTTCGAACCTCGAACATTTTAGTGTTCGCTCATCTCTAATCTTATTCCATCCTGGCTTGTAGACTTTTTTAATCTCCTAAAGCGGTTGTCTGGCATCAATTTAAAATCAATCTCTAAACTAAACCCACTCCCTCCACCTTACTTTTTTTTTTGAACTGTAATTTTTATTGAAAGATCTTAAAAAAAATTGTGTAACCCAAAAATAAAAAAAATAGTTCCTATCTGACATTTTATATTGATTATAAAATGATTTTTTTTTAAATGGTAATATATTCACACATTTTATCTTTTGCAACTCTTGAATATGTTATGATAACCTACAATTGTGTTATGCTGAGAGTATACTTAACACTCAGCACTGTAGTAGTTCATGTTTGAAATATAGAAAATACAGAAGTAGCGCCTACTACATCGCTGCTGAGTTTTAACCATATTATACAACTAGGAGTCATTTTGACAGTGTGCTTTCCCGTTATGTGTCCCGTACTGGAGATATTGGTGCCGTTAATTTTGGCACCAATCTCTCCCCACTGTCAGAAGGGTATTCCTGAAAGTCTAGATAAACTTTCAGTAATGTCCTTCTGATGGTGGGGAGAGATCAGTTCCAAAATTAACAGCACCGATATCTCCAGCCCTGGGGTACATAATGGGAAAGCCGACAGTGCACTGAATTCAGTGCACTGTCGGCCTTATAATGGTATATAAAACCGCATGTGCGTGAGGACATGAAAGGTGCTCTAACCCCTCTCCTACTTACTACACCCCAATGTCTTTGGACAGAGAAACATTTTTAGCAATGCTATATATACTATTATCTCTCTTTGTAAACACACAGATAACACTGAGTCTGTTCTCTACAAGCATCTGCATATTATCTGATCTGCAGAAGTATTGCGTGTCCTATTCAGTCAGAGGGAGGAGGGGGAGAGAAATAAAGGAAGTCAGTAGAAGAGACTACAGGCAAAGCTGCTAAAACACTGAGATGGGAAACCCCTTTAATCTCTCACTGACATAAATAGGTAAGGGATGGTTTACATTTATTAGACCTGCAAGTCATATTTTCATCTGGGAAAGTGATGAGGAAACTAACCCTATGGGATCTGTTTTGTGTCTGGTGGTAAATGTTGCTGAACAAAGTCAACATTTTTGATGCAGCAAAGTATTTCAGGTCTTTTCACTAGCATTATTTAGTGATTGCAAAAATATTTCTGCACACTTCTTACAGATGTTTGAGCATCAGATTAACTTTAAACAACTGAGCACTAGGTTCAATATATAGTCAATTTTTGAAAGCCAAAAGATGTTGCCAAAATGGGCTCCTGGCCACAGCACAGTCACATTCATGGCTGGGACCACAGATGCTTTCACTTATAGGCAGGTGATTAATAATCATCTATTTCTCATTATTGCCTGTACAGTTTACTACTTACTAGTAATGAGCAGCCAATAATGAGAAATAGCCCATAATTAACCTGTTGTAAATAAAGTCCACATCAGTTTACCTAGTCTGACGAATTCCTAATCTCCGAGTGCACGGCGACCTCAGCTAACCTAAGGGTCCATTTTTTGCTAGCAGAAAAAGGAACCCATTGAAGTCAATGGGAGGCTTTTTTTTCAGCGCTGAAATTCCACAACCATTTTCCTCTGTGTGAATGGACCCTTATACTACAACTTGTCAGAGTACTAGATTTGATATTATGCATAATGTATCAATCGCCCCAGCACTTAATATCAATGCTGTGGTCAAAAGCACCAGGTTGCAGCACCCTATTGGCTTTATATTTGATAATTTACTTTTCCTTATTCTACAGTCACTTAAGACTTGCTTCACTGAATGATTTGACTTTTCTTTCCTATTTAGTTTCTCAATAAAAGCCCTGTGATTCAACTCTCTATATATACGACACTGTATACACAAATTGTTTTTTTCTCATGCTATTAAGTAATATAGCCATTTTACCAGCAAAGTCATAGATCAAGGTTATAGCTTTGTTACTTGACACTTGAAATAATGGAATGTCATGACTGCTAAACAGCAAACTACACAACACAATAGAATGTAATAACCTTTCAATTTATTCTTCTAGCCCAATCAAGTATAAAATTCATTTGTAAAACCAATTCATTATCCATTTGTTCATTGCAGTTTTGTTTTGTTCCCATAAATCGGTTCAATTCTTTTCACAGTCAAGCTGGGGGTAGTGTTGGATAATGATAAAAAAAAAAATATAAGCCACACAGATTATATAGAAAATCTGTGAATAGCTCTGAATTGTTTATGCAAATACTTCAGGAATTGCAGTAAAGATAATAACCTGGAAATCATAAAAGAAAAATTCTTTTTCTGAGCCGTAAAACTAAAATAATTAGACACAGAATGAAATCTCTGGTAGATTCCAGGTGTCAAAAGCACAGAGCAGGATTTTGGCTTGCTAGGAAGATAAACCAGGGATAGAATAACAAGGGCAGTGGAATAGGGAACCTATTTATTAGGATAAATTTCTTAAAAAGATAAGACTATATTGATAAAGATATAGATAATTGTCTTGGTGAACACTACAATGTCAGGCGTGCTTACTGCCTGTTTACTAATTTTCTTTAACCACTTCAGTACCGGGCTGTAACATTTTTCCCGTATGTCTCAGTGAACTAATTTTTGCGTCTTTTTTCGAGGACACATAGGGCTTTATTTTTATGTTGTTTTTATTTTCAAATGTGTTTTAATTTTTTTTATATCCGGGAAAATATAAACATAATAGGAGGGAAATTGTGTCTGGTTTTCACTTTATTTATTTATTTATTTAGTAACACAAAGCGCTACTAAAAAACTTTATAAAATAGTTTTTCCACTTTGTTACAGTAATTTTTATTTTGTATGTTGTTGTCGGGGATGGGGCTATAACTTCTAATAACGACGTTTTATTAGCGTATTATTTTATTTATTTTTTTAAATTATTTTATTTTCATTTTTTAAACTTTGTTATTATATTTTATTTTTATTTTATTTTTTTAAGATTGTGTCCCCATAAGGTCATAAAATTTTTTTGGGGACATCTGATCACTTTTTTTTTGTTAGGGAGGCTGATTTCCCCTATAACTGTGGATGCTACATTTAGCCTCAGTTGCAGGAGGAATCAAGCCTCCTGCACACTGTTCTTTAGACTTACAGAGCTGATCTGGGTCCTGTAGGACCCAGCAGCTCTTGTAAGACACTAAGCCTGGTGGATCATGTGACCGCCGGGTCAGAGGGCGGCTGCATCATTGAGCGCTGTATACACAGCGATTGAGAAGGCAGGGAAGGGAATAAACCTTCCCTGCCATCTCTCTGGGAGCTCCGGCTGAAGTTACAGCTGGCTCCCAGCTTCAGTAGCTGCACGATTAGGACCGGTACGTCCTGTCAGAACTAGGCAACCACTTCCCGGACGTTTATACTCTATGGGCGGTCCAGAAGTGTTTAAAGAAGACAGTATATATATGAACAATTTCACAGAAAATTATGATAGCTAGCTGAAATTTAGGCAAAAGTTAACATTAATTTAAAGTTGCAAACACTATAGTACATTCACACATTTAGACCCTCTTCAACATGGCAATTTCATTGGTCAAGTGTAACAACTTTACATCTTCATGACATAGCTAAAGTTCAAGTAGTTATACTAGTTTGGACACAATAATCCCCCCACCCCCTTAAAGCGGTATTCTCATGAATATAATCATTTTTTAATATTTGCAGATCTTTATAAGAGAAACATTTTTGCAAATATAAGTAGTTAAAAATTCCAGAAGTTTTAAGATTTTCTAAATATCTAAATTTTCTAATAATTTTCTAAATATGTTAGTGGTGATATATGGTATCTTGATCGGTTGCCATTGGATTTGACCACAAATGTATAAACTTTCTATGGTCTGGGACCTGTCAGGAACTCAGCCATGATTTTCTTATAGTAGCTGGGTTATCAGGAAGAGACACTACATCTATCAGAAGATATCCTGGCCACAACAAGGCCATCATGACTGAGTTTCTGACCCTCAAAAGGTTTTGCATTCATTCAGGGTCATTTCGACTGGCAACCGATCAAGACAACAACTTGTGACCATAGAATATTTTGTGAAAATATTTAAAACTCTACAAAATTTTTAATTACTTATGTTTGCAAAAAATTTTCACTTTTAATGATCTACAAATTTAAAAATAGTTATGTTTGTGGGAATACCCTTTGAAGGCTAAGACCCTACATAGTGAGCTGCAGCCAAAAAGCACTGCAGAAAAGACTGTGATGGAGAAGCACCACGTTTTTTTCTGCAGCATTTTCACAGAATATCCTCAGAGTTTTCCTCTTCTGACTTTCTATCCTTATTATACCTATATAAAAAACACCAGCCAATTAGTAGTGGTTGTGCAATGTGGAGCCCCGGCTCAAAGGGGTATTCCCATTTCCACTATCATATTTAAATTTCTAGCAAAAAATGTTTCTTAAAAAAAGGTCTGTTGGTACAATTAATGTGTTAATAAATGCTCCCGTGTACCATATGTTTTGAGTGATTTCTGGATATTTCTTAGTGCTCCTGGCATCTTCTGCATTTGTTTACTTGGTTCAGCTTCCTCCTATGTATCTTCCAAAGTAGCTCACTCTTACCTTACACCCACCCTCCTTTATCCCTCCCTTCCATACTCCCCCCTCCGTGTCTTTAACTATTCCGTCCACTGCTAGCCCTTCCCTAGCTACTCCACCCAACCCCATTATACTTACCTCTCTTCCTTCTCGTCTTCCTTTTGTGGGATGGTCCTTCCTTCTTTTCTGATTCTGCCAGTGAGTGTTAAGATCCCAGCGCTGCTCTGTGCTCTGCACCTCTGCTGGACAGACATGGAGCTGCGCAGTAGGTGGATTATCAGCTGGAGAGCAATGCTGGGACTATAGTGTGCGTCAACAGTCAGAAAAGAGGGAGGAGCCATCCTGCAGGAAGAAGCCTGGTAGAAAGATAGATAAGTATGGTGGAGTGGATCGTGGGGGAGTAGTAGTGACTTTCCCGGAAATGGGGAAACGGAACGTCACCAGATAACCAGAAAATGTCCCAGGGGCAGTCATATTACCACCCCAGGAATATGGGTAAATATACATGTTTGATAAATTATGTTATTTAGAAATTAGGCAGGGAAAGGTTGTTAAGATTAGTGTAGGGATTAGTTTTTATCCCAGATAACCCCTTTAAGCTAACTGAAGCGTTTTACCCAACACATTAGCTATTTTGCTCCATTTGTTAGTATTACTACTTGCATTCTGACTTTTTAGGCCCCAGTCATATTCGGGGGGTTGTCCTATACTGTTTGCCTGGATTTTAACATAAAGATTTAAAGGAGTAACACGACCATCAATATCTAAGTCTTAGACAACCACTTTGTCATGATTTAGCAATTGTTGAAAATAAAATCCTTTCTGCAATTTGATAATAATTGCCATAAGGACAGTATTAGGATTTAGTTATACCACTAGACTCTTAAGAACTGTGTGAGAATAACTGGCAGACTACAAAGGTCAAGAATGTGGCTGAAACTTATGTACTTGTCTCTTTTTTGTTTAAATAAGGAAGCAGAAAAGAAAAAAGCATCACTTTTTGTTGACAAGTAACTGTCCCTGTGGAAAGTTTTGTATTAAAGGATTGTATAGTTGAGAAGTAAAGAGATTAATTACCCAACTGCTCTGACTCTTGTTAGCAATTTATTTCTTCATCTATGATTTCATTTTGTTTGTTGATGACATCGGCATTTTACATAATGAATATAGTTTTCCCTTGGCATCCAATTTATATTCATCTTGTGTTTTAATAATTTTTCAGAGATACATTTGTTAGAGAATGCATAAGAGAAACCAATTACGCATCACATGCCATTCTTCTTCATATATTGAACAAAAGTCATCGGAGGTTAAAATTAGGTAACCTACAAACCTGATAGAAAAAAGGGTACTAAAGTCGGAAATATCAAGGGAGGGGAAATGGGGGCTACCAAGGATATATACAATATAATCGGCTTATTACCTTGTCAGGCTGATGATAAAAATGTGATTGTCTAAAATAATTTAAAAAATAATTCTTTTTAATTCTGGAGAACTCCTGAGGTTCCCAAATGGTTGGAAATCATTCAATTGTTATTCATAAAGCTTCATTTACATGTAATACAGATTTTAGTCACAATATATAAATGAATGAAGGGAAGAACAGCATGTTTCCTAAGAAAGCAATTGAACATTTAGATTCAATTAATTTATGAACGAGCAACCTGGCAGGGGTCTTAAAGTAACCTGTAAGAAGTATATTACAAATACAGCAAACATAGTCTAATCTATGAAACCTAGAAAGGAGGATTGGCACTTGCCAGCTAGATGCAAGTAGTGGGTATTCCCATAAAAGAAGACATAAAACAAGAAACCAAGCCCTGAAGATATATTGGTTAAGGTCACCTGTATTCAACACTGTTTTCCCTTTGTGAGTTGCTGCCTCAGTATCCAAGACATAGCCTAGTAATTGCTCCAAAGAAGTTATTTGGATATTGACAAAAATTGTGATATCGCAGCAACAGAGGTACCTCCTCACAAAGAGAAAACATAGGTTAGGGTCACCTAAATCCAACAATCTATTTTTTGGGGGTTGGGCTGGTAAGCTGGATTCTGGTGGCTGTAAAATTGCGTTTATACAGGAATATTGGAGTATTGTATGTTATGTGTGTTATATGTGTGGCACCAGAGGATAACTGAAGTATTCAGTAACTGTGGTGATATTGGTGGTATTACTTAGTCACTTAAAAGTGGTATTTGTTAACTATATAGCAATATTATTGAGTCACTTTATGATGCTATCATTCATACACTACATGGTGAAATTATTTAGCCTTTGTATGACAGTATATATTGCACTTTTGACTCACTGTGTAGTTACTTTATTGTGATATTATATGCAGCAGTTACTTTATGAAACTATTACCCACTTACTAAATGGTGTATACATCATTATTCAGCCACTATTTACTGATATTGTTCAGTTGCTGTATGGAAGTGTCATTCATCCACTGAAATACAATATTATTCCTTTACTACATTATTACTGTATAGTGCTAGCTCTCAGTCACCGTATGGTGGCATGTTTCATTTACTGTAAAGAATTATTCAATCATTGTATAGCAGTCATTTTTAGTTCAATCCATCTCATTTTTACACTATACATTTTTAACTGACAAAGAAGTATTTTGGTTTTCATGATGTAATTTCTTTGTGTAGACCGCAGGATATTGTATACTTTTCTAATATATACGTATTTATATTTTTTCTCACACATCTATAATTTTATTTGTCATGGTATGGTTTGGTCTAAATTTAGCCCTGTGAAAGGCATCCAAAGGACAACTGAAACGACTAAACATGGAGTCAGTCATGTGACGCTCACACATCATACAAGCTTTGGCAACTGAAAGCCATCGATAGCTCAGCTGGTAGAGCGGAGGAATGTAGAGGAAACCTTTTGCAAATGTATAAAAGACAGGTTAATAGTAGTAAGTAGTTCAAAGGCCTCTTGGAAGGTCGGGCATGAGGCTAAAGGGAGCAGCCATTATTGGGTTATTTCACTGGAATCCTGTCTTAAGACAGGCTTGCACATTCCAGTGAGCGCCCTCTATTGGTTTGCAATACTGAAGCAGCAACTGTCTTCCTAATTACATCATGGAAGGCAGATTTGCATATTCTTCCCATAGTTCCTTGCAAAGTGGAGTGCTAAAGGCTTAACAAGTCTCCACACACCTATATGGTGGTCTCTCCCTAAGGAGTGACAATATCCCCCGAACCCTGTCTAAGCCTCTCACCTCTACCAGGTTATAGTCCTCTCTACATCGGGCTGAAGAGATCCAACCAGATCGAAACAGCTGTCCTCGATTGAGAGACTATACCTGGTAATAATCCCAGCGTCATTGCAAAACAAAGGCCTCTTGGAAGGTCGGGCATGAGGCTAAAGGGAGCAGCCATTATTGGGTTATTTCACTGGAATCCTGTCTTAAGACAGGCTTGCACATTCCAGTGAGCGCCCTCTATTGGTTTGCAATACTGAGGCAGCAACTGTCTTCCTAATTACATCATGGAAGGCAGATTTGCATATTCTTCCCATAGTGGTAAGTAGTAATACTAAGGTATTCGAAATACTCGTACTCAATCGAGTACCACTCGCTATTCGAATGGAAAAGTTTGATGCAGAACCTGCATTGATTAGCCGAATGCTATACAGCTGGCCAATCAACGCTGGTTCTTCTCCTACCTTTAGAAGTCTTCTCCGTGCAGCTTCCCCGCGGCGTCTTCCGGCTCTGAATTCACTCTGACAGGCATCGGTCCTGGGCAGAGCCGACTGCGCATACTCGCTTGTAGTGCGGACATGCGCAGTCGGCTCTGCCCAGGCCCGATGCCTGGCAGAGTGAATTCAGAGCCGGAAGATGCCGCGGGGACGCTGCACGGAGAAGACTTCTTGGAGGATCCAGCCCGACCCTCACTCGTGGACTTGGTAAGTATAATTTGATCGAATGTTGCCTACCCCTGAAACGAGCATTTCCCCCCCATAGACTATAATAGGGTACGATATTCGATTCGAGTAGTCGAATATTGAGGGGCTACTCGAAACGAATATCGAATCTCAAACATTTTACTGTTCACTCATCTCTAGTTAATAGAGGTATATTAAAAAAATCTTATATTCTTCTGTAACTTTATTGACAACATGCCAACCTTCCCTAGATACAACCATGTTACAGTTTACTTAGAAGCAGCCATGTAAACACACAAAGAATGAAATAGTTGTAATAGAGATCTATTTCCGCCACTACCACTATTTAGTTGTGCACTGTGTGCCAACCAACACATGCATGTAACCCAGATGCTTGCTGAATACCTGGTTTCACGTGACTTGTCACATGATGGCTTCCATGTTTAGTCCCGTTTGTTAGCCCATAGATGTGATAAACATGACAGAACTGATTCATGGTGTATACCATTCTACATTGCAATTTCACTGAGAGGAACTGGAAAGTAGATATCACATATAAAAGGCCAAAAAACCTTAACCCTAAAATTTCATAGTCACAAACAAAAATGTGAACCGTAATAAGGTAACGCGTACTACAAGGGACATTTTTAAAAAATGGAATACCCCTTTAATTGTAACTGCATTGGATTCTGTATCATAAAACTGAAGTTTGTTTGCCATGATATATTTTCTTCTGTTTTGAGGCTGCATTTATCTGTAAAATACCCTCATAAAGCTAAGCGGATATTCTGGACACAAGTCGATCATTTTGAAGATGTTTTAGGTACATTGACTTTGAAGGAATGATTTCTTGACTTATTATGGTCGCTTCCAGAATCTGCTTTTGCGTTATATCATTTTAATTATTTTACAAAGCAGACATTAAGCCTTCTGAAATTGCTTTATTTCCAAGGGCTGACTTTTACTGCAGAAAGTACTGGAAAATATTTCAAAGAGCAACTTTTATGCATCGAGTAGCACTTTCTGTGTGCTGACAAATGTAAGATCAAAAAGCTTTCACACCAAACTTAGAAAAAGGCTTTACACCTAATGCACTCGTCAATAAGGCATTAAAGTTAATTATATTTTTTTACTCTCAAGTATGTACTTCTCTTAATGGTAGTTCTCTTTGTTAGGGTAACATTAATCACCCCATTATGACAAGGTGTCTCCTTATGTGCTTTTAGGAAAGTCAATACCCAATACTGCTAATTAGGAATTTACTTTTACTCTGCTGTAGAAATGTCTATCATATTTTCTTGTGCTTTATAGTATGGATTTCTATTAATCATTCTTAATTTGTGATTATTTTTTTCTATTATTTTGCTAATATTTATATTTAACCCCTTAGCGACCCTTGACGTAACTGTACGTCATGGGTCGCATGGGGATGTATGGAGCGAGCTCACACGCTGAGCTCGCTCCACACACAGCAGATGCCGGCTGTATAATACAGCCAGGACCTGCCACTAACAGCAGTGGTCGGTGCCCGAGCCGATCGCTGCTGTTAACCCTTTACACACTGCGGTCAAACGTGACCGCAGTGTGTAAACGGCGCCGGCGGCATGGGCGCCGCCATGTTTCCCCGATCGCCGCCCTCCTGAACGTCACAAGAGGGCGGTGATCGGTTGCTATGACAGCCGGAAGCCTATTGAAGGCTTCCAGGCTTGTCTCTGCACTAGATCTATTAGACGATGCCAGAGGCATCGTCTAATAAAAGTGCTGCGATTTTCCTATTCACTGCAATACTGTAGTATTGCAGTGAATAGTATGAGCGATCAGACTTCCTAGGTTTCAAGGTACCTAAGGGGTCTGATCATAAATGTAACAGAAGAAAAAAAAAAGTTTTTAAAAGTATTAAAAAAATAAAAAAAATATAAAAGTTCAAATCACCCCCCTTTCCCTAGATCAGCTATAAAAGTAATTAAAGAACATTAAACATAAACATATTAGGTATCCCTGCGCTCCAAAATGCCTGAACTATTAGAATATTAAAACATTTATCCCGTACTGCGAACGGCGTAGCGGCAAAAAAAATAAAAACAGCCAAAAAGCGTTTTTTTCAACACTTTGCCTCCTATAAAAAATTGAATAAAAAGTGATCAAACCATCGGATCTTTCCCCAAATGGTATCAATAGAAACGTCATCTTGTCCCGCATAAAAAGACACCACAACCAGCTCCATACATGGAAATATGAAAAAGTTACAGGTGTTAGAACATGATGACACAAATTTTTTTTTCTATTTTGCAAAGTTTATCATTTTTTTAAAAGTATCAAAACATTTCAAATACTATATAAATTTGGTATCACCGCGTTTGTACTGACACATAGAACACAGGTAACATGTCATTTGTACCAAACAGTGAATGCTGTAAAAATTAAACCCATAAGAAAATGGCGCAAATGCATTTTTTCTCCAATTGCGCCTCATTCTGAATTTTTTTCCAGCTTCCCAGTACATTGCACAGCATATTGAATGGTGCCATTACAAAGTACAATTTGTCCCGCAAACAATAAGCTATCATGTGACTCTGTGAACTGAAAAATGAAAAAGTTATGGCTCTTGAAATGTGAGGAGGGAAAAACGAAAATGCGAAACCAAAAAATGGCCTGGTCCTTAAGGGGTTAAAAGTAATTTCCATTATATAGCTTTATGACATTCGTACAATAAATAAACCTAGGCCACAATAAAATCTTGATTTACTGCCAAATATGTTTTTACTATCAAGTATAGGCTGGTGGCTGCTGTTCACTAGATATCACTGGGAGAAAATGTTCTTAGTTATAAATTGCTTGTTCTCTTTTTCCACTTCTAGTAATGTATCTGCTGAACAGAGTGAAATAGAGATTCTATACAGAAACGTAATAATTTATATAAGCGGTAAACCTTTCAAGTAGAGTTTCAAGCATTGTTTCTAAATCAATATATTATATATTGAAAGCTATATAATAATATATTTAGACATTTATATACAGAAGTTATCTTATGACACCTCACATATTTAGTAAGGTGTCATAAGATAAGATATTAAAGGATTATCTTATTTTATGACATCTCACTAAATATGTAATAAAAGTACACACTCTTTCTTCATTTGTGGTGATCTTAGGGGGCGTTCACACTACCGTTGGTAACAATGGACACCAGCTGAACAAGTGAAAACCGTTAAAGTTTCCATTCATTTCATTACACCCAATCCATTTTTTCCCACGGACAAAAAATTCTACTTGAAGGACTTTTGTGTCCATTTGAAAAAATGGATGGCAAGTGTCCGTTATTTTTTAACATTGAAGACTATGGACAACGCACTTATAATGTACAGTAACTGATAGCCATTAGAGATGAACGAGTAGTAAAATATTCCATATTCGATATTCGTTTTGAGTAGAGCCTCAATATTCGACTACTCAATCGAATATCAAATCCCATTACAGTCTATGGTAAAAAATGCTCATTTCAGGGGAAACCACTATTCGACTAAAGGAGACTCACCAAGTCCATGAGTAGCAGGAGGAGAGTGTTTAGGAGGAGCGCTGTGTAGTTAAAGCACACGGATTCCATAGATTATAACGCTGTGCGCTTTAACTGCACAGCGCTTGCAGTTGCGCTGATATTCCGTTCGGAGAAGTCCTCCTGCGGACTTCTGCCAGATGGGAGGCAAGCGCCAATGTGAACTTACTCCTCCTGCAGAACCAGCATTGATTGGCTGAATGCTATACAGTGTACAGCATTCAACCAATCAACGCTGGTTCTGCCGAAGGCTCATCTGTTAGGAGGCAAAGTCTAAGATCGAACCACTGCAGTCTCCATTGTGGTCCGATCTCAGCTGTAGCAGATTTGAGCACACAGCTCTGGTACATCTCAGGTGTAGCAGAGTTGAGCACATGGCTCTGCTACATCTCAGGTGTAGCAGAGTTGAGCACATGGCTCTGCTACTTCTCAGGTGTAGCAGAGTTGAGCACATAGCTGTGCTACATCTCAGATGTAGCAGAGTTGAGTACACAGCTCTACTACATCTCAGATGCCAATCCCGATCGCTCAACCGTACTGGCAGCTTTCGGTTATGCGGGAGCTGACTTTTTCTCATAGTAATGCATTGACCAATGTTGATTGGCCGAATGCTATACAGTGTACAGCATTTGGCCAATCAACACTGGTTCTGATGGAGGCTCGTCTGTGAGGAGGTGGAGTCTAAGATCGGATCACAATGGAGACTGCTGTGGTTCGATCTTAGACTCTGCCTCCTCAAAGATGAGCCTCCGGCAGAACCAGCGTTGATTGACCAAATGCTGTACACTGTATAGCATTCGGCCAATCAACGTTGGTCAATGCATTCCTATGAGAAAAAGTCAGCTCCCGCATAAACGTAAGCTGCCAGCTCTCCCGACTAGCAAGGGCGAGCCTGCTGCAGAACCAGCGTTGATTTGCTGGTTCTGAGTCAAATCTTTACTGCGAATAGCGATAGTATTCAAATGAGTACGAGTATTTCGAATACTGTAGTATTCATTTGAATACCTACTTGATCAAATGCTACTCGCTCATCTCTAATAGCCATCCGTTACTGTCCCTTAATTTGTGTCCATTTTTGGCTGCGCATGCACAGAAAGCAGAAACATAACTAACAAAAAAATGACAGCATATAAAAAAGGACACTAACTGACAATAACTGATGCTAACTGACACTACTGATGCTAGTGTGTCCATTTTTTTTAATTGATCCATTAAATGGATCAGTTAAAAAACGGACACATTAACATTAGTTAGTGTCCGTTAATGTCTGTTATGATAGGTGTCTTTTTTTTTTTTAACGGACACCTTCATAACGGAATTCAACAGTAGTGTGAACCCAGCCTTAATGAATGAACTAGTTTGCATTATGCAAATGTGCAGAAATGTATCTGAAAGTTAACTGTAATGCCATAAATCTGAATAGCGTTGTTTGTGTGCATGGATTTTTGTAATCCCTATTAAGAAGAATAGGACAGCTACAGAAACTTGTGCTATAAATCTCAGATTAACCAGAATAGTTTTTTCCAGGCTTTTTTTTTTTTTTATATCTCTTTACGATGATACTTTGTAAAACTTTGAGCAAATGTATTCCATTTTTCTCTGATTAGTACTGAAAAGCTGCAGAACCTAAAGCAATTTCCTAAACTGTTAGAAAACTTGTCTGCTTTAATATTGAAAAGTAATGTGTATTTTTGGATAACTTTGGAATTTAACTGGCATAAAGCAATTTGCGATAGAAATGACAAATGAACAATTTTCTGCAACACCATTGCACTTATCAGAATGGACAGAAGCCAGCAGGAATGAAGATCCTTGGAGAAACAGTCTTATGCTTGAAGGATTGCTGGTTAACATATTATTCAATAGCTCATTTTATCTGGACGCCCAATTCTAATAACAGCGATAATATGTAAATCTGCTTTAAACAGGACTCCTTAAAGTTTCAAGTGTAAGAATAATGAACTTAAAACTCTTTAAATGAGAGAGAGATTGAGATGTGAAAAGAGTGAACATCTTACATGTGTCATGGCAGTAAAAATGATCACATTGCTCTTTATCTGTAAAACTAGCATAGGTCAATGGACAAAATAACCTAATGAGTCTATGTTCCATTTATACTCTTCACATATAGATAATGAGTGGTCTTTTTTTTTTTTTTTTTATGCTAAAACTTCAAAAATAAACCGTTATGTAGCCAACTGGATGTAAATGTTTCTGAAATGGTGGCTTTATATATAGTATATGCTCTTGATGTGTTGTAATGAGCTTCAATTATGTGCACTTTAACATTGTACAGTAACATTCTGTGCCCCTACTGCAAAAAACACCCCCCCCCCCAAAAAAAAACTAAGAAATCTGATATAGGCCCATACTTATCAATAATGTCTAGGTACCGTATATACTCGAGTATAAGCCGAATTTTTCAGCACAGTTTTTGTGCTGAAAAAGCCCCCCTCGGGTTATACTTTAGTCAGCAAAATTGTATTTATTTTTTTAGGGGGGGGGGGGGTTCTATGACCAGCCACAGTAGCAATGTATAGTTCCGTTGGGAAGGGTTTAATAGGAGCACTGCAGATACCCTATATTCAGCCAGGCTGAATTCCAAGTGGGGGAAGAAAAAACCCCAGTCCTCAAGCTCAGGGAAGGGGCAGACAGACAACCAAAACACTCCCTCCCATTTCCCAGCACCTATTGCACCCAAAAACTCCGATCATTTTAATTTTTGAAATTTTCCATTAGCTGCTGCATTTCCCCCCTAGGCTTATACTCGAGTCAATAAGTTTTCCCAGTTTTTTGTGGTAAAATTAGGGGCCTTGGCTTATATTCGGGTCGACTTATACTCGAGTATATATACGGTATTTACTTTTTAATTGTACGACTCTCATTAGGAAACTTCGACATTTTATAAAAGCGTTCCAGTTGATACATATTGCTTAAAATGCATGAATAGAAAGTGTCATAGGTTTGTGTCAATCCATAAAACTGTGCCAAAATCTAGACACAATACACCAAAAATGTCTAAAATTGTGAGTTGCTGGTTTCACATAGCAGGGTGGCAAAATCACTGAAGATGTACCAAAAAGTCTCCCTGTGTTATGCTGGATTTTGAAGTAATTTTTTATTTTTAAGATGGAGCTATAAGGGGGCATTCATATTTTGTAGAGTGTGAACAATTGGGCATTACAGTGTGTAAGACATTATTCTTTGTGTTGCTTAAGAGACCATTATGATGTTATAGTTTTGGCACAAGGAGTGACAAATCTGCAGGGCTCTGAGTGCCAGAGTGCATGGACTTCATTTGCTACTATTGGAATCCTTGTAATCTAAGGGTATTTTGATGTAAAATAAGAGAGATATGTGTTGTAAATAGATGAATACATTTTTCCCATAGTATAAAAACAGCATAGTTTGAGAATCACATAGGGCTCATTAGTCAATTTCATGTGGTTCTTGACTTGACATCCTCTGATTCTAACCACTGACTATTATCTTTTCTATTGAACTTGTCTTCTTTACTGATGATAAAGGTAGGCCTACTGCAGGGACTACATACTTTGTTCACTACTATTTAGAACACTTTAAGTGACTCTTTTCCTTCTTTAAAGGGCACCTCTCACCATAAAAATGCAGTCCAATCTGTAGGCTGTAACATCCTTTCCTGTTCGGAGTTTGGCACCATCCTCCAGCCACATGCTACAGCACAGGATGTGTGTTCAGCCCTGATTCCTTGCTTTAGATTCTTGTTGTACTGGCAGAACACTGTTCTATACTCTCAGCTCTGTAATTGATTTTCCACTACACCCATCTCTTACACCTTTGTTTCCCTCTGCTCCTCAAATAGTTAATCTCAGCCTTATCTGTGTGATTGACAGCCTACCTTCCAATCAAGTCTGGGGTGTGTTCTTTCTTCCTACATATTGTTTTCTCACACTCACCTTAGTGCTTGCTGTTTCCTTTCCCTGTGTCCTGGCTCTATACTGTTACTGTTTGTATACACATTTTTGACCTTTGGCTTTTCTTGTGACTATTCTCTTGGATTTTGATTCTGTTCTGCGCTGCTCAACTGGTTCCAACACCTTGGCTAGCTCGCCTCCTGTTTGTTGTTGTTTGTCTTGTGTTTGTTCTGTGTTATCACATATATCATAAGAAGGGACTCTCGCCCAGTTGTCCTCTCTTGCCTAGGGCAGTGAGACAAGCAGGCAGGGACAGTGGACATGTTTGGCTTAGGACTCACTGTCTTGTCATTTCCCTTCCTCCTAGGGTACTGGTGAATTGCTCTTCTCCCTTACACAGGCATCATGTTATAGAGCAGGAAGAGCTAAGCAGATTGAGATATAGTTTTGCTGGAATGGATTCAGTATAACTTGTCATTTATCCATCTATTTCTCTATTCTTTCTATGCTTAGAAGGAATAATTGCTTTCAGTGGACGGTCCTATCAGAGACTGACAGCATCCCATTTCTGATTGTGCTTATAGTGACAGCTGTCAATTACTGATTGAACCACACACACTGGATTCAGTTAGTCCATATAAGTATAGGAAGGATAGAGAAATAAATGGATAAATGACAAGTTATAATGAATCATTTTCATCCAAACTATATATCAATCTGCTTAGCTCCGTTTGCACTATAACATGCCTGCAGATGAGACTGTCTTTTCAAGGTGACAGGTTCCCTTTAATTCAACACCCAGTTGTCTTTAGTGTATAACTATGGTTACTTTTCGAAGTGGATAGGATTGAGATGATACATTTACAAAATGTGTTGTCCCATTTACTTTTAAGCTGCCCACCTATGGTATAAGTTGTCATACTTATCAATAAGAAAGATGCTGAATAAATATTTGCAAATAACAATCAAATACATATAGGTATTTTCTATGTAGCATTATACTATAATATTAAATTACATGCAACTGCAACTAACTTACTAAAACATTGTTCTTATTGCAGATGGAGACTCGAAAACGTCTGGCAAAAATTGTTCTGGTGTTTGTTGGCTGCTTTGCAATCTGCTGGTTTCCGAACCACGTCTTATATATGTACCGGTCTTTCAACTACAATGAAATTGATCCTTCTTTAGGACATATGATTATCACCTTAGTAGCCCGTGTCTTAAGCTTTTCTAACTCCTGTGTAAATCCATTTGCGCTCTACCTCCTAAGTGAGAGCTTCAGAAGACATTTTAACAGCCAACTGTGCTGTCGAAGAAAGAGGCGCCACCAACGGTCTACCAGCTACCTGCTTAACTCTTCTAATGTCCGAATGACTTCCTTAAAGAGCAATGTTAAGAATACAGTGACCAGCACCTCTCTCCTCAATGGTCAAAGTCGGCAAGAAGCATCATTGTGATTGTTCTGTAAATCACAACAACTTGACTGTATTTAAGATAATGTCAATCATAAAAAGAAATTGAACTTTGTGAAGATGTTTGGATTAGTCTAAAATTTTAACTTTTTGAAATTTAATTTGTCAGCTCTTACACTATATAAAATTTACTTAAAATGCCACCAATTTAGTTTTTAAATATTTTAATAGGTTTATTTGGATTATATGAATACAATTAGAAGGCGTGATTGTACAGCCAATTGATCCTGCCTGGGATACAAAGTGTACCATGTCTTGCTTGCAGTCTTAGAAATGTAATCAAAAGATATACCTAGGAGTTAAATCACTACACATGTTCATCTGCCTTTAAACTATTTATGTTATTTTATAAACTCACTGCCCATAGCAACCAACCATAGCCCAGCTTTGTTATAGTGCTGTAGACTAAGGCCCCACGTAGCGGGTCATACCAAAAAACGATGCGGGAAAAACCGCCACGGCACTTTTCACAGAAGGTCTGCAGAGGCTTTGGAATTTGCAGTGAGTCTGCTGCGCCAATTCTCCTTTGCAGGGACAGTAAAACGCCACAGTTTTTTCCATGGTGTCGTAGATGTCACGTGCGTCCCCGACCGTATGATGGTTTTCAGAATTCTGTCCCATTGCTTCATGCATATATTATGTCATTTGATCTTTCATTGTAAAGATATAAAAAAATTCTAATGGGTAAAAAAAAACAAAAAACCAAATAACTACTTTGAACTAATGTTCATCCAGTGGGAAATAAAAAAAACACAGTCCTTTAGATCCTCATGGACAATATATTTGTGAGACCTTTCCATTCAAAAATTTAGCTTACTGAGCTTCCAATTTACTAATTCTAAAATTAAAATAATGTCTACCTTCCCCCTCCCAGTATACATAGAGTCAGGCTGTTTTTAATAAAAACATGACTTTCTTAGCTAGCAAATGTCCATTAAAGACAAGAAGCTTACCGTTTAGTTAAGACCCTTAAGCTATTTAAATTGACTCATGCGCAGCTATCAGTGGTGTGTAGGGTAGTGGTTGAGCTTTTTAAACATGTCTTTTTTGTGTTTTAACCATATGTCTGTAAAAATAAAGCTTCAATTCTTCATGCAATGAACTAAGTGATGTCATAACACCTGTCAAAAACATGTGGACTGGGAGGCTAAGATATGCACAAGATACACCACTTAGCTTCTACTCATAAAGAATAAATTATGTACAAGTGTACAATAACAAAGCTATCAAAATATTTAACTGCTTCTTGACATTTGATGTACATGTATGCCTAAAGAGCAGGATCTGAAGGTTTTATCACAAGGCCTCTATTCTCAAACTGGTTTGCTGTCGGTTCCCAAACAAGACTTGGATTTGACCATAAAGACGATACAATTCCAGTCGATAGCAGTCCAGGTTCCTCATTTTCAACACCACTACAAACAAAGGCAATGGTGGCTGGCTGTCAATGCAAGATAAATAGTAGACACATTCAAACCAAATTTTTATTCTGCTAAGTGTCCTGAAATGGTCTGGGCAGAGACAGGGGTGTGTAATGAATCTGTTTCTGAAAGATAGACTGGAAAATTTTTGGTAGCTGCTAGAGCAACATGATAGATCCAACAACCTAGTAGTCTCTCTGGTCACTTGGTGCCTATCTCAAAAAAAGGTACACTACCCAAAAGTATCCTCTGAGAGCTTTTTATAGGGCAGAGGGGAAAGCACTTTTATATTCTCTTTTGGCAAAACCTAGTGTGTAATAAAACCACACCTGTAAACATTCATGTATCTAGCTGAGACATAACTGCGTGGTGTGTTTAACAGCAAGGTGACAATTCTATTTTTGTCAGTGCGTGTATTATGAGTTTCAGAATGTGATGACACAAACCAATTTTTGATCTTAAATGTTTTAAAAGTAACAATAATAACTTTGTAGAACTACTATATTCACAGCACTCTACAAAACAGGAGACATGCATAAACAAAATCTGTCTGAGGCCCATGTTGTGGAAATGCAGGGTTATTTTTATTGAAGATTTTACTGTAGTTTTTTGAGCCAAAGCCAGGAGTGCATTGAGCAGGATGTAAAAGTGTAAGAACTTCCTATATATTTCCCATTCCATTTTGTAGCCAAAAACGCAACAAAATTTGCACCAAAAAAGCTATGTTTCCGCAACATGGGGCCTCAGCCTTAGACCGTAAATGCAGTGCTAAAGTGCTGCGAGAAGAACCATGGCGTAAACGCATTGCGGTTCTTCCTGCAGCGCTTTGAAGAGAAAGTTCACAGAGTTTTCCTTTGCAGACTTTCTCTTACCATTATATCTATGGGAAGCCACTGGCGTTTCCGTAGATATAATTGACATGCTGCGATTTTCAAAACCGCAATGGTTTTGGTAATTGCTGCGTGTCCGCGCTGTGATTTTTTTCTGCAAAGTGAGGATGGGATTCACATGAATCCCATCCACTTTAGCCTATATTTGCTGCGGGCAAATCGTGGCGTTTACAGCCCGTGGGGCCACGGTCTTACATTGGAACTGATACTACTCAAGCAGAGTCTTAGAAAGAGGAATGTAAGGATGGTGGTTAGTAGTTTTAGATCACAACAGAGAGCACAGAGAAGATTTGACTTGCTGCTGCATTTAGGATACATTGAAGAGGAGAATTTTTAGTGAGAGAAGGACAGAGTAGTAAAAGTGATATAACGTTGCAAACACTATTTAAATGTGGTTTCTTCATAACTGTACTGAACCTCAGGATAACATGTCAATGAAGGCTGTAGAAATGGAGAAAAACAAATGACAATGTTGTATTTTTTCCCATTCCAATCTACAAATATTTTTTTTTTATAGTGTTTGTGTTATATGTAACATTCAATGCTGCCATTAAAGTTACAACTTATTCCTCAAAAATAAACCCTTCGTATGGGTATGTCAACTAAAAAATTTTTTTAAAAAAGTTATGGGTCTTGGAAAATGCTGATGGGTAACTGAAAAGGAAAACTTCCATTGCAGCTGTTTTGACCCTTATAGAGAACCTGACCATAAATGGTTGCACTGCCAAGCAATGTGAATAAGAAATACTGGTGCACATAGGTGTGACTGAAATATAATTGTGAACACAACAAGTTGTAACAGCACTCTGCTAGCACCAAGAGTATTACTGCAAATACCTTCTGTATATAAAATACATGAAAATGAGATTCTTATTTCTCGTACAATTTGATCAAACTGTATTTAAGCCCATCTGCCCACGACAAGGTAACCTCTATTACATGGGCCCCTACACTAAAATGACTAATCTCTTATTGCCTTGGCGTCCCATGATTAAAGGGCAAATGTATTTTAGCCATATTATACCGAACATACACCAGAACCAGCCTCCTTATAGAGGACTTGTCACCAGGTGTGAAATGACAATGACATACCATATATCACCAGTGCCCCTAAGCATTTTGATGTCTTGATTATCCAAATACAATCAGCCATTCCAAAGATATGATCCCTTTTAATGATGATGCTAATTAGAGTATATTAGCCAAGACCTGTTGGATGGTAATATTGCTTGACATACGTCACCCAGACCCCACCCCAATAGAAATCACAGCATTATTACCCATTTGGCTGAGATTTTGCGGGCTGTACACGCTCCCATTGATTTCAATGGTAGCGTGGATCGTAAACGCCGCGTTATTTTGCTGCCTTGATTTTGCGCTGAATCTGATGTGGATTCCACACCAAATTCAGCACCATTTTCCTCTGTGTGAATGCATCCTAAATTGCCTGAATGGATTTGGTTAAACAAAACACCAAAACACTCAGGATGACAATGTCTATCAGATGAGGTGTCATTGGGCTTTTGAGATTTGATGACAGATCCTCTTTAATGACTAAACCATATCTACTTTCCAAAACCATAAGTTTTCTCATTTTCTGTCAAGTGAAATGTGTGAGTGTTTTTTTTTTTTTTTTTTGCAAGAAGGCCTGATGTTTTTAATGGTGCCATTTGGGGGAACTTAATACATATTGATCATTTTTGATCACTGTTTTGGACAGACAAAAAACTGCAATTTCTGCATTTTTATTTTTTTACGGTGTTCACTGTGTGTGGTAAATAATATGATAGTTGTTTTCCCAAGTGAATAGGGACACAGCAATATGTTTTTTGCTTTTTAGTTTTTCTTTATCTGGCTGTCTAATACAACCTTAAACCAGAATAACATTTTATGGGAATTGGCTTTAGGTCACTTGCATAATTTCCCGTCTTCACTAGATGCATATGTAAATGTTAGATGTCAGTGTAAATATGTCAGAAGACTAGTTGACAGTTTAAAGAAATGAGAAGGTATGAGGTATGTAATATGCTAGTATGTATGGAGCAAACCATCTACGTATACGTCTAAATGTATTTCATGTACTGATACAATGAGCATTGGAGCTCTCAGATATGTAACAGAAATTGCATTGACTGCATCAATGACCTATAATGTGTTTATTTCTATCAGCTCTGTGCATTTGCTTGATCTTAAATTTCCCAGACATATACATTAAGAAGGGTTTGAAAGATTCAGCACTTGACAGCAGTGACACGTGAGAAAAATAAACTGAGAGAATCAATAACTGTTTCAATGGTTGACTGAACAACCCTGAGGCAGGCTTTTCTAAAAATCTGCTGTAGTTCCCATTTAGAAATAAAATAGATAAACAGAAGGGGGAACCTGTGAAAATCATTTCAAATACAAGTATTGATATTTTCATTACCAACCATTTACATGTTTCCTTGCATTGCTTACTCTTTACTTACACAACTATGAATACAAAACCATAGGATTTTATATACCATGTGGAGAAAGGACTGAGCTATCCATAGCAGTTTTTTGGATAGACGCTTGTAAATCTGGCAGACGTCCCTTTTCTGCACAAAGTATGTGCCACAATGTTCCTTCTGCCCTGCACTTGCTCTTTTCTATGAAAGGCAGATTGGTGATGCCTTGACCCAACAAATTTACTGCGACTTATGACAGAAGGCTGAAATCTATGAACTCTATTGCAGTACCTGAATAGCGTAGATTAGGACGTTATTATTAAGAGACCAAATCCTTCATATGCAGCAGGGGATGTAGCTGGAGTACAATTCTAAGCTTCTCACTGGCTACAAATGACACCTGTGGACATCCATACAGGTTTTGAAGCTTACTCCAAAACTGGTACTCCTATATCTGAAGGTTTGCAAAGGAGGTGTGGATACTTTTGAAGCTTTTTGAGTCTGCTTTGTAGCTAGTGGTATATAAATACATTCTCTACAGATATCAATAGATATATAGATAGCTTAGATGTGTAAAACCTAAAACATGTGAGTAAGGCATACCTCACCTTTCCAACAATGTTACACCATTAGCTATTGCCTACCATGCTATGTTAACCATTTTGGATAAAGTTTGTAATATCTTGAATTCAGCACACTATCGGCTTTTACATTCTGTGCCAGTACCATAGCTCTTCACTGTCAGAAGGGCATTACTGACAGTCAAGAACACCACTCCTCACAGAAGAGTCTAAAGCGCTGTACTGTGAGAGGGGGAGTTGCTTATCGCCCAGCGATGAGGCTGAGCAGTGAGGAACACCCCCCCAGTACACGTCTATGGATGAGTACTATCAGGAGGGGAGGGAGGCGTTTTTCACCACGCTATTGGCGCTACTGTGAGGAAGGGCGTTCTTGACTGACTGTCAGAAACACCCTTCTAACAGTGAAGAGCTACGGTATCGGCACTGATAGCTCTTCACCCGGGGCACAGAACGTGAAAACCGATACTGCCCTGAATTCAGTGCACTGTCGGCTTTCTAGTGTTGTATTACATTGCATGTGCCCCAGGAGATGAGAGGTCCTCTTTAATGCGCTTGCTATTACAGTAGGGATGCTCAGCATCTCTGTCTTTTTCTTTCTAACTATGTATCTAATTTATTTTTCTTTGTCTAAAAATAAACGCTCATTACAATAAAATAATGTATCTTTTATATAATTCCTGCTATAGTACTTGCGTAATTGATTTATTGTTCCAAAACATAATTCATTTCCTTAAGAAACATAAAACATACAATTAGAGTCTAATGAAATGTGTTTTGAAGAAATGGCTAATGATAGTAAATGAGAAATATGACAAATATGTGATCATGGAAGCAGATTTTTCTGGGTTTCCTTATCCAATTCAAGAACGTTATAGACAGACTTGACTGCCATTGCGATTACCATCAAAACACACATCCTGCAGATCTTCCTGTGGCTATAGTACCAAACATTTCAGAATCGGCTTCATACATTACGATTATTCTCATAGTTAGAAAATTTGACAATGTATAAAAAATGCTGATTATGTTCCGAAATACAGCAAGCGTAGCTGTGAAGGTGGGAGGTAATTGAATACATATGAAATGGGAAAAAACCTGGAACTAATAAAAAATTATACAAATGTACTAAAATGTAGATTCCAAGCACTTTGTGATATTGTTGTCGGAGGCTCATTTACGACATTTTAGAGGGAAGGATAATTATGGACATTGTTAAAAGTCACAGTGTGAATTGCTTGGACCATTTCGGTTGCACATCGGCACTGGTATCTAAGCATGTATTAGAGTAAAACTCAAAAGATCCATCCAGCTATTTCATGTATGCTTGACTACAACTAATAATAGATTTTACAGCTAGAGCAGCCCTTTGATTTTCTATGGCTTGACTATAAAGCAATAATTTTCTTAAAGAAGATATAGGCTCTCATTCTTCTGCTGGTTCACATCTGAAAGGGCAAATAGAATGAATGTGTGCTAAGTACATGGCAGAAACCAACACATACTGACCCTGCAGAATAATACTTCAATATCCTAACACCTCAATTATACATTAATTATGATTTAATAATATAGAATTACTACATTAGTAACAACATGCGACCATCGTATGATTACTTAGGCAACGTTAACACATTAAACGGTTTGTTTTCTCGCAATTGCACAACTTGTGGTACAGCAGGTTCACTTCTACACAGCTCATAAAAACTAGAAAATGTGAGTATAATATGAATGTGAATATTTTTCTAAGGTAAGAAGCTTTACAGTCCATAGGATTAAGTATCATATGTGACTATTGTAGAACCATTTCTTCACAGTAAAGTGTAATTGAGTGTTCTCTCCATGTGTATATTATATAAATGCACTCAATGTGTACGTGCTAAAGCTTACTATACTGTACAGTATAAATGATATGTTCAGTGATTACTTTTCTAGTCTAATAGAGCATGATGTATATGGCCCAGCATGTGGCATGTTCCTTTTGGTTGACCTATAGCATATTTTTATACATTGAAAGTAAGTATTGTGATTCAGCTTTATACTTTATGCCGTGTACTACATTGTGAACTTGGACTTGTGTGAACATGGAAAGTACTGATACATTTGTATTCACTGATTGAAATAAAAATTGTTGATGGAAATATGTTATTTTTCATAATAAAACTTAAGTTATGTTCATTTTTTGAATTTTTTGCTTATTGCAATAATTTAAATTATTCATACCACAACAGTATCTTTCTATGAGTATGTTCTCACCTGCCTCAGGGGCTCCGAGCATCTGCAACAGAGTCCGCTTAAAAATGCAGCCAAAAAATGTCCTGCAAGCATGAAGTTTTTGTTAGGCGATGTGATTACACAAATAATGGATACCCAGCGTACCCCATTATAGTCAAGGGAATCCGTGGAGATGTGTTATCTATTATTACATTTAATGTTTTTTAAACTTTAGTCTGTTAGGCCCCACGGGATGGAAACACAGTGAGTTACGCGTGGCGGGAAAAATCACAGCATTGTACAGTAAGTGCAAGTGGATGGGATTCTAGCGAATCCCATGCACACTTTGCAGTAAAAACTGCAGTAAGGACACGCCGTGATTTCCGTGGAAATCACAGCATGTGGATTATATCTACAGAAACGCTGGCAGTTTCCCCATAGATATAATTGCAACAGAAAGTCCATAGAGGAAAACTCTGTGAACTTACTGTTTAAAGTGCTGCGGGAAGAACTGCGTTGCGTTGCCACTGTGCTTTTTCCTGCAGCACTTTTTTGCTGTGGGGATGTCCCATGGGGCCTTAGCCTTAATCTGTTCCTATGACAGAATAGATTAAAAGTGTGAAAACAATCTATCTATCTATCTATCTATCTATCTATCTATCTATCGCCTATCTATCTATCTATCTATCTATCTATCTATCTATCTATCAATCATTTCTCTATCTATATAACAGCAAACAGTGCCAACAGCAAATCTATGACCTCTCAAAAAAGGACTAGTGTCCTCACTTTATCCTTAGAATAAAAAGCCTGCTTTGCTCCATTACTTTTTGTAAACAGAATGTAATATGAGTTCGAGAAAACACCAGCAATAGTACAATACTAAAACAATACCAGTAAACACCACAAAAATGTCAAGGGTGATTTCAAGGACCTTAGGCATACCTTGCTGATGGATTATTAAAGCTGGAAAATCATTTAAAAAAAAAATCACAAGCTTAGGAAAAATGATATGAAAAGTCAATACATACTGTATTTCCTACATGAATATTGGCTAGACAATGAGGGTAATTCTAATCATAGCAATTTACTGCTGTCATGATAGTGTGTAATTGTCTGCATAAGGCCAAGGCCCCAGGTTGCGGAAAAGCAGCTTATTCTGTTGCAAATTTTGTTGCAATTTTTTTAACCAAAGCCAAGGTTGGCTGGAAAAGGAATGGGAAATATATAGGAAGTTCTTATACTTCTCCCTTTTGGTCAATACACTGCTGGCTTTGGCTCAAAAAAACACAACAAAATCCTGCAACTCATTCCCCCCATTGTACTCCGACCTGTGCCATCTGGATAGCTCCGCCCACACAGACCCTGATTCTATCTTAGTAGGTTAAAGGATCTATGATGACATCATGGCACAGGTCCTGTAACCTACTAGGATAGATGCTGACACAAGTTATCAGGGCTTGGAGACAGTGGGCAGGAGATAGAAGTTTCTCCTGTCATTATGCAAGTGTCGGGAGGCAGGGGCCTGGACAGCAGGCAGCCCCTGCTTGGGTACAGTAGTAAAACTAGCAATTGCTGGCTTCACTACTGTTAAAAGATGGACAGTATAGGAGGCAGCTCCTCTCCACCCCGCATCCATCTTCAGTCAGCACTCAGCGCTGCAGTAAATAGAGCCTGATACCTGCTGGAGTTACTCTTGCTGGTAACGGCCTATTAAAAAAAGCATCTGCCATCGAGCCCCCTGATGTCCTGGGCCTTGTGGCAGTTGCTACCACTGCTACTCCGGTTGTTACTCCCCTGTATATACATATATACCACACACACACACACACACACACACATCTATCTATCTATCTATCTATCTATCTATCTATCTATCTATCTATCTATCTATATCTATCACATCAGTATACCTCAATACTGGTTTGCATATACTCCAGACCTGTCACGTAGTCTTTCAATCATTTCAAATAGAGAATATTTATGAAGTATTTTATGACATTTTCTTAGATATACCGCACAGTCCCGAGCTTTATAAATAAAACAAATGTGTCATACTAATGAGAATATAGATATATGATCTCTTTATTGTTTTCTGAAAGACGACATTACTCTCAAAGGAATATGACATTCACAAAGAGAAACAAACTAAAAACAAAATAACAGAAAACCTATTACACAGAACTCAATTTTACAGGTATTGAATTCTATTTCAGTCAACATTGCTATGATATTGACTCATAGAAGTCATATTTCTATGAAAAAGCAATTTTATTTTTGTTGGGTTATATACCGTTGTATTTTCTTCATAGTGAAATTAATAGCCTTGGAGGTGCCGATAAGGATGCTTTAGAATTTTTTCGATGCAATGGCTTGTATATCTGAAATTACAGGATATTTGTACCATTGTCAGAGGTTAACTTAAAAAGCCTGAATGATCCATGAATGTCTTCCTTTGAATGACGTACAGTATGTAGCCATGAACCACTATTCATCTAACGCCGGTTATTATTTGCTTTTCAATCTAGCTGAGCCCTGTATAGGTTGGATACTTCTGGATTTCAGTTTCTACACTATTTACAGGCCTCTGAGGAAGGACGTCTAATAGAAGTCATTCTAATTCTAGCTTCTTCTTCTTACACATGGATTTACACACCAATAATCTTTGAGTTCTTTCTGGTGTTTTGTTGCCTTAAAAGGTGACCTTGTTGCGTTGTGTCCATAGTAACTTGTGAAATGAGCAGATTAGTTAGAGAAAGTGTTGTATGAATAATAAAAAGCAGCCATCGAACCATTTTGAAACATGTTTCTAGTTCAGTGTACGTTACATACTTGCTGCATGTTTTATTCATATTAATATTAAATAGAGATGAGCGAACACTAAAATGTTCGAGGTTCGAAATTCGATTCGAACAGCCGCTCAATGTTCGTGTGTTCAAACGGGTTTCGAACCCCATTATAGTCTATGGGGAACAGATACTCGTTAAGGGGGAAACCCAAATCCGTGTCTGGAGGGTCACCAAGTCCACTATGACACCCCAGGAAATGATGCCAACACCTCTGGAATGACACTGGGACAGCAGGGGAAGCATGTCTGGGGGCATCTAACACACCAAAGACCCTCTATTACCCCAACATCACAGCCTAACAACTACACACTTTACACACTCAATACCACCTCTCTGACAGTAGGAAAACACCTTGAAACATGTGTATTTGGAACTTGCAGTGAGGAGAGCTTGTCACCAGCAGTGAATTTGGACCTTGTAGTAAGTTGAGGTTGGCACCAACATTTGTTTTGAAAATCAGGGTGGATTGAGCCTCTAACCAGCAGAGTTTGGGCAAATTCATGGTGGAGGGAGCCTCTAAACACCCCAGTTTGGGCAAATTCATGGTGGAGGGAGCCTCTAAAAACCCCAGTTTGGACCAATTCATGGTGGAGGGAGCCTCTAACCAGCCCAGTTTGGGCAAATTCATGGTGGAGGGAGCCTCTAAAAAACCCAGTTTGGACCAATTCATGGTGGAGGGAGCCTCTAACCAGCCCAGTTTGGGCAAATTCATGGTGGAGGGAGCCTCTAACCAGCCCAGTTTGGACCAATTAATGGTGGAGGGAGCCTCTAACCAGCCCAGTTTGGACCAATTAATGGTGGAGGGAGCCTCTAACCAGCCCAGTTTGGACCAATTCATGGTGGAGGGAGCCTCTAAACAGCCCAGTTTGGGCAAATTCATGGTGGAGGGAGCCTCTAAAAAACCCAGTTTGGACCAATTCATGGTGGAGGGAGCCTCTAACCAGCCCAGTTTGGACCAATTAATGGTGGAGGGAGCCTCTAACCAGCCCAGTTTGGACCAATTCATGGTGGAGGGAGCCTCTAAACAGCCAAGTTTTGGGAAATTCATGGTGGAGGGAGCCTCTAACCAGCCCAGTTTGGACCAATTCATGGTGGAGGGAGCCTCTAAACAGCCAAGTTTTGGGAAATTCATGGTGGAGGGAGCCTCTAACCAGCCCAGTTTGGACCAATTCATGGTGGAGGGAGCCTCTAAAAAACCCAGTTTGGACCAATTCATGGTGGAGGGAGCCTCTAACCAGCCCAGTTTGGGCAAATTCATGGTGGAGGGAGCCTCTAACCAGCCCAGTTTGGACCAATTAATGGTGGAGGGAGCCTCTAACCAGCCCAGTTTGGACCAATTAATGGTGGAGGGAGCCTCTAACCAGCCCAGTTTGGACCAATTCATGGTGGAGGGAGCCTCTAAACAGCCCAGTTTGGGCAAATTCATGGTGGAGGGAGCCTCTAAAAAACCCAGTTTGGACCAATTCATGGTGGAGGGAGCCTCTAACCAGCCCAGTTTGGACCAATTAATGGTGGAGGGAGCCTCTAACCAGCCCAGTTTGGACCAATTCATGGTGGAGGGAGCCTCTAAACAGCCAAGTTTTGGGAAATTCATGGTGGAGGGAGCCTCTAACCAGCCCAGTTTGGACCAATTCATGGTGGAGGGAGCCTCTAAACAGCCAAGTTTTGGGAAATTCATGGTGGAGGGAGCCTCTAACCAGCCCAGTTTGGACCAATTCATGGTGGAGGGAGCCTCTAAAAAACCCAGTTTGGACCAATTCATGGTGGAGGGAGCCTCTAAACAGCCCAGTTTGGGCAAATTCATGGTGGAGGGAGCCTCTAACCAGCCCAGTTTGGACCAATTAATGGTGGAGGGAGCCTCTAAACAGCCCAGTTTGGGCAAATTCATGGTGGAGGGAGCCTCTAACCAGCCCAGTTTGGACCAATTCATGGTGGAGGGAGCCTCTAACCAGCCCAGTTTGGACCAATTAATGGTGGAGGGAGCCTCTAAAAAACCCAGTTTGGACCAATTCATGGTGGAGGGAGCCTCTAAACAGCCCAGTTTGGGCAAATTCATGGTGGAGGGAGCCTCTAACCAGCCCAGTTTGGACCAATTAATGGTGGAGGGAGCCTCTAAACAGCCCAGTTTGGGCAAATTCATGGTGGAGGGAGCCTCTAACCAGCCCAGTTTGGACCAATTCATGGTGGAGGGAGCCTCTAACCAGCCCAGTTTGGACCAATTAATGGTGGAGGGAGCCTCTAACCAGCCCAGTTTGGACCAATTCATGGTGGAGGGAGCCTCTAAACAGCCCAGTTTGGGCAAATTCATGGTGGAGGGAGCCTCTAAAAAACCCAGTTTGGACCAATTCATGGTGGAGGGAGCCTCTAACCAGCCCAGTTTGGACCAATTAATGGTGGAGGGAGCCTCTAACCAGCCCAGTTTGGACCAATTCATGGTGGAGGGAGCCTCTAACCAGCCCAGTTTGGACCAATTCATGGTGGAGGGAGCCTCTAAACAGCCCAGTTTGGGCAAATTCATGGTGGAGGGAGCCTCTAAAAAACCCAGTTTGGACCAATTCATGGTGGAGGGAGCCTCTAAACAGCCCAGTTTGGGCAAATTCATGGTGGAGGAAGCCTCTAAAAAACCCAGTTTGGACCAATTCATGGTGGAGGGAGCCTCTAAACAGCCCAGTTTGGGCAAATTCATGGTGGAGGGAGCCTCTAACCAGCCCAGTTTGGACCAATTCATGGTGGAGGGAGCCTCTAACCAGCCCAGTTTGGGCAAATTCATGGTGGAGGGAGCCTCTAAAAAACCCAGCTTGGACCAATTCATGGTGGAGGGAGCCTCTAACCAGCCCAGTTTGGGCAAATTCATGGTGGAGGGAGCCTCTAAAAAACCCAGCTTGGACCAATTCATGGTGGAGGGAGCCTCTAACCAGCCCAGTTTGGGCAAATTCATGGTGGAGGGAGCCTCTAAAAAACCCAGTTTGGACCAATTCATGGTGGAGGGAGCCTCTAAACAGCCCAGTTTGGGCAAATTCATGGTGGAGGGAGCCTCTAACCAGCCCAGTTTGGACCAATTAATGGTGGAGGGAGCCTCTAAACAGCCCAGTTTGGACCAATTAATGGTGGAGGGAGCCTCTAACCAGCCCAGTTTGGACCAATTAATGGTGGAGGGAGCCTCTAACCAGCCCAGTTTGGACCAATTAATGGTGGAGGGAGCCTCTAACCACCCCAGTTTGGACCAATTAATGTGGAGGGAGCCTCTAACCAGCCCAGTTTGGACCAATTCATGGTGGAGGGAGCCTCTAAAAAACCCAGTTTGGACCAATTCATGGTGGAGGGAGCCTCTAAACAGCCCAGTTTGGGCAAATTCATGGTGGAGGGAGCCTCTAAACAGCCCAGTTTGGGCAAATTCATGGTGGAGGGAGCCTCTAACCAGCCCAGTTTGGACCAATTAATGGTGGAGGGAGCCTCTAACCAGCCCAGTTTGGACCAATTCATGGTGGAGGGAGCCTCTAAACAGCCAAGTTTGGACCAATTCATGGTGGAGGGAGCCTCTAAAAAACCCAGTTTGGACCAATTCATGGTGGAGGGAGCCTCTAACCAGCCCAGTTTGGACCAATTAATGGTGGAGGGAGCCTCTAACCAGCCCAGTTTGGACCAATTAATGGTGGAGGGAGCCTCTAACCAGCCCAGTTTGGACCAATTCATGGTGGAGGGAGCCTCTAAACAGCCCAGTTTGGGCAAATTCATGGTGGAGGGAGCCTCTAACCAGCCCAGTTTGGACCAATTCATGGTGGAGGGAGCCTCTAAAAAACCCAGTTTGGACCAATTCATGGTGGAGGGAGCCTCTAAACAGCCCAGTTTGGGCAAATTCATGGTGGAGGGAGCCTCTAAACAGCCCAGTTTGGGCAAATTCATGGTGGAGGGAGCCTCTAACCAGCAGAGTTGGTGGAAATCAGGGTGGAGGGAGCCTCTAACCAGCAGAGTTGGGGGAAATCAGGGTGGAGGGAGCCTAGTATTAGCAGAATTGTGCAACGCTTATGGTGGATGAGTATGAGGATGCGGAGGAATTGGAGAGGTTGAGTACAGACATGGAGTTTCATGTTGGGGTGCTTTACACAGGTGGGCACAAAAATGACGGCTCTACCCAGTGGTGGTTCATTTTTATCAAAGTGAGCCGGTCGGCACTCTCAGCTGACAGACGGGTGCGCTTGTCAGTGATGATGCCACCGGCTGCACTGAACACCCTCTCAGATAGGACGCTGGCGGCAGGACAGGACAGCACCTCCAAGGCATATAGGGCAAGTTCAAGCCACAGGTCCAACTTCGACACCCAATACGTGTAGGGCGCAGAGGGGTCGGAGAGGACAGGGCTGTGGTCGGAAAGGTATTCCCGCAACATGCGCCTATACTTCTCACGCCTGGTGACACTAGGACCCTCCGTGGCGGCACTTTGGCGAGGGGGTGCCATCAAGGTGTCCCAGACCTTAGACAGTGTGCCCCTCGTTTGTGTGGACCGGTGAGAACTTGGTTGCCTACTGGAGGAACTGCCCTCCCTGCCGCCAACGTCACATGCTGGAAACATCTCCATCATATTCTGCACCAATTGCCTGTGGCAAGCATTGATGCGATTGGCCCTCCCCTCTACCGGAATAAAAGACGAGATGTTGTTTTTATACCGGGGGTCAAGGATAGCAAAGATCCAGTACTGGTTGTCCTCCATGATTTTGACAATACGCTTGTCGGTTGTAAAGCACCCCAACATGAACTCAGCCATGTCTGCCACAGTGTTAGTTGGCATGACTCCTCTGGCCCCACCGGAAAGTTCAATCTCCATTTCCTCCTCATCCTCCATGTCTACCCATCCGCGCTGCAACAATGGGACGATTCGAAGTTGCCCGGAAGCCTCCTGTATCACCATCACATCATCGGACAACTCTTCTTCCTCCTCCTCCTCCTCCTCCTCCTCCATTAAACGCAGTGAAGCGGACAGATGTGTGGACCTACTCTCCAGCTGTGACGGATCGGATGCTATCCCTAACTCCTCTGTGTGATCTGAGTTATCCCTGATGTCAATCAGGGATTCTCTCAGAACACACAAGAGCGGGATTGTAAGGCTCACCATCGCATCCTCAGAGCTCACCCTCCTTGTGGACTCCTCAAAGACCCGTAGGATGTCACAAAGGTCTCTCATCCATGGCCACTCATGGATGTGAAACTGAGGCAGCTGACTTTGTGGCACCCTAGGGTTTTGTAGCTGGTATTCCATCAAAGGTCTCTGCTGCTCAACCACTCTATTCAACATCTGAAACGTTGAGTTCCAGCGTGTGGGGACGTCGCACAAAAGCCGGTGTTGTGGCACATGCAGGCGTTGCTGGAGAGATTTTAAGCTAGCAGCGGCTACTGTCGACTTGCGAAAGTGGGCGCACATGCGCCGCACTTTCACCAGTAGCTCTGGAACATTGGGGTAGCTCTTTAGGAAACGTTGCACCACTAGGTTGAAGACGTGGGCCAGGCATGGAACATGTTGGAGTCCGGCAAGCTCCAGAGCTGCTACCAGGTTCCGGCCGTTATCACAAACGACCATGCCTGGGCCCAGGTGCAGCGGCTCAAACCATATTGCCGTCTCATCGAGGAGGGCATCCCTCACCTCGGAGGCAGTGTGCTGTCTGTCCCCCAAGCTGATCAGCTTCAGCACAGCCTGCTGACGTCTACCAACGCCAGTGCTGCAACGTTTCCAACTCGTAGCTGGGGTCAATCTAACAGCGGAGGAGGAGGCGGTGGCGGAGGAGGAGGCGGTGGCGGAGGAGGAGGCGGTAGAGGAGGAGGAGGAGGGGGGTGTTCTTCTCGTGTCCCTGCCAGGAATGTTAGGCGGGGAGACGAGGTACACCGGGCCAGTTTGGGAAGCAGTCCCAGCCTCAACTACATTCACCCAGTGTGCCGTCAGTGAAATGTAGCGTCCCTGTCCGCATGCACTTGTCCACGCGTCGGTGGTCAAGTGGACCTTTGTGCAAAGCGCGGAACTAAGGGCCCGCCTGATGTTGAGTGACACGTGCTGGTGCAAGGCGGGGACGGCACACCGGGAGAAGTAGTGACGGCTAGGGACGGCATAGCGAGGTGCCGCAGTTGCCATCAGGTCCAGGAAGGCGGGAGTTTCAACAAGCCGGAACGCCAACATCTCCTGGGCCAGCAGTTTAGCGATGTTGGCGTTCAAGGCTTGCGCGTGTGGGTGGTTAGCAGTGTATTTCTGCCGCCGCTCCAATGTCTGAGAGATGGTGGGTTGTTGTAAAGAAACGCCTGATGGTGCCTTTGATGGTGCAGGAGAAGGAGATAAGACAGGACCAGGGGAGGATGAGGTAGAAGTCAACAAAGTGGCGGAGGCAGATGAAGTGGTGTCCTGGCTCGTCCTCTGGAGTGCATCGCCAGCACAGTCAGCAGTGGCAGTGGCAGAGGCAGTGGCAGAGGCAGTGGCAGTGGCGTGAACGGCAGGCGGCCTTTGTCCTGCCGTTGCTGCCTGCCACTGATTCCAGTGCTTGGATTCCAAATGACGGCGCATTGAAGTGGTGGACAGGTTGCTCTTCTCAGAGCCCCTAATCAATTTCGAGAGGCAAATTGTGCAGACAACACTATATCTGTCCTCGGCGCATTCCTTGAAAAAACTCCACACCTTCGAGAAACGTGCCCTCGAGGTGGGAGTTTTTCGGGGCTGGGTACGAACTGGAACATCTTGGGAGATTCCGGGTGTGGCCTGGCTTCGCCTAAGCTGCTGACCTCTGCCTCTGCCTCTAGCTACCCTTTTTGGTGCTGCACCTGCCTCAACATCCACACTACTTTCCCCGCTTGACATCCCCCCTGTCCAGGTCGGGTCAGTGTCCTCATCATCCACCACTTCCTCTTCCAACTCCTGTCTCATCTCCTCCTCCCGCACAATGCGCCGGTCAACTGGATGCCCTGACGGCAACTGCGTCACATCATCGTCGATGAGGGTGGGTTGCTGGTCATCCACCACCAAATCGAACGGAGATGGAGGAGACTCTAGTGTTTGAGCATCTGGACACAGATGCTCCTCTGTTAGGTTCGTGGAATCGTGACGTGGAGAGGCAGGTTGAGGGACAATGAAAGGAGCGGAGAACAGCTCTGGGGAGCAGGGACAGTTTGGGTTATTGTTCTGTAAAGCTTCGGAATTTTGGGAGGAAGGAAGACAAGACTGTTGGGTAATAGGAGGAGAGGAGGCAGAGTCTGACTGGCTGCTGGACAATGTGCTGTAAGCGTTCTCTGACAGCCATTGCAAGACCTGTTCCTGGTTCTCGGGCCTACTAAGGTTTGTACCCTGCAGTTTAGTTAATGTGGCAAGCAACCCTGGCACTGTGGAGTGGCGCAATGCTTGCTGCCCCACAGGAGTAGGCACGGGACGCCCTGTGGCTTCACTGCTACCTTGCTCCCCAGAACCATTCCCCCGACCTCGCCCACGGCCTCGTCCACGTCCCTTTCCGGGAGCCTTGCGCATTTTGAATTCCTAGTTAGAAATTGGCACTGTATACCAGTAGTAAAAATTGTGGGTGCACGTAACCCCAATATATTCTTTGAATTCCCAGTCAGACACTGGCACTATATGGCAGTAGCAAGAAATGAGGGTATTTGTATTCCCAATATACTCTTTGAATTCCCAGTCAGACAATGGCACTGTATACCAGTAGTAAAAATTGTGGGTGCACGTAACCCCAATATATTCTTTGAATTCCCAGTCAGAAACTGGCACTATATGGCAGTAGCAAGAAATGAGGGTATTTGTATTCCCAATATACTCTTTGAATTCCCAGTCAGACAATGGCACTGTATACCAGTAGTAAAAATTGTGGGTGCACGTAACCCCAATATATTCTTTGAATTCCCAGTCAGAAACTGGCACTATATGGCAGTAGCAAGAAATGAGGGTATTTGTATTCCCAATATACTCTTTGAATTCCCAGTCAGACAATGGCACTGTATACCAGTAGTAAAAATTGTGGGTGCACGTAACCCCAATATATTCTTTGAATTCCCAGTCAGACAATGGCACTGTATACCAGTAGTAAAAATTGTGGGTGCACGTAACCCCAATATATTCTTTGAATTCCCAGTCAGAAACTGGCACTATATGGCAGTAGCAAGAAATGAGGGTATTTGTATTCCCAATATACTCTTTGAATTCCCAGTCAGACAATGGCACTGTATACCAGTAGTAAAAATTGTGGGTGCACGTAACCCCAATATATTCTTTGAATTCCCAGTCAGAAACTGGCACTATATGGCAGTAGCAAGAAATGAGGGTATTTGTATTCCCAATATACTCTTTGAATTCCCAGTCAGACAATGGCACTGTATACCAGTAGTAAAAATTGTGGGTGCACGTAACCCCAATATATTCTTTGAATTCCCAGTCAGAAACTGGCACTATATGGCAGTAGCAAGAAATGAGGGTATTTATAACCCCAATATACTCTTTGAATTCCCAGTCAGACAATGGCACTGTATACCAGTAGTAAAAATTGTGGGTGCACGTAACCCCAATATATTCTTTGAATTACCAGTCAGAAACTGGCACTATATGGCAGTAGCAAGAAATGAGGGTATTTATAACCCCAATATATTCTTTGAATTCCCAGTCAGACAATGGCACTGTATACCAGTAGTAAAAATTGTGGGTGCACGTAACCCCAATATATTCTTTGAATTACCAGTCAGAAACTGGCACTATATGGCAGTAGCAAGAAATGAGGGTATTTATAACCCCAATATATTCTTTGAATTCCCAGTCAGACAATGGCACTGTATACCAGTAGTAAAAATTGTGGGTGCACGTAACCCCAATATATTCTTTGAATTACCAGTCAGAAACTGGCACTATATGGCAGTAGCAAGAAATGAGGGTATTTATAACCCCAATATATTCTTTGAATTCCCAGTCAGACAATGGCACTGTATACCAGTAGTAAAAATTGTGGGTGCACGTAACCCCAATATATTCTTTGAATTCCCAGTCAGAAACTGGCACTATATGGCAGTAGCAAGAAATGAGGGTATTTGTATTCCCAATATACTCTTTGAATTCCCAGTCAGACAATGGCACTGTATACCAGTAGTAAAAATTGTGGGTGCACGTAACCCCAATATATTCTTTGAATTCCCAGTCAGAAACTGGCACTATATGGCAGTAGCAAGAAATGAGGGTATTTGTATTCCCAATATACTCTTTGAATTCCCAGTCAGACAATGGCACTGTATACCAGTAGTAAAAATTGTGGGTGCACGTAACCCCAATATATTCTTTGAATTACCAGTCAGAAACTGGCACTATATGGCAGTAGCAAGAAATGAGGGTATTTGTATTCCCAATATATTCTTTGAATTCCCAGTCAGACAATGGCACTGTATACCAGTAGTAAAAATTGTGGGTGCACGTAACCCCAATATATTCTTTGAATTCCCAGTCAGAAACTGGCACTATATGGCAGTAGCAAGAAATGAGGGTATTTGTATTCCCAATATACTCTTTGAATTCCCAGTCAGACAATGGCACTGTATACCAGTAGTAAAAATTGTGGGTGCACGTAACCCCAATATATTCTTTGAATTACCAGTCAGAAACTGGCACTATATGGCAGTAGCAAGTAATGAGGGTATTTATAACCCCAATATATTCTTTGAATTCCCAGTCAGACAATGGCACTGTATACCAGTAGTAAAAATTGTGGGTGCACGTAACCCCAATATATTCTTTGAATTACCAGTCAGAAACTGGCACTATATGGCAGTAGCAAGAAATGAGGGTATTTATAACCCCAATATATTCTTTGAATTCCCAGTCAGACAATGGCACTGTATACCAGTAGTAAAAATTGTGGGTGCACGTAACCCCAATATATTCTTTGAATTACCAGTCAGAAACTGGCACTATATGGCAGTAGCAAGAAATGAGGGTATTTATAACCCCAATATATTCTTTGAATTCCCAGTCAGACAATGGCACTGTATACCAGTAGTAAAAATTGTGGGTGCACGTAACCCCAATATATTCTTTGAATTCCCAGTCAGAAACTGGCACTATATGGCAGTAGCAAGAAATGAGGGTATTTGTATTCTCAATATACTCTTTGAATTCCCAGTCAGACAATGGCACTGTATACCAGTAGTAAAAATTGTGGGTGCACGTAACCCCAATATATTCTTTGAATTCCCAGTCAGAAACTGGCACTATATGGCAGTAGCAAGAAATGAGGGTATTTGTATTCCCAATATACTCTTTGAATTCCCAGTCAGACAATGGCACTGTATACCAGTAGTAAAAATTGTGGGTGCACGTAACCCCAATATATTCTTTGAATTACCAGTCAGAAACTGGCACTATATGGCAGTAGCAAGAAATGAGGGTATTTATAACCCCAATATATTCTTTGAATTCCCAGTCACACAATGGCACTGTATACCAGTAGTAAAAATTGTGGGTGCACGTAACCCCAATATATTCTTTGAATTCCCAGTCAGAAACTGGCACTATATGGCAGTAGCAAGAAATGAGGGTATTTGTATTCCCAATATACTCTTTGAATTCCCAGTCAGACAATGGCACTGTATACCAGTAGTAAAAATTGTGGGTGCACGTAACCCCAATATATTCTTTGAATTACCAGTCAGAAACTGGCACTATATGGCAGTAGCAAGAAATGAGGGTATTTATAACCCCAATATATTCTTTGAATTCCCAGTCAGACAATGGCACTGTATACCAGTAGTAAAAATTGTGGGTGCACGTAACCCCAATATATTCTTTGAATTACCAGTCAGAAACTGGCACTATATGGCAGTAGCAAGAAATGAGGGTATTTGTATTCCCAATATACTCTTTGAATTCCCAGTCAGACAATGGCACTGTATACCAGTAGTAAAAATTGTGGGTGCACGTAACCCCAATATATTCTTTGAATTACCAGTCAGACACTGGCACTATATGGCAGTAGCAAGAAATGAGGGTATTTGTATTCCCAATATACTCTTTGAATTCCCAGTCAGACAATGGCACTGTATACCAGTAGTAAAAATTGTGGGTGCACGTAACCCCAATATATTCTTTGAATTCCCAGTCAGACAATGGCACTATATGGCAGTAGCAAGAAATGAGGGTATTTATAACCCCAATATATTCTTTGAATTCCCAGTCAGACAATGGCACTGTATACCAGTAGTAAAAATTGTGGGTGCACGTAACCCCAATATATTCTTTGAATTACCAGTCAGAAACTGGCACTATATGGCAGTAGCAAGAAATGAGGGTATTTATAACCCCAGTATATTCTTTGATTTCCCAGTCAGACAATGGCACTGTATACCAGTAGTAAAAATTGTGGGTGCACGTAACCCCAATATATTCTTTGAATTACCAGTCAGAAACTGGCACTATATGGCAGTAGCAAGAAATGAGGGTATTTATAACCCCAATATATTCTTTGAATTCCCAGTCAGACAATGGCACTGTATACCAGTAGTAAAAATTGTGAGTGCACGTAACCCCAATATATTCTTTGAATTCCCAGTCAGACACTGGCACTATATGGCAGTAGCAAGAAATGAGGGTATTTGTATTCCCAATATATTCTTTGAATTCCCAGTCAGACAATGGCACTGTATACCAGTAGTAAAAATTGTGGGTGCACGTAACCCCAATATATTCTTTGAATTCCCAGTCAGACACTGGCACTATATGGCAGTAGCAAGAAATGAGGGTATTTATAACCCCAATATATTCTTTGAATTCCCAGTCAGAAACTGGCACTATATGGCAGTAGCAAGAAATGAGGGTATTTGTATTCCCAATATATTCTTTGAATTCCCAGTCAGACAATGGCACTGTATACCAGTAGTAAAAATTGTGGGTGTATATAGCCCCAATTCTATTGCTAGGGGACTTGCAGGGTATTTCTGGGGTGAAGGTGGGGGGGCACACCGTTGGAACGGGTATCGGGGTATATATCGGGTATACGGGAATACACTGACAGTGTATTCCATTCAGGATCCTGGGAAAGCTGGGTTGCGGCGATTGAGCCCGTCAGTGCCACGTTACACTGACAAGCTTCTCCCTGGAATTTAGCTCTTATAAGAGCTGTTGGTTGTCTTCTCCTTCCTATCCTAGCCTGTCCCTGCCTACCCAGAATCTAAGCCCTAGCTAGCTGGACGGAAACCTCCGTCCTCGGTGAATTGCAAGCTCAGAATGACGCGAAGCTGGGCGTCGCTGTTCTTTTAAATTAGAGGTCACATGTTTTCGGCAGCCAATGGGTTTTGCCTACTTTTTTCAACGTCACCGGTGTCGTAGTTCCTGTCCCACCTACCCTGCGCTGTTATTGGAGCAAAAAAGGCGCCAGGGAAGGTGGGAGGGGAATCGAGTAATGGCGCACTTTACCACGCGGTGTTCGATTCGATTCGAACATGCCGAACAGCCTAATATCCGATCGAACATGAGTTCGATAGAACACTGTTCGCTCATCTCTAGTATTAAAATATAATACTATAGTCATATAATTGTATGTTTTGTGCTATTCGTCGATTATACAAATAATTTAATAAACTCCATCCTATTTACCATAACAAATTTATATTACAATCTTGTCCAATTACTAATATATACTGTGTGTATTAGTACTTGACCATTCTCTACATTTATAGAGGGACATAAGTTTATTGATCTATTACAATTATTTTCTAGGATGTTCATTGTAACTAGACAATAGTGAAGCAATAGGGCTATAAAGATTAGAAATTAGTTGTAAATACTTTGAAATGTCAACCCAATATTAGAAAAATTAAGATGCTATAGAAAATAAGTGCATAGCTAATACGGATAAAGGAAGTGCTTACATCACTTTCTGAGCTGTGAAATGCTTTCACCATCCTGTATGGTATATATAGTATAAAATAAAACTAATATGGTACCTAATTTATTTCAAAGTATGATGGTGAGCAAAAAAAATAAAAAATTCCTGACCATCAGAGCTGCTAGGAAATGCAGTTTTAGCATTGAGATAGGGCTTGCAGCGGCACATTAGGACTCCTTAGGAGAGACAGGGTGATTGTATCTTTAGTAGAATTGATGAACCATAAAGTACTGAAAACTAGGGGGGAAATGCGTAGAGCCTAACATATGACCAGATAGGAATCTGATAATCTGATACGGTCATTTGATTCAAAGTGGGGGTTTACCTGCACTCAGTCTTCCCAGTTAGGGAATTATCCACTGCATTGTTTGTATAGAATCAGAGGGTGTAACACATAGTGCTTTAGGTATCAGAGAGCTGGTGTTATTTATGTCATTCACCCGAATTACCATAGCATGTGTTTTTCTCTTTCTTTGTAGGGTAGATATATAGGTAGGTATATATCAAAAACAACTAGAGACACAAAAAATAAAAATATATGGATAATTTATTAATAAATATACTGAATTAAAAATATACACAAACAATACACAAAAAGAGGGTAGACAAGTGGGGGAAACTCCCACTAGATGGTGGTACAATACCGTACTCTCCCACTGGTGGAACCTACAGCACTACCCCAAATAGTATAAATATATCTAAATCGGAAAGAATGTCTGATAAATTTATATCTGATAACAAAAGGTATATATATATATATGGTCTAAATAGGTATAAATAAGTCCTCTATCACCAGTTTAGTTGTGATTAGAAATGAGCGAACAGTGTAATATTCGAGATTCGATATTCATTTCGAGTAGAGCCTCAATATTCGACTACTCAATCGAATATCGAATCCCATTATATGGGAAAAAATGCTCGTTTCAGGAAAAACCACTATTCAACTAAAGGAGTGTCAACAAGTCCACGAATAGCAGGAGGAGAGTGTTTAGGAGGCGCGCTGTGCAGTTAAAGCGCACGGACTCTATTATAGTCTATGGGGTCCATGCACTTTAACTGCACAACGTTTGCAGTTGCGCTGATAGAAAGTCAGCTCCCTCGTAACATCAAGCTGCCAAGCTCTCCTGACTAGCAAGGACGAGTCAACTGCAGAACCTGCGTCCTTGCTAGTCAGGAGAGCTGGCAGCTTGATGTTACGAGGGAGCTGACTTTTTCTCATAGGAATGAATTGGCCAGCGTTGATTGGCCAGTGTACAGCATTCGGCCAATCAACGCTGGTTCTGCCGGAGGCTCGTCTGTGAGGAGCAGCAGTAGTGTTCGATCGAGTACGAATATTTTGAATACCGTAGTATTCGATCGAATACCTAATTGATTGAATTCTACTCGCTCATCTCTAGTTGTGGTATGATATTTTACACAGTTAATTGTTGCTCTCTGACTAGGCTACTGGCCTGACACTAGGACACTTCCATCCATATTTCCATGATCCCTTAGAGAGATTGTTATCTGGAGCAGCACTGCCATCAGGGCCAGATGTAGGTTTGTGAGGGCACCTGGGCGACAGTGGGCCCTTTTTAAAGCAACTCGTGCATCACTGAACAAAAAAAAATAATTCTTTTTTAGGCAGACCTACTGGAGTGGACTATAATAAAGTCCATTGCATATAAGTAGATAGAACCTATTCAGATGTCAAAAAGTAAAAAAGAATTTCAGTCAGATATCTGCCTCAGTTTCCTCTTTATTTTCTACTCCCCAACTTGTCAGCATTTCCATGTGGCTTTCCAATCATTTAAGCCTAAACAATGGGAAGTCTCTAACCACAGTTTCTGAATCAGCAGCAGAATCCATGGCAAGATTGAGTAGGACGCTTTTTTTCCAGTACCTTGCTCCAATTGTTTTCAATGGGAGGCAGAAATCTGCTGATTTGGGTGCAAAATCCACCACAAAATCAGTGCCAGATTCCACCGTGTGGACAGTTCCTGATACTGTTAACAGTGCAACAAATGCTTTAATCTATAATAATGGAAGTACACAATGCAGAAACCGAGTGGGCAGCCTCAGATATATATATAGCCAGGGCTACTGAGGGAGAAGCTGAACCTTGGTGGTGTGGACCACCACCTGTCCAACTGGATACTAGACTACCTGACAAACCGCCCTCAGTATGTGAGAGCCCAAGACGGTGTGTCTGACACTGTGATCTGTAGTACGGGGGCACCACAAGGTACAGTTCTTGCCCCATTTCTCTTCACACTGTACACTGCTGACTTTAGGCACAACTCTTCCAGCTGTTACTTACAGAAGTACTCCGATGACTCTGCAATAGTAGGCCTTATCACTGATGGCGACGATAGGAAATATAGAGACTTAAACCGGGATTTTGTTGAATGGTGCCAGCAGTACCAGCTCATGCAGCTCATGCAATGCTGGGAAGACCAAGGAGATGGTGGTGGACTTTAGTAAATGGAGAGGTGCTCCAACCCCAGTGGAGATCCAAGGAACATGTATTGAGATAGTCAGGACCTATAACTATCTAGGCGTGATCCTCAACAATAAACTATACTGGGCTGATCACCTGGAGGCGCTGCACAGAAAGGGCCACAGCAGACTCTACCTGCTCAGGAGGCTGAGGGCCTTCGGAGTCCAGGGGACACTTCTTAGGGCCTACTTCAACTCTGTGGTTGCCTCAGCCATCTTTTTCGGTGTGGCCTGCTGGGGGAGCAGTATATCAACCAGGGACAGAAATAGGCTTGACAGGCTGATCAGGAGGGCCAGCTCTGTCCTGGGGAGCCCCTTGGACCCAGTACAGGTGGTGGCTGACAGAAGGATACTGTCTGTGGTGACCTCCATGCGGGAGAACAAATCCCACCCCATGTATGGGACCCTGATGGGACTTGGCAGCACTGTAAGTGACCGTCTGCTTCACCCCAAGTGTGAGAAGGAGCGCTATCACAGGTCCTTCCTTCCAACCGCGACCAGGCTGTATAATCTACATCAGACCAAGCGAAGATCACTCCGCACAGAGAACTAATGATTATGACGATGACCATGAGGTCTTCCTCTTTCTCTTCCGTTTTTCCTTAGCTGCTATGGACTCCTAGTATATCTTCTCTTCTCAGCTTATGTGTGTCTACTACTTCTGTAATATATTACTGTGTATTATCCTGTATCTGTATTACTATGCTGCTGTAACATTCTGAAATTTCTCCAATGTGGGACTATTAAAGGATTATCATATATATATGATGCTCCCGCATGACATAATGCCCCTCTCCTGGCTCCCACACAGTATAATGCCCTATTTACACACAGTATAATGATGCAAAGTGGTCTCCACACAGTATTATGTTTCATACAACCCCCATACAGTATAATGTCCCAAAGTGTCACCTTCACACAGTATGATGTCCCATAGCAGTCCCTCCAAACACTATAATGTCCAACAGCAGCCCCAGAGTATAATAATAGCAGTTTTGATTTGGACGTAGTCCATCCGGAGGATTCCAAGGTAGGCCCAACAAATATTCTTTCTGTGAGCAGGCCGCCATACTTACCAATTCCTGATCCTGCTCACGGCCGAAGGATCAGCAGGGGCTGGGATCTGTAAGTAAATAGGGACCTTTACCTACTGGGGTTACTCCAGCATGTAATGGACATAAAAAAGACAAAGAACAGCCGCAGTCAGCACCTAGCAGTTGAGTGTTCGCCCTCTGGAGCTTGGAGTCCCTGGATTTTACTGGGTTTGCCAGGTACTGACGCCAGCCCTGACTGCCAAATGACATAGGGAGCCCTGCACCAAGTAAATATGCCTTGTGTACCACCTCTGGCAACAGTGCTAAGGTTTGCTGACTCCTGGTATGGCAAATGCTTTAAAGGGGTTGTCCCGTCACAAGGATCCTATCTATAATGCTTGTAAATGTGAATGTAAGACTTTTCCTAAATACACTGCTTCAGCAAAACTGCTTTGTTTGGCCACTATCTCACTTTATTCATTTTTTTGTGGCCATAGCCCTGACCTGAGTCAAGTGATGTGTCTGCCTGCTCTCAGGGGGGAGGGAGGAGGGGCTAAGTACACGGGAGCGAGCCTGGGGGGGGGGTAGTTTACCCTTTGGGGGACAGGTGAAGCCAGCAACATCGCTATGCTTCTGCCCTGCATGAAGACAGCAGCGGCAGAAGCGATGCTGCTATTCCGGGGCGGGGGGGGGGGGGGCGGAGGAGCGGAATAACAGCATCGCTTCTGCCGCTGCTGTCTTCATGCAGGGCAGAAGCATAGCGATGTTGCTGGCTTCACCTGTGCCGGCATCTAACTCCCCGGCATCCGCTGTAATAGGCGGATGCTGGGGACTGTTAGACGCCGGCACAGGCACATCGCTATGCTTCTGCCCTGCATGAAGACAGCAGCGGCAGAAGCGATGCTGTTCCGCTCCGGGGTCACATATGCAAAGCCAAGCGGCGAGATGCCGCCGGCCCTGCGTGCAAGCTCATACGCCAGTCTACCGCAGGGTGTCGGGTCTGTATTCGCATTTTGAAGGGTAGACTGGTGTATGAGCGCGCACGCAGGGCCGGAGGCATCTCGCCGCTTGGCTTTGCATATGTGACCCCGCCCACCAATGACGAGACAAAGCCGGAAGACAGAAGATTTTAGAGGAACGAAGACGGGTGAGTATGCGACGTGGGACAACCCCTTTAAGAAAGGATAGTTTTATATTACATCGGATTCACTGAACAGAAGCATAAGGAAATGTTCACATTTGGACTATGTTTACCATCTAAACAAAACACAACAAAACAGCACCCCTGACAGATCCTGATCAAGATCAGTGTTTCCTAATTCTGCATAACTCCTCTGATATAATAATATTCAGAAGTACATGAATTATGTTAATTTCAACTCACAAAATTTTCTGCATGAAGGTCATTGTTTAGAAATTGTCAATTATTTTTCCTTTACAAGTTCTGTTTTATATTTATTAAAAAAGGCATGGAGGACATTGTTATAAAATATTGTTAGATTTTTATTTCAAATTAAAAACTTTGTTAGACGGTTTAATCCCAGTTACGGAACAATACATACCTTCATGAAGAAAATAGCCTTTTAACTTCCCGGCATGACATATTACCTTCTGCAGGTTTCCTGGAAACCTCACAACTTTTATTTGGTTACATAAGACATTTATGAGCTATGTTTGATGCCTTTTAAAAAAAATACTGGTTATCTACAGGCTATGACAGTTGTTGTAGATAATAGACAAGATATATGTATTATATACAGAAGACAGATTCATTGCATTATTTATTAACCCCTTAAGGACCAAACCAATTTTAGTTTTTTGCATTTCTGTTTTTCCCTTCCCACATTCCAAGATCCATAATTTTTTTTTAAATTTTTCAGTTCATTATGTCATATTATAGCATATTGTTTGCGGATTAACAAATTTTACTTTGTAATGGCACCATTCAATATCCTGTGCAATGTACTGGGAAGCTGGAAAAAAATTCAGAATGAGGTGGAATTGAAAAAAAGAAAGCATTTGTGCCAATTTATTTTTGGGTTTAATTTTTACAGCATTCACTATGTAGTAAGTATGATATATTACCTGTATTCTGTGGGTCTATACGATCATGGCGATTTAAAATTTATTTAGCCTATTTAATGTTTTGATACCTTTTAAAAAATTTAAAACTTTTCAAAATAGAAAAATTTATTTCTATGGCCATGTTTTGACACCTGTAACTTTTTAATATTTACATGTATGGAGCTCAGTAAGTGCTCATTCACACGGAGTAACACCGGGCGTGTATCACAGCTGTACATGCCGGCGTTTACGAGCGCTCCCATTGAAGTGAATGGGAAGTGTTCGGCAGCCTGCTGTAGCGCTGGCATGTACGGCTGTGATACACGCCCGGCGTTACTCCGTGTGAATGCCCCCTTAGGTGTCTTTTTATGCGGGACAAGATGTCTTTTTTTACGCCATTCTTGGGAAGGTTGGTTTGATCCATTTGGTCATTTTAGATTTTTTTTTTTTCTCGCTACAGTAGTCACACTATGAGATCCTTTTTTTTAATATATATTTTAATACTTCAGGAATTTTTGTAAATGATCATACCCAAAGTGTTTATGTTTATTTTTTATTCACTTTTACAGCATCCTAGGGAAAGGGGGTGATTTGAATTTTTACATTTTTTTGTGTTTTTGTTTACTTTAAACATTTTTTTTTTTTTATTCTTATTTTCAGAGCCCTTGGGACCTTGAACCCTAGGAGATCTAATCGCTCATACAATATAGTAATAGTATACTTTTACTATACTATTATATACTAAATATAGTAAAATCCATTCACTTCTATCACATGCTGCCTACAGCTGCGATCGATGCCAGCACTGATCACGGCTGTTAATGGCACAAATAACAAAGCTAGAAGTAAGTGGAAGGTCCTTGAAAATTATTTTAGGAATCTAGGAAGCAATCGGAAGGCAAAGATCTTCAAGGTGGTATTTCTCCAAATGCCACATGTACCATGGGCCACAAAGAAGTGGCAGTGGGAGATTATGGAGGTAAAGTAGTGGCACATGAGCTGGTATAGGAAGGAGGGGTTTGGGATCCTGGAGAAATGGGCCAACTTTGCTGTGGGCTATGGATTCTATGGATGGGATAGGCTGAACCTCAATGGGGATGTGCAATTGTGTTGAGGGAGAAGATGGCTAGACCGTAGGAGGAGTGTTTAAATTAGGGACTGGCATATCACAGTTGTGTTATGAGCAAATACAGTTCAAGACTCCGAAAGACAAGGTTAGTTCCAGAAAAGCAGGAACATAGTCATAAAACGAGGCCGGACGTTAGAACGGCAGACAGGAACAAGTCCAAACAGCTAACACCAGGGAATATTGAATAGCCAGCAGTGAGCGAAAGACAGAAGTGGACTAATAAAGACTTGGAAAGACAGACGAGTAGTTGTTAAAGGGAAACATACAAGCAGAAGGTGTTAAGAAAAGACTGGCAACCTCACAGTAGCAACTGTAAAAGTCCCAGATCTATTTCAAACAAGCTGCTTTGGAAATGACACATCACATGACATGGGTGGAGGAGTGGGGCGCAAAATCAGTGCAGACTGGGGAAGCATGGAGAACACAGCATATAACAGGTGAGCTCCTGGGATATATCATGGCATGGCTAGAAAAAGTGCTTAGTGCACAAAATGATTGTCGCCTGATGCTATTTGTGTGCCTCTCTACCTCTCTCCCTATGTTTTTTGCATTGTTTGGAATGAAGTGAACTGTTTTACAGATCCTGGTGAGTACCCCCTTCTTTCCTCTTTCTTGTACTTGTTAATGATAAATACTCAGACTGGGTCAAAGTCACAAATGGAGTTCCACAGGGATCAGTATTGGGTGGCTCAGTGGTTAGCACTGCAGCCTTGCAGCGCTGGAGTCCTGGGTTTGAATCCTGCTAAGGACAACATCTGCAAGGAGTTTGTATGTTCTTCCCGTGTTTGCGTGGGTTTACTCCGGGTACTCCGGTTTCCTCCCACACATCAAAGACATACTGCTAGGGAATGTAGATTGTGAGCCCTATATGGGACAGTGACTGTAAAGTGCTGCAGAATATGACGGCGCTATGTAAATAAGCAAAATAAATAAATAATAATAATAATATGTTTATTAATGACTTGGTAGTGGATTTAAAAAGTAGAGTGTCCATACATCTCCATATTTGGGTTCCTTAACAGGATCATTTCTCCTGGGCCCCATGGCAAATATATTTCCTAGGTACGCAGCAGCCGACACATCTGAGGAAGGGCTCTCACAGCCCGAAACATTGTTCTCGGCTCTTAAAATATATACACTACGTTTTCACAACCTTGTATGATATGATATATTGTGGTTGACCATTTGCTTTAACATGGAATATGTATTCTATAAATAAAATTTACAAGCAGGCTCAATTATCTGGAGTACTTTCCATCCTTTAATACAAGTTTATATTAAAATTGTTGGTTCCTGGTCAGCCACTGGTGGTATAAGTGCACCCATCTACATGCGCTATCTACATCTACAATATTGTATATTCACTGCTAGGCAGCTGCCAAAATGCAGATAAAATTATGGGATGCATGCCTTTATGCAAATCTATGTGTACAGCCACTCATAAACTATTGCACGCAATCTTGGGCCCCAGTATACAAGAAGGTTATAATTGAAATAGAGAGAGGGCAGAGAAGGGCAACCAAGATTATTAGGGGAATGGATGGATTGGAGTACAGTGATAGGTTAATAAACTAGGAGTTATTCAGTTTAGAGAAAAGACGTCTACGGGGAGATTTAATAACAACACACACATATGAAGGGACAGCACAAAGCGTTTTCTAATGATCTTTTTACTCAAAGGCCAGTGACAGTGACAAGCGGACATCCTCTACGTCTGGTGGAGAGAAAGTTTCACCAGCAACATAGATGGGGATTCTTTAGTGTAAGAAGTGGTGATGGTGGATTCATTGAGCAAGATCAAAGAGGGTCTGCCAGATTAGAGTCTGGAAGTAATTTTCTCCCCCATAAGCCTCATGGTTTTTTTTGCCTTTCTTTGGATCAATAATGTAGGGTAATTGGTTGGACTTGATGGGCCTGTGTTTTTATCCTACCTCATCTACTATGAAGCTATATAAAGAAGGGATGTAAATTGCATATATAAGCAAATTGCCAAATAAGTAAGAGTATAATGCATAAGCAACATTCAGAGACAAAAAATAGCTGTAACATCTCTGCCTGTTTGTATCTCTGCGCCACCCTCCACTCGCATGCGGAGGCGCAGGAGGCGAGTTCAGTTTGATTTCTTGCTTAGTTTTTTTCATTGCACTGTGCGAACACTGCTCTATCTCTGTAATTGAATTTCTACCACACTCATCTCCTGCACTTTGTTCCCTATGAGCATCAAATAGTTAATTCTAGCCTTCCCTGTGTGATTAACAGCCTGTCTTCCAATCAAGCCTAGGGCGGGTCTTGGACTTCCAATATAATGGAGATCAGCCCTCATAGGCTTGATGGCTATTGTGACTATGTCCTTGCTAAGCTCCTCTTCTGTTACTATTGTATTTCTGACCTCTGGCTTACACTTTGACTATTCTCTTGGATTTTGATTCTGTACTGCAATGCTCGACTGTTACTGGACCCTTGGTTAGTTGACCTGCCTTTGTTGTTGTTTGTCTTGTCTGCATTCTGTGTTGTCAGATATATAGGTAGGGCTCTTCGACCAGTTGTCACCTATTGCTTAGGATAGGACCGGCAAGCAGGAAGGGACATCACTGACATTGCGCTTGCAGCTCCTTGAAGACTTGGGCCCGAGACATCAGGGGAGTGAGGAGAGGTAAGTATTAGTGTTTTTATGATTTTTCTGTGGTAGGAGAGGGACAGTAAACTTTGGGGAGAGCTGCAGAGGGACTTTAACCCTTGCCTGAGTGGCACTTTAGTTGCACTTTAATTGCTACTAATGCCAATTGCTCAGGATTAGTTAGGGTTATGAAGATGATCTAACCGATGAAGAATCTCATTTTTAAAATGACACAAAGATCATAATGATAGCCTTTACAGATCTGGAGCGATTCACTGCTGAAAACAATGTTTAGATCCCAATAAAGATCTCAATTCCCGACAAAGTTTTTAGCAGAAAATTGCTTTGAATCTGTAAGGGCTGTCATGGTATTATTGGTATAATGTTAAACGTGAGATTCTCATCATCAGGACATCTTCATAACCCTAACAGATCCAGTGATGTGGGGCTATAAAGTATCCTCCTACCTCCTGCTTCAGGCAGCATCTTAGAGTTGGGTGAAGGAGGGAGCTGCAGACTGCAGAGGCAATGATAAATTATCATTATCTCTGTATAACCCGTATGTGACGGGTTGGGAGTAGTATGGACTTCTGCCCATGTTATCAATCATAGCGTATACTATACTTTTGCTCTCTGATTTTCACATAGAGGTATAATGTAATATAGCAGCAGCATATAGGGCAGCATAACAGAGGCACTGTCTCCCTGTTTACATCTTGGGAGACAGATTTGCATATTCTTCCCATGTTCCTTTGCAGTGGAGCAACTATGGCTGTATAAGTCTCCACACACCTGAGAAGGTGGTCTCTCCCTAAGGAAAGACGTTATTCCCACAATCTGGTCTTTCAGCCTCTCACTTAAACCAAATCAATTCTCTCTATACTGCGCTGACGAAGTCCAAAGAGACAGAAACGGTGCCGTCCGTAGCTGAGAAATTGATTTGGTTATAACCTCGCATCATGCAGCAAAGTCTTCTGGGAAGTCGGGCATGTTGTTCAGGGTGCTTGCTATAGAGGGCAGCATAACAGAGGCACTATCTCCCTGTTTACATCTTGGGAGACAGATTTGCATATTCTTCCCATGTTCCTTTGCAGTGGAGCAACTATGGCTGTATAAGTCTCCACACACCTGAAAAGGTGGTCTCTCCCTAAGGAAAGACGTTATCCCCACAATCTAATAATAGTAAATACAGTGATGTGCAAAAGTTTTATGTAGGTGTGGAAGAAATGCTGCAAAGTAAAAATGCTTTGAACACTAGAAGTGTTAATAGTTTAATTTTTTGGTAAATTAACAAAATTTAGTAGATGAACCGAAGAGAAATCTAAATCACATCAACATTTGGTGTGACTGCCCTTTACCTACAAGTCACTACTCTGTGTTAATGGAGAAAAATTATACTTCATGGTGTAGTGGGTCCCAAAAATGTTGAATAAGCTAAAGAGTCACCATCCATGCATATTTCACTGTTCCCCTCAATAGCCCTGCCCATTCCCAGCCTGTATCAACTCATTACTGCACATGCATACGGCTCAGAAGTTCACATCAATATAAATAGCACTGTGTGCTTTACTCCACTTACTCCCAATTTCCTATTTAATCATAATAATACATTTTATTTATATAGCGCCAACATATTCTGCAGCACTTTACAATTTGTAGGGTTCAAGTACAAAGTACAAAGAAATAGTCACTTCACACAATGGGACTGAGGACCCTGTTCGCAAGAGCTTACAATCTATGAGGTAGAGGGGGTGACACAAGAGGTAGCATGGACAGTATCGGAGGTAGCATTGCTTATACAGTGGTCAGATAATTTTGTCATTACACTAACATAAAACTATATGAGCCATCACCAGTTATGTCCTTTAATATGCAGATGATACCTGGACATATAAAGTTAGCTTGTAATGGCATCATATCATGTGGGGTAATATGGGAGCTGGAACAGAAAAAGGTTAATTTTAGGGATTCCAATTATGGTACAGAATGGTTTACATTAGGAATTGTGATAGGCCTGTCTGAAAATATGCGTCTTTAGTTTGCACTTGAAGCTGTAGAAACTGGGAGTTAATCTGATTGTCCAGGATAGAGCATTCCAGAGAAGTGGTGCAGTTCGGGAGAAGTCTTGTATACGAGTGTGGGAGGTTCTGATAATAGTGGATTTGATGTAAGTCTTATTTAAATGTGGATGCATGTTTAATGGGTTAAACCTTATTCTGTTTACTTGTTAATCCACTATTTAAATCTCCCCTCCTCTCCTTGCCTGCCATGATAAAACAGTAAGTTACTTTGCAAATGTATGTGCTGTAACAATTGATCTTCTTTCTATTCATTCACTCTGCATTCACTAACTGCATCTAAGCTACTCCATATCCTGAAATTTGTGTTGTTGTTTTAGAATTTTAGCCTGAAAAAGATGTCTTATGGTGTTGATCCATTGCTATTTATACATAAAAAAATTGGATTTTTTCTTTCTGTGTCAAGAAACAGCAGCTGACAAGCCCTGTTGTTTTATCCTGTTTCTTCAAATGTGCTTTTCTAGTACAATGGTCCATATCCAATGGTATGTTTATCATATCACTAATGTTCCCTACAGCGCCATACAAGTGGTTTAGAAGTGATGTTGGTGGTGATAGACTCTCTGTAATTGTATTGAGTGATTGTTAGATAAACGGATTATGTACTGAGGAATAATGTAGAAGGGACAGGATAAAGAGAGAGAACAGTTATCTTAGGGAAAGAACATATAGAAGAATTAGATTAGGGAATGTGATATATCTGCCTAAAAAGAGGCATAATGATAACTAATAATGAATCATTAATAAGGCATATCAGATTAGTAACATGCACTTACAACATTAGTCATATCATAACAGATATAATGTTCATTGTATAGCAGAACAATTAATATTAATACATGATTAAAATTATGAGTAAGATCAAGGTATTAGTATTTTACCTTGCAAAGAATAAACTGTTGAAACAAGGGAAGATTGGACATAATTGCTCAATGACACTTCAAAAAAAATCCCAAAGGCAAAAGTAACAGCTTGTAATGATTTGTACTTGGAGAGATGGACTATATTCATTTGGTTCATGCGAGCAGCATGAGGTGTACTTTATTGAGGAGTTCAGTCTTCATATTCTTTTACTTTCTTTCTGAGCAAATGGCATACAACAACATCACATCTGAGTGAATAGATAGAAAACCCAGCAGGATACTCCAGCCTAAAACAACGCTCATTAACTAAAGAGCTTGCCTTATGCCTTTCCGGATTCAATCTGAATGCTTGTCTCTCAGTATGAGAAAGGCCAAGGAGCAACATTGATAACCACCTCAGCAGTCATCTCTGTCCATGTGCCATGATTGCATTATAGCCAGAAAATAAGGCAAGGAAACCACAATGTGCAAACAGGTTTTGTAAAATTGTCAAGATGTTATTTCAAGTTGCATGAGACAAAGATAATTGGATTACAGTTATGTCTTAACTTATATTATACAATATAGCATAAGCTGCTTTTTATCTTCACTTTACTTGTAGAAGGATGCATGTATAGAGGCAAGCATAGACAATAAGAAATTCAGCGCCAGAGCCAGCCAGTTGGCACAGTGCCTCTTCTCGCGTTTAAAATGTTAGAAAAAATAAGGTTTTTTAAACCACATTTTCATATACAGAAATGCAGATGGGGTAAATAGGGGCCAGAAGAGGAAGGGGATCTGCACTACACACTACTATGGCATCTAGGAGAGGAGAGCATAACTGTTTATGTTTTCGCACATTCCTTGGGATCATCCTGCGGAGGTGGTGAATGGTGCATGCTGTTGGACCTGGACCTGCACAAATGAGATGGAAATAGCACTTGGACTTGGACCTACATTTATGGACTGTGACTGCTTCCACTCAAAACACTGTCCCATTGGGCCATGAAAGCTAAGTATTGTCTTTGACACATGGAGCAACAATTTTGACATTTCAAAGGAAAGGCCCACATTCTTCATCACATGGTGATATACCAGAGACAACTTCCCTAGAGAAATAATGGTATTCTCAGTTTAAGCGTATGCCATCAGTTGGCGAAATGTAGTGAAATCCACTAAGTGTTATGGCAACAACTCCACCACCACCAACTTACCCAGATGCGAGTTAAGTTGAAGAACTGCCAGATGACTGCTCAAATTTGCATACTGATCACACATCACAAACAATACCGCGTAAAAAAACCAAACATGATCATAAAAGTTTCATGCAAAGGTCAGATATTTAAAACTATTACATTGTAAAAAAAAAAGTACCATGTAAAAAATAGTAGCCGAGAAATAGTGAAGACAAAAACACAAAACACAGGGACACAAGATATTTGTTTAATAGGAAACTCGGATAAGAATCTATAAATATACGACATAAAGGGTTCAAGGTAGGGTTAGATGATTCCCAAAATATTGATAATAATAATGTGTCAGGGCCTCTTTAAATAGTGAGATAAAGAGTATCACCAAGATAATATGATATTAACTAGATGCACATGAACATGCACTAACACCAGAGTAACTGGTCACATGTAAGTGTGTATATAGGGACAAACAAGTAACCTTCTACATAAAAAGAGGGTAGTCATCATATAGAAAATAAACTACATGTACCTATGAGGTAATAATGAAAATGGACTCTGAGCCCATATACACAGCAGGGGTATGCGCTAAAAACCCACCTCAACTCATTTCACCACATAGGGCTTCCTCATAGAGTGGCTCCACAAAAATAATCACCCTCAAAAAACAAAACAAAGGATGGTTATTATACACAGCACAAATCCTACCACCGGTGAATAAAGTGTTGAATACACCTAATTAGCAAAGAAGTATATAGGACATTAGAACCAAAGCAATTTCCAATGCTCGTACAGAGATAATGTTGTTGAGTCGTATACAGTGCGGCACCTCTAATGAGGCGAGGTGAGGTGCTTGCCTCGGGTGGCGGACCGGAGGACGACGGCAGCCCAGGCGATTTTTTTTAAACTTTTTTTTCTTTGAACCAGTGCAGGAGAGCTGAGAGGCCTCCTTGCGCTGGTTCAGATGTCTACATATCAGCGTAAGCGGCGCCTTTGCTGACACGAAGACGTCTGCCAGGAGAAGAGGATGCGGTGGCTGTAACAAGAGCAGCTGCAGCAGCATCAGCATCAGCATCGAGGTCGGTAAGTATGAGAACTTTATGTTTGTTTGTTTTATAATAGGCTGTTACCTGCTGGAGTATCTCCAGCAGGTAGCGACTTATTTACAAACCTCCCTGAACCTGTTCACTGCCGCCCCCGCTTCCCCTCGTACTATAGGCCGCGGCAGGTGGTAGTCAATAGGCCCAGGCTGCGATCCCACTGCCACTATTATTATTCTTGGGGGGTCTTTTCAGACCCCCGAGTATAATAATAAGAGCCCCAGGGGAGGTGAGGAAACATAATAAACAATGTTACTTACCTCTCCGGGATCCTATATTAATCCTAGGAGGCTTTGGGCCTATATGGCAATGTCCCAGACATCAGGTGGTCTGAGATATTACCATATAGGCCCAAAACCTGTGCTAGCAGTACCATACAGTCCCAAAGCCTGTGCTAGTAGTAATAACCTGTTACTGCTAGCAGAGGCTTTGGGCCTGTAGGGCAACAGGCTGTTGCTGCTACCACAGGTTTTGGGCCTATATGGTAATATCCCAGACCACATGACGTCTGGGCATTACCATATAGGCCCAAAGCCTGCTAGGATTAACATCGGATCCCTGAGAGGTGAGTAACAGTGTTTATTATGTTCCCTCATCTCCCCTGGGGCTCCGATTATTATACCCCCTTATTATAAGACCCCTGAGTATAATAATAGTTCATGGGTGTGCAACTGTGGGGCATAATAGAGCTTGAAGGGTCCACTTTGACCCCTGTAACCTCTAGTATGCCCCACAGTGGCCCTCCCCTGCAACCTCTATTATGCCCCACAGTCTATTGTGCCACTGTTGGGCATAATATAAGCTGCAGCGGCCGCTGTGGGATATATATATATATATATATATATATATATATATATATGTATGTATATGGGTTGGGTGCATGGAGAAGTTAGGAGCTAAAGATGTCTGTGTTTCAAACTTTACAGAGTCAAGTCACAGCTGGAACAAGTGGAAAGTGGTCATGGCGGTCCTAAGGGAAGAGACGGGAAATGTGGGAAGATGCCCCCTGTGAGTATTACAGCATCGTATTTATTGTAATGTTGCCGCTAGCACCCCACCCCCTGTTGTCTGAGGCGAACGATCACAAGATGAACAACAATCCCCCCCCCCAAAAGGACTCAATCTTTTGATCATCTGCCTCAGGCAGCAGAGAGGCTAGGTTAACCAATGGCCCACCCTGGAAAATAGACAAGAAGGAATACCTGTAGAATTTGTCCTTAGTACAGACCTCCACTATCGGGGATCCGTGAAATTTAGTTATAATTGCAATTCTGTTTAGATAGGGATTTTGTACAGGACATCTTAATCAATTTCTCCTGATGAACATTCATAAATGAAGGAGAAACGCGTTGAGGCATTCCTTCTTGTTTATTTTCCAGGGTGGGCTTTAATTTTAAAAACAAATTCATTTTTAAAAACACTTTTATAAAGTTCATTGTTGCCCATTGCACGTTCATCCTATAATCGTAATAGGCAAGGTCAATGTTTTTTGACAACGTTATGTCGTTCATCCTTTTAAAACCATGTAATAACAAAAGCTATATTTTAACCACAGGGAATGAAAATGAGTATGAGCAGACCGTGATAGCAAACAAACATTCCTCTGTCAATAGCAAGAAATTAGATTCTTTCAAAATAGGATGGAATAATACACAAAAAAAAAGAAAAGTGTATTGTGTTTGAGAATGAGCCGCATATTCTAATAAAGTGTCCGTGTGACGTCGAGGCTTGATGTCAAGGGAATATTATTATACAAATGTAGTGACCAATTTAAACATAACTTCTAATATAACAATTGAATAAAAGAGTCACCTCTTGTGTGAAGTGACTCAGTAATGCGTAAAAGATACTTCACTGAAAAATCAAACGCTCTACACAAAACAGCATCTTCCCAACCACAACAACTCTGATGCATGACTAGCACTGCTCGAGACAAATCATATTCAGGTAGGTAAGAAAACAAAATATCACCTAACAATATTCAGTGTTGCATATCATTCTTAGGGGGAGTTCACACGGAGTAACGTGCCGCGTGATGTGGCACGTATACGCCGTGTGAGATTTTGCGGGCCGTATATGCTCCCATTGATTTCAATGGGAGCGTGGATCGTAAATGCCGCGTTATTTTGCGGTCGCAAAATCACCCCAAACTTAATTAATTTATTTATTACAAACCTACCCCAAAGACAAGAAAACTATGGAGAGACCAGTTTGTGTATCTACATACACACCAGATAGTAGGAGAATTAGCAATATCATAGACAAACATTGGCACATATTGCAAAAAGGCCACCCCCAGGTCTTTAAGGATCTTCCTTTGAGGCCCTACATAAGAGGTAAAACCTTAAGAGATACATTAGTAAGAACAGATATTGAACCTGATAAAAGGTCAATACAAAGTACCATTACCTGGAGTCAGAATTCTGGACTTTCCCAAGGTTTCTAAGGTGTGCACAGTGTGGCAATGCTCAAAAAAGACATTCACACACCCATGATCTGGTAAGAGTTATAGGGTTAGAAGACATTTTTATATGACACTGATTTTGCCGTGTACTTAATCAAATGCCCCTGTGGCCTTGGATAGGTAGGTGAAACAACCATGCGGATGAAAGACAACATCTCAAAACACAAATAATACATAAAACAAGAGGAAATTGAGCTTCCAAAAAGTGCACACTTCAAAAACAAAGCACACAGTGTCAACCAACTTAAAGGGGTTGTCCACTTTCAGACCAATATTGAGAGACAAATGTCATGGTTTGTATATTAAAAAGTTCTACAGTTTTCCAGTATACTTTCTGCATCAATTCCTCACGGTTTTCTAGATCACTGCTGCTGTCATTCTTTCTGCTTCCCGCTAGTGGAATAAAAGTCTGACCATGGTCATGTGATTTACGGTCCATGGTCATGTGATGAGTACACAGGTGCCGCTCGTTATAGTCACAGCACAGTAATCAGACATCTGCCGGGTAATCAGTTGTGCACCTGTGTGCTGATCACATGACCATGAACCGTAAATCACATGACCATGGTCAGACTTGTATCCACTAGGACAGAATGAATGACAACAAGCAGAGATCTAGAAAACCGTGAGGAATTGATACAGAAAGTATATTGGAATATTGTATATCCTTTTATTGTACGAACAATAACATTTGTTTCTCAATATTGGTCTGAAAGTGGACAACCCCTTTCAATTTCATATCCTTGACTGGGTTCTGCCACAGAGACATGGAGGAGATAGGACCAGAATATTAAAACAAAAAGAGATGCATTGGCTATTTGATCTGTTGACATTACATCCACTGGGCTTAAACCGTGACTATGTACCAATATGATTCTATCTTGACAGCTTGATTCTGTTGTTACTAACGTTTGCTTTTTTATTTCAGATTTTATATCCACTAGTATTCTATAGGGGTGGTGGCATAATCTATTCATTTAGATGCTATCCCTAGTTGTCTCTCCTTCCTTTGTGTCAATTCAACATAGTGTCCTCCCCTCTCTTATTATTTAGTCATTACTCCTTTCATAATTATAACTAAAATGGCTAGAACACACACTTTACTCCACAAACATGGCTGTGCGTTCCAGCCTGGAACACACTTCAGCTTTGTACATTCACCCTACAAAAGATGGCGGTGTGTTCCAGCCTGAAATGCATACCATTATTTATGATTCCCTTATCATTGGTAAAGCACCTAACCATTTTCTATTTACCTCCAGCCATTTACCTCTCCCTTTCTTTATCATTTCCCTATGGACCACTTGTTTCTAAGCCCAGCAACGCTAAGTCCCTATGTGTTCCAGTTTGGAACGCATATACTGTCCCACATGATGACATCATCACGCATGCTGCATAATGATGTCATTTTCCCCTTTATAACATGAGCATATCGAGCAGACGAGAAGCACAACAAGCGCCAGCCACAGATTACAAAAAACAAGCACATGATATGATCTCATTGAGACCCCCGGTCTAACAGTGTTTAAGATGAAGGTCCAACGTGCCTCTGTCTGCAACAATTTCTGATCATAATTGCTACCTCTAAGTGAACAAGATACACATTCTATGCCCTGGAAACTGATGCAAGTAGAGTCCCCCGCATGTTTTTCCAAGATGTGACGGGCTACAGATATTTCATCCCCCCAATTGACATCAGAGACATGTTCCCTGATGCCTCTATGGAACTCTCGTCTAGTCTTTCCCACGTATTGGGCACCACACACACATGTGATGAGATATATGACACCTTCCGTTTTTACTGTTAACAAAACACCGATTTTTATACACTCTCTTGGTAACAGTACTCCAAAAAGATTTACTTGTATTAATAGAGCTGCAAGCATGACAAGATCCACAGGCGAAAGTGCCGACCAACTCTTTTGCTTGTTGGCAAAGCCAGGTATCTGAATTCACAGGTTGTAAAAAACTATGGACCAATTTGTCTTTTAAATTGACACCCCGTCTATACATGATAGATGGAGTAACACTGAGAGAGGGGCCTATATCAGGGTCAGTTAAGATGTTCCAAGCATTACTGTGTATTATCCTGTATCTGTATTACTATGCTGCTGTAACATGCTGAAATTCCCCACTGTGGGACTATTAAAGGATTATATTATCTTATCTTATTACCCAGAATCTAACGTATTTCAGCACTCGCTCCATCAAAAGTACCTATCACCCTCAGATTCCCATCCTCTTTTTTAATAGATGACTGTAGCCATTGTGTACGGTCAGACAATAATGCATGTTGATGGGCCATTTTTAAAATGCCGTCTGGATAGCCCCTCCAATGAAATCTCCCCCGTATTTCATCCACAGCTATCTGGTAATCTGATATTGAGGAGCAATTTCATCTCAACCAAAGAAATTGACCCCTAGGTATGTCCTTTCTTTGGGGGTGGGGGTGCCAACTGTCCCATCTAAGCAAGGAGTTTGTTGCTGTGCTTTTTCTATAGATGGTAGTACTAAATTTGCTTAGTAGGGATTTTTTGATGGTGAAGTAGAGACCAAGTAAGTTAACATTAAGTGCCTGAACAAAACTGGAAAAGGATTCCTTAGTGCCACTCCATACGATGAACATATCATCTATATAACGGACCCGCATGAGGATAAAAGATGACCATGCCTCCATGGGGTCACCAAAGACCACCTCCTTCTCCCACCAGCCCAGACACAAACTGGCGAAGGTTGGGGCACATGTGCTCCCTATGGCCACACCCCTGAGCGGGTGGAAGAAGAGGTGGTCAAAAAGGAATGTGTTGTGTTCCAAAATAAAACCTAAGAGGTCCAGGACAAACGTATTGTGCAGAGAGAAGTGGCTGCCTCTCGTCCTAAGGAAATCTCCCACAGCTCCACACGCTGATTGATGGGGTATGTAGAAGGCCTCTACGTCCAAAGATGCTAACATTGCATCTGCTGGAATATCGATGTCTTCCAGTCTCTTAAGGACGTCTGTTGAGTCCTTAAGAGACTGTTGAGTTAGGTAAGGCATAAAATGTAGGTCGTATTGAACATTGTGGCAAAAGAAAATTTAATTCACTCTCACTGATCAATTTGTTTTCTTTGGCAGATATTAATAGAGATTTAAGAGCCACCAGGTAACCTTATGTGGGGTCTTGGGACTAAACCTCATAACACTCGGGGTCATCTAGTATTGACCGACACATTTTGATGTATTGACTGCAGTCTAAAATAACCAAATTACCCCCCTTATCGGCAAGTTTAATAACGATTTTTTCATCAGACTCAAGACCTCTCAGTACATCTCTGTCCATCTGATTCAGATTAACACGGCCACAAAGCTTCCTACTGTCAATTCTCAATAGCTGATCCATGACTACCTTACAAAAAACATCAATGGCAGTGTCGTCCAAAATAGGGGGGAACTTAGTAGAGGGTAGGTGAAAGTTAGTAAAAGGACCCCCCCACCCCAGTTTTCTCTTTCCCTTCTCCCAGAGACTTCCTAATAATCTCAAAGATGGAAGATTATCCTCCTGTATACCTAACTGTTCACAACTTCTTCTGTCATTGATCTTAAAAAATTTCCTCTACTTTAATTTTCTACAAAAAAGGTGTATATCTTAAACCCATGTGAACAGGTCAAAAGGAGGGGTAGGAACATATGACAAGCCATTCTTCAATAAATTCTCCTCATCAGCAGTTAGTGTTCCTTGTGATAGATTGATTATTTGCATCTTGTCATTCTCAAAAGCTTTACACCTATCTATTTCCAATTTCTGAGTAAGTAGTCGGAAATTGGGGGACCCTGGGATAAAAAAACAGCTCACCTATTATTGGGATTCCTCCCTCTACTTCTCCCTTGCCTGGGGCTATTTCCACTTGTTGTACTGAATGAGGACTGCTTAGTGGAAACTCGTCCACTTTGCTGTTGGGATCTACCTCTTCTACTACTTGACCTAGAATGTTCTATGTCAGATCCTTCGTAGTCCAAAGAGGAGGGTTCAGTGTCTATATCACGTTTCACTGTTTCCCTAGTAGAGTAATCAACGATTCTTCCTTCCTTGAAATCAGTAATGTCCCTTTTAAATTAGAAATGCTTCCTCTCCTTTAAAAAGAAGACAAAACGTTCCACTGTCTGTTGTAATATATTTTCCCTCCTCTCAAAATCAGAATTAATGGAAAATTTCTTAGATGCCTCAATTTGTTCTTTAAATTCTACATTATGCTCTATAGAAGTTGCCACTAAATAATTATCTGAGTTCCTATATTATATCTCAGCAATATCTAATTCAAGTTATACCTTAAAACCCTAAAACCCAAAAATACAAACGGTGGCGCAGATCAGAATAATAAAGGTAAGAGAAGAATAGCCTTTCTTAAGGTTATTCCTATGTGTATTTAGTTTGAAAAGGATATTCTAGTGATAGAATCTTTTTAATTGACTGAACAGACAAATAATATTCGTAGCATGTGTGGCCGACCTATCACTTTGACTGGAGATTCTCCCGGATTCAGTGTGAAGTACTGCATGTACATGTTAATGGTGGACATAGATACAAAATAATAATACATTTTCAGGCTATAGTGAAAAAAGTTTTTGTTAAATGTCTGGACTGACTTGGGGGTGAAAATCTAAACGACCAAAAAATTTAACCAATTGTCAGTTTAACATATGAAAATTATTCTGGAGAAATAACAAGTGGCATTGGGCTAAGTCTGTTAGGGCCAAGATGTTAGTAGTGCGCAAAAAAAAGAAAGTCAAGATATTTACATGATGGATTAAATTGACCATGACCCAAGACTATTTGGGGAAAAATGAAATTCCATAGTGCACCATGTTTGTATCAACCACACATATAATGGTACAACACAGTATACAGCGTTTCAACATGATGCTTTATGTGAAGCCTCAGAAAGACAAAGAATGGATAAAAGAATAAGACTTGAAGGCTTACAATAACTTCAGGGCGTACTTTTACACTCTAACCTAGAGAGGCTTGTTTAATCTTTAGATTTCTGCCACTCCGGCCAAAAACAAGCTCTCATGCTGGTATATGAGAGAAAAAATGAAAAAGTTATAGCTTCAGGAATTTGGAGAGTAGAAATTATAAATGAAAAATTCACCAAAATGGAAATGGATTATTATTATTAGTTGGAAAACATTGAAAACAAACAAACAAACAAACATTGACCCATTCACTTCCTTTGACCACTGGGGAACATTTAACTGGCATTTAATTTTTTCCCCTATTTTTTTACTGTCTAAATGTTGGGTGTGTCTTATAGTATGAAAAATATGGTAATTTATAGATCTTATACTTTTACATGCCTCGGTCACTTGTAACTTGTATACTGTCTTTTACTTCTTAAAATATCTACCCTCTTTTGTGATTAGATATACCGTGACAGTAATACAGAATACTATGACATAGAAACAAAACTGAATAATAATAATAATAATAATAATAAGAATAATAAGAATAATAAGAATAATAAGAATAATAAGAATAATAACAATAACATAGCAATAATATTACAAATAATAGTCCTAATAATAATATTATAATTGCTAGTAGTTATAACATTATTGTTATTATTCTTCTAAACTAATACAATTAATAGATCATTTTGCTGGTGTAGATGTCAAGTATCATTATAATATATTCTAATAGTCTATATATGGTATTTCATTTACCATTTAGATTTTTTTCTATTTATGTCACCCTATCATTAGTTGCATAGTTGTGACTATTTTGTCACTTAGTCATCAGCTATCAGAGATTTATAGCTTGCTGTAATATAAGCTAACTGTCAAGAACCACTGTAAAGAAGCCACAGACCAGCTTTTATGAGAAGACAATACCAATTTAAGTGAAGCAATAGTGCCTTGTTGTTATGTACAGTATAAGCCTATTGATTCTCTTGGACACAATTGTATCAAACACAGCCATAACCAATCAGAAGTCAGAATTTTAAAGTCACAGTTCACTTTTTATGGCAATCTCCGCTTCTACTTATGCTGCAGGCGCTGTGTTTTTATGAGCCTTGCTCCTTCTGCATGGATAAACTAAAGGCCTTAGTGTATTTTCCAGGGCTTTTACTGGCTTGCTACTGCAAAACTTTTTCATATCTCCCTATATTATAAAAATGAATTTCTGTCTGTCCGTCTGTCTGTCTGTCTGTCTGTGCTCTAATGCGAACCAAACGACTGGACCGATCTTCACCAAATTTGGTACAGAGATACTTCAGATATCCGGGAAGGTTTAAGACGAGACTCCAACTCACTCGGACGTACCGTTGCTGAGATACAGCTTTCCCAACACAATGCCCCCCCCCCCCTTAGCCAATACAAACCTGCAAGTCTTTCACTCATATTCCAACTGCAATACACATGGTCACTCCACATGCACAATACAACACTGATATCCAAACTGAGATACACGCATCAGAGGATTAGATACACAGATCAGCACACAGTATCACACGCCAGAGGATTAGATACACGGGTCTGCACACAGTCCCACACACCAGAGGATTAAATACGCACTTCTGCACACAGTTCCACACACTGAAGGATTTGATATGTGCGTCTGAACACAGTTCCACATGCCGAAGGATTAGATACACGCGTCTGCACAAAGTACCACACCCCGGGGGATTGGATACATGCGTCTGCACACAGTACCACATGCCAAAGGATTGGATACACGCATCTGCACACAGTTCCACGCACCAGAGCATAAGATTTGCACGTCTGCACACAGTACCACATGTCGTCGGATTAGATACGCGCGTCTACACACAGTTCCACACTCCAGAGGATTAGATACGCGCGTCTGCAGACAGTTGTACACGCATTAGGATTAGATACACGGTTCTACACACAGTTCCACACACCAGAGCATAAGATATGCACATCTGCACACAGTACCACATGCCGCAGGATTAGATACACGCGTCTACACACAGTTACACACTCCAGAGGATTAGATACACGCGTCTGCACACAGTTGTACACGCCATAGGATTAGATACATGTGTCTGCACACAGTACCACATGCAGTAGGATTAGATACGCGTGTCTACACATAGTTCCACACGCCGAAGGATTAGATACGCGCCTCTTCACACAATACCACACAGGGGAGGATTAGATACGTGTGAGTGCACACAGTACCACACTTTGGAGGATTAGATACATGCCTCTGCACACAGTACCACAAGCCAGAGAATTAGATACGCATCTCAGCACACAATATCACACGGGGGAGAATTATATATGCGCGTCTACACACAGTACCACATGCCATAGGATTAGATATGCGCTTCTTCACACAATACCACACAGGGGAGGATTAGATACATGTGTCTTCATACAGTTGTACACACTGAAGGATTTGATATGTGCGTCTGCACACGGTTCCACATGCTGAAAGATTAGATACAGGCATCTACACACAGTTCCACACTCCAGAGGATTAGATACGCGCGTCTGTACACAGTTGTACACGCCATAGGATTAGATACACAAGTCTGCACACAGTACCACATGCCGTAGGATTAGATACGCGCGTCTGCACACATTTGTACACGCCATAGGATTAGATACACACGTCTGCACACAGTACCACATGCCGTAGGATTAGCTACACACGTCTACACACAGTTCCACACTCCAGAGGATTAGATACGCGCGTCTACACACAGTACCACATGCAATAGGATTACATACGCCCGTCTGCACACAGTACCACATGCCGGGGGATTGGATACACGCGTCTACACACAATACCACACAGGGGAGGATTAGATACACGTGTCTTCACACAGTTGTACACGCCATAGGATTAGATACACGCGTCTGCACACAGTACCACATGCCGTAGGATTAGATACGCGCCTCTTCACACAATACCACACAGGGGAGGATTAGATACACGTGTCTTCACACAGTTGTACACGCCATAGGATTAGATACACGTGTCTGCACACAGTACCATATGCCGTAGGACTAGATACGCGCCTCTTCACACTACCACACGGGGGAGGATTAGATACACGTGTCTTCACACAGTTGTACACGCCATAGGATTAGATACGCGCGTCTACACACAGTATAACATGCCGTAGGATTAGATACGCGCGTCTACACACAGTACCACATGCCGTAGAACTAGATACACGGGTCTGCACACAGTCCCACACACCAGAGGATTAAATACGCACTTCTGCACACAGTTCCACATGCCGAAGGATTAGATACAGGCGTCTACACACAGTTCCACACTCCAGAGGATTAGATATGCGCGTCTGCACACATTTGTACACGCCATGGGATTAGATACACGCGTCTGCACAGAGTACCACATGCCTTAGGATTAGATACATGCGTCTGCACAGTGTACCACATGCCTTAGAATTAGATACACGCGTCTACACACAGTTCCACACTCCAGAGGATTAGATACGCGCGTCTGCACACAGTTGTACACGACATAGGATTAGATACACGCGTCTGCACACAGTACCACATGCAGTAGGATTAGATACGCGCGTCTACACATAGTTCCACACACTGAAGGATTAGATATGCGCCTCTTCACACAATATCACACAGGGGAGGATTAGATACGTGTGAGTGCACACAGTACCACACTTTGGAGGATTAGATACATGCCTCTGCACACAGTACCACAAGCCAGAGAATTAGATACGCATCTCAGCACACAATATCACACGGGGGAGGATTATATATGCGCGTCTACACACAGTACCACATGCCATAGGATTAGATATGCGCTTCTTCACACAATACCACACAGGGGAGGATTAGATACATGTGTCTTCATACAGTTGTACACACTGAAGGATTTGATATGTGCGTCTGCACACGGTTCCACATGCTGAAAGATTAGATACAGGCATCTACACACAGTTCCACACTCCAGAGGATTAGATACGCGCGTCTGTACACAGTTGTACACGCCATAGGATTAGATACACAAGTCTGCACACAGTACCACATGCCGTAGGATTAGATACGCGCGTCTGCACACATTTGTACACGCCATAGGATTAGATACACACGTCTGCACACAGTACCACATGCCGTAGGATTAGCTACACACGTCTACACACAGTTCCACACTCCAGAGGATTAGATACGCGCGTCTACACACAGTACCACATGCAATAGGATTACATACGCCCGTCTGCACACAGTACCACATGCCGGGGGATTGGATACACGCGTCTACACACAATACCACACAGGGGAGGATTAGATACACGTGTCTTCACACAGTTGTACACGCCATAGGATTAGATACACGCGTCTGCACACAGTACCACATGCCGTAGGATTAGATACGCGCCTCTTCACACAATACCACACAGGGGAGGATTAGATACACGTGTCTTCACACAGTTGTACACGCCATAGGATTAGATACACGTGTCTGCACACAGTACCATATGCCGTAGGACTAGATACGCGCCTCTTCACACTACCACACGGGGGAGGATTAGATACACGTGTCTTCACACAGTTGTACACGCCATAGGATTAGATACGCGCGTCTACACACAGTATAACATGCCGTAGGATTAGATACGCGCGTCTACACACAGTACCACATGCCGTAGAACTAGATACACGGGTCTGCACACAGTCCCACACACCAGAGGATTAAATACGCACTTCTGCACACAGTTCCACATGCCGAAGGATTAGATACAGGCGTCTACACACAGTTCCACACTCCAGAGGATTAGATATGCGCGTCTGCACACATTTGTACACGCCATGGGATTAGATACACGCGTCTGCACAGAGTACCACATGCCTTAGGATTAGATACATGCGTCTGCACAGTGTACCACATGCCTTAGAATTAGATACACGCGTCTACACACAGTTCCACACTCCAGAGGATTAGATACGCGCGTCTGCACACAGTTGTACACGACATAGGATTAGATACACGCGTCTGCACACAGTACCACATGCAGTAGGATTAGATACGCGCGTCTACACATAGTTCCACACACTGAAGGATTAGATATGCGCCTCTTCACACAATATCACACAGGGGAGGATTAGATACGTGTGTGTGCACACAGTACCACACTTTGAAGGATTAGATACATGCCTCTGCACACAGTACCACAAGCCAGAGAATTAGATACGCGTCTCCGCACACAGTACCACACGGGGGAGGATTAGATACGCACGTCTACACACAGTACCACATGCCATAGGATTAGATACACGCGTCTGCACACAGTACCACATGCCGGGGGATTGGATACACGCCTCTTCACACAATACCACACAGGGGATGATTAGATACACGTGTCTTCACTCAGTTGTACACGCCATAGGATTAGATACACACCTCTGCACACAGTACCACATGCCGGGGGATTGGATACACGCCTCTTCACACAATACCACACAGGGGATGATTAGATACACGTGTCTTCACACAGTTGTACACGCCATAGGATTAGATACACGCGTATGCACACAGTACCACATGCCATAGGATTAGATACGTGCCTCTTCATACAATACCACACAGGGGAGGATTAGATACACGTGTCTTCACACAGTTGTACACGCCATAGGATTAGATACACGCGTCTGCACACAGTACCACATGCCGTAGGATTAGATACGCGCCTTTTCACACAATACCACACAGGGGAGGATTAGATACACGTGTCTTCACACAGTTGTACACGCCATAGGATTAGATACACGCGTCTGCACACAGTACCACATGCCGTAGGATTAGATACGCGCCTTTTCACACAATACCACACAGGGGAGGATTAGATACACGTGTCTTCACACAGTTGTACACGTCATAGGATTAGATACACGCGTCTGCACACAGTACCACATGCCGTAGGATTAGATACGCGCCTTTTCACACAATACCACACAGGAGAGGATTAGATACACGTGTCTTCACACAGTTGTACACGTCATAGGATTAGATACACGCGTCTACACACAGTACCACATGCCGTAGAATTAGATACACGGGTCTGCACACAGCAGAGGATTAAATACGCACTTCTGCACACAGTTCCACACACTGAAGGATTTGATACGTCCGTCTGCACACATTCCACATGCTGAAGGATTAGATACGCGCATCTACACATAGTTCCACATGCCGAAGGATTAGATACGCGCCTCTTCACACAATACCACACAGGGGAGGATTAGATACGTGTGTGTGCACACAGTACCACACTTTGGAGGATTAGATACATGCCTCTGCAAACAGTACCACACGGGGGAGGATTAGATACGCACATCTGCACACAGTACCACATGGGGGAGAATTAGATACGCGCATCTGCACACAGTACCACACGGGGGAGGAATAGATACGTGTGTGTGAACACAGTACCACACTTTGGAGGATTAGATACGCGCGTCTACACACAGTACCGCATGCCATAGGATTAGATACGCGCGTCTGCACACAGTACCACATGCCGGGGGATTGGATACGCGCGTCTACATACAGTTTCACACGCCGTAGGATTAGATACGCGCCTCTTCACACAATACCACACAGGGGAGGATTAGATACACGTGTCTTCACACAGTTGTACACGCCATAGGATTAGATACACACGTCTGCACACAGTACCACATGCCATAGGATTAGATACTTGCATCTAAACACAGTACTACATAGGATTAGATACAGCTTTACTCCAGGTATCCATAACAACTGATCACGTTTTTCACTGACATTCAAAATGAGATACACATAATCACATGACGCTTATGGACATACACACAAACAGCATACAAAATACATCAGTGCAAAATTGGACAATTCTTATGGGGTCACTACACAAACATAAAATGTAATATACCCGTGCGAAGCCGGGTCCTCCCTCTAGTAGACTATAAATGGAATTCAGTAACTGTTAAAGCAGTAGAAAATCCATTTTACATTTTAGTACTTTTCTGTAATGGATGTACTATATAAAAAGAATGATTCTGGTTGCCGCACAAAAAGAATTATAATAGGATATTGTTTCCAAACACTATTTTATCCTAATATATATATATATATATATATATATATATATACACAATGGGGCAAAAAAGTATTTAGTCAGTCACCAATAGTGCAAGTTCCACCACTTAAAAAGATGAGAGGCGTCTGTAATTTACATCATAGGTAGACCTCAACTATGAGAGACAAAATGAGAAAACAAATCCAGAAAATCACATTTGTCTGATTTTGTAAGAATTTATTTGCAAATTGTGGTGGAAAATAAGTATTTGGTCAGTAACAAAATTTCATCTCAATACTTTGTTATATATCCTTTGTTGGCAATGACAGAGGTCAAATGTTTTCTGTAAGTCTTCACAAGGTTGGCACACACTGTTGTTGGTATGTTGGCCCATTCCTCCATGTAGATCTCCTCTAGAGCAGTGATGTTTTGGGGCTGTCGCTTGGCAACACAGACTTTCAACTCCCTCCAAAGGTTTTCTATAGGGTTGAGATCTGGAGACTGGCTAGGCCACTCCAGGACCTTGAAATGCTTCTTACAAAGCCACTCCTTCGTTGCCCTGGTGGTGTGCTTTGGATCATTGTCATGTTGAAAGACCCAGACACGTTTCATCTTCAATGCCCTTGCTGATAGAAGGAGGTTTGCACTCAAAATCTCACGATACATGGCCCCATTCATTCTTTCATGTACCCGGATCAGTCGTCCTGGCCCCTTTGCAGAGAAACAGCCCCAAAGCATGATGTTTCCACCCCCATGCTTTACAGTAGGTATGGTGTTTGATGGCTGCAACTCAGTATTCTTTTTCCTCCAAACACGAAAAGTTGTGTTTCTACCAAACAGTTCCAGTTTGATTTCATCAGACCATAGGACATTCTCCCAATACTCTTCTGGATCATCCAAATGCTCTCTAGCAAACTTCAGACGGGTCCGGACATGTACTGCCTTAAGCAGTGGGACACGTCTGGCACTGCAGGATCTGAGTCCCTGGGGGCGTAGTGTGTTACTGATGGCAGGCTTTGTTACATTGGTCCCAGCTCTCTGCAGTTCATTCACTAGGTCCCCCCGCGTGGTTCTGGGATTTTTGCTCACCGTTCTTGTGATCATTTTGACCCCACGGGGTGAGATTTTGCGTGGAGCCCCAGATCGAGGGAGATTATCAGTGGTCTTGTATGTCTTCCATTTTCTAATTATTGCTCTCACAGTTGATTTCTTCAATCCAAGCTGGATGCCTATTGCAGATTCAGTCTTCCCAGCCTGGTGCAGGGCTACAATTTTGTTTCTGGTGTCCTTTGACAGCTCTTTGGTCTTCACCATAGTGGAGTTTGGAGTCTGACTGTTTGAGGGTGTGCACAGGTGTCTTTTTATACTGATAACAAGTTTAAACAGGTGCCATTACTACAGGTAATGAGTGGAGGAAAGAGGAGACTCTTAAAGAAGAAGTTACAGGTCTGTGAGAGCCAGAAATCTTGATTGTTTGTAGGTGACCAAATACTTATTTTCCACCATAATTTGAAAAAAAATTCTTACAAAATCAGACAATGTGATTTTCTGGATTTGTTTTCTCATTTTGTCTCTCATAGTTGAGGTCTACCTATGATGTAAATTACAGACGCCTCTCATCTTTTTAAGTGGTGGAACTTGCACTATTGGTGACTGACTAAATACTTTTTTACCCCACTGTATATATATATATATATATATATATATATATATATATATATATATATATATTATCTTGGATTAAATGAACTGTTAAAAATTAGGAAAATTGGTACTTGGATGATTATGAAATATGAATTATGACCCACATGCCTTTTGAAGTCACATTTTTTCTTTGTTCGATATAGATATGTGTCTATTCTGTCCAGTTATTGGAGGGAAACTCCTGGGCCTTAAATGTTAATAACCACCCATATTATGTATCTATGGAAGGGATGTTGATTTTGTCTCCATGTTTGGCATGACTAGACTTGTAATAACATTTGGGATCACTTACCCACAGGTATGGCATATTCTAAAAATAGGTAATATCTCTCTTGATTTGGCACATGTAATTACCCAGCAACAGTCAGAAAAGGGAGGGTACAAAAAGTATACCCAGGTTAGGGGTTCTTCAAAAAGAATTGATTGACAAGGTCCTCTTTTCAATAACTTTGATAATAAGAGACAACTTGTAGATCTGTCCAATTCATCTTCAGTTTTCCATGGTCAGTCCTGTAAGAGGTCTGTTTATTTACTTTATTCGCTTTTCATTATGAAAATTGCTTGCTTGTGTTTATGTAACATCTTTTTCTGTAAGCACTGTACTTTGTGTATATTAAATCTTAACACTTAAAGAGGACCTTTCACCATATCCGGGCACAGGCAGTTCTATATACTGCCAGAAAGCTGACAGTGCGCTGAATTCAGCGCACTGTCGGCTTTCCCGATCTGTGCCCGGTGTGAAGAGCTTACGGCCCGGTACCGTAGCTCTTCTATGGTCAGAAGGGCGTTTCTGACCATTAGCCAGAGACGTCCTTCTGCCTCGCGGCGCCAATCGCGCTGTGCTGTGGAGCAGGGAGGAACGCCCCCCTCCCTCTGCTCACACAGCTCATCCGTAGACTAGCATTATCAGGAGAGGGAGGCGTTCCTCCCGGCTCCACAGTACAGCGCGATAGGCGCCGCGAGGCAGAAGGACGTCTCTGGCTAATGGTCAGAAACGCCCTTCTGACCATAGAGCACTACGGTACCGGCACCGTAAGCTCTTTACACCGGGCACAGATCGGGAAAGCCGACAGTGCGCTGAATTCAGCGCACTGTCAGCTTTCTGGCAGTATATAACACTGCATGTGCCCAGATATGGTGAAAGGTCCTCTTTAATAAGATTGTTTGGTTACCTTTTTGTTTGCCAGTGTGTGCCAGAATGTTCAGGAGTGATTGATGAGTAGTCTAAGTATATTGGTGTCTTGTCTCGTCTCTTTCTAGTCTAGTGTGATAAGTTATTATTACAGACATGTCACATCATTCCTCCAATGCCACATTTTTTAGTGGTGTCTATCCAGCACCTTTTGAAAGAAAGATGGTCAGAGATTCACATAGTGGCTGCTATGGGGCCTACAACCTTAAAGAGGACCTTTCAGCAGATTGGGCACAGGCAGTTCTATATACTGCTGGAAAGCTGACAGTGCGCTGAATTCAGCGCACTGTCGGCTTTCCCGATCTGTGCCCCGGGTAAAGCGCTACTGGTCTCGGTACCATGACGCTTTACAGTCAGAAGGGCATTTCTGACAGTTAGCCAGGGATGCCCTTCTGCCCAGCAGCGCCTATCGCGCTGTACTGTGAGAGCGGTGAGGAACACCCCCTCCCTCTGCTCACCCAGTATTATCAGGAGAGGGAGGGGGGAGTTCCTCCCTGCTCCACAGTACAGCGCGATAGGCGCTGCTGGGCAGAAGGGCGTCCCTGGCTAACTGTCAGAAACGCCCTTCTGACTGTGAAGAGCTACAGTACCGGGACCAATAGTGCTTTACCCAAGGCACAGATTGGGAAAGCTGACAGTGCGCTGAATTCAGCGCACTGTCAGCTTTCCAGCAGTATATAGAACTGCCTGTGCCCAATCTGATGAAAGGTCCTCTTTAAGGGGATGCACAGGGACCCTGGAGAGCAAAAGGGGAAGTGCAGGCAGCCATAAGCAGGAGCGTGGATTGGTAAGTAAGGCCGCAGGCCCTCAATGAGAGTATTTGTTGAGAAAATCATATGAGGTTTACCTGGTGGTCCCCTTTGGACAAACTACGTCTGAACTAAAATTGCTATTATTATACTGTGGAGTCTCTTCAGATCTGGAGCATAATGAATGGGGAAGGTGAGCAGAAATAAAAAAAAAAAAACACTGTTACTTACCTCTCCTGGGCTCTGGTGGGACTCCCTGGTGTCTGTGGGCCTCTTTAGGGAGTCACAGATGTCTTCTGGGTAACGTCAGCATCACAACGTTGGTGTTATTGAAGAGTGCCGAAGAGAGGGGACACTATAGGTCATTATACTGTATGGAGGCTGCTATAGAACATTATATTGCGTGGATGGGCACTGTGGGATGTTATACTGTGTGCAGGGGATGCAATGGGACACTTATCCGTGTGGAGGGACCACTATGTGACATTATACTGCCTGGAAGGGCTGCTATGGGACATTATACCGTGTGGTAAGGCCGCTATGGGACACTATACTGTGTGAAGGGGCCACTATATGACATTATACTGTCTGAAAGGGCTGCTATAGGACATTATACTGTCTGGATGCCACTTTGGAACATTATAGTGTGTGTAAATGAGGCATTATACCGTGTGGAGGCCAGGAAATTTGATGACATCTTGTGTAGGGGTGGGTGGGGGCTCAAGTCAGAGGTTTGCTATGGGGCTTAGCCTTTGCTAGCCACGCCTCTATATATAGAGGTTTTAGAACAAACTACACTCCCATCCAGACAATGTCTCTTTCAGAGATGGAATTCATTGAATGCAATGTTAAACCACATTCAGCATCCATCACAGCAGTATGGCCTCACAGAAAAAGAGTCCATGTGCTGATCTGGCCTGCCAGACCCTTTACCAACAGAAAACATTTGATTCATTATGAAACAAAAAATCCAGTTTGAATCCTACATGAGACAACATTGGAACAACATTCCAAAACATGTATGAAAATATCACAAAAAAGGGCTGTATACTCTCTATTTACAATCCTAGACACACCTGCATTCCTCTCATTCAGAGACAAATGTTTGTCATGTAATGGGCACTGATCCTCAGCCTGGCTAAGTGTTTAGGGTCGGTTCACACTAGCGCTTGTATTCCGTCCAGAAGGAGTCCACATGGACACCCCTCAGATGGAATATAATCGCAATTGCAAGCGATGTAATGTCAAAGCACATGGACCCCATAGACTATAATGGGCTCCGTGTGCTTGCCGCGCACTGCCCGCACAAATCCTTCTGGATGGAATACAAGCGCTAGTGTGAACCACTCTTAAGTGATGTTCTACTTTGCAGATCAGAAGAAAAGATGATATTTGGAAACATGCATATTTTGGCGCTAGTCTAAGGTTAGATAATCAATAAGAATAGTTGGTTAAATATGTGTTTAATATAATCACAAAGACTGATCTTTACACATTCAATACAGTGATCAATGTTTAACTGTTATTACTAAATCATTGTTTTATGTGCAGTAAAAGGGATTCACCTAATTTTGTAGAGTAGCATGTTATCCTGGAGCACAGGTTATCATGAAACTACCTTAATCAAATCCCAGTTCCTAGGAAACCATCACATACTATCTGATTATGGATTAGTGCCTCTCTCTTCATGGCACTTGCTGGCGGTATTTCAATGTTGGATCTGATATGGAGTTAGTTATACAAACATGGAAAGCTGCCATTAACTTAACTGGACTGTTTATATGAATTTAGTGTTATTGATTGAAATCATCTTCTATCCAAAACTATAGTGGCCATTTACGAGAGCTTTGTGCCTGGATTAAGGCTGTCAATATTGGGACATTTCTGCCCATAGTTCTCTCGGGTTATTATACTTTAATACCACATGTGCTGACATAGAGTGTACCAACTGTATTAGTGGACATCTGCTTAATAAGAAAATGACAATCTATTTTATCAGGAAATGTGCTTTATATAACACTACTAGATATGAATATTACATTTATATACACAATTAATTTATCATTGAGAACTATGTTTTACAGTACCAGCAAGTAAATGCGATTGTGTAATCTCATCCACACGAGGCAGGAAAAAAAGTGTTGATGTTAATTTTTTCCATAGATTTATATGGCCTGAGGAAGGTAAAAATTAGCTTTAAAAATGGAGCTGAGCAGCCACCATAGCTACTGGGTCACTGCTATATTATACAGTAGAGACCTGGCTCTAATGCTGCGATCAGTGCCCGGACTAATTGCAGGCTTAAAGGACCCTGGTGTCTCGCTCAAAGCTGAGTAAGGCATTGTTTTGGTGAGGATCGCTGGCACCTGGAACAAGAATCGGGGCTGCCATTCTGTTGCTGGAGCCCCTGAAGTTCAAAACCCCTACAGAGTCTAAAAAAATGCAGTATATAAAAAAAGTAAAAAACATAAATAAATAATAAGTAAACATTCAAATTATCCTCCTTTCGCTAAAATACATATAGAAGTTAAAAAATATTCTGAAACACATACACAATAGATATCCCTGTGTCTGGAAACGCCCAGTCTACAAACTGTATGGTGAACGCTGTAGCAGGAAAAAATTTCAAATGTGGCGAACAGATGTTTTTTTCGCAGTTTTTGCCTCTGATAAGAATTTGAATAAAAAGAGACCAAAGCAAAAGACTTCCCCAAAATGATATAACTAAACAGTACACCTGGTATTTCAGAAAAAAAAAAAAAAAATTGCCAAGTTTTTTGCCAAGTTTTAGATTTTTGTAAATAAAACCATATAAATTTGCTGTTCCTGGAATCATACTAAAGCATGGAATACAGCTGACACATCATTGTGGTTGCACAGTGAATGCTGTATAAACAGAGTCCGTAAGAAAGTTGCACAAATGCACTTTATCTCCAATTCCACCCACTTCAGAATTTTTTTCCACCTTCTCAGTACATTGTACAGAATAATGAATAGTACCATAATGAAGAACAATTGGCCCACAAACATTAAGCCCTCATATGGCTCTGTCAACAAAAAATAAAAAAAATTATGGAGTTTGAAAGGTGGAAAATTACATCCCTCTAGGAATTCATCAAAGTGTATGAGATAAGATAAAATAATCCTTTAATAGCCCCACCATGTGAAAATTCATTTTGGTTATCATGTTGACTCCACAGCTGTTTCACAGAATTTATTGCCATTAGAATTTGTTAAAAATGAAAAATGCTTTTCAAATAAAATTTTGCCTTAGCCACAAATTTTTCATTTTTACAAGGTAATAAAAGGAGAAAGAAACCCCCCATGTTACACAATTCCTGAATATGGTAAAAGCCCATGTTGTCAATAACTGCTGTATGTGTACATGGCAGAATTCAGAATGGAAAGAGAGGTGTTTGGCTTTTGTAGGGCAGATTTTGTCTGGAATTGTTTTCAGGTACCATGTTGCATTTTCAAGGCCTATCAAGATGCCTGAACAGTTGGGAATCCTAACAATTGTCCCCATTTTGGAAATTACTCCACTCAAGGAACTTATCAAGGGATATCAAGGTGAGCATTTTGACTACACAAGTGTTTCATTGAAATGGGCTATTAGAAGGAAAATTACTTTTTTTTTTCAATAAAACATTTTAACCCCAAACTTTTCATTTTCACAAGGGGTTAAAGGAAAAACTGCACTCTGATTTTGTTATATAATTCTCCTGACTACAGAAATGCCCCACATGATATAAAATGTTGAATGGACATATGGAAAGGCACAGAAGGGAAGGAGCTTCATTAAACCTTTGTAGGGTGGATTTTATTTGAATTGTCTTCCGGTGCCATACAGGTAGTCCTCGACTTACGATGTTGATCCGTTCTTGCGCGGCGTCGTAAACCGAATTTCGACGTAAGTCAGAAACCTACCATACCGACGCCGCGTAGGAACGGATCAACGTGATTTAGTGTGCAGCGGCTCGGAACTACCCCCCCCCCTTTAAAATAAAACCCTGAAACAGAATGTGAAACTTACCGTACGGTGCAGGGTGGGCGGGCGGGCATTCAGGCCTCCTCTTCCTCCGATGTTCCGTCCTCCTCCTCCGGCGCTCGGAAACTGATAATGGCCTGGGCGCATGCGCAGTAGCCGTAATAGAAGCATTATGATACTGCGCATGCGCCCAGGCCATTATCAGTTCGCGAGTGCCGGAGGAAGTGGTCAGGACATCGGAGGAAGAGGAGGCCTGAATGCCCGCCCGCCCACCCTGCACCGTTCGGTAAGTTTCACATTCTGTTTCAGGGTTTTATTTTACAAGCTCACTTGTAACAGCAAGCTGCCAGCTCTCTTCCGATGAGCAAGGACGAGCCTGCTGCAGAACCAGCATTGATTTGCCGCAGGCTAGTCCTTGCTGACTGGGAGTGCTGGCAGTTTTCTGTTACAAGGGAGCTGTCGTAACCACGAAACGTCGTAACCCCAGACCGTCGGAACCCGAGGACTACCTGTATTCCGTTTTCAGAGCCCCTGAGATACCAGACTAGCAAGGCCGGGTTCACACAGGGTATTTTGGACCGGAATTTGACACGGAGGTTGCCTCAGAGTCCGGTCCAAATGAATGGGCCTAGATGAGAGGGAGTGTCTTCAGCAGACATCCGCCTGAAGAAAGAGCACGTCGCTTCTTTTTTTCCAGGAGTGGTAATAAACCGCTTGCGGAAAAAGGAACCCATTGATTTCAATGGGAGGCGTTTTTTTGGTCATGATTTTGAGGCGGAATCTGTCTGAACTCAACCTTAAAACTCCCTTTGACTGAGCCCATTTAGAAAACTATACCCCTCAGGGAATTTATCAAGGTGCACAGTGAGCTTTTGTAACCAACAATTTTTTCACCAAATTTCTTGCTATTGGGACATGAAAATGGAAAATTCCTTTTTTCTAGTAAAATAGCACTTTAGCTCCAAATTTTTTATTTTAACAAGGGTTAAAGGAGAAAAAGCACCCACACTCATTACACATGGCAATCCTGCAAATGGGTTTGTATACTGCTGTATGGGTACCTTTTGGAAACTACACCCCTCAAGAAATTTAACAAGTGAGGCTTGGTTCACATCTGTGCTTGAACTTCGTACATGGATTCTGTTCCCCTCTCTGCATTGCAGTGTCTCTTTGCACTGAATAACTTTGATGCTGAATATTTAGAATAATAATACATACTAGTATTGGGCTTTCCTTGAAAAATGTTTTTATCTGTTCACATCAGGCAGCTATAGCTAGACTTTAACTCTTATTTCCACTGCTTCTTGGATTTTATACAAAACAAATGATCTGATATTAGATATTGAATTCCGTTTATCAGATAACAAACGAATGCTGACAGTATTGTTGGCAAGAGATGGTACTAAGAAATTGCCAACAGTATTGGAAGTACTAAGAAAGTCTATGGTCTATCAATTTACTAATGGATGACAACAAGCATAGAGACTAGCTAGAGTTCAATTTACACTCACCGGCCACTTTATTAGGTACACCATGCTAGTAACGGGTTGGACCCCCTTTTGCCTTCAGAACTGCCTCAATTCTTTGTGGCATAGATTCAACAAGGTGCTGGAAGCATTCCTCAGAGATTTTGGTCCATATTGACATGATGGCATCACACAGTTGCCGCAGATTTGTCGGCTGCACATCCATGATGCGAATCTCCCGTTCCACCACATCCCAAAGATGCTCTATTGGATTGAGATCTGGTGACTGTGGAGGCCATTGGAGTACAGTGAACTCATTGTCATGTTCAAGAAACCAGTCTGAGATGATTCCAGCTTTATGACATGGCATTGCATTATCCTGCTGAAAGTAGCCATCAGATGTTGGGTACATTGTGGTCATAAAGGGATGGACATGGTCAGCAAAAATACTCAGGTAGGCTTTGGCATTGCAACGATGCTCAATTGGTACCAAGGGGCCCAAAGAGTGCCAAGAAAATATTCCCCACACCATGACACCACCACTACCAGCCTGAACCGTTGATACAAGGCAGGATGGATCCATGCTTTCATGTTGTTGACGCCAAATTCTGACCCTACCATCCGAATGTCGCAGCAGAAATCGAGACTCATCAGACCAGGCAACGTTTTTCCAATCTTCAATTGTCCAATTTCGATGAGCTTGTGCAAATTGTAGCCTCAGTTTCCTGTTCTTAGCTGAAAGGAATGGCACCCGGTGTAGTCTTCTGCTGCTGTAGCCCATCTGCCTCAAAGTTCGACGTACTGTGCGTTCAGAGATGCTCTTCTGGCTACCTTGGTTGTAACGGGTGGCTATTTGAGTCACTGTTGCCTTTCTATCAGCTCGAACCAGTCTGGCCATTCTCCTCTGACCTCTGGCATCAACAACGCATTTCCGCCCACAGAACTGCCGCTCACTGGATGTTTTTTCTTTTTCGGACCATTCTCTGTAAACCCTAGAGATGGTTGTGCGTGAAAATCCCAGTAGATCAGCAGTTTCTGAAATACTCAGACCAGCCCTTCTGGCACCAACAACCATGCCACGTTCAATGGCACTCAAATCACCTTTCTTCCCCATACTGATGCTCGGTTTGAACTGCAGGAGATTGTCTTGACCATGTCTACATGCCTAAATGCACTGAGTTGCCGCCATGTGATTGGCTGATTAGAAATTAAGTGTTAACGAGCAGTTGGACAGGTGTACCTAATAAAGTGGCCGGTGAGTGTATATTACAATAAAGTAAAAGGCTAAGAATTACAGAACAGGATGTTGTCTGGACATATAATATTGAATTTCAAAATTATTTCATAAACTGTATAACTTTTTTCTCTTATTCAAGTCAAGAAAACAAAATAATTATTTTGTTAATTGTTACTCAAAATGATTAAACTCACACACATACAATAGAACCATTTGCCTTAAGCAAATTAATATCTTCTTCAACAGATACACTAAACTTTTCTTACGTTATTCATTTCCTGCATAACATTTCATTTGTTGGCAGAGATAAGCCAGTAAATACTTACTTTATACTTTTTGCCCTATTGATTGTGATATAGATCAATGAATAAGTACAGTATTTTGCCCTATAAACGTCTATATGGCAATAAGATGAGGGTTTAATGACATCTAGTGACATCTAGTGGGAGAGGGGAATGCTAACTTGTTAAGCATCACAGTTCTTCATCACTGCACAAAAAGATCTTTTCCATGGTACATTTCTGGGGAACGTCCACTCCTAGGAACATGGCCAATAATAGTCCATGCAATAGTGCAAACAATCACTTTCAGTTCAAATGATCACATAAAAGAAACTATATTGTTGGCATGATGATGCCATGTGTAAACAGTGTGACATACTGCTGAAAAATGTAATCTATATGGGGACAAACATTTCATTCATTCCTAAAAAATAGTGTTGACTGTAGCAAAAGATTGGACAATTATCAGGAACAAATGATCTGAGGAATATCCATTCCTTGCCACACATCTCTGCGATTGACCCCTAAAGGACATGGCTCAATTTTGGCCTTGAGGGCACAGCATGTCATTTTAGGGGGATGGGGATAATTAAGAGGATTCGATATGATGTATTTATTCAAATAAAATATATAAATATCTAGATTTTTAACTAATTATTTAATGAATTCATGTTCACATTTATTTATTTTGCAGGTTATTTCTTTTATATCCATATAAGTCTTTCAATCCATTACGACTTGTACATGCAAACTACACAGGCAGCTGTTAAAGGATACTGTACAAGTTTGTCCTTAGTATTCCTATGACATGCTGACTGAAGATGCATAAAATAGAATAGGGCATGCCCACTCGGACCTCACAGATTCCAAAATCAGGTCAAAGTAATAGCTTATGAGTGAGAAATTCTAAATGCAAATATACTATATATTTATATATTTCTATTTATCTATAATTAATAAGGTACCAAAACAAAAGGTGTTGAGAGCAGACAGGGTGGGGATTTTACTGATGTATCTCACCATTTATCACAATTACAATTATTTTCTTGGGGCTTGAAGAAAACGGAGGTGACCTGATCTAGTTCCTCTAAAATAACTCTATGCAGATCCTAGACAATAGTCATTTAATGACTGCTAGATCATGTACTACCACCATGCTCCTCTACTGCTTGTCATAGAGTTGTAATACTTTTTTTTTTTTTGGTGGCAGGGGTGTGGGGTGCAATGGATCATTGCTGTTTATGCTGGTAATCTACTTCCATTTTTACAATAGACACAATAGATATCACAGCATCATATGTTAAATAGTAATGCAGCTATGATATAAGGATTATAAAGTAATATATCATTTTCAGTACTACCTTTTTATCATATTGCGTAATATAGGCCTGAGATTTTGTAATAACACTATTTTTACATTTCAATGTTAATTACATCAGTGCTATGTGTACAATATACAGTAGATATAAGAATTTACTAAAAAACAAAAAAAACTAAACACAAAACCCACATGAAACACTTGTTCCTGGTTGTCAATTGTCTGTCTCTTGTACTAATTATATATGATCCTTTGCGAAAGTATTGATCCCCCTTGCTGTTTTTCCTGTTTTGTTACATTTATTGCATTGCATTTAGGCATGTTGTTAGTATGGGGGAGAACAAGGCTGGAGTTTAGGGTGGGCAGGTTGGGAAAGAAGTGAAGCATGGATCGGGGTTGGGTTAAGAAACATAGAGCTGAGGTAGAAGATGAGATAAGAGGGAGGTAAAGAGAAAAAGTGATAAGAAAAAAAAAAGAGGACTAAGAAGACAGAGTGAAAAGAAAGATCTAGAGATCGAAGGACCAGTGCAACAACTAGGTTTTTAAGTAGCAAGGGTGAGATCAAAGGGCCAGCTCAACAAGAGAGTTCCAACCAAGTCGACCAGGTCTTTCAGTAGAGAGGGCGAGATCAGGTTTCCAGCTCATCAGTTCCTCAGAGCCGGCATTTTGAAATACTTTAGCCTCCCAGACTTGCACAGGAGGAGCTGTGGTTTCGAGTCAAACTGTGGTATCACCAATTTAGCTTCTAAAACAAGGTGAGTGATTATTAGGTCTCAAAAAGGTCAGTACTCTGTAGAAGTAAAGACAGGAATATCATGGTAGGGGTCAAAGTAACAGAGTAGATGGTCACCTTGCATATTTGTTCTTGTACACAGGAATAGAAGGGCTGGTCCACCATAAGTGGAGATAGGTATCTACATGGCTCTGGCATTTCCAGCATTTGTTATTTGTGAGCTTGTTGTGATTCTCTTTTAAGTGTATAAACTGGAAGAATCCACGAGTGTATTGCAGGATAAGGTCAATATTGTTTTGAGTGAAAATGACCACTTTCTCTCAAAAAAACATTTCTCTCATTTCCACAAGTAAATGAAGGAGGAAGAGTGAATTCCCAATATGGAGAATGCAATTATAAATATAACATAGTGTTAGGATTGTGCAGAAGCTGCGGCCATGAGATGGGCGTCGCTGCCTGTTCTTCTGTACAGTCCAGGGTTGCAGGGGTTAACCTGCCTTGCAACAGCCAGGTGTGGTCAAGTCTTTTGGACTGGTGTGTTGACCAATGGACGCTCAGATTGGGCAGCTGGGCTATTTGCTGGTGACCTCCCCTTGCCTATATAAGGGGGCTGGTCTGGACGCCCAGCGCTCTAAGATCAAACCAAATCTGATAACCTGAATTGATGTGTGTGTGGTGCTTGGGTTCCAGCCTGTAAAATATTTAGTGGCCCTAGTTAGTAAATTCCCCAGAGACAGCAATGCCATTGGTAGTTGGGCAGCATGCTGCCTTGTGTGTGTGAGTTGTGTGAAAGCTCATTAGGCCTTTGCTGTGTCAGTCAGTATTCACACTGACAGGTTGCTGGCTGTAGTTGCTTTGGGGGGTTGGGTGGAACTAGAAGCACACAGGGTTTGTTGGTCTCTGGCTAGCCCAGGAGTGCTGGCTAGCCAGTGTTTATTTGTAGCAGCTGCTCTGACTGCACATGACTCTGTGACTGGTGACAGAGTACACCTGCTGATTTAATTTAGCTGGCAGTGACTTCCACTATCAGACAGTATTCACACTTAGGTGTTAGCAGTCAGTAGCCCAGAGGGCTCCATAGGATTTAGTTTTTTTTTTTAATAAACCCTGCTGACCATAACACATAGCAACAACATAACATATGCAATGAGTGGTTAGAGGTCACTGCACATGACCATAGGATGTGTATCACAGCAGAATGTGCAAATAACCTCTAAGAAACAGTTCTATCCCTGATCAATTAGACATCATTTGCTGGTTTACCTGAGTTGTCAAATATATCTTGCATATGAAGCAGGCGTCATCTCCCTCTGTTTATTGATAGGTAGATCAAACAACTCTGTAAGACAGAGGTAAGAGAGATGAAGCCCATTGCAAGGCTCATATCGGGTAGTGAAGCTGGGTGTACCAGGCATATGGGTTAATGAAAAATAAGCCCTGAGTACTTTAAACTGTGAAACACTAGGGCAGATAGTCCACACAGGAAAGCTTTCTGTGGAAAACACTGTGGCAAAAAAAACGAGATGCATTTATGCCACAGTCTTTTCTGTAGCATTTTTTTCAGCTGTTTGGGGCCTTAGCCTAAGTCAGTTATAATCTAGTCTAATAATACTCACTAATTAGATCACCATTTTAGTCTTTTGCTATTTTTTAAATAGTTTTTTTGCAAATAAAAAACAAAAAAAGACATTCAGAATTATTGACAATTATAATTAAAAATAAACAGTGTGCATTAAAATTACTGGCATAAAAACAGACCAGGGGACAAGCAAAAGAAGGTGGAGTAGAAAACACTTGTTCAAACATTAACAATAAGAATGTGGGTGGCAACAGCAACACTACTTCTGGTTTTGATGGCACCACAAGTAGTCACACAATTGTTGTGCTTCATGAAAAAGACGAACTAACTGCTCTGTATTCCTGCTATTTTGTGGGGGACACCCCGAAGAAAAGTTTGTTTGCACGTATATATAGCAAGAACTAACTACTCTGTAGTCCTGCTATTTTGTGTGGGGGGGGGGGCACCCCAAAGAAAAGCTGGTTTGCACGTATATAGCAAGAACTAACTGCTATTTTGTGGGGGACACCCCGAAGAAAAGCTGGTTTGCACATATATATAGCAAGGACTAACTGCTCTGTATTCCTGCTATTTTGTGGGGGACACCCCGAAGAAAAGCTGGTTTGCACGTAGATATAGAAAGAACTGCTCTGTATTCCTGCTATTTTGTGGGGGGACACCCCGAAGAAAAGCTGGTTTGCACGTATATAGCTGGAACTAATAGCTCTGTATCGCTGTTTTGTGGGACATACGGTCTGTGGAAAGTTGGACTCCTCTCCCTGCAGTATATAGCTATGAAAAGAGCTTTTGTTTTTCATTTTTTCCCTGCCTACTAGAAGCTAATGCCTATCTAGCCCTCAGCAGATATTTTTCTCTCCCTATCTCTCACCGCAAATCTGATGAATATGGCGGCCGCTATTCTTATGAATGGGAGGTCACATGTTTTCGGCAGCCAATGGGATTTTTCAATTTTTTTTCACTGCCTCCGTTGTCGTAGTTCCTGTCCCACCTCCCCTACACAGTTATTGGTGCAAAAAAATGCACCAGGGAAGATGGGAGGAGATACGAATTTTGACTGCGTATGCTGTGTGGTATTCGATAGGAAACGAATACCTCGAAGGGCCTGATATTCGATGGAATATCTACTCGATCGAATGGTGTTCGCTCATCTCTACTCATGACTATTTTTATTTTACTTTAAATTTTTTGTTGAGTAAAATAGAGAAACTGAAAATAAAATCATTAAATTAAAATGTTTGTTAGTATATAGAATCTTAATATTGCATTAATGAGACCCATTTTTGTTCAATACATTTCATTATAAAGGGTTTCCTATTTTGTGTCTGTCATTCTGATATCTCTCTCTCTCTCTCTCTCTCTGTATATACATATATAATAAATATATATGTATGGGATTGTTATGGCCGAATTTTTTATTTTTATTTTTTTGTAACATTTTGTGTCCCTCATGAGGGGACATTAACACTTCTTTGAAAGCCCCAATTACAGAGACAACCATCCTATTAGTGACCACATTAGCGACTGTCAATGCTGGCAGTCACCCATAGATTTGTTTTCATTGGGTGCAATATAGGGTGGCTATGTCCCTGTATTTACTGCATAGTTCTCAATGAGTACTATGTATTGTGAAAAGGAGTAGGCAGAAACTATTATAAATCACTTCTATCTTCTACTCCAGGTCTCGGCTGTACCTGACAGCAGGGGCAGGAGATTTCAGCCAGTAATGTACATGTACAGCTATATGTCTTAAAGCCCAGCACCAAGCACCATTATAAAAAAAAACCTGCCAAAATTTCACAGATCTGCAATCTGGTTCAACAACATATTTTTTTTCAGAGAGCTTGCTATAGGTCCAGTTTAACATATGCAATTCTTATTTGTATTCATTGACAAATAACATTTTTTCTGACTCCCTCAGTGATCTCTATACCTTACTGTGAAATATTGACACACTGAATTGCAAGCAGAACGATGATGCCTGCGCCCAAAATGTCAGCATAACAAAAGAGGTCCATCTGTTGTAAGGTAATTCTGCCAGCTCCAGTCTTTACTGCTCTGCTCTTTTATGACAGTGTTTACCCATATGCAATTTGGCAGGATATGTATATTTACAATTATATTTGGGATGTGGTTAAGGCGTTCTAAAGAGTATAGAAATAAATCAGTATGATAGAATTCAGATGGAGTCAGTGGTCCAACAACAGCAATCTTATTAGTAGAAATACCTTTCTGGTAGAAGATTGGAAAGTGTACAAAGTGAAATATAACAAAATTTATGTCTATGTGTCTATTCTTCAGTGTGTTAAAGTTGATAAACTTAAAATATCCCGTGATACAAATTCATATTCATCAGTAACTAACTAATCATTAGAATTTATCAGTATCTTTTCAGCAGGAAAATCCAAATGACTTATAATAGAAACCCTCTTCTTTGTTGAATGGCCTAATAGACAATTACATGTAACTTGCTACTACTGCAAAAATCAATCAGATGCTTAAAATTGGAGGGGCAAGTGACACTTAATGGGGAACTTTTGTTTGACACTGTATGGAACTGTATGGTGCGAACTGCTTACCTACTGCCATGTACAGTGTCAGGGAAACAATGTACAGAGTACAGAATATAAGAAATAGTGCCACTTAACTGAAAGTAGGACTGGACAAGGCAAATTGAGAAAATTGTCAGGAGGCAACACGGTGGCTCAGTAGTTAGCATTGCAACTTTCAGCGCTGGAGTCCTGGGTTCAAATCCCACCAGGAACATCACCTGCAAGGAGTTTGCATGTTCTTTCCGTTTCTGTGTGGATTTACTCCCATTCTACAAAGAGGTATTGGTAGGGGAAAAAAGTACATTGTGATCCCTATATGGGGCTCACAAGCTACATTAAATAAAAATTGAGAAAATTGTCAATGATAGCAGCAAGTGGGGAAACACTTCAGCAAAGAGCTCCAAGTACTCTGAAACTTTAACAAAAATCAATATCAATAGAGAATGTTCATGTAACGAAGTCACAATGGGACAACAGGTCCTCTTCATGCCGTTCTGCTTTTACCATTAGCCAATAAGGATGCCCTTGGGAATTATGTGACCCAATGAAAGGAGGTTTGGGGTTGGGGTTTGACCCACTTGAACTACTATTATACTCTGGGGTCTTTATAATTAGTGAAGGCCCAGTGCCCCCTTGCTGCCTCAGGCTCGGGGCTTCAACCCATTTTGTCATTATTATAATCTACCCCTGCCTATCATAATTCAAACCATGTGCCAATACTGCTGTAAACTCAGACTATGCTGCTGTGCTGTATAACTGTTACAACCTACAGAGCTGCAGGCAACAATCACAATTCTTAGACTCAAATTAAAATACCTTCATCTGTACTGCTTATGTCCACGACCAAGAGTAGACAGTTTACGCACACTAAACATATAATTTGTGTACATATCTGGTGTAATGTGGCTCTTTGTTTTTCATTGCTGAAAAAACGTAGTATTCTGTACTGTTTTGCTCCAGAAAAAGTTGTACAAATTAGTTTAAGGCTAAGACCCCAGACAACGGGCTGCAGCAAAAAAGCGCTGCAGGAAAAACTGCAACAATGCACTTTTCACAGGAGCCCTCTTCAGACTATATATGTTAATTACACCTATAGGGACACCGCCTGCGGTTTCCTTCAATGTGTGAATGAGATTCACTAGAATCCCATTCTCTTTGCTGGGACTGTAAAATGCTGCAATTTTTTGCAAACTGCATTGTTCACACCAAGTGGGGTCCTGGCCTCAAAAAGATAATCCAGCAAGCTATTGAGTTCAAAAATCTTTCTTGCAGCTTCATTTAAACCCACAATTAATATCAGATCCATCTATGTGGATATACTTCAGCTAAAGATCCTAAAATCATAATATAATGACTTTGGAACTATCGGAAACATGTCCACATGGCTGGAACTGATTTAAAATGTGGATTTATATAAATCTGCAAAGAAAGTTTTTTAAACAACTCAATGGAGTGGTTTCTAGTTTCCTTGCCTAGCTGGAGGCATCGGGCATCCATGAGATTAACTGCATTTTGATGTAAGTGATCTGAAGTTTTGGTTCTTTGTGTGCAAGTTAATAGTATCGGAAAATTTGGTTTGTGTAAAAAAACAGGCCAAAGCCATACGTTGTGGAAGCAAAGTTTTTTAGTTGAGTATTGTCTCTGTTAAAGTAGTGACTAGAGATGAGCGAACAGTTCTATTCCAACTTGTGATGAAACATAGAAGGATCTGCGACACTTGTTCAATACATTTTAAAATCCAATGATTTTATTCATATCTTCTTCTTTAAAAATTCACAAAAAACACTCCATGTAGATAGAAAAAACACATACAAAAGATAGTCGGACAAGACAATGTAAAAACCGCTGTCAGTAACGCATGATAATGGCTGACGCGTTTCGAGACCAGCCTGGTCTCTTAATCATAGCTCTGATGTTCGATCGGATATCAGGCTGTTCGATGTGTTCGATTCGAATCGAACATCACGTGGCAAACTCCAAAAAAATTCGATTCCCCTCCCACCTTCCCTGGCGCTTTTTTTGCACCAATAACAGCGCAGGGGAGGTGGGACAGGAACTACGACACTGGAGGCATCGAAAAAAATCGGAAAAAGTCATTGGCTGCCGAAATCAGGTGACCTCCATTTTAGACGAATAGTGGATTTCAAATCCGGGTCATATGAGAATGTGAACTTTGTGACTAAGAGACAGGGATAGCTGTACAGGCAGGGATAGCTAGGGATAACCTTTATTTAGGTAGGAATGTTATTAAAAATAACTTTTTGGGGCTCTATCGGGTGTGTAATTGTGATTTTTGTGACATAAACTTTTTCCAATAGGAATGCATTGGACAGCGCTGATTGGCCAGAGTACGGAACTCGACCAATCAGCGCTGGCTCTGCTGGAGGAGGCGGAGTCTAAGATCGCTCCACACCAGTCTCCATTCAGGTCCGACCTTAGACTCCGCCTCCTCCGGCAGAGCCAGCGCTGATTGGCCGAAGGCTGGCCAATGCATTCCTATGCGAATGCAGAGACTTAGCAGTGCTGAGCCAGTTCTGCTCAACTACACATCTGATGCACACTCGGCACTGCTACATCAGATGTAGCAATCTGATGTAGCAGAGCCGAGGGTGCACTAGAACCCCTGTGCAAACTCAGTTCACGCTAATAGAATGCATTGGCCAGCGCTGATTGGCCAATGCATTCTATTAGCCTGATGAAGTAGAGCTGAATGTGTGTGCTAAGCACACAACTACAGAACTCCCCCATTGTGGTAGAGCCACCAGTGTGTACCACAAGACATAATACACTATGATATGCAGAGCAATACCATTACAAAGAAAATGGCACTAGCCCCCGCAAGCATGAAATGTAGTATCATGATAAAGGGGAAGAGTTATTCCCTGAGACATTACAATGTGACAAAGAAATAAACATATCAAGCAATTAAACTTATCAGATGGCCATTCTTGGTTCCCCTGTCTCTGTTGGGGGGCTGATGCCATGCTGTGTGACTGGCTATCCCTGGGATCCTCCAGCTCAGCTGCAGACTGCTCATCGGTGAAGGATAGTATTTAGACTTTCTCCAGCTCCAGGGATGAGGATGGCTGTGGACTTAGATGCCTGCAAAAAGCTCAAGGCGAGAGGTAGTGGCTCTGTGGTTCCTTCTTCCTCCTTTAATGCGTCATCCTGAGACTCAGCAGCACAACTACTAGATTGGACGATGAAAGAAGATTGGGCACAAGAATGGCAGCTTTTGGATGTGCTGTGGCACTGTTGGCTCAGAGTGGAGCAGTATATAGACAAAAAGCTGGTCTCCCTGCGTCTTTTTCATATGCCAGCCAGGCCGTGCTCCCTTATACCTTCAACTGACACATAACCTATTAAATACATTTTAGTAACATCCCTGCATTGTAAATTGTTATTTTATCTTGGGCAAACTAATATAATATACATGACTGTGACACTGTTGTGCTGGGATATTAAGATGTATTTTTATTCTTGTAGCTATTGCATGTGCTGCTGCTTGACATGTAGGTATTAAAGCATCAATTATTTGTATTAGTCATAGAAATTATAGCAGCAGGAATAGTTATTTTGGAGGTCACGCTACTCATAGTAACAGAAGTTTTGAGAATACAAGGAACAATTTTATTTTATTAAAAAATAAAACTACATAAAAACTGAAATATTGCATTCCATATACTTTACTAAGTATACTGTACAGTGAATGCTCCAAGACCAAATCAACATTCCCCCCATAAAGAGTATATATCAACATAATCTCGCAGTATCTAAATATATTGTTAGAAAGCATTTTCAATATAAATCTGGTGAGAAGCGCCAATTGCAGCAGAATTGGCATCCTGTAGGAATACACTTACTGTTATTGAAAGAAAGCACCAGACTGTTGCAAATACATAATTCATTTAAGGAGAGGATATGAAATGCTTAATAAATTGAATCTGTGAAAGTGTTTTCAGACTCTCTCTGTATACTTTCCTACAAGACTGAGGCATATGAATGATACAAAACTCAGTTTTCAGGTAACAGATCTACCACTTAGTTTTTAATTTCCTTGAGAAATCTTACCTTGATAAGAATCCCCAGCTATAAATAATACATATTTACGTACTCACATTGAACTGGTATGCTTTGCAACTTCTCTATTAAAAGGATCGTCCAACAAATAACTAAACCGATTATTTAATCCATACTTTTTCTTTTTATAATATGGAAGACTAAGATGTCAACAGTGAAATACTTTTTTTTTTTTCACAGTAGATGTTTCAGAAAACGTACAGTACACATGAAACAACTGTAACAAAATGTCAAAGAAAATTATATTGAATATGTTATGCATTTCACAGCAAATGACCCTAATAAAGCATAACCTTTAATACTAGATTGCCACCGTCTACAAAAAATTCATGGTACTAACACCAACCACAGACAGCTCAAAGGGTGAGAAAATTTGCTCAGAACGCACAAAATAATAACCATCAATCATTATTCCACAAGGGGGAGAGTTAGAGTGTCATTGGTACTATGGGCATTTATTCTATGGATTACACTGATGTCATCAACATGCACCCCATGTAATAATAGCACTTCATTAGTGCCCTCATTCAATAAAAGTTCCCTCACTTAGTAATAGTGCTTTCTTAATGCCCTCACTCAGCAACAGTACATCCTAACTCCATTGCCCAGTAATACTGCCCCTCTCTTTAATAGTTTCCTCACTGAGTAATAGTGCTCCCTCAATGCTCCAACAAGCAATAGTCCTCAACAAATTACCAAAATTCTAATTCTATTATAATGCCACTACTCAGTAATAGCCCTTATTTGATCCCTTATTTAGAAGTAGTGCTTCCTGAGACTGTGCACCCTTTCAATAATAATGCCCAGTCTAGAAATAGATTAGACATGGTGCCCCCCCCCCCCCCCCTGAGATGTCACCTCTACTCAATAATAGCATCCCAAGTCAGCAGTAGTGCCCCTGAGTACCTTAACTTGACAGTGGTGCTCACAATACTCTCCCTCTCTCATTCCTTCATTTGGCAGCCAGTGCTCTCTCGCCAACTGGACTAGCAGTTGCATTATTGTGTCCATAAACCACCCACCATTCCCTCTTAAAAAAAGCTTACTTACTTTAGTTCCAAAATTTAGCCAGGTATGATAGGATTATAGCTCTCTCCAAATCCTTGCCATGCACTGTGACTACATTAGTCATAGAGTTCTTCAGCAGTAGAGCAATCTGTGTACTGAGCAGGGAGGGTTGCTGTTAGCTATTCCAATACTTACCTTATTACCTATTAAGTAGCTTTTCCACTGCAGTTTGTTCTGCAGCACTTTTTGGCTGCGGCCCGCGACATGGAGGCCATCACCTTTGATCTTTTCAGTGTGTATTACTGATGTGGAAGTCAAACGGTTTTAGGAGACTCAGTTTACTATGTCCCCACTGACACCTCCTTAACCTTGCCTTGTTGTATTACTTTTTTGTTCTTATTACTCCCTCTAGGCAGATTTTAAAGAGAAGTCAGTGCCTTTGTGACATCTCAGCATTGTACCACAGGAGGAGCTTGCACAATCATTAAAAGGTACTAGTTAGCAGGATACTCTACTTCAGGGGTGCTCACACTTTCTCAGCATGTGATCAAGCCCTAAGATCGACTACCCAGTTCTTGTGGGCGGGGCAGGACGGGCATGTAGGCGGGGCCGGGACGGGTCTGTAGGCGGGTGGGGCGTGTCTGTGGGTGGGGCTGGGAATGTGAGCGGGGCCGAGCGGATCGTGAGAGGTGGCCGCCCAGGCATCCCCGCTGTCTGCTTCTTCACAGCGCAGGCTGAGAGTTCTCTCTGGACTCCGGCAGGCTGGGGCTGCGGCAGCCCTGCCTGCCAGTGTCCGTAGATGACTCTCAGCCTTCACTGTGAAGAAGCAGCACCCCAGCTCCCTCCATCCCTAAGAGCGGCCTGCAAGTGCTTGTTCACAGCGCAGGCTGAGAGTCATCTAAGGACACTGGCAGGCGGGGCTGCCACAGCCCAGCCTGCCAGTGTCCATAGATAACTCTCAGCCTGCGCTGTGAAGAAGCAGACAGCGGGGATGCCTGGCTGCATCCCGCGATCAACCCATACGTCCAATGCGTTCGACCGGTAGATCGCGATCGACGTTTCGGGCACCCCTGCTCTACTTGATAGTAAGCACTCAAAGCCTGTATTGATACTTGGCACAAAGATCCACAGAAACACCATGAAATCTAGCTTTTACTGATTTTCTGCCAGTTTATATTATCAAATGAAATTAGAAGAGCTTCAGCCATTGGTCTAGCTGAACTCTCAAACCTGTCACAACCTTTCCAAAACATAGCCAAATATACATCATTAGAAAACAATACCAATTATTGGAGATGGAGGTGAACCCATAGCGGTTTTTCTATATAGACAGACCAAAAGGGGATGCTATTGGAAACATTTTAAAATTTGGTAGTAGACATACAACATTTAATCAATAAAGGTCAATGGTGGTTTACCCACAATAGCAATTCCAAAGTGGTGTTGGTTGGGTGTCTCCGTAGCTAAATCTACAGCTTAATAGATGAGTTGTGCTTGGGCCATTGATCTCACAGTCTAATCACCTCATCCTTTCTCTCAGTAATTTCCAAGCATAAAAGTTCATACTGGTTAGTTGCCACTATATTCTGCCCCTATGAGTACACTCCAGTCATCAGATATCAGATCACTTATACACAGGATCCAATGCACTTCCATATTGATAATATTCATCATGCGTCAGGTTGGCAATTGGTTTATTAAAAAAAGCAGTGAAAGAAGCATTGCTCTTTTGTGCTGCCATGATGCAGCATGTGCCCCAACAAATGATAATGGCCAAGCTGGAAGACGCGTTTGGCTGAGCATTCCCTTTGGTAAGCATTAGAGATGAGCGAGTAGTGTTCGATCGAGTAGGTGTTCGATCAAATACTACGGTATTCAAAATACTCGTACTCGATCGAACACTACTAGCTGTTCGAAGTTGAAGGTTCGATGCAGAACCAGCGTTGATTGGCAGAATGCTATACATTCTGCCAATCAACGCTGGTTCTTCTCTTACTTTTAGACGTCTTCTTCGTGCAGCGTCCCCGAGGCATCTTCCGGCTGGAATTCACTCTGCCTAGGCATCCGGCGTAGGCAGAGCCGACTGCGCATGCACGGGCATGCCCTCGCATGCGCAGTCGGCTCTGCTTAGGCCCCGATGCCTAGGCAGAGTGAATTCCAGCCGGAAGACGCCGCAGGGCCGCTGCGCCGGGAGAAGACTTCAAGGGGAATCCAGCCCGACCGTCACTCGTGGACTTGGTAAGTATAATTTTATCGAATTTTGCACACCCCTGAAACGAGCATTTCCCCCCCATAGACTATAATGGGGTTCAAAATCCGTTCGAACAGCCAAACAGTGTGCGGCTGTTCAAATCGGATTTTGAACCTCGGACATTTTAGTGTTCGCTCATCTCTAGTAAGCATATTAGTTTTGTGTGTAACATGAGCTTGAGTTCCTTTATTACTGAGTGTACCACTACTGTACAGCTGACTCTGGGCCCATTAGACTCTTATAGACATACACAGAAAAAGAGATTGGCTTTTGAATCGGCAGATCAATGTGTGGATCACATGACCAGCTGAGGAACTTGTCCTCAAGCTGAATAAAACGCACACTGCACCCAGGGAGTGTCTGCAACTTGCACTTCACATTAGTATGTTTTGTTTTACAGGGCTAAAGAATGCTACAATTTACTGGAGGACGGCTTTCAACAATGAGATGATTTGTCATTTTGAAGGCTAAATGTAGTGGGCCACAGTGAAAAAGTTCTGTGGGAAAAACCGTGGTGGAAACACATTGTGGACTTTCTGCTTCAATTATACTTATTGGTAAACTGCCAGTGTTTCAATAGGCATAACTGACAGTTTTGGAAATCAGAGCATTTTTTTCTGCATTGTGTGGCTGGGATTATGCCACGTGGGGCCCCGACCTAAGGGTCTTATATTTACGTACAATGAACAGCATGTTGATACATTCAAAACAATATTGGTGGAAATGATAAAACAACAAACTGGAGATAACATTCTAGATGATAAAAAACTGACAAGCTTAAGATGGTATTTATGCACATATTTCCAATTTCCTTAGAAAACCTGAAAAACAGATGGTTGCCAGATGAATGTTTCAAAAAAGAACATTTGCTAATTTTTTACAGCTCTTCAAGACATGCGAATGGAAGGCAATAAGTAAAACCATTGGACCATAACAACTGAGATTAATACTTTGATATATGTATATATATATATATATATATATATATATATATATATATATATATATATATATATATATATATATTGCATTATACAATAGATAGATTTGGTTTATAATAGATCATACTGTTGATATACTCACTCGCGGGTGTTAAACCCAAAGTCAACTGTTCCCTACGCACTGGTTACTCAGACCAACATACATATAGAATTTACTATAATTACCCTGATTCCTCTTTTCTCTTCTATCTTGTTATGTAAAGTGAAACTTTTTATTACTTGTTTATTTGTTATTTTTCCTATGTCCCAGTGAACTACCTTCATGTTTCATTGTTTCCATCACTTACATTTGTTTATGTAAAAATTGTATAAATCATAATAAAATATGATTGCAAAAAATAAATAAATAAAAAGATTTGGTTTATAATAGTATATCATTTGTTTCTTTAAACAGTAATAGTATTTATTTTATTATTTTTTTATAATAAATGCCTTTTCGCAGAGAAAGTCACATTGTGAATAAACAAAATTCAAAACTAAACTAAAACTAAGCTAAAACTAAACTAACTAAAACTGTGTTTTACAACTGCTGCAACCTTATTATGAATCAGTAGCCAGCAGAGGTGGAAAAACAAAGTTTTGATTGGTTACATTACTTTAAGGCTAAAGCCCCACGTTGCGAAAATCCAGCATTTTTGCTGCTGTGGAAACACCACAGCATAAAATGCTACATTATATAGTACCTGTAAAGTGAATGGGATTCTGGCTAATCCCATCCACACATTGCAGAAAAGAAATCAACAGCAGAAAAACTGTGTTTTCAAACACAGCTGCATTTTTGAAAATTGCAGCATGACAATTACACCTGCAGAAACATTGACATATAGATATAAAAACTCATAGAAAACACAATAAAAAACACTGTGGGAAAAAAAGCAATGCGTTCCTTTGCATTTCTTCCCACAGAATTTTTTTTTGTTGCGTTCCGTGTGGCCTCAACCTAAAGCTAGATTCACACTCAGCAATTTAAAATATCTGGAGTGCCTGTACGCTTGTGTGACCAGAGCTGCATTCACTTCTGTGGGTTTGCGGGTGTAATTTCTGTGTTGCAACTGCATCCACAAAATCCCACCAAAGATTTTCTGAGGTTCAAGATTGGCGACTGTGATGTTCAATACAAAATCTTCCAATACTTCTTCTTAAACTGAGGGGGTATTTGAGGTATGCTAGAGATCATTGTCCTATTGTAAGATTCAACAATGACCAAGCTTCATCTTCTTCATGGAAAGCATCCTATTTTCTCCTAATATTTCTGAGCAGAATTCTTCTTGCCCTCCAGAGGAGGTAAAGCAGCCCCAGAACTTCACTATGCATCATTGTAGGCAGGGCGTTCTTTGCAGCATATACTTCTTTCTTCCTCTTCCAAACATATCGCTGATCCATAGGCACAAAAAGTTACAATTTTGTTTAATTGTCCCACAGAACAGAATATTAAATCTTCTCTGTCTTACTTATATGGCTTTTAGCATTGTAGAGCTGATTTTTCTTGTGCTTTGGTCAGTAGAAGTATATGTCTTGTATATTGTAATGAAGATCTTCAGTGTTTAGTATGCACTGTACTATGTGAACAAAAACCTCTGTGTCTGCTTCTACTAAATCTTGATGTGGCTCTTTTGCTGACACTACTGCTTCTTCAGGGATTTGGTGGCAGCCAGTTAACTTGCAACCTATGCTTCCACCTTATCTATACAGTAGGAACTTTCAATACCCTTTTCTATGTTTTTGTATCCTTTTTCTTGTTTGTACAAGGCAACAATATCTTCTCTTAACTTTGTTGACATTCTTGGTTTAGAAATATGGCTAATATACAATTAAAGGTGCTCTATCAGCAAAATCTTGCTGCTAGAGCCCCACATATGCGTGCATAGCCTTTAAAAAGGCTATTCAGGCACCGTAAAAGTTATATTAAACTACTCCCCCTGTTTTAAAATAATAACCTAAAAAAGAATGTGCTCTACTTACGGATCGTGCACCCTGGGCGGGCATTCAGGGTGTGTTTTCATCTTCCTCCACGCCTCTTCTTCCTCCAATGTCCTCTGGTCCCGTCCTCCTCCGGCGCTCGCTCGCGGACACTGATATAAAAAAAACGGCCTGGGCGCATGCGCAGTAGCATGCGACTTCTACTACAGCTACTGCGCATGCGCCCAGGCTATCACTGTCCGTTCGTGAGCGCTGGAGGAAGACGGGACCGGAGGACATTGGAGGAAGAAGAGGCGTGGAGGAAGATGAAGACACACCCTGAATGCCCGCCCAGCGTGCACGATCCGTAAGTAGAGCACATTCTTTTTTAGGTTATTATTTTAAAACGGGGGGGGGGGGGGGGGGTAGTTTAATATAACTTTTACGGTGCCTGAATAGCCTTTTTAAAGGCTATGCACGCATATGTGGGGCTCTAGCAGCATGATTTTGCTGATAGAGCCCCTTTAAATGTCACAGTCAACATGTCCATAGATTTGTCAAGCAGTCTGGATGCAACTAATAAAACCATCAGGTGGGCTAGCGGTAGCCCCTGATCTATAAAAAAAAATGTTCTTTTATGGAGGATACTATTGAGAGGGTTGAATAGCTCTGCGACTGTTTGTTATATTTGTATAATATAGAATAGAATTAATATTTCGGTACATGCACACAACTGTGATTTCCAGGAAAAGTCAAATTTCCATGAAATGGAGATGCGGTGTTTAATCTCATGTTAGGGGATGTCCTGCAATACTGTTCATATCCAAAATAGTCTACGTACAGTACAGTATATGAAATGATGAGTAGTAAGTAATAGAGCTCCACACGTAGATTGTGTTCAAGATAATTTATTGTAGCGAATGAATGAGTACTTTCGGTCTTTTTTTCGACCTTCCTCGCCAAAGGCAATTCCCTGCTGCGCATCTCTGCAACATTTTTGCATTTTCTCTCATTGGATTAACCCTATGCGGGCCCGGACGGGCGGGAGAGTCTGAGGAAGGTCGAAAAAAAGACCGAAAGTACTCACTCATTCGCTACAATAAATTATCTTGAACACAATCTACGTGTGGAGCTCTATTACTTACCAGTCTTGACGGGATGGGACCCTATCTCCACCAACGGGACAGCAACTGTATCCCTAATTCAACTATGAAATGATGAGTACTCACCATTGAAGCAGATACACAAAACTTTTCTGATGATATTGATGAGCGGCTGCGGGAAAACCCGTGGTGTTAAAAAAAAACAACGGAGTATCCTTCCATTAATATTAATATTAAAACCCGTGGTATAGCCCTTCCGCGAAGGTCGGACCCGTGAAAGTCAAGGGACCACTGTACTAGCAATCTGTTCCAGAATATATACTATACTAGCAATCTAGTAGTAGTTTAACCATATCTCTGATGTAGTTTATAATCCATCTGGTATATAACCTAGGCAATTGTCCAGACTGAATGATGATCCGTTCAGCTAAAGAGTAATCCGCCTGTGTATATATACTGAAGCTCACACGTAGGAACAGTGGATATGTTGGAAGTAGATGGCACATACTAAATTGATAGTATCAATCTATCCATACCCTTGTTCCTACTTAGAGAGATATGTGAATTTGGTACTTGTGAAATTTATAGCGCCTTTCAATTTGATGAACATCTACCCTGAACTAACATATATTAATACCAATACACTAGATATATATTCTGAGTAGATGACACATACTAAATTGATAGTGCTAATATATCCATACCTTTGTTCCTATTTAGAGGGCTATGGGAATTTGGCACCTGTGATTTTTATATTGCCTTTCAATTTGATGAACATCTAGTCTTAAGTAGCATTCATTTATACCAATAGATATATTAAAAAATGCTACAAAACTTGTCATGTTTACCGGCTTTAGCAATAAATGATTGATTTTAGCAATAAACAATGATGGTAAATTTAGTGGCCAACTAATTGTGACTGTCATACACAAAGAGCGAATATTTTAGTTGGAATATAAATTCTTTGAAGTTTTTAACCGTTCTATTTTTGTAGTATTTCATAGGCTAAAATCTGAACTTTAATACTCACATGGGAATGCCCCAAGAATGCCTATTTTGCAGTGGGCTTCGTATAAAACATTTCCCTTTTGCAGTCTTCATTATTCTGAAATCATGTATTCTGCATGACATGGGTTCTTTGATCCAATGTGATATTGGCCATTCTTCACCTCTGGTGTCCCTACCATGTCTCTTACTTGCTGTAGTCCAAGGATCCATGTTGGTCTTGTGATATGTGTAATTCAAATGTGTTGTTTTTCTCAAAGCTTCAACTAAAAAAAAAAAACAGATGCTGATAGATAGAATGTATCAATTAATTAAAAACCATGCCTATAGATTCAAAGGGTGAATAATTAAAATGTAACATTTAATAGGACATAAAAAGAGTCACAAAGCATCTAGTCATATAATCAAAGCACCAAAACTAAAAACAAGACTATAGACTGTCATACGTCACCTATTAACCCTTTCGCTGCCAGGCACGTACACTGTACGTGCTCCCAAGGTGGCACTTCAGTAGCGGAGGACGTAGTTACTACGTCCTCCCTACTAATGCCGATATCTCTGGAATGCATCAACATATATTGATGCTTTAAAATGCATTTTAAAGAAGAGACTCTCATCTTTAAAATGATATCAAGATCTCAATGATTGGATGTACAGTTTTGGAGGGATTCACTGTTGAAAACACTATTTGGCATTGAGATCCAACTGCAGATCTCAATTCCTGACAGCGTTTCAACAGTGAATTGCTCCAAAACTGTACATCCAATCATCGAGTTCTTGATATCATTTTAAAGATGAGATTCTCCTCTTTAAAATGCAATTGAAAGCATCAAGATATGTTGATGCAGTCCAAAGATATAGAGCTCCAAAATGTCCCCCCCTCCTGTCTAAGCAAGCAATTTGCGATCTAACAAGAAAGGAAGAGGGACACGGAGCAGTGCAGCAGAGAGAGAGAGACAGAGAAACAGTCTCTCTGCATCAGACTCTCTGCATAACTAGTATGTGACAGCAGGAGGGGGGTGGCAGGGACTCTATTGTCCCTATTAACCCTTCTCCTGCCAATCAGAGCGTATACTATACATTTGTCTCTGATTGTCACATACAGTTATAATGTAATTCCCCCTGAGCTTTACTAGTGGGCTATTCTTATGTTATACCCCTTGAACATAACCAGGAAGTTTGTTGGCACTGTGACCCAGACGTTTACCATTGTCCAGGTCACAGAGCCAAAAAAAAAAAAAGTCGCACCAAACACTTACACAACATATACATAAAGTCGCAAATAAAGTTTACATTTCACCCAATCCCTGTCCTGTCTATACCTGAGCTTTCTACAGTAAAATACGTCTCTAGTGATGTCCGTTACACACTAAAATAATAGTAATAACGATTATCACTAGAGATGAACGTATAGATTGCTAAAATTATTATAGGGGGATGGAAAATAACATTTTTATGTAAAGTCCTATTTAATTTGCATGCACAAAATGGGATGGCGCATTTCTGCGATTTTGGCGATTCTTTAACACCCGCCCCTGTAAATATATACATGTGTGGTATGTATGAACTCCTCACATATTGCAGTTTTATGGACAGTACATTATGTTTGCAGAAAGGGATTTCTTGAGCCGCACTTTAGTGGCAAATTTGAATTTTTGCGCAATTTTTGCTAGCAATCTCTGTTTGCCGCAAAGTTGAATGAAGGTGGTTGTATATATAAACTATTAAATTGTGTTTTTATATACGGTATGCTGTGTACTCTGAAAAAAGTTAGATTTTGGTATCACAGTCACAGTTTGGTAGGTGCAGTATAGCTTTTTAACATATTAGTGAACAACAGCAAAATCCTGCTTGTCTTCTGTATTCGTGTTTTTGGGAGTCCGAGCTCTTGTTGTAGTTGATGTTTGCAGTACATATAGTATATATACACATTGTATACACCATAAGCTATTATTTTAAAAGTATTTTTTATATGAATGTGAGAATGAACATGAGTTTTAGGTGCAAATATGTGTTTTAGCGTATTTTTTCAAAAAATTATTTGTGTTGGTCGCAAAGTTGCATGAAGGTGGATGTGGCTATCGATGACCCATTAAGACATTTGTAATCTTCAGGTTGTCTACTTTCAAAAAATATATAGGGTTTAGGGGTTCACTTACTTTTCATGGTGTGTAATCCCTACATTTTATAGGATGATACTTTTTTAACATTTCCAGCTTCAAAGCAGAATTTTGTTCCTTCCAGTTCTAGCGATTTTCTGAAGACACGTGCATGCGGGTTCAGGCCATAGTGATATGTATGAACTCTGCACATGTTGAACTCTTATTTTTAGGAGGTTTGGTGCATTTAATTTTTTGTTTGGTTTCCGCTTTTAACAACTAATATACATTTATTTGCATTTTTTCATAAAACATTCACTTTAAATCAAAATTGCATGAAGGTGCAATACAGTACCAAGTGGCATTCTGACAATGCTGCAGGTGTCTACTTTAAGAAAATATATAGGTATGGGGGGGTTGGATGCTTTTTTAATGTTGCAATTTAGGTTTGATTTGTCCATCTCAAAACTGTGAAAATTGCTCTGGCTACTGGAGGTGCAAAATTTCCAGAGACCCTTGGCAGCAAAAAGGTTAACCACAATCGTATTCTGTGAAAACCACAACAATGAAATAAACCAATGATCCTACCATTTCACACCCGATTTTCTCAATAGATGATTGGCTGCACCATTGAGATAAAGGGGGACATTGGAAAGGTGAATTGGGTTGTGGTTGAGACAGGTGATAGGTGCTGTCAGTGAACGATCAAGAGTTTACTAACCCTACTAAAGCTTTACCAGCGGACAGCCTAGTAAGCCCTAATATTCATAACTTCGTAGTCATGGTCCTAAACAACCTGAGGTTCCCACTAAAGAAAATCATGGCCTTTGGTTAGATAAAGGTGTGGTCACTAATAGAAAAGCTGCCTTCATAGAATATAATGGTCACTAATAAAGTCAGTCTTTAATAGTAGAGCCTTATCAAAGGGGTAGTCTTCTGCGGAGGTTTCATTGTATCCGGAAACTGTATCTGAAAAATCTTTAGATTTACATACAGCAGAGATTAGTCTTTCTTTAGATGAAGTAGGCAATTACCAAAACACAACAAGTTTCCTTTAAGAGTTGTCTTCCATGTACTTTGAACTTAATAATTTATCATCTGTTTAGCAAGTTTCAGAGCAGCTGTCATGTTGCATTATGAACTGAAGAAACAGGCAGAGAGTTTCATGATGAGCACATCTAAGGAATAGGTGAGTAGAAAACCAGAAAATAATATTTTACAGCTTCTATTGTATCTCTGTTTCAGTATATTAACAGAGTGACTGCTAGAATTTATCTGGAGTCTCGCTAACTGTACTCAGGTTCTGGCAGTGGAATGAGGGTATTGAAGAACTCTAACTTAAAATACTGATTAAGCCTTATTCACACTAATGTGAAAAACGGTTGTGTGTTGTCATTTGAAAACCATGACAATTCACAAGTCTACACAATAGAACTCAACAGAACTCAATAGAAGGAAAATGGGTCTGCCATCATTCAGACTATGGCCCTAATTTGAAGATGCAGCTTTAGATGAGCTGTCCAGTTTCGGACCAATATTAAGAGACAAATGTTATGGTTTGCATAATACAAAGTTATACAAATTTCCAATATAATTTCTGTATCAATTCCTCACAGTTTTCTAGATCTCTGCTTGTTGCCATCCATTCTGTTTACTCCTAGTGGATAAAAATCAGTCCATGGTCATGTGATTTACAGTCCATGATCATGTGATGATCACACAGGTGCATAGCTCGTTATAGTCGTAGCACAGTAATCACATAGCTAACAGCTGTGCACCTGTGTGCTCATCACATGACCATGGACTGTACATCATATCAACATGGTCTGATCTTTATGCTCTTGAAGTAATCCAAATGAATGACAGCAAAAAGAGATCTGGAAAGCCATGAGGATTTAATACATAAGGTATACTGTGAAATTGATGAACTTTTTATGATACAAGTAGTAACAATTATTTTTCAATATTGGTCTGAAATTGGAAAACCCCTTTCATTTGACTCTTGGCATATGAAGACTTTGGCGATACTTCCCCTTTATTGAATCACAGATATGTCTTGCAGTGATACAGTAATAAACTTCTATGAATATGTCCTTACATGGAACTTGTACACAGCCTTAACCCATTAACAAGTGTAGGGATCTAAAGGAGCAGATACTTTTTAGCTACTGTATTTTTCAGATAAAAGATATCTCATTATAAGGTCTACCCCAGGTCAAAGCTAGAAAATTGAGGACAAAATATTTAGTATTAGTAAACTATTTAGTAAATTATTTTATGGCAGAATGTGAAAAAAATGTAAATTTTGTTTCTTTTACCTAAAATAAAATTGTTTTCATATATACTATTGCACCTAAACAGAATTGGTGTCATTTCACCCAGGAGGAGCCAGAATCCATCTTTCCATAGAAATTGTAGCTGGGAATACCCAACAAAAATGAAACAAAAAGCTGCAGTATGGCAAAATGTTTAATTCATACATTGAGTTTAACTCTCAAAGTGGTTTCCCTAGTTTTCTTGGAAAGGCTATTTAAGCTTCCGAAGAACCTATTGTTGCCTTCTTCTAAAATGTATTACCCATGCTTATGTGAGAGAGAAAAAATATCCTTGTACCGTGTTAGCCAGTGGATATGAAATGACAGAAATTTTTTGAGAGAAGTCTTCAGTAATTGATACCTTTTTAAATGGCTAACTTAAAAAGTTTTTTGATGACATATCAAGCTTTTGAGACTATAGAGGTCTCTTCATCAGGATGTGAGAGAGAGAGAGAGAGAGAGAGAGAGAGAGAGAGAGAGAGAGAGAGAGAGACAGAGAGAGATCTTGGTAGAAGAATTAAAGAGGACCTTTCATGGTCCGGGGCACAGGCAGTTCTATATACTGCTGGAAAGCCGACAGTGCGCTGATTTCAGCACACTATCAGCTTTCCCGATCTGTGCCCCGGGTAAAGCGCTATCGGTCCCGGTACCGTAGTATGCATATCTCTCACAAGGAAAAAGTAGAAGGAGGGGAGGGGTTATTTGACTGCTACTTTAGTACTGCCACTTTGTTGTTTAGAATCAAATTATAGTAATGGCTAACAAACACACTATAGTATTAGACTACCTCACTGCAGCACTAGGAGATGTATATAGGATTATAGAAATATTACAAAAATAAGGATAGTTGGTGAAATCCATTCCATCCATCCCTTTGAATTGGTTCAAGAGCCTAAGTGGATGGCTTATGGGGATATTGCAAAGTGTATTTCAAATGCTGCTGTTGTGCTTATCTGGTTATTACATTTGTATTGCCATCTGAATGATCTTTTCTCTAATGCTACATAGCCTTTCCATGGTGCATGATCTGCATCTGATAAGTCAGGATGGATGTTGTGAGCCTCTGCTCTCTGAGGGGGTCAGAAGCCGTAAGAGGGGAAGGACCCATTTTCACACTCTCTTGCTACCCAAAATGACCACATGGTGCGGAGGTTTTGCCATGATGACCAAAGGCATAACAAGATCCTCCGTTTTGCCATATACAGAGGCCAATTAGACGGAGTTAGAGACAGTATTTTAGTATACTGCATTCGTTGTGAAATCAAAGCATAAATAGATTTCCATGTCTCTCTAATGCTGTACACCATATTTCTTTGTACCCCAAGAAGCAATCTTGTCTTCATTTGCACTTGAAAAGGAAACACAAGTATGTATTTTCTGAAGCATATATCCGATTATACAAGCTTCAATGTTGGCGTCACACATTATTAAAGCTATAAATATACCCATACCCCTTGACAAAGTGCTGTACAAAGAGAACTTTTGCTACTTAATATAAATGATCAACTTGTTTTGTACCTCTGTTTAATATGCCATTTGCAGACGTCACTACCGCAGTGTAATTTTTTTGCCTCTTTGCAACAAAATAACCAACTCATTTTTCCATTCATTTTAAAATGGTTTGATAAAATTAGAAAAGCTGATTTATGTAGCAAATTTTGTTACTTTCAGTATGTAAAGCTTTGAAGTGTTTTCTATTTCACAACTTCAATAGCCTATAAAATTATTGAGAAATTCAACTGAAAAACAACTGCAAAAAGCTACGTGAGAATTGTTAACACAAAGAGTAACAGTCTGTAAAAGCTTGTGGGCAGTCTGCGCTATTTCCCAAAGCATATGAGTAGGACTACAGATGTATGTGTTTTGTATGGTTGAATTTCTTTAATGTTTGTGAATGTACATACAGTTTAAACTCTGTGGTCCCTTTGCAAAATCAGTATCAGGACCCCAACTATTGTATCATGTTATTTGTAATAATGGAAGCTAAAAATCAGCAGCTGCAGCGGAAGATAAAAAAAAGAAAGACCATATATGACCGACATTAGAAACCAAGAATGGAGAAAATTCATCTTTCATTTTGAAATGTTATTGTATTTAAATCTGACATGAATAAAACAGAATATTTACTGTTTCTCATTGAGAATAATTGCCTCTGTGAACATGCAATGTGGTAGAATTACTGTATGTATAATAGGGACTATTGCCACTTATAATTTCTAGTAGAGACTGAATGTTAATGTTGTTCAGGGTTTGGTGCTACAGCAAGTAGCTCCCCCAGCATCTGTGTAGGCCTTGGCCTTGACATCCGTGGTGCAGGCGCAGACCTGTGATGTCAGATGCTGGTGCCCTTGACAGACACACTGAACCACTGATGTATTACCATTTCCTGTTTTTGGAAAACCAGAAATGTAGCCAGGGAACACGGGCTGTGTGCAGAAAGTCAACATTGGCATTAGATTTCAAATTCTTTAAAAGACTGCAAGGTAAAACTAAGGTCTATTGATTGTTGTGGGCTGCCATTTCTGCTGCAGGTAATCAGGCTATGCCTCACTCCCTCGCTCTGAGGCTACAGATCCTTCCTCTGTTCCAAGTCCGGTGAGTTGTGCTCTCAGTACCTCTTGTACTTGATTGGTCTCAGTGGTCACGTGAGATGTAGGGCTCCCAGCAAGAATGTGGCGGCACAAGACTGTGGATCCAGCAGCCAAGACCTCGCCAGGTCAGATTTTCTAGGACAGTGCAGCTACAGGTAATGTTAGCAATTCCAGGAGCCATGCTGCTATACAAAGTGAAGAAGTGGGTTTAGGTAGTGCAGTGGAGCGCATTGTATAACAGGTGAGCAATATGGTATTGTTATTTCCTTTCGCTGTGCTAAACCAGATGCTAACAGCTACAGTTGGTAGAGGTGGTGAAAGATCATCACAAAGTTCTCTTTAGACTCCTGAGTATAAAGGTGCAGGCCAGGGTAGGTGAAAACAATAATAAAAAATTAATTCTCACCTTCCCTCACCTCTTTTTGGCTTCCTCATGGTGTCCAGTGCTCTCTTGGTGATGTACAGGGCTCTTCTGTGACGTCTTCGGACTGGGTTCATGGCTGAGGCCTATGATTTCACCTCAGCGGTGACATGGGCATGCTGAGCGTCATGACACCTAGTGAACCTTGCACATGGTTGTTTTTGTTATATTCATCATCATCAACTGTTTCATATACTCCTCATCATCCTCCATTCCAAAGTCAGTCACCCATAAAAGAACGTGTGGCCAGAACGCAGCAATAAGTGCTCAGTCATCTGGCAGATGTGCAACGAAACTCGCACCTGGCCAAGCTACTGCCGGTGCAGTCACTGCCGAACCACTTAGTAAATTCCACTGCCTTTTGAAACTGATGGCATGCACTCAACCCTGACTGAGGATACCTAGCCACCATCATTTTTCTAGTAAAGCTGTTCCTGTTTATACTGCCATGTGTTAGAGGACATTGGGTCTTTCGTTTGAGATCTCAGTCTGGAGAAAGGTGCATGCCAACGATAACACATGGAGCAGAAATTATGAACAAGAAACAATACGTCTTTTACAGCCCACTGGGTCAAAGTTTTGAGCGTCATTGGCCATAATCCAGAAATTCAGCAAGGCCAGGCACTAGTTCCACCCCGATTGAACAGGCTCAGTTCTAACACTAGGCACGGACCATCCACACCTTCTGCATCCTCCTCTTTGGACCGTTTCCCTGCACCATTTTCATCTCCCCTCCACCCTCATTTCATGAGTGTAAGGTGAAGTGCTACTGTTTGTTTTTGCAACTAATGATCCTAGATTAGATCCTGCAGTATGTATCTTGCTGTATGGCTCCTCAATAACGCAACTAAGCATTGTTGCCAGTGACAATGGCATCAACATTTTTGCTGCACTGCAGATAAGACAATTAGACTCTCCCTTGGATACAAAGTGGAACCTTGCTATGTCACAGGAACAGCCAGAGAAGGAAGCTGTGTGGTACTGTGTGCAGATGCACATATATAATCCTCTGGCATGTGTTACTGTGTGCAGATGCGCGTATCTAATCCTCCCCCGTGTGGTACTGTGTGCTGAGATGTGTATGTAATTCTCTGGCTTATGGTACTGTGTGCAGAGGCATGTATCTAATCCTCCAAAGTGTGGTACTGTGTGCAGACACACGTATCTAATCCTCCACTGTGTGGTATTGTGTGAAGAGGCGCGTATCTGATCCTACGGCATGTAGAACTGTGTGTAGATGCACATATCTAAACCTACGGCATGTGGTACTGTGTGCAGATTTGCATATCTTATGCTCTGGTGTGTGGAACTGTGTGCAGATGTGTGTATCCAATCCTTTGGCATGTGGTACTGTGTGCAGATGCATGTATACAATCCCCCGGTGTGTGGTACTTTGTGCAGACGCGTGTATCTAATCCTTCGGCATGTGGAACTGTGTGCAGAAGCGCGTATTTAATCCTCTGGTTTGTGGGACTGTGTGCAGATGCGTGTATCTAATCCTCTGGCGTGTGATACTGTGTGCTGATCTGTGTATCTAATCCTCTGATGCATGTATCTCAGTTTGGATATCAGTGTTGGGTTGTGTATGTGGAGTGACCATGTGTATTGCAGTTGGAATATGAGTGAAAGACTTGCAGGTTTGTATTGGCTAAGGGGTGGGGGGGGCATTGTGTTTGGAATGCTGTATCTCAGCAACGGTACGTCCAAGCGAGTTGGAGTCTCATCTTAAACCTTCCCGGATACCTGAAGTATCTCTGTACCAAATTTGGTGAAGATCGGTCCAGTCGTTTGGTTCGCATTAGAGCACAGACAGACAGACAGACAGAAATTCATTTTTATAATATAGGGAGATAAATCCTAATCCCGATTGTGTTTTCAGCCAGTGATAGTGCAGTATCTCATCTTTCATATGACACCGAAAGCAGGTTTGTACTTTTTATAATGTCTGAGATCGAACTATTTGAAGTGTCCACTCCCTCCCTCATTTTCTCTATATTTTACACAGTCCGTACTCCATACACAGTAACATTCAGTGAGAGGCAGAAACAGATCTCACTGCCTTTCTTTAATATCACATTTAATTCAGAATGAAGAATATGTAACTCATGATTTGGCGTAGTATGTTCGTTTTCTCGCAAGTTTTTTTTTGTGTGTGTGTTTTTAGCCATATGGAACTTAGTTTATGGCTAGCTGAATTGGTTTTCAGGACTTTTTTTTTAATAAAGAAACTTTCCAAGATAAGGCAGAAATTTTTTTTAGCACACTAAAATTAAACAGTATCAGTGACTTCCATGGAAAACAATAAGGAGTTTCTTATGTGGATTTCAGAATGGTAAATGCTAAAAAATCCACGTAAAAAAACTCCAAATAAATTCTAATTATTCAAATAAATAATAAAAGTCAAAGTCTAGTAATAAGATTAAATTCAGACAAGGCAACACGATTCATCTGGCCGGGATCTAACGTTTTCAAAGTACAATAAGAAAACAAAAAAGAAATACAAAAATAAAATGTCAAAGTCAAACTATATACCGTATAATTATAAAGCTTTGTCTAAACTTTCCACTAATTTGTATAGCTTTCAACTATCCTGAACATTTTCTTGTAACACTATATGGAAATTATATTCCGACATTTAAATTTTATATAAAAAGAATGAAGTTAGATTGACTTTTTAATTTGGCAAAGATTACATGGAAATTGCTGCCAAATATAAAATCATTCAGCCTTCTGAAAGCTTAAAATTGGCTCCAACTACCCTTCTAGCAAAGTGATTGGCATTGCTCCGCAGGTCAAGTCTTTGGAACTGTTGCACATGTTCTATTTGGATAAAGCTTAGACAAAACATCTGTTTATTATATTTACAAAAGAATGCTAAGAAATCTTGTGAATCCATAAGTGGTTTATTTGTCTAAATCCCACTTTAAAAAAGGTTCTACAACCAGTCAAAGAAATTTTTTTAAACCTTTAACCCTAAATCATAAGACTGAATTGTCTTGTATGACAATTGAATAATCATAGTATTACATTTTATGTTGCTTCTATAGAATTGAATGTTGTAATATTGTATTGCATTGCTATTTTTGAGAGATTAGAGACTGTAACTGAACTGGAGTTAAATTAATGGTGGACACAATGCACAGTTCTCTTCTCTTCTCTTGCCCTATATATACAGACACTGCTCACTCCAACTTCTCTTGACCTATATACAAAGACATGGTACAGAGGTGTAACATGAAGCTCCTGGGCCCCTGTGCGAAATCTGTACCAGACCCCCCAACTATAATATATCACATATAGTACTGGTCTCCTCATATTGGGAAGATACATCTTATGGGCCTCCCAAGTTAGCCCCCGACTGTGTACAATTACAGTTCTCAAATTTAAATACTGTGTGGACTGAAATTCTATGCATACGTTTCTCTGAATTTCTTCATCAGCAGTCAAAAATAAGCATGGGTGGTGTATAGGAATCTAAGTGTGTATATTCTGTATATCTGTGTATATGCTGTATTGTTGCAAATGTATGCCCTTCCCTGACTATATATGTAATTTTTAGTGACTGCACATCTGCCCATGACTTTCTATGTGGCAGGATTCTTGTACTCTCAGCTCCTGCCAGCCTACTTGTGAACCAATTGCAGACAATGCTGGAGCCTGAGGAATTGAGAAAAGAATTTGATATCAGGTACTTGACTCAATTTTTATTAACATGGCCCATTCACTACCATTCTAAACATCTTATGACAGAAAGTGGAGGGGGTGCAATTTACTTTATCTGCTTTGGGCACCTAGATGTACCATAGCTTGAACGGAAGTTGCATCGTACACTAAATTCTAAGATACCGTACCAAAGTCACAATTTGGTAACTGAATACGCATATAATCACTTTAAACTATATTTTAATTATATTAAAGAAACTCAATGTAATATAAATGAAAAATTATTTAATAGAACTTAAATTCTGCATTCTAATGGCTGGATTCACATAGATGCATAAAAAAACAAACAAAAAAAAAACGCGGTGTCTATGCCATGTAGGGTACCAGCCTTAGGCCCGGTTCACATCTGCGTTCGGGTTTCCATTTGAGGAGTCCGCTTGGGTGCCCCATGAACAGAAACCTACATGCATTAAAAAGTAGTTACCGAAGGAAACTCCATGGACCCCATGGCAATAGTGGGGTCCGTGTGGTTTCCTCTCGGTTTCCACACCAATAATGTGGAGAGAAACCAGGTGGAGACCACACGGACCCCAGTATAGACTATGGGGTCCACGGTTTTCCTGGTAACTGCTTTTTAATCCGGATTAGATTTTCGTTAGGGATATCCGCAAGCGGACTTCTCGAATGGAAATCCGAATGCAGATGTGAATGGGGTCTTAAACAGGTTTTTGTTACATCAGGAGTAGGCAACATAGTTTTAATGTTGTTGACACCTACACTAAAGCCAAACCACAAACTTTAACATAGGGACGCTGTCATACTGTGTTCCTGCACACATATGTTTACTGTTATTTGCCTGGAAACATGCGTACTTTTCCATTTGAAGCAATGTCAGTACATCTGTAATCTATAACTAGAGGTAAATGTATGTGACTGGGGGCAGAGTAGGATTGTGACACACAATGTACCTGGATGCTGCATTCAGTCCGTGGCCACCGGTACTTTCACTTTTTTGTAAGTGAAACACGGATTAATTTCAGCCATTTTTAATTCCTGACTGTGCGGCAACAGCAAAACCACAGCCAGGAATTAATGAGTGTTACACTTACCCCAAAGTGACAGCACTGGTGCCCGCAGACTGGATTTAGCTGTAGCCGCATCTGGGTACACAATGTGTCACCACCTGAAAAGAAACACCCTACGGATGAGGCCCCACGTTTTTTTTGTGGCAGATTTTGTTCCGTTTTTTTTGAGCCAAAGCCAAGAGTGGACTGAGCAGAAGGCAGAAGTATAAGAACTTTCTATATATTTCCCATTCGTTTGTAGCCATTCTTGGCTCAAAAAAACGCAGCAAAATCTGCCACAAAAGAAACTGCGTTTCCGCAATGTGGGGCTTTAGGCTGAGGCCCCACGTTGCGGAAATGCAGCTTTTTTTGTGGCAGATTTTGCTGCATTTTTTTTTCAACCAAAGCCAAGAATGGCTACAAAGGAATGGGAAATATATAGAAAGTTCTTATACTTCTGTCTTCTGCTCAGTCCACTCTTGGCTTTGGCTCAAAAAACTGCAGCAAAATTGCGGTGTTTCTGCAACGTGAGGCCTCAGCCTTAGGCCTGGTTCACATCTACGTTCGGTATTCCGTTCGGGGAGTCCACTTGGGGACTCCCTGAACGGAATACCGAATACATTGATAAGCGGTGAGCTCACGGATCCCATAGACTATAATGGAGTCCATGTGCTTTCCACGCATTGTCCACATAAGTGTTAGGATTGGGTCCCGCAGGGTTCTCGCTCAGCGCACAGCGCCACCTGCGGGTCAATCTAACTCTCACCCTCGGATAGTGAAGTGTCTGGAGTGTATGTCCAGATTCAGCCTACTGAGCAAGCGCAGACCTATTGGAGCCGCTCGAAGGCTAAGTGCCATTTCGTTCCTACTGAGCATGAGCGGTAAGGTCATGATCACCGCCCCTATTGGGCAGGGACTTGCCTTTAAATAGTGTGAGCCGACGCCCGCCTGGAGCTCACACTTTGAATCAGAATTGACTGAAGTTTGTTAAAGGACAGAGGTTCAGGGCTAGGCTCCAGGATCCAGGCAGGGGTTATTACCTATAGTTAGTACCCTGTAAATTCTGAACTGACAGCTCTATACCAGGGTTAGGAGCAGCAGACACTGTTCCAGCCCATAGAGTTGCAGCAGGTTTGGGCTCTCAGTTCACCACTTTAACTGTCAAACTTCCTTTACTCTCCTGGTTGTTGCAGGAGCATGTTTAGTTGTTGACCTGGGGTGACTGTTAACCCTTGGCAGCCTTGCTGTGTTAGCTGTACTGTGCACCTGTCCAGTGAGGTTAACTGGCATGGCTCTCTTGCAGCTTGTCCACATTAAGTGTCGCATCACATATCTGCCAGTGCAGCTTAACTGGTAGCACGTCGTTCAGACATACAGCCGCCCACCGTTGGGCCTGTGGACCTCGCTGCAGTGTCTTGCAGACTAGAGGTTCTGTTGTTTAAAATTATTATTTTTAAAAATATACACAGAATCGTAACAATGAGTCAAGCGGAGAGGAAAGTAGATCATGAAGTACTTTCCTCTCTGCATGTCCTGCGTGGACAGTGCGTGGAAAACACACAGACCCCATTATAGTTTAGGGGCACGTGTGCTTTCATTGCTTACTGCTAGTCAAGGTGTTCGGTATTCTTTTCGGGGGTCCCCATGCGGACTCCCCGATCAGAATACTGAATGCAGATGTGAACCAGGCTTAAGAGGTCTCCTGCACACAAATGGCATGGATGTGGTTATCACTGATTTGTACATTAAAAATGAATTGACAGAGCCAGAACTGCAGACAGCTATAGGATAGATATAGGATCTCCTCCATAATTTGCAGCTCTTCAGTTTGGCAAAAAATTTCCACAAAAAGAACGTCTGTGTCTGGGTCGAGTGAAATGTACAGGTCCATACTTTTATCCTCGGTTGTGGATAAAAAGTATAGTCATGCGTATTACAGGTTAGTGTTAGGATGGGGTCCCGCAGGTTTTCCTTCGGCGCACAGCGCCACCTGCGGGTCAATCCTGTTCTCGGCGTCGGACGGTGAGGGTTGTGGAGTCTAAGTACAGCATTTGGCCATTTTCACCCTACTGAGCATGCTCTGACTTTTTGGAGACGCTCTGAGGCTGTCTCATTTTCACCCTACTGAGCATGCTCGGACTTTTTGGAGACGCTCTGAGGCTAAGTCTCATTTTCACCCTTCTGAGCATGCTCAGACTTTTTGGAGACATTCTGAGGCTAAGTCCCTTTCCATTCATACTGGGCATGCCCAGTGAGATTATGGCCACTGCCCAGTGGGCGGGGACTTGCCTTTATATGGTGTGAGCCGACGCCCGCCGGGTGCTCACACTTTGACTAATATGTTGAGACAGAGAGGTTTAGGGCTAGGTTCCTGTCAATGCCAGGTTACCAGAGCAGGTATTCTAGCGTAGCATTCCTGGGTACTGACGGTTGGGAACTACTATAGCCTGTGGGGTCTGTCCAGTATTATTATAGCTCCAAAGCTGTTGTGGAGCCCATTGTGATTCTGACCAGGAGTGACATTAACCCTTGGCAGCCTTGATTGCAGCCTATACACAGGAGCAGTTCCCCAGGAAGTTTCTGGTGAACCCGTGTTGCCACCTGTGCACATCCAAGCTGCACAAAATACACTTGCCCAGTGAAGCTAACTGGTGTAAGCCTCTTTGCAGTATATTACCATTTAAGCTACACAAACACCTGCCCAGTGAAGTCAACTGGGGCACTCCTCCGTTGCAGCCGGTTCACCGTGGAGCTGCACGCACGCCTTCACCCAGTGAAGCTAACTGGTGAACGTGCGTTGGTCCATGTTCACACATAAGCCGCGCGAACATACTGCTGCTTCACTCAGGCAGACGGCCGCCCTTCTGGGGCTTGTGGACCTCGACTGCAGCCACTACTGCAGTCAAGAGGTTCTGTCTAATAATTATTTATATATATATATATATATATATATATATATATATATACAGAACCATAACAGTTAGTAACTCCATGTGCCTCATAGTAATAGCAGTTAACCCCTTCATGTCCCTCACATTAACCCCTGAGCTTTACACAAGGGTTACTGATGTGAGATATATGGAGGTAATAATTAGGTATCTTATTGAGGACCTTCATTAGTACCGCCATATGCCTCACATATTAGTAACCCTTATGTGAGGTACATAGGGGTTAATATGAAGGACATGATGGGGTTAACTGCTATTAATATGAGGCACATGGAGCTACTGAAACTAGATTAATAACCCCAAATGCCTGACATTAATAGAAATAGTAATTCAAGAATGTACCTGGTGTTTTCTTTTTTACTTTTTCTTTGTATGGAGCTTCCTCTCCTCCTTCTGGGGAAGACTTTGCACAATGCAGAGCAGGAGCTGAGCTGCAGCAGTCTCAGTCTGAGGAGAGCAAGGCTTCACACGGCACCGCAGGCCTTGCTGAACTGGAGGCAGGGCGGGGCTACTACCTCACACAGCAGCTCATACAGAGCCTTCCCCGAAGCCCCTGCTAGCACGGCCGCTACGCAGCTACAAGTGACTGCACAGCCCAGCGGCCGCTGCACGGTGAGTGACCCGACTATCTGTCAGTGAGAATAGACGGTCGGTCACTCCATAAACATGAAGGTGAAATATTAGGCAGCACAGGGGCCTGTTAAGCTGTGGGGGCCTTGGGCAATTGCCAAGTTTGCCCCCCCCCCCCCCCCCCCTTAACGCTGGCCCTGCATAGCTTAAAACACAAGCTAAATAAAACCTACAGAAACACATTTTGCAAAATGAATTCCTCCAAAGTCACTTATGCCATTATACTGAACCCTGAACTATACTTTCATAGCCTCGGGTGGACAAAGCTGTGAAATGAGGATGTGTTAAAGAAGTTTGATATTGGTTGCTGAGGCAGGCAGTTCAACAAGGCCTGAAACCTTAGCTTTAGTTTCCTGAAGGTATTAATTGAAATACAGGTAACAGTACAATAGTTACATTTGCATAATAACAGGAATGATATGTTTATCAACATAAGAGCTCAGACTCAAAGGACAAAACGTATAACAATGGATCTTGCCTCATAGACTGTAAGTAAGCAAACATACCTAACATAACAGGACTTGTGAGGATACCAAATCTAGAGTATATGCCAATAACAATGACAAGTATATAGAAACTAGTAGAATACCCGCGGCTTCGCTTGCGGAAAATATGTTAAATTATTGGTTATGCTAACGAAAGTAACATTTTCAGTGTCACACTGAAATTGACATTTTGAGAGTGTTACAGTAAATCTTTTTTATTATTTTGACATTTTACTAATTTGTCGTAACATTGATGTGAACAATTTTTTTTTTTGTATTTCAACATTTTTATTGATTTTATATATTCAATACATATTATGTAGTATAAACTATTAAAACTATTTTTTTTAACTATTTTTTATCAAAAATTAAAATTTATGCCCCTTACACAAACATATAAAACATTTACACCATCGGTGTAACTACCGGGGTAGCAGCAGTAGTGGATGCCGCAGGGCCCAGGACATTAGGGGCCCGGTGACAGCCACTACCGCAGCGTTTTGTTTTTTTTAATAGGCCGTTACCGGCTGGAGTTATTCCAGACGGTAACAGGTCCTATTTACTTACCGATCCTGGCAGCGCCCAGGATCAGTAAGTGACACCACGGGACCCACAAACAGTATTATTATACTTGAGGGTCTGAAAAGACCCCCAAGTATAATGACCGGAGGCCCAGGAGAAGTAAGGGAACATAAAAAAACAGTGTTACTTACCTCTCCGGGCAGGCTTTGGGCCTACTTGTGTGATGTCCCTGACTTCACATGACTGGGGTCTGCATCCTTTGCGTTGCAACGCAGGCCCCCCCGGGTCACATGATGTCCCGTAGGTCATTGAAGATGACCGCCATTAGCGGGAAGTACAGCGAAGACAGGGATAGCAAAGTAACAGTGTTTTTTTTATGTTTGTATCCCTCCTGGGTCTCCGATTATTATACTCTGGGGTCTGAAAAGCCCCCAGAGTATAATAATTGTTCATGGGTGTCCACAGTGGGGCATAATACTGTGTGCATGGGCCACTATGGGGCATAATACTGTGTGAAGGGGCCACTATGGTGGGGTATAATACTGTGTGCAGGGGCCACTATGGGGGATAATACTGTCAAAAGTTTGCAACGGAGCCTCATCATTCCTATTTATGCCACTGATTTACACCCAATTAACAACATAGTGTAACACTTCCCCCTCCCTCCAGTGTAATCTATAAGTAGTTCATGGACAAAAGAGTAAAATTGGTTTGCAGTTACACAACTATCTATTGTAGGGCTTCAGTGATATAAGCTCCCTGTATAGTAAGCAATAATGACAATCTTACTATGGGCCAGTTTTCGCCTGACCAATATTGCTGCTCAGTGAGGCTGCTTGCACACTACAGTAACACTACAGTCTCCAGGCTGTGGATTCTACATCTCCATAGACTTCTATGGAGCCTGAAAAATTCACAGCTTTGTGCACAAAGAAGTCTATGGAACCGCCAAATCCATGGCCTGGAGGCCCGTCAAAACTACTGCAGTGTGCAATCAGCCACTAAGAATACCAGACATGTTTTATCAGTGCATGTGTGCGTGTACATGTGTGTGATCCATTTGTGTGCATGCACGTGTGTATGATGCATGTGTGTGCGCGCGTGTAATCCATGTGTATGTATGCATGTGTGCATGCAAGTGTGTGGTCCGTGTATATGTGTGTGCGTGTGTGCATGCACGTGTGTGGTCCATGCAGTGGTGAACCTAGCCTCTCTGCTGCCTGAGGCGGACGATCGAAAGACGCCCCCCCCCCCCCACCCGTCCGGGGAGGGGGGGGGTGTTCATCTTTTGATCGTCAGCCAAAGACAGCAGAGGGGGGGGGACATTACAATAAATACAATGCAGTAATACTCACAGGAGACATCTCCCCACATTTCCAGTCTCTTCCCTTTGGACCGCCATGACCACTTCTTTCAGCTGTGACTTGACTCTGTAAAGTTTGAAACATAGACATCTTTGACTCCTCAATTCTCCACAGCGGCCACTGCAGCCTATATTATGCCCCACAGTGGCACAATAGAGGTTGCAGGGGGGCTGCTGTGGGGCATAATAGAGGTTACGGGGCCAGAGTGGACCCTCCAAGCTCTATTATGCCCCACAGTTGCACACCCATGAACTATTATTATACTCAGGGGTCTTTTCAGACCCCCGAGTATAATAATCGGAGCCCATGGGGAGATGAGGGAACATAATAAACACTGTTACTCACCACTCCGGGACCCGATGTTAAAGAGGACCTTTCATGGGTTTGGGCAAAGGCAGTTCCATATACTGCTGGAAAGCTGAAAGTGCGCTGAATTCAGCGCACTGTTGGCTTTCCCGATCTCTGCCCCGGGTGAAGAGCTATCGGTGCCGGTACCGTAACTCTTCACAGTCAGAAGGACGTTCCTGACAGTCTGTCAGGAACGTCCTTCCCAGCAGCGCCTATAGTGCTGTGCGAGCCCCCTCCCTCTGTTCACAGTGCTCGTCCATAGAAGAGCACTATCAGGAGGGGAGGGAGCGTTCCTCCCCGCTCACACAGTACAGCGATATAGGCGCTGCTGGGAAGAAGGACATTCCTGACAGACTGTCAGGAACGCCCTTCTGACTGTGAAGAGTTACGGTACCGGCACCAATAGCTCCTAACCGGGGGCACAGATCGGGAAAGCCAACAGTGCACTGAATTCAGCACACTATTGGCTTTCCAGCGGTATATAAAACTTCCTGTGCCCAAACCCATGAAAGGTCCTCTTTAATGCTGGCAGGATTCGGGCCTATATGGTAATGCCCAGACATCACGTGGTCTGGGATATTACCATATAGGCCCGAAGCCTGCCCTAGCAGTACCATACAGGCCAAAGCCTGTGTTAGCAGTAACAGGCTATTACTACTAGCACAGGCTTCAGGCCTATATGGTACTACTAGGGCAGGCTTTGGGCCTATATGGTAATACTCCAGACCATGTGATGTCTGGGCATTACCATATAGGCCCGAAGCCTGCTAGGAGTAACATCGGATCCCGGAGAGGTAAGTAACATTGTTTATTATGTTCCCTCACCTCCCCTGGGGCTCCGATTATTATACTCGGAGGTCTGAAAAGACCCCCGGGTATAATAATGGCGGTAGTGGGATCGCGGCCTGCCCGGGCCTGCTCACTGCCGGCCTCTGCGGCCTATAGTACAAGGGGAAGCGGGGGCGGCAGTGAGCAGGTCTGGGGAGGTAGGTAAATAGGCCGCTACCTGCTGGAGATACTCCAGCAGGTAGAGGCCTATTATAAAACAAAAAAAGAAGTTTTATACTTACCGATCTTGTTGTTGCTCCCGCCGCCTCCGCGATCCTCTTCTCCTGCAGGCTGACGTCTGCGTAGGCGACGTCACTACGTCGCCTACGCACGCTGATACGTACTCAGTCTAGGTATCAGCGAGCGTCATCACGTGATGATGCTGCCCACGCTGATACCTAGACGTCTGAGTACGTATCAGCGTGCGTAGGCGGCCTAGTGACGCCGCCTACGCAGACGTCTGAACCAGCGCAGAGAGAAGCAGCTCAAAGTAAAAAAAAAAAAAAATGTAATAAAAGGAAAAAAAAAAAAAAAGTCGCCCGTGCGCCGCGTCCCTCCCGTGCGCCGCCCGAAGCGGCCGCCTCACGTCGCCTCATTAGAGGTGCGGCGCTGTATATGTATGGGTGCGCGTCCATGTGTGTATTTGTGTGTGTGTGTGTGCACACGTGTGATCCATGTGTATGTATGCATGTGTGCATGCACGTGTGTGGTCCGTGTATATGTATGCGTGTATGTGTGCGTGTGATCCATGTTTTTCTGCGTGCACAGAGCAAGTGTCCATTTGTGCGGTAGTTGTGTGTGAGTACGCTTGTGCTCTGTTTGAGTGCATAGTGTGCATCCATCTGAGTGTCTTTGCGTGCGTGCGTGCGTGCGTTTGTGGTCCGTGTGTGTGTGTGGTATTTATGGGGTGGTGTTGTGGTATTTGTGTTATGTGTGTCTAGAGTGCTCTGGTGTTTGTGTGGTGTGTTGTGGTATTTGTGAGGTGTTGTGCTTGTGGGTTGGTGTATGTGTACTGTCTGTGTGATGTTTATATGATGTTTGTGAACTGTTTGTGTGGTGGTGCGGCCCCTTTAGCAGCGACTCTTTGGCACCGTCACTATAATCCGTCCCTGTCAGTTACAACTGTTGTTTTCACCTCAGCGTTTTCACTTTCACATTTCCCCATTATATGCATAGGGCCTAAATTTAGGGACCCCGATCTCATGACTGGGGGAAGCTAGCGAGATGTAACATGCAAAGTATTCTGCTCCTGTGGGTGGAGAGGGGGCGTGCCAAATTTCAGCCAAATCAAGCGAGAACTGTGGATTTGTATAGAGCAGACTACTACAGAATTTGAGTTTTATATATATAGATAAGGGCTCGTTCACATCTGCGTTCTCCTCTCCGTACTGCAGGTTTCCGTTTCCTGCATAAAACAGAGCAGGAGACGGAAACCTGCAGGAGTCTTTCTCACCCATTCATTTGAATGGGTAAGAAAGCTGTCCGGCCGTGAGTGGCGGTGAGCGTTTTAAAATACATAGCTCATATTAATCCAATAGTACATGTCTACAAGTATGGGAAGACCCATGATCCTGGGTCTCTAGCTCCAGGCAGTATGCCACCTTTGGAGTAAGGCCATAAATAAGTCTTGGGAGCCACTCAAAGTTTTCCCTGGTATGGCAATAATTTTCTTGAATAGAATAATATTATGCACTCTGTTGACTACATGACCTCCATATGGTTGTAACCTTTTCTTTTTACTGCAAGGACATATTGTAAAAATAAACATGGATATCCTGGTGGTTTGCTACCGAGAATAAATATTCAAGCAGTAAACAGGCACAAGACGCTCATGGGCGGTCACTTTGCAAACCCATTCAAGTGAATGGGTTTGAAAACTGACTGTCGGGTTTCCATCTCCTGTCCAGTTTCTATCGGCAGAAGGCGGAAACCCGAAAGCGGAGACCGGGCGCAGGTGTGAACCTACCCTCACAGTTATATGCAGGGGCAGACTTGTCATGTTGACTCTCCTTTCTCTGCAAACTGCCTGCATACAATGTGACTCTGGCAGTCTTTCAATGACTCCCAAATACATTACTCCCCTTCTCTTTCTTTTAGCATACTCAGTAACTAACTAGTCACTGGGACATGACAGGAAGCTAGAGGGGAGCGAGGCTGTAAGTGATCAGCACTGGCAGCCGTTGTTAAAAACTGTTACTTATTTCCATGTTGTATCTGACAGAATTACGCCGTCCTCATCCATCTGAGCCTAATCAGCAGCGGAATGCCAATGCACTGCATCAGCATCTGGTTGCAGCTGACTGCGTGCGAAAATGCAGGCGGCTGAAAATGAAGAGGAATTCTTCTACATTTTCCACCATGTGAACATTCTCTAAAAGGGACCATCTGACAGCTAAAGATACTCTCATTAACATAATGCCCCAAAAAAGAATTGTTTGAATTGAATGAAATTTTATATGTGGGAATTATAAGTAATTACAGTATAATATTAGATAAAAAATATACCTTTATTTGGAAAAATAGTACAATAAAGGAGGTTTTAATATTCTTTTGGGCCTCCTCTAGCCTACATACAAGATGAAATAGGTTCCATGTGGTAATCTAAAATACATTTGCCCAGTTATAAGCAGAGAACAGAGTTTGGGGATAAGGCACTCATAACATTATCTCAACAACTGGACTACTTTGTATCAAATTAAAAATTGCGCTTGAATGAATGAAGTTTAATAACTGTATTACAACGAGACTTCAAGTGCCTTGGAGTGGCTATCATAAGGCTTCAAGTGCTTTATGAAAGTCACTATCAGTCATCTGCCCAGATATCTCATTTCTTGCTCAATGGATATTTTTTTTAAAAGGACCCATCATTATCTGTTTTAAAGAAAATGCTTTTATTTATGATGCCATAACCATTTTGGATCTTTCCTTATTATTTTTGTGCTGCTTCTTCTAGAAACTGAAGAATAAATTGGTACTCGCGTGTTACCAGATGGAGATATGTGCCCACACAATGTAACATTATCCAATAACAGCCAGCCTGTATAAAGCCATGCCCCTAGGACAAGGTAATTAAAACACATATTAGATTTGTTCCAAAATTTTTGGAACAAAAGAATACAGAATTCCAAAAAATATGCTCCAGAATTGTTAGTTCATAGGTAATAGAACTATATACTAACCAAGAAAGCCAGAAGAGCTAACAGGTTCTTTTCTTTTTAAAGAGGTTGTCAACTTTGGACAATTACTGCTAGTTAGAAGGGTCCTTTGCAGCGCCGCACCTCCCATGAGGCGACCTGAAGCGAGCGCTTCAGGCGGCGCTATGTCAGGGCCTCAGGGAGGGCGGCATTTTTGTTTCCCTAAGCCAGTCCAGGACAAGCTGTCCTGGACTGGCTTAGCACCGAGCGGTGGTTTGGGGAGGCCACTGGAGCAGCGCTGCTCCAGCAGCCTCCCCTCACGCTCAGGCAGAGATCAGGCAGTCTCTCTAAGCCCCGCCCCCTCAGCTCGGCCCCGCCCCCTCCACTTGGCCCCGCCCCTCCTCCCGGACCCCCGGGGGGGGGGCGGGGGCGGCTTTCTGTAGTCGCCTCGGGCGGCGAAAGGGGAAGGTTCACCCCTGGTCCTTTGACTACTCAACAAGCAGCTGTAATCTGTGGGGGAAACTAACACTAAGTGCACTGATGAAATACAGCCCATTGGCTTAATTTGCTATGTTTATTACCCATTGTTCTGTTAGCTAGTATATGTAACTCTGCCAGTATAAAAAAATGAAAAGTGGCCCCATTTTATAAGCATGCAGGGCTACCCCAAGTATCTTTTCCATGTAAAGCAGTCCGGTGTAAAAAAAAATAATAAAATATATATATATATATATATATATATATATATATATATATATCCTATTAATATTATAAATGTGAAATGTTTGTGAGTTTGTGGGTTTGTGACTTTGGATGTTCGGATGTTTGGCGGTCAATCACGCAAAAACCGCTCCACCAATTTGGCTGAAATTTTCCACAAACATAGTCACTACACTCGATTGCGCAATAGGCTACTTTTTGTCACAATAGCGCACATATGTTTTTCTCAGGACCCCCACAAAATCCAAACTCACATCACTATCTCTGCAATCGCACACACTTTGGACCATAGCAAGCCACAAAATTCATATTACCCCCTACAGCAGAGGTCAGCAACCCCTGGCACACGTGCCAAGAGTGGCACTCCTGCCATATTTCACTGGCACGCCAGCAGCACAGGACCTGCAAGAGTTAAATGAAGTCCGAGTCTCTTCAGTGCTGTGCTATAGCTAAGGCATAAGGACACTCCCCTTTGCGAGGTGTGCAGGAAACCCAGGGGGTGGAGCTTAATAGCTCAAGTCTCTGCCTGCTATAGTGATAGCTCCTGCCGAAGCTGCTAGCAAACTGAAAGTAAGAAACACACAGCTCCCTTCCTTTAGTTCCTATTCTCATTACTATCAGGCATTTGGGGTTATTAGTTTAGTGTTAGTAACTCCATGTGCCTCACATTAATAGGAATAACCCCTATCATGTCCCTCATATTAACCCCTGTGTGCCTCACTCTCTCAAATGTCAGTAACTAGAGATGAGTGAGTACTGTTGGGATCAGCTGATCCAAACAGCACGCTCCATAGAAATGAATGGATGCACCTGGTACTTCCGCTTGGATGTAGCCGGCCGCTTAACACCCCGTGTGCCGGCTACGTCCATTCATTTCTATGCGAGCGTGCTGTTCGGATCGGCTGATCCCAACAGTACTCGCTCATCTCTATCAGTAACTCTTACACAGGGGTTAATGTGAGGGACATGATGGGGTTAATTGCTATTAATAAGAGGCGCATGGAGTTACTAAACTGTCATGCACAGGGCCAGACTTTATGTTGCTTGCTCAAGAGTATCCTGTGCCCAAAACTTACATGTACTGGCGCAAAATAGCAACTCATACAATGTCGTATATCGGAGTATATTAACCTGAAATACCTCTGTCCCAAAGACACTATGTACAGTTTATACCAACACCGTATAGCGGCTGAAATACAAATTACATTCATCACAAAAGTCTCATGTGCTCTCAGAATTACAGCAAAAACAAGAAACACAGTTACATTTCATATCCCATCCCTTATACACAGTACGAAAACCTTACCCGCGCCTGTATATACCCACTTCTACAATCACCGCAGACGAAGTCGCGGGTACCAGCTAGTATATATATATATATATATATATATATATATATATATATATATATATATATTAATCAAAGGTTTTTATTTTTCAAATTTCAAGAACAGACATTGGTACAAAATAGAGAACAGAGAACGTCAAGATGAACAGTACAAGGATATCAAGAGCGACAAAATATAAAGAAGCAATAACAATGTGAATCAATGAGAGAGACAACATTCACAACGTATTCGCAATGACTTATAAAGTAGGAACAAAAAGGAAAGGAAAGAAAGGAAGGGGGAAAGAAAAGATAAGGGAGTGAAGACCAAGAAAAAGAAAAGGCGTAAGAGAAAGAAGAAGGCGACGACCAAGTCAGTGTTTGTGGATCAGCCAAGGGGTCCAGATTTTTAGGTATTTGTCATGACTTCGGGAGGACCAGCTAAGCAATTCCTCAAAGCGATTAATTTGATGTACTTTGTCTTTCTTTTAAAGGACTTAGGTGGGTGAATAAAGTGGTGCAAGAAATGAGAGATTTTGCGTAAAATTAAGGTTTTAGACATCAACAGCTTTTCAAATTCAGTAAGGTGAGTGCGGAGGGAAAATCGGCGTTGGAGATCAGAGAAGACTGTACGCAGGTGATGCTCATGAATGAAGGTCAAGGGAAAATCAGCTAACAGAAGATCTCTGAGAACGGTAGCAGTCCTGTCTGAGAGCAAATATAAAACAATGTGTGCTTTCCAAATTTGTTCCACACACCAGCATATGTAGCATCCTCAAGACCTAACAGACGTGGAATCAGATTCAAAGGAAGTAGTGGTGAAGGCCGCAGCATTAGGTCTTCTAGCAAATCACTCCAAGAAGTTGACGTTGAAGTTGAAGTTGAGTAAAGGTGGCCTAAAGTCCAACAGCTTTGAGCGTTTAATCGGGAGCCACAAGGCAGCACGTAGGGAGTCGATCAGGCCGTGCTGAAGCAAGGTTGCGGGCAGACTAGATACGAGAGGGATCTCAGGGATGTATCTCAGGGATTTAAAAGAGTTCGGGATAGTTATTGGAAGCATGGCCAATTTGTATAAGATCTTTGGAAATAAAAAGGTTTTGACTAGATTTTTCCTACCGAACCATGACAGTGGCAGGGTTTCTTAACCTTGTAAGGCATGTTTCATTTCATCTAGCAGCGGAGGGAAATTGGCAGAGTATAAAGAGTCAATGGAAGATGTCAGACGTATACCCAGGTATTTTAGAGACTAATGCGACCATAGAAAGGGGGTGATCCGTTTCAAAGCAGTAGCCGTGGAGGGATCAAGGATAATATTTAAGACTTCTGACTTGGAAAAGTTAGCTTTATAGCTGGATAAAGACCCATAGAGATTCAGTATGTCCATTAAGGCTGGAAGGCCTTGCTCTGGGTTGGATACCACAAATAGGACATCGTCTGCATATGCTGTCGCTTGGATAGAGACATCACCAACCTGCATACCAGAGACTCTACAATCCTGGTTCACCGCCTGTAATAGGGATTCCAAAATCAGAACAAACAAGGTGGGCGATAGTGGGCATCCTTGTCTGGTGCCATTTGAAATGGAGAAACTCTTGGAGAGTATGCCATTGACTTTCAACCGGGCAGTCGGAGTCACATATAGGGTTGAGTATGGCGGCTATAAACTGTTCAGGAAGACCAAGTCTGTGCAAGGCGGCAATCATGAAGTCCCAGGCTACCTTATCAAACGCCTTTTCGGTGTCTACTCCCAATAACATGAGTGGAAGGTTGCGTTTGTGGGCCATGTGGATAAGAGGCAATAGTTTTGCTGTGTTGTTGCGGCCTTCTCTCCCCATTATAAAGCCAGCCTGCTCATCCTTGACTAGTGAGGGCACAAAAGGTTGAAGGCGATTGGCCAAAATCTTAGCCCATATCTTAAAGGGGCTCTATCAGCAAAATTATAGTAATAGAGCCCCACATATGCATGAATAGCCTTTAAAAAGGCTATTCAGGCACCGTAAATGTTATATTAAATCCCGGTCCGTTTTTAAATAAAAGCATTAAAACATATACGCTAATCTTTCCGAACGTGCACCATGGGCAGGGATGCACAATGTGACGTCAGCTTCGGGCACGCCTACCTCTTCTGTCTTCTTGTAGTAACATCCTCTGGTTCCGTGTCTTCTTCCGGCTTCTTCTCTTCAAATCCCGCGCCTGCGTAGTAGCGCTTCCCTCCGGAGCGCTACTGTGCAGGTTCACTCGTGAAATGCCATTAAGTAAAATGGTGAGTGAGCCTGCGCAGTATCGTTTATCCCCGCCCATGGTGCACGGTCGGTAAGATTAGCATATATGTTTTAATTCTTTTATTTAAAAACGGGACCGGGATTTAATATAACATTTACAGTGCCTGAATAGCCTTTTTAAAGGCTATTCACGCATATGTGGGGCTCTATTAGCATAATTTTGCTGATAGAGCCCCTTTAACGTCCACATTTAATAAGGAGATGGGCCTGGGTGTAAAATAATTTTGCACAGGACTTCTTTACATGGAGGGAGAAGCAGAAGCCAATGTCACTTAACATGTCAGATTGAAATTGTAATTTACACAGGACTGCTGCCTATGATTCCATTTAAAGCAGACATTCATGCTACACATGGCTGCCTGCTTTATATGTAAAGGCAGAAGTCCTATGTAAGTAAAGTTACAGGCAGTGGGGTCAGCTAGCAAATAAAGTGTAGCTGCAGTAGCAGCTGCCATTGAACTCACAGTTCACTGACTCCTCAATTTAGAGGCCCTCAGGATCTGGACAAACTCCAGGAGGAACCAGGGCACAAACGCAAAAAAAGAAAAACATATTTCCTGACGTTCTAGTTTCCGCTGCCGTAGTCTATTCAGTTGATCACCATGCTTCGATCCTCGGAAACTCATGCACCCCTCATGACTGAGGCCAATCAGCAGACTCAACAGTTGCTGGAGAGGGACTGGGACTGGCACTGATCCCTCTCCAGAAACCACTTAATTGACCTCAGTAGTCATGTGGGGTGCAGATAGAAAGAGTGCAAGGGCTGCAGTGTCAGGCATGAAACACTGGGGACAGGTGAGTATGTTTTTTTTTGTTTTTTTTTATTAGTGTTACATCTCTTTAAGAATAATGTCCCATAGGGCACACAGTATAATGTCCCAGATTGGCCCTTACAGGGTCGGACTGGGGTGCCTAGGGCCCACCAGTGGGATTATTTCCAGGGGCCCACCCTACTGCCATATGTAATATCGCCCGTCCAGTTTTTGCCATTATACACGTTTAAAGTGCATTTTCACGCACAATACAGTGTGCAAAACAGCTATGGCTACACTACTACTTCCTTCATGCAATCAAAGATCGCAGTATCCCTTTGGGACTCTTTCACATTAGTGAATGGAGTCGCATTGGTTCCCTCAGGTTGCAATGTGACTCCATTCACTAACATGAGTGAAAGAATCACAGGGCGACACATCTTTGGTTGCATGACGGAAGTTATAGTGTAGCCATAGCCTTATGCTAGGTTCACAACAGCGGCAAGCTCTCCGTCATACAGGTCCACCATGGGACCAGAATGACGGAGAGGTGGACTATCAAAATGGCGGTTACACACAGACAGTGGCAGACCTCATTAACATAATGAAGTCCGCCAGGTGTCAGCCATTTTCAGGCATTGTCAGGCAGATAAGGGTATGTTCACACATCAGTATGCCATCCGTCCGTTTGAATTCAGTTTGACACTTCAAAACGGACTGAGGCACATACTGATTGTATACTGACACCTTTTTATGCTGATAGCAAACGCTCTCAGACCCCTAGAGGACAGATAAGAGGATTAAAAGTAGCAATTGTAAACAGAGTAGAGATCAGTATGTGCATCAGTCCCTTCTGAAGTGTCAAACTGAAATCAAACGGACGGATGGCATACTGATGTGTGAACATATCCTAAGTCCTCAGCGTTTCTGAAACTTGGATATTGTTATGCTGGAGCTCTAGAAAAGGGCACCAGCATAACAATAGAGTGGGACATTATCTATGGGGTGTGTGGACTACAACTCTCAACAGTTCCAGGGCATCTGGAGCTGCTGGGAGTTGTAGTAATTGAAAGATTTGGGGGCATCTTTCGATTGTCCACCTCAGACAGCGGGGGGATTGGGGGTGCTAGCAGTACCATTACAATAAATCACAACATTACAATAAATACAATGCAGTAATATTTTGTGCAGTAATACTCACAGGAGACGTCTTCCCACATTTCCCGTCTCTTCCCTTTGGACCGCCATGACCACTTCTTCCAGCTGTGACTTGACTCTGTAAAGTTTGAAACACAGATATCTTTGACTCCTCACTTCTCCACACATCCAACCTATATATATATATATATATATATATATACATATATATATATATATATATGTCTGTATTATATATCACAGCAGCCCCTGCAGCCTATATTATGCCCCACAGTGGCACAATAGACTGTGGGGCATAATAGAGGTTGCAGGGGGGCCACTGTAGGGCATAATAGAGGTTACAGGGGCCACAGTGGAACTTTCAAGCTCTATTATGCCCCACAGTTGCACACCCATGAACTATTATTATACTCAGGGGTCTTTTCAGACCCTGAGTATAATAATCGGAGCCCCAGGGGAGGTGAGGGAACATAATAAATACTGTTACTCACTCTCCGGGATCCGATGTTACTCCTAGCAGGCTTTGGGCCTATATGGTAATGTGTCAGACGTCACGTGGTCTGGGATATTACCATATAGGCCCAAAGCCTGTACTAGCAGTAACATATAGGCCCAAAGCCTGTGGTAGCAGTAACAGCCTGTTACCATACAGGCCCAAAGCCTGTGCTCGCAGTAACAGGTTATTACTACTACCACAGGCTTCGGGACTATATGTTACTGCTAGAACAGGCTTCGGGCCTATATGGTAATATTCCAGACCACGTGACGTCTGGGCATTACCATATAGCCCCGAAGCCAGCTAGGAGTAACACCGGATCCCGGAGAGGTGAGTAACACTGTTTATTATGTTCTCTCACCTCCCCTGGGGCCCCGATTGTTATACTCGGGGGTCTGAAAAGACCCCTGAGTATAATATTAGCGGCAGTGGGATCGCGGCCTGGCCCGGGCCTATTCACTACCGCCCGCCACGGCCTAAAGTACAAGGGGAAGCGGGGGCGGCAGTGAGCAGGTCCGGGTTGGTAAATAGGCCGCTGCCTGCTGGTAGATACTCCAGCAGGCAGCGGCCTATTATAAAACAAAAAAAAAGTTATTATACTTACCGACCGCACGCTGCTGCTGCTCCCGCTGCTGCCGCATGCTCTTCTCTCAGACGTCTGTGTATCAGTGTAGGCGGCGTGATGACGCCGCCTATGCTGATACGTAGATGGCTGAACAAGCGCAAGGAGAGCGGTAGCTCTCCTTGCGCTGGTTCTTAGGATTCGGGGAGGCGCCCTAAGCGCCTCCCCTAATCCTCCTCTGACATGGGCAGGGGCCCGATTGAAATCATTTTAGCATAGGCAGGGGCCCGATCATCAATGGGGTGGTTAGGGGCCCGATCGGGCCCCTGCCTATGCTAAAATGATTAGTAGTATAGTCGGGGCCCGGGGGCCCACCGGGGGATCCCCCGGTGCTCCGGCGGGCCAGTCCGACCCTGGGCCCTTACACTGTATAATATCCTATATTGGCCCCTTCACATAGCATAATTTCCCATAGTGTCTCATAGAGGTCTCTCCACACACTATAATGATTTGTAATAGTCAATGAGGTTTTCTTTATGAATCTTTCATAAATTTCTGTCTCTTCCGAAGATGACTTTTTTGGGGTTTGCCACCCATGAACCATTATTATACTCTGGGTTTTTTTGAGACCCCAAAATATAATGAGCGGAGGCCCAGTGGAGGTGATTAAACATAATAAACAGAGTTACTCCTCTGTTCCAGGCAATGGTGCAGGTCCTCTGGTCTCTTCTGGTCTTAGAGACATCATGAATGACATCAGAGACTGCTGAAGCCCAATCATAGGCCTAACATGTTTCTAATCATGCAAAATCATGCGGAATATGCCGGCATCATTTTACGTCATTCATGACATCTCTAAGACCAAGAGAGGCTGGAAGTCCTGCAGCGGAGCCCAGGAAAGGTGAGCAACAGTGTTTATTGTGTTTAATCAAATTCCTTGGGCCTCAGCATATTATATTCTGAGGGTTGAAGAGTATAATAGCAGTTTCAGTTCGGACCTGTGCGTTCCGTACTAAACTGCTAGGCGAACCTGGCACAATGAATCTCACAAGGTTCATCCAACACATACTCTAAGTTCCTCCTGGCAGTCTCTGCTGTGAAGGTATGTAAATGTACCCATATATACTCGAGTATAAGCCGACCCGAATATAAGCAGAGGCCCCTAATTTTACCACAAAAAAAAACTGGGAAAACTTAGTATATCTTCTCTTCTCAGCTTATCTGAAATTTCCCCAAGGTGGGACTATTAAAGGATTATCTTATCTTATCTGTGTCTATGTCTGTAACATATTACTCTGTATTATCCTGTATCTGTATTACTATGCTGCTGTAACACGCTGAAATTTCCCCAAGGTGGGACTATTAAAGGATTATCTTATCTTATCTCTCTTATCTTATTGACTCGAGTATAAGCTGAGGAAGGGGGGGGGGGAGGGAGGGAGGGATGCAACAGCTACTGGAAAGTTTCAGAAATTAAAATGGTTGGAGATTTTGGGTGCAGTAGTTGCTGGGTGCTGGGATAGGGGAGGGGATGTTTTTTTTCCCCACTTGGAATTCAGCCTAGCTGAATATAGGGTATCTGCAGTGCTCCTATTAACCCCTTCCCGACGGAACAGGAGCACTGCAGATCCCCTATATTCAATAGACCAGGCACTTTAAGGCACATGGATACCTAATGTGTATGTGTTTCACAGTAATTTTCTACTTTTATATGCATTCTAGGGAAAGGAGTGATTTAGAACGTTTTTTTTTATTATTATTATTATTATTATTATTATTATTATTATTATTATTATTATTATATTATTTTAAAGCTCCTTTTTTTAAAAAAACTATTTTATTGTAGATTCCATACATTACTATTGCAGTTGGTCATAGACACCCCCCCTCCCCCCAAAAAAAAATACTTTTTTTTTTTTTGCTTGACTCGAGTATAAGCGAAGGGGGCTTTTTCAGCAAAAAAAACTGTGCTGAAAAACCTCAGCTTATACTCGAGTATATACGGTATATAGTAGAGGGCATAGCTTGGTAACCCAGTCAATGGCAGCTTGACTATCCAATCCTGGATAACATCATGAGCACAACAGCAGAGATCCAGGATCGTCTAATGCATGACCCATCAGTTTCCATCTCTGCTACAGCGATCATTATCAGTACCCCTTAGCTGAGCCCTCTAAAACACATTTACTAAATGTCATATACTATAAGTATATGACAAATGTAAGAGTTGATACTTGAATATTCTCATACCATTTCTGATCCTTGCTTAAGGTTTATGCTTTATGTAAGCATTCATAATTACAAATAGGACTGCAGCATAAAGCAAATCGTATGGTCTAAGTCATTATTCCACTGAAGCATTCAGAAAAATGCTCACTTATGTTAAAATGGCAAGCTGCAGATTAAAAATTAATTACAATTGCTGAAAAGTCAAACCTTGCACTTCACAGCTCAAAAGAAATGATTATTACCGCACAATCACAAAAATAAGAAGAAAGCAATCCGCTTGAAACTCCTGACCTTTCATGTACAAAGTGGCCATTAATAGAATAAGGAAAACAAGTTGTGTAGAGAAATCTATTTTACTTTTCGATTGCAGCCCTATATTTTGCATTGCATTATATATTACATTACACTATATTATTTAACAAGGGATACAGCAAAATGGCTCTACTTCCAGAATAATTATGTTATCTACAACACAAATCTGTTGATGTTGAGAACCTTTCTCGAGTAAGCATGTTCCAGGAAAGTATTCTCAAAGAAAAAAAATCTGATGGGACCATTCAATGCAATATAATTGGAAGCAAAGGTGAATTTAGAGTCAGAATCAGCAGAATGTGAAAACCACGTATGAATAATGGATAAGTGGGGTCATTTTTAGCTTTGCAGCTGTCATTCAATATAACAAAATATGGAAGAATTGGGTAACTAGACAATTCTTGAAATGCAAATTGTAAAAACATTTTAAGTTGACAAGTTCTATCAATATCATGCAATTCATTAAATACTATGGCTGTGCAATTACTGGCAATTTTGACATACCGGTAATTGTGACTGTAGAAGAATGGGTTTACCTCGCTAGTATTTTTCACATAGCATAAAAAAATTATATTTCATTCAATCTTGATTTTTAGAATCTATTACATAAAGCTTGTTATATAAATACATTTATAGTTACTTGTTTCAATAATCTGAACATATGTAAACCAATTATATTTTCCACCAAAAAAACATGAGTGAAACATGTACTGGACTTTCCTTAATTTTTGTTATTTCCTAGACACCAAAATTCTTACAGCATTATTATCGATTCACATGACTATAATTCATTCAATACATATAAAACATGTTACAGCATCAATGCCCATTGCAAACTTACAGCATCAGGTTTCTATAATGTTGTACACATGAGTAGATCAGTGGCTGGTATGGACTTGTGGCTGCAATACAATCCATAGAATACAGACGAATTACAGTTGCAGTTACAGTTTTATTCATCATAAAATTAAAAAGTTATGGAGAGAATTTGGCCTGGTCATGCAATGATCACATACTGTAGATAAGGGGTAGGAAACCTTTTTTGTACGGCATGCTGATTTAAATTAAAAAAACAAAAAAAAACAAAGTAGAGATATTTGGAGTGTCAGCAATAATTGTAAGGTTGACAACTCCAATACTAAAGTCATATAACACAAACTATACCACAGAAGTGCTGCCACCAGATGCCTCTGGACATGTGTTTACTTCTATTTCCTGGGATGTACATGTACTTTTCCATTAGAAGCAATGAAAGTACATGTGAACCCCTCAATTAGTGGTGAATGTATGCGTTCTGGAACACTGTGTTGCAGCACCCTTATGCCCTGTTCACATCTGCTTTTGTATTCCGTCCATGGAGAGTCCACATGGAGACTCCCAAACGGAATACAAATGCAATTGCAAGTGCTGTGCTGTAAAAGCACACGGACCCCATAGACTATAATGGGGTCTGTGGGAGTGGGATTCTAGTAAATCTCACCCACATCTTGCAGACACGCTGTGATTTAAAAACCATGAAGGATCTTGTTCTCCACCTCTACTGCCCATCCACGCATGCACAGTAGAGATGGATCTGCAGAGAAGGAGAGGTACAGGAGCAGTACAGGAGGAGCTGTCTCGCCAGAAAAAGTGTGGAAAGTGAATATATAATATGGGTCAGGGGTTGGGCTGAGTAGATAGGGAAGGGCGGTGTGATGACGAGACCCTCACTTATGTATCTTTCTTTGGAAGGTATTTTTACTTCTTCATATCAGTCTTACACGGAATGTTGTGTTTAATCTATGTTTATATTGGTGGTCAATTCGCTTCAGTGGTTTTATGTATATACCATGGGAGATTGGCCTTTCTACCCAAACATTTTATTACCCCTGAGCCACAGATGTCCAGTGAGGGAGAGAGGGCTAGTGACCCTAAGTTCACCCCCAGACACACATCGCTCCCAGCACCTAAGATATCCCTCTTTCCCAGAATTCTACAATGGGGCGAAGGAGGAGGGGGCCTACCTGGTCTAAGAGTTCTTTGTTCCTGGATAGCATGTAGCTGACACATGTTTTTTGACTGACTTAAGCACGCGCTCTTAGGTCTAGGAGTCAGGCTTCAGTGAATCGGATTACAGATTCGTTCTGGTATTCATTTTTTCTATTATTTTATTCTTTTATTTTTATTCTCTGTATTGTATTGTGCTTTTACCTGTAATTGCTTGACATCCACTGACATGTATCCCTGTATATGTTGGTGGCTAGTACTGACCCTCTCTGGCTAATAAATATATAAAATTTATAAAGCTTGTTTCATTTTATCCTATGAACACAGGCACTCATGAGGTGTGAGTGGAAGATGAGGAAGGTGATCGCGGGTGTGTCAAGAGGCTTGGTAAGGCGAGGTCCTTACAGGTGGGATAGCTAGAAAGACAGGGAGGGGGCGTATGGGGGGACAGTGAGGAAGGACAGGGGAATAAGGTGAGAGGGGTTAGTGAGGAAGTTACATAGCAGGAAGCAGAAGCCTAAAAAAAAGTAGGAGATACCAGCAGCTCCCAGAAAAAAACAGAAATCACTCAAAATGGGTGCATTTATTAACCCATTAGTAGCACTAACAGACTTTTTTAAAAAATACTTTTTTTGCCTGGAAAACCCCTTCAATTACCCAAGCCAGGTGAGTGGCATAAAAACTTAGTTGATGACATTATCTTCATTGCTCAGCCTCTTTAGGTGGTGTTATTGATGACTTGAGTGGAAAATCTGGCAAGGTTGGTGGCTACAGACAACACCCACAACAACCAGACCCCATCTGCCTCCTTGGCCTGATAGAAGGCTGGCACCAATGTAGGAGTGTTGGTACTTTTATACTCCGCTGGTGTGGCCTGCTGTGCAGGTGCAGGAGTGGCTGAGTGACCTTTCACAGAGATATGGTGACCTTCAGAGATGGTGTTTATGACAGCAGGTGGAGTAGTTGCAGGTGCAGGGTGTGATGGTATTGTAGGTGCACTCCTGAAAGGAATTGGACCATAAGCAAAGCCCATAGATTTTGGTTGTGAACACCGTGGGGTGGCTGTTGGTAACACCTCCCACAACTTATGCAATGGCGGCGACACAGGGAGTGGTAATTTTTCCTTAGAGGTACTTCAAGTTTGAGGGGTCCTCTCTTACTCTGAGCCATGCGAAGGTGTTCGGAAGGGCCCTGAAGGCAAGTGCAGGAATGACTCAGGAGGCAGTGGTGAAGGATGAAGAATGTGAACTTTCATGTAGTAAACTGTGTAACTGTAAACATGTGCAACTTCCTGATGAGGGTAATAGTCAGCCAACTGTTGGATTCATCCAGCCTCTAGATGTGGGATACCTGGACCATAGTAGTAGACAATGCCTCATACTCTGCTCCAACAAGTAAATAGTGAACCTAGTCTCAGCCAGTGGATGATTCTGGGGGCTGGTTATAAGAAAGTTCTTTGGACCCAAATACCTTCTTACTAGGTGGGTTCCCAGAATACAGTTCCTGGATAGCAGGACTCCTTCTCTCCTCCTTCACACAGTGTCTATCAAATAGACAGGCAGATCTTCCATGTATCAGGGCTGTCTCTTGACAGAGTTGGGTAGTGTTACTCATCTCCCTCAGGGGCTGACAAGAATCCATCAGAGCACAGTCGTCACAGTCGTCACAGTCATTAAAACTTAGCTCTAGCAGTGTCTGATACAGTGTCAATGAAGAAAAATATCTTAGTCATGTAATTGCAATAAAAGAACAGTTTGCAGATAACCTCACAGATGAGCTTTTCTTGAATATTGATTTAATTCAAACACATACACAAGAAATATTATTTAGCAGCTAGGTTTTTTAATTATATGACTAAAGATAAATATTCCTTGAAATTATATCCAGTACTTCTCTACCTAGTGAGAATACTAATAATTTTATAAAGCAGGAAAGAACTAGGCAGTAGATTTGCATGATTATATCACTCTGAAATAATACATTCAGCGCAAACATCAAACAATGATAAAATAACATATTTAATTGGATATCACAATAGAATACTGAAATAATCAAGTATTACAAAGACAAACATTTGTAATTCGCTTTCTTACAGGGACTCAAAGCACAGGGAGGGTTGTAACAGGGCTGGCATCAGCAAGTGCTGGGGCTCCAAGCTCCTGGGAGGCCCATTCAGCTGCTGGGTGACTGAAGGCTGCTGCTGCTGTTTTTTTTTTTTTTTTTTTTTTTTTTTTTTTTTTTTAAATAATCCGTTACCTGTTGGATTAATCCCAGAAGGTGACGGACCCTATTTAGTTTACATTATACTGTGTGAAGAGGTCACTATAGGACTTTATACTGTGAGGAGGGGCCAATATGGGACATTATACTATGTGAAAGGGCCACTATGGGATATTATATTGTTTGGAGCACACTGCGGGACATTATAGTGAGAGTAAATGAGGCATTATTCCATGTAGGAGTCAGGAAAGGGGGTGCTATGTCATGTGGGAGGGCCCAAGACAACAGTTTGCTATGGGTCCAAGTCTTTGCTAGTTATGCTAAATATATATCTGTGAGGGCTCACTCAATTTATGCATTAAGCACTGCCATTAATAAAAAATGAAAGCGTTCATTGCACTATTAATAGTATCAGGTGGAATCTGGCGCTGATTTTGCAGTGGATTTCACCCCCAAATCAACAGCAGGTTGTTCGCTCATTCTCCCACCCATTAAAACAATTGGAGTAGGACACTGGAAAAAAGACCTTCTGCTCAATCCTGCTGCAGATTTTGCAGCTGATTCGGAGGCCGCGGCTTGAGTCTCCCCACTGACTCAATCCATTCATTTGGGTTTAATCGGTACTGGAAAGCCGCAACTGAATTCTGATGCCATGCACCATGAGCTGGGGACATAAAATAAAGAGGAATCCAGGGCAGATGTCCACATCAAATTCCTGTTTACTTTCAGATCTGACACCTCAGCAAAAAATACCCAATTTCGGTGGTGCACATGAATGCTTCAAAAAGCCCACTGAAGTTTTGTCACCCAAGGGCCCACACAAGCTTGTCCGCTGTGTTGTGGGGTTAGCGGCTGCCATACAGACTCTCATCCCTAGCAGTCATTTGTTTTACAGTAAGCCAATTTACCTATCAGTAAATTTTTGGCATGTGAGAGGAACCCCCCCCCCAAAAAAAAAAAAAAAAAACATGGGGAGAACATACAAACTCCATGTGCAAGGCGACCATGGTGCCCACTAGGAACAGAATGACAGATGATTTCATTCCTTTCCCCAGTAAGAAAAATACACAAAATAATTTACTGCATCTCCAAGTCAAAGTATACTAAAACATTTTATAAAGTGGCCATTGTTTAACCCCTTCAATATAACTTTTAGCTGTTTTCTGAGTAACATATATACCCTGTTAGACAGACCCTTATACCGTATTTTCCGGACTATAAGGCGCACATAAAAACCTACGATTTCCTCAGAAATCGTAAGTGCGGCTTATAGTCCGGTGCGGCTTATATATGGATGGAAGCGGCGGCAAAGACTGCGTGCCGCTTCCATACATACATAAAAGGCACCGTAAGGGTGCATTCACACTACCGAATGCCGGCGTGTATCACAGCCGTACACGCCGGCGTTACAGCAGGGCTGCCGGACACTTCCTATTCATTTCTATGGGAGCAGGCATGCGAGCGCTCCCCATAGAAATGAATGGACAGACACTTCCCATTCATTTCTATGGGAGCCGGCATGCGAGCGCTCCCTATAGAAATGAATGGAAAAAAGCAGTCCATTCATTTCTATGGGGAGCGCTCGAATGTCGGCTCCCATAGAAATGAATGGGAAGTGTCCGGCAGCCCTGCTGTCACGCCGGCCTGAAACAGAACGTGAAACTTACCCAGCGGTGCAGGGCGGGCGGGCATTCAGGCCTCCGATGTTCCGTCCTTCTCCTCCGGCGCTCGCTGATAATGGCCGGGGCGCATGCGCAATATCATAATGCTTCTACTGCGCATGTGCCCTGGCCATTATCAGCTTGCGAGCGCCGGAGGAGGACGGAACATCGGAATAAGAGGAGGCCTGAATGCCCGCCCACCCTACACCGCTCGGTAAGTTTCACATTCTGTTTCAGGCTTTTATTCTAAAACGGGGGGGGGGGGGGGGGTAGTTTAACCTAACGTTTACGGTTGGGCTCTATCAGCATGATTTTGCTGATAGAGCCCCTCCTCGCCTGCCGAGCGCTTCCAATAGAAGCGGCTGGCACGCGGGGGGTTAAGCGGCCGCTGGCAAAGTCTGCCTGCCGCCGCTTTCAATAAGATATAATGCGCACCGGACTGCGGCTTATAGTCCGGTGCGCCTTATATATGAACCGAGACGGACTATAAGGCGCTCATGGGCAATGCGGCTTATAGTCCAGTGTGCCTTATAGTCCGTAAAATACGGTAGTTAACACTCAGTGCGGTAATAGTGCATCATTTCATGCCACAGGCACAGGAGCTGGCATAGGATTTCATGTTGCTTGTTTTGCTTATTTCTGTTATCACAACCTATACATAAACTGGTTGTGCTCAGTTGGTCCATAAGATTGCAGCATTGACTCATTTTCCTGCTGCAGCGTGCCAGTGTACCCCAAGAGACAACTGTCCTGTTACCTAATCCTTATTCTTGGGAATGTCAGAATGAACCTTTGACTCTCATGTACAGTATGTTTCCAGCAAGAACATGAAATATTCTGATCATCTGGAACAGCTGCTTCATTTAGATAAGAGTCACATTAGACAAGACAATGTCTTTATTCATTCCTGAGCACCAGCTTACTAGAACTATAGCTGTGCTAGATAATGCTTATTATGTTAGACAATCCATGTTAATGTTTAATTCACTTGTAATCAAATATTTATGTTTTAACAGAAAATACTGTATACATGCGGATACTCTTATAAACATGGATATACTGTAATGTCAAAATTCAATGCATTCATAAAACCTAATGATTGAAACCTAAAATGATTGAGTTAAAGTTTTTCTAGTTTTGAAAACAAATGATGAAGATTGAGCAGACAAAGGAGACAACATTGTTCAATACACGAAAGTCTTAAAAGGTGTCTGATTTGCTGCTTTAGTTCTCTTATACATTCCTTGGGGATACTGCTAAAGAAAACTGGAATGGAGAAGCCTGGAGGGACAAGGATGATTAGTTGCACAAGAGTTACAGTAAACTCTACTTCTAAAATGGATTGTTCTTTAAGTATTCATGCTAACATCCCTGGAGGCAGAATTGTGCAATGGATCGTATTATTATTGATCAATTGTATCAGATCTCAGAAAGCTAGAGAGAAGTGACTGTGAAAGAATACAACTGGAATGGAAAAGTAGATTTTTTAAACTTGCCATGGTGATTGTCATGTTCTTGTGATATTTTGTACTTTACTTGCAATTTTTGCCAAAAGCTATAAAGTAAAATATACCATAATTTTGAGGCAATCCAGCATAACAATCCCCCACCTCCCCTTATGGCTGATAATATCAAAAGTATTCCAAGGGGAAAAAAAATGTCCTAGTTTTTCCTAGTTATCGCTCACATGCTTTTTAACATTTCTTAAGTATTCAGATTTTTCCTTTTCCATTCAGATGTCAACCATTTTTAGCCTGTAGAACAGGGGTAGGCAACCTTTTTTGTTCGGCGTGCCGATTTAAATTAAAAAATCAAAGATGAGGTCCTCGGAGTGCCGGGCAATAATTGTAAAGCTGACGACACCTACACTAAAGTCATATAGCACAAACCACAACATAGGGGTGCTGTCATACTGCGCTAACAGCCACATGCACTTACCACTATTTGCCTGGATATACATGTTCTTTTCCTTTAGAAGCAATGTAAGTACATGCGTAACCCACAATTAGTGGTAATGTATGTGACTGGGAGCAGAGTAAGGTCATACCTGTGGCAGTGGACACTAGCTGTCGGACACCGACGGTAGTGTGAACGCTCCCTAAGTGAAACGCAGATTAATTTCAGTCACTTTTAGTTCCTGGCGGTGCAGTAACAGAAAAACCCCAGCCAGGAATTAATGGGTGTCACACTTTCAACAAAGTGAATGCACTGGTGCCCAGGAACTGGATTTGGCTTTAATTGCATCTAGTTACAGTGACACCACCCAATAGAATCACACTAAGGCTGAGGCCCCACATTACATAAATGCAGCTTTTTTTTATTGCAGATTTAGCTGCGTTTTTTTTCCGTCAAAGCCAAGAATGGCTAGAAAACGAATGGGAAATATATAGGAAGCTTCTTATATGTCTCCCTCCTGCTCAATCTACTCCTGGCTTCGGCTCAAAAAAACCCAGCAAAATCTGCAACGAAAAAAGCTGTTTCTGCAACGTGGGGCTTTAGCCTAAGGCCCTCACGTTGTTGGAACACAGCTTTTTTTGTTACATATTTTGCTGTGTTTTTCTGAGCCTAAGCCAGGAGTGGATTGAGCAGAAGGGAGACGTATAAGAAGCTTCCTATATATTTCCCATTCCTTCTGTAGCCATTTTTAGCTTTGGTTGAAATAAACTGCATCAAAATCTGCAACAAAAACGCTGCGTTTCTGCAATGTGGGGCCTCAGCCTTGCGCCTCCTGCATACGAGTGGCACGCATGTGGTTTTCACTGACCTACATGTTAAAATGAATTGACAGGGCTGCAAATGCAGACAGATATAGGGGATGTATAGGGCAGATATAGGGGATGTATAGGACAGATATAGGGGATGTATAGGACACATATAGGACCAGCTCTATAGTTTTCAGCTCTTCAATTTGGCCCAGATACACAGCCACAAAAAGAATGGCTGTATATATGGGTCAATTGAAATATATAGGTCTGTACTTTATCCACAGTTGTAGATAAAGAGTCTGGTCATGTGCATTGCAGGTTACAACTCAATGTGCCTCATATTAATAGCAGTTAACCAAATCATGTCCCTTACATTAACCCCCTGTGTACTTTACATAAGGGACACTGATATGTGAGACATATGGAGGTAATAAGTGAATATCTTCATTATATAGGTCCTTCATTAGTACCCCCATATGTCTCACATATCAGTAATCCTTATGTGAGCCACACAGGGTTAATGTGAGGGACATGATGGGGTTAACTGCTATTAATGTGAGGCACATGGAGTTACTAAAACTAAAGTAATAACCCCAAATGCCTGACAGTAATAAGAATAGTTAGTAACACGCACGTACCTGGTGTTTTTACTTTCACTTTGCTCCCCGAAGCTTCCTCTCCTGCTCAGGGTTGCAGACGGCAGGAGCTCCTCCTCACATGTAGCAGCAGGTCCAGGGAGCCCTTATCCTGTGCAGTGAGAGGCTCACCTCTGATTGGTGGGCAGTGAGAGAAGGGGGCGTGTCCTACACCACAGCTCTAGCAGAGCACTGAAGGGACGCTCTCTCTCAATTAGTGTATGAAAGTTGCAGGCTGGCTGCCGTGCCAGCAAAATATGCCTCGCGTGCCAGTCTTGGCATGCGTGCCAGGGGTTGCCGACCCCTGCTGTAGAATGTGCAGACCAAGATGGAATGTGTTACTGAAGCACACAATAAAGTAGTTGACATACATAATGATATGAAGAAGAGACTGTGCCAATTGGAAGCAACAGTGATAGTTTCTGAGGACAGGGACAGATGAAACAATATAAAATTTGGAGGAGTATCTGAAACAATTTCCAGACACAAAGATCTAAATAAACTCTTCTATCACCCTGACTGATTATGTACTGCCCACAGTGCCAAAGCCCAAGAATTTACTGTACGACAATTCAAGAGTCAGACTGGTACATTTCACATTTTTTCATATAAAAGAACAACTTATATTTCAGGTTAGAAAGCAGCAACTTTTCCAATTCCATATTTTTCTTTAAAACTATTAGTCGATTTATCAGCAGCAACAATTGGAAAATATAAAATAATAATATTCGTATTATGTAATAATAATAAATGTTCCTATAAACCCAATAGAGATTATTAAAACAATAGCTGTCAATTCACCCCAGAATTTACCCTGTTGTGACAGACTTCCTAATGCATATTGAAAATACTTGCACATCCTTGTCCACCACCTACAATCAGTTTTCTAAGCTGTAACAGACAGGAAGAAAACCAAACTTAACATGTTTTTGTAAGTATTAAAGACAATTACCTCTCACACTTAATGTAGGACCCAACAAGAGGTGAGGCACTTTTAGATCTAATTTTATCAGATTGTCACAGTGGAGGACAGGGGTCATCTAGTTAATAGTGACCTCAAAATACTATGTCTTCATTTACACTTCAATAAGATGTTTAGTAGAAGGAGTAGAAAAACACAAAACTTTAGGAAAGTCAGTTTTCACCAGTTGAGAGAGAAGCTTAACAGCATAAACTGGGACTATGTCCTCAAAGTAAAGTGAGCACAAAGTAAATGTGCTATTTTAAAAACATTCTAACTAGGTGTAACCAGTGAAAAATACAGATCTTTGTCTCTTGGCGGACCCAAACAACAGAGAGCCAGACTGCTATTTCAGCATTTACCCATGGATTCCAAGACTAGAAATTTTTGATATAGGATGCTGATTCTGGGACTTATTCCAATTGCCATATTTAGATTTGAGAATTAATCTTTTACTCTGATGGGGCAATTGCTGTCCACCTTATGATTTTTTTTATTTTTTTTTGCCTTCCTTTGCATCAACTTGGTAGGTTTATAGGTTGAAATACTTAGTAAAAAGACAGAACCACCACTTATAAAAAATACACAAATTCATGATAAAATATGAAAAAAAAATAAAAAATTCAAAACATGATAACATACAAAAACATTAGAGAAAAAAAAGTTATACAATGCTATCTATTGTAAAAAAAAAAAAACCCCACAAAGAGCAGGTACATAGTATCACTTATAAAAGTACATAAAGGCCAAACATGATATACACTAGTGAAAAGGAGTTGGTTATACACAGAATTAATATACTAAGTATATACAATGGAAAGCATAATAACACATATAAATAGCCATATAAAACTCCAAAACACTCTTTCAGATAAAGATAAAATGGACTATCTATACATAATAATGAAACACCATACCTAATGGTACGCGCCCCAAAACGCGTTTTGCCGTACTTGCTTCAAATGAATGGGTTTTGTAACTGACTGCTGGGAAGCCGTCCCCCATGCAGTTTCTCTGGGACTTAGGACGGAAACCCAGCAGAATGATACAGAGCGCACAGGGGTGCAATTGTGAACGCCCCCTTAGGGTGCATTCACACTGAGTAAACGCTAGCTTATTCTGAACGTAAAACACGTTCAGAATAAGCGGCGTCTAAAGCAGCTCCTTCTCTGGCATGTGAGCCATAGGTTCGCCATCACTCCCATATGAGATGATGAGGGCACAAAAGCTGAGAAAAGAGAACATGAAGGATGGGAATGGTTTAGAACATATACACTGAGGAGGACAAGGAGACCAAGCTGTAGAACATGATGGCTAAATATAAGTAAACTTATAGATAAGGATGGTTAAACTAACTTATTTAGAACCAGATTTCCAAAACTTTTGGGTGTTCATCCAAACACAAAACCTTTGGGGCTCAACACCCATGAATCAGTATTCTATTCTGGGGTCTCATCAGACCCCAGAGTATTATAAGTAGATGCCCAGGGAGGTAAGAGGAAACAACAAATTTCCTTACTTATACCCTCCTTGTCTCACCTGAGTGTCTGGCAGTCCCTGGCATTTTCCTCAGGCCTCTGGGGGACATCATGTGCCCGGGAGTCTCAGGAGTCTCTGCAGTGCGATGAGCATCATGACATCATAACACTTGGTGCGCCCCATTTGACCACTGAGGCCCAATCACAGGTCTCAGTATTAACATCAGATGAGGCTAGACAAGGCCTGAAGAGGATGCTGGGGATCACCAGACACTGCTAAGATGCCCAGGAGAGGTGAGACAAAGTGAGTATAAGTGTTTTTCACCTTCTCTAGGATGCTACTCTTATACTATAAAAAGTAATACTATACTTATACTGTGAAATGTTAAATAAAAGTAAAAATACAACAAGTACTCCTATAGATCTTAGTAAAGTATCAACAAGCAAAACATATTGGTTCTGCAATGACACTTGAGGTAAGAAATAAATGGAGCAGATTTAGTTTCCTTCTTTCAGGACAATGGGATGTGCCACTTATAGGCTTTAGCATGTAAAAAGCAAACAATTCCTTATTATTTTTTATTGAATACCCTACGACACCTAACCTTGAAGGTTTTATCACGTGAGTGGAAATGCACTTCTACCGATATAAATTTAACATAAACCAGTCAGAAGCAATAAAAAATTCAAACGGATTTACAAAAATGGAAAACAATGAAGTTTAGATTTAAATATGGAATGAATTCTCTTTGAAATAAACACTTGAATCCTAATTATTAGCCTGATAAAAATCAGCATTCAAGTCAGGAAAATGAAATACCTAAAAGATGTGATTCTGATTACACTTCATTGTTTCTATCCAGGAGCCGCTTTGATCAATTTTTAGCCCTTTCTTGTGATTATCTTCCTTTCATTTGTTCTCTGCTCCTAAGGTTACATTACTTCAGGATGGATACTTTGTGTTGACTAATTTATATAGTCACATTCTAAATGATCATTGTTAATTAATCAATCTTTGTTGAGCATTTTCTAGCCAGTTAGTTAAGCTGTGTAGTAAATGTAAAGCTACAAGGATTACGTTTTAATATCTGTAGCATAGCTTCTATGTTTGCCTACAGCTAGCTGTCGGAATTGATGTAGTATCTCATAAGATTCCTTTAAAGGGAAAAGAAACAACAAACACAGGATCCTTAAGACAGTGCTTGGTTTGTTACTATTCTTAAATATTGTATGTTGTTTGTGGCTGATTCACATTTCAGTAATATTTCATTCTTAAAAGCAGCAATACATCAAAGCTTTGCTTTAGTGTATATTGAGAATATTTCCTTTTTTCTTTTTATCCTTCTGAGCAGGGAACTGATTATTTATAGTGTGAAGGTAGACCATGTCCATTCTTATTTTTATACATGCTTTATACTGCTTAAGAAATTATATTTTTCTTTGTGCAACATTTATACATTAAGATGGCGCCTGTATCCAGTACCGCACCCAGATGCTGACGCACATGATCGTCATGTGGTTTACAAGAAAGACAGTATCATTTCCTGGGAACTCGAAAGCTAAAAGATGTTGAAATTTAAGGGCCAATGACTGATCGCCAGTGTATTCAGATACAAGACGTATATGCTTACAGCCTGCCTTTTTCTTATCTTTCTTGCATTCCTGTGTAAAAACTGTAACTTCCTCAATAAACCTCAGTTCTGTGTGAATAGGCATCACGCTCATTGCATGGACTGAGATTGAAACTGCATCAATGTCAGTGTTTATCTTTGTCAGCGCGCACATGCATGATTGATTTGGAGCAGGTGACTGACCACTGTAAGTGACCCGTATTCTGGCGGGGGTTCTCCCTCAACAAGTGGTGCCGAAACCCGGGACCACGGCCATGGGACCACCGCGGATGACCGACCCGCGCAGGACCCTGGACGCCGGACGACGTCTCACCAACCCGAGGCCTGATCACCCTCATTAGAGTCACGGTAAGTGTATGCATATTCATATGAATATGTGTCATTTGCCTGTGACTGTCGGTGTGTCGTTGTCTGGCTGACAGGTGATCCAGTTGGATCGATTGTCCGGTCTGAGTGATACAGATAGGTGGGTCCTAGAGCCGTAGTCTGAACTTGTTTTTCCTCACTGGTATATATATATATCACCGAGTGTTCAGTCACCTGTGGCGCTGCAGATTCCAGGAAGTGAATTTCTTGCCCTCTTTGATGTAGAGTAGTGCATGTGACCTTTTGGACGATTGCAGCATTTGGTCTGGGCATGGGCCGTCAGTAAAGAGGACGGGTGCTGTAATTTACTTATTTATTGATCCCTAGCATAAGGCTGTCAGCTGGTGGATTGCTTCTGCTTATTCTTTCCTATCTGATATTGCCCAGTGACCGCAACCTTTGGTCAGCGGAGGACCTGTCAGCAAGAGTCTGAGACCGGTAAAGGTGACTTTTGTTGGTGGTTGTGGGGTCACATATCTGCCGTGCGCACGCAGATAAGCAATATTGGGACCGTAAGAATGTTGCGGTTGTTCAAGAGGGAACATGTTCTGCCTGACGGGGCACAGACTGCTGTTGATTTAGTTCGAGTCAGGGAGGGCAAGAAATATGTGAAAGAAGCTTTGAGAATGTATAAACTGGCTGAGGTGCCTCCTACGGGCCGATTGCAACCTAGTATGTGGAGAAAAATGTTAGAAGAGTCACGGGGAGTGTTAGAAGATAAAGGTTTGCTGGAAGCTGCCCAAGCTCATTACAGGGTCGCAAGGACTCTAGAACGTGAGGGATATGAAAATGCTGAACCTTTGTTTCTTTGTTTGGTTATCTGAAACTTGATGATAAAAAGAATATGCCGAGTATAATTGCTTGTACGCCACTGCCCTAAAATGGCGCCGAGAGTAGTGGAGATGGGTGGATCTGTGACGTCTGTAGGCAGCTGAATCCTGATTTGCAAGATGTCTGTGTAGCCTGTGGATCTCCCCGCCCATGCCCCTGTTGTCTCATCTTCCGGACCAACGCCCAGGGATGGCGGAAGTGAGGTTATGGCTGTTCCCACTGGCAGCCATGTTAGTACACCCAGACCAACATCTCCGGCCCCCACCGCCCCCTTTATCCAGTGATAGCTACATCCAGTTCCTATCACAAACCCTCAAGCCCGGAAGGTCAAACCCCTGGTAGCCCCCTTTCCGAGTGTCCGAGTGTCTATGCCCAGTTCAGCTATAAAAGACCTCACTGTATACCACTATTATGATGTTTAGAGGATTATACGTTCAAAACTTTGGTTGGGATCTAGTAAAGAAAAGGAAAATTGGGAAGGAAGGAAATTTCCCTTAACGTCAAGTATAGTTTAAGACATTCTGAACATTTGTGGTAATTACTAGAGTGAGGTTTGCTATAAAAAAAAAAAAAAAAAAATTTGCGCAAAAATATTGATGTGTAATTTTGGTGTCAGTATATTAACTGCTGTTTGAGTTTTATTCCTATTTTATTTCTGTAAAGGGCAATCAAAGCATTTCAATTGACTGCCAAGAGCTTCAAGGTCGTTTTATCTCATAGACTGCCAGATGCTGGAGGACGCGCAGAGAAGATGAAACTTGGCTTTGTGCCAGCACCACAGTCCACAGTCTATGTATTATATCCAAAGGAGTGATTTAGTACAAAAAAAAAAAAAAAAAAAAAAAAAGGTTAACCTGAGTAACGTATAATGACAATGTGTATATAGGGATATCCAAGCATATGATGTAATGGTTATGTTTTGAATTATTGTTTGTCTGTTATTGTCTTTTAAACTGTTGTGTCCACAAAGAGCAAAAAGGTGATAGTGAAAAGTTTTGAATCTTCACAGCGTGGGTATGGGAGGTCATGGAGGGGGAGACGGCCACTCACCCTCTGTCGCCTCGCCAACCTACAAGTTGGGGTTTTACCCCAAGTTAAAATCTTTGTGCAAAGGTTCACGGCACACAGAGATTGGATTACTGGTATCATCTATGTATTACAGAGAATATTCTGATTTTTACTTGTTTGGTTATATTTCTATGTGTTTATGTCTTATTTATGGGAGTGGGAAATAATGAGATGAAACTTCTTCTTTGTGTCTTATCCCATAGTTATGTGTTGAAATTTATGTTGGAATTTTATATCCCGTTATGCTAATTATTCTAATGTGTCTTCTTCTTGTCTAAAAATTTACCATAAGAGACCAGAATCCTTTTCCTGAGCTGACTCAGATCACGGTTATGAGGGAAGGTAACTCATCTGGTCTGTGCTGTATTTTAATCTTTGTATATTAATCTTTATAATTTGTATCATACAGAAGTGTGCACAATATCACACTAGCTTCCGTTCTCTTTTTATGTAGTCACTGATCCCACATAGAATTGTCTTAGTAAAGCATTTGGTGTTGCCTTCTTTAAAGCCGTACCCAACCCCTTAAGATAGTTGGAAAAACATATAGTGCTATAAGAGGGGTACGGTAGAAGGTTTTTCTTGTTAGGACTGTGTTGTTAGCAACATTTTGATCTTAAAAGTAAAATTCTAGGTAAATTCTGATAATCTGGAATTTTGAGACGTCCATCCAATAATCCGGAATATAGTGTGAAATTGTGTTAAACATGTATTTTAGTCAATGAGTGGTCACAATGTGTTAGATTATGTGAATCATGAAATGAATGGTTGAAAAATGTTGATGTAATGAAGAGGTGCCAGAAAGTGGAAAGAAACAGGAGGTTTAAGTATGTTGCCTAAGTTTAGGATGTCAAAGAGATGGAACTTGGAATGTTGAACCATAAAGTGATGTGACAATATGCACATAATAGGATGGGTATCAGATTTTAGGGTGAAACAAGTGGAAAGATTTCGCAAGAAAGTGAACATAGGTTGAGATAAGCTGATTGAAACCAGGATTGTCCCCCATTGTAGGAAAACTGTTATTGAAACTTAGAAACTCAGTAAGGTGTCCGAATTTGAAAACGTGTGTGTGTATGTTGATTGATAAAAAGACGTAGCACAGATTATCTTTGTAATGATGTTTTGGTTTTAGGAAAAAGAAAAAGAGAGAGAAAAATTCCTGTGTCTATACTAAGTGAATTAGAAGTCACTCTCATATCTGTTGTGTAGTGTTCTGTGTGTATGATTGTGTTGTGTGAACAGGAGATTGATTGGATCCCTCCGTTAATGTTTCTGCTTTCTCTGCTGATATATATATATATATATATATATATATATATATATATATATATATATATATATATATATATGTGTGTTCTGAATATGTACCTAACCTTATTGTATTGATATTATGAGATTGTACAAATGTGTTTCTGTTTCTTTAAGAGAGATTGCTGAGGTCTGTAGTCCTACACAAGACACAGCTATGAGATACAGGGGGGGATACCCAGCCGCAGCTATGAGTGGGATGAGCAGCTATGTGAGCTGCAGCATGATAAGATAGTACTGGCTCTTCTTGTATTGTCTAGCTTTGACCTTGCAGAGACTCCTGCGCCCCGTCAGACATGTATCTCTCTCACAGAACATGAAGTACTTTTGGAAAAAAAAAAGGGGTCCAGTCCACGTACATTAAGATTGTGTTAAAGTTCATTTCTCTGACAAGTCACATTTGCTTGCTGCATTAGAAGGTTTTTTTTTTTTTTTTTCCAGGGGGGAAAGACAGCACAGCCATTGTTGTTTGTTTTTCAGCACGCCCCATCCTATTTGTTACCGTTGGCAGCTGCACCTATTCTTTCATTAGGGGTGACCATCTTTAGTATCCCAGTCCCTAGCCTCTTTCAGCTCTCACCCCACCTGTCTGTTAGGTCTTCGTGTTTAGAGAGCCAGAAGTTGTCGGGGCCAAGCTTAGCTTGGGAACAGCTGACCAACATCCGCAGGCAGGGCCTAGTCAGCCAGTAGCGCCAGGGAGAGTTTTCCTACCCCATTCCCATAGAGGTGCATGCAGCATTCAGTATATGGTTGTTTGGGCATTGACACAACCGAACCGTGATGTTATCAATATCTTCTAAGGGGGGGGGGGGGGTGAAGAAGCCTAAGATAACTTAAGAAAATTTTGCTGATATGAATCTGTTGATAACTTTTTTGATTGAGCTCTATTATAGATGGTCTTATATTTGGGAAAAATGGTGAATCCTGCATCAGATATGCCACAGTCACCGTATATGAGGTAAACCAAGCGTAAGGAGACCTATTATGGGACTCCACGGGTCTCAGCTGAACTTGAAGCCATCGCTTGAACATGGTACAACGTCTGAGGGTAGGTGTTGGATATAGTAGAATTATGGTCCGATCTGGAAGGCAAGAACTTTTGTGTGATGGAGACCCTGCGGCTGCTCATAGGTTGGTATAGTCAGAAGTCATGGCACACACCAAGGCTGATACGAAAGAAAGTAGAGGTAGCATGTGGGCAGACACTGCCATTAGCCCAGCTGCGGAAGCCTAGGGGACATGTTTTACTGATAAGACCCAAACCTTTTAGCTCTCTTTTCAGGTTTTATGACACTGATGCACCGAAGATGGTCCAGGAGGAAAGGAGACTTGGAAAGAGGATATACAAGTCCTGGTGTCTGGTGGTAAGAGAGTATGTACTGAGAACATTGTTCCCACTTATGGCATAAGCAGCTTCTTACTAAGTGTACTGTTTAGTAGTAGCCATGTGTGACCTGGTAAGCGGAGGATGGGCAGCTGCAGGATTTAGCATCACTATAGTCAGATATATATGTGAGCCCGCACGGCATGTGCTAGGCCAGAGAGCCAGGCCTGAAGCCCTTGTACCTGTTCCAGAGATTGCAGGTTGAGTATATACAGCGAGACGGTATGAGTACGTGCTTGGGTGTAGTTGTCTCCCTTCAGGATGGCTTGGGGCATATCTGGTGAGGAAAAACCACCACAAACAGTCCGTGTACAAAGTCCACTAGTTCTGGGGCAGACGTGTCTACGCGTGTCATTATTGGTTACCTGAATCTATTGTCCATAAGTATGCGGTGTGTTTCACACTAGGTTGAAAAGAGGAAAATTGATATTTAGCCCTGTCTTTGGATTGTATTTCTTATAAATGTTCCAGATGTAATATGTTGTGCTGACTGACTATGTGACGAATCATCAAAGACATATGATTAATGTATATTCTCGAGTTTTTCCCTTTTCCCCTCCAGATTCTAAGTCAGTGGAAGGAACTTATAAACTAAAACCCAAAGATTGGATGGTGATAAGGAGATATATGAGATTCAATGGTCACTTCCGGTTCCTGTTGATCGCCAGTACAGCTGTGAGAGTACAAGGAAAACCCACTTGATGATGTTCTTAAAAATAAATGGGACAATAAACTGTTAGAGGATATGGACCTTGAGAAGAGAAAATTTGAAGACTGTTGGATCTATCTGAACTTATATTCCTGTTATGTTTCTATAGTTATTATATTCATATTGTTTATAGGTCTGACAATAGTCAATGTATATGCTTTCTATAAGATCTGAAGGGTATTTCCTTACAGTCCGGTAGGGAGAGATAGGGACAGACATCCCACCCTGCATTCCCTTTGTCTGGAGCTGTTTCAAGGGGGGACTATTAAGGTCATGTGTATATACATGCTGGTAACTATACCTGTTTTACTGCCAATGAAACATCTGGAGTCAAACTAGGCATATTTGGCTCTGACTTCTGCATGAAAAACTCTACCACACCCTCCTTCTCTCTCCAAAACCGACTAGCTATAGATATGATCACAGCAGAAAGAGGTGGAGTCTGTTCCATGATTGGTGAAGAATGTTGTACTTACATTCCAGATAACACTGTGTAGGAATTTCAGGGAAAGAAAAATATAATTTAGGGGGGAATGTGAAGGTAGACCATGTCCATTCTTATTTTTATACATGCTTTATACTGCTTAAGAAATTATATTTTTCTTTGTGCAACATTTATACATTAAGATGGCGCCTGTATCCAGTACCGCACCCAGATGCTGACGCACACGATCGTCATGTGGTTTACAAGAAAGACAGTATCATTTCCTGGGAACTCGAAAGCTAAAAGATGTTGAAATTTAAGGGCCAATGACTGATCGCCAGTGTATTCAGATACAAGACGTATATGCTTACAGCCTGCCTTTTTCTTATCTTTCTTGCAATCCTGTATAAAAACTGTAACTTCCTCAATAAACCTCAGTTCTGTGTGAATAGGCATCACGCTCATTGCATGGACTGAGATTGAAACTGCATCAATGTCTGTGTTTATCTTTGTCAGCGCGCACATGCATGATTGATTTGGAGCAGGTGACTGACCACTGTAAGTGACCCGTATTCTGGCGGGGGTTCTCCCTCAACAATAGCATATAATAAGTTATATAATATATTACAAAATAATGTTCTTTCAATTTAAACAGCATTGGAAGGCTCAGGTAGGTCTTTGTTTCATGCACTTGGGCTGATCATAGAGTTTGGTGCTTCTTATGGTCCAAGCCTCACATACTACCCTTGAATCACTTGTTCCTTTGGAGATTTTAGCAGTTCATGGGGGGAGTAGCAATACTGAACGTTAAGGCACCCAGTTATTACACCTTTCTTGGCTCTTTCAGTTGACCACTATGGAACTCCTAATTCATCCCTACTGCAGCCTTATAACTCTTCCGGTCAGGGCTCGTTCACATCTGCGCCCTGGTCTCCGTTCTGCAGGTTTCCATTTCCTGCACAAAACAGAGGCAGGAGACGGAAACCTGCAGGACTCTTTCATACCCGTTCATTTGAATGGGTTTGAAAGATGTCCGGCCGTGAGCGGCAATGAGCGTTTTATGCGGTTGGATTTTACCAGCAGGGACCCAGATTACCACTCCAAGCTAGTGTATGAAAATAGATGCACGTGTAGACCAAGACCAGACCAGCAAACCCACAGCAGAGTGAAATATATAAGCCACTACTCAGGATAAGAGAATCCAAGCAGCAAATCCAACAAAAAATTCACTTGCAGGCATTGCAACATAAAAGCAAAACCTGTGTGCAGCGCTTCACTGAAAAGTATGATGGATGCAAGTAGGAAAACACGTACTGAGAATCTTATCGGTAATCCCCATACAGTGTGTTCACTTTGTCACAGTAAAGGTATAAATATAGTGGGGCTGTCACTATAGTTGCAGAGGCACCATTATTACTTATCATATCCCTGTACTGTGATACAGCATGTGCATAAACATAGTGGATTACAGAGGATCATAAGTGTCAGCATTGAAGGAGCAGATGCTTCTGTCCCCTCCTTCCCTCCATGGGTACTGGTATTAAATCAGCCTGTATCTGCAGGAAAAAGATCCTGTGAGGGACAGGTTGCTTCTAGACAAGCATTTCTAGAGCCTTAATGCACCTTGCCAATGAAATTGGAGACGACTACATCTGTAAGAAGAAGGAAGCCAAATTTCACAGAATATGGGTTAGTCTCTTTGTCTGTACTTTCTAATACCATGTGACATGGGTACACAGACTTTTAGAACACGTTTCTGAGTTTTACCATATGTCATCTAACTTAAGGGAGTATTCCCACGAACATAACCATTTATAAATTTGTAGATAGTTAAAAGTTAAAAAGTTTCGTAAATATAAATAATTAAATGTTCTGCAGAATTTTACCTATTTTCTCTAAACACCTTGTGGTCACAAGTAGAGATGAGCGAACAGCATTCGATCAAGTACATGTTCGATCGGATATCAGGCTGTTCGAGATGTTCGATTCCAGTCAAACACCAGGTGGCAAGCTCGCTAAAAATTTGATTCCCCTCCCACCTTCATTGGCACTTTTTTTGCACCAATAACTGCGCAGGGGAGGTGGGACAGGAACTACGACACCGGAGGCATCGAAAAAAAATCGGAAAAAGTAATTTTCTGGCTAATTCAGGTGACCTCCAATTTATACGAACAGTGGATTTAACATCCGGTTCATATGAGACTGTGAACTATGTGACTGTAAGACAGGGACAGATGTACAGGCAGGGTTAGCTAGGGACTACCTTTATTTAGGTGGGAATGTCACTCACACAGCTCTTTGGGGCTCTATCTGCTTGGGATCCCTGTCAGCTTGCGATATGTGGGAGCTGACTTTTTCCCATAGGAATGCATTGACCAGCGTTGATTGGCCGAATGCAATACAGAGTATAGCATTCGGCGAATCAACGCTGGTTCTGCCGGAGGAGGCGGAGTATAAGATCGGTCCACAGTAGAGATGAGCGAACAGTAAAATGTTCGATATTCGATATTCGTTTGGAGTAGCCGCTTAATTTTCGACTATCGAATATATATCGAATAATAATCGAATATTGAATTCTATTATAGTCTATGGGGGGAAAATACTCATTTCAGGGATAGGCAACATTCGATCAAATTACACTTACCAAGTGCACGAGTGAGGGTCGGACTGGATCCTCTGAGAAGTCTTCTCCGTGCAGCGTCCCCGCGGCATCTTCTGGCTCTTCATTCACTCTACCAGGCATCGGGCCTGGGCAGAGCCAACTGCGCATGCCTGCACTACAAGAAAATGTCCGCTTACAGTCAAAGCGGCCATTTTCTTGTAGCGCGGGCATGCGCAATCGGCTCTGCCCAGGCCCAATGCCTGGCAGAGTGAATTCAGAGCCAGAAGACGCCGCAGGGAAGCTGCACGGAGAAGACTTCTAAAAGTAAGAGAAGAACCAACGTTGATTGGCTGACTGTATAGCATTCGGCCAATCAATGCTGGTTCTGCATCAAACTTTTCCATTCGAATAGAGAGTGGTACTCGATCGAGTACGAGTATTTCGAATACTGTAGTACTCGATCAAATACCTACTTGATCGAATACTACTTGCTCATCTCTAGTCCACAGCAGTCTCCATTTTGGTCCGATTCTTAGACTCCGCCTCCTCACAGACGAGCCTCCAGCAGAACCAGCGTTGATTGGCCAAATGCTGTACTCTGTATGGCATTCGGCCCATCAACGCTGGTCAATGCATTCCTATGGAAAAAAGTCATCTCCCGCATATCGCAAGCTGACAGGGATCTCAAGCAGATAGAGCCCCAAAGAGCTGTGTGAGTGACATTCCCACCTAAATAAAGGTAATCCCTAGCTAACCCTGCCTGTACATCTATCCTTGTCTCACCGTCACATAGTTCACAGTCTCATATGACCCGGATCTTAAATCCACTATTCGTATAAATTGGAGGTCACCTGAATTAGCCAGCCAATTACTTTTTCTGATTCTTTTTCGATGCCTCCGTTGTCGTAGTTCCTGTCCCACCTCCCTGGAGGCTCGTCTGTGAGGAGGCGGAGTCTAAGAATCGGACCAGAATGGAGACTGCTGTGGTCCAATCTTATACTCCACCTCCTGCGACAGAACCAGCGTTGATTGGCCGAATGCTGTACTCTGCATGGCATTCGGACAATCAACGCTGGTCAATGCATTACTATGCCGAGATGTAGAAGTGCTGGCCGTGCATTCAGCTCGAATACACCGGAGATGCAGTCGAGCTGAGTGCACGGCTAGCACTGCTACACCGGAGATGTGAACTCTGCTGCACACTCAGCTCTGCTGCATCAGAGATGGGCTGAACCCTTCTTTCCCTAGATCACACATAAAAATAAATAAAAAAAATAATACACATAAACACTTTAGGTATCCCTTGCTCCAAAATGTCCAAATTATAAATATATAAAAATATTGATTTCAATATTGGTTTCATTGATGGAGCTGTGACATTTTTTCAGGGTGAGGTGATGTTTTTATTTTTTATTTTATTGACATTTTGAGAAATAATTTTTTAGAGTGTTAAATTTACCATTCAGAGTAAATGACATTCTAATTTTATTATATCAGTTATGTATACTTTTTTACTTTTCTTGCTGGAAACAATAAACCATTTTAGGCCAAGGCTCAACATTGCGGAAACGCACCTTTTTTTTGTTGCAGATGTGTTTCTGCTATGTCGGGCTTCAGCCATGATAGAGAAAATAGGATTTTATTTTTTATTTTTTTTAATTTTTGAACATTACACAGAGTAAGTGGTGAGAAAGGGAGAATCCTAGCACCACATGCTTTTTGTATACATATAGCACTCTTGCGTTCTAATTAACAGTTGGCAATTAGATGATAGGAAGTGGTTAAAATGTGATACATTTGCAGAAATTTCGGAGTGGAGTTTGTCAAAGTTTATGAATATGCTGCAGAAATGTCAGCAACAAATTTTAACTGAACACAAATAGAGTTTCTGTTATTAATAAGGAATTATACCGTATTTTATTCATATCTATTTTAATAATGTAGGGTATGTATTAGTAATGTTGACATTTAATGCCTTGGTTCTGGAAATACAGATGGACACCAATAAAAGAACATCTGTAGGTCTTGGCAACATTACAACTTACAGTCAATTCGTGGGATTCCTGTGAATTTAATGTCTTTTGATAGCTAAAATTTCCTGGCAACTCTATGATGATTGCAAAAAGTTCAACCATAATAAATCAATGTGGCTGCTTTGCAGCACTACCATTATTTTTGCCATGTTATACAGAGACTACTGATTCAAGTAACAGCTATATTTCACAGCTGCAGATGAAATGATTGTATACAATTCTGCGTGCGGACCTTGCAGAGATTTATGTGCAATCTTAAGGCTATATTCACAAGACTATCAAGGGAAATGGCCTTGAAAAATGGACAAAACAATTGTTTTTATAACCATTTTGTATTAATCTAAGACCTGTTTTCAGTCTATTGAGGGGTCTTTGGTAACAGACAAAGGTTAGGCATGTTGTACTACTTGATGGTCTGTTAAAACAGACTGTAGTAAAGGCTTAATAAAGGCCCCAACAGGTAATAATTGATTTATGGAGAGGATCTAGCTTTGTCAAAAAACTGTTGCAAGCCTGTGCATCTGAATGGAGATCTACATTAGTTAGGAAGCGTAGATTTCATTATAACTCAGAAAAATATCGGACTGAGGTGTCCTTGACCCAATCCTGCTTTGCCCACAATGTGGTGAGTGAGCAGCAGAATGGGAATTGTGTCACACTTTTGGAGCAAAAAACTAGCATAAAGGGATTGATGAATTCCCCTAATGTGTTTTAACATGCATGTGATGGCTGTTACATGGCTGTTTTTGACTTTCATGTGAATAATAATAATGCAAATCATGTGAATAGAATAATATGTGAGTGACTTTCACATGGCAACATTCTGGTCAGTATTTTGCAAGAGTATTTGTACACCAAACCAAGAGAGGAAACTACAGAAATAAACACTATAATGAAAATTATACCTCTTTGTGCAGGGCCACTTTACCCATAGGGCCAACAGTGCATCTGCATTTGGGGGCAACAGGCAGGGATTTCAACTCTGTGTCCTTAGGTTGGATACAATAGAGGGGTACAGAGCTATCAGCTCCGTGCTCCATTATTCAGCCTTTGGCTGATGATGTCTATGGCAGGGAAGAACAATGAGCACCGAACTGCAGGTATTATTACAGTGGGGACCTGCGGGTCCATGGGAATACAGATAGGTGAGTATTCTTTGGGGGGGGGGGGGTGTAACATTGGTGGTTGAGGGGCCTTATGTGGACTGCTAGATCTGCTACTACTACTATCCAGTATGATTATTTTTCTGCTTATTTGTTTCTGGTCGTCTTTAAAATACTTTTACGTAAGAGTTAAAGGCTTCAAGCAAAAGAACTCTCAAACAAGTTTAGCGATTCATCTGTCAGTGTAATTAAAACTAAAGGGCATGAAAACACCGAGCATACAATATCATTGATCAGTGGTGAAAATACTGTGGTGGTTTCTATCGATTGAAATAATTGTTCCTGAGATAGCTGACTTCCAATCTTTAACACGGCCGAGATATTTTTAGTTAATGTATTTGTACCTTCAGTTGTTTTAGGGCACAATGGCAATGCTCAGCCTTTTAAACAAGCTACAGACTAAAACCTACAGCAAAAAAAGAACAATTTACTGTAAACTTATTCTATTTTTCAAAAAATATATATAAAGTTGCTGTATAAAGTTTCATATACACTAATTGAGAAAAAATATAACGCACTGAGATAGAAATATTGACTGCTAGATGGGTTTCCCAGTTGGCAGCGTTTAAGTGGGCTCACATCAATGGACTGAGAGAAGCGGGGTGATTGTGTCAATGAATTGACCATCATCTATGATATTGAGGGCTAGCTGATAGGGAGTGTAAATACATCAAACACAAGGCCCAGACAGATCACCAGTGGAGAGGATTGTCTGATCCACTGACAAACACAAGCAGCTCCTACAGTTGCCTTGTCTATTATCCATAAACATGTGGCACCTTCATACTCACTCCGCTTACCATAAGGAAATGATGTCACAGTGCTCAATACTGTGATATAGTTATAAATGTTTTAAAATTCTCCACTTGTGTTTGTATTTCTGGTCTGCATTTGTGTTTTGTTGTTTAGTCCTTGCATATTCTGCCTGACAACACTAGAGTACCAGATGAGAGGAACAGAACAGGTTAAAGCAGAGGCTAAAGACAGAGCCAAGGAGAAAAGCATAGAATAAACTGCTTTTTCACCCTGCGCACAGCTATCCTTGTGTGGATTCCTTAATATCACCAGCATTCATGCCACAACATTACAGTTACCTGTCCTGCCTTTGTTTGCAGTGGTGTCATGAGCAAGAAACATGGACTGCTAAGACTGGAATTGTATCCTCTTTAGCAACTGCTGCATACACCTAAGGGGGCGTTCACACTTGCGCCCAGTGTCCGGTGTGTGCATTCCGCCAGGTTTCCGTCCTCAGCCCCGGCGAAACTGGACAGGGGATGGAAACCTGGTGGTCAGCTTTAAAACCCTTTCACTTGAATGGATTTGTAAAAGTGACCGCCAGTGTCCGCCTGTGGCCTGTCTGCAGGGAAATGTTTTTTTTCTTAGTATGTTCGACGTTGTGTCTGGCAAAAAAACCCAGTTTCCCCGTGGACAGGCTGCAGGTGAATACTGTTGGTCACCTTTACAAACCCATTTAAGTGAATGGATTTTAAAGCTCACCGCCGGGTTTCTGTCCCCTGTCCAGTTTCGCCGGGGCTGAGGACGGAAACCCAGCGGAATGGCAAACAATGGACAGGGGTGCAAGTGTGAACTAGAGGATAGGAGTAGTAGTAGCTGTGTATGCCAAGGATACTCAACCGACTCTCCAGCCAACCTCCCAGGGGGCATGGAATGTACCAGATGGTGGTGGTAGTTCCACCACGACACTTCCAGTTTGAAAGAGGTTCTCTCATCTCTCTTGAACCATATGATGGTAACCATTAGGGGCCTGATGGGAATTAATCAAGAGGAAGCAGTGTAAGTAAACCAATGGTGTGACTTTACTAAGGTAACAAGAATTCTCAGATAGAGGTAGTAAATCCCTCAGGTATCCTATTTACCTGTGTCTATTAGGCAATTCTCTCTCTTCAAGAGGCTAATAGCAATTCTTCCTTGTATCAGGTTTGTAGTGATGGTACATTGACACTGGTTCAAACAATAGCCCAACACTCTTCCTTTAGGGGCTATAACAATCTCTCAGCACAGGTCTGCACTGCTTGAAGGACTCGGCTAGACTCAACTATCTTTTGGACACTTCCAGTCTCCTTACTTAAGCCCCAGCTTATGATAAACCAAGGTTATTTACGAATTGAATTTTTAGAATTTATTTTTCTTCTTATTTTTTTTTTTAAATCACTCTAGGGCAGGGGTGCCCAATACGTCGATCGCGATCTACTGGTAGATCGCAAAGGACGTATGGGTCGATCGCGGGATGCAGGGATCCCCGGTGTCTGCTTGTTCACAGTGCAGGCTGAGAGTCATCTCCAGACACTGGCAGGTGGGGCTGCTGCAGCCCCAGCCTGCCAATGTCCAGAGATAACTCTCAGCCTGCGCTGTGAAGAAGCAGACAGCGGGGATCCCTGGGCAGCCACAGAATGCCGCTGTCTCCTGCTCTCACGATCCGCCTGGCCCCGACCACATGCCAGGCCCCGACCACATGCCAGGCCCCGCCCACAGATACACCCGTCCCACCCACAAGACCGCCCGGTCCCGCCCATAGGCCTGCCCCGGCCCCGCCCTAGTAGATATTTTGCCTTGGTCAGCTAATAAAGTAGCTCACACGCTGAAAAAGTGTGAGCACCCCTGCTCTAGGGGGCTTGAACCTGCATTCATTATTCAACTGTATTGTAGTCTACGGCAGAAGTACTGTGTAAAGCTTGAGGTTTGCAACATATAAAGATGAAAGACAGGTGGGGGGACAGTACAAGGAACGGGGGTGGGGGGCATGGAGGGAAGTATCAGAGACTTAAGAGCTTAAAACACCATCATTTTATGAGTCCCTTTGTGTGAGAAAGGTGCATTACAAATATTGTTAACTAGAGATGATTGAACTTACTAAAAAAGTGTATTTGTACCAAACTTTGCAAATATTTTTGATTTGAATAAACCTAAATGTTTGTGATCTTGTGGTTGAAATGGTGAAAACAAAAAAGATTCACACTCTCTGGAGAATCATGTAGACTTCCCCTATAATTCCTTGCAGGAAAGCCTCATGTCAGGGACAGTCAGTAATGAAAGGATCTTATGTCACTGATGATCAAAAAGTCATAGGCATTATAAAAACCCAGGCAGGATTAGAAGGTGTTAATTTTGTGGGGAGAGGTTGGACAGGAGCATCTCTGACTGATAGATAGAAATGAGAGATACACAGTGTGGGGAAATTGTCACGACCTGAATTCTGGTATAAAATTGTGTGTTTTTCAGCTGGGGATTTGATCCGGTGGTCTATGGCCTTGTGGTGGTGTCCTTGCCGTTGGGCCATCTGCTTGGGCGTTTGGTATTGGTCTTTTGAATATACCTGTGGTTCTATGAATCGAACCTCAGGTGTGGGCCATTATCATTATCCAATGAGACTATCCTGGGGCCTTTATTAGGAGGAGGTCAGGCTTCCCCAGTTGTTGGTTTTTGTGGTTGCAACCTAGGATTTGTGGCCCTGGGAGGAGGAGTGTATTTGATAGTACTTCAACTGACTAGGAAGTGGTATGAGTGTTGCTTTGTGTGTGAGTCTGTTTTTCCGTCCACACTTCTACTCTGCCCTGTCCTTCAGTTTTGTTTGCCTGGAACTATCTGGTTTTTTGAGGTTTGGGTTCCAGTTTGTTTTGCCCTAGTCTTGTGTTAACCCTTTCCTCACCTCTCCACTTTCCCTCTCCTCATTTTCTTGTTGTGTATTGTGTTGTGCTGCATGTCTGTTGTCCAGCACATCCCATTCTGTTTGTTTTGTCTGAAGCTGCACCTTGGTTTCTGTAGGGGTGACCACCTTAGTATCCCCAGTCCCTAACTCTCTGTAGCTCTTGCCCTGTCTGCTAGGCCTTCGTATTAGAGAGCCAGGAGTTGTCGGGGCCAAGGCTAGCTTGGGTACAGCTGACCACCACCCACAGGCAGGGCCTAGCTAGCCGCCGTAGTGTCAGGGAAAGTCTCCTTCCCCTGTTTCCTTTAGCGGTGCAGACTGCAATCCAGATTCTCGGTCTGGGCATAGACACGAACATAACAGAAATGCAGTGTATTATATTTAGGACTAAAGAAGAAGACAAATTCAAGACAGAGAGAGAGAGAATCAGTATGTATTTGTAATATGGGAGGAAATCCACGAAACTTGGGGAGAACTTACAAACTCCTTGCAGATGTCCTCCTTGGCAGGATTCAAACCCAGGACTTCTAGCCACTGAGCCACTATGTTGCCCCTCAAAAGTGTCCTCCATTTTGTCTGCAATAGTAATAATTAGAGATGAGCAAGTAGTATTCGATCGAGTAGGTATTCGATCAAATACTACGGTATTCGAAATATTCGTACTCGATCGAATACTACTAGCTATTGGCAGTAAATATTCGATTCAGAGCCAGCGTTGATTGGCCGAATGCTATACAGTGAATAGCATTCGGAAATCAACGCTGATTCTGCAGCAGGCTCGTCCTTGCTAGTCAGGAGAGCTGGCAGCTTGCTGTTACGAGGGAGCTTGTGGTCTGATTTTAGACTCCGTCTCTTCACAGACAAGCCTCCGGCAGAACCAGCGTTGATTGGCCGAATGCTGTACACTGGCCAATCAATGCTGGTCAATTCAGTCCTATGAGAAAAAGTAAGCTCCCTTGTAACAGCAAGCTGCCAGCTCTCCTGACTAGCATGGACGAGCCTGCGGCAAATCAACGCTGGTTCTGCAGCAGGCTCTTCCTTGCTAGTCAGGAGAGCTGGCAGCTTGCTGTTATGAGGGAGCTGACTTTTTATCAGCGCTGTGCAGTTAAAGCACACGGATCCCATAGACTATAATGGGGTCCGTGCGCTTTAACTGCACAACACTCCTCCTAAACACTCTCCTCCTGCTATTCGTGGACTTGGTGACTCTTCTTTAGTCGAATAGTGGTTTCCCCTGAAACAAGCATTTTTTCCCATAGACTATAATGGAATTCAATATTTGATCGAGTAGTCGAATATTGAGGCTCTACTCGAAATGAATCTCGAATCTCAAATATTTCACTGTTCGCTCATCTTTAGTAATAATGTTCTCTCAGTATTCTACCATTAGTAACTGTGCCCCATAGAATCTGAAAGTCCACAATAATTATACTGGAGTGAGAACTCCCTCAGTACAAGCCATTGATAATAACACCTTCCATAGTATCCCGATAACAAGTATATTCCCATTTTTTGCCCCCCTTATTAGTGATAGTGCCTGCAATAGAAACAAAGCTACTTCAGAATGGCCCCATTTGTAACAGTGTACCCAATAGAAATAGTGCTGCCCATAGCATGGCCCAATTAGTCACGGTGCTTTTTGTGACCTTTAACCTGAACTGTGCCCCGTTCAAATGGCACAATGATGTCATCACGCTCCCCGCACTGCTAACCCCTCTCTTACATGCTACATACAGAAATGAATAAACATTAAAACAGATTCATTAATAATGTATAATGTCTTGATTAATTGTAAGACCAGAGTACTGTATTGTGGCCATGAAGAATATCCAGAAAGGCTCTCTGGCTAGTTTTATAGTACTTTCCTTGCCTCTAAACACACAGTAAGAGATATCACCTCCATGAACAGATGCAAAATGGGGAAAGACTTCTGGGACTATAGCATCTAAAAGATGGCTGAGTATCTGATTTTTTCAATGGTCCAGAGATGCAACCTAGATATTGATATTACACATGTTGCAGATATAACACGACTTATATTACAATTGATTTTTTACATTTTATGCTTAGATTTATTATACACCGATTCCGTATACAAACCGCGACCACACTAGTAAAACCATTTGTGATTTAACCATGTTGGGGGTATGTATTTTTCCAGAAGCAAGGTTAGAGTTAGTAAATGGAGTTAGCTGGGCCCTTCTGAATATACTTTTTAACATACGTTTTAATACATAGTACGTTATATTTTTGATCATTTTTAATAATTCGTCATATTTACCAGCTCATCTTCTCTTCCTATTGTCCACTTGTTATATTTTTTTTTATCTCTCTCAGATTACGTTTTAAGTACTCTCAGCCCAAGAATTGTGACTCATTTGAACAATTATGTTTTCAGCCTGAGATATTCCCCTTTGGGGATATTTTGATCACATATAAGCGGAAGCATGAGCTGGCATGTAATGTAATATTTGCAACTATGGACTTTTTAAAGTACTGCTAATGATCTCCTTCCTTCTAATTGTACAAGTAAGGTCCATAAAGTCTATGGAGCATGGATCATAATGAGCTGTATATTTTAAATTAACATTCTTGCTATTAATATATTGAAGGACCTTGCATCGATGCCTTCTCCATATAATGAGGAGGTTGTTTAAGTAAAAACTGTACCATCACATGCCATTATCAAACTGGATTATGTATATATGAATCGCATTATTTCCACAGTGGTTCCCCGATGAAGCGATATTAGCTTTTAATATACATTCCACTTCCATTAAATTATTTGATATATTATGCTGTAAAACTGAAACTTGCAGTTCTTCAGGTCTTATTCATGCAACTGTGTTTTGGTTGTTTTTTTTCTTCAATGTATGTAAGCCAAACCAAGATTGTATTAAAAACATTGAACAGATACTATCTTTCAATTATATCCTTCATCTTTGTAGTTTTTACTTAGTTTTTGACTTATAAATGGCTGGAAAGTGGCTGCTACGTGGAATGGTACCAGCCACTCAAGGCTTATTGAAACATACTGTTTTTCTAGCTTCTGACCTCATAGAAGAACTTAACAAAGTAGACCTTTATTTGTCATCATTGACCGCCTGGCTGATGTGAGGGGAGACTCCCTCTTTCTCATACAGAATTTGTCCTGTGTCTGGGCTGCTACCAGATTAGTTATGAGTGAACAGATTCAGATCAACCTGGATTCAACCTGAATTTTCAAAAAGTTTCAAGCTCAACCTGAACACAAAACTTTTGGGGTTTGTCACCCACAGAACATTATCATCATCTAGTTCTCCACAAACTCCAGAGTATAATGACTGAAGGCCCAGGGAAGGTGAGTAAAAATTCCAAACATTTATTCTTAACATGCCTCTCCTGGGCATCTGGCTACTCTGAGCATCTTCTCCAAGCCTCTTCTGGCCTTGGGCTGATTTTACACATCTTGGGGTCACCATTGAAGCCGTGGGGCATGACAACATTATTACATTGTGTCAAAGTGTCATGACATTGGCGTTCCCCATGTAGGTGTGTGAATTCATCCAGAGGCCAGAAGAGAGCTGAACAAGATACTGGTGACTGCTGGATGCCATAAGGTTACCCAGGAGAGATAAGGGATCAAACTTCCTGAATATTTGTTAAAACAAATCTTTGCCCACCTCTAGTTCAGACCCCTAGCCTCACAAATGCTGTCAGCACACCACTACTGCACTGATTTTTGCTTCCCGCTGCTAGGCTTTATATATTTAAGAGGTTTTCTAGCCCCTAATTTTTAATACTGAGGACCTATCTACACAATAGTTCCTCAGTGTGGAATGTGTGGGTTCTGCACAGATCAGCTGATCTGGTAGCCCCTGGGTGCCAAAAGCTGCTAGTGAATAGCTGTTGGGGGGAGGGATTATCACGCCATCTCCTTCAACAGTGCAACAGTAGCATACAAATACACAATGCAATGTAAGTCATCAAGATTAATGTTTGCAGTGTGAAATATAATATATAATATGAAATATATATAGTGAAATAAAGAGTCTGCAACACATTACCAGTATCAGTAAAACAAGCTCGTTCCGCCCATGGTGAGTGAGAACCCAGTCAGTCTCCAAAATAGGACTAAACCTGGGAAAGGTGGTGGATTCCACCACCAAGCACAATGAACCTGTTCTGTACACCACTGTATCTATGGACCTTCACTTTAGAAGTTCTGTATTCTGAGATGATTATTGACCATGTTATCCATAACTCCATCAGTCATATTCTCCTGAGGTAGCAATCACAAGCATGTCCCTGTCATTGACTGAGATTATGGTCAAGTGACCCATTGGGGACTACATCACTAATCCTGCTGTCTGGCACACTTCATTCTGGACTGAAGCCTTCTGTACCTCAGAAACTTTTAGGGCTGCCTCTTCACTATGCCAGCCAAACAGATGTATTGGACAGAAAATAATCCAAGACAAGATAGGCTGCCCCATTGGTTTGCTGCCTCTTTCCACTGATCTTTATGTTTGGGTATATCCACTGTTCCTTCTTCAGGTATTGGCTATGTCAGAATTTGTGAAAAAGAACTAGAAATAAGTTTTATCTGGAATTGTCTCTCTCCTTCTGTTGCTGGGTTCTTCTGTCATAGAGAAGACCAGTACTCTTTGTCCAAGCTTAAGCTGGTCTTAGCAAGATTACTATCAACAACAAACCTCTCCTTCCACTGATATCAAAATAATTTGACAGGATCACAGGGGCTAGGGTCTTCTCTAAACTGGTGCTTATTATCTGAGCCACATCGGTGAGACTGACAAGTGGAAGTTGACATTTTTAATATGTGTGATGTCCATTATGAATATCTTATCATGACCTCCGTCCTCTGCAATGCCTCTGCTGTGTTCTATGATTTGCTAAATGTCTGTTTGATGATATATCCAGATGACATCTTTGTCTTCTTGTCAGATTGACGTCCCAACTCAAACATGTTGGAGTTTTTCTTTAAAGGCCATAGCAGAATATGATAAGTTTGAGAAGTATCTGTCCAAGAAAACACTCACTCCAAAATATATAAACTCCAAAAGATATAAACACCGAAATCTGGATTAAAGCAATTCTTTCTAGAAATGGATGCACTCTCTGTGGTTACAAGAGCAGTTGAACAGTTCCAATGGCAAACATTAGACTTGGTGGAATGTTTTTTATCTGCACAGGAGTCAAATTGTACTGTGTGAGGGCCACTGTGGAGCAAATTGTACCTCGTGGGGGCCACTGTGGAGCAAATTTTACTGTGTGGGGGCCCCTTCACTATTTACATCACACAGTATCTGTTTTATAGCAGACATTTGCTATTAGTACAGGCTGTGATAACATTGTACAGTAACTATAAAACAGATCCTGTGCAATGTAAATAGTGAACATTAATTGTTAAAAATTATGCCAAATGCAAACCTCTACCTTTTAGTACAAAGTTGTTTGTATTATTGGAAGCTCTGTGAACCCCCATTCACATGATTGTATTTTGTCCGCAATTGTGGATCCACACAGTATTAAGGTTATATTGACGTGTTAGCATTTTGCAATAAATTAGTGGGTTTTGGGTTGCAGTTTGGGGACTCAGTCTCCAAGAGGTTCACCATCACTGGTCTATCCTGTGGACTCCAATATTTGTTGAATTTGATATTTGATATGTGGGTTACACCACTGAATCATTGAAAAAGCAGATACTTAGGCATCTTTTAGATATCACTAATCCAGAAGCCTCCAATTCATCTGCAACATCACACCATTTTTTATCTACAGTATTCATGGAGGTGATACCTCTAGCTCTGAGTTAAGATGCATGAGGTTCAGGTCTGTGTTGCTGTGTTGTTGTCAAAAAGAGTTGTGGATCATAAAAAGGAAAAATTATATAATACAATATAATAATATAATACTCCTATTCTTTTTTATGCAATCCAATCCTAGGTTTTGCATGAAAAACAACAACAAAAAAAATTAAAATAAAATCTTAAAGGGGTTATCCAGGCAAAATACGACAACCCCTTTAACCTCTAAATCAGCCAGGGGCAGTGAAAAAAATTTAATAAAATGCATACTCATCTGTTTCTCCTGGGTCTCTTCCGGCGTTCCGCTGATGCTGCTGAATGGCCTCAGCGGTCATGTAACTACTGAGGCCAAACAGCATCCTTAACAGACCTCAGGAAGAGGACTCATTATGTCACAGGTAGTGACTAGAGATGAGCGAACAGTGTTCTATCGAACTCATGTTCGATCGGATATTAGGCTGTTCGGCATGTTCGAATCGAATCGAACACCGCGTGGTAAAGTGCGCCATTACTCGATTCCCCTCCCACCTTCCCTGGCGCCTTTTTTGCTCCAATAACAGCGCAGGGTAGGTGGGACAGGAACTACGACACCGGTGACGTTGAAAAAAGTAGGCAAAACCCATTGGCTGCCGAAAACATGTGACCTCTAATTTAAAAGAACAGCGACGCCCAGCTTCGCGTCATTCTGAGCTTGCAATTCACCGAGGACGGAGGTTTCCGTCCAGCTAGCTAGGGCTTAGATTCTGGGTAGGCAGGGACAGGCTAGGATAGGAAGGAGAAGACAACCAACAGCTCTTGTAAGAGCTAAATTCCAGGGAGAAGCTTGTCAGTGTAACGTGGCACTGACGGGCTCAATCGCCGCAACCCAGCTTTCCCAGGATCCTGAATGGAATACACTGTCAGTGTATTCCCGTATACCCGATATATACCCCGATACCCGTTCCAACGGTGTGCCCCCCCCACCTTCACCCCAGAAATACCCTGCAAGTCCCCTAGCAATAGAATTGGGGCTATATACACCCACAATTTTTACTACTGGTATACAGTGCCATTGTCTGACTGGGAATTCAAAGAATATATTGGGAATACAAATACCCTCATTTCTTGCTACTGCCATATAGTGCCAGTGTCTGACTGGTAATTCAAAGAATATATTGGGGTTACGTGCACCCACAATTTTTACTATTGGTATACAGTGCCATTGTCTGACTGGGAATTCAAAGAATATATTGGGAATACAAATACCCTCATTTCTTGCTACTGCCATATAGTGCCAGTGTCTGACTGGGAATTCAAAGAATATATTGGGGTTACGTGCACCCACAATTTTTACTACTGGTATACAGTGCCATTGTCTGACTGGGAATTCAAAGAATATATTGGGAATACAAATACCCTCATTTCTTGCTACTGCCATATAGTGCCAGTGTCTGACTGGTAATTCAAAGAATATATTGGGGTTACGTGCACCCACAATTTTTACTACTGGTATACAGTGCCATTGTCTGACTGGGAATTCAAAGAATATATTGGGAATACAAATACCCTCATTTCTTGCTACTGCCATATAGTGCCAGTGTCTGACTGGTAATTCAAAGAATATATTGGGGTTACGTGCACCCACAATTTTTACTACTGGTATACAGTGCCATTGTCTGACTGGGAATTCAAAGAATATATTGGGAATACAAATACCCTCATTTCTTGCTACTGCCATATAGTGCCAGTGTCTGACTGGTAATTCAAAGAATATATTGGGGTTACGTGCACCCACAATTTTTACTACTGGTATACAGTGCCATTGTCTGACTGGGAATTCAAAGAATATATTGGGAATACAAATACCCTCATTTCTTGCTACTGCCATATAGTGCCAGTGTCTGACTGGGAATTCAAAGAATATATTGGGGTTACGTGCACCCACAATTTTTACTACTGGTATACAGTGCCATTGTCTGACTGGGAATTCAAAGAATATATTGGGAATACAAATACCCTCATTTCTTGCTACTGCCATATAGTGCCAGTGTCTGACTGGGAATTCAAAGAATATATTGGGGTTACGTGCACCCACAATTTTTACTACTGGTATACAGTGCCATTGTCTGACTGGGAATTCAAAGAATATATTGGGGTTATAAATACCCTCATTTCTTGCTACTGCCATATAGTGCCAGTTTCTGACTGGTAATTCAAAGAATATATTGGGGTTACGTGCACCCACAATTTTTACTACTGGTATACAGTGCCATTGTCTGACTGGGAATTCAAAGAATATATTGGGAATACAAATACCCTCATTTCTTGCTACTGCCATATAGTGCCAGTTTCTGACTGGTAATTCAAAGAATATATTGGGGTTACGTGCACTCACAATTTTTACTACTGGTATACAGTGCCATTGTCTGACTGGGAATTCAAAGAATATATTGGGAATACAAATACCCTCATTTCTTGCTACTGCCATATAGTGCCAGTGTCTGACTGGTAATTCAAAGAATATATTGGGGTTACGTGCACTCACAATTTTTACTACTGGTATACAGTGCCATTGTCTGACTGGGAATTCAAAGAATATATTGGGAATACAAATACCCTCATTTCTTGCTACTGCCATATAGTGCCAGTGTCTGACTGGGAATTCAAAGAATATATTGGGGTTACGTGCACCCACAATTTTTACTACTGGTATACAGTGCCATTGTCTGACTGGGAATTCAAAGAATATATTGGGAATACAAATACCCTCATTTCTTGCTACTGCCATATAGTGCCAGTGTCTGACTGGTAATTCAAAGAATATATTGGGGTTACGTGCACCCACAATTTTTACTACTGGTATACAGTGCCATTGTCTGACTGGGAATTCAAAGAATATATTGGGAATACAAATACCCTCATTTCTTGCTACTGCCATATAGTGCCAGTGTCTGACTGGGAATTCAAAGAATATATTGGGGTTACGTGCACCCACAATTTTTACTACTGGTATACAGTGCCATTGTCTGACTGGGAATTCAAAGAATATATTGGGAATACAAATACCCTCATTTCTTGCTACTGCCATATAGTGCCAGTGTCTGACTGGGAATTCAAAGAATATATTGGGGTTACGTGCACCCACAATTTTTACTACTGGTATACAGTGCCATTGTCTGACTGGGAATTCAAAGAATATATTGGGGTTATAAATACCCTCATTTCTTGCTACTGCCATATAGTGCCAGTTTCTGACTGGTAATTCAAAGAATATATTGGGGTTACATGCACCCACAATTTTTACTACTGGTATACAGTGCCATTGTCTGACTGGGAATTCAAAGAATATATTGGGAATACAAATACCCTCATTTCTTGCTACTGCCATATAGTGCCAGTTTCTGACTGGGAATTCAAAGAATATATTGGGGTTACGTGCACCCACAATTTTTACTACTGGTATACAGTGCCATTGTCTGACTGGGAATTCAAAGAATATATTGGGGTTATAAATACCCTCATTTCTTGCTACTGCCATATAGTGCCAGTTTCTGACTGGTAATTCAAAGAATATATTGGGGTTACGTGCACCCACAATTTTTACTACTGGTATACAGTGCCATTGTCTGACTGGGAATTCAAAGAATATATTGGGAATACAAATACCCTCATTTCTTGCTACTGCCATATAGTGCCAGTGTCTGACTGGGAATTCAAAGAATATATTGGGGTTACGTGCACCCACAATTTTTACTACTGGTATACAGTGCCATTGTCTGACTGGGAATTCAAAGAATATATTGGGGTTATAAATACCCTCATTTCTTGCTACTGCCATATAGTGCCAGTTTCTGACTGGTAATTCAAAGAATATATTGGGGTTACGTGCACCCACAATTTTTACTACTGGTATACAGTGCCATTGTCTGACTGGGAATTCAAAGAATATATTGGGAATACAAATACCCTCATTTCTTGCTACTGCCATATAGTGCCAGTTTCTGACTGGTAATTCAAAGAATATATTGGGGTTACGTGCACTCACAATTTTTACTACTGGTATACAGTGCCATTGTCTGACTGGGAATTCAAAGAATATATTGGGAATACAAATACCCTCATTTCTTGCTACTGCCATATAGTGCCAGTGTCTGACTGGTAATTCAAAGAATATATTGGGGTTACGTGCACTCACAATTTTTACTACTGGTATACAGTGCCATTGTCTGACTGGGAATTCAAAGAATATATTGGGAATACAAATACCCTCATTTCTTGCTACTGCCATATAGTGCCAGTGTCTGACTGGGAATTCAAAGAATATATTGGGGTTACGTGCACCCACAATTTTTACTACTGGTATACAGTGCCATTGTCTGACTGGGAATTCAAAGAATATATTGGGAATACAAATACCCTCATTTCTTGCTACTGCCATATAGTGCCAGTGTCTGACTGGTAATTCAAAGAATATATTGGGGTTACGTGCACCCACAATTTTTACTACTGGTATACAGTGCCATTGTCTGACTGGGAATTCAAAGAATATATTGGGAATACAAATACCCTCATTTCTTGCTACTGCCATATAGTGCCAGTGTCTGACTGGGAATTCAAAGAATATATTGGGGTTACGTGCACCCACAATTTTTACTACTGGTATACAGTGCCATTGTCTGACTGGGAATTCAAAGAATATATTGGGAATACAAATACCCTCATTTCTTGCTACTGCCATATAGTGCCAGTGTCTGACTGGGAATTCAAAGAATATATTGGGGTTACGTGCACCCACAATTTTTACTACTGGTATACAGTGCCATTGTCTGACTGGGAATTCAAAGAATATATTGGGGTTATAAATACCCTCATTTCTTGCTACTGCCATATAGTGCCAGTTTCTGACTGGTAATTCAAAGAATATATTGGGGTTACATGCACCCACAATTTTTACTACTGGTATACAGTGCCATTGTCTGACTGGGAATTCAAAGAATATATTGGGAATACAAATACCCTCATTTCTTGCTACTGCCATATAGTGCCAGTGTCTGACTGGGAATTCAAAGAATATATTGGGAATACAAATACCCTCATTTCTTGCTACTGCCATATAGTGCCAGTGTCTGACTGGTAATTCAAAGAATATATTGGGGTTACGTGCACCCACAATTTTTACTACTGGTATACAGTGCCATTGTCTGACTGGGAATTCAAAGAATATATTGGGAATACAAATACCCTCATTTCTTGCTACTGCCATATAGTGCCAGTGTCTGACTGGGAATTCAAAGAATATATTGGGGTTACGTGCACCCACAACTTTTACTACTGGTATACAGTGCCATTGTCTGACTGGGAATTCAAAGAATATATTGGGAATACAAATACCCTCATTTCTTGCTACTGCCATATAGTGCCAGTGTCTGACTGGTAATTCAAAGAATATATTGGGGTTACGTGCACCCACAATTTTTACTACTGGTATACAGTGCCATTGTCTGACTGGGAATTCAAAGAATATATTGGGAATACAAATACCCTCATTTCTTGCTACTGCCATATAGTGCCAGTGTCTGACTGGGAATTCAAAGAATATATTGGGGTTACGTGCACCCACAATTTTTACTACTGGTATACAGTGCCATTGTCTGACTGGGAATTCAAAGAATATATTGGGAATACAAATACCCTCATTTCTTGCTACTGCCATATAGTGCCAGTGTCTGACTGGGAATTCAAAGAATATATTGGGGTTACGTGCACCCACAATTTTTACTACTGGTATACAGTGCCATTGTCTGACTGGGAATTCAAAGAATATATTGGGGTTATAAATACCCTCATTTCTTGCTACTGCCATATAGTGCCAGTTTCTGACTGGTAATTCAAAGAATATATTGGGGTTACGTGCACCCACAATTTTTACTACTGGTATACAGTGCCATTGTCTGACTGGGAATTCAAAGAATATATTGGGAATACAAATACCCTCATTTCTTGCTACTGCCATATAGTGCCAGTGTCTGACTGGGAATTCAAAGAATATATTGGGGTTACGTGCACCCACAATTTTTACTACTGGTATACAGTGCCATTGTCTGACTGGGAATTCAAAGAATATATTGGGGTTATAAATACCCTCATTTCTTGCTACTGCCATATAGTGCCAGTTTCTGACTGGTAATTCAAAGAATATATTGGGGTTACATGCACCCACAATTTTTACTACTGGTATACAGTGCCATTGTCTGACTGGGAATTCAAAGAATATATTGGGAATACAAATACCCTCATTTCTTGCTACTGCCATATAGTGCCAGTGTCTGACTGGGAATTCAAAGAATATATTGGGAATACAAATACCCTCATTTCTTGCTACTGCCATATAGTGCCAGTGTCTGACTGGTAATTCAAAGAATATATTGGGGTTACGTGCACCCACAATTTTTACTACTGGTATACAGTGCCATTGTCTGACTGGGAATTCAAAGAATATATTGGGAATACAAATACCCTCATTTCTTGCTACTGCCATATAGTGCCAGTGTCTGACTGGGAATTCAAAGAATATATTGGGGTTACGTGCACCCACAACTTTTACTACTGGTATACAGTGCCATTGTCTGACTGGGAATTCAAAGAATATATTGGGAATACAAATACCCTCATTTCTTGCTACTGCCATATAGTGCCAGTGTCTGACTGGTAATTCAAAGAATATATTGGGGTTACGTGCACCCACAATTTTTACTACTGGTATACAGTGCCATTGTCTGACTGGGAATTCAAAGAATATATTGGGAATACAAATACCCTCATTTCTTGCTACTGCCATATAGTGCCAGTGTCTGACTGGGAATTCAAAGAATATATTGGGGTTACGTGCACCCACAATTTTTACTACTGGTATACAGTGCCATTGTCTGACTGGGAATTCAAAGAATATATTGGGAATACAAATACCCTCATTTCTTGCTACTGCCATATAGTGCCAGTGTCTGACTGGGAATTCAAAGAATATATTGGGGTTACGTGCACCCACAATTTTTACTACTGGTATACAGTGCCATTGTCTGACTGGGAATTCAAAGAATATATTGGGGTTATAAATACCCTCATTTCTTGCTACTGCCATATAGTGCCAGTTTCTGACTGGTAATTCAAAGAATATATTGGGGTTACGTGCACCCACAATTTTTACTACTGGTATACAGTGCCATTGTCTGACTGGGAATTCAAAGAATATATTGGGAATACAAATACCCTCATTTCTTGCTACTGCCATATAGTGCCAGTGTCTGACTGGGAATTCAAAGAATATATTGGGAATACAAATACCCTCATTTCTTGCTACTGCCATATAGTGCCAGTGTCTGACTGGTAATTCAAAGAATATATTGGGGTTACGTGCACCCACAATTTTTACTACTGGTATACAGTGCCATTGTCTGACTGGGAATTCAAAGAATATATTGGGAATACAAATACCCTCATTTCTTGCTACTGCCATATAGTGCCAGTGTCTGACTGGGAATTCAAAGAATATATTGGGGTTACGTGCACCCACAATTTTTACTACTGGTATACAGTGCCATTGTCTGACTGGGAATTCAAAGAATATATTGGGAATACAAATACCCTCATTTCTTGCTACTGCCATATAGTGCCAGTGTCTGACTGGGAATTCAAAGAATATATTGGGGTTACGTGCACCCACAATTTTTACTACTGGTATACAGTGCCATTGTCTGACTGGGAATTCAAAGAATATATTGGGAATACAAATACCCTCATTTCTTGCTACTGCCATATAGTGCCAGTGTCTGACTGGGAATTCAAAGAATATATTGGGGTTACGTGCACCCACAATTTTTACTACTGGTATACAGTGCCATTGTCTGACTGGGAATTCAAAGAATATATTGGGAATACAAATACCCTCATTTCTTGCTACTGCCATATAGTGCCAGTGTCTGACTGGGAATTCAAAGAATATATTGGGGTTACGTGCACCCACAATTTTTACTACTGGTATACAGTGCCATTGTCTGACTGGGAATTCAAAGAATATATTGGGGTTATAAATACCCTCATTTCTTGCTACTGCCATATAGTGCCAGTTTCTGACTGGTAATTCAAAGAATATATTGGGGTTACGTGCACCCACAATTTTTACCAATGGTATACAGTGCCATTGTCTGACTGGGAATTCAAAGAATATATTGGGAATACAAATACCCTCATTTCTTGCTACTGCCATATAGTGCCAGTGTCTGACTGGGAATTCAAAGAATATATTGGGGTTACGTGCACCCACAATTTTTACTACTGGTATACAGTGCCATTGTCTGACTGGGAATTCAAAGAATATATTGGGAATACAAATACCCTCATTTCTTGCTACTGCCATATAGTGCCAGTGTCTGACTGGGAATTCAAAGAATATATTGGGGTTACGTGCACCCACAATTTTTACTACTGGTATACAGTGCCATTGTCTGACTGGGAATTCAAAGAATATATTGGGAATACAAATACCCTCATTTCTTGCTACTGCCATATAGTGCCAGTGTCTGACTGGTAATTCAAAGAATATATTGGGGTTACGTGCACCCACAATTTTTACTACTGGTATACAGTGCCATTGTCTGACTGGGAATTCAAAGAATATATTGGGAATACAAATACCCTCATTTCTTGCTACTGCCATATAGTGCCAGTGTCTGACTGGGAATTCAAAGAATATATTGGGGTTACGTGCACCCACAATTTTTACTACTGGTATACAGTGCCATTGTCTGACTGGGAATTCAAAGAATATATTGGGGTTATAAATACCCTCATTTCTTGCTACTGCCATATAGTGCCAGTTTCTGACTGGTAATTCAAAGAATATATTGGGGTTACGTGCACCCACAATTTTTACCAATGGTATACAGTGCCATTGTCTGACTGGGAATTCAAAGAATATATTGGGAATACAAATACCCTCATTTCTTGCTACTGCCATATAGTGCCAGTGTCTGACTGGGAATTCAAAGAATATATTGGGGTTACGTGCACCCACAATTTTTACTACTGGTATACAGTGCCATTGTCTGACTGGGAATTCAAAGAATATATTGGGAATACAAATACCCTCATTTCTTGCTACTGCCATATAGTGCCAGTGTCTGACTGGTAATTCAAAGAATATATTGGGGTTACGTGCACCCACAATTTTTACTACTGGTATACAGTGCCATTGTCTGACTGGGAATTCAAAGAATATATTGGGAATACAAATACCCTCATTTCTTGCTACTGCCATATAGTGCCAGTGTCTGACTGGGAATTCAAAGAATATATTGGGGTTACGTGCACCCACAATTTTTACTACTGGTATACAGTGCCATTGTCTGACTGGGAATTCAAAGAATATATTGCGAATACAAATACCCTCATTTCTTGCTACTGCCATATAGTGCCAGTGTCTGACTGGGAATTCAAAGAATATATTGGGGTTACGTGCACCCACAATTTTTACTACTGGTATACAGTGCCATTGTCTGACTGGGAATTCAAAGAATATATTGGGAATACAAATACCCTCATTTCTTGCTACTGCCATATAGTGCCAGTGTCTGACTGGGAATTCAAAGAATATATTGGGGTTACGTGCACCCACAATTTTTACTACTGGTATACAGTGCCATTGTCTGACTGGGAATTCAAAGAATATATTGCGAATACAAATACCCTCATTTCTTGCTACTGCCATATAGTGCCAGTGTCTGACTGGGAATTCAAAGAATATATTGGGGTTACGTGCACCCACAATTTTTACTACTGGTATACAGTGCCATTGTCTGACTGGGAATTCAAAGAATATATTGGGAATACAAATACCCTCATTTCTTGCTACTGCCATATAGTGCCAGTGTCTGACTGGTAATTCAAAGAATATATTGGGGTTACGTGCACCCACAATTTTTACTACTGGTATACAGTGCCATTGTCTGACTGGGAATTCAAAGAATATATTGGGAATACAAATACCCTCATTTCTTGCTACTGCCATATAGTGCCAGTGTCTGACTGGGAATTCAAAGAATATATTGGGGTTACGTGCACCCACAATTTTTACTACTGGTATACAGTGCCATTGTCTGACTGGGAATTCAAAGAATATATTGGGAATACAAATACCCTCATTTCTTGCTACTGCCATATAGTGCCAGTGTCTGACTGGGAATTCAAAGAATATATTGGGGTTACGTGCACCCACAATTTTTACTACTGGTATACAGTGCCATTGTCTGACTGGGAATTCAAAGAATATATTGGGGTTATAAATACCCTCATTTCTTGCTACTGCCATATAGTGCCAGTTTCTGACTGGTAATTCAAAGAATATATTGGGGTTACATGCACCCACAATTTTTACTACTGGTATACAGTGCCATTGTCTGACTGGGAATTCAAAGAATATATTGGGAATACAAATACCCTCATTTCTTGCTACTGCCATATAGTGCCAGTGTCTGACTGGGAATTCAAAGAATATATTGGGAATACAAATACCCTCATTTCTTGCTACTGCCATATAGTGCCAGTGTCTGACTGGTAATTCAAAGAATATATTGGGGTTACGTGCACCCACAATTTTTACTACTGGTATACAGTGCCATTGTCTGACTGGGAATTCAAAGAATATATTGGGAATACAAATACCCTCATTTCTTGCTACTGCCATATAGTGCCAGTGTCTGACTGGGAATTCAAAGAATATATTGGGGTTACGTGCACCCACAACTTTTACTACTGGTATACAGTGCCATTGTCTGACTGGGAATTCAAAGAATATATTGGGAATACAAATACCCTCATTTCTTGCTACTGCCATATAGTGCCAGTGTCTGACTGGTAATTCAAAGAATATATTGGGGTTACGTGCACCCACAATTTTTACTACTGGTATACAGTGCCATTGTCTGACTGGGAATTCAAAGAATATATTGGGAATACAAATACCCTCATTTCTTGCTACTGCCATATAGTGCCAGTGTCTGACTGGGAATTCAAAGAATATATTGGGGTTACGTGCACCCACAATTTTTACTACTGGTATACAGTGCCATTGTCTGACTGGGAATTCAAAGAATATATTGGGAATACAAATACCCTCATTTCTTGCTACTGCCATATAGTGCCAGTGTCTGACTGGGAATTCAAAGAATATATTGGGGTTACGTGCACCCACAATTTTTACTACTGGTATACAGTGCCATTGTCTGACTGGGAATTCAAAGAATATATTGGGGTTATAAATACCCTCATTTCTTGCTACTGCCATATAGTGCCAGTTTCTGACTGGTAATTCAAAGAATATATTGGGGTTACGTGCACCCACAATTTTTACTACTGGTATACAGTGCCATTGTCTGACTGGGAATTCAAAGAATATATTGGGAATACAAATACCCTCATTTCTTGCTACTGCCATATAGTGCCAGTGTCTGACTGGGAATTCAAAGAATATATTGGGAATACAAATACCCTCATTTCTTGCTACTGCCATATAGTGCCAGTGTCTGACTGGTAATTCAAAGAATATATTGGGGTTACGTGCACCCACAATTTTTACTACTGGTATACAGTGCCATTGTCTGACTGGGAATTCAAAGAATATATTGGGAATACAAATACCCTCATTTCTTGCTACTGCCATATAGTGCCAGTGTCTGACTGGGAATTCAAAGAATATATTGGGGTTACGTGCACCCACAATTTTTACTACTGGTATACAGTGCCATTGTCTGACTGGGAATTCAAAGAATATATTGGGAATACAAATACCCTCATTTCTTGCTACTGCCATATAGTGCCAGTGTCTGACTGGTAATTCAAAGAATGTATTGGGGTTACGTGCACCCACAATTTTTACTACTGGTATACAGTGCCATTGTCTGACTGGGAATTCAAAGAATATATTGGGAATACAAATACCCTCATTTCTTGCTACTGCCATATAGTGCCAGTGTCTGACTGGGAATTCAAAGAATATATTGGGGTTACGTGCACCCACAATTTTTACTACTGGTATACAGTGCCATTGTCTGACTGGGAATTCAAAGAATATATTGGGAATACAAATACCCTCATTTCTTGCTACTGCCATATAGTGCCAGTGTCTGACTGGGAATTCAAAGAATATATTGGGGTTACGTGCACCCACAATTTTTACTACTGGTATACAGTGCCATTGTCTGACTGGGAATTCAAAGAATATATTGGGAATACAAATACCCTCATTTCTTGCTACTGCCATATAGTGCCAGTGTCTGACTGGGAATTCAAAGAATATATTGGGGTTACGTGCACCCACAATTTTTACCAATGGTATACAGTGCCATTGTCTGACTGGGAATTCAAAGAATATATTGGGAATACAAATACCCTCATTTCTTGCTACTGCCATATAGTGCCAGTGTCTGACTGGGAATTCAAAGAATATATTGGGGTTACGTGCACCCACAATTTTTACTACTGGTATACAGTGCCATTGTCTGACTGGGAATTCAAAGAATATATTGGGAATACAAATACCCTCATTTCTTGCTACTGCCATATAGTGCCAGTGTCTGACTGGGAATTCAAAGAATATATTGGGGTTACGTGCACCCACAATTTTTACTACTGGTATACAGTGCCATTGTCTGACTGGGAATTCAAAGAATATATTGGGAATACAAATACCCTCATTTCTTGCTACTGCCATATAGTGCCAGTGTCTGACTGGTAATTCAAAGAATATATTGGGGTTACGTGCACCCACAATTTTTACTACTGGTATACAGTGCCATTGTCTGACTGGGAATTCAAAGAATATATTGGGAATACAAATACCCTCATTTCTTGCTACTGCCATATAGTGCCAGTGTCTGACTGGGAATTCAAAGAATATATTGGGGTTACGTGCACCCACAATTTTTACTACTGGTATACAGTGCCATTGTCTGACTGGGAATTCAAAGAATATATTGGGGTTATAAATACCCTCATTTCTTGCTACTGCCATATAGTGCCAGTTTCTGACTGGTAATTCAAAGAATATATTGGGGTTACGTGCACCCACAATTTTTACCAATGGTATACAGTGCCATTGTCTGACTGGGAATTCAAAGAATATATTGGGAATACAAATACCCTCATTTCTTGCTACTGCCATATAGTGCCAGTGTCTGACTGGGAATTCAAAGAATATATTGGGGTTACGTGCACCCACAATTTTTACTACTGGTATACAGTGCCATTGTCTGACTGGGAATTCAAAGAATATATTGGGAATACAAATACCCTCATTTCTTGCTACTGCCATATAGTGCCAGTGTCTGACTGGTAATTCAAAGAATATATTGGGGTTACGTGCACCCACAATTTTTACTACTGGTATACAGTGCCATTGTCTGACTGGGAATTCAAAGAATATATTGGGAATACAAATACCCTCATTTCTTGCTACTGCCATATAGTGCCAGTGTCTGACTGGGAATTCAAAGAATATATTGGGGTTACGTGCACCCACAATTTTTACTACTGGTATACAGTGCCATTGTCTGACTGGGAATTCAAAGAATATATTGCGAATACAAATACCCTCATTTCTTGCTACTGCCATATAGTGCCAGTGTCTGACTGGGAATTCAAAGAATATATTGGGGTTACGTGCACCCACAATTTTTACTACTGGTATACAGTGCCATTGTCTGACTGGGAATTCAAAGAATATATTGGGAATACAAATACCCTCATTTCTTGCTACTGCCATATAGTGCCAGTGTCTGACTGGGAATTCAAAGAATATATTGGGGTTACGTGCACCCACAATTTTTACTACTGGTATACAGTGCCATTGTCTGACTGGGAATTCAAAGAATATATTGGGAATACAAATACCCTCATTTCTTGCTACTGCCATATAGTGCCAGTGTCTGACTGGGAATTCAAAGAATATATTGGGGTTACGTGCACCCACAATTTTTACTACTGGTATACAGTGCCATTGTCTGACTGGGAATTCAAAGAATATATTGGGGTTATAAATACCCTCATTTCTTGCTACTGCCATATAGTGCCAGTTTCTGACTGGTAATTCAAAGAATATATTGGGGTTACGTGCACCCACAATTTTTACTACTGGTATACAGTGCCATTGTCTGACTGGGAATTCAAAGAATATATTGGGAATACAAATACCCTCATTTCTTGCTACTGCCATATAGTGCCAGTGTCTGACTGGGAATTCAAAGAATATATTGGGAATACAAATACCCTCATTTCTTGCTACTGCCATATAGTGCCAGTGTCTGACTGGGAATTCAAAGAATATAAAGGGGTTACATGCACCCACAATTTTTACTACTGGTATACAGTGCCAATTTCTAACTAGGAATTCAAAATGCGCAAGGCTCCCGGAAAGGGACGTGGACGAGGCCGTGGGCGAGGTCGGGGGAATGGTTCTGGGGAGCAAGGTAGCAGTGAAGCCACAGGGCGTCCCGTGCCTACTCCTGTGGGGCAGCAAGCATTGCGCCACTCCACAGTGCCAGGGTTGCTTGCCACATTAACTAAACTGCAGGGTACAAACCTTAGTAGGCCCGAGAACCAGGAACAGGTCTTGCAATGGCTGTCAGAGAACGCTTACAGCACATTGTCCAGCAGCCAGTCAGACTCTGCCTCCTCTCCTCCTATTACCCAACAGTCTTGTCTTCCTTCCTCCCAAAATTCCGAAGCTTTACAGAACAATAACCCAAACTGTCCCTGCTCCCCAGAGCTGTTCTCCGCTCCTTTCATTGTCCCTCAACCTGCCCCTCCACGTCACGATTCCACGAACCTAACAGAGGAGCATCTGTGTCCAGATGCTCAAACACTAGAGTCTCCTCCATCTCCGTTCGATTTGGTGGTGGATGACCAGCAACCCACCCTCATCGACGATGATGTGACGCAGTTGCCGTCAGGGCATCCAGTTGACCGGCGCATTGTGCGGGAGGAGGAGATGAGACAGGAGTTGGAAGAGGAAGTGGTGGATGATGAGGACACTGACCCGACCTGGACAGGGGGGATGTCAAGCGGGGAAAGTAGTGTGGATGTTGAGGCAGGTGCAGCACCAAAAAGGGTAGCTAGAGGCAGAGGCAGAGGTCAGCAGCTTAGGCAAAGCCAGGCCACACCCGGAATCTCCCAAGATGTTCCAGTTCGTACCCAGCCCCGAAAAACTCCCACCTCGAGGGCACGTTTCTCGAAGGTGTGGAGTTTTTTCAAGGAATGCGCTGAGGACAGATATAGTGTTGTCTGCACAATTTGCCTCTCGAAATTGATTAGGGGCTCTGAGAAGAGCAACCTGTCCACCACTTCAATGCGCCGTCATTTGGAATCCAAGCACTGGAATCAGTGGCAGGCAGCAACGGCAGGACAAAGGCCGCCTGCCGTTCACGCCACTGCCACTGCCTCTGCCACTGCCTCTGCCTCTGCCACTGCCACTGCTGACTGTGCTGGCGATGCACTCCAGAGGACGAGCCAGGACACCACTTCATCTGCCTCCGCCACTTTGTTGACTTCTACCTCATCCTCCCCTGGTCCTGTCTTATCTCCTTCTCCTGCACCATCAAAGGCACCATCAGGCGTTTCTTTACAACAACCCACCATCTCTCAGACATTGGAGCGGCGGCAGAAATACACTGCTAACCACCCACACGCGCAAGCCTTGAACGCCAACATCGCTAAACTGCTGGCCCAGGAGATGTTGGCGTTCCGGCTTGTTGAAACTCCCGCCTTCCTGGACCTGATGGCAACTGCGGCACCTCGCTATGCCGTCCCTAGCCGTCACTACTTCTCCCGGTGTGCCGTCCCCGCCTTGCACCAGCACGTGTCACTCAACATCAGGCGGGCCCTTAGTTCCGCGCTTTGCACAAAGGTCCACTTGACCACCGACGCGTGGACAAGTGCATGCGGACAGGGACGCTACATTTCACTGACGGCACACTGGGTGAATGTAGTTGAGGCTGGGACTGCTTCCCAAACTGGCCCGGTGTACCTCGTCTCCCCGCCTAACATTCCTGGCAGGGACACGAGAAGAACACCCCCCTCCTCCTCCTCCTCTACCGCCTCCTCCTCCGCCACCGCCTCCTCCTCCGCCACCGCCTCCTCCTCCGCTGTTAGATTGACCCCAGCTACGAGTTGGAAACGTTGCAGCACTGGCGTTGGTAGACGTCAGCAGGCTGTGCTGAAGCTGATCAGCTTGGGGGACAGACAGCACACTGCCTCCGAGGTGAGGGATGCCCTCCTCGATGAGACGGCAATATGGTTTGAGCCGCTGCACCTGGGCCCAGGCATGGTCGTTTGTGATAACGGCCGGAACCTGGTAGCAGCTCTGGAGCTTGCCGGACTCCAACATGTTCCATGCCTGGCCCACGTCTTCAACCTAGTGGTGCAACGTTTCCTAAAGAGCTACCCCAATGTTCCAGAGCTACTGGTGAAAGTGCGGCGCATGTGCGCCCACTTTCGCAAGTCGACAGTAGCCGCTGCTAGCTTAAAATCTCTCCAGCAACGCCTGCATGTGCCACAACACCGGCTTTTGTGCGACGTCCCCACACGCTGGAACTCAACGTTTCAGATGTTGAATAGAGTGGTTGAGCAGCAGAGACCTTTGATGGAATACCAGCTACAAAACCCTAGGGTGCCACAAAGTCAGCTGCCTCAGTTTCACATCCATGAGTGGCCATGGATGAGAGACCTTTGTGACATCCTACGGGTCTTTGAGGAGTCCACAAGGAGGGTGAGCTCTGAGGATGCGATGGTGAGCCTTACAATCCCGCTCTTGTGTGTTCTGAGAGAATCCCTGATTGACATCAGGGATAACTCAGATCACACAGAGGAGTTAGGGATAGCATCCGATCCGTCACAGCTGGAGAGTAGGTCCACACATCTGTCCGCTTCACTGCGTTTAATGGAGGAGGAGGAGGAGGAGGAGGAGGAAGAAGAGTTGTCCGATGATGTGATGGTGATACAGGAGGCTTCCGGGCAACTTCGAATCGTCCCATTGTTGCAGCGCGGATGGGTAGACATGGAGGATGAGGAGGAAATGGAGATTGAACTTTCCGGTGGGGCCAGAGGAGTCATGCCAACTAACACTGTGGCAGACATGGCTGAGTTCATGTTGGGGTGCTTTACAACCGACAAGCGTATTGTCAAAATCATGGAGGACAACCAGTACTGGATCTTTGCTATCCTTGACCCCCGGTATAAAAACAACATCTCGTCTTTTATTCCGGTAGAGGGGAGGGCCAATCGCATCAATGCTTGCCACAGGCAATTGGTGCAGAATATGATGGAGATGTTTCCAGCATGTGACGTTGGCGGCAGGGAGGGCAGTTCCTCCAGTAGGCAACCAAGTTCTCACCGGTCCACACAAACGAGGGGCACACTGTCTAAGGTCTGGGACACCTTGATGGCACCCCCTCGCCAAAGTGCCGCCACGGAGGGTCCTAGTGTCACCAGGCGTGAGAAGTATAGGCGCATGTTGCGGGAATACCTTTCCGACCACAGCCCTGTCCTCTCCGACCCCTCTGCGCCCTACACGTATTGGGTGTCGAAGTTGGACCTGTGGCTTGAACTTGCCCTATATGCCTTGGAGGTGCTGTCCTGTCCTGCCGCCAGCGTCCTATCTGAGAGGGTGTTCAGTGCAGCCGGTGGCATCATCACTGACAAGCGCACCCGTCTGTCAGCTGAGAGTGCCGACCGGCTCACTTTGATAAAAATGAACCACCACTGGATAGAGCCTTCATTTTTGTGCCCACCTGTGTAAAGCACCCCAACATGAAACTCCATGTCTGTACTCAACCTCTCCAATTCCTCCGCATCCTCATACTCATCCACCATAAGCGTTGCACAATTCTGCTAATACTAGGCTCCCTCCAACATGATTTCCCCCAACTCTGCTGGTTAGAGGCTCCCTCCACCCTGATTTCCACCAACTCTGCTGGTTAGAGGCTCCCTCCACCCTGCTTTCCCACAACTCTGCTGGTTAGAGGCTCCCTCCACCATGAATTTGCCCAAACTGGGCTGTTTAGAGGCTCCCTCCACCATGAATTGGTCCAAACTGGGTTTTTTAGAGGCTCCCTCCACCATGAATTGGTCCAAACTGGGCTGTTTAGAGGCTCCCTCCACCATGAATTTGCCCAAACTGGGCTGTTTAGCGGCTCCCTCCACCATTAATTGGTCCAAACTGGGCTGGTTAGAGGCTCCCTCCACCATGAATTTGCCCAAACTGGGCTGTTTAGAGGCTCCCTCCACCATGAATTTGCCCAAACTGGGCTGGTTAGAGGCTCGCTCCACCATGAATTGGTCCAAACTGGGTTTTTTAGAGGCTCCCTCCACCATGAATTTGCCCAAACTGGGCTGTTTAGAGGCTCCCTCCACCATGAATTGGTCCAAACTGGGCTGTTTAGAGGCTCCCTCCACCATTAATTGGTCCAAACTGGGCTGGTTAGAGGCTCCCTCCACCATGAATTTCCCAAAACTTGGTTGTTTAGAGGCTCCCTCCACCATTAATTGGTCCAAACTGGGCTGGTTAGAGGCTCCCTCCACCATGAATTTGCCCAAACTGGGCTGTTTAGAGGCTCCCTCCACCATGAATTGGTCCAAACTGGGTTTTTTAGAGGCTCCCTCCACCATGAATTGGTCCAAACTGGGCTGTTTAGAGGCTCCCTCCACCATGAATTTGCCCAAACTGGGCTGTTTAGCGGCTCCCTCCACCATTAATTGGTCCAAACTGGGCTGGTTAGAGGCTCCCTCCACCATGAATTTGCCCAAACTGGGCTGTTTAGAGGCTCCCTCCACCATGAATTTGCCCAAACTGGGCTGGTTAGAGGCTCCCTCCACCATGAATTGGTCCAAACTGGGGTTTTTAGAGGCTCCCTCCACCATGAATTGGTCCAAACTTGGCTGTTTAGAGGCTCCCTCCACCATGAATTGGTCCAAACTGGGGTGGTTAGAGGCTCCCTCCACCATTAATTGGTCCAAACTGGGCTGGTTAGAGGCTCCCTCCACCATTAATTGGTCCAAACTGGGCTGGTTAGAGGCTCCCTCCACCATGAATTGGTCCAAACTGGGGTTTTTAGAGGCTCCCTCCACCATGAATTGGTCCAAACTTGGCTGTTTAGAGGCTCCCTCCACCATTAATTGGTCCAAACTGGGCTGGTTAGAGGCTCCCTCCACCATGAATTGGTCCAAACTGGGTTTTTTAGAGGCTCCCTCCACCATGAATTGGTCCAAACTGGGGTTTTTAGAGGCTCCCTCCACCATGAATTGGTCCAAACTGGGCTGTTTAGCGGCTCCCTCCACCATTAATTTGCCCAAACTGGGCTGTTTAGAGGCTCCCTCCACCATGAATTTGCCCAAACTGGGCTGTTTAGAGGCTCCCTCCGCCATGAATTGGTCCAAACTGGGCTGGTTAGAGGCTCCCTCCACCATGAATTTCCCAAAACTTGGCTGTTTAGAGGCTCCCTCCACCATTAATTGGTCCAAACTGGGCTGGTTAGAGGCTCCCTCCACCATGAATTTGCCCAAACTGGGCTGTTTAGAGGCTCCCTCCACCATGAATTTGCCCAAACTGGGCTGTTTAGAGGCTCCCTCCACCATGAATTGGTCCAAACTGGGTTTTTTAGAGGCTCCCTCCACCATGAATTGGTCCAAACTGGGCTGTTTAGAGGCTCCCTCCACCATGAATTTGCCCAAACTGGGCTGTTTAGCGGCTCCCTCCACCATTAATTGGTCCAAACTGGGCTGGTTAGAGGCTCCCTCCACCATGAATTTGCCCAAACTGGGCTGTTTAGAGGCTCCCTCCACCATGAATTGGTCCAAACTGGGCTGGTTAGAGGCTCCCTCCACCATGAATTTCCCAAAACTTGGCTGTTTAGAGGCTCCCTCCACCATGAATTGGTCCAAACTGGGCTGGTTAGAGGCTCCCTCCACCATGAATTTGCCCAAACTGGGCTGTTTAGAGGCTCCCTCCACCATGAATTGGTCCAAACTGGGTTTTTTAGAGGCTCCCTCCACCATGAATTGGTCCAAACTGGGCTGTTTAGAGGATCCCTCCACCATGAATTTGCCCAAACTGGGCTGGTTAGAGGCTCCCTCCACCATGAATTTGCCCAAACTGGGCTGTTTAGAGGCTCCCTCCACCATGAATTGGTCCAAACTGGGTTTTTTAGAGGCTCCCTCCACCATGAATTGGTCCAAACTGGGCTGGTTAGAGGCTCCCTCCACCATGAATTTGCCCAAACTGGGCTGGTTAGAGGCTCCCTCCACCATGAATTGGTCCAAACTGGGCTGTTTAGAGGCTCCCTCCACCATGAATTTGCCCAAACTGGGCTGTTTAGAGGCTCCCTCCACCATGAATTTGCCCAAACTGGGCTGGTTAGAGGCTCCCTCCACCATGAATTGGTCCAAACTGGGTTTTTTAGAGGCTCCCTCCACCATGAATTTGCCCAAACTGGGCTGGTTAGAGGCTCCCTCCACCATGAATTGGTCCAAACTGGGCTGTTTAGAGGCTCCCTCCACCATGAATTTGCCCAAACTGGGCTGGTTAGAGGCTCCCTCCACCATGAATTGGTCCAAACTGGGGTTTTTAGAGGCTCCCTCCACCATGAATTGGTCCAAACTTGGCTGTTTAGAGGCTCCTCCACCATGAATCGGTCCAAACTGGGTTTTTTAGAGGCTCCCTCCACCATGAATTGGTCCAAACTGGGGTTTTTAGAGGCTCCCTCCACCATGAATTGGTCCAAACTGGGCTGTTTAGCGGCTCCCTCCACCATTAATTGGTCCAAACTGGGCTGGTTAGAGGCTCCCTCCACCATGAATGTGCCCAAACTGGGCTGTTTAGAGGCTCCCTCCACCATGAATTTGCCCAAACTGGGCTGGTTAGAGGCTCCCTCCACCTGAATTGGTCCAAACTTGGGGTTTTTAAGAGGCTCCCTCCACCATGAATTGGTCCAAACTTGGCTGTTTAGAGGCTCCCTCCACCATTAATTGGTCCAAACCTGGCTGGTTAGAGGCTCCCTCCACCATGAATTTGCCCAAACTGGCTGTTTAGAGGCTCCCTCCACCATAAATTGGTCCAAACTGGGCTGGTTAGAGGCTCCCTCCACCATGAATTTCCCAAAACTTGGCTGTTTAGAGGCTCCCTCCACCATGAATTGGTCCAAACTGGGCTGGTTAGAGGCTCCCTCCACCATGAATTTGCCCAAACTGGGCTGTTTAGAGGCTCCCTCCACCATGAATTGGTCCAAACTGGGTTTTTAGAGGCTCCCTCCACCATGAATTGGTCCAAACTGGGCTGTTTAGAGGCTCCCTCCACCATGAATTTGCCCAAACTGGGCTGGTTAGAGGCTCCCTCCACCATGAATTGGTCCAAACTGGGCTGGGTTAGAGGCTCCCTCCACCATGAATTTGCCCAAACTGGGCTGTTTAGAGGCTCCCTCCACCATGAATTGGTCCAAACTGGGTTTTTTAGAGGCTCCCTCCACCATGAATTGGTCCAAACTGGGCTGTTTAGAGGCTCCCTCCACCATGAATTTGCCCAAACTGGGCTGGTTAGAGGCTCCCTCCACCATTAATTGGTCCAAACTGGGCTGGTTAGAGGCTCCCTCCACCATGAATTTGCCCAAACTGGGCTGTTTAGAGGCTCCCTCCACCATGAATTTGCCCAAACTGGGCTGTTTAGAGGCTCCCTCCACCATGAATTTGCCCAAAACTGGGCTGGTTAGAGGCTCCCTCCACCATGAATTGGTCCAAACTGGGTTTTTTAGAGGCTCCCTCCACCATGAATTTGCCCAAACTGGGCTGTTTAGAGGCTCCCTCCACCATGAATTGGTCCAAACTGGGTTTTTTAGAGGCTCCCTCCACCATGAATTGGTCCAAACTGGGCTGTTTAGAGGCTCCCTCCACCATGAATTTGCCCAAACTGGGCTGGTTAGAGGCTCCCTCCACCATGAATTGGTCCAAACTGGGGTTTTTAGAGTCTCCCTCCACCATGAATTGGTCCAAACTTGGCTGTTTAGAGGCTCCCTCCACCATTAATTGGTCCAAACTGGGCTGGTTAGAGGCTCCCTGCACCATGAATCGGTCCAAACTGGGTTTTTTAGAGGCTCCCTCCACCATGAATTGGTCCAAACTGGGGTTTTTAGAGGCTCCCTCCACCATGAATTGGTCCAAACTGGGCTGTTTAGCGGCTCCCTCCACCATTAATTGGTCCAAACTGGGCTGGTTAGAGGCTCCCTCCACCATGAATGTGCCCAAACTGGGCTGTTTAGAGGCTCCCTCCACCATGAATTTGCCCAAACTGGGCTGGTTAGAGGCTCCCTCCACCATGAATTGGTCCAAACTGGGGTTTTTAGAGGCTCCCTCCACCATGAATTGGTCCAAACTTGGCTGTTTAGAGGCTCCCTCCACCATTAATTGGTCCAAACTGGGCTGGTTAGAGGCTCCCTCCACCATGAATTTGCCCAAACTGGGCTGTTTAGAGAGGCTCCCTCCACCATGAATTGGTCCCAAACTGGGCTGGTTAGAGGCTCCCTCCACCATGAATTTCCCAAAACTTGGCTGTTTAGAGGCTCCCTCCACCATGAATTGGTCCAAACTGGGCTGGTTAGAGGCTCCCTCCACCATGAATTTGCCCAAACTGGGCTGTTTAGAGGCTCCCTCCACCATGAATTGGGTCCAAACTGGGTTTTTTAGAGGCTCCCTCCACCATGAATTGGTCCAAACTGGGCTGTTTAGAGGCTCCCTCCACCATGAATTTGCCCAAACTGGGCTGGTTAGAGGCTCCCTCCACCATGAATTGGTCCAAACTGGGGCTGGTTAGAGGCTCCCTCCACCATGAATTTGCCCAAACTGGGCTGTTTAGAGGCTCCCTCCACCATGAATTGGTCCAAACTGGTTTTTTAGAGGCTCCCTCCACCATGAATTGGTCCAAACTGGGCTGTTTAGAGGCTCCCTCCACCATGAATTTGCCCAAACTGGGCTGGTTAGAGGCTCCTCCACCATTAATTGGTCCCAAACTGGGCTGGTTAGAGGCTCCCTCCACCATGAATTTGCCCAAACTGGGCTGTTTAGAGGCTCCTCCACCATGAATTTGCCCAAACTGGGCTGTTTAGAGGCTCCCTCCACCATGAATTTGCCCAAACTGGCTGGTTAGAGGCTCCCTCCACCATGAATTGGTCCAAACTGGGCTGTTTAGAGGCTCCCTCCACCATGAATTTGCCCAAACTGGGCTGGTTAGAGGGCTCCCTCCACCATTAATTGGTCCAAACTGGGCTGGTTAGAGGCTCCCTCCACCATGAATTTGCCCAAACTGGGCTGTTTAGAGGCTCCCTCCACCATGAATTTGCCCAAACTGGGCTGTTTAGAGGCTCCCTCCACCATGAATTTGCCCAAACTGGGCTGGTTAGAGGCTCCCTCCACCATGAATTGGTCCAAACTGGGTTTTTAGAGGCTCCCTCCACCATGAATTTGCCCAAACTGGGCTGGTTAGAGGCTCCCTCCACCATGAATTGGTCCAAACTGGGCTGTTTAGAGGCTCCCTCCACCATGAATTTGCCCAAACTGGCTGGTTAGAGGCTCCCTCCACCATGAATTGTCCAAACTGGGGTTTTTAGAGGCTCCCTCCACCATGAATTTGTCCAAACTGGCTGTTTAGAGGCTCCCTCCACCATTAATTGGTCCAAACTGGCTGGTTAGAGGCTCCCTCCACCATGAATCGGTCCAAACTGGGTTTTTTAGAGGCTCCCTCCACCATGAATTGGTCCAAACTGGGGTTTTTAGAGGCTCCCTCCACCATGAATTGGTCCAAACTGGGCTGTTTAGCGGCTCCTCCACCATTAATTGGTCCAAACTTGGGCTGGTTAGAGGCTCCCTCCACCATGAATGTGCCCAAACTGGCTGTTTAGAGGCTCCCTCCACCATGAATTTGCCCAAACTGGGCTGCTTAGAGGCTCCCTCCACCATGAATTGGTCCAAACTGGGGTTTTAGAGGCTCCCTCCACCATGAATTGGTCCAAACTGGGTTTTTTAGAGGCTCCCTCCACCATGAATTGGTCCAAACTGGGCGCTGTTTAGAGGCTCCCTCCACCATGAATTTGCCCAATACTGGGCTGGTTAGAGGCTCCCTCCACCATGAATTGGTCCAAACTGGGCTGGTTAGAGGCTCCCTCCACCATGAATTTGCCCAAACTGGGCTGTTTTAGAGGCTCCCTCCACCATGAATTGGTCCAAACTGGGTTTTTTAGAGGCTCCCTCCACCATGAATTGGTCCAAACTGGGCTGTTTAGAGGCTCCCTCCACATGAATTTGGGCCCAAACTGGGCTGGTTACAGGCTCCCTCCACCATTAATTGGTCCAAACTGGGCTGGTTAGAGGCTCCCTCCACCATGAATTTGCCCAAACTGGGCTGTTTAGAGGCTCCCTCCACCATGAATTTGCCCAAACTGGGCTGGTTAGAGGCTCCCTCCACCATGAATTGGTCCAAACTGTGGTTTTTTAGAGGCTCCCTCCACCATGAATTTGCCCAAACTGGGCTGTTTAGAGGCTCCCTCCACCATGAATTGGTCCAAACTGGTTTTTTAGAGGCTCCCTCCACCATGAATTTGCCCAAACTTGGCTGTTTAGAGGCTCCCTCCACCATGAATTGGTCCAAACTGGGTTTTTTAGAGGCTCCCTCCACCATTAATTTGCCCAAACTGGGCTGTTTAGAGGCTCCCTCCACCATGAATTTGCCCAAACTGGGCTGTTTAGAGGCTCCCTCCGCCATGAATTGGTCCAAACTGGGCTGGTTAGAGGCTCCCTCCACCATGAATTTCCAAAACTGGCTGTTTAGAGGCTCCCTCCACCATTAATTGGTCCAAACTGGGCTGGTTAGAGGCTCCCTCCACCATGAATTTGCCCAAACTGGGCTGTTTAGAGGCTCCCTCCACCATGAATTTGCCCAAACTGGGGCTGTTTAGAGGCTCCCTCCACCATGAATTTGTCCAAACTGGGTTTTTTAGAGGCTCCCTCCACCATGAATTGGTCCAAACTGGGCTGTTTAGAGGCTCCCTCCACCATGAATTTGCCCAAACTTGGGCTGTTTAGAGCGCTCCCTCCACCATTAATTGGTCCAAACTGGGCTGGTTAGAGGCTCCCTCCACCATGAATTTGCCCAAACTGGGGCTGTTTAGAGGCTTCCCTCCACCATGAATTGGTCCAAACTGGGCTGGTTAGAGGCTCCCTCCACCATGAATTTCCAAAACTGGCTGTTTAGAGGCTCCCTCCACCATGAATTGTCCAAACTGGGCTGGTTAGAGGCTCCCTCCACCATGAATTTGCCCAAACTGGGCTGTTTAGAGGCTCCCTCCACCATGAATTGGTCCAAACTGGGCTGTTTAGAGGCTCCCTCCACCATGAATTGGTCCAAACTGGGCTGTTTAGAGGATCCCTCCACATGAATTTGCCCAAACTGGGCTGGTTAGAGGCTCCCTCCACCATGAATTTGGCCCAAACTGGCTGTTTAGAGGCTCCCTCCACCATGAATTGGTCCAAACTGGGTTTTTTAGAGGCTCCCTCCACCATGAATTGGTCCAAACTGGGCTGGTTAGAGGCTCCCTCCACCATGATTTGCCCAAACTGGGCTGGTTAGAGGCTCCCTCCACCATGAATTGGTCCAAACTGGGCTGTTTAGAGGCTCCCTCCACCATGAATTTGCCCAAACTGGGCTGTTTAGAGGCTCCCCTCCACCATGAATTTGCCCAAACTGGGCTGGTTAGAGGGCTCCCTCCACCATGAATTGGTCCAAACTGGGTTTTTAGAGGCTCCCTCCACCATGAATTTGCCCAAACTGGGCTGGTTAGAGGCTCCCTCCACCATGAATTGGTCCAAACTGGGCTGTTTAGAGGCTCCCTCCACCATGAATTTGCCCAAACTGGCTGGTTAGAGGCTCCCTCCACCATGAATTGGTCCAAACTGGGGTTTTTAGAGGCTCCCTCCACCATGAATTGGTCCAAACTTGGCTGTTTTAGAGGCTCCCTCCACCATGAATCGGTTCCAAACTGGGTTTTTTAGAGGCTCCCTCCACCATGAATTGGTCCAAACTGGGGTTTTTAGAGGCTCCCCTCCACCATGAATTGGTCCAAACTGGGCTGTTTAGCGGCTCCCTCCACCATTAATTGGTCCAAACTGGGCTGGTTAGAGGCTCCCGTTCCACCATGAATGTGCCCAAACTGGGCTGTTTAGAGGCTCCCTCCACCATGAATTTGCCCAAACTGGGCTGGTTAGAGGCTCCCTCCACCATGAATTGGTCCAAACTGGGGTTTTTAGAGGCTCCCTCCACCATGAATTGGTCCAAACTTGGCTGTTTAGAGGCTCCCTCCACCATTAATTGGTCCAAACTGGGCTGGTTAGAGGCTCCCTCCACCATGAATTTGCCCAAACTGGGCTGTTTAGAGGCTCCCTCCACCATAAATTGGTCCAAACTGGGCTGGTTAGAGGCTCCCTCCACCATGAATTTCCCAAAACTTGGCTGTTTAGAGGCTCCCTCCACCATGAATTGGTCCAAACTGGGCTGGTTAGAGGCTCCCTCCACCATGAATTTGCCCAAACTGGGGCTGTTTAGAGGCTCCCTCCACCATGAATTGGTCCAAACTGGGTTTTTAGAGGCTCCCTCCACCATGAATTGGTCCAAACTGGGCTGTTTAGAGGCTCCCTCCACCATGAATTTGCCCAAACTGGGCTGGTTAGAGCTTCCCTCCACCATGAATTGGTCCAAACTGGCTGGTTAGAGGCTCCCTCCACCATGAATTTGCCCAAACTGGGCTGTTTAGAGGCTCCCTCCACCATGAATTGGTCCAAACTGGGTTTTTTAGAGGCTCCCTCCACCATGAATTGGTCCAAACTGGGCTGTTTAGAGGCTCCCTCCACCATGAATTTGCCCAAACTGGGCTGGTTAGAGGCTCCCTCCACCATTAATTGGTCCAAACTGGCTGGTTAGAGGCTCCCTCCACCATGAATTTGCCCAAACTGGGCTGTTTAGAGGCTCCCTCCACCATGAATTTGCCCAAACTGGGCTGTTTAGAGGCTCCCTCCACCATGAATTTGCCCAAACTGGGCTGGTTAGAGCTCCCTCCACCATGAATTGGTCCAAACTGGGTTTTTTAGAGGCTCCCTCCACCATGAATTTGCCAAACTGGGCTGTTTAGAGGCTCCTCCACCATGAATTGGTCCAAACTGGGTTTTTTAGAGGCTCCCTCCACCATGAATTGGTCCCAAACTGGGCTGTTTAGAGGCTCCCTCCACCATGAATTTGCCCAAACTGGGCTGGTTAGAGGCTCCCTCCACCATGAATTGGTCCAAACTGGGGTTTTTAGAGTCTCCCTCCACCATGAATTGGTCCCAAACTTGGCTGTTTAGAGGCTCCCTCCACCATTAATTGGTCCAAACTGGGCTGGTTAGAGGCTCCCTGCCACCATGAATCGGTCCAAACTGGGTTTTTTAGAGGCTCCCTCCACCATGAATTGGTCCAAACTGGGGTTTTTAGAGGCTCCCTCCACCATGAATTGGTCCAAACTGGGCTGTTTAGCGGCTCCCTCCACCATTAATTGGTCCAAACTGGGCTGGTTAGAGGCTCCCTCCACCATGAATGTGCCCAAACTGGGCTGTTTAGAGCTCCCTCCACCATGAATTTGCCCAAACTGGGCTGGTTAGAGGCTCCCTCCACCATGAATTGGTCCAAACTGGGGTTTTTAGAGGCTCCTCCACCATGAATTGGTCCAAACTTGGCTGTTTAGAAGGCCTCCCTCCACCATTAATTGGTCCAAACTGGGCTGGTTAGAGGCTCCCTCCACCATGAATTTGCCCAAACTGGGCTGTTTAGAGGCTCCCTCCACCATAAATTGGTCCAAACTGGGCTGGTTAGAGGCTCCCTCCACCATGAATTTCCCAAAACTGGCTGTTTAGAGGCTCCCTCCACCATGAATTGGTCCAAACTGGCTGGTTAGAGGCTCCCTCCACCATGAATTTGCCCAAACTGGGCTGTTTAGAGGCTCCTCCACCATGAATTGGTCCAAACTGGGTTTTTAGAGGCTCCCTCCACCATGAATTGGTCCAAACTGGGCTGTTTAGAGGCTCCCCTCCACCATGAATTTGCCCAAACTGGGCTGGTTAGAGGCTCCCTCCACCATGAATTGGTCCAAACTGGGCTGGTTAGAGGCTCCCTCCACCATGAATTTGCCCAAACTGGGCTGTTTAGAGGCTCCCTCCACCATGAATTGGTCCAAACTGGGTTTTTTAGAGGCTCCCTCCACCATGAATTGGTCCAAACTGGGCTGTTTAGAGGCTCCCTCCACCATGAATTTGCCCAAACTGGGCTGGTTAGAGGCTCCCTCCACCATTAATTGGTCCAAACTGGGCTGGTTAGAGGCTCCCTCCACCAAGAATTTGCCCAAACTGGGCTGTTTAGAGGCTCCCTCCACCATGAATTTGCCAAACTGGGCTGTTTAGAGGCTCCCCTCCACCATGAATTTGCCCAAACTGGGCTGGTTAGAGGCTCCCTCCACCATGAATTGGTCCAAACTGGGCTGTTTAGAGGCTCCCTCCACCATGAATTTGCCCAAACTGGGCTGGTTAGAGGCTCCCTCCACCATTAATTGGTCCAAACTGGGCTGGTTAGAGGCTCCCTCCACCATGAATTTGCCAAACTGGGCTGTTTAGAGGCTCCCTCCACCATGAATTTGCCCAAACTGGCTGTTTAGAGGCTCCCTCCACCATGAATTTGCCCAAACTGGGCTGGTTAGAGGCTCCCTCCACCATGAATTGGTCCAAACTGGGTTTTTTAGAGGCTCCCTCCACCATGAATTTGCCCAAACTGGGCTGGTTAGAGGCTCCCTCCACCATGAATTGTCCAAACTGGCTGTTTAGAGGCTCCCTCCACCATGAATTTGCCCAAACTGGGCTGGTTAGAGCTCCCTCCACCATGAATTGGTCCAAACTGGGGTTTTTAGAGGCTCCCTCCACCATGAATTGGTCCAAACTTGGCTGTTTAGAGGCTCCCTCCACCATTAATTGGTCCAAACTGGGCTGGTTAGAGGCTCCCTCCACCATGAATCGGTCCAAACTGGGTTTTTTAGAGGCTCCCTCCACCATGAATTGGTCCAAACTGGGGTTTTTAGAGGCTCCCTCCACCATGAATTGGTCCAAACTGGGCTGTTTAGCGGCTCCCTCCACCATTAATTGGTCCAAACTGGGCTGGTTAGAGGCTCCTCCTCCATGAATGTGCCCAAACTGGGCTGTTTAGAGGCTCCCTCCACCATGAATTTGCCCAAACTGGGCTGCTTAGAGGCTCCCTCTCACCATGAATTGGTCCAAACTGGGGTTTTTAGAGGCTCCCTCCACCATGAATTGGTCCAAACTGGGTTTTTTAGAGGCTCCCTCCACCATGAATTGGTCCAAACTGGGCTGTTTAGAGGCTCCCTCCACCATGAATTTGCCCAAACTGGGCTGGTTAGAGGCTCCCTCCACCATGAATTGGTCCAAACTGGGCTGGTTAGAGGCTCCCTCCACCATGAATTTGCCCAAACTGGGCTTGTTTAGAGGCTCCCTCCACCATGAATTGGTCCAAACTGGGTTTTTTAGAGGCTCCCTCCACCATGAATTGTCCAAACTGGGCTGTTTAGAGGCTCCCTCCACCATGAATTTGCCCAAACTGGCTGGTTACAGGCTCCCTCCACCATTAATTGGTCCAAACTGGGCTGTTAGAGGCTCCCTCCACCATGAATTTGCCCAAACTGGGCTGTTTAGAGCTCCCTCCACCATGAATTTGCCCAAACTGGGCTGGTTAGAGGCTCCCTCCACCATGAATTGGTCCAAACTGGGTTTTTTAGAGGCTCCCTCCACCATGAATTTGCCCAAACTGGCTGTTTTAGAGGCTCCCTCCACCATGAATTGGTCCAAACTGGGTTTTTTAGAGGCTCCCTCCACCATGAATTGTCCAAACTGGGCTGTTTAGAGGCTCCCTCCACCATGAATTTGCCCAAACTGGGCTGGTTAGAGGCTCCCTCCACCATTAATTGGTCCAAACTGGGCTGGTTTAGAGGCTCCCTCCACCATGAATTTGCCAAACTGGGCTGTTTAGAGGCTCCCTCCACCATGAATTTGCCCAAACTGGGCTGTTTAGAGGCTCCCTCCACCATGAATTTGCCCAAACTGGGCTGGTTAGAGGCTCCCTCCACCATGAATTGGTCCAAACTGGGTTTTTTAGAGGCTCCCTCCACCCATGAATTTGCCCAAACTGGGCTGGTTAGAGGCTCCCTCCACCATGAATTGGTCCAAACTGGGCTGTTTAGAGGCTCCCTCCACCATGAATTTGCCCAAACTGGGCTGGTTAGGAGCTCCCTCCACCATGAATTGGTCCAAACTGGGGTTTTTAGAGGCTCCCTCCACCATGAATTGGTCCAAACTTGGCTGTTTAGAGCTCCCTCCACCATTAATTGGTCCAAACTGGGCTGGTTAGAGGCTCCCTCCACCATGAATCGGTCCAAACTGGGTTTTTTAGAGGCTCCCTCCACCATGAATA